>NC_089588.1:61509985-62758879 GCF_019320115.1 Miscanthus floridulus | reverse complement strand
AAGCTAGATTGGTCGACTAGCGGCATGATATTAGGGAGACCTATCCTAAAGAAGAGATCCTCCGCCAAGTAAGTGTTGTAGATTTCACTATATTCTTGTACCATTCTAGAAATAGCAACTGACTCTGCACATATCAGGGTACAAAAAAGACTTAGTACCCATCCGTAGAGCGAAGAACCCTAGGTGGAAGAGAACCCGTGTGTAGAAGGTGACCGAGTGGAAGAAGGCCTGCCAGGCGAGCCTATGTCCCCACTTGAGTCCACTAGAATGCCACAGCCACATAGTCTGGCATCCGCTAAGGGTGGAGCAGGGCAACTTGAATAATCGAGTACCACAGATCATGTGGAGGTGTCACAGCCACAAGTAGCGGCGTCTGCTGATGGCGAAGCTCACCAACCGCTAGGACCAGAGCTAGTGGAGTCTGCCATGATTGAAGATGGACAGAGTATGGGAGCCATCCCAAATTCTTCTGTTCCTACTCCACTTGTCCCAAGTGCACCGACAACAAGTGCATAGCCTGTAGAGGAGGAGGGAGCCATCCTAGTAGCTAGACCAAGTACCCAGCTCTAGGCATATGGTCCAGAGTTTTCCAGGTTGATGAGATCATGGTCTAGGTTGCTGATCTAGGCCTCTGTCTTCGATGGCCAATTGAGGGTATGTATTACACTTTGTCATTTCTTTGATGTTGGCATTTTCCAAGTTCTTATTCTGGAAATAGTCATAAGCTTGGGACGTGGAGCTGAAGGACTCCATCAAAGTCGAGCAAGTCCAGGAGGAGCTCACCAAGCTGAAGGAGTAGGCCAAAAAAGAGGCCGAGTGGAAATCAGAGCAGGAGCACCACGAACAAACTCTTTGTATCCCCCGAGCCCAGATTGGTGAGACAGAGCACCAAAAAGTAGTTGCTGAGAAGAAGAAAGGCGATGCATATGACTCTTTATTGAAGATGACAGAGAAGGCCGAGCTCTTCAATACCGAGCTAAAAGGTAAGAGAATAGTATGGCTTCCCTATGGTTATTGAATGTAGTAGTCAGTGACCATGAAGATGATCATGTGTGTTCCTCTTTTGCAGATGAGCAAGTCAAAACTAAGCGGCTAGAAGGCGAGGTGAAGGAGATAAATGAAGCCCTAAAGACCACGCACAACCAGGCTGAAGAGGTAATAGAATGAGTGAGTGAAGAACTTGCTCGAGCTAAGCTAATAAAACGTGGAGTTGATTGAGATCTAATGCAGGCTTTGAAGTCATTAAATGACCTGAAAGCCTAGCTAGAGACGGTGCAAGGGGAGCGTAATATGCTCTGGGAAGCTATGAAGCCACTTGCTCTCCTTTTCCATATCCTAGAAGATGGGGATAGAAGGTGGGTGGACATAGTGAAGCAGATCCCTATCCAGTTTGAAGGTTATATGCATGGAGCCACCAAAGTCTTCGAGTGTTATACCTGGCTATAGATCTCCATCACGTGACTACAGACTATGATAGCAAAGAGCACTTAGCCATCGTGGAGAGAGCTAAAGAAGAACTTGATGAGCAGGCTACCACCATAGCAAATGATTTGGACCTGTGGATCTAGAAGCCTAAAGAATAGGCTTATGTAATTTGTAGAAAAACTTGTTTAGGCATGTGTGTGCTGAGTATGCACTTTGTAAGAAACAATGTTCTTTTGCTTGCATAGACTATTAGTTTAATAAAAAAACTTAGCCTATGAATATCGAATGTGATGCGTCTTGTTAGGGTACTTAGGCACCTAAGACGGTTTACCCGAGTTAAAGTAGTTAGCGTAGTTGGGATAGTTGTAAAAACTATGAACAACTGGGTAGTCAACGTGTAAGTGCATGGGCACTTGTGTTTAAGGGACCTTGATGACCGTCTTCTTTGAGGCTCACACGCCAGAAGGACTAGTCAGTCGCCTTCTTCCAGAGAAATCCTTTCTGGGTTGACATGTGTTGGCGTAGGGCTAGATGTCATGGGTGCGATAGAATACTTAGTCATAGAGATGTGAACCCACTGATTAGTCGGCGTATCCCTGTTTAGGTGACTTTATAAGTCAGAGATGTATACAAGCATGGGTAGCCAGCATATCCCATGGAAGGGTAGTATGACTCCACAGATAAGGTGTGGACAACCGCTAGGCTGCTTACTTAAATAAGTTTGTATGGCACGCTAGTATGTGGCACCAGCGTTCTTGAGCCCAAATGACATAGTCATGTAGTAGTAGGCGCCAAATGGAGTGATGAAGGATGTCTTGCTTTGGTCTTCTTCATGAAGAGCAATCTGATGGCAACCCGAGTAGCAATCTAGGAAGGATAGAAGAGTTGATCCAGCTATAGAATCCACAATATGATCAATGCGAGGTAGACCGAAAGGGTCCTTGGGGCAATGTTTGTTGAGATCCATGTAGTCGGCGCACATGCACCACTCAGTTGAATTCTTCTTCAGTACTAGAATGGGATTAGCGGGCCAGTCAGGATGTAATATTTCTCGGATGAACCCTACTGCCAAAAGCTTTGTGATCTCCTTCTTGATGGTTGCTTTCTTGTCTGGTGCAAAATGGCGTAATCGATGCTTAACCGGCTTGGAGCTAGGATTTAGATCCAGTCTGTGCGCAGCCAACTTTCTTGGGACTCCTGGCATGTCAACCGGCTTCCAACCAAAGATATCTTTGTTTTCCTAGAAAAAGTTGGTGAGCGTGAGTTCCTATTCCTTAGAGAGGTGGGCGCTGATGGTTGTTGTCTTGGAGGGATCACCAGTACCCAGATCGATCTTCATAACATCTGCATCTTGTGGCAGTGCAACAATACCCACCTTCTTTGTTAGAATCTCTAAATCTTCAGGGCTAGTCTAGCTAGCGAACACGGCAATCTCATGTGCTTCGAGTGCGGCTTGAGCTTTAGCAGCGATTTGAACGGCTTCGGCGTCATAGTAATATGAGCGTTTCAAGTCATCTTGAAGGGAGAGTATTCCATTAGGACCTAGCATCTTTAGCAGAAGATTCAGGTAATGTGGAACTACCAAGAATGTAGCCAGAGCTAGGTGCTCGAAGATGGCATGATTTGATGATTCAAAGTCTGCCACCTCGAATTTGATAAACTCCATTCGGTAATAGTCTGGTGACCCAAACATAATCGGGAGCATGATCTATCCAAAAGGCATGGCACCTTTGCCGAGTACTATCCCATAGAAGGGGGTGTTTGTAGGTGTGAGTAGGTCGGCGAAGTCGAGACCTATATTCCTCAGGGTATTAGCAAAGATGATATTTAATCATGTGCCACCGTCTATCAAGACCTTGGTAACTGTCATGCCCACAATGGTTGGATCTAGGACTAGTGGGTAATGTCTGGCGTTAGATACACTGGTCCATTGATCCTGCCTTGAAAATTGAATCGGGTACTCACACTAGTTGAGATATGTAGGGGTGGCAGATTCTGCTGCCATGATATCCCATAAGGCGAGCTTGTCTTCCCGCTTATTCTTGGTAGTCGGAACTCCGGCGAAGTTGACACTAATGACGCCTTTGGGATGTTGAAAGCCTTTGTCCCCCTAGTCTTCCCCATCTTTCTTGATGTCATCCTTTCCCTTGCTCTTGCCATCCTTGTGATAGAATCCCAACTCCTTTAGTTGTCGGCACTAATCTACCATGTGCCTAGCGCCCTTGCGGAAAGGGCAAGGTGGTCCACCTAGATCTTCAAATTTCTTTTGCTTATTAGACTTCTTGGGTTTGTCAACGGAGGCTAGGGTGTTGTTGGGTCCTCACTTCCTGCTTGGCCACCCACCTTGGTTGCCTCTGTTGTCATGACCCCTATTGTCATGGTTGTCCTATTGATTATTATCGGGTATCCTTTCCCGAATTCTTTCCGTAGAAGCGATCATCTTCTGCACGGTGCGCTCGAACTCATCTGATGTCTCCGAGTTATCATTGCAAAAGGCTTGAAACTACCATTTGGCCTTGATCCTATTTGAAAAGTGCTCAATTACCTCCCTCTTGATAACATCGAAGACTTGGGACCGTTATTCTACAAAACGATGACAGTATTCCCGAAAGCTTTCGTTGGGGAGTTGTCAGCAGCTTTTGAGCTCTATCCGAGTACTCAGGTGGGTGAGGACTCTTGCAAAATTGTCGTAGAACTTTCTTTGTAGATCCTCCCAACACGTAATCAAACCAGGATGCAACTTGTCAAACCATGCGAGAGGTACCAGCTCAAGGGCCATGGGGAAATAAAGTGTCATTAGGTCACCATCTCCACCCGCCAGTTTGATTGACAAGGAATAGATGTGAAGCCATTGATTCAACTTCGTCTTGCCATCATACTTGGAGTGGTTGGACGGCTTGAACTTGTAAGGAAGCTAGACAGAGAGTAGTCTGTTGGAGAAACATGGGAACCTGTCTGGGGAGATGCCGACTTCCCTACACATGGACTCACCTCCGCCCTCCTTATTGCTGTACTGGTACCCTTGATGGCGGTAGGCTGATTATGAGGCACCCTAATTCCTATTCTAGTTACCTTGTGGCCCTAGACAAGAGTGGGTTGGTACCCACTGACCTCCTCCTTGGTTACCCTATGGGCCTAGATGAGAGTGGGTCAGAGCCCGCTGATCTAGCCCCGAAGAAGGGTTAGCTTGGGAAGCCTCCTTTATTGCTTGCATCTAGAGGGTCGTGGATTCTAGAATGACTTTAAGTCGTTGCTACTCTTCGGTAGGGTTTTCTATGGCAGCCATCTCATTTGCGGGGGCATAGATGTTGGCATATTGCATACTAAAGACCCTATGGCCAGCTACTTCCATGAACTCGGTGTTAAGGTTGTGTGAAGCAGAGGCCCTAAAGGCATCATGCTCTCAACATTGTCGTTCCCTTTCTTTATCCGTAGGCACTATTCGTATGCTACCTCTGTAGCCAAGCGTCATTGTTCAACATCTTAGCAAGCCAACTGATATTGCTCCCACTCGTCCTTGCAGTGTTGGGCGTGGTTGTGTCGAGCTTGTCAAGCCTTGTTCTTCCTTTCCCTAGCCGTTCTCTATTCGTCCGTTTCTCCATTGGGCGCCGGAGTGTCTGAGGAGATGTTGGATAGAGTCTCCTCTCCATCTTGAATGTCTAGCGCTTGAGGCATAGGATGTGTGGAGGTTGACCGACCATGAAGACTTCTCTGGAGTGTCTTGGGTCCGAGTTAGTTCTAGATTCTATAGTCATCGCACTATCCAAGATCTCTGTAGAACCGTGATCGTCGTCAGCTAGAAGAGTACTACCATCTTGGTAAGGCAGGAGCTCCACCATGCTGACTAGGTGAGATGGATATGTAGAAGAAGTACTAGGTCGAGTACCTAGCCAGTGTACGACATAGCCTTGAGGAGTGATAGATAGCACAAGTCCCTTCTGAGATCCTATCAAAGGGATCTCATGTGCTGGTTGAATTAGATCTTGAATCGACTCCTAGTAGACGGAAGCCGAATTATGTAGTCCGAGTGGAAAACAACTCGGGTCTTCAGTTATGGAACCTAGATGGGACTCCGAGTCAAACAAGGCTAGCATGTCAGAGTTGGAGTCATGAACCGCGGTGACTCTCGAGATCTAAGTTGGATCAGAAATCGAGAATTGAGAGAACATCTTGACAAGTTGATCTAGCGTGGCTGCAGAAGCAGTTGGAATATCCTAAGGCACCTAGGCCTCCATGAGATGACTTTGGAGCAGGCCATGGTCATTAGCAATGTAGAACCAGGAGCTAAAGACTAAGGTTGATTCCGCCAAGAAAATCATGTTGTTGAGGTCCGCTGAGCTCTTGATCATGAATTCACCGAAACCCCTACCTAGCGCACCAGTTGTCAGTGTTTGATGATCGACAACTCATCACGGGGTTACCCAGGATGATATTCGGTGGGCTTTGACGAACTCAGGAACTCGATGGTAATGCAATAGACGGTGATTTTATACTGGTTCGGGTCCTCAGAATCGAGTAAAAGCCTTTACATCTAAATGGCGTGAGCCTTTGCGTTGGATTGCTTTATATGATTGTGTGTACAAGGGGTACCGCCTGCCTCTCTTTATATAGGGTAGAGGGAAGGACGGTTGTCATAGTCCTAGTCAGTTACAATTTGGAGAGTCCTTATTCCATTATAGAATCTAGCTTTCCTAGTAAGCCATCTAGGTCGATCCTTGATGGCTTGAAGTCCACGACACTTTGCTTCATGTCCTTCAAGCAGACCATGGGCCAGCCATGGGCCCACTATAGAAGTCAACCCGATAGGGAACACCTAGGGTCCTACATCGATAGATGGGTCGGCAGGTCTCAGAGGTGCTCCTTTGTGGCGACCAGATTGTTCGCTATTTCCACAGGGAAGGCCGCATCATAGGCGGCTGCAAGGTCTGGACCTGCGTCCTTAGTTCCACAATCGGGGATGGTGCCATCATACGGCGATGGGATGACTCTATGGCAACACCGAGTGGAAGCCCTATGACCGGGGATGGTGCTGTCAGGGAGAAAGCACTGCACAATGCAAGCCAAGTTCAAGCCCATATAGGATAAGGGGGAGAGCGATCAAATTGAGAATGCAAACGACTTACCGAACTGACCGGCGCAGCATGGCATGGAATCGCGGGTGGCTGCCCCCATTAGGGGATGCCTTGTGGGAACGCTTTTCGAGCGTGACCATGAACAAAGAACTAGGCTCTAGGGCCAACGAGGCTTAGGACGCTGTCACGCCCACATTCACCTATTGAGAAAGTAAGCAGATTCCAAATACTAGTTGTTGATGGCCATTAACATCAATTATAAATCATTAATATAACTTGCATATATACTTAATTCCATCACCAACACAAAGGTCTAGGTGTTTAAACTAACAAATTCCATGAGTTTTGGTGAATCTATATTTTTAGCAGGGTTTAATTAGAAAACCGTCAAGGTGGACCTAATCATCAAAGTAAATCATGTTTATCCACGCTGAAAACAACTCAAGAAGATTCTAGAAGACTCTAGAAGGCAAACCAAGGAGGAAGAGCACAAGACCATGACATGTGGGGCTGGCCGGCCCCACCTACAGGTTGGTCGGCCTAGTGGTCCCACCTGTCATGTTCTCCTTTGAATGTTGATTTCCCACTACCTTTAAGATCCAATCTACGCTGTTGCACAATGTCAGTTCAAATAGAGGGACAAGATGGATTCATGCCATGCATTTATGGGTTCAATTCATAATGTGGCCCATAGTGGACCATGTACATTTTAATGAGATATGGTGGAAAGTTTAGTACCACATCGGCTACTAAGAGGGGGAGGGTGCCTGGTGCCCCTCATATATAGTAGCCCCTACCCCCCCTCCCTGGAGGCATCCCTAAAACCCTAATTCATATCTTCAGGATTGAGCCAGCTATCAAGAGAAGATTAGTCTTCCATAGGATCTGTGGGGGTATTAACCCCTATACCCTTATGGCTAAGCTTGGGCCGGCCCAGATCAGTGGGTCCGGTCCACCAAAAGACGACGCGTGGCCCGGCCAACCTGTTCGGAGTCCTACGCAAGGAGTCAAGACAGATTTGGCGATCAAGCAAGATCTTGGTCGGTTAGAATAGGAATCCTTATCCGGCCACCTATGGCAATTGTAACTGACTAGGATTAGTTTCCAGATCTATAACCCTGCCCCCCGGACTATATAAGGCGGGCAGGGGACCCCTCTAAAGATCATCTCTCATTGACATACAGCAATACAAATCAGACATAGGACGTAGGTATTACGCCTTCTTGGCGGCCGAACCTGGATAAAACCTCATGTCTGTCTTGCGTCACCGTCTTGTTTGTGGCTTGCGCATCTATCTGCCGACAATCTACTACCTTGGGCATACCCCTAGGTAGACTGCCGACCATATTTCATCGACAGTGGCGCGCTAGGTAGGGGGTGTGCATACTGCTCTCCAAGCGAACAAGACGGTCATCACCTCCAGCTCCATGGCTACGCCAAACGGCCTCACGTTCACCGTCGGCCAGATCACCTGGACCACCGGCTCCGATGACTTCATCGCCATGACCATAGAGGAGGCACGGATTCAATCTGTGTCGACCACTACTTCACCTGCATCGGCTATGGCTCCGACCATGATGGACACGGCTCCAACCACAATGGACACGGCTCTGACCACGGGGCGTCTGGCTCCGACCACGGTACATCGGGCTCCGACCACGGTACATCTGGCTCCGACCACGCCCGCATCATCTTCAGCCACGCCGACAACCCGTCGTCCGCTTCCTCGCTACAAAGGGAAGCAGATCGACAACACCGACCCGCTCGACTCCATCGATCGGGTCGGCACCAAACTTACTGAAACCCTAGCTCTGGTAAGTTCAATTCAAAGTCAACCTAATGAGTAGGTAACCGCTACCCACAATAGATCTACCCGACCAGCTCGGGCCAGTCGTCCTGCACGACTTGGTACGGATCTTGTGGTCACATCTACTCCTGAAGGGCGTTCCGCTCGTCGCCGGCCAGCCCCCGCGACAGGCCTCCGGCTTTCCGAGTACAAAGCCTTGACGGAGAACTACCAGGCCCAGCCCTATGGCCTGCGAAACGCTGCCTCCAACTACGCGTATAATGTACAACGCTGCTCGGATCTGTGTTTTGTACATCGACCTCGGCCAAATCCACGCAACTTCGTCAACATGGTCCGGACTGAAGATTATCAAGAAGGATCCATCCACACAGTCCAAGAGGGCGACTCCAGCTCCTCGTCTGACATCGCATCTAACGCCTCTATTCACACCGAGCTTCAGCATCACGAGGATGAAGGCGTCCAATACGATCTGGATATCCCAGACCATGCCCCGGAGTTCCCACAATTCCCGCCTTTCCCACCAAGGCGAGGGGATTTGATCAATGTTGTCAGCAATGATGAACCGCCAGCGGTTGGTGAAACAGAACAAGAAAGGATTGCACGCGAGGCACACAATATTGACCGGTTTAATCACCGACAAATCGAAGCTGAAGCAGAAGAAGAGGCACGACGCATAAGGGTCCAGCCACGCGACCTCAACAATGCTTTCGATAGGGTGGGGGACAAATAGGTCTTCCAGACTCCAAGCGCCAACGTAGCCGTCGCCATGGCGACAATGCAACGGTTACCCAACACCCCAGAAACCCAGGCAGTTCGCGATGATATACAAGCTTATCTTACGGCCGCTATGGCTCAGACCGCAGAGATGGTGAATCAAGCCCGGGCTCCATCCGTTTCAGTCAAATCAAGCCACAGCCGCCAATACTCAAGTCGCTCATAGCCACCCAACCAACGTGGCTCGTGCAACAACGACCCATCAGACAACCGTCACGGTGGAGACGGTGGTCATGATGGTGGTCGGGATGACAACCGTCGTCGGGAGGACAATCGCCGCGACGTTCGGGATGACAACCGCCGAGATAATCGCGATAATCGCCGCGGTAACCACGGTCGTAGGGCTAATCAGGATGGCAACCAGGATCGCCGTGATGGCAATAATGATCTCCGCCGCTACCTTGGGGAACGCGATCTGCGCGATCGCATCAACCAGAGAGCCAACGATCGAGCGTCCCACGAACGTTATCGCCGTATGGAATATGACACTGCCCATGGCCCATCGGGTTTGAAGCAGTTTACTCCACACCTTCGCCAAGTCATATGGCCCAAGAACTTCAAGCTCGAGAAACTTCAGAAGTATGATGGCAAGGAGAACCCCGAACTATGGGTCATGCTCTACGAAACTGCGTGCAGATCAGCCATGGCTGACGAGCACGTCATGTCTAACTACTTCCCAGTTGCTGTTGGCCATGCAGGTCACCAATGGCTGGTCAGCTTGCCAGCGAACTACTTTGATTCTTGGCAAGAGCTCAAGCAGGCTTTCATTGACAACTTCATTGCAACTTGCGAGCAACCGGGAAACAAATACGATCTGCAACAGATTCGAGATCGGAAAGATGAGCCACTGCGCGAGTACGTCCGGCGTTTCTCGGAGATGCGCATCAAGGTCCCGTCAATCTCTGACAACAAGGCAATAGAGGCTTTCATCACTGGCCTCCACTTCCATGACGCCCTAAGGGACAAGCTCCTGCGTAAGAGACCTGAATCGGTCGCAGCGCTCCTGGCCACCGCTAAGAAATATGTGGACACCGACGACGCTAAAAAGATAATTATTGAAGAAGCTGCAAGGGTTCCACGCTTTGACCACCCCCCACACCACGACGACTACCGCGGCAACCGTGGTCGGAACAACAGTTTTGACCGCCGCAACCAGCGCAACGACTCCTGCGACCAACGTAATCAGCGGCGTAACCGCCGTGACGATTACAGGGGCAAGCGTGCTCGGGAAGATGACGGCGAGGTCAACACCGTCAAAAAGGGTGGTGGACATTGTAACTACGAAGATGACTACGCCAAAGCATTGAAAGGGCCCTGCCAGCTCCATCCTAAGTCAAACCATACCATGGAGAATTGCCGCGTTCTCAAGTCTGTCTACACGCATCAACAGGCTCCGGATACATCCGACAAGCCTAACGACGTAGGGGAACAGCGCAACGAGGACAACGACGACAAAGACGCAGATCCTCGTCACAAGTACGTTAAGCCGACTGATCGCGTGCACACCATCATCGGAGGCAAAGTGTCCATCGAGACTAAATGAGAACGCAAGCTACTCACCTGCGCTTGTTTGAACGTGGCTAACACCGACAACCTCCTCACCGATCCGCGGCTCCCTCTGTGGTCTCCCTCCGTGGTCTCACCGATCCGCGGCTTGAGATCTCCTTCAGCAGAAAGGACCAATGGGCTGCAATACCTGAGCTAGGACGTTTTCCCCTAGTCCTCGATCCTTGTATCAACAAGGTTCAGTTCGACAGGGTACTAATCGACGGCGGCAGCTCCATCGATATACTATTCAAGAACAGTCTGCCCGCCTTGAAGATAACCCAGGCAGACCTCAAGCCGTACGAGGCACAGTTCTGGGGTGTTCTCTCTGGACAGAGCTCTACACCTCTCGGGCAGATCACGCTACCTGTGTAGTTTGGGACCCCGGACCACTTCCGCACTGACTACGTCAACTTCGTGGTCGTTGACTTCAACGGCACCTACCATGCTATTCTTGGTCGATCGTCGCTCACCAAGTTCATGGCCATACCTCATTACAGGTATCTAGTGCTCAAGATGCCTACCGAGAAAGGAGTTCTAACCCTCAGGGGCAACATATACGTAGCTTATACCTGCGAGGACGACAGCTTCAAAATAGCAGAGGCCCACGACCTCTCTATTCGCATGGCCGAGACCATGCTCGACGCTAAGAAGACCTTAGCCGACCACCTGGAGATCCCAGAGCTTGAGGCTCCACGCAAGAACATCAAGTCCAAGGAGCACAAGGTGATCCAGCTGGTCGACGGCGATCCCAGCAAAACGGCCCTTATCGGGGCCAACCTGGATCCCAAATAGGAAGATGCGCTCGTCAGGTTCTTGAGGAGCAACGTGGATGTGTTCGCATGGAAACCTGCTGACATGCCTGGTGTACCTCGGAACTTGATCGAGCACTCCTTGAATGTCAACAGCAAGGCCAAACCTATCAAGCAGAAGCTACGACGGTTCGCTCGCGACAAGAAGGAGGCGATTAGGGTAGAAGTTACACGGCTTTTGGCAGCCGGATTTATCAAAGAAGTGTATCATCCGGAGTGGTTAGCCAACCCGGTTCTTGTACATAAAAAGAATAATGAATGGAGAATGTGCATTGATTACACTAATCTCAACAAACACTACCCGAAGGACCCCTTCGGCTTACCTTGCATAGACGAGGTCATAGATTCAACCGCCGGTTGCGAGCTACTTTCCTTTCTCGATTGCTACTCTGGTTATCACCAGATCGCTCTCAAAAAGGACGATCAGATCAAGACATCTTTCATCACGCCTTTTGGCGCCTACTGCTACACGACTATGTCGTTCGGGCTCAAGAACACTGGGGCTACCTACCAATGTGCCATACAGGCCTGCCTCACAGACAAGATAAAAGACGACCTTGTAGAGGCTTATGTTGATGATGTAGTTGTCAAAACCAAGGAAGCACATACCCTTGTTGACAACCTGGAACGCACCTTCGCAGCCCTCAATACATTCCAATGGAAATTAAACCCAAAAAAGTGCATCTTTGGTGTTCCTTCTGGTATACTGCTTGGCAACGTCATCAGTTACGACGGCATACGCCCTAACCCGGAGAAAGTCAAAGATGTCTTAGACATGAAGCCCCCCAAAAAGGAGAAGGATGTCTAGAAGCTTACCGGATGCATGGCTGCTCTCAGCCGTTTCATATCAAGATTAGGAGAAAAAGGACTACCGTTTTTCAAACTGCTCAAAGCATCCGAGAAGTTTGAGTGGTCGGAGGAAGCAGACGCTGCCTTCACGCAGCTAAAACAATACCTTACATCACCTCCGGTTCTCACTGCTCCTAGAGAAGATGAAACTCTCTTACTTTACATTGCGGCAACCAATCAGGTGGTCTCCACTACCATGGTGGTCGAGCGCGACAAGCCGGGCCACGCCTACAAGGTACAGCGACCAATTTATTTTATCAGTGAGGTACTCAATGAATCCAAGACCAGGTACCCATAGATTCAGAAACTGCTCTACACCATACTGATAACATCCCGAAAGTTGAGACACTACTTCAACGGATATCGTGTGGTGGTCATGGCCGAGTACCCTTTGGGGGACATCATTCACAATAAGGATGCAAACGGGTGCATCGTCAAATGGGCAATGGAGCTATGCCCTTTCTCCTTGGAATTTGCAAGCCGTACTACAATCAAGTCTCAGGCACTTGTCGATTTTATCGTCGAGTGGACAGACTTAAGCACGCCTGCCTCTCAGGGGCCCGATGAGTATTGGAAGATGTACTTCGACGACTCTCTCAACATCGACGGCGAAGGAGCAGGAGTTCTTTTCGTGTCACCATCTAAGGAGCAGCTCTGGTGTTAAACGTCTCTATGTCTATGGAGACTCAGCTCTGGTCATCAACCAACTCAACAAGGACTGGGACACGACCAGCGAAAAGATGGATGCATACTGCAAATCGATAAGAAAGCTGGAAGGCAGGTCCTATGGCATCGAGTACGCACATGTGGTCCGGGACAAAAATCAAGCAGCAGATGCGCTGTCAAAGTTAGGATCATCCCGAGCCAAAGTCCCACATGGCGTATTCGTCCAAGACCTGCTCACGCCTTCCATCGAAGAGGAAGATTCCACGGTCGACAAGCCTCCAGACCAGCAATTGGTGGCTACGGTTCCAGCGTCGAGCACCACCGAGCCACCTCCGACCACTCATGAGCTCGACTGGAGAATACCTTTCATCAAGTACCTAACAGATGGCAACGGTTACACTGATTGGACAGAAAACGAGCGCCTGATGCGTCGCAATAAGCAGTATCTGCTCGTCGATGGCAAGTTATGGCGCAAAAACGCAAAGGAGGAAATCTTGATGAAGTGTATAACCCAGGAGGAAGGCGAACATCTCCTGGACCAAATTCACTCTGGCTCCTGCGGCAACCACGCGGCCTCAAGAACACTGGTCAGTAAGGCTTTCCGAGCAGGGTTCTATTGGCCGTCAGCAGTAGCTGACGCAGAGAAGCTAGTCCGCCACTATGAGGGTTGTCAGTTCTTCGCCAAGAGAATCCACGTACCAGCACATGAGATCTAGACAATACCAGCTTCTTGGCCCTTCGCATGCTGGGGACTGGATATGATCGGGCCCTTCAAACCGGCTCCTGGGAAATTTACATGCGTCTTTGTGCTGATCGACAAATTTTCTAAGTGGATAGAATACATGCCTTTGGTACAGGCATCCTCAGAAAAGGCTGTCACGTTCCTCGACCAGGTCATCCACCATTTCGGCATACCCAACAGCATCATCACTGATCTGGGTACTCAGTTCACCGGGAACGCTTTTTGGGACTTCTGCGATGAAAGGAGCATAGTAGTAAAATACGTCTCGGTGGCGCACCCTAGAGCTAATGGACAAGTCGAGCGGGCAAATGGCATGATCCTAGACGCATTGAAGAAGAGGATGTACAGAGAAAATGACAAAGCCCCCGGAAGATGGCTCAAAGAGTTACCAGCCGTGGTCTGGGGCCTCAGAACTCAGCCTAGTCATAACACCGGTGTCTCACCATACTTTATGGTTTACGGTGCTGAGGCAGTCCTTCCAGCAGATATAGCTTTCAGATCAACACGGGTCGAGAACTTTGACAAAGGCAGGGTCAACGAAGTGCGGGAGCTAGAAGTAAATAGTGCATAAGAGAAGCGGCTTGATTCTTGCGTACGTACAGCCAAATATCTTGCTGTTTTGCGCAGGTACTACAACAAGAACGTTAAAGAGTGGTTCTTCGTGGTCGATGACCTAGTCCTGAAGTGGAAGACGAATTAGGCTGGTGTCCATAAACTCGTAACTCCATGGGAAGGGCCCTTCATGATCAAGGAAGTCACACGACCAACGTCTTACAAGTTAGCTCACCTGGATGGTACGGACGTACCCAATTCATGGCACATCGATAAGCTTAGGCATTTCTATGCTTAACTACTAAGATATGCACTCCTCTTGTACTTTTGATTTACTTCAATAAAGCTATTATGATTTCTCCGACCACTCTGATGTGTCACTTTGAATTTTATGGTTATTTTAACTTAGCCAGACAAAGCCGACCACCATTCCTTCTCGGGTTTTCGGAGCAGGCCCTGTCTCCGGTTCCTCCCAACATGTGCACGAGATCCGCTCTCTACGCTATGGGTGATTGGTAGGTCCCCCCTGGTTTGACTTGTCTACGTCTATGTGTGCATAGGTCACGCACCTCACACTCCGACCATATGCCAAATCGGGGCCGTACAAACTTTTTAGGATGACGTGTCGAGTAAACTGGAACAACTAAACAGAACGCTAACATGTTCTCACTTAGTTACACAAAAAGGAATCTCAAGCTTAAATACGTTTTGTACAAAACAAACAAGCTTATGATGATATACAGTTATGTTATTACAAGCTTGCCTGAAGAGGTCCAAGTTTACAATAACACAACTACGTCCTTCTTCTATAGCTCTAGCCTATTCTATTGGCTGGTCGGGACACGCGGCACTCACTGCTCGCTGCTTCCGATATCCTGCTCGAGTCTTAGGGACTCTTGTACTGGTCGAGCTGAAGGGGATGGCCCCGCCGATGCCTGGCTGGTCGAGACCACAGGTTTCATCAGTTGGCTTGCAACTGATGGCGTTTCCAGCTGACTTGTCGACGGCGTACCCTGTATAGGTGCTGTCCCACCTCCACACAGGTTAATGTCGCCAATTATCTTTGACGACAGGTCCAGCTAGGTCATCTGAAGCTCCTCAGCCTTTTCTGGGTCTACCTCCTTCGGGTACCTAGCCTCTAGGCGCTTGAGGTCGATCAGAGGGTAGTGGGCACGCACCATGCTTAGCACATGTGCACCCGTGTACTCACCCGCCTCCTTCATGAACTCTTGGAACCATCCCCATGCCTTTCGGCATCTCTCGACCAGTCCGAGCTGTGGTGTCCTCGGCACTTCCTCTATAAGCGCTGGGTCGATAAGGTCAAGGACGGGCAAAATGCCAGTTGCCACCTCCTGGCACCAGTTCTTCCATGTGTCCCGATCCTCGGTGACCTCTAGGCATCGCGCCTTCCAGCCGTCATGATCTTTCATCACGGCTTCTAGATGTTTCTTGGCATTTACTTTCAAAACTGCAAACAGTACAAGACATTAAAATGTAACGGCACGACAAGATAAGGCAGGCAACAGAATGAGCAAGGTGGTCTGGAACACTTACTTTTCAGTTCCTCCTTCATCTTGGTTGTGCGGTCCCAGAGTTGAGACTGGTCGCGTGCCAGTTTCTCGTTGTCCTCCTTCAGGCAACCACACTCTACGGTTACATGGCTATTCTCCTCTTGGACGCGGGTTACTTCGGCTTCTAAGCCTGCACTATAGCTATCACTACCAACAATGCAACAACACGTGTCATGCACTTACTGTGATAAAATGACAACTTACTTGTTTTTTCCTACTCTTTGTTACTGAGCTGGATGACCAAGTTCTGGTGTTGTGCTTCTCGCTCCGTCCTCTCCTGGTCGGCGGCTTCAAGTTGGTGGCGCAAGTGTTCCACCTCGGCCGCCAGTTCTCTATTGTTTGCCGTGATTCCCTCAATCTGGTCGAAGCACCTCTTTCGGTACTTTGCGGTCTTCATCAAGTCCTGCATATAAACAAGCTAAGTCAGACAGTTCGACTAAATAGTAGGGTCAAGTGGTCAAGCCAAACATACCTGGACTTCTGTCACCAGACATTTTGCCGCTCGTTCAATTTTTAGGGTCTCTTCGACCTCTGGGATTTCCTCATGCATAACCCACTCGTCGTTCCGCCAACGCGACACATATACATGTTGTCGCTTGTCTTGGGGATGGCCCAGGACCTCTTCTACTTCGTCCTCTTCGGCCTCTTGTTCAGGGGGCGGCGCTGGTCTGGAGTTTGTAGTCTCTGCGACCACTATGGCTTTCCCACGAGCCGTAGCATCGGCAAGCATGCTATGTGCCACCTCTGGCTGCTGCTCCTCGGCTTGGTCTGGTTCCCTTGGTGCCAAGGTATCCCCCTCAGCAGGGTTAGTGCCGGAGCACTTGTACTTGGCTCGGCTCTCTTCTCGACCAGCTGCTCGGGGACTGTCGTCTGGCCGCTTGTCTGCTGAGGTTCCGGCGGAATTTCTTCTACAGGTTCCTCCATAGCCGGCTGCTGGGCAGTTCTTTCCGCTAGTACTGGTGAAGCCATGCCGCACCCGGCTAGCTGGTCAGGATTTTCAGTGGACGCTGACCTAATACATCAATGATAAGTTCAGAAGACAATAGTATTCAATACAAATTGTAAGCTTACATCAAGGTTACAAGTACTTACAGCTTGGAAGCACGGAATGACGTGGCGAAGGAGTGTCTCTTCGATCGTGCTTGCTCCACGTGCTCGGCGGGTTCCACCGGGTCTTTTTCCACGACCAGTACCGGTGCCGAGGCTTGGTGCTCGACCCCTTTGCCGCTTGTCCTCTGTGTTGCAGTGGTCGGAGATGCGATCCCTGCTGGCACAGAGGAGCCACCCTGCTCCGTTGACTCCAGTTGTCTCCTCCTCTTTCGAGGGATGAGTCGGAAGATGTCTGCATCCTCTGTTTCATCATCTGACAGTGGGAAGATGGCCTGACGACATTTGTTGGCCGCCGGCCGCTTGCCAGCAGCCCTGGTTGTTGCCTCCTCCCCAACCCCGAGTACCGCCCAGTGGACGTCTTCGGCCCTAGCACTGGTCTGGGCGGTTGGGCCGGCAACTTGCAGCCAATCCACACCAGGGGGTGGAGACACGAACACTGCTGCCCTATCACGACCATTATTCTGGGAAACATAAAGGCGACAACACAGTCAATTTTTGTTACAACATAACTCTACAGGTACAAGGAAGCATAATTTACCTTTGGGGGAGGTCGGGCCAGCTTGAAGGCGTGCTCAATGTCACTTAACCTCACATAATTGGGATCAGCTAAGTTGAATAGCTCCCCAATTCTGGCCTTGACTTCGATCTTGTCAAGCACCTCTTTTCTGGTCCTTGTTGGATCTACGCTCCCCTAGTATTCGTAACCAGGAAGTACCCTCCTCTAACAGGGCTGGATCCTTCGGCTAATGAAGTTCCCGACCACGCTTGGACCGTCCAGCTTCCTCCACGGGATCATCCCGAGCAGTTCTGTGATCTGTTCCAAGTGCTCGGGCTTCTCCGACCAGCTGTTATTCTTCTCCGGAATCAACCCCACGTCACACAGGGTGATCGTGTTCGGCTCTTCATGGATGTAGAACCACTTCTTGTACCATTCGTCCAGCGATGTGTTCCAAGGGCAGTGCAAGTACTGGGCCTTCATCCCGTCTCGCAGGTTGAGGTATACGCCTCCGGCTATCTTTGAGCCACCACTTCCTTTCTTCTACAGACAGAACAGATGGCGAAAGAGGTCGAAATGGGGCTGGAAGCCACCATAGGCTTCGCAAAGATGGATGAAGGTAGAGACAAGAAGAATCGAGTTGGGATGCAGATTGCAAATCCCAATCTCGTAGTACAAACAGAGCCCCTGAAGGAAAGGGTGCACTAGAACCCCAAAACCCCGCTTGAAGAAATCCTCGAAAACCACAATCTCACCTGGTTGTGGATCGGGGTAGCTTTCTCCTTCCGGCGCGTGCCATCCCGCGAGTGCTTTGTTGTGGAGCACTCCCATGGCGACGAGGTCTTCGATGGTCTGCTCGTTGCTCCTTGACTTCCACCACTCCTTCGCCATGGCTCTGGCTTTCTTCTGGGCGTCTCTCTTCGCCATTAATCCATCCTTGCTAAAGGGGTGGATGCGGCGGAGGGGTGATTGGTGATGATTTCGGAGGAATAGGGTTCGGTAAGAGGAAGAAGAAGGCTGTGGCGGCGAATGATAATGGGGATCGGTAAAAAGTAACTTACCAGTTCTATATTATAAATAACCAAGAGCTTCATCGTTTCATCCGCCCGAGATTCTTGGGAGACGTGCGCACGTGCCGCAGACGGTTGTTTTCACAACCTCGAGATCTACGCCAATAAACGCGCCCCTTCGTTACCAGTGTACGCGCCTCTTCGTTGCTAGTGTGAGAGGGCCCACACTGACGCACCTCTTTACAGGTGCTAAGCGACTATTTGCCAGAAAGGGCAAGAAGACAGTGTGACGTGCTATACCCGTCTGCTTTTTTGACCAGACGTGTCAGATTGGACTTGACAGAGTAAGGAGATAAATAAATACACCAAATAATAGTACAAGCGGCGTTCGTTTCTTTGCTGCATGTCTTGTGCTCAAGGATGAACCAGACCACGGCTGTGCTCGGGGACTGCTCTGACCACTACAATGCTCGGGGACTGCCCAGACCACCGCCGTGCTCGGGGACTGCCTAGACTACTGTCGTGCTCGGGGACTGCTCCGACCACTACCGTGCTCGGGGACTGCTCCGACCATTATCGTGCTCGAGGACTGCTACGACCACTACTTTGCTCGGGGACTGTCCCGACCACTGCTCGGAGATCGCTCTCCTCGGCTATATGTGATTTGTACTCACATACAGTTGAGAGACATTTATTTAGACCTTGCTACAAGGCTCGTACTTTGCCTTCCAGCAAGCCCGGGGCTACATCGGTACGATGCACCTATCGATGCATCTCGTATCGCCTGTACGACGATTGGTTTCTCAATTTAACTGGGAATTCTTTTTAGACCCTGGCACCACGTGCCTGCGTCACCTACTACCAGGCTCGGGGACTAAGTGGGCACACTTCACCTTGCGGTGAATGTGTTTATTTAATCGACCCCTATGCTTTGACTGATTATAAGGATTACTATCGTGCTCGGGAACTGTCCCGACCACTGCTCGAAGATCGTTCTCCTCGGCTACATGTGATTTGTACTCACATACAGTTGAGAGACATTTATTTAGACCTTGCTACAAGGCTCGTACTTCGCCTTCCAGCAAGCCCGGTGCTACATCGGTACGATGCACCTGCCGGTGCATCTCGTATCGCCTGTACGACGATTGGTTTCTCAATTTAACTGGGAATTCTTTTTAGACCCTGGCACCATGTGCCTACGTCACCTACTACCAGGTTCGGGGACTAAGTGGGCACACTTCACCTTGTGGTGAATGTGTTTATTTTTTGACCCCTACGCCTCTGATGATCAAGGATGCTACGTTTCAAGATTCACTTACATTTCTTTTTAGAAATACAAGTGGGCACACTTCACAGGATAGAAACCTTTTTCTTTTTTCTTAAGAGCACCATACATTATTCGAACAACCTACTTCTCCGGCGACAACGGTGGTCAGAGATGTCAAGACTCAAGCCTCACTATTCGAAGAAGGTTAAAATGGCGTGTTGCAGCATAATACATAGTGCTCGGGACTAGCTGTGGGGGTATTAACCCCTATACCCTTACGGCTAAGCTTGGGCCAGCCCGGATCAGTGGGTCCGGTCCACCAAAAGACGACGTGCGGCCCGACCAACCTGTTCGGAGTCCCGCGCAAGGAGTCAAGACAGATTTGGCGATCAAGCAAGATCTTGGTCGGTTAGAATAGGAATCCTTATTCGGCCACCTATGGCAATTGTAACTGACTAGGATTAGTTTCCAGATCTGTAACCCTGCCCCCCAGACTATATAAGGCGGGCAGGGGACCCCTCTAAAGATCATCTCTCATTGACATACAGCAATACAAATCAGACGTAGGACGTAGGTATTATGCCTTCTTGGCGGCCGAACCTGGATAAAACCTCGTGTCTGTCTTGCGTCACCATCTTGTTTGTAGCTTGCGCATCTGTCTACCGACAATCTACTACCTTGGGCATACCCCTAGGTAGACTGCCGACCATATTTCATTGACAGGATCTAGTCTTATAAATAGAAATAGAGAGATAGAGAGTGAGGGAAGAGTTTGGAGGAGATACCGGCCTATCGGTGCTCTCTCTCTATGGCTGGTACCTTGGCGGATCCAAGTTCTACTTGAGCTTGCCTCTAAGATTTCTCTGGTAATCAACTTTTGATTCAAGTAAGTATTTTGTTTATATTGTTCATCAGGATCGTGACTCTTTTGAGTGCTTTATTCTCTTCCTAGGGGGAGTAAAGTAATAATCGTAAGTGTAAGCATGGTGCTTAGACTTAGGTTAATCATGGATGCACCCTACATTCCGGATTAGTGGTAGCTCACGAGGGTGACTCTTATGGCCTCTTTGAATCCTTTGTAGTTCACCTTCCATTTGTAGGCCAAGTAGGACCCGGTTATGAAAAAAAAGCATCCTCTGATGGTGTCTTTCCCTTATTAGTAATGTCCCCAGTTGAATAGTAGAAGACATAGCTTACCGAAGTCAGAACTAGAGAACCTTAGTTATCCTCTCTGTGCTTCTGTTTATCCTAACCTTGTTGCTACCCTTAGTTAAGTTAAACCATAGTTAGTCTCACACGTTTCCTTGTGGATATGATACTTGGAATACTTCTGGGTGAAAGCTACAGTGGCATCTGTGTGCTTGCAGATTTATCTATGTGCGTTAATAAATACCAACAAGCTTTCTAGCGCCATTGTCGGGGAAACGGTTGCTGAATTAACTACGAACCTTGCTTAACTTTGTATCTTTTTTCTTTTTTTCTTTTTTTCTTTTCCTTTTTAGTGTGGATTCCACTCCTATCTATCAATATGCTAAACCTACGAGTGCATGCCTACAGCCACCAAAATCTTTAGAGCCTATCCTAGCACCTGGCTATGAGTTGTACCCGTGTTTTATAAAAATGATTCGAAAACAATCCTTCTCAGGAGAAGGCGATGAAAACCCATACTCACACCTACGAGAGTTGGAGCATACCTATGCATGCTTGCATATTGCTGGCATGTCTAACAAGACCTTAAGATGGAGTTATTTCTGTTCTCTGTGATAAAAAGAGCTAAACAATGGTATAGTCGAACCGTGGAAAGTATGCAAGGACATTGGGAAACATTATGCTCTAAATTTTGTTTACGTTTCTTTCCCATCTCTAAAGTAGTCAGCTTTCAGAAAGAGGTTCTAACTTTTAGACAACTAGAAGAAGAATCTCTTGGCACATCATGGGAATGTATTAATAGTCTTATCACCACTGGCCTAGACCTTGCCATTCTAGACCTGGCACTTCTTTAACATTTTTATATGGGTCTTAGCAAGGATTCTGCACAATCCCTTAATCAAGCCTCTAGAGGAGCTTTCCTTTATTTGTCTACTAGTGAAGCAAGGTCTATGCTTGATAGAATTAGTGGAAAGATTCCCTACACTAGCATTAATAATGAACTCCCCAAGAAAGAGAAGGAATCACCCCCGAACAAGAAGAAGAAGTTTTGATAGCCAAATCGCAACCACTCTAATCCCAAGATTTAGCTATCAATCCCAAACCATCAATACTCCAAAATCCTCCAAGGAAAGAAGAAATTAAACCTTTTGAAATTTCTTGTGAGGATGATCTTTTTATGCTAATTTTGGGAAAAGCTTAAACTTCCAGTTCCACAAGAGACCTTCGAGCGAATATAATTCAATTCCTCTCAAGAAGGGATCTCTTAGAAAGCGTCCTTATTCCCATGTAGGACATTGGGAAGAATTCAAGGATGGCATGTCTAGTGAACCTATAGAAGGAGAGCCAAGCCATTTAGAAGCAATTCCTATCTTCTCCCCTTCTATGCCCACATTAGATGTCTCATTCAAACCCATCCTTGACCCCGATGATTCCTCTTATGCTCTTTCTCTTGAAACTCATAATGATCCTAGAAATCCACTAAGACACCCAAAGCATAGGAGTCATGAAGGCCACAAGGATTGGCCATTGAATGGATGGATGAGGCCTTGGACAAGATCAACCTGAGAGTCACCAATCTAAGGGAAATCTTGGACAATAAAATGACCAATGAATGTCATAGGCATGGAATGACGGAGACAATGTTTCTGCCTATAGACATTCATGAAGAAACAACCTTGGTGCCTAAAAAGGAAGATGACATCAATGAGCATGGAAGCTATTTCATGAACACCTCAAATTCATGCTCATATGAGAAATCTTCTGAATCAATTGGTCTCTCTAACATTGCCACACACGAGATCTTATACACCCTCATGCTTCATGTTCACAAAAATTTTGAAAGGGTGGTTGTAGATGCATATGTTTATCATAAATATTGCAAATCTCGTTGGCATGAATCTTAAGATAGGTACATAAAGGTTGGTGTTGGAGGGGAAACCACCTCACCAACTAAGCGCAATTTGAAGGTTTCCCAAGGATGAGCTTCTATCCTAAAACAAGCACTTTCGGGAGACAACATGAGCTTTCACCTTTTGTTGTAATGCCCTTGTGAAATGAGCATAGAAATATAATTGTGAAAATATTCCTTCGGGTATTTTTGTCACTAACCATTCTAGGTTTGAAGCAAAAAGAATGAAGGATGACGATGCAAGTTATGTCCAACCAATTATCATGCAACATTTAATCACATCCATCCAAACTTGACATTGCATTTACAAAATTCAAGTATGGGGGGTGAACTTCTCTGAAAAATCCTATGCCATGTTGCTAATTTTGGTTGTCTCTACCTCTAAGCCATGCTCCATTTGCTAAATAACAACCATGCTCTTTCACCTCTATTTGAATACATCTCTATAATGCTTTTATGCAACCTTTGTTTGCTATAGTATGCTTAAGGTTTGGAGTATGTTCATACATCTTTTAAATTAAGCATGGTGCTTAATTTAGGGGTGCTGATTTTACTTCCAAAGGCTTTTAAATTAAGCATGGTGCTTATAGGTTAAAAGGTCTTCCTAAATCGAATTAGACGTGGTGTCTAGGTTGATTTTTGAGTCGATAGTATGCTTTAGTAGATATTGGATATTTTGTTGGACTAACCCCTATAGAAAACTATCAATTCAATTTAGGTAAGTCACGAGATGAATTCAAATTGGAGATGAAGCAAGGCACATGATGAACTCCAATAACATTGCGCAAAGAAGACACAGCTCATTCATCATGGATAAAAAAACTATAAGTATCAAAGTTCATTCACTTTATCTTCTGCTACAAGTTACCTTTGCCTTGAGCCATGCTTGTATAAAACATGATAAACAAAATCTATGCTAAAGTAATCCTAAAACCATCTTATCATTAGCATAGATGTAATTCATATAATTTATAGACAACAACCCATAGTTCAAATTTGTTATATTCCTTAGGGTATGTGTTGTCCACTAATCCCTTGCAGACATGAAACAATGAGTGGAGCAGAAGATCCAACAAAATGTCAAAGATCAAAGACTAGAAAGATGGCATGACAAAAGGATGAGAAAGGAAGGGTGCAATCTAGGCAACAAGAAGCTCATAACTGTGAGGCTAGCCAAACAAGGAAAACTTCAAGCAAAAAGGGAAGGATCATCATGAGTCATCTACCATTTGTCATGTGGTGACATCACGCTTCAATGACGAAGGTAACATCCTAAGGTAAATGGTTATTATTTGAATAGTTTTCCTTAATTTGGGTAGGCACATAAATAAGAAACAAACATGTTTGAGTTACAACTTACTTGATCCAATCTGATTAACTCAACATGTTTTGTTCTTTAAGCTTGTTCTAGCACCATTTTCTTGATCTCATATCCTTAACCAAATAAGCTTAAAAGTTGCACATGTTATCTCTAGAAGATGATAGTCATAATCATGTAAAAATTAATACCTTATAGACAATCCTTCCATAGGTTAAGAAACACAACCCTTTTGGCCAAATATACTTAAATGCTACATTCATGTTCAATCTTCTGACCTTACCACCCATGTTATAAATGGACAAAGCACATAACATCAACTTTATCTAGTTCAATGTGCCTAAAGATAGAGAAGAATAAGTAAAGTTTTGGTTCTGTTGGTGTTTTCCCACCAACAGAGCCCATGCACTTGATCTCTACCTTGTCTTTATGAGCAGGACACATTTCAAGCAAAGTGTGGGAAGATAGTCGATTCCCCAAATTTATACAAGTAAAGGTTATGAACCTATCAAACTCAAAACCAAGACGGGTTAGGCGGAAGAAGGTGGCATCACCATTAGAGGCACCACCTCAAGAATCCTCATCTTCAGAGCGAACCGAGGTACTTGATCAATGAACTTCACAAGGAGAAGTCCGATTCGAAGAACTTACAACATTGAACCCTCACCGAAAGAGCTAGCTTGGGGAAGAAGTACTCCCGTGTATCCAGGTAAGTATTCTTTCCCCTTTTTGTTTTAGTTTTAGTTTCTTTTAATTAGTAAAAATGATGAATGAAAAACAAAATAAAAATTTATCTTTGCATTAATCATTTATAGTAATAATGTGTGATCTAGAAAAATTGAAAACAAAATAAAAAGGTGTGTCTAGTTTGCTTTAATTTATTTTAGGAGTTGTTAGCAGAATAAATAAGGAGGACTTAGAATAATCTCTTAAATTAAAATGATAAATAGTTGCTCTGTTGTAATTCCTTTCAAGTACCTAGTTTTTAGCCTTGAATTCTCCCGAGTTTGGATATGACTGTTTTGATATAAGGATTTACTCTGAACTTGAAACTCGTGGGTAGCATATGCTTGATCTAAGTCTAGGTAATTGGCTGATATGGTATGAGAAGGTTTGAGCTACTATTTATCTTGTTCCAAGTGATACTAAAGTTTTGGAGATTTATTTTTGAAAAAAACACAAAAATGCTACATGATGAGTTCTTGTATGACAAAGCTTGAATTCCCACTAGGGCCATACATGTTATTTAGGCAAGGAAAACTTTCACTCATATATGCTGCTTGCTTTTGCATTGAGTTTTGTCAAGCTTTGTTGACCCTTATGAGATATTTGTCATGCTTTTAAAATCAAGATCACGAACACACCACCCACATATGCATTACTCCTACACTGGGGGTAGACGCAAAAACATGCCTTCCATCTAGATCCACCCAAAAATGTTTTACTTCTACACTAGGAGTAAACACCAAAAAATATTCTTGATAGGTTTTCCATCCACTAAATAAATGCTCCAAGTTCTTGTTGCTATCTCTCAAAAGTTTTGTTGCATAAAAGAGGCTTGGGCTATGCAAAAGTTATTCATAAAAAAAGAAGAGAAGAAAAAATGATGAGAAAAAATGGACACAAAAGTGTTTGAGATATTTAAAACAATGGGTACTTAGATGCCTGCCTGAAAAAAAAGAGAGAAAAAGAGATGAATAAGATAGCCCATGTTCTCTAACAAATGTTTCCAAGTCTCAAAAGAGAGATAAGTTTTCAAGGAACAAAGTAGAATTAGGTTAGCCACCACATATATCCACCATACATCCACACACATGCACATCTTGATTTGATTGTATGACGTAGCTCTCTTTGGATCCATCATTTGACTTTACAATATATGCATTACAAGTAGGATCTAGCTTTCTCCCTACCTATGAACTCCATATAAGCCTTAGTGGTAGGAAGAAAAAGGCATAACATCTTTATTGCCTTGGTGAGGATCCACAAATACTACATATATTGAGAGACTTGAGAGTGTCATACAATGGAATCTCTGAGTTTTATTTTGAAAACTTATAAAAACTCCAAAACAATGGTGGAACAAAGAACTTAAGACATAGTGCTTGACTTGATCGTTCTGTCTTTCAATTCCTCAAGACCCAAGTGAAGTCTAAGAATCCCCATGGTTGAAGGTAATATGGGTAAGTTTGAAAGTCAGATCAGCTTATTCCAATCTAGAGGAGAATTCTTGATTGAACGCATGTGTACTTTAAAGGCGTGAAAGCATTGTAGCAACTCATGATTCATTACTGAGATTAGCTTTGCTCAGGGACTGGCAAAGGGTAAGCATGAGGGAGCTTGTTGATGGCCATTAACATCAATTATAAACAGTCAATATAACTTGCATATATACTTAATTCCATCACCAAACATAGATCTAGGGGTTTAAACTAACAAATTCCATGAGTTTTGGTGAATTTGTGTTTTCAGCAGGGTTTAATCAGAAAACCGTCAAGGTGGACCTATTCATCAAAGTAAATCATGTTTATCCGCAACAAAAATAACTCAAGAAGATTTTAGAAGACTCTAGAAGGCAAACCACGGAAGAAGAGCACAAGACCATGACATGTGGGGCCAGCCAGCCCCACCTACAGGCTGGCTGGCCTAGTGGTCCCACATGTCATGCTCTCCTTTGAATGTTGATTTACCACCACCTTTAAGATTCAATCTACACTATTGTGCAATGTCAGTTCAAATAGAGGGATGAGATGGATCCATGCCATGCATTTATGGGCTCAATTCAGAATTTGGCCCATAATGGCCCTTGTGCATTTTAAGGAGATATGGTGGAAAGTTTAGTTCCACATCAGCTACTAAGAGGGGGAGGGTGCCTGGCGCCCCTCATATATAGCAGCCCCTACCCCCCTCCCTAGAGGCATCCGTGAAACCCTAATTCATATCTTCAGGATCGAGCTAGCTATCAAGAAAAGATTAGTCCTCCATAGGATCTAGTCTTATAAATAGAAATAGTGAGATAGAGAGTGAGGGAAGAGTTTGGAGGAGGTGCCAGCCTATCGGTGCTCTCTCTCTATGGCTTGTACCTTGGCGGATCCAAGTTCTACTTGAGGTTGCCTCTAAGATTTCTCTGGTAATCAACTTCTGATTCAAGTAAGCATCTTGTTTATATTGTTCATCAGGATCATGACTCTTTTGAGTGCTTTATTCTCTTCCTAGGTGGAGTAAAGTATTAATCATTAGTGTAAGCGTGGTGCTTAGACTCACTACATAAAAAACAATTTTTAGCAACGGTTTGAATTTTTTGTAGGGGCGGCTGGTGATGGAGCCGCCCCTACAAATGGAACAGCAGGGGCGGCTGGTGATACGAGCCGCCCCTACAAATGGGGTCTGATTTGTAGGGGCGGCTCAATCATTAGCCACCCCTGGAGTTGCTATTTATAGGGGCGGCTGGTGATTGAGCCGCCCCTACAAATGCCCCCGTATATATAGCTTCGATTTGTAGGGGCGGCTCAATCACCAGCCGCCCCTACAAATGACCCACATATAATATAGCTGCAACACCTTCTTCCTCCTCGAGTCACTCACTCCAACCCTTGAAAGAAAGGTGGGGAGGCCTTGGGCACCTCCCAAAAATTGCTCTACTAAGGGGGGAAGGTTTTGGTCTCAAATCCTTTGGTGGAGAGGTTGTAGAAGGTAAGAAAATGTTATTCCACACTTTTTTTTGAAGTTTTAATGGTTGGTTAGTGAGTAATTAGAGTTTTGTTTTTCTCTCTCTTTTATGGTGCTTGAGCTACTTCTGAAGCAAATTAGACCCAAGTTTTAAATGTACTAGGGTAAATTAGGGAGGGGAACAAGATCATACCCTTATTTGGTCCATGTTTCTTGATTTTAGTGAACAATTAGTTAGTTTTATGGATGTTTCATGTGCATGTGGATCTAGATCTAGGGTTTGGTTTTTTTATTAATTTCGTTTTTGTAAATTTATGTTTGATGAATTTGGACTAGGGTTTGTATGAAAGATATTGGGTAAAGTATAATTGTTGCCAATTGTTGTCTTTGAAATTGTTTATTGTAATCAATAAATATGTATTTTAATTATTTATGGATAAATGGGCCATTAATTAATTTTCCTCTACCATGGTGTGTTTGTATGCTTCTTGTAATTATATTAGATTTATATTCATATATATCTGAAGTATATACAATTATTCTCAAGTAATTATTAATTTGATTCATTTTTATATATATCTGAATAAGTAGCCCTTTAATGTTTGTTTTGTTGTTGTTGTAAAAGATGGAGTACAGGAACTCTTGGATGTATGGTTCGTTAAGGTTCAAGGCAGGTTTTCGTGAAGAGGTGGATAAATTTTTGAAGCCGCAAAGAAGCATGCAACGACATTGAAAGAGAATAAGGATACAATTATTTGCCCCTGTAAAGATTGCAAGAACCGTATGGCATGGACAGATGTGACTATCATCATATCACATTTGATTATGCGAGGATTTGTTGAGGACTACACAGTGTGAATTCATCATGGTGAAATGGTTATTGTTAACGACGAGGATGAGGAGGAATACGACGATGAAACCATAGAATCTCTGTCCCAATATTCAGCAGAGCTTGATGCACGAATGGATTTCGAGTTTGGCAATGAACAAGGTGGTGATGCTGGTGGTTGGGATGGTAACGACGAAGGTGGTGCTAATAATGATGGTAGAGCATGTGCCAGGGATGAAGACAATTTGGAGGACATGATTCGAGCCCTTGGACCAGAGATTTTACTAAATAGCCCGAAAGGTCTAGAAATTTTGGAAAGGGTGACAAAAGCATCAAAGGAGACTGTGTATGGTGTTGAAAAGGGTTGTCCGACACATTGGACATTGCTACGTTTTGTGCTTGAGCTGCTAATCCTGAAGGCTAAGTACGGCTGGTCAGACTATAGTTTCAATGATCTATTGCATCTCATGTCATGGGTGCTGCCACAACCAAACTCAGTTCCCGCCAACACATACCAAGCGAAGAAGGTCATAAGTCCATTGACAATGGGGGTTGAAAAAATCCATGCATGCCCCAACCACTGTATACTTTTTCATGGCAAAACGTTCAAGTCACTGGATAAATGTCCCCGGTGTGGGGCCAGCTGGTACAAGAACAATGACCTTTACGGTGGGGACAAAGCCTCCATGGGGAAAAAGATGAATAAGAAGGGTACAAAAAAGGTGGTACAAGAATCTCAGCCCCTAGAGGACACTCCATTAGGCAACGATGCAAAGTAGAGAAGAATTCCTGCCTTGGTAATGTGGTACCTGCCAGTGACCGATCGCTTGAGACGTATCTTCCTAAACCCTAAAGAAGCCGCACTCATGACATGGTGGGATGATGAGCGCAAGGTGGATGATGATAAGATTGCACACCCAGCTGATTGTAGTCAGTGGCAAAGGTTTGATGAGAAGCATAAAGAATTCAGCGATGACCCAAGGAATGTACGGTTTGGCTTGAGCACCGATGGAATGAATCCCTTCAATGAGAGGATGAGTGACCACAGCACATGGCCAGTGATCTTGACCATGTACAACATCCCAACATGGTTGTGTTAGAAGAGAAAGTACCTTCTCCTCACTATTCTTGATTCTGGCCCTAAACAACTAGGCATTGATATAGATGTGTTCCTTGAGCCTTTGATGCAAGAAATGGAGAGGCTATGGAGGCATGGGGAGTAGATGTACGATGCATTCCGAAAGGAGGACTTCATATGTAGAGCAATAATATTTGTTACTACCAATGATTATCCCGCGCTATTTGCTTTGTCTGGACAGATCAAAGGAAAGACGGGATGCTTGGTTTGCTTGGATGGTACTACATGGGTGTACCTAGATGCATCCAAGAAGATAGTTTACCTAAGGAACCGATGCTTCTTAAAGACAAGTCACAAGTACCGTAGCAAATTGTTCTTTAAATTTTATGACAATGCCCTGGAGATTGAACCCCCATCGGAGAGACGTCATAATAGAGAACACGTGTATAGAATGGTGAAAAACATACGCGCCATCTATGGAAAGAAGAATCTGGATGGGATGAACAGAGATAGAAGCACACCTCCTGTCGAAGGCGTACCTTTCAAGAAACAATCGATCTTCTTTCAGTATCTGCCTTATTAGCTAGACTTGGAGGTCCCCCATGCCATTGATGCTATGCACATGCAGAAGAATGTCTTTGAGAGTCTCATTGCTACCTTGATGGACACAGGCAAGTCAAAGGATGGTCTGAAAGCACGGAAAGACATGGTGCAGCTAAACGTGATGCCACAGCTTCACCCGTTACCTAAGGCTAATGGAAAATACACTCTGCCCGTGGCGTGCTTCAACCTAACACCAGACGAGAAGAGAGCTATATGCACTTTCCTGAGGGGGATCAAAGTCCCGACTAGGTTTTCAGTAAATGTGAAGAAGCTAGTGTCGATGAAGGACTTGTCAATAACACACTGCAAGGCTCACGATTGCCATGTGATGCTGACAGTGTTTCTACCTATTGCAATCGGGGCTATAAAGCCAGAGTTCTTGAAAATGGCCATCACCCGCATGTGCTACTTCTTTTCAAAGATCTCATAGAAGACGATTGGCAAGCAAGAGCTAAGTGACCTACATAAATTTGTGGTGGAGACACAAAACCAACTGGAGATGTGTTTACCTCCTGCTTTTTTTTTATATAATGCCACATCTCATGATTCACATGGTTCATCAGATACAGGCGCTGGGCCCTTGCTACTTGCATGAAGCGGTTCATGTCAGTTCTAAGTCGATACGTGCATAATCAAGCATACCCAGAGGGCTCCATGATAGAGGGTTATAGTACTGAAGAAGTCGTCGAGTGCTGTCAAGAGTACCTAAAAGTATAGAAAGGGATTGGTAAACCTGATTCTCATCACAAGGGTAGGCTGGCTGGGAAGGGCACCAGTGGTAGAAAAGTGTTCATCGACCATGATTACAAAGAGGTGAGTTGGGCGCATTATAGTGTCTTGCAGAGTACACAACTGATGCAACCATACATTGATGAACACTTGGCTATCATTATGGTGGAGAGAAATGGTTGTTCGGATGATTGGGTCATGAAACAACACAAGCAACAACTAACTACATGGTTGAAGGACCAAAACATACCGCCTAGAGAAACCATAGACTCTATTACCATCAGTAGGTTGGCGGAGGGGCCATCGAGACAAGTGACATCTTGGAATGCTTATGACATCAATGGGTATACGTACTATACCCACGCAAAGGATAGTAAATATGTGAACCAAAACAACGAAGTTCGAATAGAGGCTCTTAATGGATTGGGGCGAAAGATCCAATACTTTGGCATCATTAAAGAGATATGGGAACTTGACTATGGAAGGGATATAACGGTGGCCCTGTTTCGATGCCGTTGGATCAAACAACACCAACTGAACGAGATCGGATTGAGAGCCCTAGACCTCGAGAATCTAGGCTACCAAGATGGCCCTTGGGTGCTCGCTTCACGTGTTGCACAAGTTTTCTATATGTCTGACCCACAAAGTAACCTCCCCCCGAAGAAGACAAAGCACGTGGTTGCCTTCGGGAAACAACACATTATTGTAGTTGATGGCGTGGACGATATTGAAGCTTACAATAACTACGATGAGATGCCGCTATTCATAGACTTTCCTAAGAAGATCAGTGTTGTGGAAAAGAACCTCCCCAAAGACATAATGACATGGGAACGGAAAGTTGTCAAGGGGAAAGTCGTTACAGCGGGCTAGCTAGTTGTTGAACGTGAAGTGTTTGTGTACGTGTGTTTGTAAGACTTCATTTATGCATGCGTGTGAGACTATATATTTATGTACGTGTGTAAGACTACATATTTTTGTATGTGTGTGAGACTACATTTATGCATGTGTGTGAGACTACCCTTTGCAACATCTAGATGACTCTATTTGAACATCCACTCTATTACTACTAAAACTTTATGAAATCACTTAACACTTTATGAAATGAAGAAATGACCAAAATAAAAGTAGGAGATCTTGATGAGTTATACAACTTTGGTATTCATCACCTTTACAGCTGAAATCATTTAGTGTTTGAAAATCAGGTTTCAAGCTATCATTTTCTGAAATTTAAAATTTGAATTGTTCAAAATTAGTGACAAAGATAGATGACTAGACTAAAATGATAGAGCATGATTTTAAAAATTTTAGGAAAAAAACCATCACAGTTGGAGTTAGTATGAGGGAGAAAACTAGTTACAAGTTTCAACCATAGATTAAAAAGAGAAATCACACTTGTTCATCATTGATGATCATAAACAGTTGTGATTTTTCTTTTTAATCTCTGGGTAAAATTTGTAACTAGTCTTTCTTCCTCATACTAACTCCAAATGTGATGATTTTTTTTCCTAAAATTTTCTAAAATCTTGCCCTATCAAGTTAGTGTGTTGATTTGGTCATTCTTTTCATTTGACAAAGTTTGAGCACTTCAAATTTTCAAATTTAAAAAAATGACAAGTTCGAATGAGATTTTCAACCATTAAATGATTTCAGCTGAAAAAGTGATGAATACCAAAGTTGTATAACTCATCAAGATCTACAACTTTTATTTTGATCATTTCTTCATCTAACAAAGTGATAGTAAACATTGTTCACAAATCAACATGTTTCTCGTATAGTTCATGAAACTATGAGTCATATGTGAATTTGTGAACAATGTTTACTAATACTTTGGCACATGAAGAAGTGACCAAAATAAAAGTTCAACAACTTTTATGTTCATGACTTTTATTGTTGAAATCATTTAAGGTTTCAAAATCTTCTTTGAAGTTGTCATTTATTGAAATTCAAAATTTTAACTATCCCAATTTCGTCAAATGAAAATATGATCAAAATAAAAGTTGTACATATTGATGAGTTCTACAACTTTGGTATTCACGAGTTTTTCATCTAAAATCATTTACACTTTCAAAATATTGTTTCAAGTGAAATTGTTTGAATTTCAAATTTTGAATCGTTCAAACAAAGTCACATGACAAGATGACCAAAATAAAAGTTGTACATGTTGATGAGTTATACAACTTTTATGTTTACAATATTTTCATTTTATTTCATTTAATGTCATAAAATTGTAGTCGAAGTTTTAAAATTCAAATTTTTTATTTTTGTTTTTTTTTGTTTTCTATATTGTTTTGACTACAATTGTTTTTATATATATTTCTGCACATATAGAATAATACAAAATATTATATTTGTGTATATATACAATTGTTTTTATATTACTTTGTGTTTTGTGATATAAAAAATATAGAATTAATAATTTTAAAAAATAGAAAATATTTGTAGGGGCGGTTGGATCAGGAACCGCCCCTACAAATGCATTTGTAGGGGTGGCTGGATCAGGAACCTCAGTATAAATACGGGCGCATAGGTGAAAACCTAATGTAGGGCGCTCTCTTCTTCCTCCAACGCCGTCAGGCTGCCCTTTTTTCCCCGCCGCCCCGACGACGCCTCCTCTCGGACCTGTCCCGACGCCCGTGCCCCCTCTCCGCACCACCGCCGGACCTCTCCTGACGTAGCGGCCTAGATCCCCGACCCCCCCCCTTCTCATCCTCCTCCCCCGCCCGCCTGCCGAACACGGCGGCCGCTCTCACCGCCGCAACCCTCCCAGCCGCGGTTCTCGGCGCTCGCATCGGCTACGGCGCCTAGCTGCGGGCTCTTCACACTGCACCAGCTCTTCACAGTTGTGGCCTACCGGGCCCTTCACACTACGGGCTACGTCCCTGAGCGCAGAGTGGTGGACTACGAGGCCAACCAGCATGAGCTCATTAACGTGCCTGAGGCGCCACTGCCGCAGATGGGCTCCAGCCGCTACCTCCTCACTTGGAACCTGCTACGCCCAGGCCGAGGTAACAACTACACATTATGTTTGAGAATGAAGCAACAATTTACTAGATGTTTTGAATATTTGATTTGATGTTTGAGTATTTAGTTTTTGAAATTTGGGGAGATATAGTGGCTGATAGGTTCTTCTAGCATACTGGTGCTGTTTAGTCAATTGAAGTAATAAATTTGGTAATGGCATCTAGATTCGTAGTGCTTTGGGCAACATCAGCAAGAGAAAGGTTCTCTTTTACATCTTAAATAAAAAAGTTAATGCTTCATGCTTACCTTGATGCTGTTTGTTTGAGAAAGGAGTGAGGATCCAATGAAGCTTTTATTGCTTGGCGTAGTGGGCTCTCAGCTTTTGATTTATTTTCAGAAATTTGGAGAGATAGTATAGTGGGGGGGTTCAGTAAAATTACTTGTTTATTAGTCAATATATAAGGACATTTGCTACTGACATCTAGCTAGGAACTGTTTTTTTCAAAGAACTGCTTGTCGCTGTTTTGGCAACATTGATTGTTTTATTGCTTGGGATGCTGCATGCCAACATTTTTAGTTACCTAAACTGCAGCTATCCACTATCTTAAAATGTTTGTTGTTCAATGAAAGTTGAATGTGTCCTTGTAGCTATGAGCCAGCTACTGCTATTGGCTCATTTCTGCTGGTGGTACCTAGTAGTTGATCGTCTGAATGATCATGATCAGACCATTTTTTTTAAACCGAATGTTGTTGTTAATGCAAACTACTGAGGTCATGATATTTCTCCCTCTCATGGAAGCAGATTGTGCAGTATGAATTAGTTTCTCAGCAAAGGGTTCAATTCTGATTGTAAGGGTTTTTGTGATCAGCTTATAGAGACAATTTAAAAGACAGGTAGGTCTATATTGCTGAATTTTAGAGGCATCTGAAATTTTAGGAAGAAGAGTGATAATACCATAGTTTATCCTGCTAATGTCCACTCTACCTTGATGAAAGTCAGAAAAAAGATGCACAATATCACTTTTAACAATATGCCAACAAGCTTGATAAAATTCTATAGGAATACTATTAGGCAAGCTGCCTTGTTTTTTCCAATTGGGATAAGGCAGTCCATATTTCTGATTCAGACTTCAGAGAATGGCTTGCGCAACTGCTCTTTGTCTGTTTCAGACGCACAAACAGCACCATCCCAAATGTTATTATTGAGGTGAACATTAAACTCAGGAGCCGGTCCAAACAACTCAGAATAATACTCAGTGGCATGGGCCAAAAGGTTTTCATCACCATCAATGGTGATATCACCATGTTCTAGACTTAGAATAGTGTTTTTTCCTTTTTCTTCCACTAGCAACTCTATGAAAATATTTTGTGTTTAGGTCACCATTCAACAGCCATGTTTCATGGAATCTGTTATACCAATATAGCTCTTCTTGTTTAAGAAGTCTAAGATTTTCACTGATAATCCAGGTTTTCCTTTGCCACTGCTCTGTAGAAAGAGAGTTTGCTTCCTCTAAATTTTCAAGAGTAATCAATTCTTCTTGAAGTTCTTTCCTAAGCTTTCTAAGTTCCCCCTGAAGATTGAGCCCCCACCCTTTAAACTATTGCTTCATCAGTTTTAGCTTTTGTTAGATTTTATCCAGAGTGCAAGTTCTATTGGAAGATCAAAGATTTTAGAAAAGTAGCAACCCCATTTTTTTTGAGGCCCCAATAGTTCTACTCTTCCCTGTTTGCAAACCTAGATTTTCTAGTGTCTGCTTTTTCTTTTGTATGCTAGGAGAAAACTTAAGTTTTTTCTCTCTCCCTAGCTTTCTTTTTTGACAAAACAAGGATAAAATGTTCAGCCTCAAAATTTTCTTCCTGTAGCCACTCTATAGGCAAAGGTGATTCACTAGATTCATCATTCTCAACTGTTTTAGTTTGAGATTTATGGTCATTTTCTTTTTGTTTAATAAATAAATCATGCCTAGCACATTCTAAAACTTTGAGCAGATCAAAAGTACCAAAATCAGATGAATCAATATCAACACCCATACTAGAAGTTAACTCGACAATTTCATCAATAGGAAGAACAAAAAACATATTCTGGTTAGAGTCAGTACCTTCAAGATTCCTTTTTTCCATCTTCTCATTTCTCTCCTTAGTAGTGAGGGTGGTATCCTTTTTGAGCCTTTCACTTCTCCTATCTGGTGGAGGTTGGGCTTGAATTTCCTTATCACTAGGAGCAACAGCAGCAACTGGGTCTTGCTTCTCCTATGGGGTCACTTCCTCCATTTGAACATCCTCATTCAGAACTTGACTCTCTTGTATGTGGATGATGTTGTCATCAGAGATGAATATTTCTAGGATTCAGACAGCTTTCCGTCTGTGATATCTTTAGACAGTCCATCAATAGGCTGATCTTTTAAGTTGGCTTCCTTCATTAGAGGATCAACCCTTTTCTCAAGTACAGCAGGGTTGTCAGCATTCATCTCTACAAACTAGAAGTGCTGTTGTTTCTCAGATTGCTTGGAAGATTGGCCTTCATCATTCAACTTCCTCAGTCTTTCCCCAAATGAGTCACTCTCAGAATCAGTATTCTATTATGTTTAGTATATGCTAAGTATAATGTTTTGTTCTTGACCTGCATTACTTGGTATTGAAATGCATCATTATACAAATTTCATAATGTTTTAGTCATCTTCTTAGGTTGCAAGTAGTTTTATTTATTTATTGGTTGTAGCAGTTTGCATGCATGTGTGTTGATACTGCTAGCTGCTAGCTACTACTACTACTCTACTGAACTATTGTACTGAACTACTACTATTACTCTACTGAACTACTACTACTACTACATCTCATTGTAGCAGTTTGCATGCATGTGTATTCACTTGCCTACTGTATTGCTACTCCTACTCCTACTAGCTGGCTGCTACTCTACTCTCTTCCCTAGCTGGCTGCTACTCTACTCTCTTCCCTAGCTGCTACTCCTACTCCTACTCCTCTACTATTACTCTATCTACTATTACTCCTCCTCTACTCTAATCCATTATTTACCACATCTAAGTTACCAGATTTTGATCTGCAGGGGTCTTCCAACCATGTGGCAGTAGTCTACTATTTCTTGGCTATTTTTCCTATCCTCTGTGTTTGGGAAGCAGCAGCTGCTTTTTTTTACACCTTTTCCTCTCTATGTTTGTTAAGTAGTTGTTGCTTTTTTTTACCAAATCTCCCCTCTCCTCTCCTCTCCTTTGTTTTGCCGATGATGAAATTGTCCAAGTCCATACATTATATGGAATATGAGCTGATGATCAAGAACTTATGAGGAACTTGGCATCATTAGCAGCCGCCCCTACATTACCTTATCCTCTCTTCTCGGTTATGATGCCTTGATGCTCCAAGTTCATGATCAAATGATGATTAACATGTTTCTGAGGCCTTGATATATTGTAGTTTTATAGGACTACTTTGGTTTATAGACCTTTTTTATTTCTTATACCTTCTCGCGTACCTAAAGCACACTTTCTTGCATCTATTAGAACAAAGTGTTAAATAATGTCGTGGACACTAGACAGTGCAGCCCGATGCCCCGAGCATGATGAGCAGCCAACCTATGAGGAGCAAGCACTAGAGGACTAGCTAACTCAGGAGCATTTCGATACTGAGTTAGAAAAGGATCTAGAAGTGATGCTTACTCAGGAGCAGTGTGACGAGGAGGAAAGGGGAGCAGAAGGAAGAGCAGGAGAGGCTGCTGAAGGCAAAGAAGAAGAGGATGATGATGATGATGACTCAGAAGAGGGATATGTAAGTCCCAAGGATCCTTTCCCATGTGAAGCCAGAAGGAGGCCAACAGAGAAAGATTTGGACAAGGATTTTGACCCAAACGAGGAGGTAGGGAAAAAGCCTTAGCTTGTAAATTTTTCTAAAGCTTTGGTTGTGTTACCTCTGCTAACACTTTGACCTGTCGTATATACAGGTCCTTCCTAAAACTCAGAAAAGATGACGTCGACGTCCGTGACATCTCGCTGGACAAGACGGAGTAGAGGAAAGGAGAGCAGAGGCAACAGCCACAGAGACGGATCATGATGCCTCTGCTCCACAACCTCAAGACACAACCACGACTACCAAGCCTAAGAGGAAACGAGGGGATAGAAAAGGAAATCTATATCCAGATAAGGCATGCTATGTGATAACGGAGGTCGGGCTAGCAGGGGAGATCCTTGAGCCGAAGGAATTAAGAGGACGATTCCATAATGCGATCGGGCCCTAGTAAGAGATAAATTGAACCCAGCAATCCCTAACTAGAAAGAGGTACTAGAGAACACAAAGAATGCACTATGGGATAGGCAGCTGAAGCTCAATTTTAGATTTCCGGAGGGTAAGCACGAACTGGTAAAAAATGCTTTCAGGATGATGGGAGAGTCATTCTGACGTTGGAGGTCGGAGCTCAACACGAAGTATATCCAAAAGGGGTTAACTCCCTTCAACAAGTTTGGCAAAATAACTCCTAGTCAATGGGAGGAGCTCGTGGCCCAAAATACTTCACTGGAGGCATTGGAGCTCAGTGCCCGTAACATCGAGCTGGCAAAGAGGAACAAACACCACCATCATCTAGGCCCCGGTGGCTACTATGCCAAGGAAGAGCAGTTTAGGAAGATGGACGAAGAGGCCACAGTTGCTGGGAATATCGATGTGATGAATTTGAAGGTACACTCAAGGAATTGGATATATGCGAGGAGTACAGAATCATCCACCGATAATCTTAAGTTTGATAAGCCAGAGACCCAAGAGGCAGTATCAAGGATACTGAAATATGCTGAAGACAAGAAGGGCTCATTCAATCCTTCTAGAGAGAGGGACAAGCTTAGCCTTGGCTTGGGAAACAAGGAGCACACAGGCCGCACCAGGGGGGCTAGGGAAAAGGACGACATGGAAGCAAGGATTTGAAGAGGATAGGCACATGTACAAGAAACATGGTAGAGATCGGGAGACTAGTCTTGAGCTCCAAGTGAAGGCTCTAGTTGCGAAGGCGCTAGAGGAGCAAGGACTGTCTACGGAGCCATGGATATTAGTGACGCCACCGAGAGAACTGGCATTAGTTGGCAGCCCTCTAAAAGTTCCTAGCAGCCAAGGTTCCACTGCAGCCACAACCCCCATCGATCGCATACGGGAACCAACTAGTTGCACCTTGGTGTTTCTCAGCAGCCGGCAGAACACTGTGATGGAGGTGGCAATGGGTCTAGCACATCCTCCCGGTGGCTTACACCACAATAATAAGATATCGCCGGACTACACTAGGGTCGAGGTGCATATAGTGAAGCCCGAGTTCATACAGTGGAGGATAGACTACGCAACTCTCGAGGGGCTAGATGCCAAAGAGCTAGCTGCTGCAAAGACTCGTCGGGAGAAAGAGCGCATTCATATGGCAAAACTAAGGGAAGAGTCCCTTAAGGTTGCGGCATACATTGCCCTGGCTTTCAAAAATCTCCAACAACACTCTACTATATGGCTACTATACAACTTCGAGTAAGTTCAACTCTATACTTAAAGCTTTGTTCGATATATTTTATTCGATGCAAAAGAGCTTATCTAGTTTTATGATTAAATCCATGCAGCAACCACTGGATTTGTATAGCCGTCGATGTCGGGAGGAGCATGGCATGGGTCTTTGATTCAATAGATAGGGACCCGGTGACATACAAAGACTTCATATCAATTCTCAAGACGTATACATATCGACAATCCTCATTAGCTTATATGTTTGTATACGTACTTGTAACGTTCACTTTTGGATTCTAACAAGTTGTATTTGCTAAAATAATTCGAACAGGGCATTTAGGTTCTATGTCACTAATCATCACGGAAGGCATGATCCAGCAAGGAAGGAAAAGGTAGCTATAAAAACACTATGTGCGGTAAGTGTAACTTACTTCTTCAGTATTCTGATACATGGCTGTCAAAAGCATTACTTAACATTTTCATATGCAAAACACACAGTGCCCCAAGCAGAAGCTTGGGAGTGTACATTATGGATACTATATATGTTCTATGATGAGTAACACCGGTGCCTACAGGAGACACCCCTTAAGGGTAAGTTTGAACCTCTTCACCCGTAGTATAAAAACTTCGTACATGGTATGAAATACTAAACTGAAACTTGTTCTCTTGTAGTGGAGAGAAGAGACAGGAATGAAAAGAGACCCATACAAGGATGACCAACTCTTATAGCTCGTCGGCGACCTTTGCAACTTCATATTGGACCAGATTGTACACGTCAGAGGCGCCTACCATGACCGAGAGTCTAACTTAGGTACAAATCCTCAGTACCAACACCTTCGTGAGACTAAAAGGCTAGCTCTAGGACGTTGATAACAATGTGTATGGAATTTGTATATTTAATGATGGATTGTATATATTCTTGTGAATTGCACTTGTAATTGTAGTTTATATAATACTCTTATGCTTGTAGTCGCGGTCATAGGGCGTTCGGCAACGCGAATGAGGTTTGGAACGTTGGTCGTGGGGCATTTGGCAATGCGAACGCTGGTCGCGGGGCGTTCGGCAACGTGAACGCGGTTCATAACGTTGGTCGCGGGGCGTTTGGCAACACGAACGCGGTTCGGAACGTTGGTCGCGGGACGTTCGGCAACATGATTTTGAATTGTAAATTTGAATTTTTTTTTGACAGGAAAACGTACTGTAGGGGGGTTCTAGATTGAACCGCCCCTACAAATAGGTATTTGTAGGGGCGGCTGGTACTACAGCCCCCCCCTATAAATAGATTTGTAGGGGCAGCTGGTAATACGAGCCGCCCCTACAAATCGATTTGTAGGGGCGGCCTGGGAACCACCCCTACAAATGCATGATTTGTAGAGACGGTTCGGTAGGGGCGGCTGGCCAAACCGCCCCTACAAAGGCTTACCAGTCGCCCCTAGAAATGCTTTTTGTAGTAGTGACTTAGGTTAATCGTGGATGCACCCTACATTCCAGATCGATGGTAGCTCACAAGGGTGACTCTTATAGCCTCGTTGAATCCTTTATAGTCCACCTCCTGTTTGTAGGCCAAGTAGGACCTAGTTACAAAAGAAAGCATCCTCTGCTGGTGCCTTTCCCTTAGTAATGTCCCTAGTTGAATAGTAGAAGACATAGCTTACCGAAGTTAGAACTAAAGAACTTTAGTTATCCTCTCTATGCTCCTATTTATCCTAACCTTGTTGCTACCCTTAGTTAAGTTAGACCATAGTTAGTTTCACACGTTTCCCTATGGATACAATACTTGGAATACTTCTGGGTGAAAGCTATAGTGTTATCCGTGTGCTTATAGATTTATCTGTCTGCGTTAATAATACCAACACTAGTTAAATTAAATAGTATGAACACATACTAGCTAGTGTGAGCATTGCTCGCATATTCAGTTAAATGAAGATAAACAACATGAACAGCGGTACGGTGATGATCCACCTTCAAAGAGGGAACTGGTGGTGGGTGAGAGACTATGCCAATGAGAGGTCCATCTGTCGAAGGAGGATTGCTGACATGGAAGGCATCTGGGGCCTCCCATCGCCATGATCCAGCGTGGACACTGCAATAGCTATCATCATCAGATTGTCTACCTCCTCCATGCAGATGGGGATGCTCGACTCGATTGTAGCATCCCTCGTGCCCTAGAATTCCTACTGGGGTGGCACCACATCTTCAAGGGGAGTACCCGATGCCTGAAGAAGGTACAGATCAACCTCAGCACCGTCAGTCCTCGGTCCTTTAGTTCCTCGATCGCATCAAGCAATAAGCACAAATGCTACGGTTTCGATAGGGTTGGTATCCTCGGCCACAATTCTAGCGTGTCAAGATGTAGCCGACCATGAGAAAAAGTTGACAGAGGCTGCTGCTCATTGTTGGGGACATAGAGCCACCAATGCTCCCAATCTAGGTCTGTGGCATAGTGGTGGTCAAGGCTCAAGTAGCGCTCCTCCAATCTTGGATGAACTTCGATAGAGGCACCCCGTATCGGACAACGATGGTGCCAAGAGTACGTTAACGGAACCACCAATAAAAGAATCCACCACATATCATAATGGGTAGGTATTCCTAGGAAGCCCTCGCACAGCATGATGAAGACCAAGAGGTGGAGGATCCCCTCTAGGGTTAAGTCATGGAGGCAGAGCCCATAGTAGTAGGGCAACCACATGAGTAAGGGGTGCGTCAGTAGCCCAAACCCAAGAAGGTGGAAAGGGACGAAAGAGATGGCCTCATTTTTCTTCAGTCTTGGCTCAACTTCGCTTCTCACCGGGACTCTCCACCCGAGCTCCACGGTGGCCTCTGGGATCACCCCCCTATCTCACAACTGGTCGAACTCAACTTGATCGATAGACAACCTCGTCCACTCTACCATTGTCCTGGTAAGAGGCATTGGCGGTGCAGTAGGGTGGAAGGCAAAAGCTTTGAGATGGAATCAGGAGCTCTGGAGAGAGAAGGCAGCAGGTATAACCTTCCCTCTTGCCCCTTGTCTCTACTGCTATAGTTTGGGGGCCATCGACCACCCCATGACCGAGATGTTTGCGTGGGTGGGCGGCGGGGCTTTGCCTTGTCATGACAATGTGATGGGCCTAGAGGTGATGTCCCCTATTTTAATAGGCTGCGGATGCCACCTACGTGCGCGTGCCTGCATGGGAATGCAAGAGCACGTCGTTTATCAATTACACTATCCGAGTAGTCAAGATTTCAGATGGTCAGACCTTGTGTGATGCATGGTTCTTGCAAGTTCAACAAATATTATCAAATACACAAAAATAAGACAAGTTGGGTTCAACACAGATCAAAGCCACTTATGACTACTACTACTACTGATACAAATGTTGTGACACAGTGCACTCCATTAGCAATAGTTTTACTCATAGCTCTGTACTGTATAGTGTTTGACGAGATCAAATGTGCCACATCCAGACTTTCTTGTGAGTGTAGTAAAATATGAACAGCTATCTGGCTGCTCCATTTTGGTGGCTCATTTCTCGATGTGTATTTCTCAAAAGGTGTGCTCCTCAGAGATCATGGAGATGTGGCCTCACCATACCTCCCGCTATCGCACGGCATCTACTAGAACTCCATCGACCATGTGCATCCCCTCCTATAAAAGTAGAAGAAAAATAGGGGGGTTAGTACAGTGGCCTTGTAACCTTGCGAACTCACCTTTCCTGCTCGCCGCCTCCTCCCTAACACCTCATTCTTCAAGCTTGAACCATGGCGGCAGAGAAGTGTCCAAGGAAGGAGACAATGGTGCGGGACCTAGATGTGACTAGGAAGGCTCTTCATGCAGAGAACTAGGAGGCAGAGTGACTATGGTCGTGCCTCTTCACTATGGAGATGGCACTCATCGTAGCCGATAGGAAGACAGCCACGGCTGAAGCCACAGCAAGTTAAGCGCAGGCATAGCTCGGTGGTAAGGCATTGTCATTACTGTATCTTCTTGTTTTGTGTGGCACTGCGTCTTATTAATTGGTAGGGTTTTATTCGTTCTTGCTCTTTAAGCCATCATGGAGCAGCTGAACGCCGAGCGGGCCAAAACTTACTTGAGCATGTCCATGCTCTGCTGGCGCAGATCCGAGAGGTAGTGACGCATGTCATTTGCCATGGGGCTATGTCAGCCCTAGCCGCTGCCCACCTCCGTTCAGACACGGACTTGCGTGCAGTGGACTCGGGGTTCCCTCCGGAGCTGCTGATCCAAAGGGCTTCATAGAATTATTTCCTATAGAATTTGGATCCTTCAAAATTCCTGTTTCTCCTCCATTTCAAAGGAGCCATAAGTTTTTGAGTTTCTTTTGTCCATTTCTTGGGATTCTATTTTGAAGTGTTGGTGGGCCTCAAACAGACGGGGAGATCTGCCCGCGCAAAAATTTCATTTTCAGCGAAAATTTCGCACCGCGCCGAGCGGTGCCGCCAAAATGCACCGAAAATTAGATGTCTCTCTTTTGCCCTCCGCTTAGAAATTAGGTTTACCATGCCATTGATTTCAGACAAGGGCATTTGTGGTACTGTGATGGCCACATAAAAGCGCAAGGAGTCACCGTCTCTGCCTCCATCTCCATCCTCTAGCCACCACCGTCTCTCCTCCCGCTCCAAATCCTTGCCCCATAGCCTTGCTCTCCACTCTCTAACCGCCCCCTCTACCACCCATCTCTAGACCCTAGGCACCATCGACATAGCAGCTCAACTCGTCAATCTACACTCTCCAGCTGCACCCTCTCTCATAGCTTTCTAAACCCTAACCGGAGCCAGATCCCCATTGATTCGTCGACAGCAGGTCAGCTGACGGCGGAAGGACCTCCTCAATGACGGTATAGGCTAGATCTAGATCCCCTATTTTAGCACCTATCACAACCAGCTGGATTTGAACCCTAGCCAAAGCTAGATCTAGTATCCCTTCATCAACGCTGGCTGCACCGGTTCCGTGACCACGATGACAAGATGGTTGTGCTGACAATGAAGAGTAGCTAGGGTACACGAAGGAAGAGGTACCCAAATTCCTTTTATGATGTGTGATGTATTGTAGTGGTTCAACCTAGGATATGTAGATAGCGATGGGGTTGCATATTTCCTATAATTGAGTGTCGCTGACATGTGCTTTATTGGATTAATGACTTATGTATAAGCTATAGTTACTAGTTAGGCGCTTATTTGCATACTCTTGCCCTCTGTTATGTTGACATTCGCTAGAAGCTTTAGTTAATAAATACATTTATAATCTAAATGAACAGCCACTAACTGCTTTTGAAGGAGAGCGGGAGGCACAAATCACAAAGAATCATAGGAAGATGGAAGAACTAGGGGTGGTTGTTGAGGGATTTTGTGATACTGATGAAACATATTTAGATTTACAAGATGATCCAGTGGTGAAAGCTCTAGTTTGGTTTTGATTAATTGATGAAACCCTAAGTGCTAACCTAGTTTATCAAAGTGATTATGAGATAGGTAGCACTACTCCAAGTGATGAAGCAATGACAAAGATCATGACAATGGTGATGGCATGGTGATGATCAAATGCTTAAACTTGGAAAAGAAGAAAGAGAAAAACAAAAGGCTCAAGGCAAAGGTAAAATCGTAGGAGCCATTTTGTTTCGGTGATCAAGACACTTAGCGAGTGTGATCACATTTAGGATAGATAGCCGTACTATTAAGAGGAGTGAAACTCGTATCGAAATGCGGTCATCAAAGTGCCACTAAATGCTCTAATTCATTGCATATGCATTTAGGATCTAGTGGAGTACTAACACCCTTGAAAATATTTGTGAAAATATGCTAACACATGTGCGCAAGGTGATACACTTGGTGGTTGGCACACACAAGCAAGGGTGAAGAAGTTTGAAGTGAAATGGAGTTAGTCGCAAAGATGTTGGCGTTGGTCAAACTGACCGGACGCTGGATCACCCAGCGATCGGACGCTGAAGGGCTGCGTCCGGTCGTGTTGTCGAATGGCATGGTGACTAGGGTTAAGCACCGGACGCTGGTCTATGTCCGATCAAGCTTGACCGAACGTGTTCGGTCGGCAAAAGACAGTTTTGGGAGCTTACTGGAAACAACCGGACGCTGGGGGTTCAGCGTCCGGTCACTTGTGCTGAAGCGTCCGGTCGCTACTTAGCCGTTGCAATCGGGTGGTTCCTGTTGAATGGACAATGACACATGGCTTACATCGGTTGACCAGACGCTGGGTCTAGAGTCCGGTCAGTCTGACCGGAGCGTCCGGTCAGCCCGTAGTGTGCCCAGCGAAGGGGTACAATGGCTCTATTTCTTGGGGGCTTCTATTTAAGCCCCATGGCCGGTTGAAGCTCCAACTCTTGCACATTTTCATTGACATAGCAACCTTGTGAGCTTAGCCAAAGCCCTCTCACTCATCTCCATCATTGATCCATCATCATTGTGAGATTGGGAGAGAATCCAAGTGCATTGCTTGAGTGATTGCATCTAGAGGCACGTGGTATTCATGTTGCGCTGCGGATTTCGCTTGTTACTCTTGGTGGTTGCCACCACCTAGACGGCTAGGTGCAGCGGTGGTGGATCGGCACGAGTTGGTGATTGTTCGTGGCCGCCTTTGGTGATTGTGAGGGGAGTTGTACCTTCCCTGGTGGAGTGCCGAAAGGTAACTCTAGTAAATTGCTCGTGTCATTGAGTTACCTCACTTGTGGGTCGGTTCTTGTAGTGTCCTATCGTGTGGACGAGGTTTGTGAAACACCTCTTAGCCGCCGAACCACCAAGTGTTGGTCGACACAATGGGGACTAGCATGTTGGCAAGCACATGAACCTCAGGAGAAAATCGATTGTCTCTTGTCATTTGCATTCTCCCGGTGATTGGCTTAATCTTCATCTTGTGATTGGTTCATCCCCTACACGGCGGTATAATCACCCTACTCACTTATTTACATTCTTGCAAACTAGTTGATACAAGCTCTTTAGTGTAATTAGTTTTGAGAGCTTACTTCATTATTTACATTCATTTAGTTGAGCTCCTTAGAGTAGCAAGTTTGAGAGCTCTTAGTGAGTAGTTACATAGCAAGTTTGGGTGCCTAAGTAATCATTGCAACTAGAATTGCTGGATAGGTGGCTTGCAACCCTTGTAGAGCTAGAGCAAGTTTGCATTACGATATTTGTCATACTAATCAAATTGCTCTAGTTGATTTGTAGATTTTTAAATAGGCTATTCACCCCCCCCCCTCTAGCCATATTAGGACCTTTCAAGTGGTATCAGAGCCATGGTCACCGTTTGATTGAAGGCTTAACAACCTCGGTGTCAAATTATGGCTCAAGTTGTGTTCAACCATGTGGGGGGCAAACCACCGTTCTTTGATGGCACATGCTATGGTTATTGGAAGAGAAAGATGAGGATGTATCTTGGTTCAATCAATGATCAAGTATGGGAAGTGACCGAGAATGACTATGCTATCATTGATCCCGATGATCCAACCAATCAAGATAAGATCAACAAGTAATGCAATACAATGGCTCTCAACACCATATACAATGCCATTGATTCCAAGGTGTTTGAGCAAATCAAGGATTGTGAAAGAGCAAATGAGGTGTGGAAGAGATTGGAGGAAACATATGAGGGCACACCGGCGGTGAAGAGTGCCAAGTTGTACATCCTCAAGGACAAGTTGACAAGTTTCAAGATGAAGGATGATGAGAGCATTCTAGAGATGTTCCATCGATTGCAAGTCATTGTCAATGACTTGAAGGTATTGGGAGAGAAGATCAAGGATGATGATGTCTCCCATCGATTCTTGATGTGCTTACCTCCAAGATTTGAGATGTTAAGATTGCTCATCATAAGAGGAGGATTGAAGGACATTACCCCCAACCAAGTACTAGGTGATGTCATGACACAAGAGACATATCGTGTGGAAAGGGAGGGGGATGACAAGGATGACAAGAGGGAAGAAGAGGACAAGAAGAAGAAGAGTATAGCATTCAAGGCTAGCTCATCATCATCCAAGAACAAGGGCAAGTCCAAGAAAGAATCAAGTGACGATGATGATCTTAGTGACATTGATGATGAAGCCATGGCCCTATTTGTGCGCAAGATGGGCAAATTCATGAAGAAGAAGGGCTATGGTGCAAGAAAGAGAAGAGATCACACCAAGAGCAAAGAATATGTGAGAAGATGCTACAATTGCAAGAGCCCCGATCATGTTGTAGCAAATTGTCCCTACAATAGTGATAATGATGAAGATGAAAAGAAGAAGCACAAGAAGGATAAGAATGAAAAGAAGGAGAAGAGAATGACCTTCCAAAAGAAGAAGAAGGGTGGAGGCTATGTAGTCACTTGGGATAGTGATGGCTCATCGGATACTGATGATGGCAAGAAGTCTATCAAGAGAGCACTAGCAAGCATCGCCATCAACAAGAAGCTCTCCATCTTCGACACTCCATCGACATATCTTATGGCAAAGCCTACCAAGGTAAAATATGATGAGAGTGATGATGATGAATGTGAAAGTGACTCTTGTAGGAATGATAATGATGATGATGATGAGGAGGAGGAGGAGTAATCCAAGGAGGAGCTCTTGGACATGTGTGAGCAAGTGCATGCTTGCAATGAGATGAAGAGAAAGGAGTGCAAAGAATTGCGCAAGAAAATAAAATTTCTTGAGCAATCCTTTGATGAGCTCAATGCCACTCATGAGGGGCTAATGGATGCCCATGAGAAGCTTGGGAAAGTGCACTCTAAGCTTGAAAAGGCTCACTCCTCTCTCATTGAGCAAGTCAAGAAGGAGGAAGCCAAGAAGGAGCAAGCGATAGTAACATGTGATGTGGGACTAAAATGTGATCTTATTGATCAATCTTTTCATGAACCCGTTATTTTTGCTCCTACTAACACTTCTTGTAGCACAACCATTACCACTCCACCTATGAATGATACATCACTAATGGTGGAAAATGAAACCCTCAAGAAGGAGGTGAATGAGCTCACTCGTGCCTTAGGCAATGCCTATGGTGGAGATGCCCGCTTGCTAAAGTGCTTGGGTAGCCAAAGGTTTTCTCTCAACAAAGAGGGATTAGGCTATACCCCCAAGAAAGGCAAGGCGGCCTTTGTCACTCCCAAAGTTAGCTTTGTGAAGGGCAATGGTTGGTTTTGCAATAGATGCAAGCAAGTTGGGCATATAGAGCAAAATTGCAAGACTAACAAGAACAAGCTACCTAATGTATCCTCAATCAAATTTGATTCTTGTTACATGCTTTATAAGGGTGCCAATGGTGTGAAGGCTAAGTTCATTGGTACACCAATTGTGGGCCCAAAGAAGAAGGCTATTTGGGTACCAAAGTCCTTGATGACTAACCTACAAGGACCCAAGCAAGTTTGGGTACCTAAAAAGAATTGATCTTCTTTTGTAGGTAAATTATAAAGTCGGAGGAAGGCATTGGGTGCTTGATAGTGGGTGCACACAACACATGACCAGTGATCCAAGAATGTTCAATTCAATCAATGAAAGCAAGAGCAATGGGATTGATAGTATCACATTTGGTGACAATGGCAAAGGCAAGGTCAAAGGGCTTGGTAAGATTGCAATATCCAATGACTTGAGCATTTCCAATGTGCTACTAGTAGAGAGCTTGAACTTCAACCTATTGTCGGTAGCTCAATTGTGTGATCTTGGTTTCAAGTGCATATTTGGTGTGGATGATGTAGAGATCATAAGTGTAGAAGGCTCTAACTTGATATTCAAAGGATTTAGATATGAGAATCTATACTTAGTTGATTTCAATGCTAGAGAAGCTCAATTGTCAACATGTTTGATCACTAAGTCTAGCATGGGTTGGTTATGGCATAGAAGGCTTGGTCATGTTGGAATGAAACAATTGAACAAATTAATTAAGCATGACTTAGTTAGAGGCTTGAAAGATGTCACATTTGAGAAGGACAAACTATGTAGTGCATGTCAAGCCGAAAAGCAAGTTGGTAATACACATCCCAAGAAGAGCATGATGAGTACATCCAAGAAATTTGAGTTGATGCACATGGACTTGTTTGGACCAACCACATACACTAGCATTGGTGGAAACAAATATGGATTTGTGATTGTGGATGATTTCACTAGATACACATGGGTGTTCTTTCTTGTTGACAAGAGTGATGTGTTTGCAACATTCAAATCATTTGTCAAAGGCATTCACAATGAGTTTGAAACAACAATCAAGAAAGTTAGAAGTGACAATGGAAGTGAGTTCAAGAACACTAGAATTGATGAGTTATGTGATGAATTTGGAATTAGACATCAATTGTCGGCCAAGTATACTCCTCAATCAAATGGGCTAGTTGAAAGAAAGAATAGAACATTGATTGATATGGCAAGATCAATGTTGAGTGAGTACAATGTGAGTCATTCATTTTGGGCCGAAACAATCAACACGGCTTGCTACTATAGAAACCGACTCTATTGTCACCCCATGATGGAGAAAACACCTTATGAGCTATTGAATGGAAGAAAGCCCAATATAGCATACTTTCGGGTTTTTGGTTGTAAATGCTATATATTGAAGAAAGGCACTAGATTAAGCAAGTTTGAAAAGAAATGTGATGAAGGTTTCTTGCTTGGTTACTCCACTACTAGCAAGGCTTATAGAGTTTGGAATTTGGCTAGTGGTACTCTTGAGGAGGTTCATGATGTGGAATTTGATGAAACAAATGGTTCCCAAGAGGAAGATGAGAATCTAGATGATGTAAGAGGCACTCAATTGGTCAATGCAATGAAGAACATGGACATTGGTGATATAAGGCCTAGAGAGGTGATTGATATTGAAGATGACAAGAATCAAGTGCTCTCTAACTCAAATGTGCAAGCTAGTGGTTCTCATGATCAAATCCAAGCAAGCACTAGTAATGGCAATGTGCAAGATCAACAAATGGCTAGTTCATCATCTCAACCAAGCGATCAATCAAATGCTAGCAATCAAGTGCAAGTGCTTCAACCAACCAATGTTGCAAGAGATCATCCATTGGACACTATCATTGGTGATATTTCAAGAGGTGTGCAAACAAGATCAAGATTGGCCTCATTTTGTGAGCATTTCTCATTTGTGTCATCCATTGAACCTAAGAAGATAGATGAAGCTTTGAGGGATGTTGATTGGATCAATCCTATGCATGAAGAGCTAAACAACTTCACAAGAAACCAAGTATGGGATTTAGTTGAGAGGCCTAAGGATCATAATGTGATTGGAACTAAGTGGGTCTTTTGGAACAAGCAAGATCAAGATGGGATAGTAATAAGGAACAAAGCAAGATTAGTGGCTCAAGGTTACACTCAAGTTGAAGGTCTTGACTTTGGAGAAACATATGCCCCGGTTGCAAGATTGGAAGCAATTAAGATCTTATTAGCCTATGCTTGTGCCCACAACATCAAGTTATACCAAATGGATGTGAAAAGTGCATTTCTAAATGGGTACATCAATGAGCTTGTGTATGTTGAGCAACCTCCCAGTTTTGAAGATGAGAAGAAACCCAACCATGTCTACAAATTGAGAAAGGCTTTGTATGGATTGAAGCAAGCACCTGGAGCATGGTATGAGAGATTGAGGGATTTCCTACTCTCTAAGGGATTTAAGATGGGAAAGGTTGACACCACTCTTTTCACCAAGAAGCTTGGAAATGACTTGTTTGTAATGCAAATCTATGTTGATGATATCATCTTTGGATCAACAAATCAAGAATTTTGTGAGGAGTTTGGCAAGATGATGGTAAGTGAGTTTGAGATGTCTATGATTAGAGAACTTAGTTACTTCCTTGGTCTTCAAATCAAGCAAATGAAGAATGGCACATTTGTGAGTCAAGGCAAGTATATCAAGGACATGATCAAGAAGTTTGAAATGGATGAGAGTAAAGCTATTAGTACACCAATGGGGACAAGTGGAAGCTTAGATAGTGATGCTAGTGGCAACATGGTGGATCAAAAGATGTATCGGTCTATGATTGGAAGCCTACTCTATGTGACCACATCAAGGCTGGAGTGATGTTTAGTGTATGCATGTGTGCTAGATTTCAAGCCTCACCAAGAGAAAGTCATTTGAAGGCAACTAAGAGAATATTGAGGTATTTAAAGCATACACAACATGTTGGATTATGGTATCCCAAAGGAGAAAGATTTGAGTTGATTGGATATTCAGACTCTGATTATGCGGGATGCAAAGTTGAGAGAAAGAGCACATTGGGCACATGTCAACTATTGGGAAGATCACTTGTATCTTGGTCATCAAAGAAGCAAAATAGTGTAGCACATTCAACCGCCAAAGCGGAGTACATTTCGGCCGGTAGTTGTTGTGCTCAATTACTTTGGATGAAGGCTACCTTGAGTGACTTTTGAATCAAGTTCAAGCAAGTGCCATTGCTATGTGACAATGAAAGTGCCGTAAAGCTCACCAACAACCCGGTTCAACACTCAAGAACAAAGCATATAGATGTCCGTCATCACTTCATAAGAGATCACCAACAAAAAGGGGACATTTGCATAGAAAGTGTGGGCACCGAAGAACAACTTGCCGACATATTCACCAAGCCACTTGATGAGAAGAGGTTTGCAAGCTAAGGAATGAATTGAACATACTTGACTTCTCAAATATGTGTTGATGCACCCCCACTATATGACATGCCTCTCCTTCGAGTAAAGCAAGGTAAAGTTGTTTGACATGTCATCCATCCATTGCTAAGGACTTGTTTAGTGCATCTAGTCATTCCTATCATGTCCTAGGCTCATTCATGAAAATCAAATGAATTTGATGCTTGTATGGTACCACTATTGCTTGTATGTTTGAAAATGATCTAGTGGTAGCATATGACATGTTTGTGGGCTTGCAAACCTAGTGTTTGATTTAAAAAATGAGCTATAAGTGTTTAACTCAACATGGTACAAGATAACCCTTATTTGGAGGTGTGAAGAAGCTTGTCCTTGGATCAAACCGAGTTAAATATCTTTTGCAAGTAATCTAGATTGAACCAAATTGGAAAAATGATCCTCATTTCACATGGTTTCACCCCAACCTATCTATAATTTGAGCTCACCTTTTGTGCTAATTATTGACAAAGGGGGAGAGAAACAAAGATATGAGTGATAGGGGAGTATTTGACATAAGGAGAGAGATATGATAAAGGAAAGGGATCAATTAAAATCTTGATCACACACGTAGGGGGAGCAAGCTCATAAACTTGTATGATGCATTTGAATGAACATTTCATATATTTGCTTGCATGGTACAAGTTCTTAATTTCAATATCCATGCTTGTGTGGTGTATGCTAGTTATAGGTTTGAATGATGAAATGAAAAACTAGCATGCATAGGCTAAAGTAACTAGACTTATGTTCATTCTATGGAAACTAGACCCTTGCTTTTAATGTTGATCTCATGGGGTATTCTAGTTTTTGTGTATATCTAGTTACTAATGGTGCTAAGGATGGTATATTGGTGCACTCTGATTGGTATCATGCTTCAAAGGTCCATCCCTTATACCTTAGCATCATTTGGTAGAAATTGACTCCTATATTTCCTATCTAAGCATATGTGCAAGCTACAATCCAAACTCTTAGCACATATGTAGGGGGAGCAATTACTACCATTTGGAGTTCATGAAACTTGTCCATATTCTTTTACACATGGTAGATATGCTTGGGCAAGCAACGTGAATTCAATTAAATCTCAATTCATATCTTTGTGAAAGGGTTGTCATCAATTACCAAAAAGGGGGAGATTGAAAGCTCTAGTTTGGTTTTGGTTAATTGATGAAACCCTAAGTGCTAACCTAGTTTATCAAAGTGATTATGAGATAGGTAGCACTACTCCAAGTGATGAAGCAAGGACAAAGATCATGACAATGGTGATGGCATGGTGATGATCAAATGCTTAAACTTGGAAAAGAAGAAAGAGAAAAACAAAAGGCTCAAGGCAAAGGTAAAATTGTAGGAGCCATTTTGTTTCGGTGATCAAGACACTTAGCGAGTGTGATCACATTTAGGATAAATAGTCGTACTATTAAGAGGAGTGAAACTCATATCAAAATGTGGTTATCAAAGTATCACTAAATGCTCTAATTCATTCATATGCATTTAGGATCTAGTGGAGTACTAACACCCTTGAAAATATTTGTGAAAATATGCTAACACATGTGCACAAGGTGATACACTTGGTGGTTGGCACACATGAGCAAGGGGAAAGAAGTTTGAAGTGAAATGGACTTAGTCGCAAAGATGCTGGCGCCGGTCAAACTGACCGGACGCTGGATCACCCAGTGACCGGACGCTGAAGGGCTGCGTCCGGTCATGTTGTCGAATGGCACAGTGACTAGGGTTAAGCACCGGACGCTGGTCTGTGTCCAGTCAAGCTTGACCGGACGTGTCCGATCAGCAAAAGATGGTTTTGGGAGCTTACTAGAAATGACCGGACGCTGGGGGTTCAGTGTCCGGTCACTTGTGCCGAAGCGTCCGGTCGCTACTTAGCCGTTGCGATCGGGTGGTTCCTGTTGAATGGACAATGACATGTGGCTTACATTAGTTGACCGGATGCTGGGTCTAGAGTCCAGTCAGTCTGACCGGAGCGTCCGGTCAGCCCGTAGTGTGCCCAGTGAAGGGGTACAACGGCTCTATTTCTTGGGGGCTTCTATTTAAGCCCCATGGCCGGTTGAAGCTCCAACTCTTGCACATTTTCATTGACATAGCAACCTTGTGAGCTTAGCCAAAGCCCTCTCACTCATCTCCATCATTGATCCATCATCATTGTGAGATTGGGAGAGAATCCAAGTGCATTGCTTGAGTGATTGCATCTAGAGGCACGTGGTATTCGTGTTGCGCTACAGATTTCGCTTGTTACTCTTGGTGGTTGCCACCACCTAGATGGCTCGGTGCAGCGGTGGAGGATCGGCATGAGTTGGTGATTGTTCGTGGCCACCTTTGGTGATTGTGAGGGGAGTTGTACCTTCCCCGGCAGAGTGCCGAAAGGTAACTCTAGTAAATTGCTCATGTCATTGAGTTACCTCACTTGTGGGTCGGTTCTTGCGGTGTCCTATCGTGTGGACGAGGTTTGTGAAACACCTCTTAGCCGCCGAACCACCAAGTGTTGATCGACACAACGGGGACTAGCGTGTTGGCAAGCACGTGAACCTCGGGAGAAAATCAATTGTCTCTTGTCATTTGCATTCTCCTGGTGATTGGCTTAATCTTCATCTTGTGATTGGTTCATCCCCTACACGGCGGTATAATCACCCTACTCACTTATTTACATTCTTGCAAACTAGTTGATACAAGCTCTTTAGTGTAATTAGTTTTGAGAGCTTACTTCATTATTTACATTCATTTAGTTGAGCTCTTTAGAGTAGCAAGTTTGAGAGCTCTTAGTGAGTAGTTACATAGCAAGTTTGGGTGCCTAAGTAATCATTGCAACTAGAATTGTTGGATAGGTGGCTTGCAACCCTTGTAGAGCTAGAGCAAGTTTGCATTATGCTATTTGTCATACTAATCAAATTGCTCTAGTTGATTTGTAGATTTTTAAATAGGCTATTCACCCCCCCCCCCTCTAGCCATATTAGGACCTTTCAAGTGGCCCTTGCAGTTGAGGTGCTTGTTCTACCTTGTATTGAGTTCAGGCAAGAGGGGCCACGGGGGGGGGTGCAGATAGCAATGCAATGCTTTGTTGTCTGGATAGCAATGCAATTTGTACATGCTTTCTGTTTAAATTTGTTTCTCCAATTTCAGCATCTGGTTCGAAGAAGCCGTAGAGCAGGCTCCACCAGCAGGACAAAAGGCATCGCTGATATCAATCCTAGAGGAAGGCAGTCCAAGAGAGTGAAGTCAACCCAACCTAGAGAGTTGACTCATGGATCTGAGAAGAACAAGAAAAACTATGCAAAAGTGAAGTGCCACTAGGCTACACGATCTCGCTCCTATGCTGTACAGCTATAATCATTTGTAAGTGATGGTTGTGTTTTATTATTACTCTAGCCTTTGTATAAATAGAAACTCATGTACACTATTAATAGAAGCAATAGTGGTAGGAGCCTAAGGCCCCCTTTGAAACATAGGATCGAAAAATGTAGGAATAGGAAAAATACAAGAATATGATTGGAATGCATGTGAAAAACAGAGAAATGAACAAACAGAGGAATTTTGTTAGGAGTGTTTGGTTTTGTATAGGAAAAACATAGGAAACCAATACAATGAGGTTTCACTGGATGTTTTTTCCTTTGTTTTTTCTATGAAAGTTGAAGGATAGGAAACTTTCCTATGGTTTTCCTTCCCCCATTTCTTCCAGTGAACCCAAGGCCTCTACAGTGCTGATTCCATAGGATTACTAATACCTATATTTTTTCTTTGGAAATCCTATGAACCAAAGAGGCCCTAAATTTGGCATCATCATTCAATTTTGAAGTTGCAATACCTGTGCATTGTGCTTATGTAATCCATATCTGTAACCTATTGTTTACTGCTTGAATTTCGCAGTATGTAATCCATATCAGTACCTGTGTGTTGTGCTTATGTAATCCATATCAATATGAAACATGTGTTACTTGTTATGAACTAATCTCTTGGGTTTTCAATTAAAGTCCTCTTCCACTATCTGTAACCTAATGTTTACTGCTTGAATTTCACATGAAGCTATGGAAACTATGAAGACGAACCTATTACTGATGGGCACGAACCAATGACAAGCGCTGATGTTATTCCCACAGTCCTTTGACTCTCCCATGGCCAGGTCCACTCCCAGGTCAGTGGCAACACCCTTTTTTTGAAGAATGCTTGTATCCCGACAAGCTCCACCAGAACAAAGACATCAGCGAAGAGAATGCTTTGGGAACAGCTTGTTGCTGAACAGAAAAGTTCTGCTAACCTCGTCGAACAAGTGGATGAACTAAAGACGAAGATAGAAAATACTGAAAGGGAGTTTGAGGAGTTCAAGATATAGCAACAGGAGGAGTACAATAAGCTATGTGAGGATATCATGCACTTCGGCTTTTCTTTTGGTAACTCTCAGTTGTCAACTCTGTTGGCTTGATGTAATGAACATTTGTGGTTTGATGTGCATACTCGTGTGCTGGTTTGATGTGGTGAAACTGTCAGTGGGTTGCTGCTAATGTGTAAGCAGTAATTTGTTGTATTTGATTATCATGCTGAATAATTATGTAGACATTGTCGAATAATTATGTAGTCAATCTGTGCAGCAGTGATGATCTTAAATTATTTTATGATGAATTGATCATCGAGCACGTGGTAGAACCTGGGCAGGCCACATGATCAAATAAAAATGTGACATGTCAACGAACCAGTGCATGACACGTGAAATAGCCATGGCACAACACATGGGCTAATAAAAATCCAACACATAGAAGGAAGTCGTCAAGCCACATGGCTGAATAAAAAAATGAAGCATGGATGGACAGCACCATGACACGTGGTCGAATAAGAAACATCCAATAAAAATACGACACATGTTCCAATGAAGAAATGACATGTGACCCAACCGCAACACAACATGTGTGCCAATAGAAAACTAACATGTGGAACAATAGGGGCCCGACATTGGTCCATTAAGCACCTAAAATGTGCAAGAAGCAGAGATGACCACATTGTCCAATAACAAGGTGACACGTACCCGAACCATCTCCAATGCAACCGGCTATAGCAAGTACACGTGGAAAGCATCTCCAATGGAAGCAACCACCAGCGTGGATGCCCCCTTCCCACGCATGCCAAAGCAGTTCTATGACGGTCAGTTTAGGTCATAGATCTATCGACATCTATGATAAATTTCTAGAATCATCATAGAAGTTAAGGAATGACACAACTTCTATGACAAACCATTTTCTATCATAAACTCGTCATAAAACTGAAATTATGATGAATTTGGCTCCTTCAGTAACGAAAGTTATTCGTCATAGAAGTGGATATTCCAAGTAGTGTTGTCTTCTTCCTCATGATAAAGCAGAGCAATGTAGGCTACGCCTGGTCGCGCCCCTCACCGCCGCGCGTGCCATGCCAGCTGCGACTAGCCTCACACCATCGCGCGTTGTGACATCCGGCCCAGTTTGGATTTGGCCCATAGTGGCCCATGTACTTGTTAATTATATATTATGGGGGGTCCCACCTTGGTTGTTGAAGGTGGGTTAGACCAACATATAAGGCTTCTAGAGTCCATCACACCATCCTTGGGTTAATCCTTTTACGCAAAGCAAGGATGAAACCGTAAGTGGGCTAGTGGTAGGTGTGGTTCACTCAGCATGTAGAGTGTATCTGAGCCATTTGGACTCTAGGGCATTACAAATGGTATCAAAGCCGACCTTCATGGCCATGGTTGCATGCGGGTCAAGGGCACAGACATGGGCTCATTGCATGTGTAGGCCCTGTGGGGTGCACAACATGGCCATGTGCCGACACTAGATGCATGGCCACGTGTGCTAAAAGGGAACATTTTGGGTCATCGTTTGCTCGATTTGTGGGTGTGTTGGGACAATGAGGATATTGGGCCCTATGAAGAGGGGGTGTATGTGACACCCGGTCTAGTTTAGAATTTGGCCCATAGTGGCCCATGTGCTTGTTAATTAGATATTGTGGGGGTTTAGTCCCACCTTGGTTATTAAAGATCGGTTGACCAACATATAAGGCTTCTAGAGTCTATCACATACAAGAAGCGAGGACGAAAGCATAAATAGAATCGTGGTAGGTGTGGTTCACTCGGCATGTAGAGTGGATCTGATCCGTTGGGACTCTAGGGTGTTACACGCTAGACATGAGCCTAGCCACGCATGGGCCACTATGAGGCATAGCTACACTGTGTCCACGAGCTAGACCATGCCTGGATGTACACCACCATGAGCCTGGCCGCTCCTGGCCACCCCTCCCGACCAACACCCACGCGTACCCAAGTAGGCCCGAGGAGGAAGAAGACATGAAAACAGCGAAACAGACTATGCCACGTGGTGGCTATCTCAAGGGCAAATCTATCCATTTCAACCAAAATGCCCTTGCATGGATTTGGAGTTATTATGTACCTAAGTGGTTCCCTGGTTGATCCACAATGGATCTCTGATCCACTAATAGATCTGCTCCATGGTGAATTCCAAATCTAGATTCACTTTTTAATGGTGAAGCTATCCTAAACAGGCCCTTACTTTCCTTCAGCTATGCAGAATCTTCGATGATGTTGATAGAGCCAGTTTAGATAGGCGGTAGTGACACTTTATCGTGTGGGAGGCTAGAGAAAAAATCTATGGTAAATGCCCAGGAGTTCATGTGGATTGGGAAGTAGTAGTTAGAGCATCTCCAAGAGATCCCAATAAAGCCTCCCAATCTAGGATTTTTAGCAAGAATGGCAAAACCCATCTCCAAAAGTTCCCAATCCCACCTCTCAATCTTTTGACACTTGGAAAAATCACCAAATGCGTGAATATTTCCGCAGATCACCCGATGCGCATATCCCCTCCACGGAGATGCAAGCACCCATATCCTTCGGCCAATCTAAAGGTGGAAGGGCAAGAAAAGAATAAAGAGTAGGGAAGGGTTCCTAATGCAAATGTACAAGAGAAAAAAAATATATAAAAGTGGTTAGGATAATTTAGAAATTGTATAGAATGCCTAATGGAAAATTGTCTTCTATATTTTTGGAGAATTATTAGAAAATGTTGGAGATGGTCTTATTTATTCCTCCTAATACATTTTGGTCAGTTGGAAGCTCTATGGCTTTGGGAAAAATTCTTGGAAACTCTTGGACATGCTCTTAGAAGAAGGTCATGGAGTCGTACATTGAAAAGACCTTGATGCAGCCTAGAGGGGGTGAATAGGCCTGTTTAAAACAAACTCAAGCAGAAGTTAAATTCCAAGTGCAACACACTGCCGCACCAATGTGCAGCACTGCCTCACTAAAATGCAGCACCGCTGCACCTATAGACAAGCTTGAACTACAATTCAAAATCTACCAAAGGGAAAATAGATTGGCAGAATTATTGAGGTTCCTGAGGTAGAGCAGAGCCTAAATCACCCATTGGATGTTGTCGATGAAGCTCAGGCAAGTAGATCGGGACCAAACCCTAGAATCATCATACAAACAAATAGAGAGCAATACCAAAGCAAAAACATGAGTGACACAATGATTTATCCCATGGTTTAGCTCGCCACCAAGGCTTGCCTATGTCCACGTTGTTGACGAAGCCACAAGGCTTTGGGTCTCTTCCAACCCTATCCGCTTCTCAAGTTCAACAACGAGGTTGAGCTTGAGGTTTCCACTAAGATCTTCGGGTAATACAAACTTTCCCGTGACTCACCACAAGCATGGGAGCTCATCGGGCAACTCCTAGCCATCTAGGAGGCTTCACCTCTAAGAGTAATAAATGCACAACAAATGCTTGACGAAGCTCGACAAGTGCTCAAGTGTTGCTTGCTCTCTTTTGCTCTCTAACTCTTAATCACACACTAATTACTCACTCTCACAAAAAGAGGGGTTAGAGAGAGCTCACAAATGGCTTGGAATGGGTTGGGAGTGAAATGGGAGCCAGCAGCCTCACTAGGAGGCGTGGGATGGGTATTTATACCCACCCCACAAAAACTAGCTGTTAGAAGTCAAAAACTAGCTGTTATGACATGTATACGTGTGACACTACCAGACCTACTCGCAGCACTGCCGTTATGTAGCACTACTATGAAAATTCATGGCACTTACGTAGTCCTTAGAAAACAACATAGGTCACCTCACGAAAAACGCCATATCTTTTTACTTCAAACTCCATTTTCAGTGATCTTGGACCTTTTGAAAACCTTGTTTTGAGGGCTATCCATCCCAATGAAGAACAAGCCCCAAGATCAACAAGTGAAAGTATTGTTCTAATGTGTTTCTCTCATGTTAGCACTTGGGTTCGGTTAGTTTGAGCACTTGAGACTTGTCTATATATGGTTCGTATTGCATCCCCTTTGATAGTACGACATACCTTACTTAAGATCATGAGAATATAAACATTTCAATCACTTGAGTCTTCAATTTCTTCATATACCATTTCTTCTCAATATCACTTCATAAGGCATTGCAATCAACTTTGTATCCTCTCTTTGAGCAAACACACCTTGAGTATGTGACTTGAACCCCATTTCCACACATATAAGTTCAATCCATGGCTTCAAGTCACTTCCACTAATGATTTGATCCTCAACACAATATGACTCCTCATAACTTGATTAGTTCCTTGACTCAATGCAAGTACTCTCTTCTTCACCATAGCCATGGTACTTTGGTCCTCAAGCCATCGCTTGCCCTTCACCTTCGCTTAGTCCATTGAAGCCATTTCCTTGATATCTTCACCCTATCGAGCCATACTCAAGTCATATCATATTAAGCATCTATTGAAAAACTATTTCTTCAATATTGTGATCCTTGCTTGAATATCTTCTTTATATGAATGTTGAGATCAATCAAGCTTTAGTTTGATTCACATAGAGACATATATAAATCAACATCAATATGGTCAAGCCAATTCATGATTCCTTATATCCTCTTCATTTTGTCTTGACACTCCTAAACTTATTTCAATATCTATCTTCATGCTTCTAGCTTGATCAAAGCTAATTCACTATCAAACTCTTCTTGCTCATGAAAAGCAAGCCATTATTGAGACCAATCCAAAATCATCAACTCATGTCTCTTTTGTCATTGCCAAATATGCTTGCTTTCTCATGATACTATGATATCCCACAACATTGAAGCCATTTCATCAACTCCATTTGCATTGTTGTCTTTTTCTTGAACTATGTTCTTTCCATGATCTTCCAACACATCAATACATAATTTTGGCTTTGATTTGAACATTATGTGAAATATCATCATGTTTGCCTTCTTGTTGAACCTATATACTCTTCTCATTCCATAATCCACAAGTGTATGCAATAAACTCAATTTCCTATTTAATACATAGCAAACTTGTTAGACCTTTAATGGTGTTGTCATTCAATTCACCAAAATACACCAAAGGGCTAGATACACTTACATACGTTCAGATGGCTATACTTGATAGACTCAAAAAGAAAATTAAAAAAAGAGATATCTATGTCCAATAGCATCATCTTTAAAAAGTTGACGGGAAAACCATGTGCCATCAATATCACCTAATCACCCTATGTACGTGTTGAATAGTACTCCCTCCATTCCAAATAATAAGTCATTCCAACTTTCTTAGAGAGTCAAAGAATCATAAGTTTGACCAAAATTACAGAGAAAATTACAAAGATTTATGACATCAAATAGGTATACTATGAAAATATAATTAATGAAGAATCTAATGATACTTATTTAGTATCTTAATTGTTATTACTTTATTATATAAATTTGGTCAAACTTGATATGCTTTGACTCTTTGAGAAAGCTATTGGAATGACTTATAATTTGGGATGTAGTAGCTCATAAGGAGAAAGTTGGAATGACTTATAATTTGGGATGGACTCAAGCAAGAAGTGGCTCGCCTCACCAAGGACTTGACTCAAGTGCAAGGCAAGACAGAGAAAACCCAACCTCATCGAGATAACACCGTCAAGGGAGTGAGGGACAAACTGTGGCTTGTTATGTGTGCCACAAGGAAGACCACAAGTCATATGAGTTCCAAGTGAAGAATTGGGGAGGGGCAAAGAAGAAAGAGAAAAACAAAAGGCAAACAAGCAATCTCTCCAACCCACACCAACAAGGTGGACAAGAAGGTCTCCACACCTTATCTCTTGAAGAAGAAGAAAAATGACGACAAGGTGGTGGCCATCAAGGTGAACAAGCAAGCCAACAATGGGGTTAAACGCTTTTGGGTGCCAAAGGAGATCATTTTCAACATGAAGATCACCAAGAATGTTTGGATCCCGAAGGGAAAGTGAGAGGTCCAATGGACTTCGGGGAATTTGGAGACTTGGCAAAGTATGGGGCATCATGATGGACAAGGTAATTACCAAGTGGGTTAGTGAATATTATGGTCCCAAATTCCCCTTCCCATGTTAGGTAACTAGATTTAAATTCTTGAAATTTCAATTAGCATCTAGTTTCCTTTCATGCCTAGGTTCGCATTTGCATATTTAATCTTTTGTCATGCATACACTAGGTATATCATATGGTAGAGTTGCTCGGTATCAATCTTACCCTTGGAGCATACCTACATGGTTTTAATTGTTTAGGAGCACGGCACATAGCTCGTTTTACAAGTGTGTACCTAATATGTGCCAAAGTCCAAATTGTAGATAACTTTCCCTAAATGGCATCTTTCAAAGTGACATTTTGATTTTAAAAATCAATGTGCATGTATCCTATAAGTATTCTATGCTTGTATGCACAAATTTAGGGGGAGGTTATTCTGCAAATTGGATGCTTTGAGACTAACACCCTTTTCAAGCTTATCATATGTGTAGTAGTCTCATTGCAAGGAAAATGGAGTCCCAAGAGATAAGCATCATGTTTTCAAAATCCACCACCCATTACAAGTGGCGATAATCCGATTGGTTTCTGCATGTGGTATTCCTAAACCGATATCATAATGCTGATTTCAATTTGGTACATGTATGCTTTCTCCATGCATTATATAGATTAAACTCCCTTGTGCACTAATTTGCTAATTATGCATATGCTTTTCCTATCCACCATATGTATGCATATATTTAAGGGGAGCTTAGTCTATGTAATTTGATAGTCAAGTTTTGTGATCAATTCCACTCCACATATAAAGGATCACAAAATTTGACCATCCCTTGTGCTACTAATGTCTTCCTTTTTGGTGTTTGATTCCAAAGGAGGAGAAATTATAGAACCAAAAGCAATCCCAATCCATAGATCAAAGGGGAGAACTCTTTTTGGAAATGGTCTGAGAAAATGAGGATAGTGGATTATGGAGTTAGGGGGAGGCTTAAGTCCATAATGCCACTTGGGGACATTTGCAAGGGTAAGATAAGTTTACAAAGATTCATACAAGTGTTATCTTTTAGCATCAAATAAACTTGCTCCCTTTGCATTGCATCCTAGCAAGTAGATAGATTTTTATTTCTGTATTTATTATTATTTGCTTACTTTGGTCGTGTTGTCATTAGGCACTAAAAAGGGGAAGATTGTAAGGAAAAATGGATCTTGGCCCATTGAGTTAAGATTTTGGTGTTTCATGATCAACACAACCAAGTTAGACTAACAACGTTTGCTGGTATTTGTGGATATAGTTCAAAGGATGCAAAGTGGACTTGGACGTAGACGATGTGATGATCTGAATGATCAACACCTCAAGAAAGACCTTAGAAGATGTGTTGAAGACCTACAAAGATCAAGCAAAGTCCAAGATGCAATAAGTAGACGCCCAGATGCGAAGACACAAACAAAGTTGAAGCAGCTCAAGCCAAGACAAAGAGATGGATGAATGGGAATTGTCTCATGATCTTGGATCTGCTCAAATTGACATGACACCAGCTCAAAGCTGTAGATCTTTTTATTAGCTTTCCGAAAAGTCAAAGATCATCAAAATCGAAGCTCAGAGCTAAAAGTTATGCCCAAAATACGAAATCCTGACATGCTAAAAATGCAGCAGCGGGCACGTCTGATGCTGAGCGTCCGATGACCATAGGAGCGTCCGATGCTCACAAAATAAGCCCCGAAGTGTACAGTGGCAGCGTCGAGTCTGGTGCTGAGCGTCTGATGCCCATAGGAACACCCGATGCTCACAGAAAAGAAGTGTAACGGCTAATTTCCCAATGGTTGGATGTGTCCGATGCTAGCACTGTAGCGTCTGATGCTCTACAGAAAGCGGCAAATTGGTCTCCAATGGCTCTATTTGCAATGGAGGCTATAAATATGAGTTGCAACTGGCCAAATAAGGTGTGAGGGAGTAAGGAAAGGATAGGAAGGGTGTTGCTACACCACATTTGTGCTCTCTACATGCATAGGGCTTAAAGATCACTTCATGATTCGCGTAGGTGCTTTATGAAGTGCTTAGGTTAGTTAGACCACGCACATATGCACTTGCTCTAGGCTTAGGTCTAGTTGCTAAGTGAGGTTTGCATACCTCTAAACCAAAGGTGCTTACGTGCACTGTGCTTGTACTTGGCAGAGCTTGTAGTCTTGCAAGATGTACCACACCAATTGTGCTTATGGTGTGGCCTCCATTGTGTACCAAAGTGTGGGGGATATACCCCCGGGTACCACAAGATGGTACATGGGCCACACCATCCGAGGTGGCCCGGCCCGTAAGATCAAGGCGTACGCATCAAGATTACAAGTTGTACTAGATATTGTAATAGTACCAAATTGGATACTTTATTTGTAACCTTGTCCCTTCGGAGTATATAAGGAGGGGTAAGGGTCCCCTAGAGGACAGATCCAAAGAGGTTAATCGGTATACATCTCAATACAATACACCAAAGACACAGGACGTAGGGTATTACGTCGACCAGACGGCCCGAACCTATCTAAATCGCTGTCTCTGCGCCTTGTGTCACCATCTGGTTCCTGATCACACGCATCCTACCGATAATCTACCACCACGGGCACCCCCCTCGGTGGACTGCCGACCATATTTCGTCGACAGTGGCGCGCCAGGTAGGGGACCCCTTTAGGGGATCGTGCGCGCTGATCTACGGCGAACCAGATGGGATCTGAAGATCAATGCCATCCGTGGCAATTTAGCTTCTGGCGGCGGCGTCCTTCACCTACGATGGAGTCGTCGTCTTGAGGCTCTTGCAGTGGCTTGACGTGCGCGCTGATCCCTAGCGAACCAGATGGCGTAATTCAAGATCGACATCCTTCCACGGCAGCTCAGCTTCCTCGTGCTGATCCCCGCCGTTCTACACGGTCAACTCGTCGACAACATGAAGTCGACATCAACTCGCCGACTACATCGATCTAGATGCCTTTCATCATGAAGTTGGCCAATACCTCATCTAGATCGGTCCTACTCCGTTCAGCGCTGGATGCAGAGTGCCCGACCCCAAACGCGGCATCCGCACAGGATTCCGACTCCAGCAAGCCCAGCAACGAGCGCTACCGCTGTAGATTGCAGCAAGCTAGCAACATGAGGCTTTCCCTGGAGCAAGTCAACCAAGTCGCCGCGATCTACCCGAAGTCCGATCAGCAACGGACTCGTCAAATTCGGCACGCAATGATAGGCGATGCTGGCCATCTGCATGTCTGTATCAACACGAACAAGGATCCACAGTCGGACATGCAAGCCAACTACGAACAGCTAGGATACTTGCACATGCATGTGCACGTATGTATCTATCGTGCATACATATACAGGAATACACTCCAAGCACGGCTAGCCGCTGAGCGAGCCATCAAGCAAGCCACGCCGAGCCGCTGAGCGAGCCACGCCGAGCCGCGGAGCGAGCCGCTGAGCAAGCCACGCCAAGCTCCGACCACGTCGACCGCGACCACGTCGACCTCGTCCCGAGCAGCTCCGCCGAGCTCCGACCACCTCGACCACAAGACTACGTCGCAATGATGATCGCCGCGATGAACGGCGCTACGACAATCATGACCACAGTCAAGACGACAGGTCAAAAAGCTCGAGGACCGGACAACTTCATCGCCAACGACACGTCAAGCCATCTCTCGAACATCGCAACACGCCGACTACACCCACCGGTCGTCAATAAAGCTAAGTATTATTTTTAATTGAAAATTTCTTCGATCATCGTACACCTCCGCCAACCACCCTAAGGGTGCGCCCCGCGTCGAATTTTCTCCATACATACAATCCAAAACATGTATAAGTTTTTACAACGGTTCGCCGATACGTTTTCCTTCCTGCTTGAGAATCCCAGAGCCGGCACTGTCTCCGGCTCCACCCCACGCGTGCATGAGAGTCCGCCCTCTGCGCTACGGGTAGTCGGCAGTCGCTCCCTGGTAACACTAGCACTCTACGCGCGGCAGCGTTCCGTACCTCGCGCTACGAGATGTTGGTCAGCCCAGGGCTGGCGCATCCTTCAGGACAGGTTAATACATCGCGCTACGCCTCTACATAACAAAAGGGCTAAAAACAGCTAATGTTATTTTTCGAATATTACACCAAGTATAATTCATCGCCAACCGAACACCAAGTGTTTACTTCACCTCCTATAGAGAGGTCAATATATTTCGTACACCATCATGTACTACCGCTCTCCGTGTTTATTTTTCAGGAACACAGTTCGGTCAGCGAGCTCATGCTTCAGGGTTCACCAAGACCACTACGGTGCTCGAGGACTCTGGCCAGACCACGCTCGTGCTCGGGGACTCTGGCCAGACCACGCTCGGGGACTCGCCAGACCACTCCGTGCTCTGGGACTTCTCGCCAGACCACTCCGAGCTCCGACCACGTCGATCACATCTCGAGCAGCTCCACTGAGCTCCGACCACGTCAAGGGGACTTCGTCGGTCGCTCCTTGACCTATGCTCGGGGACTGCCTTGATCACTCTCCGACCACGGCTCGGGGACTTCGTCGCTCGCTCCTCGACCTGTGCTCAGGGACTTCATCGCTCGCTCCTCGACCTGTGCTCGGGGACTGCCTCGACCACGGCTCGGGGACTTCGTCGCTCGCTCCTCGACCTATGCTCGGGGACTACCTCGACCACGGCTCGGGGACTTCGTCGCTCGCTCCTCGACCTATGCTCGGGGACTGCCTCGACCACTCTCCGACCACGGCTCGGGGACTTTGCGTCTCGACTACATGCGATAGGCAACTCGCATACAGTTGGGGATATTCTTTCTCATTTAGACCTTGCTACAAGGCTCATACCTCGCCTTCCAGCAAGCTCGGGAACTACATCGGTACGATGCACCTGCCGGTGCATCTTGTATCGCCTGTACGACGGTTGGATTCTCAACTTAACTGGGAATTCTTTTTAGACCCTGGCACCACGTGCCTACGTCACCTACTACCAGGCTCGGGGACTAAGTGGGCACACTTCACCTTGTGGTGAATGTGCTCGATCTGGTGATCAAAGACGCTACGCTTCAAGACGCACTTACATTTCTTTTCAGAAATACAAGTGGGCACACTTCCCAGGACGGAAATCTTTTTCTTTCTTCTTAAGAGCACCATACATTCTTCGGACAACCTACTTCTCCGGCGACAACGGTGGTCGAAGATGTCAAGAACTCAAGCCTCACTGTTCGGAGAAGGTTGAAACGGCGTGTCGCATCAGAATACATGGCGCTCGGGGACTAGCTGTGGGGGATATACCCCCGGGTACCACAAGATGGTACATGGGCCACACCATCCGAGGTGGCCCGGCCTGTAAGATCAAGGCGTACGCATCAAGATTACAAGTTGTACTAGATATTGTAATAGTACCAAATTGGATACTTTATTTGTAACCTTGTCCCTTCGGAGTATATAAGGAGGGGTAAGGGTCCCCTAGAGGACAGATCCAAAGAGGTTAATCGGTATACATCTCAATACAATACACCAAAGACACAGGACGTAGGGTATTACGTCGACCAGACGGCCCGAACCTGTCTAAATCGCTGTCTCTGCGCCTTGTGTCACCATCTGGTTCCTGATCACACGCATCCTACCGATAATCTACCACCACGGGCACCCCCCTCGGTGGACTGCCGACCATATTTCGTCGACAGTGGCGCACCAGGTAGGGGACCCCTTTAGGGGATCGTGCGCGCTGATCTACGGCGAACCAGATGGGATCTGAAGATCAATGCCATCCGTGGCAATTTAGCTTCTGGCGGCGGCGTACTTCACCTACGATGGAGTCGTCGTCTTGAGGCTCTTGCAGTGGCTTGACGTCGCTGTGCGAACTCGTCGTTAAGTCGGCTATCTACGGCGTCGTCTCTGGCGTCGTATACCTGGGAAGCAAGCCGAGATTTCAACGAGATCGGGTCTGCTTCCCAGCTTCAGCAGCGTCATTGAAAGGGGCGTTCAGAATCTACTACCGCAGATTTGGCATCGGCCACTACTTCTACGAACCATGACGTCAGTTCATCGTAACCCTACCTGGCGCACCACTGTCGACGAAATATGGTCGGCAGTCCACCGAGGGGGGTGCCCAAACCTGTCTAAATCGCTGTCTCTGCGCCTTGTGTCACCATCTGGTTCCTGATCACACGCATCCTACCGATAATCTACCACCACGGGCACCCCCCTCGGTGGACTGCCGACCATATTTTGTCGACACAAAGGAAGCAAGGCCCACGATATTTCAGCCAAAAGCTTGATAGTGAAGACGATGGGGAGTGGTCTAGGAGAGGCTTGCCGAAAGGCACACCGGAGACCCACTTGCATGCGGGGAAGGCCCGGGGCTATCCACGGAGTTACCTAACTAGGAGTTTGGCCCTTGTGAGGGATTCTTTGTGAGGGCTCCAACGAGGAATAGGGGGAAGCTTGAGCGCTTCTCGATACCTCGGTAAAAATACCAGAGTCGATGATGGGAGTTTGCATCTCTATCGCTCTCTTACCTTCCGCATTTATATCATGTACCTTGGTTGTGTGCTTACTTTCCTAGCTTAGTTTGATTGGCTATTTGATAGGATTGGAACCTAGGGTGCATAACTCTTTTGCGGTAGAGATAGCAACACACCTAGCAAAAACTTAGTTGCACATTTAGATAGATTACTTTCTTGCATAGGAGTTGACTAGGTGGAATTAGAGGCCATAGTTAGAAGTAGATTTTTAAGTTGCCTAATTCACCCCCCCCCCCCCCTCTTAGGCGTCATGGTCATTACACATACAACATTACAGTGAAATTTACCAAACAAGATGTTTTTGAAACCGGATAACTCGGTTTTCTCAGTTTGCTCCCTACAAGGGGTAGATCTCACCATTACGTGGGGATGAATGACTAGTGTTGGTATTTATTAACTTGTCACTTGTTTAAGTAGCCACCTAATGTTGTTGACATTTCTTAATATCACTTTTGCTAAGTTGTCATCCCTAGCTGTGATGCCAGAATTGTTTGTTGGTACTACCTAGTGCCACTTCTAGAATGACACTAAGAAGTACTTTAGTATTTTATGTGACTAGAAAGAATATATATATAAATGAAAGGGATCTGCAAGCACACAGATAATATACCATTATAGCACTTCATCCAGGAGTATTCCATGTATCGTTATTTATATTTTTACCACAGGGAAGGACGGGCATATGGAATATATTGATAACTTATACATATGATGGAGAGATAAACCTAAGTAATGATAAATGATAACTGAGCATTGATCACTCAGAGTACTCCTTTCTATGACATTACCATGGCTAAGTAGATATTAGAGAAATAATTCCTAAGTCATTCTTAATTACAAGTCAAAGCATACTATGATTAGTGCAATTACACATAGTAGTCATTGCTAAGATCAACTCCATATCTACACATAAGGGATATTACTAAGGAAGATCAAGAACAAAGCATGACTTCCTTCGTAACTAGATCCCACTTGACCTATATTCGGGGAGTGGACTACAAAGGACTCAACAGGAGTGTCACACCCATGATCTACCACATGGCATGGAATATAGGGTGCATTCGTAGGTAAACAACGTATAAGCACCATGTTTACACAATGTCGACCACTCACCCCTTGTACTTTGGAGTGAGCGCTATATGAACTTATGCTTGAACATGATGATAATCTAACTATACTAAGTATATAATCAAAGTAGACGATGAACATGATAACTAGGAACATGAATAATATTAAGAACAATATCGAATCAATTGTAGCAAACATATGAATAATGAAATATACAAAGGAGGATACAAGGGGCTATACCAAGCCACGCTCTTGACAAGATCAAGAATCCAAGCGAAGCTTGCCTCCCTTTAGATCTAATCTAGCTAGCTATGCCCTAGAATATAGTGGAGCTCTGAGGATGATCAGGGTTTCTAACTTCTTGAATGACTTGATTAGGGTTATTGATGCCAGGAGGGTGGCAGTGACTAGTATATATAGGGAGAAGCATCAATCCTAAGCCCTCGGATCAAACCGACTTGAAAGAATAGCGTAGATGCAAACCCTAAGGCGGTGGAGAACCAACGTAGCAAAACAAAGGCTGATAGGTGGGCCCAGGGGCCGGTCGACATGCCAGCACCACCTGGCGGCCACCTCCTCTCTGCTTTGGTGGTTCGCTCTCTGGTATCCTCTGGAACCTTTTGGAGTTGTTCTCGTCGTGGATAAGCGCGATTAATTCTGACGTTTGGGTCCACCTTGATGGTCTTCTGGATAAACCCTACTGAAAACACAAATTCACCAAAACTCATGGAATTTGTTAGTTTATACCCCTAAACCTTTGTTGGTGATTATTTTATGCCCTTATACAAGTTATATTGACGGTTTATAATGGTTGTTAACTACCGTCAACAACTAGGTTTACAAGCGAATAAGCAGAAGACATACATCATGCTAATGTGATGAAGAATAACTAGTTTACAATTCACGAAGGATCACATGTCAGAACACAGACGTTGGTAGTAAGTCCTAGGTCAGCTAGCAGGGCTCACGCCATATATGGTCATGGACATAAGTGATCAATAACAATATGGGGTCTAAAAGAGATTACAGAAAAAGTAGGTAAAAAATAAAGTAGATCGATTTGATTTAATTTGGAGTATTCAATTTTCCTGTGCAAGAACATCTCTGGCTTCATCCCCACAAGCGAGGAATCAGACCAAAATCATTATAGGACACAAATGCTTAAAATAAAAGTACCATACGCCAAATGAACTTGGTTCGTAAGCGTAAAGACATAAATCTAGTGTATTCAATTTTCATTGACCCTTTATACATAAGGTAAGGAGGTTTTGTGTCGTTGGATCTCCAAAATCACACCTAAGCCATGTTACAAATTGATTCCACGTAACTTGGGGGCTTGCAATATGATAACGATACAATTAAGACATTCATCCATACGGATGCTTCGCTCCGCTCACTCCCGCACGCACCGGTCGCCCAACAACCCTCTCCATTATATGCTCATTTGTTTCTAAAAAATCACTCCTGCATGCCTCTCTCTGCTCCACCACCACACGCAGTGCGTGGCTGCCCTCTCCCAGTCTCGGCGCACTAGTCTTGCCAAGCGGGGCACGCAGCCGCCTACGAGTCATGGCGCTTGGCTGTCGGCCCTTCCAGGCGTGGCGTGTGGCCACTGCCTCCCTGCCGTGCTGCGTAGTCGCCAAGCCATGGCCTACAAGCGTCGTCGGGCTGCTGCCTCTGGCGAACTCCACATGCCGACAATTCTCCATTCTCCCAAGCAACAAGGAGATGTTGCGATGTGTTGAAAACGCATGTTTCAAGTGTTTTAGATGTTTTAGAGGTATGTTGCAAGTGTTTTAGATGGATGTTGCATATGTTGCAATGGTTGTACTATATGTTGCAAAGGTCTGCTCCCAATGTTTCACCTGTGTTTTTGGACATATTGTTGCGAATGTGTTTTCCTAGATGTTGTATACGTTTTGCAAATATGTTGCAAGTGTTGCATCTCGATATTACGTATCCTTGCAATGGTTTTCAAGTGCTTTTCAGGTGTTTCGCAAGCATTTTAAAAGCATATTTCAAGTGTTTCGTTTGTCTTCTTAATTTTGTATGTTGCAAGTGTTGCATCTGGATGTTTTAAAAGTAGATCGGGCGAGTGTAGCGGATCTCCATCTGGTTGGTGTGGATCAGATTTTTGGCGGTGTTTCTCACCTCCATGGTAGTTAGTGGCGGTAGGCATACCACGCCCCTGTCGCGGTGGTCATCGATGGCTTGAGGTAGCTCTTGGACGGTGCCTCCGAGTGGCGTGGGCCCCACGTGGGTGCATGAAATGGCGTGAGAAGCGGACTGTAGACACGGGCGTCCAGATGCCTCGTCCGTCTGGATGTTCGGGCACTAGCAGTAATAATAATTGGGGCCCATTTGTAGCCTCTAGTGGTTTTCTTGTAAATACAAACCCCACCAGGCGAATAATGAAAACATTCCTTCCTACCTTCCCTATAAAAGGTGTAGAGGCACCTTTGGCCAATCACTCGTTTGGCTCTCTCCCTTGTTCTCTCCTTTGCTCTCTCATTTTTGCTGGCTACACCAACAGTCCTTCATATTGTTTTCATAGTTGAAGTCAGAAACCAACCACAATGCATGGTAATGGCCCATAAATCTTCTCAATATGATCTTTCCGCTGGAGATACTCTATTTAGAGAAGCTAAATTTCTTCTAGACACTTAGTTCATTTCTTTTGATGTAAATTATGTTCCACGTTCTTGCAGTGTTTGTGCACATGAGTTAGCTCACTATGGTTTGTTATGGGACCCGGATCAATCCTATGTTTGGGTTGATCCCATCTCAGAGTTTGTAATTTCTTTAGCAGTTTGTAATCTTCATCATCCACCTGAAACGTACTAAAGCTACAAGTCTTTGCTTTCAAAAAAAATAACCACAAGTTTGGCCCCTCTTTGAATGACGCTCCAAGAAGTCTTGCTAGGGCACAGTGTACCCTATAGGGGCTAGAAGTGCCTCCTTCCTCTCTAGGATATGCAATTTGTCATACGATTTTATCATAAGCTCCAGTATACACAGCAATAAGATACTGAGTAGAAACAATTAATGCTAATGTAGTTGCAATATTGTATAGTAAAAAAAGATGGCTCACCTTTCTATTTCTATCTTTTCCTTCGTAAATGGAGTTCCCATGTTATGGCATGAGTCCTTTTGTTTAAAGCGGATGTGGCTAATGACAATTCCTTTAGGGTAAAAAGCTTGAGACCCAACTGTTCTACAGTGCATGACACCCCACCCCGATTTTGTGTTGAAGAATTGAGATAAAAAGATCCAGAACTTTAAACAAGGGTGAAGTACACACATGAAAACAGAGATGAAATGTGAAAGTAAAGTCTAAAAAATAAAATTGCATTATACAATTACAAAAGTTTATAGATTAATCGATGAGTTCATCTTATTATATCAATGCTACAAGTTTACTCAGCTTTTAGGAACCCTGAGTTTATGTAACTTTTAGCAAATATATATCGAAAAAAAAGAATAAAGGCTCCATGGGCAATGGGATAAAAGTCCAAAAACAAAATGACTCCATATGGTCCGATATTGTGTAAATATAAGAGTTGAACTTAAAAGACGGTGAAAATATCCTCTCAAAGATATCTTCCTTCTCATAAATCAATAATGTAAAACTTGGACGATAGCATACAAAAATAACACAAAATCCAAAAAACTATGTGAGAGAGGGGCACAATAGGTATATATCGTCACTTTAAAAAGTTCATATCACAAATACTAATTATAACTTATTATTGATAATGACATTGCATTCGTCACATATAATTGATTGTTGGCACATAATTCTCTACCATCAATTAACAGAAACAAACTGATACATGGGAACTTCTATCAAGTAAGCTTTTACTTCCTTTAGATATATATTGGTCCGTTTCAATCCAGGTTACCAGTTTCACAATGGTGAACTACCATTTGATTCAATGTTCCCATATATAAAAAAGTTGTAGGTACCAGCAAACAATATACAGGATAGCAGTTCAAATGATAACTTAACATACACACAGTTAACATGATAACTAAAAGAAGATGTAGACAAAGAACAACAAACAAATAAAATGCTGATGAGAGAGACAACATTTTACTTGTGCTTCCAGTAAACACGGTTCAGTTAATTTAAAAAAATCAAAATTACAACCCTACTCGGAAAGAACCAGGTATAACACAAGATGTCTCAGGAGAGCAAAACATGGACTAGAATGGCAATATGGTATTCTAAAGAATCAAATTTGACTCCAAATCATTAACTATTTTATCCATCGATGATACAGACACATGAAAAAAATAAAGTGTTTGAAGAGTTGCAGGTTGTAGGCTTGTAGCATGTCCTATCATCCAATAGAATTGCAATAGGCAAGCAAACAAATCAAACTACAAAAGTACATTAAATTGCTTAACTAACCTAACCAAATTCAGAGCTCATTGTCTCTTCACATGAAACCTTTTGTACAATAGGGGTTGTCGTGGGTTCGTAATCGCGGTGAGCATCATAATGAGCATTGTTCGTTGGAAGTTGATGTGTGGGTCTCCGGTGGCTTTGGACACTCAAAAACACTAGAGGGACATGGCGATCTATCCTAGCTCGGGCTTCTGAGCCCTACGTCCAGCAATATAGTGTTCTTTGTGTTAATATGTGCGGTCAGTAAGAAACCATCAATAATTTTTTTTGCATGTTTTCTATTTAGTCGCGTAATTCATATATATAATGGATTATTCTAAAATATAAGTAGTCTCATAGTTTTATTAAACAAGTTACACAAATGTACGCATGTTTGGAATGGTCGATTTTTTTTTATTCATGCGTTTTCCTGTGAAAGTGAACCGATCCATGTGAATTTTCTATATCGTTGTTGTAAAATTCATGTGTTCTAAATAGGCCCATAGTCTCCAATCAGACTGCCTAAAAACCATGATTTTAATTCATCCCAATTCAAGATATCCAAAACGTGCTTGTTAGCACTTGGGCATTCGGACAGACGGGCATCCGCACGCCTACGCCTACCGTTTGTTTCTCGCGTCCACGTGGGGCCTGCATCGTCCCAAACATCAGCACCATTGAGAAGATGGGGAGGGGGTGACGGATGCCCAGCTGGTGATGGGAGAAGGAGGAGACACCGAGGCAAGGTAGCAGAAAGCGAGGATGGAGATGAAACGTCCGATCACTTTTGAAACATCCAGATGCAACACTTGCAACATAATTCTAAAGGCAGATAAAACACTTGAAACATGCATCTGAAACACTTGCAAAAACACCTAAAAATACTTGAAACCCATTGTAAAACATACGCAACATTGAAATGTCATTGTGTGGTTTTGGTAATTGAGTGACAACCTAGGTGGACTAATTGTGTTTATGTGAGATACACACGTGATTAGTCCACAGGTACATGTGTGTGAGCAACATATGTCATGAAGGTGAAAATGGCGTGGAGATGTTGCAAAGCTCACACATGTGATGATGAAGGAGCTCTTTGCACATGAGACATGACATTGAGTCATATGATCAAAGTGGAGAAGATCAAGACATAACTTGGCTTGATGGACCGGTTCCAAGCGTGAAGGGCAAGTTGGAGGCTTTGGAGCGATGGACCGCGTGGCGGTGAAGCTTAAGCAAGACTTGCGCTGATGGACCAAGGCAACGGTGAAAAGCAAGTGAAGTCAAGATCGATGAACCAATATGATCACGTGATGATATGAAGTGGATCATATCATTATTGATTGTGTTGGTGCATGTGTTGCAACGACATTGGAGGAGATGGAATGGAATGCGCAAGGCAAAGGTATAACATAGGGCATTTCATTTCACCGGTCATATGTGTATAGAGAAGTTTATGACCGGGTTTAGGATAGATGGTCGTACTATCAAGAGGGGCAAACTTGTTTGCATATCGGTCATCTAGTGCCACTCGAGTGATCTAACTTTGCATCATCGCTAGGATTGAGTGGCGTGGCAAGTTGAGTGGCTAATCCTTTGGAAAATGATTGTGAAAATGCTAACACACATACACATGGTGGTGTACACTTGGTGCTGTTGGCACATTTATAAAGGAGATGAAGTTGGAGTTGATGTGGATCAACTCGGCGAAGGAACAAAGGTGAGAAAGGTTTAAAACTCCACCGGTGGAGTGTTCACCCGTAGAGTGCGGACAGTCTGACGGTGCCACCGGCGCCCTGTACAGAAAAGACAAGGTTTCACAGAACTGATCGGACGCTAGCCTCGGTAGGACCGACGCGTTCGGTCAGTGGCGGTAGTGAGCGCACGGTCTCGGTCTCGTGAGCGCACGGTCTCGGTCTCGTGAGCGCATGGTCTCGGTCTCGTGATCGGACGCTGGCACGAAGAGTGACCGAATGCTCAGGGTCTGCGTCTGGTCAGTGCTGACATATGGTGACGTAGGCGGCGCTAGAGTTAGGCGCGTGTTCATAGAACTGATTGGACGCTGGTCTATGTCCGGTCATGGTGGACTAGACGCGTCCGATAGCAAAACAGAGGCTTGGGGAGCTCTCTGGAAACGACCGGACTCAGGCGCAGCAGTGTCCGGTCATTCACCGTGCAGCGTTCGGTCGCAACTTAACCGTTGAGATCGGGTGGCTCTGGTTGAATGCAGAGCGACACGTGGACAGCGTAGAGCGACCAGAAGTTGGCTGGGTGCGTCCGGTCGATTTGACCGGAGCGTCCGATCATCCTGAAATTTGCCTAGTGAAGGGGTAACGGCTAGTTTAGCCCATGGGGCTTAAAATAGAAGGTGGTCTTGGCCATGGCTTGTGCTGAGAACCTCGGGGGACTTTTGTGTCCATGCTTGAGAGTGCTTGGGAGCCCTCCATCTCACATATGCTTGATAGTGATCATCCGATTATGTGAGAGAGCGATTCTAGTACGATTGCATCGTGAGGTTGCATCGAGTGGCATTAGGCGATCGAGTTACAAGCCGGTGGTGCTTGTTACTCTTGGAGGTTGCCACCTCCTAGATGACTTGGTGGTGGTCTCCGTCGAAGCTCGCAAGAAGCTTGTGTGGTGCTCCGGAGAAGAGCTTTGTGAGGGGCATTGTGCTCGCCCCGCAGGAGCCGCGAAGAGCAACTCTAGTTGAGCGTGTCATTGAGCTACCCTCACTTTCGGGGTAGGTTCTTGCGGTGCCCGACGTGCGGGCTTGGCGGGTGATGCCAATTAGCCGCCGAACCACCAAGTGAGCGGTCGACACAACGGGGACATAGCGTGTTGGCAAGCACGTGAACCTCAGGAGAAAATCACCGTGCCAACCTTGTTCTTCCCGTTGGTTTGCAATCCCTTTACACAAGCTTGTGATTACTTTTATATACATTGTGCTTGTGTAGTTGCTCTTGTAATTAGTTAGCTTGTATAGCTCACTAGTTACCTTCTTGCTTGTGTAGCATAGAAGTAGCTCCCTTGCATGCCTAATTTGGTTTGTGTAACCTTGTTAGTCACATTGCTTAGTTTGTGTAGCTAAGTATTTGCACTCTCTAATTTGGCATTGGTTGCCTTATTATTGAGCATTGCTAGTGAGCTTAGTTGGCTTTGTGCTTTTGCTTACTAGCATGTGTAGGAGCTCCCTCATTGCTTGAAGTACTAGTGGCATAGGTTTGTGTGACCTTGCTCCTAGAATTGGTTAGGTGAGCTCTAGCTAGCCCGGCACCTTTGTTGCTTAATTAGGATCTTAGCGAGGTGCTAGAGAACATAGATAGATGGGTGTAGTCTTGGCTATACCGATAGTTTTAATTCCGCACTTATTCGGTTAGCCGGCGTGATTAAGTTTTAGTAATGACTATTCATCCCCCTCTAGTCGACATCTCAACCTTACAAACATCCACATAAAACACTTGCAACATATGTGTGAAATATATGCGACATCCAAATAACCACACTTGCAACATACATCTAGAAAAACATATGAAACATTGAGAACACAAGTTTGCAACATACGTGTACAACCATTATAACATATGCACCATCCCGATCTACTTTTTGCAACATCCATATGAAACACTTGCAACATACCACCAAAACATCTTAAACACTTGAAACATACGCTTGCAACATGCGTTTTCACCCTATCGTTCTTTCGGACGATGCAGAGCAGAGCAGGGAATGGTCGATTTCGGCTAGCCGGGGGGGTGAGGATGGTGGCGCGGCCTGCTGCGCTTGCGGCTGGCTTGGGCCCAGCCAGCGACAACCCCCTCTTTTGGCCGCCTAGCCACACATAGTGGCTGGTGAAAGCATCTAGGCCCCTAGTTGGGTTTCGGTGATTAATGACAATACAAGATTACTATGACTAACATGTGTTTTGCAGAGGCAATTAAGTTAGGTCATGGTAATGGAGATCGATTGGGCAATCGAGGTGGTCATGCCCCTACGATGGAAATCATTTCGGTTTTCAAAGGATGGACGGCAAGGTTAAGGATGACTAGTTCTAAGTGTCGATTGGAGTTGGAGTGACACTTAGAGTAGTTTAGGACTTTATTTCTCCTTTGGCCGTACTATTAAGGGGGGTATGGATGAGTAGCTTGACCTAGGTGAGTCTAGTGAGTTAGGTGTGGTGCACACTTGTTAAAACTAGCTCTAGGTAGCTCCTACGAATGCCTGCGACCAGACGCTGGCCGCAGGGTCCGGTCAGTTCATTTGATCAAGAGACTGTGTTCGGTGCGATCGGACGCTAGAGAGGTCAACTCACCGGACGCTGAAGTCTAGCGTCCGGTCGACTCTAGTAAGGTTCCAGAGAAGGGAATCTGTGACCGGACGTGTCCGGTCAGTACTGACCGGACCCTGGGGGTTTAGCGTCCGGTCAAGTACAGTAAGGTTCCAGTAAGGGTTTAATGCGACCGGACACGTCCGGTCAGTGGTGACCAGACCCTGCCAGCGTCCGGTCAACACATTTTCACTGGTTCATAGGTTGAACTGACCGGAGCATTCGGTCAACACGACCGGAGCGTCCGGTCACCCCGCAGAAGCTCATAACGGTTCGTTTTTCAGGCTGCCTTATAAATAGAAGCTCCACTCATGTGTGGAGTCACTTTTGCTCATTCCAACAGCTGAGAAACACGTTTGTGAGTGCCAAGAAGAGCAAGGTCCTAGTGATGTGATTGAGATTTCAGAATCCAAGAGAGTAGCCTCATTAGTGAATCAAGAGTAGCAAAGTGTGCATCCATCTTCTCATTAGGCTTCACGTGGTCAAGTGAGAGTTTGTGCTTGTTACTCTTGGTGATCGCCATCACCTAGACGGCTTGGTGGTGGTTGGGAGCTTGGTGATCACCCGGCGGAGCTTGTGGGTGACCCAACTCAAGTTGTGAGCGGCTTTGGGTGATTCGCCGTGACGGAGTGTCGAAGAATCAACCCGTAGAGAGCACTTGATCCTTGCGCGGATCAAGGGGGAGCTACACCCTTGAGTGGGTGCTCCAACGAGGACTAGTGGGGAGTGGCGACTCTCCGATACATTGGCAAAACATCGCCGCGTTCCTCTCTCTCTATTTACTTTGAGTATTTACTTTGAGCAATTCAATACTTGGTTTTACATACTTAGAATTACCATGCTAGAGTAAGTTTGGAACGTAGGTTGCAAGTCTGTTGTGCGTTAGTTTGATAGAAACACTTTTCTAGGCACAAGGGGTTAATTGGGCTATCCGTAGGATTTGATTATTGCAAGAAAATTTAGAATTAGCCCAATTCACCCCCCTCTTGGGCATCTTGATCCTTTCAATTGGTATCAGAGCCTCGTGCTCACGTTTTAAGCTTAATCGCTTTGAGCAAGATGTCTCACGGGGATGGACCTCCTCCTATCTTTGAGGGAGATGACTTTCCATATTGGAAAATCCACATGGAGGCGTACTTAGAAGCTCTAGACGTTGGTATTCTTAGAGCCGCCTCACAAGGCTTCCCAAAACCTCGGGATGCTACTAACCTACAAGGCGATGAGGTTAATTATGAAAAATGGAATGCAAAGGCTCGCAACACCATCTTTAGAGGCCTTTGCAAAGATGTGTTCAACCGTGTAAGGAACCACAAAGACGCCCATGCACTATGGTCAGACGTTTGTGCGCTCCATGAGGGAACCAAGAGTGAGCGTGAGGAACGCTATCATCTTGTGATTAAAAAGCTAAATTCTTTTGAGATGCTTCCCAAAGAAAGTGCTAATGAGATGTATTCTCGTTTAAATGTTCTTGTAGAGGAAGTCAATGGGCTTGGACTCACTCAAATGTCACCATCCGACGTTGTGAGAAAGATCTTGAGTGTCCTCCCCATTGACAAATATGGGCACATTGTGACCGTGCTACATCAAGGTGATCTTTCCGCCGCTACACTAACACAAATCTTGGGAAAGATCAATGCTCATGAGATGTACATGCACATCACGCCACAAGATGGCTCATCCTCTACAAAGAAGAAAGAGAAGGACTTAGCATTCAAAGCTAGCTAAGATAAGGGCAAAGCAAGACTTGAGTATGAGAGCTCAAGTGATGAAGAAGATGATGAAGAAAGTCCAGAGCGGCTCCGCCGAGCTCCGACCACCAGACCACGTCCAGAGCGGCTCTGCCGAGCTCTGACCACCAGACCACGTCCAGAGCGGCTCCGCCGAGTTCCGACCACCAGACCACGTCCCGAGCGGCTCCACCGAGCTCCGACCACCGGACCACCAGACCACGTCCCGAGCGGCTCCGCCGAGCTCCGACCACCCGACCACCAGACCACGTCGCAATGATGATCGCCATGAAGAACGGCGCTATGATAACCGTGACTACCGTCACAACAGGTCGAAAAGCTCGAGGACCGGACGACTTCATCACCGCCGACCAGATTTCTATCAAAGATAAGTACACTTCTAATATTTATATTTAACACAATTTTCATTACGACATTTCTCCACAACGTCCTTGTCATGATTATTCTTCAAATAACATTTGTCCATGTATACCATCTTAAATATAACATACAGCTATACTTAATGCAAATCCTCGACCAGTCATGTTGATGCTCGATGCCTACAGAGACAGCCCTATCTCCGGCTCCTCCCTACACGTGCACGAGCGTCTGCCCTCTGTGTTATGGGTGGTCGGCAGTGGCTCCTTAGCGACGCTTCGTTCTTCCTACACGTGCACGGGCTCCGCGCCCCGCATTATGGCTAATGGGCTAGCTAGGGCTGGAGACTCAGCTACATACTAACTAGTCGGGCGGTTTATATTAAGTATAAACACAAACTTCACATTAACACTGATGTTTACAAAGCACCAACTGCTTTATCACATCATGCTCATGACTGCTGAGCGTCATACGCTATTTCTTCACCGCTGATTTTTCTCCATAATTTATTATTTTGTACATCATGTACTACCATTCTACATATTTATATTGCAGGAATTTCGAGCTATGCTCGGGGACTTCATCGCTCGCTTCTCGACCTACGCTCGGGGACTGCCTCGATCACTCTCCGACCACAGCTCGGGGACTTCGTCGCCCGCTTCTCGACCTACGCTCGGGGACTGCCTCGATCACTCTCCGACCATAGCTCGGGGACTTCGTCGCTCGCTTCTCGACCTGTGCTCAGGGACTGCCTCGATCACTCTCCGACCACAGCTCGGGGACTTTGTCGCTCGCTCCTCGACCTGTGCTCGGGGACTACCTCGACCACTCTCCAACCACAGCTCGGGGACTTTGCGTCTCAACTACATGCGACTGGCGACTCGCATACAGTTGGGATATTCTTTCTCGTTTAGACCTTGCTACAAGGCTCATACCTCGCCTTCTAGCAAGCTCAGGGACTACATCGGTACGATGCACCTACCGGTGCATCTCGTATCGCCTGTACGACGATTGGATTCTCAACTTAACTAGGAATTCTTTTTAGACCCTGGCACCATGTGCCTACGTCACCTACTACTAGGCTCGGGGACTAAGTGGGCACACTTCACCTTGTGGTGAATGTGCTTGTTTTTCGACCACTACGCCTCTGATGATCAAAGATGCTACGCTTCAAGACGCACTTACATTTCTTTTCAGAAATACAAGTGGGCACACTTCCTGGGACAGAAATCTTTTTCTTTCTTCTTAAGAGCACCATACATTCTTCGGACAACCTACTTCTCCGACGACAATGGTGGTCGAAGATGTCAAGAACTCAAGCCTCACTGTTCGGAGAAGGTTAAAATGGCGTGTCGCATCATAATACATGGCGCTCGGGGACTAGCTGTGGGGGATATACCCCCGGGTACCACAAGATGGTACATGGGCCGCACCATCCGAGGTGGCCCGGCCCGTAAGATCAAGGCGTACACATCAAGATTACAAGTTGTACTAGATATTGTAATAGTACCAAATTGGATACTTTACTTGTAACCTTGTCTCTTCGGAGTATATAAGGAGAGACAAGGGTCCCCTAGAGGACAGGTTAATATGTATATATCTCAATACAATACACCAAAGACATAGGACGTAGGGTATTACGTCGATTAGATGGCCCGGACCTATCTAAATCGCTGTCTCTACGCCTTGTGTCACCATCTGGTTCCTGATTACACGCACCGTCTACTGATAATCTACCACCACGGGCACCCCCTCGGTGGACTACCGACCATATTTCGTCGACAACCGCCAAGATGCTAAAGAAGCTAAACAAGAGTGGCATCAAGTTTGACGGCAAGAAGAAGAAGTTCTTCACTAGCTCAAGAAGAAAGTCAATCTCCGAGATGGATTGCTATAATTGTGGTGAACTTGGCCATCTAGCTCATCAATGCACAAAGCCCAAGAAAGACAAGTTCAAGAACAAGAACAAGGGAAAGAAAGATGACTCAAGCAATGAAGATGAAGATGAGAAGAAAAAGAACAAGCCATACAAAAAGAGAGATGGCAAAAAGAGAGACTTCTACAAGAAGAAGAAGAGTGGAAAGGCCTACATTGTCGGTGATTGGCTCACGGACATTGATTCATTAAGTGGATCATCCGATGATGATAGTGACAATGAGAAGGTGGCCGCCATTGCTATTGATCTTGCATCTTCACCGCCACCATCACAATCATCCTCTACACACCTATGCCTTATGGCCAAGGGTGAACGCAAGGTAACTAAGAATGATGATAGTAGCGATGATGAGCAAGCTAGTGATGATGATAGCGATAGCGATGATGATGATTCACCTACATATGATGATCTTGTCAAAATACTAAGAAAATACACTAAGATCATTAGAAAGAGTAGAGCTACAAATGAAAAGCTTGATGCTAAAAATGATTCACTCTTAGCTAAGTGTGATACATTGGAAAAGGCTAATGATGAGCTTAGAGAAACTAATGATGCTATATCATCCAAACTCAAGGAGCTCAAATCTTCTAAGAAAGAGCTTAAAGATAAACATGATAAACTTGAGTGGGTGCACAATGAGCTCATCACTAGTCACAACAAGCTAAAAGATGAATACACTACTCTTAAGATCAATCATGATACTCTTGTTATTGCTCAAGAATTTTTACCAAATGAGCCACATGATGCTACTAACTATGTTGTTAAGATTGATATAGCTACATCATGTGATGATTTGATTGATGAGAGCATTGAGCAAGGATCTAGTGGCAAAGGCAAGCAAGTGGTTGAGTGCAATGACTATGATGAATATGTCAAGCTCAAGAACACAAATGAAAAGCTTATGAAAGATCTTGAAGAAATGAAAAGCCACAACATCATTGTGCTAGAAACTCTTGATCATGACAAAGAGTTGGTTCTTGAGAATGAGAAGCTCAAAGAAGAAAACAAGAAGCTCAAGGAAGAGAAGAAAGATGATGCTCTAAAGGAAGAAAATAAGAAGCTTAAGTTGGAGAAAGAGCATCTCAAGATTGGGTTGAGCAAGTTTGCTAGAGGCAAGCACCTTCAAAGTGAGCTACTCATGAACACCGTCATGAAGATGGATAGAAGTGGCATTGGATATGTGGCAAGTGTAGAGAAGAAGAAGGCTCAAGCTCAACAACAACAATCAAAGCCAAAGCCAAAGTGATGTTTTGAGTGTGGACAAGAAGGCCACTTTGCTCATGAGTGTCAAACTCCACCGCCACAACCCTTGCCCAAGCATGCTAGACCCTTTGCTTTCAATGCTCACTACATGCTTAGAAAAGATTCTAGTGGAAAGATGAAAGTCATGTTCTTAGGACCCCCTAACAAGAGTAGGCCTAAGAAGATTTGGGTGGCTAAGTCACTTGTTGAGAAGGTGAAGGGCCCTCAACAAGTTTGGATTCCTAAAGCTTGAATCTCTTGTGTGTAGGTGAACTACAAGACCGGTGGAAATCATTGGGTTATTGATAGTGGTTGCACTCAACATATGACCGGTGATCCTCGTATGTTCACCTCACTAGATGAAGAGGTAGATGGACAAGAGAAAATAACATTTGGAGATAATTCAAAGGGCAAGGTTAAAGGATTGGGCAAAGTGGCAATATCAAATAATCATTCCATCTCCAATGTGCTCTATGTTGCTTCATTGAGCTTCAACTTGCTATCCGTTAGACAATTGTGTGATATTGGCTTCCAATGCTTGTTCACCGAGAAGGAAGTTGTTGCATCTAAGAAGGATGATGATCAAGTGATATTCAAAGGATTTAGATACAACAACCTATATTTAGTGGATTTCACCTCCAAAGATGCTAACTTGAAGACATGCCTATTCACCAAAACAATACTTGGGTGGCTATGGCATAGAAGACTTGCTCATGTTGGGATGAGCTCACTCAAGAAGCTAATGAAGAATGATTTGGTGAGAGGGTTGAAGGATGTGAAGTTTGAGAAGGACAAGCTTTGTAGTGCATGTCAAGCCGGCAAGCAAGTTACAAATACTCAAGAAGAATGAATTTGAAGTGAAGCTCAAGAAGATAAGAAGTGACAATGGAAAAGAATATGACAACACAAACATTGAAGCATATTGTGATGAAGTAGGGATCAAGCATGAGGTCTCCGCAACATACACTCCTCAACAAAATGGTGTAGTAGAGAGAAAGAACCGAACACTTATCACTCTTGTAAGAACAATGCTTGATGAGTACAATACACCCGAAGCTCTATGGGCGGAAGCTATCAACACCGCATGTTATACATCCAACCGTCTATTCCTTCAAAAGTTTCTTGGCAAGACCCCTTATGAGTTGCTCAATGGGAAGAAGCTGGACATCTCATTCTTCTGGGTGTTTGGTTGCAAATGCTACATCTACAAGAAGCGGCAACACCTAGGGAAGTTCCAAAGATGTTATGATATTGGTTTTCTTGTTGGTTACTCATCAAAGTCCAAAGCATATAGAGTATTTAATCATGCCACCGGCTTGGTTGAAGAAACATATGATGTGGAATTTAATGAATCTAACGGCTCCCAAGGAGCACATGAGAATCTTGATGATGTAGGTGATGAACCATTGAGGGAGGTTATGAAGAATATTCTGATGGGAGACATCAAGCCAAAAGATGATGAAGATGATGTACAAATCATTGATCAACCTTCTTCATCAAGTGTACCACAAGATGGTGAAAAAGATGGGAGAGTAGAAAATGAAGATACTCATATCTCCCATGAGCAAATGGTGGTGCAAGCACAAGATGTTGATGCTCCACAACCTCCTCCTCAAGTGGTCAATAGAAGCAATACACCTCTCCTACAAGATCATCCACAAGATCTCATCATAGGGAGTCCATCAAAGGGTGTAATGACTCGATCTCAAAAACTTGCTTCATTTATTGCTTACCACTCTTTTGTCTCTTGCTATGAGCCTACCAAGGTAGAAGAAGCTCTTAAAGATCCGGATTGGATCAATGCCATGCATGAAGAGTTGAACAACTTCACTCGCAATGAAGTTTGGACTCTTGAAGAGCGACCAAAAGGTGCAAGAGTCATTGGAACAAAGTGGGTGTTCCGCAACAAGCAAGATGATCAAGGTGTTGTTGTGAGGAACAAGGCAAGACTAGTTGCAAAGGGGTTCTCTCAAGTTGAAGGTTTGGATTTTGGAGAGACCTTTGCACCGGTTGTAAGATTAGAAGCCATCCGTATCCTTCTTGCATATGCATCACATCATGAAATGAAACTATATCAAATGGATGTGAAAAGTGCATTTTTAAATGGCTTTATTAATGAACTAGTCTATGTTGATCAACCTCCCGGGTTTGAAGACCCTAGATATCCTAATAATGTTTATAGGTTGTCCAAGGCACTATATGGGCTTAAGCAAGCCCCAAGAGCTTGGTATGAGCGCCTTCGGGACTTCCTCATTGAGAAGGGCTTTGCCATTGGGAAGGTCGACACCACACTATTCACCAAGAAGCTTGATGGGTATATCTTCATTTGTCAAGTATATGTTGATGATATCATCTTTGGATCATCAAATGAAGACTCATGCAAAGAATTTGGTGAATTGATGTCGAAGGAGTTCGAGATGTCAATGATTGGTGAGCTCACATTCTTTCTTGGTTTTCAAGTCAAGCAAATGAAAGAAGGCATCTTCATCTCTCAAGAGAAATACACAAAAGATCTTCTCAAGAGATTCAAGATGGATGAATGCAAGCCAATCAAGACACCAATGCCTACCAATGGACATCTCGACCTAGATGAGGGAGGTAACCCGGTTGATCAAACTCTCTACCGTTCTATGATTGGTAGCTTGTTATATTTAACCGCATCTAGGCCCGACATCATGTTTAGTGTGTGTATGTGTGCTAGATTTCAAGCTAGTCCTAAGGAAACACATTTAATTGCCATAAAAAGAATCCTTAGGTATCTTAAGCACACACCAAGCATTGGCCTTTGGTATCCCAAAAGAGCTATATTTGAATTAATTGGCTATTCCGATTCGGATTACGCCGGATGCAAAGTTGATAGAAAAAGCACATCCGGAGGGTGCCATTTGCTTGGTAGATCACTTGTGTCTTGGTCCTCCAAGAAACAAAATAGTGTGGCTTTGTCCACCGCCGAAGCGGAATACATTGCCGCGGGTGCTTGTTGTGCACAAATTTTATACATGAAACAAACTTTGCTAGACTATGGTGTAGTTCTAGAAAAAGTACCCCTTTTGTGCGATAATGAAAGTGCAGTAAAACTTGCAAATAATCCGGTTCAACACTCTCGCACCAAGCACATAGATATCCGCCATCACTTTCTAAGAGATCACGTTGCTAAAAATGATATATCACTAGAAGGTGTAAGAACCGAAGATCAATTAGCGGATATCTTCACTAAACCGCTAGATGAGGCTACATTTTGTAGATTGCGGAATGAGCTCAATGTACTTGATTTTAGTAACTTCACTAAAAATTGAGCTTATGTTGTCCCTTGCATTCATTGTAATATACAACATGTTTAATTTTTGGCAATGCATATAGGGCTTGTCTAACATGGTTAAGATAACCGCCGAAAAGCGTGTGAAGAAGCTTAACCTTGGATCAAACTTGACAAGCAACTAGATTTACTTACAAGTATTGCATATGCATGAATGTTGTTTTGTCGTTTTGTTCCATTTGCCCTCTTATTGCCTATTTTCTTAAAAAGAATTATAGCCTAAGGCAAAATATTTTAAAAAATATGAGGGTTTGAGAGAGGTCACTCACATCAGTCCCAATTGGTGTTTATTTGGATCTTATTCAAGTTGGGACTTGATTGGGAACAGGCAGCGCGAAGGAACTTTGAAGATTTGCTGGAAAAAGTGCATCGGATGCTACACCAGACGCTGCTGTCCAGCGTCCGGTCAGTTCACAGGAGGTGAACTGCTGCTGAAGGAGTGATCGGATGCTGCGTTTGTGCGTCCGGTCAAGAAGGGTTCCAGCATCTGGTCATTCGAAGAAGGAACAGGCTGTATTGACCGGACCCTGCCTGCGTCCGGTCATGGACCACCGGACGCGTCCGGTCATGATTCTAGAGGCATTGGACCTCTCTGGAATCAACCGGACGCTGGGTGGTAGCGTCCGGTCGCTACCACCGGAGCGTCCGGTCAGTGGATCTCGTGCGGCATTAGGACTCTTCTTCCGTTTCCTTCTCTGTCGTGTTGGGGGTCCTCATTTAACCGCAGCCATCGCGTTTTTTTTCTTGACCTAACCCATTCGCCGCCGCAGCTTTCCCGAGCCTGAACCAGCGCCACTGCAAGCTCGCCGCAGCAGCCTCCATGCCCTAGCCGCCGCGCCACCACAACTCCACCACGCCGCCAAGCTTCCTTGTCGTCGGAGTAAAGCCCACGCTCACCCCTGCGCCTGCTCCGCGACCGCACGCCGAGCACCTCGCGCCTCCCGCGACTGAGCGCCACTGCAGCCAAGCCCATTCGCCCAGCACCGCCAGCTAGCGAGTAGCTCCACTGAGCGCCATCCAAGCCCTAGCTCTTGCCTCCTCATTCGTTGGTAAGGCCAGACCTTTGCTCCCAATTTGATTTGCCTGTGACCTAGATCAAATTACAATGCACTGATTTCAAATCGCATTCAGGGCTCTCGATCTACCCTAACCCTAGTCAGTTCCGAGGTTCCCCCACGTGACGTCTTTTCTTTTCCTGGATCGCTGATCGTCAGGTAGCTTGCCCGTCGTCTCAATTTCGTATCTACATTGCTTGCTTCCTAGGTTTTCGCATCTATTAGATATATTGTATTTATTCGAATATCCATCTATTCTATCGTGCAGCGAGTCGGTGCCGTTGAGGTTCTTGTGGCAGTTGTCAGTCAACTCGGAGCCAAGCTCATGAGTACGGATCGAGGCCAAGCCTTGGGAGTGTCAGTTTGATAGTTGATCTTCATCAGCGGTAGTTCATCCTCTTGTCAGATCAGATGGCTTGCACTAAGAACGTTGGTGGTGGTCCAGGTGATGATGATCGGAGGCCCCCGCCTCGCTAGCCTGTAGGACCAAAAGGCAAGGCAACGAAGTAGGTGACTTCCAAGAAGCGCAAGTACCCCAACACAGAGACAGCGAGAGCAGCTGCAGTCGCTGAGGCCGCAGAGCATGCCAAGAGAGGCGGTGCACGCAGTGGAGTTGTCATAGCAGATCATCTGGCACTAGATGCGCAGGGTAGACTGAGGGAGATTGAGCGACTTCATGGTAGTCCACCTGGGACTGTCATGATGGCAGGACGTCGTCTGGCTATCGAGGAGCCTCAGCGTCAGGGGGAGTCTCAGCAGGAGCCACAGCAGTAGCCCCCAACAGCAGAGCCTCAGCCAGCTCAGGAGACTTAGGAGGGCCAGCAGGCCGAGGAGACTGAGCCGGCACCCCAGCTACGCCGCTCTGGTCGTACCAGTGCTACAGTCCAGCAAGGCCAGCTACACAACGCAGGGGTTCACGCCCACTGCCCAGACCACAGGGTCCGCCTCCAGTAGTACATCTTGACTTGAGGGCCGCCACAGCCAGACAGGTTCGCCAGCTAAGGTTTGTTGAGTTCGATGTGTGGTTCCCTCCGAGGAGGGATGAGAGAGCAGCAGAGGGGTTCTACACGCCGCTCCAGGAGGATTTCTATAATGCTTATCTCAACAGTGGGGCAGTGTTTAGATCTCAGCGGGTATGCAGTATAGAGTCTATTGTGGCAGCAGCTAGAGAGCATATCCGCCCCTACTTGTCATATTTGCCGGGGCTCGCAGATCTGATTGGTCGGACAGGAGTATATGTACCATCTTGGGTTTGGCAGTTTTATGCTTCACTCTACGTTGATCCGCATCACAACTTCATTCACTTTGCATTCAATGGCAGAGATTACAGGGTGATGAGTTTCAGGACCTGAGAGATACTGAGGCTACATGATCAGCCTATCAGATTGTATGAGGTATGCTATGGACAGCAGGAGCCTCCCAGGCGTCCTCATGGAGGGTTGGTGCCCCCTACAGATCTGGTCCGACATTGCTTCAAGGAGCCCTTTGGTGAGGGGTCGAGGAGGAACCCTAGTGATCTTACCCCTACTGCGTGAGTGCTTGAGGCTATCATCAAGAGGACACTACTTCCTAGGTTGGGATACAGGGAGGGTCTGACTCGCTTACAGCTCTGGCTCCTTAATGCCCTGATACAGCAGACCGTGTTCGACATTTGGGACCTCCTTCTATCAGAGATGGAGGATACTATAGCTGAGGGCTTTAAGGGTCGTAGACAGCTTCCATATGCACATTGGATTACATTCCTAATGCTCCAGTCTATGCAGGTTTGGACCCCTGAGATGGTTGCAGAGTACAAGGGTGCCACCACAAAGTTTCCAGCATATAACATGGCATAGAGGATCAGGCACAACACTCCACAGGCACCCGCACAGCCCAGTCGTCGTCCAGATGTTCCAAAGTCAGCAGCTCAGTAGGACGAGATCATTAGAGGCATAGCCGCTACAGAGGAGGAGCAGCTTGAGGCACAGCAGGGGATGACCGAGTCCAGTGATAGTTCAGATGATGACTATTAGCCGATTCCTCAAATGCCTCCACGCAGACATGATGCAGAGGCCGGCAGTTCCAGCTCAGATCCACCCGCACTGTAGACGGACCCCGCATTGATTGCCATTCTTGAGCGGATGCAGCAGGAGCAGGCACGACAGGCTCAGGAGACAGTTGCCAACTTTGCACAGTTTCAGGCTCATTAGGATGAGTTCCAGCGGCAGCAGCAACTCCTTCAGCACCAGCAGTTACTTATGCAGCAGCAGCTCATGGGATTTATGTAGCATGTAGTTACAGCACTTGGGGCCCCACAGCCACAGCTTTCACCCCAGCTAGCTCAGCCTGCCACCACTTCGATGACTCTAGCCGTACAGCCCAGTGGGCTTCAGAGTCAGGGACAGCCTCCAGCTCCATTTGCTTCACCCACAGTTCAGGTGTCCCAGTGGTTGTCCTCACCAGTGGTTGCCCCGCAAGTTCACTCCATATCACACGGGCTTCTCACCAGAGCAGTTACCCTCGCTTTTTGTGCCTTACACGTCAGTCTCCAAGAGTCTTGGAGCATCCTTCAGCGAGTTGACCGGCATGCCTACATCGCCTCATATGCATACCGCCGGTCCTTCGACAGCAGCCCCTATCGCAGTGACTACTCAAAGGCTCCCCTCATCTGTCACCTCGTCAGATCCTACGACAGACGTCCTAGCAGCATCACAGGCCGCACCTGCCCCAGCTTAGACCCAGACCGCTTCAGTGACACTTCCTGCTACAGAGGGTCAGTCAGTACAAAGCTCAGGGTCAGATGATGATGGCACTCAGTTTCATCTTGCTCCACGTACTTTAGCGCCCGGCTCGTCCGCTGCAGCCCCACCGACCAACCCTTAGGTTTTGGTGTTTGACGCCAAAGGGGGAGAGGGTTCGAGTATGTAGACTCAGGGGGAGCTAGTTATCTAGTATTAGCTTACTATATACATTTGGAGTTTTATGTGTGTGATACACTATTACTATTATGCATTCGTGTGTTACTTTCATGCATACTATTATATCTATGTGATAGTGCTATCTACGTGATTGTGATATATGACATGTGTGCTCTCTACTTTGCATTATTTAAATGTCATATCACTTGTGTTATGCTCATTTGCCCTTGCTTCCGCGTTTATACTTCGATGCAAATGAGCTTTATTACTTGTACTCATGCTTAATTCATATCCTTTAAGTACATTGTGTTGGCTTGGGTCATATAAGCTTGCCTAACTCTTTTGTTCTTATTGTCAAAAGCTTATATGAACCACGCCCGTCAAAAACCTCACTCTTTTACATACTCGAGGTGGTATTGTCATTAATCACCAAAAAGGGGGAGATTGAAAGCATCTAGGCCCCTAGTTGGGTTTCGGTGATTAATGACAATACAAGATTACTATGACTAACATGTATTTTACAGAGGCAATTAAGTTAGGTCATGGTAATGGAGATCGATTGGGCAATCGAGGTGGTCATGCCCCTACGATGGAAATCGTTTCGGTTTTCAAAGGATGGACGACAAGGTTAAGGATGACTAGTTCTAAGTGTCGATTGGAGTTGGAGTAACACTTAGAGTAGTTTAGGCCTTTGTTTCTCCTTTGGTCGTACTATTAAGGGGGTATGGACGAGTAGATTGACCTAGGTGAGTCTAGTGAGTTAGGTGTGGTGCACACTTGTTAAAACTAGCTCTAGGTAGCTCCTACGAATGCCTAAGATCCATTGGAGCAAACTTCATTCACATATGATCGAGAGTTAGAAGTGAATGGAGGGTCAAATGCTGACCGGACGCTGGCCGCGGTGAGACCGGACGCTGGCCGCAGGATCCGGTCAGTTCATTTGATCAAGAGACTGTGTTCGGTGTGACCGGACGCTGGAGAGGTCAACTGACCGGACGCTGAAGTCTAGCATCCGGTCGACTCCAGTAAGGTTCTAGAGAAGGGAATCTGTGACCGAACGCGTCCGGTCAGTACTGACCGGACTCTGGGGGTTCAGCGTCCGGTCGAGTACAGTAAGGTTCCAGTAAGGGTTTAATGCGACTGGACGTGTCCGATCAGTGGTGACCGGACCCTGCTAGCGTCCGGTCAACACATTTTCACTAGTTCGCGGGTTGAACTGACCGGAGCGTCCGGTCAACACGACCGGAGCGTCCGATCACCCCGCAGAAGCTCATAACGGTTCGTTTTTTCAGGCTGCCTTATAAATAGAAGCTCCACTCGTGTGTGGAGTCACTTTTGCTCATTCCAACAGCTGAGAAACACGTTTGTGAGTGCCAAGAAGAGCAAGGTCCTAGTGAGGTGATTGAGATTTGAGAATCCAAGAGAGTAGCCTCATTAGTGAATCAAGAGTAGCAAAGTGTGCATCCATCTTCTCATTAGACTTCGCGTGGTCAAGTGAGAGTTCATGCTTGTTACTCTTGGTGATCGCCATCACCTAGACGGCTTGGTGGTGGTTGGGAGCTTGGTGATCACCCGGCGGAGCTTGTGGGTGACCCAACTCAAGTTGTGAGCGGCTTTGGGTGATTCGCCGCGACGGAGTGTCGAAGAATCAACCCGTAGAGAGCACTTGATCCTTGCGCGGATCAAGGGGGAGCTACACCCTTGCGCGGGTGCTCCAACGAGGACTAGTGGGGAGTGGCGACTCTCTGATACCTCGGCAAAACATCGCCGCGTTCCTCTCTCTCTATTTACTTTGAGCATTTACTTTAAGTATTTACTTTGAGCAATTCAATACTTGCTTTTACATACTTAGAATTGCCATGCTAGAGTAAGTTTGGAACATAGGTTGCAAGTCCGTTGTGCGTTAGTTTGATAGAAACATTTTTCTAGGCACAAGGGGTTAATTGGGCTATCCGTAGGATTTGATTATTGCAAGAAAATTTAGAATTAGCCCAATTCACCCCCCCTCTTGGGCATCTTGATCCTTTCAGCTGGAAGGAGCCACTGATCTCGCGCGAGGTTGGAGAGGATGCCCACGAGGAGCGATAGGGACTGTGGCGCGGCGGCAAGGTATGGGGACAGGGAGCGACGCGTGCGGCAATGGCCTGTCAGGGTGGGCGACGGGGATTCTGTTTGGGCCGGGTTGAGGAGCGGGTGTAGGAAGCATTACGCGTGCTCTCATACAAGTAGGCAACTGCTGTGTTTCCGGTTTGTAGGAAGGAGAAAAGCTAACGTTCAGGCCTGTGTGTAAGAAAGAGGGAGGGAATAAGTGGGGTAGCCGGTTGGGTTGCTGGCCGTCTAGCCCAGACAGAGGGAGCGAGCGTCCGTGGTCGTCCATCCGAACGCCCGCTTCCTAGCATTACCGCATCCAAATGGGCCATAACTAAAATTATGATGACATTTGTCGGCCTAATAAAAATTATGATATTATTTTAGCCCAATTCTAGATATACAAACGGCCTCTTTTAGGCCTCGTTTAGATTGAGGTTAGGAATCAGTATTTGGCACTGTAGCACTTTCGTTTGTATTTGACAATTATTGTCCAATCATGGCCTAACTAGACTCAAAAGATTCGTCTCGTAATTTACAATCAAATTATATAATTAGTTATTTTTTTTATCTACATTTAATACTCCATGCATATATTCAAAAATTTGATGCGATAAAAAGAGAGTGAAAAAACTTGCGATCTAAACCAGGCCCTAATTGAATTCGTCGGCCTCGAAAGGAGGCCTTACAAAGCTGTACAGCGCCGGCCTGGCCCTTCAGCCTTTGCCCTGCAGGCCGCCGACCTGCCTTTTGTTCTACCAGCCCTGCGCTCTCTGTGTCTACTCTGGTGGCGACGACTGGGGGTCGGGGGACCGCCGCCACCGCCGTACGCCAGGTGCCCAGGTCCCCATCTTCGGGCCCTTCGCCAGTTCGCCGGCGACGAGCATCCACCAGGTACCCCCACCCCTCCTCTCCTGTTCATGCTGTGCGGAACCGAGCGCCCAAACCCTAACGTATAGGCTATTTGTATTCCGATCTGATCTGACCTATTTACAAGTGTGTAGTATGCATGTATTATGCCTACAAACTTCGATCTCTTTTTTCCCCTCTGTAGCCAGGTTGTTCTCTCAGCATATATAGCAGTAGAAATTCCTGCATTTTTTAGAAATCCGGAAGCTTGTCTGGTTGGTTCAGTTTTTCTTCTTCCTGCCTTTTTGATCGTTCAAGGTGTTGCACCAACTGTTCTACTCATTGCTTTTGTTGGTTCACACCAACCAAACTCATTGCTGTTGTTGGTTCTCACCAAACAATGTAGTTGCTGCTGCTATCAATACTTCACTGTTAATTGTTAGGGGGTGCAATGTCATGCCCTTACTCCCTTGCATGCTAAGTACATACTAGTAAGGGAATTGTGTGCTCTATTTTATCTGTTTGATTTTATTGTAACTTGGCCTTTTTGAAAATCCAACTCCTTCCACAATTTACAATAAACTTGTAATCATGTACACTGGTTTGAAGCGATTGTGTCACATAGTAATAATAGTTTCAGCATTTTGGGAACCACATGTCATGCCACTTTTCTGTTTCCTCTTTTTTTTAACAGTTTTATATTATTCCATTTGCTGCAACCAAGATAACGTTTGTTATTTGTAGTTCTGGATCCAGATGTTAGTTGCAGAGGTGCTCAGAGCTGGAGCGTACATCTCTAGGTTTTCTCGACATGCATGCAAAGTATACACTACTAGTGAAATGTATTGTATTGCGGTAGCATTTTGCATCTAAAGGCTTTTGAGTTCTGACAAAATGCAGTTTCTTGCCTCAACAGAGGTTGCGGACTGTACTTTGTTGAACAAGTTGCAGTAGAAACTACATGCTTGTTCTATAGAAACTTTCAGACTTGTGAGGGTTCTGTTATGTACCGCTTCTTTTCTAAAGAAAAATAGTTGACTTTTAGAAAACATAATGCATACAGTTTCTTTTATTGAACTCTTAGAAGTACTTGAGAGTTTAATTTATCTGCCTACAGTTGGTTGTATTGAACACTGGGAAATCCTGGGCCTTTGTTGTTCAATTATGATTATATTTCTGTATACTTTATTTTTTTAATGGTTAATCAAATTGCTGGCTTAGCTAATGCTCCCTCAAATTCAGGTTGCAAGATTTTCCAGCACTGCTTGCTCACCCATTTCTCAATTTAGAAAACCTCAATTTCTGTACCTGAGCACCAAATCAAGACCATACCACTTTAGTCATTCCCGACTGATGGCAATGGCTGCAGCTCCGGCCAATGGTGATTCACAGAGTGGTCCTCAGAGGAACTATCAGGTTGTTGTTGCTGCCACTCGTGACATGGGCATTGGGAAGGATGGGGTCTTGCCATGGAAGCTTCTTGGTGATCTTAAATTCTTCAAAGAGCTTACACTAACTACATCTGATCCTGCCAAGAAGAATGCAGTTATAATGGGAAGGAAAACATGGGAGAGCATTCCTGTTAAGTCAAGGCCATTGCCTGGTCGTTTGAATGTCATACTTACTCGATCTGGTAGTTTTGATTTTGCAACAGTAGAGAATGTTGTTATATGTGGAAGTATGAAGTCTGCCTTAGAACTGCTAGCATCAACTCCATACTGCTTATCAATTGAGAAAGTTTTTGTTGTAGGAGGTGGGCAGGTACTGAGGTGAGTAATTTACCTTTTGGAACAGCATATTTACATGTATTCTGTTGCTGCATGTAACTGTGTTGCAATGCTATTCACCCTTCTGCAATATTTTTATGTAGAGAATATCTTAATGGACCTGCATGTCAGGCTATCCATCTAACTGACATTCAGTCGAGCATTGAGTGTGACACTTTCATCCCTCCAGTTGACTTCTCAGTGTTCCAGCCATGGTATTCATCTTTCCCAGTGGTAGAGAGCAACATTAGGCATTCTTTTGTGACTTTTGTTCGTGTTAGAAAGTCAGTGGCAGAAACTCATGAGTCAAATGGCAAGGATTCAACTGAGGTTGATACCAAGAATGACAAATTTGAAATAGAGAATTTCTCTTTTCTCCCCAAGATGGTATATGACCGCCATGAGGAGTATCAATACCTCAATCTTGTTGAAGATATTATAAGGTCTGGTGCTCAGAAAAATGACAGGACAGGAACTGGAACATTGTCAAAATTTGGGTGTCAGGTATTTCTCCTTAACTTTGAATATTCAATTTGATCAACCAGGAAAACTAATTTGTCATTCATTTTCTTATTAGATGCGGTTCAACTTAAGGAAAAATTTTCCTCTGCTGACAACAAAGGTATGCAAACATATATGTTGTAATTTTCAGATTTAACAGTGAGTCAAAATTTGCATTAGGAATGTGCTGCAAATTGTTTAGTTTTTTTATGATATGTGAGAAGAAACAAAGGCAAATCAGTGTTTACAAAGTTGTATGTCTTTAATGCTTTGTGCTTGTTAATTTTCAAATGCATGTTTATTAAATTTGTACTGTCCTTTCATTTTCTTTTATTACAGTATTTGCAATCAAGTTGATGCTGGTTTAATTTTCTTCTATTATTATGACCCCCATACTCTCTTTTCTGAATTCTCAGTTTTTGTTGAATAATCTACTATAGTTTAGTTATTATTTATCTGAGATAGCTATACACTTATTGATATGTTATTAAGATAGACATATTGTGCGAGACCATGAGTACATTTTATCCTACAGTTCATTGTGTTAATAGAGCTCTTGTGTGCTACATTTATTGTTATCTAGACACAGATATGTAGATCCAGTGCAACATTCTTTTCAAACATTCTACCACTCTGTAACTCTTTTTTATGCGTACCTGCTTACCTGTAAAACATTCCCCTCAACATGCGAATAGAGAGCCTTAAGGCCACCATCTGTTAAACATCAAGAGTCCAATCCAAAGTTCAAAAGAAAGTTTGAAGAACTATGTTACTATATATTTAGCTACCATTTCTTGACTAATGCAATAACATGTGCTCTTTAACAGAGGGTATTTTGGCGTGGTGTTGTCGAAGAACTCCTTTGGTTCATCAGTGGCTCAACAAATGCAAAGGTGCGCAGGATTAAAATGGGTCTAGTGCTGTCTTTAGCCAATGTTTTGATTTATTGTAGGTATTTGCCTTAATCTGTATTCACAACTCACATGCCATGATGCTTAAAGACCATGCTGTGTTGATACCTGCTGTGAGGGGTCTTTAACCATGCTGTGTATTCACAACTCACATGCCTTAATCTTATCCACTGGACTTGAAACAGATTGCCCTCATTTTCTTTGAGGGGTTAGTTCCAACAATACTTGTACCAAGGTCATGTATCATTTCTGTTTGGTTCATATGTCAACCTTATTAGGGTTTTTTGGGGAGCAGAAAGCCACTATTACTATTTACTTAGGTCCTTTTCAAATGTCAGAATTCTTTGCGTGTGTGCGTGTGGTCGCATGCACATGCGGTGCAGTGTTTTGTTTGGGGATTCTCTTCCCTATGTACTCTCTTTTCTTCCTTAGGGCTCGTTCGTTTAGGGTGGTTCTGGGCAGGAATAGATCCTGGTTGAGAGCAGTGTATATAAATTAGATAAGTGTTCCTGGCCAGAACAGTTCTTGACCTCAGAACCCCAGGAACCGAACAGGCCCTTAATGAAATGATGTGCAGCTCTGCTGAGTGTTCGAGAAAAAAGAAATGACAGAATTCTTCACCAAATCTTGAGTGGATTAAACTATTTCTTGAAAGGTCCTGTTTTCTAAACACGCCCTTCAATTTGTAGGTTTTGCAAGAGAAGGGTATTCATATCTGGGATGGCAATGCTTCAAGAGAGTATCCTGACAGGTATCTATCTATTGGATATAAGCTGCAAATAAATTATATCTCCGTTCTTGATATCTAATCCACCTGGCCATCTTTTCTAGTGTTGGCTTGGCACACAGGGAGGAAGGTGATCTAGGTCCAGTTTATGGATTTCAATGGCGTCACTTTGGTGCTGAGTAAGCTTGCATACCTCTCCTTCCCTCCTCTCCTCGTACAGTCTCTTTTCTCGTGTTCATGTTTTTTGATAAAGTTGACATATTTGACAGATACACTGACATGCATGCTGACTATACTGGAAAAGGTTTTGATCAGCTAATGGATGTGATTGACAAGATCAAGAATAATCCTGACGACCGCCGGATAATTTTGTCAGCGTGGAATCCTTCAGATCTTAAGAAGATGGCTCTTCCTCCTTGCCACATGTTTGCACAAGTTAGTATAATTTGTCAGCTTGATTTAAGTTTAGAGTTAACTATTGGCCTGTTTTGACTTTTCCGTGATGGGCACCCTTGTACTAATCCATTGTAAGTTGAAAATTAGTTTTTTTTTTACTTTTAAATTACAGTAGATTGGTGAACAGAAATTCGTTCCTTGATAATTATGTTTTTAACATTGCTTGCATCTTATTTTTGATAATTTTGTCAACTAACAACATTTGCATTCAACCTCACCTTCCAGTTTTACGTCGAAAACGGGGACCTATCCTGCCAGATGTATCAACGCTCTGCAGACATGGGGCTTGGTGTTCCATTCAACATCGCATCATATTCTCTTCTGACATACATGATCGCTCAAGTTTGTGGTAGGTTCTTAATGCCTTACTGTAATATTTCCACTTAGTGCAATGTTTATTGTGCACCTTAATACAAACCTTATTGGATGTACTGTATATCAGTGTTCTAGTTTAGACTAGTTTCATTTGGAACCATTTATTCCGCACTTTGATTTTTCTTTTTTAGGTGTAGCAACAAATCTTCCATGTTTGTCATACCACACACACAAGTCTTGGGGCTATATTCTAGATATTTTTGTAACAACTTGTGAATAATTTGTTGGATTTGTGATGCCATCTTGTATGTTGTCCCTTTGTTTCTTTTGATGTTTCTTGTATCTAACTGATAGAAGCTAGTAGTCTGTTTTTCAACTCTAACCCTTTATGTCTTAACATTAACCCTTTGTGTCTTAATCTTGCAAGATCTTTCTCTTGGAGATTTTGTCCATGTTATAGGGGATGCTCATGTCTATAGAACTCATGTTCGAGCTCTGGAGGAGCAAATTCAGAAGATGCCTAAACCATTTCCAGTGAGCCACTCCTAATAGAACTATTTTATCAAAAATATGAAATCTGCATATATAAACTAATGCTTCGATGTTTCTTTTTGTGTACTTTCTGTGACCATGCATCTTCTAAGTTCTATGTGGGGCCTTATGTGCAGATTTTGAAGATAAATCCTTCAAAAAAGAATATAGATTCTTTCATGGCATCAGACTTCAAGCTGGTTAGCTATGATCCTCACCAGAGGTTAGAGATGAAAATGGCAGTGTAATGGTAATATATTTTCTATCATTTCTCCTGGTGGATTGCCCTTATCTTTGGTCATTACAAGTTTTACTTGCTCGCTGGCACAAAACAGAGATCTAGTGCTGGCTGTTAGTATGCATTTTGCTGAGATTAACCTTATCTGTCAATCACAATGATACTGCTCTTTTTGTCCCTGATATCATCAGTTTTGTGCTGGGACCATGCACTGGTCTTTTCATCGATTTGCCACTGCAGAGTCTTGAACTAAATGCATATAGCCGGAGGCTCCCACATGAGTGGGGTCTGGGGAAGGGAAAAACCGAGGCAAGCCTTCCCCCCGCAAATCTGCGGAGAGGCTTCTTCGAACCCGTGACCTGGTGACTCAGTGAGACAGATCTCACCACTGCATCAGGCCTGCCCTTTGAACTAAATGCATATAGGCTCTATTTTTTTTTTAGTTGCTTCACGTTTTGCTCTATTAATTTTTACAGGTGGCTTAGCTGGAGCCCCAGCCTTTGGACTCGGTGGGTGAAATCAGTCGGACTGGTACTACATAAAAATTAACTGGACATCGCACTGCTTGTTTTTGGTGATGGTGCTGAATGTTCTGTGGGAGATGTTTCTCCCCTTATTAGTCGCGATTGTGTACTCTGGTCACTAAGTGAACTTTACAAAACCGGCTCCCTTTTATCCGGAGCGAGTTGATGACTCGATTGCGAGTGAGATGATCTGGGCATACCCTGTTGCAAGGGCCTACTGGTGTGTGCCCCTGTGAGGCTGTGACGTTTGCACCACTGCCACGTGAGAATCATGTAACCGAAATTGCTGTGTACCTGGTAGAGCTCCGTACTGTTTGGTATCCGGTTGCCTTATTTGCGTGCCCTGATTATTTCAGTTTCCAGTTTGGGCGCAACATAACGGCCTTCTGGTAGGTTTTTAAGAGTCCAATCTGCTGCATTTTTCTTGTGCTGTGCTGCTGGGGTGTAGAAAGTACAGAGCTGTGCATGACGAAGACGGGTTCAAGTGCTTCACTTGCAGCGAAGGTGTTAGATTTGGAGCCGTGCGGTGCAGGTGCAGCTCGTCAGCATTAGTAATCCTGCAACTGTGCAGTCAGTTGAGCTCGAAGATGCTGAAAGAGTAGGATGATGCGGCCCTAGCAAGTTTGTAGAGCTGACCTCGCTGTTTCACTGGTTTTCTTTTTCTTGATGAGTCAAGTTTGATCAGGCTTGGATTCCTGGTTCCTCTCGGCGGGAGCCACGAGCCTTTCCATCGCTCCTAGCACTTCCCGTGGAGATTCGGAGCCTGTATAGCAATCAGCAAATCAAAGTTGGGTTCCTTGTCTTCTCCACATGTGCAGCGAATCAAAGTTGAGTTCTTGCCCAGTTGGTTGGGCAAAAGTCGTTTCGTCGTAAACGATCGTGGATTATTTACTGCTGGCTGATTTGGTGTGAGAGAAATACTGTTCTAGCTTATAATCTACGATCGTATACGAGCAAGCGTGACTTTTGCCGGGCCAACTTTGATTTGCTGATTGCTATATAAGGAGTAGTACAGTACGTCAGCAAGAACTCTTAGATTCCAATTGAGGGCGGCACGCTGTTGCTACTGCAGTCCGACTTAACAAGAAGCCACTGTTCTATTTTTTTCATCAAAAGATCCGTCATCGGCTTGTATTTATAAGTGGAGAAGGAGAGTATAAAACGTATGAGCAGCACACAGATTTTACAAGGCTTCGAGTTCTTGACTGGAATGCTTGTCACCTTTGAAAATAATAGTCTAATTTACACTTAAAAAATAAAGACAACAGCTCAACTTGGATGAAAGAGATTTATCAATCTAAAGATTTGATGTGGCCTGTTCTATTGGTGTGCATAGGTGATCATTTTCCTGAGGCGCTTGTTTCCTACATAACACCAATTCGTGATTAACAAAAAAAAATTGTGGAAAGTGATAGAAAATTTTGATAAAGTTTAATCAACAAAACTTCTCAGCCCACTAATTTAATACCTAGCACAGTTGTAGATGGATCAAAAGGAATCTATTCTTGAGAAATGAGTGGAAGGGCAGGAACGGGGAAAGAGTTAAGGGCAAGATGGTCCTTTAATTGGGTGTGGTGTGTTGTGGACAAAAACAATGTTTTTTGCAGAATGTTTGTGACTAATTCAATGAGTACAGTGTGCTACACACAAATCCACTCTTTATGAGTATCCTGTGGACAAAATTCTCTTGAAGTGCTCCGTGGAGAGCCCGCCCCTACCCTTTGGCCGCTTCTTCTTTTTTTTTTTTTTTTTGAGTAACCCTTTGGCCGCTTCGATGAGTCCGCCCGTGAGGCAGCCACCACAGTAGGCGGGTGCGGCGAAATAACGGAAGAGAGTGAGGTGGAGGTGGGGCCCTTTGCAGGAAGCACCTCAAGTCCCTTCGAAATTTTGCTTCTTGTTATATTTTTTTTATCCGTGGCTTATGCCCCTACGTGCGTAGGCTACTGTTTGCTTGCAGGTAGGACGTTTTTTTTGTTCATAAATGATTGGAGTCCTAACATATTTTATAAAGTCTGTATATTTTAAAAGATTTGTGACATTTTGTAATCAAATCCTACAACAATGATTTTGTAAGTTAAAATCATACGAACTCGGATGAATTTGTTCACACCAGCAAAGATGTATAACGGTAATACATATGTTATAACAAGTGAATTTTTTCAATCCACTAAATCATTTAAAAGTTAATGTATATACCAATCCTAAAGAGTGAAACCGTATGACAGAATAAACAGATAAAACTTAATATAGGACTCAGGCTTAGAAAGATTTTTGTTACGATTATTGATATATCCTATTGATGTTTATAGGATCAAATGGAACTTTTAAGTAGGATCAGATACTATGCACAAGTGCATGATAATCAATTTTGGCTCAGTAGGATTGTATTCATAACACTTATGATCTATCGAACACTTAAAACATTGGTATAAAGAAACCAATAGGTGGGGCATGGTGCATCTTGCTCAGATTCTACGACCCTTATCAAGGCCCTATTCGCTGGTCTGAAACTTGGCTGAAACTGGCTAAAAAACACTGTTCCGGTTGAATTGTTGTGAGAGAAAAACACTGTTCCGACTGAAAAAAGAAGCCGAATAAGCTGAATATGAGGTAAGCCGAACAGGGCCCAAAATAGTTAAGGTGTAGGCACCTTGCTATTGCATTGCGTCAGAATCTATTATCTCTAGCAAAAAAAAGATCTTTTTATCTAACACCTATAATGCTATATCATTGTAGGTGTTTGTCCCGCGATCTCAGGCAAAGTGAGGTATGTTGATATTGATGTGTTTTTAGTAGATGAATAGAAGAGGACCATTAATTTTATTACAACAAATATGACATCTAAAAAAAGCCTTACCTTTCCGTACCAATATTTGTTAGTGTGTCACAACCTTGTGTTTAACATGGATGCAAGATATTGGTTGCTACTAACATATGAACAAAGCTTACCTTTGATTGCACCCAAAACCTTGTTCTTCACGCCCTTTAATCATGCACATGTTAATCATAATTTTTTTAATTTCTGTTGTGGAATAATTGGAAGTCATAGATGTTTCAACTCTTCTGCTCACTGCTCAACCAACGTGTAAGAAAAGAAGAGGAAGCAAAATCTGATCTACTCCTAAAACCCTATTCATAAAGAGGACAATTTCTACAATAACCCTGAACCCAGAGACCCCAGCCAAAACCCGTGCAATATTTCTATCCCCTACACCTCTCTCCAGCTAAGACTGTCCGCTGGATCGTATTTGATTTATAAACTATAGCTTATTCATTGACAAATAATATTTTTCTGGTACACCAAATCCGCGAACGGTACTCTCGTGGCTTACACCTCCGTTCCCCAATCTCTCTCCTCGGCCACCTCCCATCTCCGCTCCTCCTCCATCACCTCACCGCCGCCAGCGCCCAAACCCTACCCACCGATGGCCTCCCCGGGGCCGGCGTCCACCGCGGCCGCCGCGGCCAACGCTCCTCCACCGCGCATCGGGCTCGCGGGCCTCGCCACCATGGGCCAGAACCTGGCGCTCAACATCGCCGAGAAGGGGTTCCCGATCTCCGTCTACAACCGCACCGCCGCCAAGGTGGACTCCACGCTCTCCCGCGCGCAGGACGAGGGCGCGCTGCCGGTGCTGGGCCACCGCGACCCGCGCGGGTTCGTGCTCTCGCTCGCCCGCCCGCGCACCGTCGTGCTCCTCGTCCAGGCGGGCCCCGCCGTCGACGCCACGATCCAGGCCCTCTCCCCCTACCTCGATCCCGGCGACGCCATCGTCGACGGCGGCAACGAGTGGTACCAGAACACGGAGCGGCGCATCGAGGAGGCCGCGGCGCGCGGGATCCTGTACCTCGGGATGGGCGTGTCTGGCGGCGAAGAGGGCGCACGGAACGGGCCCTCGCTCATGCCCGGCGGCCACGTCGATGCCTACAACAACATCAGGGACATCCTCGAGAAGGCCGCGGCGCAGACGGAAGACGGGGCGTGCGTCACCTTCGTTGGGCCCGGTGGTGCGGGCAACTTCGTTAAGATGGTGCACAACGGGATCGAGTATGGCGATATGCAGCTCATCGCTGAGGCATACGATGTGCTCCGCAGAGTTGGGGGCCTGTCCAACTCGGAGATTGCCGATGTGTTTGTGGAATGGAACAAGGGCGAGCTCGAGAGCTTCTTGGTTGAGATCACCGCGGATATATTCACCGTGGCTGACCCATTGGATGGGAGCGGCGGGGCCCTGGTTGACAAGATTCTAGACAAGACTGGGATGAAGGGGACTGGGAAATGGACGGTGCAGCAGGCCGCAGAGCTTGCAGTGGCAGCACCCACAATTGCCGCATCACTGGATGGGAGGTACTTGTCAGGGTTGAAGGATGAACGGGTTGTGGCTGCTGGGGTGCTCGAGGAAGAGGGGATGCCAGCAGGGCTGTTGGAGACGATTAATGTTGATAAGAAGGTGCTGGTGGATAGGGTCAGGCAAGCGCTTTACGCCTCGAAGATTTGCAGCTATGCACAGGGCATGAATCTGCTGCGAGCCAAGAGTGTGGAGAAGGGTTGGAACCTTAACCTTGCAGAGCTTGCCAGGATTTGGAAGGGCGGATGCATTATCCGTGCGAGGTTTCTTGATAGGATCAAGAGGGCGTATGACAGAAATCCTGAGCTTGCCAATTTGATTGTTGACAGAGAGTTTGCAAGGGAGATGGTGCAGCGGCAGAATGCGTGGAGGTGGGTTGTGGCACGGGCGGTGGAGGCTGGCATTAGCACACCAGGAATGACTGCTAGCCTTTCGTACTTTGATACCTACAGATCAAGTCGATTGCCTGCAAACCTGATCCAAGCACAGAGGGATCTGTTTGGTGCACATGCCTATGAGCGCATTGACCGTCAAGGTTCATTCCACACAGAATGGAACAAACTGGCGAGGAGAAGCAATGGTGCAGCCATTTGAGGAATTGGTTGGTATTAGCAGTGCTGTTTGCTGCTCTGGGTGATTTCTCTTTGTGGGTTCTCTTTCATTTTACTATTGTTGTCTTTATGCTTCTAGATCCAAGTTGTATACTTTGAATAATGCTGTACTGTATGGTTGGCAAGTGAAGAACATTGTGTAGCTTCAGTTTTACTGTGATCTAGGTACACCCAGTTTGATACTCTTAACTTTGGTATGCAATCGCTATGATGCCTCTCAAATCCCAATGTTGTGTCTTTAAAGAGTTATCTGAAATGTGTTGAAATTGCTACTAAGAGTAGTGAGTTTTGCATCATTTATCTGAAATGTGTTGAAATTGCTACTAAGAGTAGTGAGTTTTGCATCATAACCTCTCAAATCAATGGTGTCTTTGAAGAATGGTATGCCATGTGTAGAAATAATAACTACTACAGTTGTGAGGTCGTAGTGCCCCAGTATTGAAGGTAACTCATGAGTCATATATGTCCCTTAAAAAAAGAATCTTATGTTGATAAACCTAGATGTCTGGGGATCTCTACCTATAAGCCTATGATCCTGGCCTGTTTCTTTAAGCGGCTTTTAGTGAAAAAGATATAATTCGATGCTCGTAGTTTACTGTGCCAGCTATGCTAATCAGAAATAACTTTCTGAAATATGCATAATAGTGCCCACTCTTTGCCAGAAAATAAAGATGCTGCCATTTAATATTTTCATACAACTAAGCTGGTACTTGAAGTGGTCGTGTAATTTCTAAGACATCTAATTTGTGAAGTTATAAATTATAATGTCTACTCCTTAAGTTTGCAGACCGAACCTTTATTTTATTCATTTTGGTTGGTTAGTATGGATAATCAAATTAGTTTTATTTTGTGTTCTGTATAATTGGCTATAAATATATAATATTCTTATATGCATGATTACTTGTTTATTTGTGGCACACTTGTGTCAAGTACTCAAGTCAGATACATGTGCTGTTAGTGAGTTTGACATGTTTGCTAGGGCATGATCAGCGATAAAGAGCTATCTAGATCTAGATATTCTCAATTGAGTTCATGTCATGTTTGACCCATGAAGTTATTGTCAGTTGCAGGTTTTTTTAATGACTTAAACTACTATATGACTCTGCTGCAGCTAAATGGTCAACTCTAAATGCATTGTAGCAAAATCATATCTTCTTTGCTGTAATTTGTACTTTCTTTGTTCCAAATTATAAGTCGCTTTGACTTTTTTGGTACATAGATTTTTATATGTATCTAGACATACATTATATCTAGACATGTAGCAAAATGGATGTACCAAAAAAGTCAAAGCGACTTATAATTTGGAATGGAGGGAGTAGTTGATTATGATTCTATTTCTATGCTAACAATGATTTGTTGATTTTATCGAGCTATTATACCAATCAAGTTTTAATAATTGTGAGACATATGTGGTAGGGATGCTGTGCTGTTAATAATATATGGAAATGAATTGCTAGCTCATTGCGTTTTTCAAGAGCAAAGCACTTACGATATGGGGATGATGGGTGTGGTGCAACCATCTAGTGGTAGAATTTCTGGGACCATATCATTGTCTGTAAGAATTGGTACTGGCATTTATACAATTTCTTTACATATAACTGTGCAACTTTGTCAAATTGATTGAGATGCGGATGTTTGTGTTAGCATGGTTTGCTCAATGAAGGCTGTGGTAGTTACTAGTAATTTTGCTTTGTGTTAAATTCTGAAAATTAACCGTCAACCTATCATGTAAAACCTGCTTGAAGCCTTGAACCATTTCTTATGTAGATTAGTCTGTCATGGTGTTGTCACTTTAGTATTCCTCAGAATTTTCTGAGGCCCTACCATCTGTTAACTTCATGGGGCTAACTCATTTGCCATTTAATGTAGCAGAACATTTGGTATTTTTCATTTGTTATTAATAACTTAGTGTTTATCTAAATTTTCATGTGAAGGCTGTTCTTGAATAGAATAAGAGCTGATTATTATGTTTGCTTATATTCAGATGAATTTCCACAGCTTGGTCAATTTTGAGGATCAAAACTGTCCATTCTGTAAAGTGAGGTTACTCTGCTGGGCCAACGGGCCACCATTCCAGACAGGTCCAAGTTGAGCCAATGGGCCTTTAAACTCTACATTTATGAATTATGATTCAAGTTACTCTGTTTGTTGAGCTGTGGTTCAGTCATATAAATGTCATTAGATGCATTATGCAAGGAACACTGTCAGTTCATTCAGCCATAGAACTTTAATTCTGATCACAATTGAGAACCTTGTGATGATCAGCAAATGTTGTGACCAAATTCTTTTTAGTATTTAACCTTCCTGAGTGTTATCTACTGTTTCCTACAACTAATGTAGACCAACGAAGTACATTAACTATAATTTCCATATCTAACAAGAGTTTCTGATATTGGTTTTAATTTGTGGTGGTCAACTAATGTACGCCAACCAAGTGATTGTGATTCATTCTTCCTTGATCCTATATCTAGTTTTGTTGTTCGTTAATGAAATAACAACAAGTGTATGTACTTGGCAACTTGCATTTCAGAGTGAACATGTGAGTGTTAACTGTCTTGCACATACAATTTCATTGATCGAACACTGTCTTGCCATAAAGTTTCATTGATCCTCCCTCGCTCCCTCTATGTGTGAAAAGATCCCTATATCTCTGCCTATGGAGTTTGTTGCTCGATAACGAATATAATCTTGATCATATTCTGGAGCTGGATTTGATGGTTCCTGTTTATCTTCCAGTTTAGCAGTTGAAAAGCTGCCATGCTATGATTATAATTGAATAACTGCATAAGTAGGTCTATGTTTTCATTGGGAATAATGTGCCCAGGTCACATCATTTTGTGTTGAATTTCCGCAGGAAGGTTAATATTTGGTTATTAGTCTCTAGTAGCTTTTTTTCGTGATGTTTAACTGTTGCTTCAATAGTTCTGCATTCTTTATAGGTATTATCACCTTTCTGCTCTCATCTATAGTTGTACTGCTACTGAAAAGATCTCCCATGCGCAGCAAACTTATACTATGCCTAATCAAATATGATGTTTTTATGAAATTCCATTGAGGTATTACATCTGCTCTGACTATTTTAGATCTGATTTTTTTTTCTCAAACACGCAGGAGAGTTGCCTATCATTATATTAAAGAAGGATAAAAGGGTAAAGAATCCCGGTTACACCAACATCCACATACCCAAAGGATCACAATATTAGATACGCGCCTTTTTATTCGCGCCTTATTATTTTGGATCTGATAAAAATGTTAAAGCTGTATATGTGCTGTGTCTTTTTCTAAAATTTGGTTGCATTTCAGGTGATAATTGAATAATTGTTAATTGATACTTTCTAGCAAATTCTGCTGCCCAAATCACGCATCGCTTCCCTCGGTAAAGTAAGTTTAATGTTTGATATAGTTAATTTACAAATAGCTTGAAATAAAAAATAATGAACTTAAATGTTAATATGTGTTTTTCTATCTTATGGCCTCCAATGATTGGTTTGTGATACACAGAAACCTGATTATACCCTGATCTATTTGAACTGAAACACAAAAGCACAGATACAGTTCTGAGTATAGCCGTGAGAGTTTAATGCAGTTTATTTATATAAGCACTGCTATAAGAAAACATTTGTTGTCAACTACTGTGATTCAATCATCGAGGTGTGATAACTTTCTTTATTTTGTATGACACAGCAAATGTTGGGTGAAGTAAAAAAAATGTCATCTATTGGTTGGCCTAAGATAGATATGCAAGATAGTGGTGATGGTTACATCAGACATAACAAGTCACTCTAGGTTGCCTGCATGTTAACAGCTAACAGATGAATTCTAATCTACTCTCTCCATTCCAAATTATAAGTCATTCCAACTTTCTTGGAGAGTCAAAGCATCTCAAGTTTAACCAAAATTATAGAGAGAATTACAAAAATTTATAAAATCAAATAGGTATACTATGAAAATATAATTAATAAAGAATCTAATGATGCTTATTTCGTATCATAAATATTATTATTTGTTATATAAATATAAATTTGGTCAAACTTGAGATGCTTTGACTCTCAAAGAAAGTTGGAATGACTTATAATTTGGGATGGAGGGAGTACTAGTTATTGGTGATTTGCATTGTTTATTAACCAAAAATTATGCTTGCACAATATTGGCGTGATTCACTTCTGGATCGCAATTAGTGGAGAGGCTAGTTCCCTGCCCACTTCTGGGTATTTGCCATGTTGCCATTCCTATGCTGTAGGGTCATCTGCTTGTACCGGTGCGTGTAGTGTTGGTTTCGAGGGCTGAGAAAAGTGATAGGCATATGTGCGGTAGTAATAGCAATGCATAATATTCAGCCTGTTCGGTTGGCTGGTTCGTATCGTTGCTTCTTCGTGAAGAAGTACTGCTGGCTGGTTTGTGTGAGAGAAAAATACTGTTCCGACTAAAAATTTACGATCGTTTACGACAAGCCACAGCCAGACGAACAGGCTTATTAGGTTTTCCCCATTTCGGACCAGATTTAATGCTCTCTTGATGCATAAGCTTCATTTAAAAGGCTTTTGCAATTTTTTTATTTAGGTAAGGATTTATCACTATGAATAGTAAATATGTGTGGTCCTGTGGTTCTTACTGGAGCATTTAGTAGTGAAGCTGAGGGCTCCAAGACATGATTTGATGCTGGTTTGGAGCTTTGCTCTTCATTTGCCTCTAAAACTCTGCTTTTGAAACATTCCGATCTGGTATAAGAACTATTTGATACTCTGCTTTTGAAACATTCCGATCTGGTATAAGAGCTATTTGAAACTCTGCTTTTACAATTTATAAGCACGGTCTTGTTATCCTTTTGCCAAAAGGAGTGCATAAATTCGTTTTATTAGTAAAAAAAATTATAAATACCGCTTAATTAATTTGGAAACTATTGTCTTAGAAATATGTAATATTGTTTGTTGATTTGGTCCCTCCCTAGAGCTCTGTTGTATCAGGTTGAGATCTGAGGAGATGATCAAATTTTCAGCATAGTGTTTTCTTTCTTTCTTTTTTTTTGTTTCTTACACTTACTCTCCATCAAGAGTGATGGCTTTTTATTGACCGTGCTTTCTCTCTTTAATCAATGATGTGCGATTCTCCTGCATGGTAGATAATTTGCTTTTTCAGTATAGTAATGGCTAATCAACATTGTTGTTGGAAATACTTGAGTAGCATGTAGCTATGTTACCAAGAACCGATGTAACCATTTTTTCGGGCACATCTTTCCATATGCCTTCAAGTCTATGGTGTGTGTCTGCACATCAAAATATTATGGCTTGTTTTAGCTGTGGTAGACGTACATCAGGATACAGGTTCATTCGGCGACCTTCATACAAGCTACAGTAAAACAGGATCCGTAAACTCTTACAGTACACTGAGATAGGTTTGTATGAAAAACTTTGAGAGTACTTACACTTACTCCGTTCAGTTACAAATATGTCACATTTGACTTTGCATGGTCTTTGAGGTAGGGTTTGGAAATCTGTTGGTGGGTTTCAATCAGTTGGTTATTATGGAAAAACTCATATTTGCTGGCCATTTCTTTCTGAAAGCTGGTTGGTGTAACGTTATTTGTTTGAGCCGGAACAAACTGTGTATTCTTTTTCTATCAAAGACATTTTTATCTTTTTGCCGGGACTAGGATAACAACGGTGAAAAAAGGATTTCCATTGCGAGTAAGACATATACCTGACTACGAAATCTCATTATGGACGATAAATCACCATTGATTCACTTGTGGACGCAACCTAGGGTAGTAGGCAAAGAAAGCTATTGAACCCAATTTACAAGCACTCTTAAACGTTATTCACCTTGATTTTTCCCCCCTTCATACTTAATCCAGATCTTTGCCAAGTATGTGTTGTCCTTGTTCTTTGCAACAGTGCCTCAGCCAAACCAAGCCAGTTACAGATGGGCATGGTCTGTATGTATGTGGATCACCAGGCAGATGTCTTTTCTGCCATCGCTACAGTTCATGAACATCGAATCCTTATTTTGGTTGTGGATCTTGTCTTATAATTCGTACTTTTCGGCTTGTCTTTTCAGCCGGAACAGTGTTTTTCTCTCACAACAAATCAGCCGGAACAGTTTTCAACTTGTTTTATCAGCGAAGTGAACGGGCCATAACTTCACATTTATCTTGTCTATGAGTGGATGAGTCACCACAAGATCATATCTATCTTGGCAATGATCACAGCACAATGGCCCCACCACTCGTATATAATTCTTCTTCCCCAATTGCTAGTTTGCATGTTAAACATTCTTGCTATGCTCAGCTCAACCACCACAGCTACACCTACTGAAAAGACAGCAGGGCTAACTAGCTCTTTGAGAGGAAAAGGATGTCCATTGACACCTAGCGTCTCCTTTTATTGATGGTCCTGACTATGGTGGAGCTGGTTCTTTCATTTTCAGGTTCACACGTGGGAGTGGAGCGACAGGGCCCTCATGAGTCATGAACCACTTGGTGAAGGCTCCTGAGGATTGATATTTCGGTGTAAATAAAGGCAAAATACTGACAGCTGTTCACCGTCGGACTTATATTCTTGTTTATGCAGTGATTTGGAATTTTTTAGTGCAATCTATAGGTAGATCATAAAAACATTGTATTCCATGGTAGATTGATTTTTTGGTATAATTTGCTTGTTCTTTCACTGGATTCTTCTGATGTTTATTCTTACAACACGATGTGGTGGTGGAAGAGCAAACCACAGTTGCCAGACCTTTCTATTAGTGGAAGTGAATCTGATCAGGACCTTTAACATAAAGAGAATCGGAAGCCATTAGTTGAGTAGGTGCGTGTGAATAAAGAGCTAGCACACATTATGAGTCCATGACCCACTTCAAGTCTAAGAGCTTTCTTTTTTATTAGGTCCATAGACCATACTTGTGATTAATTTACATTTGTGCAAAAGAGAAGCGACTTTCCCCCATCAGAGCAGAGAGGAACGACGGAAGAGTCATTGAGGCTTGTACAGATTTGCTGTGTTGTACGATGATTATTGACCATTGTTCCTTTTTACCTTCAAAGTGATTCGACAAGCAAGCGTGTGCATATACTTTTCTATGTTCCCCATTATCTCTAATGATTTCTGGATGTAGCATCCGGTTTTAAGAATAAAATCAAATACACTCCACATGTGAACCCAGGAAATCAAATCTCACATGTATGCTACAAATAAGGGTAATATCAACAGACAATGCTCAATATATAACGTAGTTAGTATAAAGAATATAACATTAGATAGCAAACAGCGAAAAGACAACTCCGATCTTCGGGTGAAGACTCTAATTTCACAGAGGCAACTGACTGGTTGATCGGAAGCCTAATTTCTTCAAACTCTAGCAATCTGGTACTCATCTAGGATTTTTCCAAAGATTTAAAAAGTAAAACAAGCGTAAGAACATGTCGTACTCAACAAATATAACATGGGGTTCATGAGACTCAAAAGGTTGACACTGGTTTAACAACGATTAGCTTTTAATTGTCATGATTTTAGCATAGGAGTAGTAACAAGTTTATCACAAGCCCATATAAACACATGATCAGATAAACATGAATAATGAATAGCATAAACAGTAATTATTAGTGAGCATCTTTATCATCAGTATCATCAGTGTTCATCATCTATTCCGTAAGGGTCCAAGGCCGCTCATGACCGTGAGCACGACTGATATACTAGTTTTACACTCTGTAGAGGTTGTACACTTTTACTGTAAGTCGTGATTTACTCTTTCGTCCGAGGTAGCTAATCTCTTGACCCACTTCCAAGGAAGGTCGACAGGGTTCACTATGAAGCCTTTCAAAAGTTCGTCTAACAAGTTAGGGCCATTAGATTCACTCGGCAAGCAAATGTAGGAACCCCCTTCTCAATGGCACAATGACACACAGCCTATACACAAGCGGACAGAGGCTGTCCTATACCCGATTCGTCAAGCCATTCTTACGCCAATAAAGGTAACCTCTAACAAGCTAGAAAAGGTCCTCGTACTGAGTTAAACTCAAAGCCATATAGCCCTCACAGCTGTATTGTAAGTCTTGAATGATCACTTACAGATAAGTCCTTAGGAAGAGGAATCTAGAGCACCATAAAAATAGCCCAATGCTCTAGCCCCCTGGTTCCATGTTGCTAAAATACATCTTTTAGTGTTTATTGCATATATCATTAGTCAAGTTATAAGATCATGGTTTCAGTTGAACATTAGCATCATACTAACCAATGCTACCCCATAGGTAACAAGGAATCCAGGATATTAAATAGCCAGGAAAATTACTACGATTGCTAAGGTAGACACATGCAATATGAATTAAATGATTAAAGTTGTATAGGACAACAAGGAAAGATCCCATGCTATACTTGCCTTAAAACTCACATCTTTCTTCTACTGAATTGTAACATCCAAATGACTTCTTCTGGATCACCAACATATTTTATATCACCAACGCAAAGCTCACCGACTGGACATGATCATAAAGCACCACACAAGCATCCATACAATCATACACGAAGCAAACAATAGAACTAAATTAGAATAGTACACCAAACATATAAAATAGTAAGTAAAAAGGTTTTAAAGATATTCTACACGTCGCTACGAACACACAGACACAAAAAACACGCTAATTGGAACTACGGTTGTAAAGAAACGACTACAAGGTTTTATATTATAAAAGAAAAGAAAAGACTATAAGCTTGATTTATGTTAATTAGAAAAAACTATGTGAGTAGCATTAATTTAGATTAAACAAATCATATTTATACTTAAAAACTGAGTTGAAGCTAATCATATTTTATTTATAATATATTTTGATATCATTTTTGCCAATTCAACTTTAACTTGCAAATACAAACTGACATGTGAGAACATCTAATCAAATTTGATATGTGTGTTTAGACTAAACATATTATAATTTAGAAACATATCTATGTTAGCAACTAGTCATGTTAAAACTTATTTGCAAAAGAGCATTGTATATAATTATGTTGCTTTTATTTATAAAAACTAGTTGCATGCATATTAATCAAATTAATATTTAAGCATATATATAAAAGTCACTTGACATGAAAAACGACGACACTAGCATGTAGATCATGTCGATACGAATCTAATGCAATTGGAATGACTCGAAATGGACTTAAAACGAATATACGACGACGATATTACGAACTGGTGGTAATTTCATAATTACCTCGTCTTCATCCTTTGGCCCCCGTACAGCCACCACACGGCCATGGCAACAGCAGCTACGCAGGGGTGGGCTCGACTTGTTGCACGAAGGAGATGATGGTCGGGCTGGGCAACACGACGGCGACGGCGAGAAAAGGAGGAGAAAAATCTAATTTACTACACGAGGGATTTCCCAAACAAGGGGCTCCCCTTACGGTAGTTTTGGTGTGCTTTACCCAAGGGGTTGATACATATTTATAGGGATAAAAACTCCCCACATCTACATCAACTAGCAATATGGTACTAATTAATGTTGCACCCTCCACATTTACTAATGGACCTAAATAATCATTAAAGCCTATTAGTAAATAAATGCATGGGCCTTTGAGATTTATTAGGATTATTGCACATGGGCTTTGAGAGTTGGTTGAAAAATGAGATATATTATTTAATTTTGGAATTAATTAATTTCAAGAATAAAATAATTCTAAAAAAGTCTAGAATTGATATTTAAGCCACGGAAAATACTCTGAGACCTCCAAAAAATTGGAAAATTTCCCAGAGACACTTTGGAACATGATGAACCCAAATAAAGTATTTGGATCTCATGAAAAGATTGTTGAGAACTTGGAATATAAAGATTAAGGTGAAGGAGGTAGGAATTAAATTTCAGAAAGAAGCTGAAAAATTCCTAGAGATAGATATTCGTCTCCTAAACGTATTAAAAACACATTTTGCACATAGAAACACAAGGTGCGACCGGCATGAATACAACAAACACGTTTCTACCTTAAGATAAATTTTAATCTAATGAAAATTTATTATTTTCCCATGTTTTCATGAGCATAAAAATACAAAATTAAATCATTTTAGCTCTATTTCAAGATAAGCAAATTTTAGGTTGTTATAATTCTACCCCCCTTAAGATGAATCTCGTCATCGAGATTCGAAAGATGGTGATAAAAAGAGATACAGATTCTCCACCTTTGGGTTCTTCTCTACTTCCTCGTGTAGTTCCATGATCTTGATAATGATCCCACTTTACTTTGCATACCTGTTAACCTTACTCCAAGTATCTTGCCAAACTGATTCCAAGATTCTAACTGATACTCTAAACAATACTCAGGTAACTCCAATCACTAGGCCACCTTTCCTTTTTAGTCCATAATATCAATTTTTTTTCTTAAAATATTTACCTTCCAACAGAGCTTCCTTACTTTCTTGGTATAAAGTAGATTCTATTGCCAACTTTAAAACATTAATGACTTCAGATGCTCAGATCAAGTTGCTCAACTCTCAAACGACTATTCTTAGTCCATGGTGTCGTCCGAATCTTCTTAGCATAACTCTCTTGCTAAAGACATTGGCAATGACTTTTGCTTCTCCAAGTAATAGCACTTTTCCAAGTCATAAAACCTTGATTGCTTCAATCCAAACCTTCTTATCATGCTTAGTATATCATTGGGATTTCCTAAGACTCCATAGGACCATCTATAGTTATCAGATATCTCATTCCTATGTCATCAACGCCTACTTGTCCTAGGTATGTTGAAGATTGGACTCCTAGCTGAGGATAGCTCAAATTGTAGAGACATGTTGATGAATGCATCCATTCCTCATAGATGATCCAATAACTTATCAACCGAGCAAAGGATACTTACTCTGGCTTATGAAACCCTTAAGTTGTATACGTCCTCTGAGTATACACCTTCTAATAGGTCATTCTCATATTCCTCAGGTGCAGGTTTAATACCCTCATACTCAATTCTTTCTCCTAACGATGTTATTAGAAGCACCGAACGTTGGGCATACTTAATCACTCCTTTGCGTGCAGACAACCATCCCATTCCAAAGATAACATCAATGTCCATTAATTCCAAAACAACAAGGTTTGCCTCGAAGTTCTTCCCTTTTATGTTAAGACTAACTTTTGGGCATATGCGGTTTGCCTTCTTTTCTCCTCCTAGAGAGTTAACTATCACCGGTCTCCTCATTGGAAGCATAATTATCTTATAATCTTCCACACATTCCCTAGAGATGAATGAATGTGAAGCACTAGGGTCAACAACCCCAAAGCAGTGGCTGAGCTCACTGTAATCAAACAATACACAACGTCCTGAGTGGTAATCATATCCACATTGTTCAGACTTCTAGGGATGTACTTTCACTTTAATTTATTTTCTTGCACCTACTTCTTATGGACATTCTATTCTAGCTCCTGCTGCTGTCGATTCTGGCTTTGATTACTCTTAGCAAACTTCTCAAGATACTCGTTCTCATAATGTTCAATTTTACCACAATCATAATCTTCCTCACCAGTAGAAGTATTTGTCTTTATCACAGTGATAGTGGGAGATGACAGACATGGCTCTTGCGAGCTAAAAGGCTACACTTCATCATTAGGTTGATGATACTGATCTTGATCATTACTTCCAGGCAGATTCATAGGGTGTGACTGATATTCTGGTTGTGTAACAAAATGGAGACGAGTATTTCTTAACTGGCATTGAAGGTCACACTTTCTCTTTTTCTCTCCCATCTCTTGACGCTTGTTCTCAATTACAATTGCTCTGTCCACCAATGTTTTGAAATTAGGATACACAACAGTCATCAACTGTAATTAAACTCCATCATTCAGTCCTTTTAAAAAGTGTTTCTGCTTCTTAGCATCATTATCCACTTCTTCTTGAGCATAGCGTGACAACTGAGTGAACATGCCACAATACTCACACACAATCATAGATCCTTGCTTAAGAGCCCATAACTCATCTGGCTTGAGTCCTACCAACCCTGTGGGAATGTGGTACGACCTGAAGCTCTCGCTAAACTCCTTCTAGGTGATCTGTCCAACATTGTTGGGACGTCCATACTGGTAAGACTCCCACCAGTCTTGTGCTGTGCCCTAGAGTTGGCCAGATGCAAAAACACCTTCTCATGGTCATCTCATTGAGCTATGTTCAATTGTTGCTCCACAGCTCTAAGTCAGTCATCAGCTTCTAGTGGTTCGCTTGTATGAGAGATTGTCGGTGGGTGTCCCTTCATAAATTCACCACGCTTGTCAATAGGTGGCGCTTGATGCGGGTTGCTCAACACACTTTAAGCAATAGTCTGTAATAACTAAGTCTACACCATCAAAGCTTGCTCTATAGATGGAGAATTGGAAGACGGTGGATTAGAATTGGCAGGATTCCTTCCAGCACCTTGTGAAGCACTTCTCCTGGTAGCAACCATCTATGTTTCAACATGTATGAATTAGGACTCAGTCATTCATAGCATTCTTAAATGTAGCTTCAAGAGATGGCAAAATTGGATTGATAGTATGAGAGACAAGACAAGACCCCAACAAAGAGATAATCGATGCTTCCATATGAATAACTAGAACGTATGAAACTTCATCTTGCAAATCCTTCAACTTGGCTATCTCCCTTAAGAAAAGATCATCTAGGGGATACAAAAAGGGTAGCTTGCACCTCCTTCTAGATGAGCTAACTAGTATCAAGACATTCTGACATCCCAATGAGACTCTTGTGTATGGGCAAGGACAAGAAATCTGAAATTCCTTGCGGGATGAAAAATAGCAGTGAAGTAAAACACCGTAACTCTCATTCTGTTAATCGAGTAAAGTTGTAGATTATACCATTGGAAAGCTTATCAAATCCTCCACAACTTCCTTATAGAACACTTCTACAAATTCTGTAGTTCAGGTAGTCGAAAATAGTGCACAACAGAAACTGCTCCAGGCTTCGGACAGCACAGGTGCATCATCTTGTAATTTTCATAATTCCATAACCAACATAGCTATCTGGGTAATTCTTATGTTCGGAGAAAGATGTTGAAGTCCACTATTGTACAAAATTTTCTCATGATTTTTGGTCATCCAAGAATAGATATATAAGCCGATAAAGATAGGTTGCTCCGAAAGACAAGATAGAGAAAATAGAAGAAACCAAAACCCAACTATTTATTGCACTGATCCTTATACCTTAGGCCTATAAACTAAATAAAATTGTGGGAACATCCAACAAGATCATTGCAATCATTACAAAGATTCAAAACAAGCATAAGCACCATAACAATTCAATAAAGCAATAAAGGTGCATAACTCAATTATTGACTCAACTTGCGATACTATCGTCCTCATTGTACTAGGGGTAACAATCCTAAGACTCATCTTTAGATTACGTAAGAAGGTGGTGAGGGACAGTTCTAAAAGCATATCAAATCAAGGAGTGAAGATGAGAACAAAGACTTTAAAATAAGCACCAAGGTAGAAATGAATAGCAAGGGTAGAGATATAGTAGAGAAGAAAATATCAAGGTTCATAGAGCAAGGGTTTTTGTAGCAACTTCTAAACCTTAGAACGACCAGTTTTCTACTAGGCTTGTGTCCTACAGTTAGCATTGCTTTGATACCACTCTGTAGCACCCGATTTTAAGGACAAAAATAGATACACTCCATATGTGAACCTAGGAAGTCAAATGTCACATATAACTACAAATAAGGGTAATATCAATACACAATGCTCAATATATAACGTACTTAGTATAAAAAATATAACCTTAGATAACAAACAGTGAAAAGACAACTCTGATCTTCGGGTGAAGACTCCAATTCCAAAGGGACAACTGACTGGTTGATCGCTAGCCTAATTCCTCCAAACTCAAGCAATCTGATACCCATCAGGGATTTTTTTCAAAGATTTAAAAAGTAAAGCAAGCGTAAGTACATGTCGTACTCAACAAATATAACATGGGTTCATGAGGCTCAAAAGGTTGACACTGGTTTAACTACGATTAGTTTTTAATTATCACAATTTTAGCATAGAAGTAGCAACAAGTTTATCACAAGCCCATATAAACACATGATCAGGTAAACATGAATAATAAATAGCATAAACAGTAATCATTAGTGAGCATCTTTATCATCAGTATCATCAGTGTTCATCATCTATTACGTAAGGGTCCAAGACCGCTCGTGACCGTGAGCACGACTGATATACCAATCTTACACTCTGCAGAGGTGGTACACTTTCACTATGAGTCATGATTTATCCTTTCGCCCGATGTAGCTAATCTCTTGACCCACTTTAAAGAAGGTCGACAGGGTTCACTATGAAGACTTTCAATGGTTCGTCTAACAAGTTAGGGCAATTAGATTCACTCGGCAAATAGATGTAGGAACCCCCCTTCTCAATGGCACAATGACACGCAACCTATACACAAGGGGACAGAGACTGTCCTATACCCGATTCATCAAGCCATTCTTACGCCAATAAAGATAACCTCTATCAAGTTAGAAAAGGTCATCATACTGAGCTAAAGCCAGAGCCATGTAGCCCTCACAGCTATATTGTAAGTCATGGATGATCACTTACAGATAAGTCCTTAGGAAGAGGAATCTAGAGCACCATAAAAATAGCCCAATGCTCTAGCCCCTGGTTCCATGTTGCTAAAAAGCATCTTTTAGTGTTTATTGCATATACCATTAGTCAAGTTACAAGATCATGGTTCTAGTTGAGCACTGGCATTATACTAACCAATGTAATACCCCATAGGTGATAAGAAATCTAGGATATTAAATAGCTAGGAAAATTACTACGGTTGCCAAGGTAGACACATACAGTATGAATTAAATGATTAAAGCTGTATAGGACAACAAGAAAGATCCCATGCTATACTTGCCTTAAAACTCAGATCCTTCTTCTACTGAATTATAACCTCCAAAGGACTTCTTTTGGATCACCACTTCTTTTATATCACCAACGCAAAGCTCACCGACTAGACATTTTCATAAAGCACCACACAAGCATCCATGCAATCACACACGAAGCAAATAATAGAACTAAATTAGAATAGTACACCAAACATATAAAACAGTAAGTAAAAGGTTTTAAAGATATTCTACACGTCGCTACGAACACACAGACACGAAAAGCACGCTAATCGGAACTCCGATTGTAAAAAACGACTACAAGGTTTTATATTATAAAAGAAAAGAGAAGACTATAAGCTTGATTTATGTTAATTAGAAAAAACTATGTGAGTAGCATTAATTTAGATTAAACAAATCATATTTATACTTAAAAACTGAGTTGAAGCTAATCATATTTTATTTATAATATATTTTGATATCATTTATGCCAATTCAACTTTAACATGCAAATACAAACTGACATGTGAGAACATCTAATCAAATTTGATGTGTGTTTAGACTAAATATATTATAATTTAGAAACATATCTATGTTAGCAACTAGTCATGTTAAAACTTATTTGCAAAAGAGCATTGTATATAATTATGTTGCTTTTATTTATAAAAACTAGTTGCATGCATATTAATCAAATTAATATTTAAGCATATATATAAAAGTCACTTGACATGAAAAAACGACGACACTAGCATGTAGATCACATCGATACGAATCTAACGCAATTGGAATAAATCGAAACTGACTTAAAGCGAATATACGACAATGATATTATGAACCGGTGGTAATTTCATAATTACCCCGTCTTCATCTTTTGGCCTCTCGTAAAGCCACCACACGGCCATGGCAACAGCAGCTACATAGGGGTGGGCTCGACTTGTTGCACGAATGAGAGGATGGCTGGGCTGGGCAGTGTGGCAGCGACGGCGATGGCGAGAGAAGGAGGAGAAAAATCTAATTTACTACACGAGGGATTTCGCAAACTAGGGGCTCCCTTATGGTAGTTTTGGTGTGCTTTACCCAAGGGGTTGGTACATATTTATAGGGAGAAAAACTCCCAACATCTACATCAACTAGCAATATGGTACTAATTAATGTTGCACCCTCCACATTTACTAATGGACCTAAATAATCATTAAAGCCCATTAGTAAATAAATGCATGGACCTTTGAGATTTATTAGGATTATTGCACATGGGCTTTGAGAGTTGGTTGGAAAATTAGATATATTATTTATTTTCAGAATTAATTAATTTCATGAATAAAATAATTCTAGAAAAGTCCAGAATTGATATTTAAGCCGAAAAAATACCCCGAGACCTCCGAAAATTTGGGAAAATTTCTCAGAGACACTTTGGAACATGATGAACCCAAATAAAGTATTTGGATCTTATGAAAAGATTGTTGGGAACTTGAAACATAAAGATTAAGGTGAATGAGGTAGGAATTAAATTCCAGAAAGAAGCTGAAAAATTTCTAGAGATAGATATTCGTCTTCAAAACGTATTTAAAAAAAACACACACATTTTAAACATAGAAACACAAGGTGCGATCGACATGAATGCAACAAACACGTTTCTACCTTAAGATAAATTTTAATGTAATGAAAATTTATTATTTTCCCATGTTTTTATGAGCATAAAAATACAAAATTAAATTATTTTAGTTCTATTTCAAGATAAGCAAATTTTAGGGTGTTACACCAGAGCTGCATGAGCAATCAACCTCGAGTCCTCAACGTTACCGTCAGGCATTATTCACCAACAAAAAGAAGTTATAGGGGGCACCTATATGCTTTGCCTACAGATTCTTTTATGTGAATTTCCAAGATTTTTTTTCTTTTTCTTGAATAATCCAAGATTTTTTCTAAGGGCAGTTACTGTTTTTCTAAATATCCACTTGCTTAGGACCTGCTTATTTTTTATCTACTAGCTGCAGTTTCTACAGGAAATACTTACTTTGTAATATCTGATCTTGATTGTAATAAAGTTTCAATAACTAAGTTAGAGGATCCATTTGATGCTTTATGGCTCTTTAGTCTTTAGCACCCTTTATTCTCCTGCAAAACGCATCATGCATTTTTGATTCAATATAGGTGAAACTTGTAAAACCATTCCTTCCTACTTGAGAACATTATGGTTGAGTTGAAATAGTAGACTACTAGTAGTATTTGACAAGATGCTCATGCCTTGCACTATTAGTGTCGCACAGGAACTCACAGGTCACATCTGCCTCGAAGAAGTTTCATCAGCATGAGACACAAATAGCCAATGTACGACCAGATGAATTCTGGTACTAGATGAAAAATGCTTGGCCACGTAACCTCATAGGAGGTTTGCAGAAGTAGAACAAAGAAGCATCTTGATATTTTTAACATAACTGAACTACAATCATATCCATGTTTAACTAGATCTTTTTAGCTGTCATCATAGAGATCATACCGTATGTTTCTATGTTGCTAGCGCAGTGGCAAAGCTCTGGTGGTGAGAGCTGTCCGGCCGGGGTTCGAACCCCGGTTCTGCACCGCTTGCTTCGTGCAAGCAAATAATTTCCTGTGCAGGTCCTGGACACTCGTGTGGCGCTACAATGGGACTATGACGTGTCCGTCATCTACGAGGCTCGTGTGGCTTCGGTGATCTCCAGAAGGACGTTTGAGGTGTATAGGTTGTAGCTTCTAGGGGTGTGCGTGTGTGTGGTGGTGTGAGTGTGTTGTGTAGAGTACAGATACTATAAGAGCATCTTCAAGAGTTTATCAAATTTTACTTGGCAAATCTTGTGATTTGCCAACTCCTAAAATTATATGCAAGTAAAAAAACAATCCATCTCCAAGAGTTTGGCATTTTTGACTTGGTAAAATAAAAAAACCCGTTAACAAAACGAAGAGGCCCGCTAAGCGAACGAAGAGCCCCGCTAAGAAACGAAGAGCCCCGGATGCCAAGCCGTATACGCGCGCGTATATTTGCGCGTGCGGAGGGAAGATTTGCCAAGTTGCTATTGATGCCAAGTTGTTTTGCCAAACTGTTGGAGGTTATTTTTTCTTGTTTTGCCAAAATTATATGGATGTCAAGTTGAGATAGCAAACTCTTGGAGATGCTCTAACTTGTACACTAGGAGTCCAGGCTAAAAAAAATGATGCACAATTGATTTTCTTCGAAGAGGAAAGAAACAGAAACCAAACTTTCTTTCAAGAAAATAATCCATATTGGTGACAAATTACTCACAGATAATGACTGTTTTTTAACCATTAAACTAACTTCTTGTAAACAACACCTAGGAAGTCATGATGCAACTCGTAATGGACTAATGGTCCTGGCCAAAAACCGCATGGTGCACAATGATGGTTGCAGCAGGTTAGCAACTCAGCTATGTGATTCAAAATTAATACATTAAGTTTGAATTATTGCACCTAATAACTAACAAAAAGGGCTCATGCAAAATTATTGTGCATAGTTGCATAGATCACTAGGTGTTGGCTGAAATCCATCAGACCATTATTGGGATGCCATCATTAAACCACTCAGGATTTCTGCTTCTTCAGAGGATATAGGTTCTGAAATCCATCAGTTGATCCCCATAATGTTGAACTGATCTTACATTTTAGATAGTCGCCAACTGTTTCTAGAAACCTAATTCTATCTATTTTGATAGGTCATGTCTAGGATGCATCGTTTAACTATTAATCAGGTTTTAGCTGATGGATAACTCTCCCGTCCGACCCGGGTTCCAAGCCTGACACCTTATTTCAAAGACATAGGGGAGTCTTCTCCTATGATCTAGTTTTTTTTTTCAACTGATGGATAATGAAGTAGGAAACCTTCATGGTCATCTGTTGTTGACGATCTAGTACCTATATGGTTGAAGCTCTAGACTCTTCAGGAAGGCTTAATTTTTAGTTTGACCCATTTTCGCAGGCACTTGAAATATTGAAGCTCGCTACAGTAACCATGGTATGCATCATTCTATATTTTAATTTGTAGCTGCATGCTGTTTACTGGCACCTAGGTATGTGGTAACTAGTAACTAGTAAGAACACCTGGTAACAGGCTCATGTCAAAACTCCTAAAGCTGGAAAACGGGAAACAATAGGGCACAACATGATGCACCAGGCTTCAATGCTCTTTAATTTTATCACTTGTCATGGACGTACTCAACTGCTCATCCAAAACATCGGACTATTGCATTTGCAGCCTTTGTCCAACTTACCCCTTTATCAGTCTCTTATACACTGACTACGTGGTTATTTCTGTGGCCGGCTGTGGCATCGGATTTGAAGCTGATCTAGGGTATCTTACATCTGTTTGTAACGGCATCTGGGCTAAAAACAAACATCCAGAAGAGTAGCATCACTCCAATTCGACGTACCCCGGATGATCTCGCACTGATCCGATCCAGCTGCATATGCCGTATGAAGTAAAGAAAATTTCCTTGTAAATTTCTCAGCTTGCCACTGCCCATTTAAGAAGTTGACAAAGGCATTAGTGAAGCCAATCGTGGATCGTATTGTTCATGGTGGCAGTGCATCCTAATGTCGAGGCATTGTTCTCAGTTGCATTGGTTACCAACTTACATAATAGAAGTAACATTCTGTTCTGGACAGCCAGGTGGCTAATCCTACACACCATCTGTTCAGTCCAGGAGGTTTCAAAGCAATGGGTCAACAAATGTACAGTCCAGGAGGCCACGGAAGGAATAGGATGCGGCAGAGTTCAGAACATTCGTGGCTTCAATACTGGAATACCTTACATTCCAGACCTCCTAACAAAGGTGGTCGTGGTCCTACAACCTGATCGAGGTACAGGTTAAGCACAGGTGGCCTGGGGAACCTGATCGAGGTACACGGCATGATCAGCTTATGTGTCCTTTGTAGGTGCTGCCATGGGAACTGATTTGGGCCTTGTTTAGATTGCTAGAGTTAGAAAAATTTAGCACTGTAGCACTTTCGTTTGTATTTGATAATTATTGTTCAATCATGGACTAACTAGGCTCAAAAGATTCGTCTCGTAATTTATAATCAAACTGTGTAATTAGTTATTTTTTTATCTACATTTACTGCTGCATGCATGTGTCCCTAGATTCGATGTAATGGAGAGAGAGTGAAAAAACTTTGAACTTTGAAGCAATCTAAACAAGGCCTTGGAAATCTTGGCTTGGGCATCAAAAAGTGTCAGTTCTTGTGTGACCTCGTGTGTGTTTCTAGACAGGTGTGGTATGGTGTTTATATTGTAAAACAATATGAAGAACAGTTTACAATATTTTCTCGCAAAAGAATGTACACAACTTACTGGGACAAGAGGAGCTTATACTTTTGTGGTATCTCCGTTGCTCATAAGATATATTAATCTTCAGTATAGTCAAGGGAGGTTAAAGTGGTTCCTGTTAGTTTTCTGATTAAACTGGTTCCTGTTAGTTTATAATTTGGTCTAAATAGTCTGGTCTGACAAGTTGTTTTTCTAAATCGTGTGCAGAGTGAATATTATTATTTGTTGTTGTTGTTGTTTATTTCTGACCATAGAAAAAAGTCAGTCTCCTCACATTTCCGCCTACATTATTTTCCCATATCAGCGTGCCATTAACGCATCTTTGATTTAGTCATTTCAGGTCATAAGCTCCATCGAATTTCAATTTGATTTGTGCTTGTGTGGACAGCAGCTAGACATTACAAGGACTTGCAGCACAACTGCCAGAAAGGGACTTGACGCACTGACAATCGCTCATGAGAATTCACGTCGCAGAGACTGCTATGACGTGAGGTACAGCATCCAAGCCTTGTTTTTCAAGACTTTGTCTAGAGCTGTACTAGTGTTGATGTTGAGGCAATCACCTGGGTGGCTGCAGCTGCGCTCCTTTTCGGTTTCCGGCCTATAATCCATGAGTGAGATTTGATGAAGGATACATTGTCAAGATTGTCAAATTTCATTTCGGAACATGAACCATGCATGTCAAGCTGTCTGCTTGTGCTCCAAGTGGACTCTGGGAAATTCAGAAAAGTAGACTGCACTATGTCACTTCAAAGATCATAATGCTAATCCCTGATGAAATCAAGGGCACAAACTTAAATTCAGAGCCTATTTAGAGTGAAATTGGTCATCTTATTAAAGGGCGTACCCAGTGCAGAGAGCTCTCGCTGTACCTTGGACAATTAGCCCTGTCCTTTGGAGTAATTGGTCAACTAAATATTTTTCTTGGTGAGTCTGTACTATTATCTCCTAGAGGGTGTGAGTAGGGTTTTTCTGGGGCACTTTCCTGGGTATGCAAGAAAACAAATTGAGCTGTACTCTGCTGGTCGAGTTTGTAACAAACCATTTGATGTCGATTGATTTGCTGTAATGGAGCTGGGTAACACTGTGCCTCCTGTGTTTTATGCGCCTTAAGAGTGACCGCAGTGGCCGACCCAGCAAATCTGATACCGAGATTAGAGGTAATCTGATGGGTAAGTTCAGATGATGCATGGTGTCTGCTGCAGCCGCCCCTCAAACTCAAGAAAATGATGGTGCTCAATGCTGTGTCATTTTCAGTGCTCTATTCACCTACAAATGCTACCTTTTAGATCTGTCTTTTTGTGTGTTTGCATGCGTGTGGTCATGATGATAATTGTACGCATCTATGGTCCTGTTTGATTCCAAGCTCCTAAAATTTTTAGGAGCTAAAAGTTTTAGGAGCTTTTATCTAAAAGTTTTAGGAGCTTTTATGAGGCTACCAAAATCTCCTAAAAGAGTGTTTGGTTCTGTCTCCTAAAACTGACTAAAAGCAATAAATTCACTAGCAAATAGACCATGCAGCCCTCCTCTTTAGGAGCTTTTAGTGGGCAGGGCAATAAAGGAGAGGCAGTGAGGGTCCAGGATGGACTTTAGGAGCTTTTAGGAGGGGGTAAAGCTCCTAAAGTTTTTAATCTCTCCTAAAATTTTTAGAAGCTATTATGAGAAGGTGTTTGGTTCTTTAGGCAAATTATATCTAAATTTTAGCTCCTAAAACTTTTAGGAGAGGTAACCAAACATGGCCTATATGTCTGGGGCTGTGCATTGTTGCTGTTGCTCGGACTTGCTTTTGATAAATTGTCTTGTAGATTTCTCATGTTTTAATTAGGTGGATATAAATGAAAAGCCTGCAGGTGTGGGAAACGAACCATCCAAAACCGACTTCTCAACTGGACATGAACAGGTAATGATTGTGAGTATATATCTAGTAAAACTAATGCCTTCTATACCTTCGTAGCATTCGTCCTGTTCGTTTGAACTTATCAGCCTGGGAGTATGGTACAATGTTTTTATCTCACAACAAAACAGCATCAGCTGGCTTATTAGCCGCAAAAACCATCAGCCAAACTCTCGGGTATCGATAATAGGGATACCCAAAGCAAGGAAGTTAGCGCCCACGCTGACTTCCCCGGATGGAGCAAGACGTATTAAAAAGTCTCGTCCGACCCTAAGGCCGCGGGCTCCGTCTCGCCCGACCTCGAGGCCATGGGCTACGTCTCGCCCGACCCCAAGGCCGCGGGCTCCGTCTCGCCCGACCCCTTGGGTTCGTGCTCTGTCTCGCCCGACCCTTGGGTGCGGACTCCGTCTCGCCCGACCCCTTGGGTGCGTGTTCCGTCTCGTCCGACCCCTCGGGTGCGGGCTCCGTCTCGCCTGACCCTAAGGACGCGGGCTCCGTCTTGTCCGACCCTTGGGTGCGGGCTCCGTCTCACCCGACCCTTGGGTACGGGCTCCGTCTCGCCAGACCCCAAGGACGCGGGTTCTGTCTCGTCCGACAGGGACCCATACCGTCGTCAACCACTCCAGGTTCAAGCGTATGGGCCTGGGTCAAAACTCTGACACGAGGGAAGAAATTGGCACGACTCGATGTAACCCGTGGTCATGATGGGCAATACCTGAGGATTCACATCAAAAACAGCGTCGGGCGTGCTGGTGCTGTTCTGCCTAACCCTCGTACGAACGCTGACAGACGCGTCAGCTCACCACAACGTTCGCTGGGACGGAATGGAACGTCATGACCGGCAGATGACGCTTGCGCATGGCGCTAGTGACGAACAGGGTCGCAACGTGGAGCCGTCCCTGTTGACATATATAGGATCGGCAGGACCCGCATGAAGGAGAAGAAGGACCCGGTGATCCTAGAAGCCTTTTTTCTCTCTCTCTCTCGTTCTTCTCCTCTTCCTCCTCTATAACATGCGCTTTCCCTTCACCTATAAAAGGGCAAGCAGGGCACCCCTACCAGGGATCTAGATCCACACGAGACCGAACCACGAGATAGAAAATGCAAGAGCACGACACGAACACACGGCTGAGCAGCAATCGATCTCTTAGCACCCGTTCACTCCTTCCACTAGAGACTTGGGATCCTATCCCTCTCTCGCGCGTTTGTAACCTCTATTGCAAACCAAGTGCCGGTAACACGAGCAGCAGCAAACTGGACGTAGGGACGTTCCGCTCGAATCAATATAAACCCTTGTCTCCTCCGAGCACACCATCCGAGCCAGACGGGCAGATACAAATTTACTCGTCGGTGGTCCAAAAACACTGACAGTTGGCGCGCCAGGTAGGGGCCTTTTGCGTGTCTCGAAGTCCACATCAGGCCTCGAATGGCTAGTCACGGCGTCAGCTGGGTCCCTGGCGCACACGTGCACTTCGGGAACCTGGACTTCATCATTATGATGGAGGGAGAGTTGGCGTAGGCTCCCGCCGCCGTCCAACCTCTTCACTCTGCCGGCCTCGACGCGATCGCCGAGATGCTTGAGGAGTTGCAGCTACATGCACCGAAGGCCCGCGCCCCCAGGTGCGACCAGCTCCTCGGCTTTGAGTACGGGAGGCTAGAGCGCCAGCTCGACGCCTTCCTGGGACCCCGACCGTCCCAGAAGGACCTGCATCACCTCACCTTCTCATTCGCTAACGTCATGACGCAGCTTCCCGGAGGAGAGCCGCTCTCCCCGAAATAACTCATCTAGAGCACCCCGACATGAGAGCTATGCCAACCCCATTACGAACGATGGACCCGGATTTCACTCGGACATGCCTGTTAGCGAGCTCACCGAGCGCGACACTCGAGCCATCGAGGCAAGTGACGTTAGCTCAACCCCTCCAGTTGCAAAAACCACAGATGGGGCTCGAGGAAAGTTGGACACACAAGGAGACCAAATGCGCGGTCATAGAATGATGGCTCGGATCCTAGGGAGGGGTACGTACGAAAACTAAGAATAACGTTTCTAAAACAAGAGATGCTTTCTCCTACTAATTTCGCTATCATCTCCTCGCTATCATACCCTTTCTGAAACAGTCGCCGTGCCCGACCGTTTCTCACGTTAAAAAACTAGAGGCAAGGGTTGCGAAAACGAACGCCGAGTAAAACTGGTCGGACTGCAAGAAACCTACGCCCTAGCGGCTACGTCACCCTTGCTTACCAGCATGACCAGAGTTTTCTTGCCCACACCTCGAGCTCTATAGTCTTAACAATAGGAAGGGTCAGAGCGCTTTAACCCCTTTTACACATAAAAAGGGAGAAAGAACAAATTTGTTCAACCGAAACAAAAGAATAGACTTGTTCAACTGAAACAAAAGAACAGACTTGTTCAAACGAAACAAAAGGGATGGAACTTTTCCACTTATTACAAATACGCAGCTTGACCTATTTGACTAAACTAACCCCTAGGGGGTGATTTCATCTTCTATCTTGGCAGAAAGGTCATGCGCTAGGGGGGCACCTCCTCCTCGATGACGTCCAGCTTGGGGTCGGTATAGATGGGCATGAAGCGTTAGCTCATCATTGCTAGATCGATGTTCTCATAATGAGAACAGGCGATCGTGAACGATAGATGAACGCCAAAGCGAAGCGCGCCCCTCGCCATATCATGTGCCTAGTCCATAATCCAGGTGGCGTGAACTGCGAGGGAGCTTGTCTCCTGCTCTGGGGCTAGCTCAATCTTGTCGTAGACCAGCTAGACCATAACATGTAGGCTGTCGTGTTCGTCGCTCTCCTTCTAGAGGGTGTCATTCACCTCGCTAAGCTCCTTCTCTAGGACATGGCTCTTCACCACCTCCACCTCGAGCTTGTCATCAAGACCTACCCAAGTCACGTACCGACTGTGTCAGAAGGCTCACCATGGATTCCAGGGAGAAAGGACAATGAGAGAAACCGAAGACTTACCATTCACATCCACCCAAAGCCTGCGCACCTCATCGCGCTGTCGGGTCACCTCAGCCTCCAGGCACCGGACCTCCTCTTGGCGCTGCCTGACCTCCATGGTGAGCCCGGCGGACACGCCCTCGACTGCAACCTTCAAGTCCCTCTCCCTCCGGAGCTCCTTCTCGAGGTGGCCGACCTGCTGTTGAGCGTTGGCGTGCTCCTAGCGAGCCAGCTCAGTCCCCGCGCGGAGCTCCTCTATAGCCTAGAGCAAATCGTCCCGCTCCTTCTGTAGCCGTTCAGCCTCCACGGCGTCCGTGCGTGCCCACTCGATTAGGGCTGCGAGCTTCTCCTTGGCCTCACGAGCGTCATTATGAGCGTCCTTCTCCCCGACTCGAAGGTTGGCCACCTGAAAGCTCTAGTTTGGTTTTGGTTAATTGATGAAACCCTAAGTGCTAACCTGGTTTATCAAAGTGATTATGAGATAGGTAGCACTACTCCAAGTGATGAAGCAATGGCGAAGATCATGAAGATGGTGATGGCATGGTGATGATCAAATGCTTAAACTTGGAAAAGAAGAAAGAGAAAAACAAAAAGCTTAAGGCAAAGGTAAAAATTGTAGGAGCCATTTTGTTTTAGTGATCGAGACACTTAGCGAGTGTGATCACATTTAGGATCGATAGCCGTACTATTAACAGGGGTGAAACTCGTATCGAAATGCGGTTATCAAAGTGCCACTAGATGCTCTAACTCATTGCATATGCATTTAGGATCTAGTGGAGTGCTAACACCCTTGAAAATGTTTGTGAAAATATGCTAACACATGTGCACAAGGTGATACACTTGGTGGTTGGAACATCTAAGCAAGGGTGAAGAAGTTAAAGGTGAAAAGGGGTTAGTCTTGCTGGTCACTGAGTGACCGGACGCTGGTCTCAGAGGAACCGGCACGTCCGATCAAGTGTGGCAGCGTAGACGCCAGCGTCGGTCATCGACCAGACGCTGGGTCTTGGACTAACCAGACGCTAAGGTCCAGCGTCCGGTCCTATTGTCGGGCAGCGCAGAAGAAAGTCACTGTGAGACTAGACGCTGGCAGGGTCCGGTCAAGCATGACCGGACGCGTTCGGTCGGGAAAATCATTTTTGGAAGCTTACTAGAAATAACCGGACACTGGGGGTTCAGCGTCCGGTCACTGTTAGCTGCTGCGTTCGGTTGACTATTGACCATTGAGATTGGGCGAACAGTATTCAAAGAGAGGGGACACGTGGTGTGTATCACGTGACCGGACGCTGAGGGCTAGCGTCTGGTCGATTGGACCGGAGCGTCCTGTCACCCGCGTTGTGCCCAGTGAAGGGGTACAACGGCTCTATTTCATGGGGGCTTCTATTTAAGCCCCATGGCCGGTTGAAGCTCGGTCTCTTGGCCATTTGCATTGACATAGCAACCTTGTGAGCTTAGCCAAAGCCCTCCCACTCATCTCCATCATTGATTCATCATCATTGTGAGATTGTGAGAGAATTTAAGTGCATTGCTTGAGTGATTGCATCTAGAGGCACTTGGTATTTGTGTTTTGCTGCGGGATTCGCTTGTTGCTCTTGGTGGTTGTCACCACCAAGATGGCTTGGTGCAACGGTGGAGGATTAGCACGAGTCGGTGATTGTTCGTGGCCATCTCCAGTGATTGTGAGGGGATTTGTACCTTCCCCGGTGGAGCGCCGAAAGGTAACTCTAGTGGATTGCTCGTGTCATTGAGTTACCTCACTTGTGGGTAGGTTCTTGCGGTGTCCAATCGTGTGGACGAGGTTTGTGCAACACCTCTTAGCCGCCGAACCACCAAGTGTTGGTCGACACAACGGGGACGTAGCGTGTTGGCAAGCACATGAACCTCGGGAGAAAATTGGTTGTCTCTTGCCATTTGGCATTCTCTCGGTGATTGATTTCATCTTCATCTTGTGATTGGTTCATCCCTCTACACGGCGGTATAATCACCCTACTCACTCTTGTATATTCTTGCAAACTAGTTGTGGCAAGCTCTTTAGTGTAATTAGAATTGAGAGCTTGATTTGTTATTTAAGTTCATCTAGTGGAGCTCTTTAGTATAGTAAGATTGAGAGCTCTTAGTGAGTAGTTCCATAGCAAGTTGTGTGTCTAGTAATCATTGCAACTAGAATTGTTGGATAGGTGGCTTGCAACCCTCGTAGAGCTAGAGCAAGTTTGCATTTCGCTATTTGTCTTACTAATCAAATTTCTCTAGTTAATTTGTAGAATTTTAAATAGGCTATTCACCCCCCTCTAGCCATATTAGGACCTTTTCAAGTGGTATCAGAGCCATGGTCACCGTTTGATTGAAGGCTTAACAACATCGATGTCAAATTATGGCTCAAGTTGTGTTCAACCATGTGGGGGGCAAACCACCATTCTTTGATGGCACATGCTATGATTATTGGAAGAGAAAGATGAGGATGTATCTTAGTTCAATGAATGATCAAGTATGGGAGGTGACCGAGAATGACTATGCTATCATTGATCCCGATGACCCCACCAACCAAGATAAGACCAACAAGCAATGCAATACAATGGCTCTCAACACCATATACAATGCCATTGATTCCAAGGTGTTTGAGCAAATTAAGGATTGTGAAAGAGCAAATGAGGTGTGGAGGAGATTGGAGGAAACATATGAGGGCACACCGGCAGTGAAGAGTGCTAAGTTGTACATTCTCAAGGATAAGTTGACAAGCTTCAAGATGAAGGAAGATGAGAGCATTCTAGAAATGTTCCATCGGTTGCAAGTGATTGTAAATGACTTAAAGGCCTTGGGAGAGAAGATCAAGGATGATGATGTCTCTCATCGGTTCTTGATGTGCTTACCTCCTTGATTTGAGATGTTGATATTGCTTATCATAAGAGAAGGATTGAAGGAGATTACCCCTAACCAAGTACTAGGTGATGTCATGACCCAAGAGACATACTGTGTGGAAAGGGAGGGGGATGACAAGGATGACAAGAAGGAAGAAGAAGAAAAGAAGAAGAAGAGTATAACATTCAAGGCTAGCTCATCATCATCCAAGAACAAGGGCAAGTCCAAGAAAGAATCAAGTGATGATGATGATCTTAGTGATATTGATGATGAAGCTATGGCCCTCTTTGTACACAAGATGGGAAAATTCATGAAGAAGAAGGGCTATGGTGCAAGAAAGAGAAGAGATCACACCAAAAGCAAAGAATATGTGAGAAGATGCTACAATTGTAAGAGTCCCGATCACGTTGTAGCAAATTGTCCCTACAATAGTGACAATGACGAGGATGAGAAGAAGAAGCACAAGAAGGATAAGAAAGAAAAGAAGGAGAAGAAGGAGAAGAGAATGACCTTCCAAAAGAAGAAGAAGGGTAGAGGCTATGTGGTCACTTGGGATAGTGATGGCTCTTCTTTTGTAGGTCAATTTTAAAGCCGGAGGAAGGCATTGGGTGCTTGATAGTGGGTGCACACAACATATGACCGGTGATCCAAGAATGTTCAATTCAATCAATGAAAACAAGAGCAATGGGATTGATAGTATCATATTTGGTGACAATGGCAAAGGTAAGGTCAAAGGGCTTGGTAAGATTGCAATATCCAATGATTTGAGCATCTCCAATGTGCTATTAGTAGAGAGCTTGAACTTCAACCTTTTGTCGGTAGCTCAATTGTGTGATCTTGGTTTCAAGTGCATATTTGGTGTGGATGATGTAGAGATTATAAGTGTAGATGGCTCTAACTTGATATTCAAAGGATTTAGATATGAAAATCTATACTTGGTTGATTTCAATGCTAGAGAAGCTCAATTGACAACATGTTTGATCACTAAGTCTAGCATGGGTTGGTTATGGCATAAAAGGCTTGGTCATGTTGTAATGAAACAATTGAACAAGTTGATTAAGCATGACTTAGTTAGAGGCTTGAAAAATGTCACATTTGAGAAGGATAAGCTATGTAGTGCATGTCAAGCCAGAAACCAAGTTGGTAACACACATCATAAGAAGAGCATGATGAGCACATCTAAGGCATTTGAGTTGATGCACATGGACTTATTTGGACCAACCACATACACAAGCATTGGTGGAAACGAATATGGATTTGTGATTGTGGATGATTTCACTAGATACACATGGGTATTCTTTTTTGTTGACAAGAGTGATGTGTTTGCAACATTCAAATCATTTGTCAAGGGCATTCACAATGAGTTTGAAACAACCATCAAGAAAGTTAGAAGTGACAATGGTAGTGAATTCAAGAACACTAGAATTGATGAGTTGTGTGATGAATTTGGAATTAGACATCAATTCTTGGCAAAGTACACTCCTCAATCAAATGGCTTAGTTGAAAGGAAGAATAGAACTTTGATTGACATGGCAAGATCAATGTTGAGTGAGTACAATGTGAGTCATTCATTTTGGGCCGAAGCAATCAACACGGCTTGCTATTATAGCAACCGACTCTATTGTCACCCCATGATGGAGAAGACACCTTATGAGCTTTTAAATGGAAGAAAGCCCAACATAGCATACTTTCGGGTTTTTGGTTGTAAATGCTACATATTGAAGAAAGGCACTAGATTGAGCAAGTTTGAAAAGAAATGTGATGAAGGTTTCTTGCTTGGTTACTCCACTACTAGCAAGGCTTATAGAGTTTGGAATTTGGCTAGTGGTACTCTTGAGGAGGCTCATGATGTGAAGTTTGATGAAACAAATGGTTCCCAAGAGGAAGATGAGAATCTAGATGATGTAAGAGGCACTCAATTGATCAATGCAATGAAGAACATGGACATTGGTGATATAAGGCCTAGAGAGGCGATTGATGTTGGAGATGACAAGAATCAAGTGCTCTCTAACTCAAATGTGCAACCTAGTGGTTCTCATGATCAAGTTCAAGCAAGAACTAGTGATGACAAAGTGCAAGATCAACAACAAGTGGCTAGTTCATCATCTCAATCAAGTGATCTATCAAATGTAAGCAATCAAGTGCAAGTACTTCAACCAACCAATGTTGCAAGAGATCATCCCTTGGACACTATCATTGGTGATATTTCAAGAGGTGTGCAGAGTAGATCAAGATTGGCTTCATTTTATGAGCATTTCTCATTTGTGTCATCCATTGAACCTAAGAAGATAGATGAAGCTTTGAAGGATACTAATTGGGTCAATGCTATGCATGAAGAGCTAAACAACTTTACAAGAAACCAAGTATGGGAGTTAGTTGAGAGGCCTAAGGATCATAATGTGATTGGAACCAAGTGGATCTTTTGGAACAAGCAAGATCAAGATGGGATAGTAATAAGAAACAAAGCAAGATTAGTGGCTCAAGGTTACACTCAAGTTGAAGGTCTTGACTTTGGAGAAACATATGCCCCGATTGTAAGATTGGAAGCAATTAGGATCTTGTTAGCCTATGCTTGTGCCCACAACATCAAGTTATACCAAATGGATGTGAAGAGTGCATTTCTCAATGGGTACATCAATGAGCTTGTGTATGTTGAGCAACCTCCCGGTTTTGAAGATGAGATGAAACCCAACCATATTTACAAGTTGAGAAAGGCTTTGTATGGATTGAAACAAGCACCTGGAGTATGGTATGAGAGATTGAGAGATTTCCTACTCTCTAAGGGATTCAAGATGGGAAGGTTGACACCACTCTCTTCACCAAGAAGCTTGGAAATGACTTGTTTGTAATGCAAATCTATGTTGATGATATCATATTTGGGTCAACAAAACAAGATTTTTGTGAGGAGTTTGGCAAGATGATGGCAAGTGAGTTTGAGATGTCTATGATTGGAGAGCTTAGTTACTTCCTTGGTCTTCAAATCAAGCAAATGAAGAATGTCACATTTGTGAGTCAAGGCAAGTATATCAAGAACATGCTCAAGAAGTTTGGAATGGATGATAGTAAAGCTATTAGTACACCAATGGGGACAAGTGGAAGCTTGGATAGTGATGCTAGTGGCAATATGGTGGATCAAAAGATGTATTGGTCTATGATTGGAAGCCTACTTTATGTGACCGCATCAAGGTCGGATGTGATGTTTAGTGTATGCATGTGTGCAAGATTCCAAGCCTCACCAAGAGAAAGTCATTTGAAGGCAACAAAGAGAATATTGAGGTACTTGAAGCATACACAAAATGTTGGATTGTGGTATCCCAAAGGAGCAAGATTTGAGTTGATTGGATATTCGGACTCCGATTATGCGGGATGCAAAGTTGAGAGAAAGATCACATCGGGCACATGTCAACTATTGGGAAGATCACTTGTGTCTTGGTCATCAAAGAAGCAAAATAGTGTAGCACTTTCAACCGCCGAAGCGGAGTACATTTCGGCCGGTAGTTGTTGTGCTCAATTACTTTGGATGAAGGCTACTTTGAGTGACTTCGGAATTAAATTCAAGCAAGTGCCATTGCTATGTGACAATGAGAGTGCCGTAAAGCTCACCAACAACCCGGTTCAATATTCAAGAACAAAACATATTGATGTCCGCCATCATTTCATAAGAGATCACCAATAAAAAGGGGACATTTGCATTGAGAGTGTGGGCACCGAAGATCAACTTGCCGATATCTTCACCAAGCCACTTGATGAGAAGAGATTTTGCAAGCTAAGGAATGAATTGAACATACTTGACTTCTCCAATATGTGTTGATGCACCCCCAATTATATGACATGCCTCTCCTTCGAGCAATTCAAGGTAAAAGTTGATTGGCATGGCATACATCCTTGCTAAGGACATGTTTAGTGCATCTAGATATATTTCACATTTGAATAGGCTCATTCATGAAAATCAAATGAATTTGATGCTTGTATTGTACCACTATTACTTGTATGTTTGAAATGATCTAGTGGTAGCATATGACATGTTTGTGGTATTGTAAACCTAGTGTTTAATCTATAAAATGAGCTATAAGTGTTTAACTCAACATGGTACAAGATAACCCTTATTTGGAGGTGTGAAGAAGCTTGTCCTTGGATCAAATTGAGTTAAATAACTTTTGCAAGTAATCTAGATTGAACCAATTTGGGAAAATGATCCTCACTTCATATGGTTTCACCCTAACCTATCTAAAATTTGAGCCCTCTTTTTGTGCTAATTGTTGACAAAGGGGGAGAGAAATGCACAAAGATAGTAAGATAGATAGGGGGAGCAAACAAATGAAATAACATTGTAAAGGGATCGTAAAAAAATGCACACAAGTAGGGGGAGCAAGCTAATAAACTTGTATGTTGCATTTAGATGTGCATTTCATATATTTGCTTGCATAGCACAAGTTCTAAATTTCAATATCCATGCTTGTGTGGTGTATGCTAGTTATAGGTTTGAACGATGAAATGAAAAACTAGCATGCATAGGCTAAGTAACTAGACTCATGCTCACATTATGAAAACTAGACCCTTGCTTCTAATGTTGATCTCACGGGGTATTCTAGTTTTTGTGTATGTCTAGTTACTAATGGTGCTAAGGATGGTATATTGGTGCACTCCGATTGGTATTACGCTTCAAAGGTCTATCTCTTATACCTTAGCATCATATGGTAGAAATTGTCTCCTATATTTCCTATCTAAGCATATGTGCAAGCTACAATCTAAACTCTTAGCACATATGTAGGGGGAGCAATTACTACCATTTGGAGTTCATGAAACTTGTCCATATTCTTTTACACATGGTAAATATGCTTGGACAAGCAACGTGGATTCAATTAAATCTCAATTCATATCTTTGTGAAAGGGTTGTCATCAATTACCAAAAAGGGGGAGATTGAAAGCTCTAGTTTGGTTTTGGTTAATTGATGAAACCTTAAGTGCTAACCTGGTTTATCAAAGTGATTATGAGATAGGTAGCACTACTCCAAGTGATGAAGCAATGGCGAAGATCATGAAGATGGTGATGGCATGGTGATGATCAAATGCTTAAACTTGGAAAAGAAGAAAGAGAAAAACAAAAGGCTCAAGGCAAAGGTAAAAATTATAGGAGCCATTTTGTTTTAGTGATCGAGACACTTAGCGAGTGTGATCACATTTAGGATCGATAGCCGTACTATTAACAGGGGTGAAACTCGTATCGAAATGCGGTTATCAAAGTGCCACTAGATGCTCTAACTCATTGCATATGTATTTAGGATCTAGTGGAGTGCTAACACCCTTGAAAATGTTTGTGAAAATATGCTAACACATGTGCACAAGGTGATATACTTGGTGGTTGGCACATCTAAGCAAGGGTGAAGAAGTTAAAGGTGAAAAGGGGTTAGTCTTGCTGGTCATTGAGTGACCAGACGCTGGTCTCAGAGGGACCGGCGCGTCCGATCAAGTGTGGCAGCGTAGACGCCAACGTCGGTCATCGACCAGATGCTGGGTCTTGGACTGACCAGACGCTAAGGTCCAGCATCTGGTCCTATTGTCGGATAGCGCAGAAGAAAGTCACTATGAGACCGGATGCTGGCAGGGTCCGGTCAAGCATGACCGGACATGTCCGGTCGGGAAAAAATCATTTCTGGAAGCTTACTGGAAACGACCGAACACTGGGGGTTCAGCGTCCGGTCACTGTTAGCTGCTGCGTCCGGTCAACTGTTGACCATTGAGATCGAGCGAACAATATTCAAAGAGAGGGGACATGTGGTGTGTATCACATGACCGGACGCTGAGGGCCAGCATCCGGTCGATTGGACCGGAGCGTCCGGTCACCCCGCGCTGTGCCCAGTGAAGGGGTACAATAGCTCCATTTCATGGGGGCTTCTTTTAAGCCCCATGGCCGGTTGAAGCTCGGTCTCTTGGCTATTTGCATTGACATAGCAACCTTGTGAGCTTAGCCAAAGCCCTCCCACTCATCTCCATCATTGATTCATCATCATTGTGAGATTGGGAGAGAATCCAAGTGCATTGCTTGAGTGATTGCATCTAGAGGCACTTGGTATTTGTGTTTTGCTGCGGGATTCGCTTGTTGCTCTTGGTGGTTGTCACCACCTAGATGACTTGGTGCAGCGGTGGAGGATTGGCACAAGTCGGTGATTGTTCATGGCCATCTCCGGTGATTGTGAGGGGATTTGTACCTTCCCCGGTGGAGCGCCGAAAGGTAACTCTAGTGGATTGCTCATGTCATTGAGTTACCTCACTTGTGGGTAGGTTCTTATGGTGTCCAATCGTGTGGACGAGGTTTGTGCAACACCTCTTAGCCGCCGAACCACCAAGTGTTGGTCGACACAATAGGGACGTAGCATGTTGGCAAGCATGTAAACCTCGAGAGAAAATTGGTTGTCTTTTGCCATTTGGCATTCTCTCAGTGATTGATTTCATCTTCATCTTGTGATTGGTTCATCCCTCTACACGGCGGTATAATCACCCTACTCACTCTTTTATATTCTTGCAAACTAGTTGTGGCAAGCTCTTTAGTGTAATTAGAATTGAGAGCTTGATTTGTTATTTAAGTTCATCTAGTGGAGCTCTTTAGTGTAGTAAGATTGAGAGCTCTTAGTGAGTAGTTCCATAGCAAGTTGTGTGTCTAGTAATCATTGCAACTAGAATTGTTGGATAGGTGGCTTGCAACCCTCGTAGAGCTAGAGCAAGTTTGCATTTTGCTATTTGTCTTACTAATCAAATTGCTCTAGTTGATTTGTAGAATTTTAAATAGGCTATTCACCCCCCCTCTAGCCATATTAGGACCTTTCACCACCTCTCGGGTGGCAGGGGCAAGCTCAGCCACCTCCTAACGAGAGGTAGCGAGCTATGCGGCCAGCCCCTCACTCCGCCGCATCTCCTCAGCAAGGAGCTGGGACTTCTCCTAGCTGCGGGCCATAAGGACTTGCGAAGAAGACAAGACTTAGAGGCATAGAAAGAGAACATAGGGGTTGGAAGCATGATCGTATCATACCTAGCCAACCAGGGCGACAATGTCACGCATCGAGCCCAGCATGATGGTCAGGGCGTGAACCGTGTCCCTGACCTCCATGTGGACGCTCCCCCATTCCCTCTCCTCTGTCGCTTCATCAAGGGCAGCCACCTAGACCAGAGATCGGGACGTCCCTACGCCAACCTCAAGTGGCGCTGACCTCTCTGGTGGCAGTAGCTCCTCCAAAGCGGCTCCTCTTGCGATAGAGGGGGTAGGTGACGTGAACACAGAGGCCTGCCCTATCGCCACATCCATGAAGGATGCCTCAGGTGCGCCCCCTTTCGTCCGCCCCATCGCGGACACGGCCACCTACGCAAACAGCGGCTCTAGCTGTGCCTCCTCCGCCTACGATGTTGAGGGCACGACTATCCACACTGCGCCAACCACGGGCGCCCTAGACGTGCCCTCCTCCGCCTGCTCTCCGATGGACGCAGCCATCGGCTGCGCCTCCCTGGTCAATACCGTGGCCGCCCCGACACCACTTACGCTCACCACCGGCACGGCGCTAGTCGTCTCCTGGCGTGTTTGCTAGAGGAGAATCTTCTTTGGAGCAAGCTGTAGGAGAGTCCCACGCCCTCCGATGCTGCAAGGGACATGGCGGTTAGATTGTGGCACAAATCCGTTAAGACAAAAGGACGAAGGAACTCTTGACTCACCTTGACACCAGCATACGAGCACGTTTTGGGGCCGGCTTGCCCGACCCCGGCTGCTCCTCGTCGGCATGCTGCCGCTTTGAGCCCTCCCTCAGCTCGGATGGCTCGGAGGAATCAAAACGACCGCCTCCCGCCAACTCCGAAGGCGCCGCCGAGGGCTCGGTCAGAGCAGGGCGACCTATTTCCGCTGGCTCCAGGGCTGCCGTTGAAGGTTTGAACGGGGCAGGGCGATTTGATTTCGCCGGTTCCGGGGGCACGTCCTCCCCCTCCTGCCTCGTGACATACCACGGGAAGGGCCCCACCTACGTCAAAGGCGGGTCATTGTCCCCAGCGGCTAGATCATCCCACGGGATGGGCGACATGGAGCCATCATCCTCCTCCTCCTCTTCTTCTTCCTCCTGTTCTTCCGACGAGCCTTGATGTAGCTTTCCTCGCTACAGCTTCGCTCACTGCTTTAACCATCGTTTCTTCCCCTCGTCTTCCTTCTTCTTATTCCATTGCTCATCCGTGGCATGGTTCACCGCCCTCATGGCCTCATGCTCTAGCAGCGGCCTGACAGAGTCCCGAAAGACTAACCTCGCCGGCAGCTCAATGAAGTCCACGTCTGGCCGCATCATGGGATGCCCTGGGGTCGGCAACACGGCGTTGGTCTCCCTTGTGGCCTCCTTGATGCCCTGTGTGACCTCGCTGTCGTGGAGCGACCCCTAGGCGAGCGTTGCCCCGATGAGCTGCATGCCGGGCATCATCTCCTACAGTGGGAGGACACGTGTCATCAGGGGCACCACCCTCCTCGCGTGATACCCCCCGATGATGCCAGCCCCACAGAGGCCGTGGGTCTTCAGGAAGGCGATGGCCTCGAGGAGGTCGTGCATCCTCTTCTTCTCCTTAACAGGTGCCCCCAGGGCCATGACGATGGAACCCCTTTGATCAAACACCCAGAGAAGATAGGCAAGGGTGCGACAGGGTCATCCTTCAGGTAGAACCAATGTGAGTGCCACCCCTTGTTGGATCTAGAGAGCTGGCAGGGCATGTACTCGGCCGCCCGCTGCACCTGGAGGTGGTTGTCGTGCATCCCATCGGCACCGGGGTCTCCTGGCCTCTCTCCTTCTTCTTCATCAAGGAGATAGAGAAGAAATATCTCTAAAGCTTGAAGTGGGGCTCGATCCCCAGGTACCCCTCGCACATCGCGATGAAGGCCACGATGTGCTGGATCCCATTGGGGTTCAAGTGATGAAGCTCGATCTGATAATGGTGTAGCAGACCCTGAAAGAACAGGTGAGGAGGAACCACGACTCCACGCTCATAGAAGAGCGCGGAGGAGACGATGTAGCTGTCGGGTGGCGCTGGTGCCTCCTCGCAGATGAGCACAAGCCACTCCGCCGCATCGGTCCTCCCACGGAGAAGACCACGCTTGACAAGGCCCTCCATGTGCGCATAGGTAACATCAGAGCGATGCCACAAATCCATGAAGGATGGAGGTGGCTACGGAGAAGCAAAGATGGTGGCGGAGGAGCGGAGGCTACATATCTAGGGCTCTGGCGGCAGACTAGCAAGCATGGTAGATCCGAACAGCGGTGGTAGAAAAACAGAGAAGGTAAGGCTGCGGTCTTGGTGTGCAGAAACATGAAGGCGGAGGCCGCTATTTATAAGGCAGAGCAAGGCGAGAAAGCAAACCATCCGCCTAGATTCATGCGCCCATTGTGCCTCATCACATCACCTCCATCCGAAGATCGTGTGCACGCAATCTCTATCCGTGCCCTTGAAGGATACGCCGGATGATGGTTCGCCCGTTCGATGGGCCAAGAACCATCACAAGTAATAAGGGATCCAGAGCTGAAAACGCTCCTACGGCCCATTTAGGACCAGGAGTTCGAAGGCTAGCCCACCGATGGGTTCACAGCCGCTCTGAGGCACCCTTAGAGCGAGAGGTGGAAAGGGATGGGCCCGCTAGCGGCTAGTACCCAGGCGCACGAGCGTCGCGGGCATCTCGGCCCACGTTCGAGTCTTGGTTGGTTCCCAGTCTATGGGTTTTCCTCGAAGAAAGGCAACGAGACCTTTGGACCGGCCAAATAGACCCAAGAACTATATGGACTAACCACCAAGAGTCTGAAGTCGGTCACCAGCTGACCCATGCCGGACCCCCGCGAACAGGAAGCCGGGGCCCCACTCGGACTAGCCCGTTAACAACTCATCAAACACGGTGTTTCGTCCATCACAAAGATGAGCCGACCCTCGACTGGACCCCTGCTACGTGTGGGGGCTAGAGGAAAGTTGGACTCGCAAGGAGACCGAATGTGTGGTTGCAGTACGACGGCAGATTGATCGGATCCTAGGGGACTGGAATCAAGAAAAATCTTTTCGACCTCCCGAATCCTATGGTTACATGCCCCCGAGAAGACCGACCGCGACAAAAGGGAACCACCGCCCTACCAGGACATGCCGCGAGCTACAAAAAGAAGGCCAAGGCCCTTAGAGTCCTCCCGTCCGGAAAAGCCTACAAAGGAGTATTCTACTTCTCCGCAGGCTCGGGGGCTACTGTCGGGTATCGATAATTGGGATACCCAAAGCAAGGAAGTTAGCGCCCACGCTGACTTCCCCGGATGGAGCAAGACGTATTAAAAAGTCTCGCTCGACCCCAAGGCTGCGGGCTTCGCCTCGCCCGACACCTTGGGTTTGTCCTCCGTCTCGTCCGACCCTTGGGTACGGGCTCCGTCTCGCCCGACCCCTCGGGTGCGGGCTCCGTCTAGCCAGGCCCTTGGATGCGGGCTCCGTCTCGCCCGACCCTTGAGTACGGGCTCCGTCTCGCCCGACCCCAAGGACGCGGGTTCTGTCTCGTCTGACGGAGACTCATATCGCCGCCAACCACTCCAGGTCCAAGCGTATGGGCCTGGGTCAAAACTCTGACACCAGGGAAGAAACTGGCACGACTCGATGTAACCCATGGCCGTGACGAGACATACCTGAGGATTCACATCAAGAACAGCATCGGGCATGCCGGTGCTGTTCTGCCTAACTCTCGTACAAACTCTGACAAACGCGTCAGCTCGCCATGACGTCTGCTGGGATGGAATGGAACGCCATGACCGGCAGATGACGCCTGCGCATGGCGCCAGTGACAAATAGGGTCGCGACGTGGAGCCGTCCCTATTGACATCTACAGGATCGGCAGGACCCGTATGAAGGAGAAGAAGGACCCGACGATCCTGGAAGCCTTTTTATCTCTCTCTCGTTCTTCTCCTCTTTCTCTATAACCCGCGCTTTTCCTTCGCCTATACAAGGGGAAGCAGGACGTCCCTACCAGGGATCCAGATCCGCACGAGACCGAACCACGAGATAGAAAACGCAAGAGCACGACACAAACACACGGCTGGGCAGCAATCGAGCTCTCAGCACCCGTTCACTCCTTCCACTAGAGACTTGGGATCCTATTCCTCTCTCGTCCGTTTGTAACCCCTACTGCAAACCAAGTGCCGGTAACACGAGCAGCAACAAACTGGACGTAGGGATGTTCCGCTCGAACCAGTATAAACCCTTGTGTTCTCCGAGTACACCATCCGAGCCAGACGTGCAGATACAAATTTACTCGTCGGTGGTTCGAAAACACCGACACAAACTTTTTCGGTGGTTACATAGTACATTCTCTGAAGAAGTCATCTTAGCACAGCAGGCTTCTTCTTTTTTTCTTTGGCCAATTCCTGTTACAAAAACTATCGACGGGACCGTTCTTTGCTCCTTTGATCAGATCGAAACCGAGGACCTCGGCAACCTTGATTGACTGGATTTGATCTCGCCAGCCGCAAGGATGTATTTTTGTAGTAAAAAATGGGTTTGAATTTGTCATTCTCATTCACATGGTGTAGACATTTTCCCATTGATCTGTACAAATGCTCATGTTCCGAGTCACACACTACACTACAAAGGTGGAGATCCACTGTTTTTACTTTTAAGATCCTATAACAGATGCCTCTCCTGTCTGGCTGTCACTATATTCACATAGATACATGCATGATTTATACCACTTGCATACTGGTGTGATGAAGATTTACCATGCTATTTCCATTGAAATCACTGAAAGTCTGAAACTATTGCCGAGCCGGTCTGTGGTAGTCATTATTAACCGGACATATGTCCTTTTTTTTTTGAGACGATGGCATTATCCTCGATCAGGTCAACTGTATCCAAACAAGTTGCTTTTGTACATCTTAATCTTATCAGTAGTGTCGCAAGTTGCAGCAGGAATGCGTGAGGTTTTATCCAACCTTTCGGTAATGTTTAGCCATTTGCAGGTAAGAGTCTAGTCATCATGATGGACGGCCAGGATTCGTTTAACATTTGGGGTGTTTTCTCATAGAACTCCGCCTCCTTCATCATTTTTTGTGTGTGTGAATTCCCCCTCCTCTTTCGTTCTTGTCAGGCCCTGTATTTCACGAGCAAAGTGGACAGTCAAATGTACAATTACTCTTTCATTGATTGAAGTGCCAAATGTGCAACAACGATAGCAAGAGATTGAATGAAGTGTCTCTTTCATTGATTGATCTTGTGTTTATATACATGTTGAACTGACGCCAAGAATCGTTGGTGTCCATTCGGAGATAGGGTTGCCGAACGGGTGAATCAGAGTTTACAACAATCGATCTGATTAGACAGCGGTTAAGATTAATCCTAGTCACTAATCTGCGTGAGTGTTGGATCCGTGGGATTTGATCATCCTTCGGTGATCGGCTCCACACAGCATAGAGGTTCAAAGGATTAATGCCAAATGAGTTATATGTGGTGCATATGTACATGAACTGCGGTTTTACAAACTTGGCTGGCAGTTGGGCCTACCATTAACGCACTTAAGACACACTAGCTCATCCCAGCCGGCTCATTTGTGCTGATAAAATAGAGATTTTGCATCACTACCGGATTATAACACGAATCGGCATAACAATGAGCGTCAAAAGTGTTATCAACTGAAAAGATACCTTGGTGACTACCCATGCTGGCTTGTAATACCAATATTAATAGGTATGCGCAAAAAAAATATTAATAGGTACAAATGTTTCCATAATTATCATCCATATGCTATAGCTCGTATATATACTTTCATGCTTTTGTAATTTGAGCCAGAAATTTATAACTTATTCAAACGAACTCAGATAGAGAGAAATTTTGTACGGAAAATATAGGTTTTGACATTTGCAGGTTTGTAGTTGATTTTCTTTTTTTTCATTTGAAGTCATTTAGATGTCCATATAATTCTTCGCAAAAAGATGTCCATATATAATTGATCAAGGATTCCGACAACAAAAGTTAAAAGGGAAGAAAGTTTTGCATTCCTAATACTTAGGGTCTATTTGGATCCACTCTAAAAACTTTAGAGCACTTTATGAGCTCTAGAGTTTTAATGTGAGGTGGACTAAAGTTTACAGCTAACTTTAGACCATTTGTTTGGAGCTCTAAAGTTTAGAGCTCTAAAATTTAGAGGAGAAAATCTAAACATGCTCTTAATGGGACGGCAAGGAGGCCTGGAATGGAGCCTAGGCGCAAGGTGGCTTAGGTTTAAATACATACATATTTTTTTCCATATTTATTCAGGACAAGAAACATGGATTATTTATGGTCCCTGTGTCAGCTTGTACTCATGTTCCAGCCGGGTTCGTATTCGGCAGGTATTTGTGTCATTACAAATATTTGCCGGTTCAAAAAACTTGCGGGAACAGGAGATGTAGGGCCAGATGGCCTATAAAATTATCTCATATTACACATACTTCCTCCGTTCTAAATTATAAGGTGTTTGACTTTTCTAGATACATCGTTTTAATTAACCATGTATCCAAATATAATGTATATCTAAGTACATAGTAAAATTTATGTATCTACGAAAAAACCCGAAATGTGTTATGAATTGGAATAGAGGGAGTACCTGTAAACTTAGTAACCTCAACTTATTATGTGACGGCTCACAAGTCACAGAACTCAAATAATTTAATGCTATTGATATTTGTCAACCTGATTTGGAGACCCAAGCACTACTTCCACTTCAGCACTAATTAGAAAGGTTTATCAAATACAACGACATATTTTACAGATATCCATTCTAAGTTTAAAACAAAAAAAGATCACTGATATCATATGTTAATCTTCAGCAAGGAGTAAGGGAACCCCAAGAACTAAGAGTGTAGCTTGGTTGGTTAGATTTTTTATTATTTATGATGAAATCTGCCCGCCTGATTTTGACCTCCAATTTAGTATGGATACTCGTTTCAGCTATATATTATTCTTGCAGTGGTATGATGACATGTGCCCATTGCGATAGCGGATCACATTTGATGACTTCATCAATCTCAAAATATATCGATCTAGTATTGGGTGAATTCATAAGGAAAAATGATATATTCTAATTAATTACAAAGTTTGACTTTTAAGTGGCCATTTTTAAATGGCCATTTATCTGTTGTTCAAGAGAAGCAGGGGCCACTATTGTCTTCAATATTAATTTGCAATACTTACCATACAATCCTAAAAATAACATCTATGGAGTTGTCTCTTATACTCTACTATTCAAATTACATGTTGTTTTGCATTCCCGTTCGTCAAACTTTATAAACTTAGACTATCAATATATAAGAAAACATAGATTTACAATAATAGAAGCCATGATGTTAATAGGTTTACTATAAAAATAATTTAAAATACTTAATTACCTTTCTTTGGTATTCATATTTTCATAGAAACCATGGCCACTTTGTAAACCATGTTGATGTCCTAAATAATATGCCATCAATTTCAAATTATAAGATGTTTTGTATTTTTAGATATATTACTTTTACTGTGCATCTATGTATATCTAAGTACATAACAAAAAAAAAACTATGTATTTATAGAAAGAAGAAAAGCCAAAACGTCATAGAGCAAGTACGAACACATTTTGAATGGGAGGGGCACTTAGGCCTTCCACAATGTGTGCTTAAGTGATGCCGAGAAGAGGAGAGAGATGATTTGGGAGCCGCTCTTGCCACTGCAGCCAGTGGTGCCAGCTCTGAGCGGTGCCAAGAAAACACAGAGCGGCGCAAGTAGTTGCGCCGATGCCCAGTCAGTAAAAAATGATTTCTCTGCTCCTTCCGTACTCATCCTCAACCGTCGTCGGTCTCCAGAGCGCATTCGGGAACGGAGAAGCCGTCGATCGGGGCGTGGCCGTCATCCTCGTCGCTGCCATCGGTCTCACTACTCAACGCGGTCAGGAATTTGGAGAAGCATGATCGACCGTGACCTGTCTGCGAGCAGCACAGCATCACGGTGGGTAGCTCCTCCGCCTCGATCTGTTCGTGGGCAGCTGCGACGGCGCCATTGACTTCAACCACGTGCGGCAGGGCTCCATCGCCTTCTCCAATCACGACTGCTGCCAACTGCATCACCATACCGCTGCTCATCTCCGTGCTGCTTGCTGCTGGCCTTCCCTTCTATGGTGCGAGATCCCCACTAAACAACAACTAGAGAAGCAAGATCTGGAAAGAGCAAGATCAATTTTACTTGGGTGAGATAGATCGAGCTGGGATTTGCTAGACTGGAAGGAGAAGAGAGAAATGGGATGATTCTTCCTCACGCGAATGAACTGGACGGAGTTGAATTGGAGAACTATTTTATTTTAGGGGGGCCCGGATGATTCTAGATAGCTCCGGTGCCAACATTTCTCACATTGCAGCTCTCTGAGATGCGGTGCCCAATAGCTGATGTGGGACCCATAAATTTTATGGCACCACTGCCACATTGTGGAGGGCCTTACTCTCCCCCTTTTTCTATTTCTTGTTCTGTCAAAAGATAAGCAGGACATGTCTGGTACGACTTCTGCCTGCCATGCAACACTAGACACCCAATAGCAGCAGCTTTAGAGCGAGGCTAGCTACCAGGCAGTACATGCGTGCATGCCTATGCCCTATTGTTAGCCACTACAAAATGAACCCTATAATAATTAAATAAAGGAGGAAGCACTACAAGCTAGCAAAAATGCACAAACTTTCTCCCAGCCAACCGCAAGCCCCCTCCATCACTATAAATAGACCGTTTTGTCACCAACAATGCTCCTCGTGCCCACTTCTTCCAACTTACAATCCAAGCAACCAACTAGCTCAACACATCTCTTCTTGTCTTCTCATCTAGCCATCTAAGTAGTAATTGCATTAGCAACCATAAATCCATAATAGCACCTGCTATGCACTAGTCACTAATCACTACACATAGTTCACACACACATAAAAATAAAGATTTTACTTAGGTTAACTGCATATATAACCGCCATGAAGACTGAAGTAATCACCACCATGATCTATATGGTCTTCCTCGTGCACTTCGCCATCAGCATCAGCCCTAACACACAGCCCTCGTGGCTCTTCTCTCTCGTGTCTCTCTCCCTTGCCGTGGTGGCGGTTACACTGCCATTCGTGGTCACCACCACCCTCCATGCACATAGGAATGCCGGCGCTACCGCCACCATCCCGGGGCCACGAGGGTGGCCGCTGGTAGGCTCCCTACCGGCTGTGTCCGGCCCACTCATGCACCGCCGCCTGGCCACGCTGGCCGATGCGCACGGCGCGCGCCGCCTCATGTCGCTCACCCTCGGCGCCACCCCCGTGGTGATCAGCAGCCACCCGGACACGGCACGGGAGATCTTGTCTGGCGCCGCTTTCGTGGACCGCCCGCCCAAGGGCGCGGCACGGGAGCTCATGTTCTGTCGTGCCATAGGCTTCGCCCCCGCGGGCGAGTACTGGCGTCGCCTCCGTCGCGTCGCGGGCACCGGCATGCTCTCCCCGCGCCGCATGGCCGCGCTCGGGGGCCTCCGCTGCTGCATCGCCGACGACATGGTCAGGCGCGTCGCTGACCAGATGGAGAGGTCCGGGGAGGTGGCCATGAGAGCCTTGCTCCAGAGGGCCTCCCTAGAGAGCATGGCGGGCAGCGTGCTGGGCCTCAAGGGTGTCGTTGTTAGTAAGGAGCTGGGTGAGATGGTCAGGGAAGGGTATGAGCTCGTGGGCATGTTCAACCTAGGAGACCACTACTACAAGACACCATGGGGCCCGCTGATGGACCTCTGGGGGGTGGGGCCCATGTGCAGGGGGCTGGCAGCTAGGGTTAGAGGGTATTTTGGGAAGATCATTGAGGAGAGGAGGGTGGTAGGGGACTACCACGAGAGGGACGACCTGCTCAGCTACATGCTTTCGCTGCCAGAGGAGGAGAGGCTAGAGGACTCTGATGTGATTGCTGTGCTGTGGGTAAGTGAGCTCTATATCTTTTCATCTTATGCATCCTTGCTTCTTTGGCAAAAAGTGATACACTGGGGTAAAACTTAATTATTAAGTTGTTGGTGGTATACTTTTGAGTGGTGTAACATGCTTGTTTGATAGGTGCATATCGGGGAAATACAAATAAAGCGGTGATAATAAGTGGACGTAAAAATATGCATCCTATAATTAGGAAATATTCCATCCCTTCCGAATTATAATACGTTTTAGCTTTTTTTAGATATATTGTTTTTACTATGTATCTGGATATAGTGTATATCTAAGTGCATAGCAAAAGTTATATGTATTTAGAGATGTCAAAACGTCTTATAATTTGGAATAGAGGGAGTACATACCGTGGCCTCTATTTTTATTTTAAAATAAATAATTTATACTAGGCAAATAAAATCCTTATCTATATTATTCTATATGCATAACTTTTAGTTTATGGAACTGCAATCCTCACCCCTAATTTTCTAGACTAAGCTAGCAGATCTCCTAATTATGCCTTTTGTTCTGAAAGTCATTTTTTCCCCCGTGAGCATTATGTATGTATGGTGATGAAATAGATTCTGATGTAGTTAAATCATGTGATCTGTTGTGATAGTGACTGCAAATTTCGGTGTACATGACGCTTTAATGATCTCATCACCAATGACGCGCGTGTCCTATGCACATTCGTCTCATTAGTTATATCGAAGATTGTAAGATTGTAGACAAACTAGAGATGAGAGAACCTGAGGAATAACTTTAGCTTGAGTTTTATTTTCACAAAGATGTTTCAGTGCAGTAGGGTCAATTCCTTTTCTATCTTTAAGGTTTTGTGAGCGCACATGCAATTGCCAATCAAAATTGGCCCATCTTCAATGACTATCAACTAATGGCTATCATCGTGATTACAGTAATTCATTCAACTTAAGATTAGAAAAATCTATAAGCACAACTTATTATTAGTACACCTGTCTATGTTGCAAATGCATATGCAGGAGATGATCTTCCGTGGCGTGGACGTCGTGGCGATACTCCTGGAGTGGGCCATGGCCCGCATGTCGCTCCACTCAGACATCCAATCCAAGGCCCAGGAGGAGATGGACGCAGCGGTGGGCCGCCTCCGTCCCATCACCGACTCCGACGTCCCGAGCCTGCGCTTCCTCCAGTGGATCCTCAAGGAGACGCTCCGGATGCACCCGCCGGGCCCGCTCCTCTCCTGGGCGCGCCTGGCGGTGCAGGACGCGCGGGTAGGCAAGCACGTGGTGCCGGCGGGGACGACGGCCATGGTGAACATGTGGGCCATCTCGCACGACGAGGCCATCTGGGGAGACCCCTGGGTGTTCCGGCCGGAGAGGTTCGCGGAGGAGGAGGTGAGCGTGCTGGGGTCCGACCTCAGGCTGGCGCCGTTCGGGTCCGGCCGCAGGGTGTGCCCTGGCCGGATGATGGGCCTCGCCACCGCGCAGCTCTGGCTCGGACGCCTCCTGCAGGAGTACCGGTGGCTGCCACCGCCGGCCAACAAGCCCGTCAGGCTCGCCGAGTGCCTCCGCCTGTCCATGGAGATGAAGACGCCCCTCGTCTGCCGCGCGGTTCCTCGTCGTCGCGGAGGACCTGCTGCTGCTTGATTGATGGACGACGACTGTGATAATGAGCTCCTTCGGTGCTGTGGCCACTGTTGTCCGAGCAGGGTTTCAAACTTTCAATTCAGCTGGCAATTAAACTATATAAAGAAGGATTGAAGGAAGATGCACCGGTGTAAATTAACCCTTGTGTTTGCCTACTACTCGTTCAGTGTTGTTTGTATAATCAAGATTATTGTATGTATGTGATGTGATGTATCAGTGCCCGGCCTATAGCTAGGTGGCTAGACACGAGTAGTTTGCACTACTCTGATATCTATATATAAGAACTTTAAATCTATATATAAAAACCTTTAAACGTGTGTCCAAGCAACTGTTCATCCGTCGGCAGGCAAGACTCCGAGCCCTGTAGATCCACAGTGAATCAACCCCAGACGTTCATCCATTTTGAGGCCTTTCACATCACGTTACTGTTCATCCGCCGTTTTTTAAGACACAGAACGCTGCAGACAACAGTTCCGGGTACCGGATGAACAGTACCAACCCGATAACCCGATAAATGAACAGTACCAACCTGATAAGTTTTTTTACCCGCTAATAGAACAGTGTCACCCCGATAAAAAAATTTTGATTTTTTTTCCCACGCGAAGCGTGGGACCTCACACTAGTATACTATATATGTGTACCTTCCTTGTCAGAACGTTTTAGTTTTAATTTGATCACTACATTTCCCTACTTCCTGCTTCTTGTATATATGTTGCTAGCTGCTCAACTTGTGTTTGGAAAAAATCCTGTTAATTCCTCTTCTTTTTTATTATATGATGACATCCAGTTATAGGGAAAATCCTGTTTTAAACTCAGCCATCTTTTAGTGATTATGAAGTGCCAGTGATATCCAAGGAAAAGCTAACACACTAGTGATTAGCATATATATATGTGTAAAATGGGACATCATGCGGATGTGGTCCTTGCGACCTATTTTTCAATGTAATAGGCTATCTTAAAAAAACAACATCCAAAATATAAGACCCGTTCGTTCTTTGGGTAGCGCTACAGGCAAAAAGTTCAATACATATTCGGCATCTTCTTCAATAACAAGATCCAAAAGAGAATCATTTCTGCAAATGGGTTTTCAGCAGGAGAGAGGATGCTCATATTTGGGTTGTGCCTCTCAGGCAATCCAAAATAGGTCTCTCGTATATGTACTCTGTTGGATGCTGATTTTGGGTTTCTTGCTACCCATTTTGGGTTTGGGTGCCCATATGGGTTCCTTATTAGAGACAGTCTTAGGCTGTCTCCAACGAGAGACTCATTGCGGAACCCAAACCCAAAATGGGTCTCCAACACAATATCTATAGCCTCCAACAGAGTACCTATATGGAAGACCCATTTTGGATGTCGGGAGAGGCATAACCTAAATCTGAGTATCACCTCTCCCGGAGACCCATTTGTAGAAAGGGTTGTCTTTTAAGTCTTGCTGTTGGAGAAGACCAAAAATAGGTATTGAACTCTTTGCCTGTAGCGCTACCCAAAGGACGAATGGGCCTTGTATTTTGGGTCGCGGTTGTTGGAGACAGACTTAGGGCCTAATTAACTAGGCCTAGTTAGAGGCCAGCTTGTTGATCATAAAGTTACTTTTCCTGAAGGCAAGTTTTGCTTAAGGACATCGGAGAAACGTGACATTTTAGTAATACACACTGTCAACTCAGAAATTTGTCTAGTAGCGTTATGAATGCGCGTATCTAAGACATATCAATTAATTCATTATGTTCTAATATCTATGGAGGGAGAAGTGGGAGAAATGACTTTTTTTTGCCCTGTGTTCTTCCTTTTGCTCCCGACAACATCAACCTTCTCTCTCTATCATAGATCAGTGCACGACAGCGCGACCCCTCCCCTGCACCTCTACCCGCACGGCTGTGCAATCCCTCCTTTGCGCCTCTCCACGCATGGTGGCATGGCCTCCCTCAGGCTTCTCTCTGCACATAGCGGCATGGCCCTTCCATGCCTCTTCCAACACGCGGCGTCGTGCCGATCCCGTGTGACGGAAGGGAGCCGGTGGCCACTTTGTAGATTATATCCTAATGTGGCAGAGTGCCAGAGGCATTGAGGTGGAGATAGGAGAGAGACAAAAGTATAGGGAATGACCGAGAGAGAGAGGGGGGTGGGGGACAAATGAACTCTAAACCGATGGATGTTGAAGATAAAGGCAAAATGTCATTTTCTCCATCTTTCTCTCTCAATAGATATGAGAAATTAATAAATTAATCAGTGTGGAGTCTTACAGCAAAGGTACATACTTTCATAATGATACCGAACAAATTTCTAGGTTAGCAGTGTGTATCAGCAAATACTACATTCCTCTGATGTCCCTGAACAAATTTGCCACGTTTTTGCAATTGAGATTTTCATGATGCAATGCATAGATGATCATGCTTAGCAAGGAAACCAATGTGGTTCATTACATGGGCCAGGCCCAATTAAATTGAACACTAATTACCTCATTATCATTGGCATGGACGGAAGTGACTAAGAAATAATATGTGCTGTTGCAATACACGCACATGTTTATTAGTACTAAAAAGGATACACCATAGCAGAGTTTCTAGCTAGAAAAGAACAATAAGTGAATTCACTTATTCACAACATTTTCTTATTTATGCATTAAAACATATGTTGACTTCTCAAAATTTCATTAGGCAAAAGCAAGAAAAGAAGGAAAACCAATACATGAATCGAAGAATTTATTTAATGCGCAAGAAATGGTTCCTAGTTACAACCCACCAAGAGTCAAGACTAAAAAAAACATAGCAGACCCACGCAGAAGATAACAATTGTTATTGGGCTGCATTTTCAGACCTCAAACCGTTAACGGGCTGAGCCCACAAGCAAAATAGAACAAAGAATTAGCGGTTGTATTACTCTCTTTTTTTTTGGTTTTTGAAACTGTGCGGTTGGATCAATTCTGATATCATCAAATGATCAAAAGAAAAGTTGTCTGATAACATAAAAAATTATACGGTTATCATTTAGAGATTTCAAAAGGAATAAATGAAGATATTTAGGGTAATATAAAAAGATTCAGCAAAACCCCCTCATTTCTATGAACTCTTTCATCTTCTTTTAAATCTTCTTCAGTTCATCCTGTGAAATACTCGAAGTCTTAGCTAGACGATATCTGAGCTTCAACATCTGAAGATGATACAAACCATATGAGTGGATTTCTAGTTTAAGAATATACTAGAAACGGGGTGCGGCGTTGCCGCGCCTGCCTTGGACACCTCCTTCTAGATTTGGACCAGTATTGCAATGGATAGCAGAACATAGAAATATACCGGGAAGACAGTTGACAGTTCACTATTCATACCTAAATGAAGCACAGAGGATCACATTGAAATGAATTTCAGAACTATGTAATATGCTTCGAGGGAGTATAAATGTTTTGTTCCTTAACAAAGAGAAGAGATTGTTCAGATAATGATATATTATTGAGGTGCAACTTTATTTGTTTATATAAAAGCCTTTGTTCCGATGTCTTGGAGAACCTGCAATTAGCCATGTATGTGAAATGGAAAATGAAAAGAAAGAGCCACATGTGAAACAACCTGCACCATTTCCAGATTACAAGGTATGATTGTAAGATATCATCAGTATCAGCATTACTATATTTTTTTTCAGTGGCCCAAGTGTTAGCATTTTGACAACGAAGGGAAAAAGAAAAGACATGCCCATGGAGTGGAGCTAGATATCATATATAGTTCTATTGGAGGCGCAACCACCATAGTGTTCTTCTGCATGAATATTCTTTGCTTTGCAGAGGACATAGACAGGGAAAATTCATTAACACATGAATCTTAGTGGGTTAAAAAAAGTAGATTTAGTGGGAAGGGTGTACATGGACAATTCCTTGAGTACACAACATAAATATATTCTGACTATGAAACCATATCATAAATTAAGTGCATGGAAATAATCAAGTTACCTGGTTGCTATGGGTAGTGAAGCGAGATCTATTGTGAATTGTAGTAAGCTATGTTAACAGACTTAAGGAGGACAGAAAGAAACTATTAGTAAAAATCGATATAGTATTATCTTTCTTGAGAAAACAAAGGTGTTTTACTTTTATCTGGTTTCAGATACTGCAATACCTGCACGGAACAGCTATCTTTTTGGTGTGTATGTTTGACATGTCTAAATAATCAAGCGCTGTCTCTGCATCTGCTGTAAGATACACAAGGTTTTCTTCACCATTTTCAGATGCTCCAAGATAAGGTCTTGGCCACTTTTTTCAATGATCCAATTATCAGCATACAGAGAAATTCTTTGAAGATGGTTGGCCCTTTCTCCACTGCCACCTGTGAACCACAAGTGAACTGGCTAGCTTTGGAAATCTCCCATTCACTGGATAGCAGGCATTAGTTAATGGGTAAAAAAAATTTCAAGGTAATATTAAATTTTGTGCTTGCAGAAGATATAGAGCAAATTTTTACAACAATATTAATGCAGGCATAGGTACTAGTGCCCTTCTCACAAGCTTGCTGTTAAAAAAGTTCAAGAAAGAAATATGGGCACAGAACCTCTAGTTACTACAAATGACATAAGGTGCAGTTTTGTAAACCAATGTCATAGTAGTTTATCCAGTAAATCTGCACTTTGTAGTTAGTTTATAGCCATTGCACATATACTTCAAATCTGATGATCTTAAGAAGATGGCATCAGTTCAATTATTATTGGTTACTTAGTTTACCAAATTATGAGATCTTTTAAATACACAGGTTAGTCAGTCGCCTCAGATAAACTACTCAGGTGTAGGATCCCTGAAAGAAAACTGACTAGGTCTAGTGCCATCTAGATCATCAATCACTTTATTTGGTCGCATAAGGTCCACAAACTTGAGGTCTAGCAGCATATGAGAAAATTAATACTTGTACTTCAATAGGCTTTCTCGTGCTCTTTTCCTAGAACTATGCTCAACACAGAAAATCTGTAAAACTCCATATAATTGCACTGGGCAGTAACAAAGTTAAGTTATTATATCAATCATACTAGTTCAAAATGGTGTGGTATGCAGAATTAGCACACAGTCATTAGATTAAATGATGCAACAATGATATTGATGCTTTTGGTGAAAAAAATTGGCACCTGCCATGAAGAGCATTTGATAGTAACAAGTTCACCTAGAGAAAATGTAGCCTTTCTCGGAATGCATCGGCCATGCGCATTGGATAATTGCAAATGCGTCCGTCAAGTTAGCATCGTCCATTTTGCTGGCACAGGCATGGTACCCACGTGTCAAGGGACAAGGTAGTGGATCCGAGGATGCGAGCAAGACATCGACATGCCCAAGGATGCTTGCCATGCTGTTCTACGGCCGAGGACGTTTGGGCCTAGAGTTGGTTCAGTGAGCAGCTTACCTTGGGGAATTTCAACAAACAGCTGCACTGCATCGTCCATGTCCGGCTGCTGGAGCACTGCCCCGTGCGCTCTGTGGCGTGTGAGGTCGCACAGGCACGGGGAAGCTACGAAGTGCCGGTGGTGCTGGTTGACTACTTTGTCACACTTGACATGCTTTGTGGTAGGTTGGTGGCCCCGCGCTGCTCGGCCCGCTGGACCACCTGCTCACACCGCGTCTCTCTCCGCGCCGCCACCATGTTGGCGGGCCTCATGCGACGGCGTAGTGGCTAGTGCCTCCTCTTACTCGCACCTCTGCAGCTCCACGTTAGCGTGCCGACGCTCTTTCTCCGCCGCCTTCTGTTCCGCCATCGCCAGTCGATACGTCTTTGTCGTCAGTGCTGCCCGCGAAGAGGAACCCAACTTTGGGCGATAATGTGTCGAGTTGAGGAACCAGGCAGCGGCCGCGGCACGGGGATGGGAGTCCGTGCGGACGCGGTCAATGGCTATCGCGGCAGCCGGCAGGCAGACCGAGCGCGGCAAGTGTCGAAACTCGCAATCGCCATAGGCGAACGGCGGAGCGTTGCAGGAGGACAGAACAGGTTCACGATAATGCTGGCACATGGGCGTCCGTCTAGGCATCTTCTGTCCGAACGGCTCATCTCTGGGCCTGCCCAACGACCAGTCAACCGCTCATGACGCGGTTTCTAAAAAAAATTAAAAAACACAGTGACATTTCCTTTCCCCACTACTGCATGCATGGGACCGCCGTAGGCGCATCCACCGCGCCACCCGCCTGCCGCTAGCCTTCTCCAACGCGGTGGCCTTCTCCAGCCGTAGCCTTCCTGTTCGGCCGCCGCGCGCCCACTCCGCCTCGCCGTTGCCGCGCGCCCATCCCGTACCACTTGATCCCGCCTGTCCCGCTTGCCCATCCTGCGCCGTTGGGCGCGCGCCGCCCGCTGGTCGAGCGAAGCCCGGTGCTACTAGCGATGGTGGTGGTGATGCTTGCGCGGCGCCGTCTCTGACCCCGATGGTTGGAATCACCCGGCTTCGGGCTCTCCATGTTGCAAGCGCATGTTTCAAGTGTTTCAGATGTTTCGTAGGTATGTTTCAAGTGTTTCATGCGGATGTTGTAAAAGTAGATCGAGATGTTGCATATATTACAATAATTGTACATGTATGTTGCAAGTGTCTGTTTTCAATGTTTCATCTATTTTTTTAGACTTATGTTGTAAGTGTGTTTTATCTAGATGTTGTATATGTTTCACACATATGTTGCAAGTATTTTATCTGGATGTTGTGTATGTTTGTGATTGTTTTTCAAGTGTTTTCATGTGTTTTTGCATATCACTACCCTAGCCATTTTTTTCCGTGACGGCCATAACTGTCAGGGAAAATGACAAAAACCATCACGAAAGACTATCCGTGACGGTAACCGTCAGGGTTGAGCCGTCAGGGATAGACAGACAGGGAAAGTGGTCCTTCCCTGACAGAAAACCGCCAGTAACTATTTCTTGACGGCTGAAACCGTCAGGAAAGGCCTAGCCTGACGGTTGCTAGACACCCGTCAGAAAATATTTCCTGTCAGGTATGAAACCGTCAGGGATGCTTCAAACTTTCTGTGTCGGTTACGTTCCCGTCAGGATATATTCAAACTTTCCCTGCCAGAGAGTAACCCGTCAGGGAAATTTTTTTTCTTCCCCGTCAGTTACCTACCGTCATGGTATCTCTGACAGGAAATGATTTGGTTGCCAATTTGCACATTCAAAAATATAGCTTATTTGAGCCATTAAAATTACTGTTAATAGCAGCTGATTTAACCACTCAATGCAACAATATTATATAGCAAGTCATTCAACCATTCATCCATACTCAAGTAATATAAATATTACAGATGGTCTTAAAACATCATCCAAGTTGTTCATAACAAATACAATTCAATCCAAAGCTAAATTATAGTTACTGCTGGCTAGTTAGCCTTCTAGTTAGGTACCTATCGGCTAGCACAATTTGAAGTACGGTTCCTAGTTAGGTACCTAACAGCCACAGGTTCAAATGGCAGTTTCCTAACAGGCGCCTATGAAGGCAATATCTAGCTCCCAACACAACTTGCTACTGCACAAACACACATGCCCTCAATACGCAATCCGAGACCCTTCAAGATGATATGCCTTGACCCTTCAGGAGGCCATCTGTTGGTAGCTAGCAATCTGCTGGTACCAGAATGCAGCTTTGATGGCAATATGTAGCTATTTCTACGCAAGCATGCATGCGGTGCATAGACAATATGTAGCTGCTACTTCACAACTAGCAGTCTAGCACACATGCCTTGAATAGCAGAATCCACATTTGTTGCGTGACGACCAAAATACCTCTGTGCACATCACATGCCCTTCCAACTTGCTGGTTGTAACCATAACCTGTAGTCCGATGAAGAAAAGACTACAGCCTACAAAATATTTCCTGCCATCACACTTATCCTTATCCTTGTTATCTTTGTAGTACAACATGCAGTTTTTATCACAGACATCAATTTTATGGTATGGCATACCAAGGCCCTCTAGCAGTTTTCTAGACCGGTAGAAGTTGTTAGGAATCCTAGAATTAGGAGGAAGGAGTTCATGCATGAGTTCCACAAAATCATCATAACATGCTACTGAAAGATTGTACTATGATTTAATGGCCAATAAACGAGTAACAGCAGAGAGACTAGAATGCAAGGTTTGCTCATGTACTTGCTCATCTACACTAACAACCATTCTATAGAAGGCTTTGGCAAAACCAGTTGGTGTTTCATCATCTAATGGTAGATGCTCACCAGCTAAGTCAACTAACATAGCATCTATCTGATCTGTCTCACCAAATCCCTCATGTTCTACCTCAGAACCAATCTCAAGGTTCTGATTTCCCCGCCTCTCACCATGTGCTGTCCAAGTTTGGTAATTTTTCTTGAACCCATTGTGGCACAAATGTAACTCTATCCTAGGCCTTTTATGCCTGAAAAAATTTCGGCATATGGAACAAGGGCACCTAATTGTATCAGACTCAACTAATTCAGGGATTGAGAAGGCATGATCCAAAAACTCTTTTGTTTTGTCAACCCATTCATTTGATAGCCTACCACGCTTCCAACCACTATACATCCACCCACGATCTATCATATCTTATCTGCCAACTTGAGTCAGAAGATAGGAGCTAACCAGCTGCTTGCAGAGTCACACTAGTCGTCCAAGACTTCGACCACAGACAGAACCAAGTAAAGCAGCAACAGGCAACCAGATCACAGTGAGGAACCTGTTACCAATTCAGACATAACACAAATTACTTTAGTCAAACAAAATAAAAATTCATATACAGCTAGTAATAGAACACTAAAAGACATAATAACAAATAAATTTCCTATACAGCTAGCACACCATAACCAGTGAATCACAATGCAAAATAGAGTGAATCACAATGCAAAATAGAGCAGCTATAGCAAAATAAGTCACTAGAAATTTGTGTTATGTCTAAATTTGTGCCAAATAGAGGAGCAAAATTCATTGACAAAATTATATGACAAGTGAATTAATCTGTATATACATAGCAGCAAAAATAGTCACAGGAAATCAATCAAAAGCACATCTAAATGCAAGCTTTGAAAGGATTGGAAGCAAAATCCTCAGGTTACAACCAAGCTTCGATTGTGTAATATTGGTGCAGGGATTGCAACAGCTAGCAACCAGAGAGCAGTCAATTCACCACAGCAAATCTAGCACAGATCAAGAACATATATGCTACATGGTGGCCATGGTCTGACCTTGCTGTCCGTTAGTGAGCGCCCAATTGTTCTTCTAGACGGGCGGCAAAGTTGGTGGTCCAGAAGCTAGAGTTCCTCCGGCTCGTCCGGTGCTGCAACAACAAAGAAGCCCCACTGCACTTCAATTGCCACTGCGGGCAAAATCAAGTCAGATGTGCATCAATTAACAAGGGCAAAAAGAAAGATACAAGATGCAAAATTGATTGGGGATTTGAAGATGGGAAATAAATCAAGAAAAGACGAGCACGTACGACGGCGGAGGGGGCTGCTGCCCTTCAGGTCGGCGTGCAGCACCTCAGGGCGGCGGGTGGGGCTGCTGGTGGCTGGGTGCAGGCACCGCAGCCGGCGGCGCTTTGGTGGTCGGCGACGTCGTGGCGGGCGGCGGCGGTAGCTGGCGGCGGCGTCGCAGCGGGAGGCTGTGGTGGCTGGCGGGGGGTCTTCGCGGCCAGCGGCACCCGTGGCTGGGGGCGGCGCCGCGGCGAGCCGCCGCTGGTGGGTGCACGCGGCCGCTACGCGCCTGGGCGATGACCGGAGCTGGAGGCGTGGTGTGTGGATGGATAGGGTCGAAACATTTTTCTTTAGATTAGAATGGGGCTGAGGCTAGTTGGAGGGATAGGGGTCACGGGCGCGCGGCGGCGAAATAATTGTGGTGGACTCCCGCGGGCGCGTCTCTTTTGGGTGGGCCAGAGCACGCGCGAGGCCTGTTTCTGCGCGCCAAAAGCTCTGGAGGAGCGCGCGAGACCCTTGTTTCTGCGCGTGGAAGGCCCCAAAAAAACTCTCCGTGATGGTTGGCACCGACGGGTGAGAACTCTCCGGATGGTCTAGCTGTAACGCGGGGGAAGTTTCTACGCTGCTGACGGAGGATGCGCAGCCGACGGGAGAGCTCTCAGCCGACGGGAGAAAAGTGATCTGGCGTGGTGTATGTTCAGGCGCATGTTTTGAATGTTTCGTCTGTTTCGTACTTATGCTGTAATTGTTTCATTTGGATGTTTCAAAACTAGATCGGGGTATTGTGTATGTGGTTGGCAGCTGCTGGGTGCCGTGCATGGAGGGGAGCGGCGCAACTGGTGTAGAGGGGCGCGGGAAGCAGGGAAGTGTGGGGGGAGTGGCGCGGGCAGGACCCCTGTGCGTGCATCAAGCCCTAGCGCGGGCGTTGCAGCAGGCGGGAACGTCCGACACGGGGTCCGTCCGGCAGGCGCTGCCGTAATCATTTAGGTTCAAGTCTCTTGCTGAGCATGGATCCTTGTATTTTCAGCTGATTATTGGAGTACAGGCAACAACATACTCACAAAGCAAAAGCCGCGTGACGGGAGAGAAGACACGATATGTAAAACTTTGCATCTTTTTTTTGTCACGACAGACAGACAGAAGAATACCCTACCACCACGCCGACGGCATGCCTTGCCTAACTCGCACAGACACCATACTAGCATCACCATCTGCTAACATTTGTTAAAATCCCAAACAACTCTAATCATTATCCCTAACAACTGATTGATCCAAAATTTACAAAAGAAATGCAAGCACCTATTTTAATCAACCTCACGTTTACACAAAGAACTAAAAGCTACCAACAAGGCAACATGTAGAGTGGCACACTACCTAGTAAAGTACTACTACTATTCACAAGCTATGTACATGCGCGACGTTCGCGTTGCCTGGAACAGCCGGCCGGCGTACACGTTCACTGCGCGTTCCCGGCGGCGGCGAGCCACCACCGGCTAGCAGCGGCCGCGCACTGGGCGCGGTGCACGCGCTTCCAATCCAGCGCCTGGCACGCACGCGAGCAGTAGATGGCGGACCCGCACGCGGAGCACCGCCGGAACTCGTGCCGCCGCGTCTCCCGCCGCCCGCACTGCGGGTGCGAGCACAGGCGCACGTCGGCGTCGGCGTCGCTGCCGTCGCCTTCTCCTCCTCCTGTCTTGGCGTCATCCAGCGCCCACCACTCCACCATGAACCTACTGGCAGCGTCTTCTTCTTCTTTGCCGTTTCGTCGGCGGTGCGGCGAGGAGGAGACGAGCTCGCGCGCGGCGGCATGGAGCAGGAAGTGGCGTCCGGCCGCGGCGTCGCGGCGCGCGCCGTAGCCGTCCTGGAGGCAGTGGCCGAGCTCGCGGAGCGCCGGGACGTGGCCGAGCCACGCGGCGCGCGCGCACAGCGCCACCCCCGCGCGCGGGTCCTTGTCCGCCTTGTCGCCGCCGCTGCCGTTGAACTGCACCACGGCGAGCGCGTACAGCGCCGCCCCGTGCCCGCCCGCCGCCGCGCGCGCCAGTAGCGCCGCTCCCGTCGCCCTGCTCCCGATGCAGTAGAACCTCACCTGGCATCATCATCAACAGCCGCGACAAGGACACCACGACTCAGGAAACGAAGGAATGAGTGGGTTCGTTCCAAGAAGCAGGAGAGAGCAGAGGTCATCCGTTACCATGCCGAGGAAGTAGCAGGCGTGGAGGTTGCCGGCGGCTGCGCACCGCCGCAAGAACCGGTGCGCCGCATCCGACCACCTCCCCGCAGGCACGGCGACGGCCGCCGCCGACGCACGCGACAGCACGGCGGGGTGCGCCGCAAGGTCCCGGAACCTCCTGCACCTGCATACACAGCTGAAGACTCAGCACAGGGACGAGGCAAAGGCGACGGCGGGTAGAATCAGCAACGGACGGAGGAACGGAGCAGAGACATGCTATGGTAGCTACTCACGGTAGCGCCGCCGCAGCGAGGTCGGCGGGGCACCCGGCGCGCGCCGCGAGCCCGGCTAACACGGCCAGCACAAGGTCGTCGGGGAGGCAGTCAAACGCGTCGACGACGAAGCCACGGTGGCCGGACACGACGACCTTCTGCTTCGCCGGTAGCGTGGCCGCCTTACTATTACCGCCGCCGCAGCTGCCGTGCTTGCTGAGGCTCCTCGTCGTCGGCTTCCTCATGGCGGCTGGCCGCCACCCTGTGCGGCGCGGTGCGGAGAGAGAGAGAGAGAGAGAGAGAGGGACAGGTAGATGCGCGGGAGGATTTTGTATGTATATATACGCGCGGACGTGAGGCGTGCACGTGGCAGGGGTACGGCGGCGGCGTTTTGACCGCTGCAGCCGGGGGCGGCCGTTCGCCAACGAGTGGTGCGCGCGGCTCGTCGATGGCTGCACACACCGTTCCTTGCGATCCGGGCCATGCGTCTGTTTGTTCGTCGCGATCTCCAACGTGCTTCCGCTGACGCGAAGTACCTAGCCGCAGATAAGCTCGAGGCTTGTCAACCGCGCAGCCCGACTTTGGGCTCTCAACAACCCACATCTGAAAAATAGATTCAGAGCACCAGCTTCATGCAGCTCAACCATAAAAGAGTTTCATCGTGGATCTGAACTCCTACCAACCTACCTATTTGGTAGGGCTCCAACTCCAATATAAATTTGTTTGTAAATACAAAAATGAACTAGGAACTAAAACAAAAAAGTCAGTCATACCAACCTGTTTGGGAGGGCTCCAGCATCTCCAATACGAATTCATTTGTAAATATAAAAATCAGCTAGGGGCTAAAATGATAAATAAAAGGTCAGGCACAACTGTGTCTTTGTCTTCCTTGCACAACCGCGAGCTCGGGTGGGGCGCGGGACGCCTGGTCGTGGTGGGGTTGGGGGTGGGGCTCGCACGGCTAGGGCTCAGATGGGGACGGGGTGCGCCAGCCGTGATCCTGTCGGAGCTCACGGTGGTGGCCGCTAGGAGAGTTGGAGCTTGTGGTGGCGGTAGGCATAGGCAGGTGCGCGCAATAGGGCTAGTCAGGCGTACGACGGAGCCGAAGAGGCACGCCAGCGAGGCTAGGAGAGGTACGCGTGGCGACCAAGACGATGGGAATGATCCATGAAAAGAAGAAAAAGAATTAGTATATTGGATCGTGTAACGTGTGGCAGTGGCGTGTAATTTTCTCAATTCCACCAAACTTGAGTTTTCATAACACCCTCTGAGGTGCTCCACGAAATCCATGAATCTGAGGATAGAACCATGGATTTCGTGGAGCTGCTGTATGGTAGATCTGCGTGGAGCTGGAAGCGTTTTGATTGAAAAAGTGGGAGTGGAGCTATTTTTGCAGATCTGGAGCTGCTAGAGTTCTCCCAAACATATCCTAATTAGTTGTCACATGAGGCATTTTGGTGGCATAGTAATTTATGAAACTAGAAGCATATCTTGTGCATTATTGTGGGAATTGCGAATGATCTGTAACCAAATTATAGATAGACTACATATAATTACTTGTATGAAGAGATAAATTAAATTATCATTTTTTAATGTTTAGTGGAGATGGCATGCTGATGTGGACAAGTAAATGCATGTTAGCGGGTGATGTGTCTCACTGAAGCATATATCATAATTGTATGTGCTAGTAGAATGTAACTACATCCAATAGTAGGCTACTGAGGTAGACAGCTTGCGTGTGGAGATTGAACCTCTGGTGGGGGTTTAAGATTATAAGATACTAGAAGAACACCCGCACGTTGATGTGGGACTCTCTTAGAAATAAAATTGTTGACTAGGTAAGCTAATGAAAGAATCAAATAAAACGTTTATAGAATATTAGATTGAAATGTAGGAGAATGTGATGGCCATCAAATGTACAACGTGGATGCCTCGTATATTAATAGATTAAAAATAGTAATTGCATTTAGTGGAAGATGATGTCGCACTTATTAGCTAGGTATGACATGTGGATAGCTTGCATGTAGAGATTGAAAGATAATGGTGTTTGTTTTTATAAGAGATATACATATACATATACATATACATATACATATACATATGCATATGCATATGCATATGCATATGCATATGCATATACATATGCATATACATGTACATATACATATACATATACATATACATATACATATACATATACATATACATATACATCACTACTAGAGAACAGACTTTAGAACGATGTCCTAATTTGGCATTAGCCTTGGCATTTTTTTGCCACCGGGACTAAAGGTTCCTGCCCAACGGTCGTCCGCGGGGCAGGGATCTTTAGTCCCGGCTGGTATTACCAACCGGGACTAAAGGTGGTAATACCAGCCGGGACTAAAGCTTTTAGTCCCGGTTTGGGTGATGCCCCGGGAATAAAGATTAATCTTTAGTCCCGGTTTGGCCCCCTAACCGGGACTAATTATCCCGACCTATAGACCAGCTCATTTCTTCCTCCTCGAGCCCGAGCCATTCCATTCAAACTCACTGCCTCTGTTCTTCAGCTTGCTGTTGTTCTTGCTCTCTCCCTCTCCATTGGTATTGCTCTTCGATTTTGGAGGTAACAAACTTAATCCTCTTATGTTTTATCAGTAGCTTATCTCATTTTGCGATGTAAATGCATGTGTAACTTTATATGTTGGACTTTATTATGATTTTATATGTCATTTTTAGCTCAAAATCACATGATGATTTGCATATATGTTTGGATAAACAAAAGTTAAATTAGTTCATCAAAATCATGCCTCGCTTGTCCTCGCTGGAGCACGCGCCATCCTCGTCCCCGACGGCTTACGTGATCTTAGAATTAATTTTTCCATGAAATGAAAAACTTAGAAAATAGTTAGAAAATTGTAGAAAATCCGTACTAGTTGAACTTGCGGACCGTGTTCAGCTCGGCGAGCATGTTCTCTGTCGAGCGGTAACGGACGTCAAGGAGGAGCTTTGATTCTACGAGGGAGAGCGACAACGGTCGTGGAAGACCATGTTCCCTTTCTCGTAGAATCGGAGCTCTTCCTTGGCCAAGTACGGTGCCGTCCGGTGGAGAAATGCTCGCCGAGATGATCACGTAAGCAAGGTCAACTAGTACGGATGGTTATTTATTGAAACATGTTTTTGAGCTATAATTCAATGGATATTTGATAACTTCAGACCTACAAATGTCATCTACAAATGTTACTATCCTCGGCAACCTAAACGCCCGCAAGCTCACCGATATCGAGCAGGTCACTTAGAATTATTTTTTCCATGAAATAAAATACTTAGAAATCATGCCTTTTATTTTTTAGAATTAAATTTTCTATGAAATGAAAAACTTAGAAAATAGTTAGAAAATTATAGAAAATCCGTACTAGTTGAACTTGCGGACCGTGTTCATTTCGGCGAGCATGTTCTCTGCCGAGCGGTAACGGACGTCAAGGAGGAGCCTTGATTCTACGAGGGAGAGCGGCAACGGTCGTGGAAGACCGTGTTGCCTTTCTCGTAGAATCGGAGCTCTTCCTTGGCCAAGTACGGTGCCGTCCGGTGGAGAAATACTCGCCGAGATGATCACGTAAGCAAGGTCAACTAGTACGGATGGTTATTTATTGAAACATGTTTTTGAGCTATGTGATTTCTATGTCATTTTTAGCTCAAAATCACATGATGGTTTACAATAGTAAAATCACTTGATAGTTTGGTATTTTACTATTATACATAGTACATATTTCATGGTTTAGTTAGATAAATAAATAATTTTAGTTTTGTTTAAATATATTATTTTAGAAAATATGAAATTTACACTAGTTTGCAAAAATAAGTATAGAAAGTAGATGACAACTGGTACCGGATCCTCGGCCTCTCGTTCGGTTGCGAAACGACTGAGGCCAGAACTCCCTCTCATTATCTGCGGCAAGTGTAAGCAGAAGATTGTGATGGAGTACCGAGTCAAGAGACAGGGACCCAACAAGGGTCGTGTTTTCTACAAGTGCCCGGATCGCGATGTAAGTTTCTTACGCATTTGATTATTATGGCTAATTGACCTGCTTTTCTTGAATATTTTTGACTAAATATTTTTTGGCTTTAATTTCAGTGGGAGGGCAATGGATGCGATGGTTGGTACTAGGAGGAAGATTATGCTACATACGTGTAGAATTCGGGTGCGCTTGAGGTAGCGGTTGCTGATGCTGAGGCAGTGAGCCAGCAGGAGAAGCTTATTGATATTCAACAGAAGAATGATTTGTCTGTTTTAGTTGCGTACGGTCACAAAATAATTATGTTACTGAAGTGCATTGTAGTTTTAGTTTGTTTAGTGATAGTTGGGATTGCTTACGTTGTAGTTAGGCTTAGTTAATTAATCAACCGTGTGTGTGTCATCTATGTTGTGTAATAAAATACTTAATTATGTTTAAGGTTTTCATAATTTGTCGTGTAATGCAGATTATGTCACGCCATTGGATGTACAATGCCGATCGCCGCTCCCAAGACTTTATTGAGGGCGTGCACTATTTCTTAGGTGTGGCCGAGGCAAATAAGCGGGATGGTTTCATGTGTTGTCCATGTGCCATATGTAAGAATTTAAAGGAATATTCAAGCTCAATGAGTCTTCATTCATATTTGCTTAAGTCAGGTTTCATGTCAAACTATATATGTTGGACTAAGCATGGAGAAAGCGGGGTCATGATGGAAGAAGGTGAAGGAGAAGATTTAGACATTGATAACATTATTGCTCAGTATGGTGCCTTTGATGATACTACAATGGGGGGAGATGAAGAAGAGGTAGCGGCAGAAGATGATCTCGGTGATGCTCTTGGCGATGCCATTCATGATGCACAACAAGAATACAAAAGTGAAAAAGAGAAAGTTAAGTTCGAGCGCATGCTTGAGGATCATAGGAAGTTGCTATACCCGACGGCCGAAGAGGGGTAAAAAAAGTTGGGTACAACACTGGAATTGCTACAGTGGAAGGCAAAGAATGGTGTATCCGACAAGGCATTTGGGAATTTATTGAACCTCATAAAGAAGATGCTTCCGAAGCCAAATGAATTGCCCACCACTATGTACGAAGCAAAAAAAGGTTGTCTGCCCTTTGGGATTAAAAATCCAGAAGATACATGCATGTTCTAATGACTGCATCCTCTACCATGGCAATGAATACGAGAATTTGGATGAATGTCCGGTATGTAAAGCAGCGCGGTATAAGATCAGGCGCGATGATCCTGGTGACGTCGAGGGTGAACAACGTCCTAGAAAGAAAATCCCTGCTAAGGTTATGTGGTATGCTCCTATAATACCATGCTTAAAATGTTTGTTCAGAAATAAAGACCATGCAAAGTTGTTGCGGTAGCATAAAGAAGACCGTAAGGTAGACAATATGCTGAGACACCCAGCTGATGGGTCCTTAGTGGAGAGCGATAGATAGGGAATTTTCAGAGTTTGCAAATGAGGCTAGAAACTTAAGGTTCGCCTTAAGTACAGATGATATGAATCCTTTTGGGGAGCAGAGCACTAGTCATAGCACTTGGCCAGTTACTCTATGTATCTACAACCTTCCTCCATGGTTATGCATGAAGTGAAAGTTCATTATGATGCCGATCCTCATCCAAGGTCCAAGGCAACCTAGCAACGACAATGATGTCTATCTGAAGCCATTAGTTGAGGAACTTCTAGTTTTATGGAACAAACCAGGTGTACGTGTCTGGGATGAGTACAAACAAGAACATTTTGACCTACGAGCAATGTTGTTCGTAACAATCAATGATTGGCCTGCTTTAAGTAATCTTTCAGGTCAGACAAACAAAGGATATAATACATGCACACATTGTTTTGATGACCTTGACAGTATATATTTGAAAAGATGTCGAAAGGTCGTGTACCTTGGCCATCGTCGATTTCTTCCTTTGAATCACCAAGTAAGAAAGAAAGGGAAGCATTTTAAAGGTAAGCCAGACCACCGGAAGAAGCCTCATAACCGAACCGGGGAAGATGTACTCGCAATGGTCAAGGATGTGAAAGTAGTATTTGGAAAGGGATAAGGCAGCGAATCTATTTCCAAAGATGCTAAGGGACACGCACCCATGTGGAAGAAGAAGTCCATCTTTTGGGAGCTACCCTATTGGCAAGTCCTAGAGGTCCGCAACACAATCGACGTGATGCACCTGACAAAGAATCTTTGTGTGAACCTGTCAGGATTCATGGGTGTGTACAGAAAGCCAAAGGATTCACTTGAAGCATGCCAGGACTTGCAGGGCATGAAAGAATGAGACAACCTTCATCCAAAGAAGACAGATGATGGACGTCATTACTTAAGTCCTGCTAGGTACACGCTTAGCAAAGAAGAGAGGGACAGCATGTTCCAATGTCTAAGCAGCATCAAGGTCCCATCGGGATTCTCCTCCAATATAAAGGGTATAATAAATGTGCTAGAGAAGAAATTCCTAAACTTAAAGTCCCACGACTGCCACGTGCTTATGACGCAATTGCTTCCAGTTGCTTTAAGAGGAATTCTACCTCCACATGTACGTCTAGCCACCGTGAAGCTATGTGCATTCCTTAATGCAATTTCTCAGAAGGCAATCAATCCAGTGGAACTAGCTACTCTATAGAATGATGTGGTTCAATGTCTTATCAGCTTTGAGTTGGTGTTCCCTCCATCCTTCTTTAATATCATGACACATCTCCTAGTTCATTTGGTGAAGGAGATTAGTATTCTTGGACCTGTGTTCTTACATAACATGTTCCCCTTCGAGAGGTTTATGGGAGTCTTGAAGAAATATGTGAAAGTCCATTCTAAGCCTGAAGGAAGCATCACCCAGGGCTATGGAACAGAGGAGGTCATTGAGTTTTGTGTTGACTTTATTCCTGACCTTGCCCCGATTGGCGTTCCCGAATCGCGACACGAGGGGAGACTCAGTGGTAAAGGAACTTTAGGGAAGAAAACATATATTGGCATGGAAGACGATTATTTCAATAAAGCACACTACACAGTTCTTCAGAACTCGTCATTGGTGCATCCGTACATCGAGATACATAAGGAGTTCTTACGATCCAAGTTTCTAGGAAAGACTGAAGTTTGGATTAGGCGTCAGTACATGGAAAGTTTCAGTGGTTGGTTGCGAAAAGAATGTCAAGGCGATGATAATATTGATGAGCAACTGTATTTGTTGGCTAGGCAACCATCGTGGCATATCCTCACGTACCAAGGGTACGAGATAAATGGGAATATATTTTACACAGTTGCCCAAGATAAAATGAGCACCAATCAAAATAGTGGTGTTCACATAGATGGCATAGATCTAAATGGGAATATACAAATATATTATGGCCGCATAGAAGATATATGGGAACTAGACTACGCACCTAATTTTAAAGTCCCTTTGTTCCGGTGCTAATGGGTGAAGCTGACCGGAGGAGGGGTAACAGTCGACAAAGAGTATGGAATGACAACAGTGGACCTCAATAATATTGGGTACAAAGACGAACCATTCGTCCTTGCTGCCGATGTGAGTTAGATGTTCTATGTGAAAGACATGTCTACAAAATCAAAGAGAGGAAAAAATGAAGACATCAACTCAATGATCAATGAGCCAAAGCGCCACATAGTTCTTTCTAGGAAAATAAATATAGTGGGAATTGAAGACAAGTCAGACATGTTAGAAGATTATGAAAGAAATGTCTGAATTCCACCCTTCGTAGTGAAGAAAGATCCAAGCATCATGTTAAATGATGAAGACACTCCATGGTTATGACAAGATCATAACCAAGGGTCATACGTCAAGAAGAAATTCACTGTTGTGCCCGTATGATACAACGATGCACTGTTGTGACATAGTTTTAGAAAGTCTATATGAGATTCAAGAATTTATTACTAGTGTTTGATAAAACTTTCTCAAATGGGAAAATGAGCTATGTAACAATTGTAGATCTTGCTGAGATGATCAAACTTGGTATTCAAAGTTTTTTCATCTGAGGTCATTTAGTGTCTCATTTGAGCAAGTTTGACCAAGTCAAATTTGGTCAAATGAAAAAACAATACTTTGACTCTAGTATTATGAACTCTCAATGACTTCAAATTGAACAGTTTTGAATACCAAGTTTGTTAAAATAATCAATATCTACAATTGTTGTTTTGGTCAACTTTCCATTTCAGATAGTTTGGACGGTTCAAATTTGTGATTTTTAAATTTCAACACATATAAACTAGTTTTCAGAACCCTAGATTGTCTCAAATTGAAAAGTTTTGAATACCAAGTTTGTTCAGCTCATCAAGATATACAATCCTTATATGGGCCATTTTTCATTTGAGAAAGTTTGAACACAATGTAGTTCAAATTTCATGTGTGTGACATAGTTTTAGAAAGTCTATATGAGATTCAAGAATTTGTGACCAGTGTTTGATAAAACTTTCTCAAATAGGAAAATGAGCTATATAACAATTGTAGATCTTGCTGAGATGATCAAACTTGGTATTCAGAGTTTTTTCATCTGAGGTCATTTAGTGTCTCATTTGCGCAAGTTTGACCAAGTCAAATTTGGTCAAATGAAAAAACAACACTTTGACTCTAGTATTATGAACTCTAAATGACTTCAAATTGAAAAGTTTTGAATACCAAGTTTGTTAAAATCATCAAGATCTACAATTGTTGTTTTGGTCAACTTTCCATTTGAGATAGTTTGGACGGTTCAAATTTGTGATTTTTAAATTTTGACGCCTATAAACTAGTTTTCGGAACCCTAGATTGTCTCAAATTGAAAAGTTTTGAATACCAAGTTTGTTCAGCTCATCAAGATCTACAATACTTATATAGGCCATTTTTTCATTTGAGAAAGTTTGAACAAAATATAGTTCAAATTTGACAAGTGTGTGACATAGTTTTACAAAGTATATGAGATTCAAGAATTTATGACTAGTGTTTGATAAAACTTTCTCAAATGGGAAAATGAGCTATATAACAATTGTAGATCTTGCTGAGATGATCAAACTTGGTATTCAGAGTTTTTTCATCTGAGGTCATTTAGTGTCTCATTTGAGTAAGTTTGACCAAGTCAAATTTGGTCAAATGAAAAACAACACTTTGGCGGGCTACCAAAATTTTCAGGCCTTCAGTCCCGGCCCTGGCCAGGAACCGGGACTAAAGGGTTAGTAGAATTGCCCGCCCAAAAATACCTTTAGTCCCGGCTGGTAACACCAACCGGGACTAAAGATCCTTTAGTCCCGGCTGGTGTTACCAGCCGGGACTAAAGGGTCCTGGCCTATATATATCGAACGGTTCCTCTGTTCATCTTCTACTTTTTGATCTACAACGTCGATCTCGTCGTCTCTGCCGCGCCCGGCCGCGTCGAGCTCTGCCGCGCCGCCGTCGTCTACCCTCGCCCGGCCTCGTCGTCGAGCCCCGCCCGGCGGCCATCGAGATCATCTCTGCCGTACGTCGTCCTCGCGCGGCTCAGCTCGGCCCCGTGGTCGGCCATGCCAGCACGCCCACCATGGCCATCCGCCCCTAGCCAGCTGCTAGCTATAGCTCGGCCATATTTTTTTAGATAGTTTTTAGATAGTTTTTTAGGTAGTGTTTGATATATATGTTAGATTAAAATGTATTAAAATTTAATTAGTAGTTTATTCTTAGTTTTTAGATAGTTTTTGATATATGTTAATTAGATTTAAATGTATTAAAATTTAATTAGTACTTTATTTAGATAGTTTTTTAGATAGTTTTTTATTATAGTTTTTGATATATTTAGTAATTATTATTCGATCTCTCTCTATATATGTGTTAGATTTAATTTTGATTTAGTAATTCTATCTATGTATATATGTTAGGTTTAATTAGATTTAGTAATTAATTCTATCTAGAGATTCTATATGTATACATATATATGTACTTAATTATTTCTATGTGTATATATACATGTACTTAATTATTTCCATGTGTTGAGAGAGAGAGAAAATTGTATCTAGAGAGACATTCTATGTGTTATCACATGCATATCTAGAGATATATACATATGCACTTATTCTATGTGTTGAGAGAGAGAGAAAATTATATCATTCTATGTATATACATGTACTTATTTCCATGTTTTTGGATCGAAAGTGTTTTTGATTCGATTCCAAAGCCTATACCTTATTATTGTTTATCCTTATGAAATATTATGTGTTATTATATTTAATTGGATTTAGTAATTCTATATGTGTTATCACATGTACTTATGTTATGTGCCATAGTAATTCTATCTATGTCTTGAAGATACAAATGGCTGCTCCGGATGATAACTTGAATGATGACATAATGGCGGATATTATCAACGCCGACACCAATACAGATGTAGATGACACGAGTCAGTACTTTGTTGATTATGAGGATATCCTAAATATCCCGGTGGTTGAAGATCAACAAATTGTCGCGCAAGAAAATACTAGCGAGGTATATTCGATTATCTATCATCTCTTATAGATGCATGCGTACGTATATTTGTTGTTAATCGTTGTGTTTCTACTCATGTAGCCGGTCTCTGGATCTACATCAACCACCGACAAGAGTAGGAAAGTTCGAGGGCCAAAAAAGCCATTAGAAGGCCATTTCATAATATCAGAATTCGACACCGACACCGGCAAACCATTGGGACCACATGCTCAGACATATGTCAATCAATGTGGGTTCATTGTAAGGGATAGGATCCCAGTTTGTGCTCATAAATGGAAGCAAAAGATATACGCTCCTAATGTTAGTTTTGTATCTGATCGTGACAAGAACCTAGCTTGGAGAGATATCACTCAGCATTTCACATTACAAGCAGATGATGCTTTGAAGGAGCTAGTGAGGGATTGGACAATGAAGAAGATGGCAACATTGTTCCAGAGTTGGAAGAAGACATTGTATAAAAAGTTTATCTTGAAGAATGAAACACCAGATTTCAATGCTAAGGCATTTGTCAAGTTGGAGTCTCATTGGGATGACTTCGTACAATACAAGACATCTCAAGAGAGTGAGGAACGTGTGATGAGGAATCAGCAGAATGCCCGACAGAAGTAATACCATCATCGCATGGGATCAGGTGGTTATAGGAGTGCTATTCCCAAGTGGCAGAACCTAGAAGCAGAGATTACTGCCAAGGGAATCATACCTGAAACAATAGAGAAGAACTGGCCTCAACGCACGAAGAATTGGTTCTACGCTCATGGGGGAAGCCTAGACCTAGACACTAGCAAGCTAGTTTTCGACCAAAAAATTGAGAGAGCAACACAGAGACTAGCTCGTGCTAGGGAAGAAGCTGATAGTGGTGTTTTCAAGCCCAACAGAGAAAAGGATGAATTGACATATGCCCTAGAGAATCCCAAACACGGTGGTCGAATAAGAGGCTATGGGGCGGTTTCGTGGCTACAAGCATTCCCAGCAGATAGGGATACCTACAGAAGCCGCCAGAGAAAGAAGGATGAGGAGGCAGACCGAATCCGTGTATTGGAGCAATTTGTTAATGAGTCACGATAAGCATTGCTTGAATCACGTGAACGAGAAAAATCTCTTGAGGCAAGAATGCAGGAGGAGATCAAGAGGCAAGTGCAGCTAGCAATGAGTCAAATGCAATCGCAATCAACGCCGGGAGTCACCATTAGCCCCGTTGGTCAGATGAAAAGCAATTGTGCTTCCACGGAGCTGCCAGTTATTCAAGGTGACACTGGGTTGCGCTCCTCTGTTGATGACATTACCGAGCCTCTAACAACATGTGAGCTACACATTTCAGATGGTAATAATGCATCAATCATGGTGGCTGTCAGAGTTGTATCTCCAATAGACCGAACAAAGACACCAAGAATCCATGGGTCAGTTATTCAACCTGGATATGCTAGCGTCTTGGTCGATAGAGTGCTCAAAGGTTACAATAATGTTCCTCTTGACATTAAAGGCGGTGATGGGGAGAAGACACTAGGAGAAGCAGAGAAGACATTTATTCAATGGCGCAAATGCTTCATCATCATTCCTGGGGTGCCACCGCTTCCCCTACCTCACCCTAGGTACGAATGAAAGTGAATGAAATATTATTTTTCATTAATTTTATATTGGCTTCAAAAATAATTGACCCACAACTTGTTTTTGTAGCAGGGTCTCCCCCCAGCCTAGCCCAATCATTCATTCCCCATCTCATCACAGCGTCGCGGGGGGCGAGACGACTTCATCCCCACGGCGATCTCCAACTCCTACACCGGCCCCATCGCCTCCACAACGATCTCCAACTCCTACACCGGCCCCACCGCCTCCACAACGATCTCCAACGCCTCCACGCTGGACTCCAACACCGGCCTCATCGCCTCCACGCCGGTCTCCAACACCGCCCCACCCCCTCCACAGCGACACACTACAAAGACGTCTATGGTCCCGGCGGCAAAGAAGACCCCAGAAAAAGAGTTATTTCTCAAGAAATACTTCCTAAAAAGACTGATGAGCAAATAGCAGCTGAAGAAGACAAAAAAGTGAAAGATTTTTTATAGATGTCCAAAAGCAGAGACAAGCGAAGCTTAAGGAGAAGCCGTACTTTTACATACCACGAGATCAGTTGAGGCAGAAGGTCGAAGTTCACAAGAAAAAGATGCTTGAAGTTCGTAAGCCTCCGCCACTATCAGACTATGACCGCTCCCTCGTGAAGTCACATGATGCACGTAAGAAAAGGAAAAGAGCATCAGGGAAGGATGTCCCACAGCTCGGACAACAGAAGCAACCAATGCAAAATCTTGTTGTTGCTAATGAATATGGTTCCAACATAGAAGTCTATCGACCAGACAACTCTGGAGAAGTGTCGGTTCAAGACCTTAATGCTTTTTTTGAACTAACTGGTTTAACCTTGGATTAATTGACGGGCAAAGCTCCAATCCAGAACCTAGAAGTTGATACCTGGAAGACTTATAAATTTGGCAAAAGTCTGTACAACCCTGCAGCTCTGAATGAATTGGGTACGCAAATGTACTTGCTCAACATGTGGTACATGCAGGCGTGTGGCAGGGGTGAGCAGTGGATCTTTGTCAGATTTAGAGACCATCATTACTTCCGTGGCGATGACATCTTACATATTAGTTTCGAAGAATTGCATCAACTATACCACTTGGACGCTCTGGACAAATCAATCATTAGCTCCTTTTGTTTGTAAGTGATTCTTACTTTTATTTAATAAACTCACTTTTATGCGTACGTGTATATAATTATCCTCACATGTAACTTATATTTATATACAGATTCTAGATGTCAGAGCTCCAAAGAATACAAGACACCAGTGTTGGCTTCATTGATCCTTATATCGTATTCAAAACCGATATTATTGTCAAGGAGCACTGGGTATCTGAAGCACAGACAAATATCATGAGGTTCTTCGTGAAGCAGCACGACAAGACAACAATACTTTTCCCATACAACTTTGAGTAAGTGTTAATAATAATGTAGTCTACACATTTTATGTAATATCAATACAACTTATATGCATGTACGTGTGTGTATAAATCAATGCAGGTTTCACTGGATACTCATTGTCATTGAGTTAAACTCAAGTCGGTTAGTAATCTTGGACTCATTGAGAAAAGAACGGGCACTATACCAAGATATGATAGACATTATCCAGGGATAATTTTGATCTCTTGCGCACAACTATTATTGAATAGACTTTGCCATAATTTATTAATGATCGTACATTATTGGTCGCACAGGGTTTAGAAAGAGTTTATTCGGCAACACCGCAAGGATTGCAAGACACCACTTAAAGTAGTTGAAATACCAGTAAGTTGTACTATATATACTTCCACACGTGTTTAATTACTATATCGTACTTCAATTTACGTGTGAGATGATGAGAATAATCTTCTTCTCGTACAGTGGTGTTTGCGGCAGGAACCAGGTAATAACTTGTGTGGATACTACGTTTGTGAATTTATCACTGCACACATAAGAACTCCTGAAGATGTCCTCAGAGTACGTATATATCAATTATTTATTTATTTTTAAATGAATATATATATATATATATGTATTAATACTTTTCCTTTTATTTCAAATGCAAGACTGAATGGTTGAAACAAAGGGTCATGCAAAAAGACCATCTGAAAGCAGTTCAAGAGTCAATAGCAGGATTTCTTCTAGAAAAAGTGCTAAATCCCAACGGCGAGTTCTACTTTGATCCTAAGGAATAAATGATGTAAATTAAATGTTTATTGATATCGTTATTTTCGAGAACAAGATTATGAAAGTGTTGTATATATACATATATATCTATAATATATATAGTTTCATACTTTATTCGAATATAATAATGCTCGAGATGAGAATTAGATGTAATTATATGTGTGCGTGTATTTATATTAGCAGCGTAGAATACGTACATAAAAACATATTATATATTAAACAAATATGTGTAACTGAACTGAAAACAGATTAAACAAAAGAAAAAGAAAAGGAACCTTTAGTCCCGGTTGGGGTTACCAACCGGGACTAAAGGGTGCGGCCACGTTTGCTCGGCTGGAGGGCCTTTAGTCCCAGCACCAACTGGGACTAAAGGTCCCTCTTTAGTCCCGGCTCGATGACCCGGGACTGAAGGTTCCACCTTTAGTCCCAGGATCGTTGTCCCGGCGCGGTAACCGGGACTAAAGGCCGTTACCGCCCGGAACAACAAGTCCATCCTGTAGTAGTGCATATACATATACATATACATATACATATACATATACATATACATATACATATACATATACATATACATATACATATACATATACATATACATATACATATACATAAGCAAGCATTTGAAGTATGTGAAATGTACTTATTTTCTTAATCATCCCATGTGAATGCATGCATCATGTAGCAATACCATTTCTCATTTTTCTCTTCTCGCCGATTTCGTCTGCAGTCTTCTCATTGGTGAAGCATTTTGTCTACGGGCTCTAGAGACTGACTGGTCAAGTCCAACGTGCATCATTGGCTTCCCGAAGCTAACAATTTGTCTACACATACTACATTTGGCCATGCAACTTGGACGTTGTCATACAGCAGCATTGTCCGCGGCTAGCTTGTAGTATTAGAGAAACTAGCAAAATTTGATTTTTGTCACCTCTAATCTTCCTCTCCATGTTCTTAATATCTACTGAAAATGCAGTGCCAATTCGACTTTCCAGTGTTGCTTGCTTAACTGAAGCAAGATAGCAGCACAACATTTTTTTTAGATAATGGAATAGATGTCGTATTCCAGCCCCACATCAGGGTGATGCTTTACCCGTTCCTTATTACAATAGCTATCCTCGCCGCAAAAGCAAGCTCATAGTTCAACGAACAAAATCGTAAAATAAGACCCAACATCTTTAACATAACCTATGTTAAACCTCCACTTTTGTCCAGCAAAAATCCCCATTGTGGCGATCTCCAAAGCACGACAAAGCATTTCACATCACTTTTTGATTCTCCGATATGTGGCCTTAAATAAAACCTGCATAAAAGATGGTACATTTTGTTTATCAAACACAATGTCATACCAACGTAGCCATAAAAACCAGGAACTTATAATCTTCCTCCTCCTTTCTGGTAGACAACAGAAGGAATAATCAGATGACACGTGCCTTCAAGACAACTTCTGCCCAACACTTAACATACCTATTAGGATTTGACACTTAAGAGTAACTTGTGCATAGCTATCTAGCTAGTTCAACTCTTGTATTTGAAGCAACACCATAATAAGGGGGAAAAACAGTACGCCCAAACCCATTTTCAGAATGGCTGGCTCATTCACTTCTATCTCCCTATCTATTGAAATCATCGATTTTTAGAGATGGACCGAAATCCAGCTGCCCTAGAAATCGATTTCTAGAGGTAATCTGTAAGGTGGTCCACCTCTAAAAAATGTTGTCGGGTTCATAAACCCGGGGTCCCCAATGAACCCGCTTCCCTGCAAAACCCGATCCAGCAGGCGGCGCAGCGACAACACGCGCCTGGGCCGACCCAGCCCAGATAAATAATGACAGGCCAGGACAACAATCCGGTCCCCGACCGGAGGGCCTAGCCAAGGTGGAACCGTGGTCCGACACCGACCTCTTTCTCCGACAGAGGAAACGCTGGACCTCTACTCGCTGCCCTTTCCTGACCGACACGGTCGGAGTCGACTGGGAACGACCGACCAGGGATGCCCGCTCGGTGAGGGCCCGGGGATCAGGTGGAGCAGATAAGGTAAGACGCTTAAGTCAACCGCAATACCGAGGACCGTACCCTGCCATGCCCTACACACCTACAGGATGGTGACACCAGGCCATGCCAGACGGGCACTATACAACCTTCCAGACGCGTTAGAGCACAAACAGTATTGTAGGCGCCGACATTAGCTGTACCAGGCGAACACGGTAGAGCCTGCCAGATGTGTCCAAACATAAACAGGATTGTGAGCACCGACAACCGTCTCGTACCCGACAGCGTGGGCAACAAGACTAGGTAGCACATGTATACACTCTCTCTATCTCTTTGACTTGTAAGGCTATCCCCTTCAACTATAAAAAGGGATGAGCTCTCTCCAAAAAGTGGGCTGGCTCTCAAAAGAAAAAAGAGGCTAGACGACTCGAGGACTCGACGACCTGAGGACTCGAACAACTCAATATCCCTAGAACTCGATAGCTACACAGAGCATACGCTCCAATACTTAGCGCACATTTGAGTACCTGTCACTCTCGGCCATTCGGTTTAGAGTCCGACCAGGCCTTTAACAACCTCCTTCTCATTTCTACTCGTTTGTAACCCCACAGCAAACTTCGAGCACCTGGGCTCAGGAATAAAGTCACCGACCGACTGAAATTGGACGTAGGGCATGTTGCCTAAACCAGTATAAATCCTGTGTCATTGCGTGCTAGGCCACATCCGATCACAATACACGGCAAAACTACACATATTTACTTGTTGGTCACTTCTCGCACCAACAAACATTTTTATAGAATTCATAAATCAAGCAAAAAAAACTCAGAACTTTGTTTCCACAAGTCATGACATGCGATTTTTGTACATATGTGGTCCGAGGATCAAACTCAGAATCTCAAGCCTCATGTGTTCTTTCCTTACAACTCCACCACAAACTTATTTGTGACCAAGTCAATGATATTATCCTTTTTATATTTACTTTAGCAAGTATTACAATTAATATTTGAGCCCCTAAATGATTTCAAAATGAAAAAGGTTAAACTGAAAAATTATAGATCTTGTCAAGTACTAGAACTTTGTTTAGGTTGTCTCTATTCAAGATCTTTTGAAAAATTCTAAAATTTGAATTTCAAAATCTAAGAACTTAAAACATAAATTTCGGATCCTAAACGATTTCAAATGAAAAAAGTCATCGTTAACTACCAAGTTTAACTTTTATATAATAAACTTTTTCTTCATATGACTTGATTTTGGAAACACTACTACACAAAAACTTAACCGAGGCATTTTCCAAACTGCCTCGGAGGCGGGCGGGTTAGTTGCCTGCCTCCATTATTGGGTGGCTGGCAGCCGGCCCCCTCTTACATCCGAGTTCGTGGGGATGGTGGGCTATGCTCCCGCCTCTTTTCACGACCTCATTGATGATGAGGTCAAAAGCGATAGCTCCAGCATAGGTGATGTCTCGATAGCTATGGCGAATGTCTTGGGACAACCACTGGTGGTAGTGGAGTCTATACAGACCCACACCCCTTCGGACCCTGTGCGAAGGCCCTGGTGCATGCGTAGGAGCACGACGAGGAGTTATGACAAAGGCAACTGAGTTAGCCGTCACCTGTGCTGGCGCGCTTGGCACAGCATGCTGCACCACGTGCGCGTAACCCGACGAGTGGCACTTGGGGTCGCGCCCGTTAGGTCCAGCGTAACATCCTGGATGGAGGGAATGACCCCCCTTAGTTCGCTCGGGCTGGCCAGAACATCGCTGCTGTGGCGATGCTTCTGTGTGGCCTCCCCGAGCCTGCCGACCCCTAGGAATAGGCAATCCACCGGAACCTTCGGGCGCTGGTGGAGACCACCGCTGCTCAACAGGTAGAGAGCTCTGCATCGTGACACCAGCTCACAGCCTCTTGCCCAACCGGAGGACTAGGGCCACACCAGTTGAATCGCTCCGTCCACTCACCACTGTTGTTGCCGAGCGCAGGGCAGGAAGCCGCGATTGTACCATGGCCTGACCCGGTGCCCGCTCCACAATGACCACCTATGCACGAATGGCTCAGGCCAAACTGTGATACTCATAGTGTCATCAACAATCGGTGCCACGCCCGACACGATGATGACGTCCATCGAGTGGTGGCGAGAGCGGGCGGCGCGGGCTCCGACCTGACCATCGAGGAGTACGGGGACACGCACCCTAGGCATGGTGGCCGACCAAACGACCAGAGCCCCAGCCTAGATGGCCCAGGGCCACGGGCCTTTGGTCGTCGTATATAGAAAGCGTCGTTCCCACAGCGCTTCCGACCACCCACCAACGTTGCCAAATACACCATGGAGACAAACCCCGGTATATGGCTCGAAGACTTCCGGCTTGCCTATCGAGCTAGAGGAGTGGATGATGACTACTTCATCATCCAGTACCTCCCCATCTGCGTGGGGGAGCATGTTTGAGCATGGCTCAAATTCCTTCCACCCTACAACATTCGCGACTGGGCGAATCTCCAGAGGGTCTTCGTCAGAAATTTTCAGGGGACGTATGTCCGTCCCGAGAATTCCTGGGACCTCAAGAGCTACCAGCAGGAGCCCAATGAGTCCCTACGGGATTACATATGTAGGTTCTCAAAGCAGTGCAACTCCCTTCCTGATGTCGTCGACGCGGACGTCATCAGTACATTCCTCTCCGGGACAACCTGCAAGTCCTTAATCCACAAGCTCGGTTGTGTGAAGCCCCGTACCACCCGCGACCTGCTTGACATCTCCATGAACCACACCTCCGACAAGGAGGCGGTCAGGGCGGTCTTCAGTGGCGGTCGAGATAGGGGCAAGTCCAACCACGAGGACCAAGGCGAGGGCCCCTCCACACAAATGGGCAAGAAGAATAAGACGGATCAGCGTCGACCGGCCAACCTAGCTTTGGTCGCTGTAGCTGACCGAGCAGGCAAGCAGCCCCAACAAGGCCAGCCCGACCACTTTGACAAGCTCATGGAGAGTCCATGTACCAACCATACCTATCTTGTTAAACACCTTTACAAGGACTGCGAGCTCCTCAAGTGCTTCTTGCGATAAGCCGCTAAGCCAAATGAAGGGAAAGGCAAGGAGGAGGCGGCCAAGAAAGGAGGCGCGGTGGGCAAGGATGAAGATGGCTTCCCTGACCTCGAGGAATGCCTCATGATCTTTGGGGGATCCGATGCCATCCACTCCAAGTGCCAATACAAGGTACACTACAGAGAGGCATACGCCGCTGAGTCGGCCATCCCCTCTTTCCATAGCTGGTCGGACTCCTCGATCACTTTTGATCAAGGAGACCATCCTTCCCATGTCGCCCGACCAAGTCGCTAACCACTCATCGTCGACTCCATCGTCCGCAAGAAGCGCCTCATCAAGGTGCTGATGGATGGAGGCAACGGCCTCAACATTCTCTACGTCAACACCCTCGACGCCATGCACATCCCCCAATCGAAGCTCCACTCAGTGAGCTCTCCCTTCCATGGCATAATCCCAGAGGAGCAGGCATACCTACTCAGGCAGATCGACCTGCCTGTCACATTTGGTGACCGTGCCAACTTCCGCTCAGAGGTCCTAACCTTCGAGGTAGTGGACTTACTAGGGTCCTACCACGCCATTTTGGGGTGGCCATGCTACGCCAAGTTCATGGTGATCCCCAACTACACCTACCTCAACCTAAAGATGCCGGGACTGAACGATGTCATCACCGTGGGTAGCACCTTTTCGCACACCTACACGTGCGACTGCGAGCATTATGAACTCGCCACAGCCATCATCAACTTCGCTGAGCTCCCAGAGCTCAGGAATTCAACAACTCCAATAGTCCCCGACTGCAACTCAAGTGCCTTCCATCTAACTGAGGAAACCAAGGTGTTGGAGATCAACCCCACTGACCCGACCAAGACGGTGCGGATTGGGACCAAGCTCCCGGCCAAATTAGAAAGCGAGCTCGCCAACTTCCTATGCGCTAATCGTGGGTCTTCGCGTGGAAACCTTCGGACATGCTGGGCATACCAAGGAAGGTAGCCAAGCATGCACTATGCATCATCTCGAGCTCAAAACCTGCCAAGCAATGCCTGCGTCGCTTTGATTAAGAGAGGCATAGCGCCATAGGTGAGGAGATCGCCAAACTCCTGGCAGCCGGATTTATCAAAGAGGTATACCACTCCGACTGGCTAGCTAATCCTATTCTTGTGAAAAAGAAGAATGAGAAATGGAGAATGTGTGTTGATTATACTGGCCTCAACAAGGCATGTCCAAAGGACCATTTTCCTTTGCCACACATAGACCAGATAGTCGACTCCACCTCAGGATGCAAAATCCTCTCCTTTCTAGATGCCTACTTAGGCTACCATCAGATCATGATGAAAGAGTCCAACCAGGTCACGACTTCATTCATCACCCTATATGGTTTGTACTGCTACGTAACCATGCCTTTTGGTGTGAAGGACATTGGCGCCACCTATCAATGGTGTATGTAGCGATGCTTCGCCGACCAAATCGACCTACCTGACCAACCTAACCAAGTTGAGCAGCCAAAACCAACAATCGCTGTCTATGTTGATGACATAGTGGTGAAAACGGCTCAAGCTAGCGACCTGATCGCAAACTTGACCACCAAATTCGTGAACCTTCGAAGGTTCAACGTTAAATTGAATCCTGGAAAATGTGTTTTCGGGGTTCCAAAGGGGAAGCTGCTCGGATACATTGTGTTCGAGCATGGCATCGAAGCCAACCCTGAGAAAATCATGACCATCTCCAACATGGGCCCTATACGCAATGTCAAGGGCATATAGAGGCTCACGGGCTGTTTGACAGCCTAAGCCGGTTCATCTCTTGACTAGGCGAATGAGGGATCCCTCTCTACAAACTTCTCAAGAAGACAGACACATTCATTTAGACAGAAGAAGCATAGCAGGCTTTGGAAAGCCTCAAAGCATAACTGATGTCATCCCCAATCCTCATCGCTCCTAAACAGGGATAATCCCTTCTCCTCTACATCGCAGCAAGCAACCATGTTGTAAGCATTGTCCTCATCGTCGAGAGGGAGGAGCCAGGACACCCCCTAAAGTTCCAACAACCGATGTACTTTGTCGATGAGGTACTCACCGTTGCCAATGTTTGCTACCCCTAGGTCTAGAAGCTTCTATACGCCGTTTTGATGGCAACCCAGAAGCTCCTGCACTACTTCACCAATCACGAGGTCATCATTCGCAACCTTGATGCCACAGGACAAATCTCCAAATGTGCTCTCGAGCTCATGGGCCACGACATTAGATATATCCCCCCACACCGCTATTAAGTCTTAGGCTCTCGCCGACTTCATCGCTGAATGGACAAAAGTCTAGCTCCTGACCCTAGATGTCACCCATGAGTACTAGACGATGTTCTTCGATGGGTCGGTCATGGCTCCCGGCTCAGGGGCTAGAGTGATTTTAATCTCCCCAATGGGAGCAGGCTCTGCTACATGATTTGTCTCCATTTTTAGCCTCGAACAATGTCACGGAGTACGAAGCCCTCATCAACGGACTACACATCGCTGTCAAGCTCGATGCCACATGGTTGTATGTCCATGGTGACTCAGAGTTGGTTGTCGACTAGATCATGAAGGAGTCCTCTTGCAAGAGCCCTCTCATGGTGGCATACTGCTAGGAGGTGCGCAAGCTCAAGGACAAATTCAGAGGGATCGAACTGCATCATGTCCCTCGAAAGGACAATGATGCCGCTGACTTCCTTGCAAAATTGGCTACCATGCGGGTTCTGTCTCTATATGGGGTCTTCATCAATGATCTCCATGAGCCATCTGCCCGTGTTCTAGAGGATCCAACCCAGACCCATTCCAACACCAGTCTGGTACGCGCGGGCTCTGACCATCGACGTGCCCCGACCCCGACCAAGTGCTTGGGGGCTCCAACATTGGGGCCTCCATGGCAATGTCACCCGCTGGCATCGCCGTGATGGCACTCGATCCAGTCGACTGGAGAGTACCGCTGCTCGCCTACCTCATCGAGGAGGTTCTCCCACTAGAAAAGACTGAAGGGCGATGAATTTCTTGATGCGCCAAGACGTTCGTTACCATTAGTAATGAACTTTACAAGCAAAGTCCAATAGGAGTACTCATGAAGTGCATCCCGACCAACCAGGGGAAAAAACTCCTCCTCGAAGTTCATGCTAGAATCTGTGGACATCACATGGCCCCAAGGTCGCTAGTTGGGAAAGCCTTTCACCAAGGTTTTTACTGGCCCACTACGCTGTGAGACACAGAGGAGGTGGTCCACAGGTGTGAAGGATGCCAGTTCTACGCTCGGTAGACTCATCTACCGATGCAGGAACTTCAGACCATCCCCATCACCTGGCCATTCATGGTCTAGGGCCTCGACATGGTCGGACCCCTCAAAAAGGCCCCGGGTGGCTTCACTCACCTACTCATGGCTGTGGACAAGTTCACCAAGTGGATAGAGGTGAAGCCAATCACTAATATCAGCTCGGAAGAGGCGGTCAAGTTCTTCCTCGACATCATCTATCGATTTGGTGTTCCAAACTATATCATCATCGACCATTGAACAAACTTCACCGAGAAGAAGTTCCTGGACTTCTATGATGGATACGTCATCAGGATTGATTGGGCCTTGGTCGGACACCCGTGTACTAACGGTTAGGTCAAGCAGGCCAATGGTATGGTCCTCTAAGGACTCAAGCCCCGCATCTTCGACCGACTCAAAAAGTATGCCGAGCGATGGGTTGAAGAGGTCCCAGCGATCCTCTAGAGCCTGAGAATGACCCCAAACCGATCCACAGGGTTCACCCCTTTCTTCCTGGCCTACGGAGCTGAAGCAGTGTTGTCGTCCGACCTCAATCATGGTGCCCCAAGAGTAAAGGCCTTCGACCAAGACTGAGCCGCGGAGGCTCAACAAGATGTAGTCGACCTGCTCAAGGAGGCTTGTGAGACGATCATGATCCGCTCCGCTCATTACCAACAAACTCTCCGCAGGTACCATGAAATAAAAATTAGGGAGAGGATCCTTGAGGTTAGTGATCTCATACTTAGGAGGACCCAGTCAACCAAGGACAAACATAAGCTTTCTCCACCATAGGAAGGACCATACATGGTGGCCGAGGTGATCTGACCGGGCACCTACCAGCTGAAAGACGACAATGGCAATGTTCTCACCAACACATGGAATATTGAACAGTTATGTCATTTCTTTCCCTAAAACTTGGTCTTTTTGCTTATTTCCATTCAACGTTTGCTCCTACAGCACCCTAGCCCGAGCACTCTCAGCCTGGGTCGCTTGGGGGCTCCACAGGGGTGCGATACCACCCTCTATTTTTTTACTATCATGTAGTAATACTTTTCACCCAAACGAAAGGGCATCGCCCAAACAAAAGGGCATTTCATTCCTTTGATTATCCTACGTAACTGCGCTTTAACCTCCCAACTAATCACACCCTGTCATAACCTACGGTTATGAGTAGCTAAGCCTCACGGGCCATGCCTGGGTTCTTAAGGTTGCAGCCTACGGGTCAAGGGGCAGGTGCAAAAGGGAAAGGACAAAAGACAAAATTACGCAAGGATAAAAACAGGGGCGAATGGGACAAGCTTCCCATCACGAGTGATTTCATCACAAAAAACTTAAAATATTCATGAATGTAAAACTATTCACATGAGGGCTCCCCCATGAACTCATCTTTTACATGAAGTGACTATTTTTACTCTAACTCTATTATGGCCCCCACCGGCATCGGCTGACGGTACGGTTGACGAGGACGAAGGCAGCCTGCTTCTGATCGGGACGATGTTCGGCTCTGTTGGGTGCGGGATGATGCTTGCCTCTGACCCAGTCTCCGCTCCCTCTAGAGGCTGGATGACATCTTCCTAGCACACGTCTTCGGCCATGGTCGAACGGTGAGCCTCCATCACCCACTGCGCGGTGACCTACTCAGCGACCATCTGTGCATGTGGCACCAGACTCTCCCCTAGCACATGGATTTTGTCTGTGCTCCACCCATTGGTGTATCCTCTACAGATGGCCATGAAGTCTAGATCAGGGTGATGGGTCGCTATCGATGTCAGCACCCTCGACATCCCGTAGAACATGCCATCGAAGATGAGTGCCCGAACTTCATTTAGGACCTCCACCAGCTGGACGACAGGCGTACTAGTGCTCGGTCCTGACATGAACACCTTAGAGACGACCACCTACGTGATGTTGTGAATCTAGTCGAGTTCTCCCTCGAGAGTGCATCGCTCCTCAACGGACTGGGCTAGTGCTTCCGCTCCCCGACCAACCACCGCTTTGATCATCTCTAGCTCTTGCTCCAGAGAGCTGATCTTTCCCCCTAGTTCTAGAAATAGATGACAAATTCAGAAGCAAAGGAAAGGAAAAATCAAGGCATCAACCAAAGGCGAAACAGATATGTACCAAGGCGAGCGCTTTTGAGAATGGAGAGCCCTTCCTCTTGCTGGGTAACCCTCTCGAGCAGTCGAGCATTTGACTCCTTTGCCCCTAGCATCTACCCCCAGAGCATGACCACTTCTTGCTCAGTGTCCGACCAGGCCTTCCGATTCACCTCTAGAGCCTCCAAGGACTTCTAGAGTGCTGCCTTGGTCTCTGCCAAGTGGGCTTCGCCACGTCAAGTTCCCACTCGGTAGCAGTCGCCTGCTCGAACACACATACCTCCACCGCCCGTGCTCCTGTTGCCTCGACCGCCCGGTCTTGAGACTCACGGCGGGTGGACTCTAGTTGATGCCTGAGCTTGTCAACCTGCCATGATGCCACCACTTCTTGATCCATCCCACCATGCTCTTCCCAAAGAAATCGAGACTTACGGATCGACATCATCTCTAGGTCCTGCAAGACAAGAAGTAGGCATGCTGAGACAACCATTTAAAAGCCCAAGAATCAAAGACAACACCAAGAACATAGAAAACTTACCTCTATAATGCATGGTAGGTCGACTGTCATGGCCTAATGGATGAGCTCAACCCTCTCCAAGGCCTCCTTGATCCTCACCTTGGTAAGGGCGAGATCAGACTCCATCGGTAGTCCTCTCTCCCCGAGCAGGTTCCAGAGCTTCACCTCCTCCTCGTCATGAAGGACGAACCAGGCCTTTCTCGGCTCACCGAGGCAAGGCCACACCAGCTCATGGGTCACCTCCGACCCGCTGGAAGATCCCACCATCGTAGTATAATGCGATGATCAGATCATCACCAACTCCTAGGATGGTGGGATGGCTGGTGGCTCCACCCCAGTGTCTCCCTCGCCAGAGAAGGTGATGTCCACCGCTAGGAATCCATGGCTCGCCGATAGCTGCTCTACCTCTGTCCTAGCCACAGTTCCTCCAAACTCCTCCAGCTCTGACTTGGCGGGCGAACCATGCGCTCCTCCACCGGGCGAGATAGGGAGCCTAGTTTCCCTCCTCTCCTCCTCCACAACCGTTAGGGGAGGGACTGCAAGGGTCACCTCCGACCTAACCTCCGTAGTCACCAAAGGAATTGCCGCCACCGCCGCTACCGCCATGCTCACCGACTGGCCGGGAGGAATGCAACCCCCCGTTAAGGAAGGTCGTGTCACCGCCAACCTACTTCCCCCATTGCTCGTCGTGACCTACTATAGGCTGGGTCTCCACTCTTCTCGCATGGGAGGTGAGGAGATCCCCAGTCCTACCATCCCCTGGTGCTATCAAATGAGCACAGGTTAGTCACACTCAAAAACTCAACTATGAAAACAAAAGGGAACATGGATACATACCCAGATTAGAGCGGCAGAACCCTGAAGCCCCAACTGACTGACAACGAGCCAACTGGATGAGGATCACTTGGGGGTCATGACCCGTGCCCCCTCGCATCAATCGAGGGTGGAGCCAACCCGGCTGGTCCCGATCGGCCCACGGATGGCCGCGACCGCCAGCTCATAGTGAAACCATCAGAGCAACTGGTGGAGCATCTCCCCATTGGGGATTGTGCACACATGTTGACCCCAAAGACATATGGGAATGATCACGTCCCTGCGATAGACCAACGTGCTCTACTACACTCTGAGCAGGGGGCGCAAAGCCGACAATTCCTCCGATGGGCGCGGCGACCATGCCCGCTTCGCCTCTCATTCAAGGGTGGTGTCTTCGCTCGTGGCGTGCTTCCTCAATTTAGGAACATCGCCGCACGTCTCAATATCATGCCCGCCGTAGACAGATGCGACCGTGGGCTCATGGTGCTCCACCAAGGTCATAGCAGCACTCCTATCTCCATCCTCCGAGGCACTCATGTCGTCACCCATCTCCGTGGGCTCCTCTGACTCGAGCTCTGCCTCCATGTCACTCTAGCTCTCGCCCCCCAGACCTGCCAGTTGATCTCCTTCTCCTTATCGAACCTTTTCTGAGCCTTCTCGATTTTCTTCTTCTTCTTGGCATGCACGGCCTCCCTCTTGGTAGCTTGCCAAGCCACACCTTCTGGCCCTCTCGAAAGATGCATCTAGGATTTATAGCCCGTGAGTCCCTTCGAAGTGGGCAACTCAAAATCAATCAAAACATCAAAACAAGAAGGAAAAGATCACGGGAAAAAGCATACCAAATTGGCAGCTTCATGGCATGAAGGGGACCGAGCGTCCCTTCGAGGGAGTATTCATCCCTCAACTACAGCACTCGATCGAGATGACTCCATACTTTAGCCTTTGGAAACTCCTCCAGCGACGCACGGTTGGGATCCATCGGGCCAGAGTATTCCAACATCGATCATGTTCTCTCCGCTAACGGGGTGACCCAACGGTGGAAGAAGGTATGGAAGACCTACAAACCATCGAGGCCATAGTGCACGAGCCTCAAAAGCTCCATCTCAATAATTTCCAACTTGTTCTGCCGGCCGGCCGGACCCCACGACCAGCTTTCCCTCCTCTCCGGCCTCTCCCCGGTGAATGTTGGGAATGGCGCCTTTGTTAGGTTCCTAATGTAAAACCACTCACCGTGCCACCCCCAGTTGGAGTCACAGGGGGAGAATGCAGGGTAGGGGACCAACGACTTTGGCCTCTTCTGTAGGGCAAACCCTCTAATCGGACAGGGCTCGCCTGCTGAAAATCTACTGGAAGAGGTCCATGTGCGGCTCCATCCTGAGGAAGGCCTCACAGACGGTGACAAAGCTGGCGATGTGTAGTACCCCAGTCGGGTTGATGTGCTGCAACTCTAGGCCCCACTCTTTGAGGAGCCCGCGTAGGAACCAGTGCGTGGGATACTGAGCCCATGCTCATGGAAGGCAAGGAAGGAGACGACCTCATTGGCCTAGGGTTGCGGAACAACCTCCCCCGATGCAGGAGCCCTCCAATGCGCCACCTCCTTCAACGGGAGCAGCCCCTTCTCAGCGAAGGTGGCCAACACCTCCTCATCCATGTTGGAAGGCCTATAGTTTGACATTGCACCTCAGATTTGAGATCAAATCTGTGAGTTTTCCTATCCTTCGCTCTACCCTCCTCTCTCCTAGAATTTGCCGCGGCACACAAATAGACTTGGCGAATAAAAGAAAGGAGGAATGACAGCAGTTGAAGAAAGATGAAAGAACAGGAGGAAAATCTTCCCCCTTCCCCCTATTTAATGCGAAAAGGCGTGCGGTGGGACGTGGCCCTGGCTAACGGGACACGGCCTACCCAACAAAACATCACCTGGCTAAACAGGACATGGCCTAGGTGGGGCCCACCACTAACATAACCCGGACACAGAAACTAAGGCGCAACCACACGCAAACGACCCTCCGCCTTCCTAGGCAGAGTTTGGGAGGGCCCACCAATAGAATCTCCATTGAGGAGAGGCCAACGGGTCACCCGTGTCAATCAAACGACTCGGGTGGCTGCCGAGCGACAGGTAAGGAGCAGTGCGATGCACCATGCGGGTTATGCCGACTCCTCATAAATGACGGACACATATCTCATTTGGGCATATCCGATAGGAGCTCCCTAGACCCGTCACTCAAATCATCAAGATAACTTTACCAAACCCCCTTTTATTTTTCTAGTACATGATCATTCATTCATCCATTCTCATACATGTAGCAGAACCGACCAATTTATAAGAGCACAAGTACAATGGTAGCCCGTAAGCTCACTCCTCGTCCACGGTGGGACAGAAGCAGTTCTTGCAAGAAGATACTCATCTAGACTTACCCATCATAAACCAAAAATAATGTGACTCCAAGGATTATACAAGGCTTTATAAGAGGAGGTAGCTTGACAACATTTTGCATAAAAAGCGACTAACTCAATTGTACAATTATAATTCGATCATCAAATTAATTATAGCTATTCATCTCTAGATTAGTGACTAACCTGTGCCAAACATGTAGTATATCATTTAGTAACATACAATAGTAACCATAGCCGGTGTAGTAATTCCATGTTCATCCGAACCATCACATTCCATAACACAACTACTACGATGTTGGGGCTAGCCAAGTTTCTCACTGTCCAGGAGAGACAACAATTCAAATCAATTTCAACCAGCTAGAAATTTATTCCTAATATAAACCTAGGTAGACTAGATCAACGGTCACCTTTGGTACAACTTAGGTATACATTTCGTGAGTTCGCCCAGCACCGCACAATCAGGGACAACCAGCTGCTAGGACGATCAGGACTACCCTGCCCTTGGGCTCATGGCTGGCTCTCCGCATATCCTTACTACCATCCAGAGTGCGCACTCTAATAGAGCAGGCCCCAGCCTGAGTTGAGCTACTCAACTTTGCAGTCAAAACGAGTTATCCGACCAGCTAAGTGAGAGGCATGCGTTCAATCTTGTTAGAAGTGCCAACAATGGTACGGTCCTTAATCGGCATAGACGAAATCACATGAGTCCACCTACACATAGACTCTGTCCAGCCTCCATTTTCATTACCTCATGGTTCTTTTCTATAATAGCAAATATAGCCAACCGTGCTTCGGTATCCACCTATATCTCGCAGGTGACAGAAAATCACCCGACTTCTACTGGTCTAAGCATGGCTAAGCATATATTCAATCCTGGACCTACATAGGGTTAGAGGTATATGTAACTGGACAAGGTAGTTCTATGCATCAAGTGTTTCCAATCAACTCTGATAACCTAATGCATCAAACATAAAGGACTCAAGTAATATTTTGTAAAACATGGGAGACTTAGAATGCTCTAAGGCTTGTCTTTGAGGAAAGAGGTTGGCCGATGATCTGGGCACTCAGGGAGATCTTTGAGAGTCTGCACTTCTTCTCCTAGAGCTACGGCCTAAGGCATCTCCTATTGATCCTCCTCTGCTTGCTCATTGAACTCTAGGAGAGTTATTTCTTTGGACGATCCTATATGCATGAGAATGAATGAAGATATCATGAATGCATATATGATGATATGTATAATATGATATGATGTGATGAATGAATCCTCCTAAATGTTTTCAATAGATTTGCATTAAAGTAATAGCAAGTTGCAACTTATCTTACTGAGTAGGTGCATATCTCTTTTCTAATAACTAAACAAACACTGATGTAAATCATTTTCTAGACTACTAGACAACAGCCACTTGTTTTGACCATAACTGGAGTTATACACATCAAAATAATATGGTTGTGGACATTCTAGAAATCTTATGAAATTGCCTATAATTTTCTTTTAATGTACTTAGTGTGATTCAACAGTTATCTAGGTCAAACATTTCAATCATTCAAATCTATCCACAGAGCAAGCATTCCTGACAGCAGACTTCTAACAGTCAAAATTCTTAAACCATAATGCCTATAACTATGAAAATTTAATACAAGGTATATCAGTAAGTTATCTACAACTTTGTTATTAACAAGTTTTATAGAAAAGACCATTATCACCTTGAAATTATCAACTCAACCAAAACTATACATGCAGCCATCTAGTTGAATTATAAAACAATAATTAACTAGTTGCATACAACCAATTGCTTTTAAGACTTATTAATAATATTAACAGATCATATGTATCACAAGCACCCTAGAAAACATCATGGTTAAACATAACTAACTTATTTATATTCATTTATTATTTTCCTTAAATAATAGGGTGATTTAAAGGTTAAATAATTCCATTGCTTAATAAATTCTAATAAAATTATAGTAGCCTACAAATGACCTCAATAGTCTACTGTACAAATTTCATGCCAATTGGATAAGTACAACTACCTCTACAAAAATGACAACTTACATAGGCTTATTTTAGCAAAAATAGTTTATCATAGTGCAAAGTGTCAAACAATAGTTTTAATATTTTTATTACATTCCTCCAAGCATAAGAATACTATGTAAAAATTTGCATGATCATATGTTATGTTTTTACCCCAATTAATTTCACTAGAAACTAGCAATTAATTAGGATTAAATATGAAGACCATATTCAAAGTATGACTACTATAAGTTTAGTATTTTTCATAGCTAGAGCATGTCAACACAGGATTAGCAAAATTGGAATCACAATTTTATCACCTTTCTAGCTCAAGTTATGCATTTAACAAGATAGAAACCATTTAAAAAGCATTTATCTAGCTACATTTTATTCTCCTAGAAAAATACCTCAAAGAGTAGATTTCATATTTTTATCAAATACTACACTTCGCAAGGAAACCAACAAAATTGGAATCACCCCATTTGGACATTTTTTCATTTAGGTATGCATTTTGAAACTGGTATTCAAATATGTGAAAGAAATAAAAAATAAAACTAAACCTAAATGCTAGACACACCCGACTCTAGTGTACCCAGAGGCTGATAGCAGGACTGAAAGGAGACTGTGACGCCTAAGAGGGGGGGGGTGAATTAGGTAACTTAAAACTCTAACTCTAAACTATGGCCTCTTTTTCTAACCTTAGCAAAACCAATGTAAAAGATAAACTATCTAAATGTGCAACTATGGTTTTGCTAGTGTGTTGCTATCTCTACCACAAAATGAGTTATGCAAACAATGTAAATGCGGAAGCTAAAGAGTAAGGTAGAGATATGCAAACTTCCATCGATGACTCAGCTCAGAGTCCGGTCATCATCGACTAGATGCGTCCGGTCGTGCTGGCGCCGCTCTAGAACCTCTCTAGAATCGATCGGACGCTGTACTTCGTGCGTTCGGTCGTCCAGTCTGCTACGTCCAATCATGCTAAAAACATTGCCATGATGATGAACAGTGTCACCAGTGCATCCGGTCATTGCTTCGCTCAGCGCCCGGTCACTACTACTCAGCGTCCGGTTATAGCTGCCGATGCCTGGTGTTACCGAGCACCAGTGCGTCCGGTCACTCATAAAGTCGTGTCCGGTCACCTCTGTCGGGCTCATTTCTTTGCGATCTTACGTCCGGCTTGGTTCCAATCTTTATGCTTAGACTTTGCTTGACCTTGTACGTCTTCTATGCATCTTCACATGTCTTTTTTGAGATGTTGATCATCGGATCATCATGTCACCTTCGTCTAAGTCATGTCTTGCACCCTATTGAACTACAAAACAATCACTTACACATTCATTAGTCCAATTTAGTTGTGTTGGTCATCAAACACCAAAATCCAAAGTAAATAGGCCTAGGGTCCATTTCCTTACAATCTTCCCCTTTTTTGTGATTGATGACAACATGACCAAAACAAGCAAATAGTTAAAATTTTCAAATTTAAAAACTATTTACTTGCTAGGATGCAATGCAAAGGGTAAGGTTATATGATGCTAAAAGATACCATATGTAAACATCTTTGGAAACTTATATTGCCCTTGCAAATATCCCCATGTGGCATTATGAACTTAAGCCTCCCCCTAACTCCATAATCTACTATCCTTCCTTTCTTAGACCATTACCAATTGAAAACTATTACTGTTACAACTTGTAAATTATTATGATCGGGCTTGCTTTTGGTCGTATAAATTCTCCCCCTTTGGAATCAAACACCGAAAAGGAAGACATTAGTAGCACAAGGGAGGGTCAAACTTTATGATCCTTTGTATGTGGAGTGGAATAGGTCACAAAATTTGACTCTCATATTAGATAGACTAAGCTCCCCCTAAATTTATGCATACATAGGATGGAAAATGTATTAATGCTCAAGGGAGTTTAATCTATATAATGCATGGAGAAAGCATATAAATACCAAAGTGAAATCAACATGATGATATCAGTTTAGAAATACCACATGTGGAAAGCAAATTGATTTATACCAATTGCAAAAGGTGGTGGATATTTGAAGTATGATGCTTAACTCTGAGGACTCCATTTTCCTTCCAATGAGACTACTACACACATTATAAGCTTGAAAAAGGTGTTAGTCTCAAAGCATCCAACTTGTAGAGTAACCTCCACCTAAATTTGTGCACACAAGTATGGAATACTTGTAGGAGACATGCACATTCATTTTAGAATAAAAAATACCACTTGAAAGATGACATCACATGAATGTGAGAATCATTTTTGAAGATGATATTCAGGAGAAATTATCTACAATTTGGACTTTGGCACATATTAGATGAACAATTGTAAAACAAGCTATGTGCCATGCTCCTAAACAATTTAAACCATGTAGGTTTGCTCCAAGGGTTAAGAGTGAAACCAAGCAAGCCTACCATAAGATATACCTAGTGTATGCAAAACAAAAGATTAAACATGCAAACCTAGGAATGAAAAGGAACTAGATGCTCATTGAAATTGCAAGAAATTAAATCTAGTTACCTAACATGGTGAGGGGAATTTGGGTCCATAGTGTTCACTGACCCACTTTGCAATTGACATGACCCAATATGATGCACCCCATGAAATGCACCCAAAACTATACCAAGTCTCCAAATTCCCTGAAGTCCATCAGACTTCTCACTTTCCTTTCGGGATCCAAACCTTCTTGGTGCTCTTCATGTTGGAAATGATCTCCTTTGGCACCCAAACGCATTTGGCCGCATTGTTGGCTTGCTTGTTCACCTTGATGGCCACCACCTTGTCATTTTTCTTCTTCTTCAAGAGATAAGGTGTGGAGGCCTTTTTGTCCACCTTGTTAGTGTAGGTGTTGGAGAACTTGCTTGTTTGCTTTTTCTCTTTCTTCTTTGCTCCTCCCCCATTCTTCACCTTGCACTCATAGGACTTGTCGCCTTCCTTGTGACATATGTAGCAAACCATGGTTTGTCCTTCATCAAGCTTCTTTACTCTCTTAATGGTGTTATCTTGATGAAGTTGGGCTTGCTCTGTCTTGCCTTTCACTTGAGTCAAGTCCTTGGTGAGGCGAGCCACTTCTTGCTTGAGTTGCTCATTCTCCTTTGTGACCTCTTGTGTGCATATTTCTACAACAATTTTCTCAACACAAACTTGGTTGTACAAGGGTGAGTCTAAACATAAATCATTATAGGAAGTAGAGGCATCATTTTTAGGCATGTCAAAAATAGAACCTTCCTTTTTAGATGCCTCAGTGGGTGGCTTCAAGATTAGCAACTTTATTAGTTAGCTCATCACAATGTTTGCACATAGTTTCCATTTTGGTAAGCAAACTTTTATAAGCATCTTGTGAGCTAGCTAACTTTTTCTTTAATTTTTTATTTTTTTTACAAGTTGCTCATCATTGATTATGCAATTATTTGTGTTTGCACTAGTCTCAAGTTGCTCAATTTTAGTAGATAGCTCCATATTAAGATTGACAAAAGTTTCATATTGTTCAAGCAAAGTAGCATAAGCTTGTTGTGAGCTATCTAGTTTTTCTTTTAATTTTTCAAGCTTCTTTTGTTGACTAGTGCAAACTTTAGCAAAGTTAAGATTTTCTTGCACAATTTCATTATAAGAAGGTAGCTCATCATCACTATCACTATTATTGTCACTATCAGTAGGGATAAACTTTTTGTTACCTCGTGCAATAAGGCACACATGTGAGGTGCTTGATGATGAGTGCTTGTGCCCTCGTCTCTTGTGATGGTCTTCTTCTTCACTTGAAGAATCATCCCATGATCTTATTGATGTGAGGGCTTTGTCCTTGCATGCCTTCTTCTTTGTCTTGGGTGTGGGCTTGTTTGGACAAACTTCCACAAAGTGCCCCAACTCACCACATCCATAGCATCCTCTCTTTCTTTGCTCATTTCTTTGATTTGTGAAGATGAAATCTTGAATTTGGATGGGCACACCCTTGACAATGAGCCTTTGGATCATCTTCTCCACCTTGTTGATAAGTTTGATTGATTCTTCATCAAGGTTAGAGGTGGAGGAGGAAGATTGATCATCATCACTTGAATCTTCTTCTTCATCATCATCATCATCATCATCCTCATCTTCTTCTTCATCTTCACTTGAGGAGCTTGAGCTTGAGCTTGTCTCAACTTGCTTGCCCTTCATCTTCTTTTTCTCACTACATGTGAGAGCTTTGCCTTTGCTTGATGAAGAGGCTTCTTCTTGACCCATCTTGCATGACATTTCAAATGCCACTTTCTTACCAATGACTATGGCTAGGGTCATGGTGATCAAGTCCTCCATATTGTGAAGAATGGTGATGATGCTTGCATAATTCTTTTGTGGTAGCATGCAGATGATATTCCTCATGATGTATGCATCATTTAGCTTTGTTAATCCTATTGAATGGAGCTAATTGATAATTAGATTCAGATGAGAATACATATCATGAACAAGCTTATCATCATTCATTTTCAAGGAATCATAATTTTGTTTAGCTAGACAATGTTTTTGCTCACGGACATTAGTTGTGCCATCATGGAGCTCTTGGAGTTTTAACCAAATTTCATGTGCCGTATTTAAAGTGAACACTTGGTTAAACACATCCATGCTAAAAGATTCAAACAAGCAATTCTTAGCTCTAGCATTGAAATGGATTTCTTTTTCTTCACTCTTTGTGGGTTTATCAGGATTCTTAATGGGTTTCATCCGTCACGAGTGACTCTCCAAACATCCAAGTATACCGCCTCAAGGTGACAAGCCATTCTAGCTTTATAGTAGGAGAAGTTAGTGCCATCAAAGTGTGGAGGCCTAGAGGTATCCATCACAACCACTCTAAATAGCGTCTGCTCAGCGGCGGTGAAGCCAAAGGTCCAAATTGAGCCAACCGGCTCCGATACTAATTGAAAGGGGACCATGACGCCTAAGAGGGGGGTGAATTAGGCAACTTAAAACTTTAACTCTAAACTATGGCCTCTTTTTCTAACCTTAGCAAAACCTATGCAAAAGATAAACTATCTAAATGTGCAACTACGGTTTTTCTAGTGTGTTGCTTTCTCTACCGCAAAATGAGTTACACAAACAATGTAAATGTGGAAGCTAAAGACTAAGGTAGAGATATGCAAACTCCTGTCGATGACTCTAGTATTTTTACCAAGGTATCGAGAAGCGCGCAAGCTTCCCCCTAGTCCTCGTTGGAGCCCCTCGCAAGGAATCCTTCACAAGGGCCAAGCTCCCGGTTGGGTATCTCCGTGGATAACCTCGGGCCTTCCCCATGCACAAGTAGGTCTCCGATGTGCCTTCTAGCAAGCCTCTCCCAGATGCTCCCCGCCGTCTTCACTATCAAGCTTCCAGTAGAAACACCATGGGCCTTGTTCCCTCCGGTACACGGTGGTGGCCACACCACAAACACGGTTGGTATGATCTCGCAAGACTACAAACCTCACTAAACACAAAGGCCTAAACCTAGAGCAAGCGCATAAGCGGTGGTCCAATCAACCTAAGCACTTTGTAAAGCACCTATGCTAATCACCTAATGAATCACTAAGCACTATGCAAGTGGAGATCACTAAAATGGTGTATCAACACCCTTGGTATGTTTCCTCAGCTCCACGCTTACCAAATGGCCAGTTGGGGGTCTATTTATAAGCCCCACTGAGAAAGTAGCCGTTAGGGACAAAACCTACTTTTCTGCTACTGACCGGACGCTGATCATGTCCTGACCGGACGCGTCCAGTCATCTCGACCATTGGAGCACGCGCATTGATTAGACTCAGCTTAGAGTCTGGTCATAATCGACCAAACACGTCTAGTCGTGCTGGCGATGCTTTGGAACCTCTCTAGAATCGATTGGAAGCTGCATTTCGTGCGTCTGGTCGTCCAGTCTGCTGCGTCCGGTCATGCTAAAAACATTGCCATGACGATGAACAGTGTCACTGGTGCATCTGGTCACAGCTTCGCTCAGGGTCCGGTCACTACTACTCAGCATCCGATCATAGCTACCGACGCCTAGTGTTGCCGAGCACCGGTGCGTCTGGTCACTCATAAAGTCGCGTCCGGTCACCTCTGTCGGGCTCGTTTCTTTGCGATCTTGCATCTAGCTTGGTTCCAATCTTTGTACTTGGACTTTTCTTGACCTTGTATGTCTTCTATGCATCTTCACATGTCTTTCTTGAGGTGTTGATTATTGGATCATCACGTCACCTTCGTCCAAGTCACGTCTTGCACCCTATTGAACTACAAAACTATCACTTGCAAATTCATTAGTCCAATTTGGTTGTGTTGGTCATCAAACACCAAAATCCAAAGTAAATGGGCCTAGGGTACATTTTCCTTATAGGGACCTTGAGTCAATCTAGCCCCATGCGTTAGTCACACAGAGCAGAGCACGATGATTGATCGGACACTACTCATCGCCGGCGAGGTCACTGGCGGTGAGGTCACCACCGATGGCTTCACCTCGACATCCATGGCGAACGGTGGAGCTGCGCGGTAGTGCTCCGATGAGCTTCAGCCATGGTAAGCTCAGGCGAGGCTTGCTACATCTACGAGGTGACCTAGCAAAGCTAAAGGATGCAGGTTAGGGTTCGGGGTGGCGCCGGTGAGCTTGACCATGTGCATGGCGCCACGGCGGCGAGAGCACAACGGCGGAAGGCCATGTTCTGACGCCAGCGCATCGACACTGGCCAGCGGTCATAGGCGTGAGCTTGGCATGACTCTAGGCTAGCCTTAACGTGAGAAAGGAGAGAGCGAGATGGATCAGTGGAGCATAGCCATGATGAGCGCGAGCATGGCGGCGCTCCGGTGACTGTCACGGCAACGGCGAACACACTATGAAGCTTACCTTGGCTTGAACACTGGTGTGAGTGGGTTGGGGAGGTGGAGAAGATGATGGCAGACCGGTGGGCAAGCGGTAGTGGCCGAAGGTGCGACGGTGGTGCGCGAGAGAATGCGGCGGCGCTCAGCATTGGCGACTGTGGCACGGCGCTCCGCTTTGATCTAGCGTGTGCCAGAGAGAGCGAGGTACGAGAGAGAAATGAGGCGAGCACCAGCATCGCATGCCTTATCTCCCCGCACTGGCCTGACTGGCCCTGATGAACGCGACTGATGGAGCAACTTCAAGTGATCGTTACTCCTAATCCGTGGCGAGTTAGTGAAAACCATATTAGTGAAAGTTGTAGAGCTACCTGTGATCTACAAATTTTCTTTAGGAAGAATCCCAAAATTCTCAATAGTTAGAGATCTACAAAGCCCTAAAGTACTGTACTTAAAACTAAAATCCTCGTTTTAGACAGAAAATTTTTGCAAGTCCAAAACATAATTTTCTTGCTATTTGTGAGCTATTTTTGAGCATGCTATGCACTTAATTAGACCTTGACCCAAAAATAAAAGTTGTTACCCTAGTCAATTACTACAACTTTGCTTAAGGGTGCACTGCCATGCAAACACTCTATGCTATAGTTCAACTTAGGTCAAACATACAACTTGAAAATGAAAGCCTACACTATAGCCATGACTTAGAGGCCAAATGGGTCCAAGTCATGAATACCAAAGTTGTTCCATGTGACATTCTAAACATGTTTAAGGCACTCCTAAGGTCCCACAAACATTTTATACATTGCTCACATGTAAATCCTAGCATATGTAAGCATTAGCATATATATATGAATCAACATTTCATGTGACAAAGTATAAGAATGAGATGAAATTTCATATGCTCATGTTCATGAATGCTTGGATGATGCTTGTGCTCATGAAATGCAAGTGCAAATTGCAATGCTTAACATAGAGGTGTTACAATACATGCATTCATACATTCATCCCATACATTCAAGCATTGCATGTGCGATTGTTGCATCACAACGCTTCGTGTTGCGTCATGAAGTGGTAGTCGCCTCATTTGATATAAGCAATGACCGACTGGGGTTCGAAGGTTGGCCCAAAAAGGGCTCAAGGCCGCCTCATGTCAAACAGAGCCAGGTGAGAAAACATAGATGAGCCCCAGCGGCCCCCGCTCGATCCGCTCAGAAGCGGACAGGGTCATCTCGACCTTCTTGTTCGATCCTGACCTCGAGCCATGCCTATAGAATCTCCATCGAGGGAAGGCCAGTGGGCCACCTAAGTCGGTCTCCAAAATGGTTCAGGCATCTACTGGGAGGCGGGTTAAGGAGCAGTGGAATGCCACATGAGGGCTATGCTGACCCCATTATGAACGATGGACTTGAATTCCACTCGGACATGCCTATTATTAAGCTCACCGAGCGCGTCGCTTGAGCCATCGAGGCAAGCGACGTTAGCTCAACCCTTTGTAGAACTTAATTACCTTGCTCTGTGTTACTCTTTCCATCTCTTCTAACACTCGGATTGGTTTCTCTTCATATGTCAAATCCAATTGGAGCTTAATGTTGGTGGGTGCAATGGCTTCCTTAGGTATACAAAGACATCTTTTCAACTGAGAAACATGGAAGACATCGAATGTCACACTCATTTTTAGAGGAAGTTCTAACTTGTAAGCGACATTTCCTTTCCGTTCAATAATCTTGTATGGCCCTACATATCTAGGTGCAAGCTTTCTTTTTACTCAAAATCTCTGCACTCCTTTCATGGGTGACACTTTTAAGTATACATAGTTTCCCACTTCAAAAGTTAGTGGTCTTCTTCTTTTATTAGCATAACTCTTTTGTCTTGACTGAGCTGCTTTCATATGCTATTGGATAATGCATACCTGCTCTTTAGCTTCAGTGACAAAGTCAATGCCAAAGTATCTTCTTTCACCGGGCTCAATCTAATTCAAAGGAGTTCTACATTTCTGACCGTACAAGGCTTCAAAAGGAGCCATCTTGATGCTCGCTTAATAACTGTTGTTGTAGAAGAACTCGGCTAAAGGTAGCCATTTCTCCCATGAACCCTTGGAAGATATAACATAGGCTCTCAACATATCTTCTAAGATCTAGTTTACTCACTCAGTCTGTCCAGAAGTTTGTGGATGGTATGCTAAACTTCTAATTAGTTTAGTCCCCAAAGCTTGGTGCAAGTGTTCCTAGAAATGAGGTATAAACTATGGTCCCTGATATGAGATTATGGTCCTAGGTACTCCATGTAGCCTCATGATCTGAGAAACGTATAACTTAGCATACTTCCCCACGTAATACCTTGTGTTCACCGGTATAAAATGTGCTGACTTGGTGAGATGATCTATAAAATGGCCTGTAATAAAGTTCATACTTATTTCCTCCCATTTCTAGCCTGGAATAGGCAATGGCTGAAGTAATCTAGCAGATTTCAAATGAACGACCTTTACTCTACTGCAATTATCACACCTAGCGACATAGGTGGCGATCTCTTTTTCATCTTGGTCCACCAAAAAAGGGTTTTCAAATCTTGATACATTTTGCTACTACCTAGATGGATAGATAACTTGGATGAATGAGCTTCATCTAAAATTTGATTTCTAAGCTCATGGTCTTTAGGTACCACAAGTCGGTCCTCAAACCATAGCACACCTCTTTCATCTAACCTGAAATGCTTGGATTCCTGTTATTTCATCTTTCTCTTAATGTGAAATACACCGACATCTGTCTTCTACAGTTCTATGATTTTGCTCTCAAGTGAACAACTGACAGTGATATTGTGCAGCACAATAGGATGTAACAAATTAAATCCATCTTCCAACAATGCTTCCAAAGTGTTGCAATGAGATTTCCGACTAAGTGCATCTGCTACAACATTGGCTTTTCCTGGATGGTAGTGCACTTCTAAATTGTAGTCCTTGATCAGCTCTAACTATCTTTGCTGCCTCATGTTTAGCTCAGGTTGAGTGAAGATATATTTGAGACTTTAATGGTCAGTATATATATGTGACATATGTTTCCCAACAAGTAGTGTCGCCATATCTTCAATGCATGAACAACTGTTGCAAGCTCTAAATCATGCATAGGGTAATTGGCTTCATGCTTTCTCAACTACCGAGAAGCATAGGCAATAACTCTTCCTTCTTGCATGAGCACTGTGATAGAACCGCCCAACACAAGGAAGATAGTAACATGTAAATATTCCAGTAACCACAGCTAACTCTCCTCTAGACCGACAGTTGGACGGTCATGCTCTCACAACTCACACTTACCTGGGCATAGAGGCAATTGATCCATACATTACCATTCGAGCGAATGGCATCCATATAATAGCACGTCGTATGGACGACAAAAGTAAAAACCCCCATATTAGTACTTAGATAGCCACCTAATAGTCCTTAACTAGGCATAAGGAGGATGTCGCTAGCATAGTTTTGCAAATAAGTTTTGACAAATTTGCCTGTAGCTAAAGTTTTAGTCAAAATAGGATTTTTAAAACCAAAACTTTGTTTTTAAAACTATGTACATAATAGTATTATGCTTAATCTTGCTCTGATGCTAGCTGTGACAGAACCGCCCAATTTATACAAGATCAAGTACGGCTATCCCCGTTTAGCACGTTGACACGCACATACTTTCACTTATATAAACCTAGTAGTTCGCCAAGTATCACGAAGGACCTCAGTAAATCAACATCACAACCAAGATCGCTTGATTAAGCAAATACACATCGCATACGCAGGGTTGTAGCGGAAATAATATTATAAATGGGTTCACAAATAATAGTACAAGTTTGGGTTTCAAAACTACTTAGTGAAAACAACATAGCTTTCAAATGATTACATTAATATAAGTTACAAATACATTGCTAGCATAAGTGACATCCTCAGATAAAAGCATATAGATGAGAACTAAATATAGAGTCACCGAGCCCACCGGCGGTTATCCACCATCTTCAGCAGGCCGAGAACTTCACCAGCAACATGGTGGGATAAACCCTGAGTACTCGAATGTACTCAGCTAGACTTACCCGTCATAAACCAAAAATAAAGTAACACCAAGGATTATGTAAGGCTTTATCAGTGGATCTTGCTGGACAACCTCTTTGCATAAAAGCTTGAGTAATCATTAGCATTATTAACCTGTACTAGCATTGACTTTTAGCTATTTCCTACCATCTATATTAGCACATGTACTAATCAATCACTTGATTAAGCTGCAAACAATAATAACCATATCAGGTATTTCATGGCTCATTATCATTATCATCATCATCATTTAACCATACCTTTAAATTTAGTGAATCTATGTTGTCGCTGCTCAGTCAAGTTCTCACTATCCAGGAGAGATGGTGATTCGAATCGATTCCTATCCAGCTGGAGGGGTATTCCTAACACAAACCCTGCTTCCCCCATCAGGGTTGCAATCAAGTCACCTTTGGTACAACTCAAGTACATATTTCGTGGGTTCGCCCAGTGCCGCACAATCAGGGACAACCAACTGCCAGGACGTTTAGGCCCAGCCTGCCCTTGGGCTCATGTCTGGCTCCCCGCACATCCTTACTACCATCCAGAGTGTGCATTCTTACAGAGCGAGGCCCAGCTTGAGTTGAGCTACTCGGCTTCACGGTCGGAACGAGTTATCCGGCCAGCTAAGTGATAGGCATGCGTTCAATCTTGTCAGAAGTGCCAATAATGGTACGGTCCTTAATCGGCACAGACGGAATAACATGAATCAACCTGCCATAGACTCCATCCGGCCTCCATTTACATTACCCCATGGTTCTTTTCCACGATAGCAAATGTAGCCAACCGTGCTTTGGTATCCACCTATATCTCGTAGGTGACAGGAAATCACCCGACTTCTACCGGTCTAAGCATGGCTAAGCATATATTCGATCCTGGACCTACACAGGGTTAAGGTGTACATATCTGGACAAGGTAGTTCCATGCATCAAGAGTTTCCAGACAACTCCTATAACCTAATGCATCAATCATAAAGGATTCAAGTATTATTTTGTAAAACACTGGGAGACTTAGAATGCTCCGGGGCTTGCCTGGGATCCCACACTGAGTCAATGTTAGTTAGACGACACTCGCTAAGTCCTTCCATCTTCGGGATAGGTTCACCATGCACCTTCCTTGGGTTCGGCTCCAACATCACATCCTTCACGTGGTTCATCTAGCATACCTAGATGAGATGCAAGATGCAAGTGCATGAATAAAAGAACAGCAATACGAGATGCATCTCATAATCTATTATAGAAAGATAGTAAGCATATCAAGCATGGTATACAAGATAACTTGAGTTAAGCTATTCCATTGAAAACATCTATCAAAATTTAAGATCTCAGGTAACTTAATTTAACACCATGAAAGGCATGAGTTACACTTGGCAACACATAAGGCAATGCAAAGTGAAAGCAATCAACTTGTAAGCACAACATAGAATTTGGACAGCAGCACAAATAACAATTGTTTTACCCATAAATGGAGATCCAAACATCCAAACAAGGTGATCCTAGACTTTATGGAAAGCTAATTAAATTATCTAAAACATTCTTATTATCATCACAAGGTGATTCCACAATTAACAAGGTCAATCAAGCACAATTGAGCACCTCTATCCAGACTTGGACAGATTCTGCCATGCAACTTCACAAGCTTATAACTGGAGTTGTACTAATCCAAAATACATGAAACAAGACAATATGGAAAGACTGTGAAATTGTCTACAATTCATATTTAATCATACCAGCATGATTCCCAATTTAAAAGGGCCAAACAGTCACATTTATCAAATCTGGTCCAGAAATTCCAGAGAACTACAATTTCTGATGACCAACTTAGAACAGTCATAACTCACAAAATATTTGGCCAAATGCCATGAAAATTTAACACAATATGGTTAAGTGAGTTATGTACAACTTTCTTATTATCATCTTAAGATGATTCCACAGATAACAAGGTCACTTAATCCAATAAATGCATCTCTGTCTAAAACAGTGGATAGAAACTGACATGCCACTTTAAACAGCTATAAATGGAGTTCTACATGTCCAATAAATGTGGTTCTGGACTTTTTAGAAATCTTAGAAAATTCTAAACAACTTTGTTGTAAACACCTAAAGCTAATTCTACTATTATGAAGGCCCCACAATACCAACAAGTCAACCCTGTCTGGGTTTGGTCAGAAACAGACACAGAGATTTAAGCAAGTATAACTCAAGATCTACTTAACCAAAAATCATGATATTTAGATTTTTGAAAAGCTTAATAAAAGTACTACAACTCATGTATTATCATAAAGTCATGATTCATAACTTAACTAAGCCAATTAATTCAAACATGCAGGCCTATTTAGAATAGGAGCAAAGCAACATAGGGCATTTGTTATTTTTATAAATCTTAAACTATCAATTCTAAACTCCTGAAATTTTTACCAGGCATCAATCATCACCTGATTATCACTCCATAAAAATTTCATATTTATTGGAGCAAAAAACTGCAGTTATAAAAAAGACAAGACACAACTAGTATTAAGAACCTAACTGCATAAATCTCTTTTTACAGCAAACGATTTGAACTAAAACATGCCATATTATAGATCTACTGCATAGATAATTTCACAAGGATTCCAAAAAGTCCTCATTTACTATTTTACGATTTTTCTACTAATTACTATGAGTTTTCAAAGTTGATAATCCAAATCTGCCAAAATCAAAAGAAAAGGAATGTAAATCTTGCATCAGGGACCCTGCAGTTAACACAAATTAAAATCCATCGAAGCGGTCCTTATGAGCACTATTCAAACAAGTCGTAGATGTGTATTTGGACCCCTACTGTCCCCAGCAGGATTTTGGAGCGGAGGAAGTTGGGGCCGGCCGTGGGGGTGCTCGTCGGCGGCGGACAAGGGGCGGCAAAGCACAAGGGGGACCACACACACCTGCTAGTGGTCTCGGATGTCCGGGAGGTGGCCCGAGGTGGCCCAGCCACGCGCACAGGCGGCCGCACTGGGCGACTGCCTGGCGGCGGCGAGGGCGGGGATGGGTGGTACGGGTTTGGGGAACCCACGAGGAGGTGGTGGTGTTGCTGTCTAGGAGTGGGGAAGCACGGAGACAGGGAACAATGGTGGCGGCAAGCTTCACTGCTCGGCCATGGCGGCGGCGCACCATTCTACGAGCATGGCGATGACGAGAGTGAGCAGAAGAGTGAGAGGTGGTGAGCACGAGTGAGGAGCAGAGGGTGCCGGGCGCTCGGTTTACATGCACAAAGGGGGCGAGGTGGCAAGCGAGGGTAGCACAGAGGAACCACACGGCGGCAAGCCCCTGTACATGTCGGCCACGTTCAAAAATTCCAGGCTAGCTCAAAAATGTCTGAACACATGATTGAACCTCCATTTTCTCGACTCTCTATCTCCTAAACTGTTTAGTTTTGGCACGAGAGGTAGTAACAAATGTTGTAGAGCTACATGTAAGCTCCAACATTGCCAATATCAACATTGTCTAAAACTCCACGGTTTTCAAACTATGAGGCACCAAAGTACACTACACGAAAACTGAAAAGCGTTGAAACACTTAGAAATATTTCCAAGTTTTCAAACAGCAATGCAATGATCTTTGTGATCCAAATTCAAGCATGTTAGGAGCTGAACTAGCCTATGACCCAAAAATAAAAGTTGTTACACTTCTCAAGTACTACAACTTTGTTTTAGGGTGCACATCCATGCAAAGTTTCTAAAATGCAATTCAACTCCAGTCAAACATACCACATGAAATTGGTACTTCACACTATAGGTATGACTTAGAGACCAAACTAACTTTAGTCATGAATACCAAAGTAGTTCCTAGTGACATTATAAACATGTTAGAAGCATTCTTAAGGTTCCACAATCATTTCATACATTGGTCATATGTAAATCCTAGGTCAAACCAAGCATATCATCACTTAGGAGCTCAATTAGGTGAAGTGATCCACATGAACATTGCTCCAATAGGCATTCTAAGTGTAGATAAGGTATTTTAGTGACCAACATCAACCACATGCACTCAATCACATATGATCATAAGCATACACATAGGGAAAACATAAAATAACAAGTCATGTTTCACATAGTTCTCATTCACCTAATAAAGCAAATCCGAGAAAGATTATAACTTATCATTTCATGTGACTTCTCGATTCCAAACTTCACGAAACTTTTCCAATCATCCATGTGGGTGGAAAATTGATGTGAGGCACATGAAAGAAGTACCCTCAACATTACTTAGGTGTATATCTGAAAAGGGCCAATATGCAAGCAAAGGTGTGTTGCCCAAGTTTACATTGGAGCTCACTCTTAGTAGATTTGATCTTGACACCTTCATCACCACTTAACATGCCATGTTTGAGTTCAAACCCATTGCTTAACTGGTGACAAACACTTGGGGTGTTACAAGCACACACCCCAAACCTATACCCGATGCATCACAGAACACATCAAAAGGCTTTTTAATGTCGGGTTGTGCTAGAACAGGAGCTTGTAGTTAATAGGGTCCTTAGGGTGTGAAAAGCAGCTTCACACTCTGGCGTCCAACTAAACTTTTCATCCTTCTGAAGTAATCTGGTCATGGGCTTAGCTATCTTGGAGAAATCAGGAATGAAACAACGATAGTAACCAGCTAACCCTAGAAAACTCCAAACTTCATGAACTGAAGTCGGGGCCTTCCAATCCATGACCTCTTGTACTTTAGATGGGATCTATAGATATTCCATCTCTAGATAAGATGTGACCCAAGAAAGGTACTTTGCTCAACCAGAATTCACACTTGCTAAACTTGGCATATAACTTATATTCCCTCGATCTAGACAAAACAATTCTTAGATGCTCTGCATGATCTGCCTCATTCTCCTGAATAAATCAAAATATTATCGATAAAATCAACCACAAACTTGTCAAGCTCAGGCATGAATATCGAATTCATTAAGTACATGAAGTAGGCAGGAGCATTCGTCAGTCCAAAAGACATGACCAAATACTCATATAAGCCGTACCTAGTGGAGAAAGCTTGTTTCAGGTATATCCTCTAGGCCTAATCTTAATCTGATGATAGTCTGACCTCAAGTCAATCTTGGAGAATACCTTTGCTTTTGCCAACTGATCGAACAAGATATCGATACGAGGCAAAGGATACTTATTCTTAATGGTCACAGCATTAAGTGGCCTATAATCCACACATATTCTCAAAGACTTGTCCTTCTTCTTTACAAACAAAGCTAGGACATCCCCATGGAAACTGAACTAGGTTGAATGAGACCTTTGAATGAGACCTTTGTCCAACAGTTCATTGTAACTAAATTTTAAGTTTAGCCAACTCATTTGGTGGCATCCTATAGGGTCTTCTTGAGATAGGTGTCGTACCTAGCACTAACTCAATCTTAAATTCCTACATCTCTATCAGGCGAGTAAACCTGGTAACTCATCTAGAAATACCTTAGGAAACTCACAAACCACTAGGAATATCACAAAGGGATAGTGGCTTGGATAGCACAAGACAAGTTTTGGAGATCAAAACTTCAGGGAAGCGGTACTAGAAAAGCATTACCTCCCTTTGGTTCCCTCAACATAATTGTCATAGTGCTAGTGTCAATGAGAACACCATGGTCACTCATCCAACTCATGCCTAAGATCACATCTATGGCTAATCTGGGCAATACTATTAGATCCATCAGTATACTCCCTCTCTTGGAAAGAGATGAGCACATCTCTGACTATCTGATTTGTAGAGATAGTAGCCCCAGTCGAACTTATACTATAACCTCCCTTGTTTACCTCAATTATTGTCTGATCATATTTAGATACAAATGCTTGGCTCATAAATGAATGAGAAGCTCCAGAATCAAATAAAACTATGGCATGATGTTTGTTAACAAGAAACATACCAGTGATGACAACCTCTCCCATAGGAACTTCTTCAATAGCGGTGTAATGCACGTATCTAGGGCGTGCTTTAGGATTTACCTATCTCTAATTGCTCTGGTTTTGATTGCTATTCTTCTTAGGATGGGGGTACTCCTTGGACCAATGGCCTAACTGATTACTAGTTGAAGCATGGCTGATTGCTCCAGGGGTCCTACTAAGCTTCCTTGCCCTCTGTTCCCCTTTAGGGTAGGGCAATGGTGAATGCCTTATGAAACACCTTCTGAGATCGGTTGGCCTGGGCTTTTGGCGGAGGAGGCCTGAACTTGGGCGCTGGTGGTCGAAACTATGGCCTAGCCACCACTAGAGTTCTGGACTAGGAAGATCCTTAAGGTGCCTGCCTCAACTGCTCTCTTATGGCCCTTTGCTACTGCATGTAGATTGTTCTAGTTATCTTGAGTCAAGGCATCACTGATGAACTCATTATATGTGGTGCACCTCAAGATGGCCATGGTTTTCATTAGCTTAGTGCTAAGGCCTCTCTTGAAGCTTTCAATCTTCTTTTCTTCTATATCGATGAAACCCTGGGGCATAATGGGACAAATTGTTGAGTGCATGCATGTACTCCGTAAGAGTCTTGGTCCCTTGTGTGAGTCGCATGAACTCGGCTGCTTTCAGGGGCATTAGCCCTGGGGGAATGTGATGTCCCCTAAAGGCTAAGTTAAATTGCTCCCATGTGACCTATGAGTTGGTAGGTAGGGAGGACAGGAAATGGGTCCACCATATCTCGGCCAGGTCCCTATAGCTGAATGGGATGCATATTCTGCCTTCTGATGTTCTGTAACCCTCAATAGATAGAACTTTTGCTCAATTGTGTTAAGCCATTCATCCGCCTGGAGCGGTTCTTCAGGCCACCTTGAAGATAGGAGGCTTGGTGTCTAGGAAATCCTTGAAAGATATGTATTGATTTGGCTCAGGCCCTTGATGTTGCTGATGGGCATGAGCAAGTGTTCTGTGCAATGAGGCATAGTGTTTCCTCCATGGTTCTCTGACTACCCAAGAACTGTGCAAAGAATTCATTCAGACGGTGGTGGTGGTAAGTCACCGTCGTTGCCACCCTGACTATTGCCAACTCTAGCATGAGTGTGAGTCATCTACAAAGTTGCAACAATAAGTGATTATTAGGATGATATCAAGAGATTATAGATAAATTGTATAATCATGCCAAACTAAAATTACTAGAGAGAATCTTAAATTCATACAATAAAATAGAGGCATAATAATTCATTCTCTCAACATGACATCACCAATTTGATCACTTATCAGGCTCGCAGCGTGTTAACATGCATGTCATAATCCACCAGTAAAATGAAACTAGAATTTTATTAAAGTTCAACCCATGGTGAAACAACATGCAGAGTGCCAATATTACACAAAAGTCAAAGCACTAATATAAAACTTCAAGCTACAAGTCCATTACATAAATAATAGTGATACATCTAGCGCTTTAACTAGTCACTAGGCGACTCTAATCTTCTGTGTGTTCGCTGTCGAGGTCGAAGATAGGATTGTCCTCATCCTCTAGTTCTACTTATTCTTCCTCCCAATCCGTTATCCTCGACCAACATCTCTAGATCTTCTTCCTCATTAAGAATCGGGTGTAGTTGATTGTTTAGGAAATGCACCTCATGCTGAAGATCAACCACCATGTTCTAGGTTTGTGCAAGCTACTAGCGCAAGTCCCTTTCAACATGGTCCTATGCTGCACGCTCAAGGCTTGGGTCCTGTCTCGTTCTGCTTCTGCCATAGCTACATGGTTGTTTACTAGGATCCGCTGGCACATAGCTGTGAATGCCTCAGCATGGGCAGCCTCTAGCTGCTCCCATAGACCTACTAACATTGCCTAATCATCCGCTCTTGCCTCTTGGGCAGCAGCTCTCTGCTGATCAACTTGCTCCATTTGGGTGTGAAGATTTCCCAAAGCTACATAAGCTTGATCAGTTTCCCATCGAGCCTCACTTGCTGCCTTTTTGTGCTTGCGCACATGCTTCTTTAGCTTATGCTGTGCAGCTTTAGGCTCTCATGAGCTTATCCATGCAAGTGGTATAGGACTCCTACCTAGAAGTCCCTGGTGTCCTGACAAGTGTAGAACATCTTCATTACTGCAAACATGGTGCTCATAGCGAGACTAGAACTGTCTGCCCGCTCATCCCTGATCTCGGATCAACTGCATTGCTGTTGCGCTATATCCATACTGTTATGGATGGATCCACCAGACGGAAAAGTACCAAGCGGCACTACCGATAAGCTCATCCCTGTGCTACTGAACAAATCTAACTCAGTACCTCAAAGGCTACTACTTAGGGCAGCCTCCCAAGGAGTTCTTCCTTCAGATTTTGGCTTCCATTCCTGCTAGAAGGGTGCTTGGTTATGAGCTGGTATGGTTAGTTGTACTTCATACCTTGGTTGTCCCTCCAGGTATACTTCATTCTAGTAATAGAGGGGCAGTTCGTAATACCCCTGCATAATGCAAGACTCTCCAAAGTAGGGCAGGAGTTCCAAACATCAACAGGAATTTTCACTTCCAGCCGGTGCTGCCATCTGTACCAACAACATATGCAACTCTCATGAAAAAAAGTCATAATGGATAAGAGTTACATAACCGAGTAAGAGATTTATAAGGGGAGGAACAATGCAAGTATGAAATAATGATTTATCATGATGCATGCACATTTCGTACATTCTCACAAACTTAGAAAAATTAAAACTTCTACGGCATACATGGTGGCATACATACGTTCTCTCACATATAACATAACTAGTCGGGCTACACATATTGCTATTAGTGTACCTACACAAGAACTTCATTTCAGCCGAACCCCACAATTGTATATGCAAAATATAAATCTAGGCTCTAAGTTATAAGCTAAATACTTCCATATATATATACCCATATATATATACTTCTGTATCAAGGCTACTTGAAAGTAAATACGCCCTATATATACATATAAATATGCATACACAGTCGTATCAAAGCTAACCCACAATTAAATACCTCTGCATATATATGAGACATATATATACTTTAGTATCAAAGATAACTCTCCCCATAGACCGCACGCTCACATCTTGCGGTCATGGAACTGTGATGATGATTGTCATCTTACCTTGGGCATAGAGGCATTTGATCCATACATTACCACTCAAATGAATGACATCCATACCATAGGCACGTCGTATGGATGACGAAAAGAAAAACACCCAAGTTAGTACTTAATTAGCCACCTGAAGTCCTTAACTAGACATAAAGGAAGTGATCACTGGCACACTTTAGATTCAAACTCTAGGTTTTAAAAACACCTATATATATAGCTATAAGTCGCTAAAAATTGGTTTTGGAAAACAAAACATTTGTTTTAAATACACATGTGGCAATTAATGTTAAATCTTGCTCTGATGCCAGCTGTAGCAGAACCGACCAATTTATAAGAGCACAAGTATAATGGCAGCCCACAAGCGGTTGCACTATCATACTTGAGCCCATATAAACCTGGTAGTCCATCGAGTACCACGATGGGTCTCGATTAACCATCAACATACAACCAAGATCGTATATGATTCAACATACATGTCATATGTTACATAAAGTTCATAAATACAGTTCATTCATCAGAGTACGAATTAAGGTTATTACAAACCAAGTTTAGTAAATAGTAGTGGAAGCAATTTAAAAGTTTGAAACTAACAACTGCCATCATAGTTCAAATACAAGTGCCAACTCGTGATCACACTCCCACAAAAGCACGTAAGAAGGATTAATAGGAGATGCCTGCCCAGGCCTCACTCCTCATCCATGGCAGGGACAGAAGCAGTTCTTGCAATAGCCGTGATAAACTGTACATCTGCGATAATGGAAATAAAACCCTAAGTACAAGAAGGTACTCAGCTAGACTTACCCGTCATAAACCAAAAATAATGTGACTCCAAGGATTATGCAAGGATTTATAAGTGGAGGTAGCTTGACAACATTTTGCATAAAAAGCGACTAACTCAATTGTACAATTATAATTTAGTCATCAAATTAATTATAGCTATTCATCTCTAGATTAGCGACTAACCTGTGCCAAACATGTAGTATATCATTTAGTAGCATACAATAGTAACCATAGCCGGTATAGTAATTTCATGTTCATCCGAACCATCACATTCCATAACACAATTACTACAATGTTGGGGCTAGCCAAGGTTCTCACTGTCTGGGAGAGACGGCGATTCGAATCGATTTCTCGATTTCAACAAGCTGGGAATTTATTCCGAACACAAACCCAAGCAGATCAGATCAACGGTCACCTTAGGTCACCTTTGGTACAACTCAGGTACACATTTTGTGGGTTTGTCCAACGCCGCACAATCAGGGACAACCAGCTGCCAGGACGATCAGGACTACCCTACCCTTGGGCTCATGGCTGGCTCCCCGCACATCCTTACTACCATCTAGAGTGCGCACTCTAATAGAGTGGGGCCCAGCCTGAGTTGAGTTACTCAGCTTTATGGTCGGAACGATTTATCTGGCCAGCTAAGTGAGAGACATGCGTTCAATCGTGTCAGAAGTGCCAACAATGGTACGGTCCTTAATCGGCACAAATAGAATCACATGAGTCTACCTACACATAGACTCCACCTAGCCTCCATTTTCATTACCTCATGGTTCTTTTCCACGATAACAAATATAGCCAACCGTGCTTCGGTATCCACCTATATCTCGTAGGTGACAGGAAATCATTCGACTTCTACCGGTCTAAGCATAGCTAAGCATATATTCGATCCTGGACCTACATAGGGTTAAAGGAATATGTAACTAGATAAGGTAGTTCTATGCATCAAGTGTTTCCAATCAACTCTTATAACCTAATGCATCAAACATAAAGGACTCAAGTAATATTTTGTAAAACATGGGAGACTTAGAATGCTCCGGGGCTTACCTTTGAGGAAAGAGGTTGGCCGGTGATCCAGGATACTCAAGGAAGATTTTTGAGAGTGTGCTCCTCTTCTCCTAGAGCTACAGCCTGAGGCGTCTCCTACTAATCCTCCTCTGCTTACTCGTTGAACTCTAGGAGAGTTATTTCTTCGGACTATCCTATATGCATGAGCATGAATTAAGATATCATGAATGCATATATGATGATATGTATAATATGATATGATGTGATGAATGAATCCTCCAAAATGTTTTCAGAAGCTTTGCATTAAAGTAATAGCAAGTTGCAACTTATTTTACTGAGTAGGTGCATATCTCATTTCTAATAACTAAACAAACACTGATGCAAATCATTTTCTGGACTACTAGATAGCAGCCACTTGTTTTGACCATAACTAGGAGTTATACACATCAAAATAATATGGTTGTGGACATTATGGAAAGCTTATGAAATTGCCTACAACTTTATTTTAATACACTTAGTGTGATTCAGCAGTTATATAGGCCAAACATTTCAATCATTCAAATCTGTCCAGAGAGCAAGCATTCCTGAATAGCAGACTTCAAATTGTCAAAATTCTTAAACCATAAGGCCTATGACTATGAAAATTTAACACAAGGTAGATCAGTAAGTTATCTACAACTTTGTTATTAACAAGTTTTACATAAAAGACAATCATCACCAGGAAATTATCAACTCAACCGAAACTATGCGGCGAGACCACAACGGCGGAAGGCCGCATTTTGGCGCCGACGCGTCGACATTGGCCAACGGTCATAGGTGTGAGCTAGATGTGACTCTAGGCTAGCCTTAATGTGAGAAAGGAGCAATCAAGACAGCTCGGTGGAGCATGGCCATGGTGAGTGCGAGCATGGCGGTGCTCCAGTGATGGTCGCGGCGACGGCGAACACGCCACGAAGCTTACCTCGGCTCGAACACTGGTGCGAGTGGGTCGGGGAGGTGGAGAAGATGATGGCAGAGCGGTGGGTTAGTGGTAGTATCCGAAGGTGTGATGGTGGTGTGCGAGAGAATGTGGCAGCGCTCGGCAATGGCGACTGCGGCGTGGCGCTGCGCTTTGCTCTAGCGTGAGTGAGAGAGAGCGAGGTGCGAGAGCGAAATGAGGCGAGCACCGGCATCGCGTGCCTTATCTCCCCACGCTGGCCTGACTGGCTGGGCCAGTGCCGGCGTACGGCCACCACACGATGCGCCTGGCCTGCCCCCGGTCGGCCACTGACGCCGGTTCAAATCGGCATCAGGCCCTGATGAACGCGACTGATGGAGCAACTTCAAGCGATCGTTACTCCTAATCCGTGGCGAGTTAGTGAAAACCATATTAGTGAAAGTTGTAGAGCTACCTGTGATCTACAAATTTGCTTTAGGAAGAGTCCCCAAATTCTCAATAGTTAGAGATCTACAAAGCCCTAAAGTGCTATACTTAAAACTGAAATCCTCGTTTTAGACAGAAAAATTTTGCGAGTCCAAAACAGCATTTTCTCGCTACTTGTGAGCTGTTTTTGAGCATGCTATGCACTAAATTAGACCTTGACCCCAAAATAAAAGTTGTTACCCTAGTCAAGTACTACAACTTTGCTTAAGGGTGCACTGCCATGCAAACACTCTATGCTATAGTTCAACTTAGGTCAAACATACAACTTGAAATGAAAGCCTACACTATAGCCATGATTTAGAGGCCAAATGGGTCCAAGACATGAATACCAAAGTTGTTCCATATGACATTCTTAACATTTTTAAGGCACTCCTAATGTCCTACAAACATTTTATACATTGGTCACATGTAAATCCTAGCATATGTAAGCATTAGCATATATATGAATCAGCATTTCATGTGACAAAGTATAAGAATGAGATGAAATTTCATATGCTCATGTTCATGAATGCTTGGATGATGCTTGTGCTCATGAAATGCAAGTGCAAATTGCAATGCTTAACACAGAGGTGTCACTATACATGCATTCATACATTCATCCCATACATTCAAGCATTGTATGTGCAATTGTTGCATCACAACGCTTCGCGTCGCGTCATGAAGTGGTAGTCGCCTCATTCGATATAAGCGACGACCGACTAGGGTTCGAAGGCTGGCCCACAAAGGGCTCAAGGCGCCTCACATCAAACAGAGCTAGGGGAGAAACCACATATGAGCCCCAGCACCCCCCCCCGCCCGATCTGCTCAGAAGCGGACAGGGTCATCTTGACCTTCTCGTTCGATCCTGACCTCAAGCCATGCCCACAGAATCTCTATTGAGGGGAGACCAGTGGGTCACCTGAGTCGGTCTTCGGAATAGCTCGAGCATCTACCAGGAGGCGGGTTAAGGAGTAGTGGAATGCCACATGAGGGCCATGTTGACCCCATTACGAACGACGGACTCGAATTCCACTTGGACATGCCCATTATTAAGCTCACCGAGCACGTCGCTCGAGCCATCAAGGCAAGCGACATTAGCTCAACCCTTCAGTTATAGAAATCATGGACGGGTAATGCACGAAACTTGATCGACCCCTACTAAGCCCAATGGGGCTTGGGGACTCAGGCCACCCAAACCCGACTCAGGAGTCCAGCCGGCTGCACAGGTCGTAGTCAGAAAGGACATGACTGAACACCTCGACTAGAAGGAACACAAGAATCCATAGCCCTAGAAAAGTGTACCAAATTGCTCAGCCTCTGATCAACTCTCTAGCTGGCTGCAGGCTTGGGGGCTATGCCCATCTCTATCTCACCCGACCCTTCAGCTGCGGGCTGACCCTTGGGTTCACGCTCCGCCTCGCCCGACCCTTCGATTCACGCTCCGTCTCGCTCGACCCCTTGGCCGTGGCCTGACCCTTGGGTTCACACTTCATCTCGCCCGACCCGTCGGCCGAGGACTCACCCTTAGGTTCGTGCTCCGTCTCACCCGACCCATCGGCCTGGGCTGACCCTTGGGTTCGCGCTCCATCTCGCCCGACCCTTCGGTAGTGGGCTGCCCTTTGGTTCACGCTCTATCTCGCCCAACCCTTGGGTTCACGCTCCACCTCGCTCGACCCTTCGGCAGCGGGCTGACCCTTGGGTTCACGCTCCACCTTGCCTGACCCTTCGGCAGCGAGCTAACCCTTGGGTTTGCACTCTGCCTCGCCCAACCATTCGGTAGCGGGCTAACCCTTGGGTTCGCGGTCTGCCTCGCCCGACCCTTTGGTAGCAGGCTGACCCTTAGGTTCGTGCTCCATCTTGCCCGACCCCTCATCCGTAGGCTCCACCTCGCCCGACCCTAGGTTCGCGCTCTACCTTGCCCAACACTTGGGTTCACGCTCCGCCTCGCTCAACCCTTTGGCAGCAAGCTGACCTTTGGGTTCGTGCTCCACCTCGCCTGACCCTTCGGTAGCGGGCTGACCCTTAGGTTCACGCTCCACCTTGCCCGATCCTTCAGCAACAGGTTGACCCTTGGTTTCATGCTCCGTCTCGCCCGACCCCTCGGCCGTGCCTGACACTTGGGTTCGTGCTTCGTCTCATCCGACGATGACCCACAACCTTACACCCACTAGGTGCGCTCATGAAACAAGTGTAAATAGCCCCTTTATGACTTCACAGATGTCCCAAAGGGGCTCGAGGGCTCATGTCGGGTTCATAAACCCAGGGTCCCCAATGGACCTGCTTCCCTACAAAACCTGGCCCAGCAGGCGGCGTAGCGACAACACGCGCCTAGGCTGGCCCAGATACATAATGATAGGCCGAGACAACAATCTGGTACCCGATCGGAGGGCCTGGCCAAGGTGGAACCACGTTATGACTCTGACCTCTTTCTCCGACCGAGGAAATGCTTGACCTCTGCTCGCTGCCCTTTCTCAACCGACACATTTGGGGTCGACTAGGAACGACTGACCGGGGACGCCCGCTCGGTGAGGGCTCGAGGATCAGGCGAAGCAGATAAGATAAGGCGCTCAAGTCATCCGCAATACCGAGGACCGTACACTCCCATGCCCTACGCACCTACAGGATGGAGACACCGGGCCATGCCAGATAGGCACTATACAACCTTCCAGACGCATCAAAGCACAAACAATATTGTAGGCACCAACGTTTGTCGTACCAGGCGAACACGGTAGAGCCTGCCAGATGTGTCCGAATATAAACAATATTGTGGGCACTGACAACCGTCTCGTACCTGACAATGTGGGCAACAAGACTAGGTAGCACACATATACACACACTCTCTCTCTCTCTAACTTGTAAAGCCATCCCCTTCAACTATAAAAGGGGATGAGCTCTCTCCAAAAAGTGAGCTGGCTCTCAAAAGAAAAAAGAGGCTAGACAACTTGATTATATGATCTGAGGACTCAAACAGCTCAATAGCCCTAGAACTCGACAGCTACACAGAGCATACGCTCCAATACTTAGCGCACATTAGAGTACTCGTCACTCTCGACCATTCGTTTCAGAGTCCGATCGGGCCTTTAACACCCCCCTTCTCATTCCTACTCGTTTCTAACCCCACAGCAAACTTTGAGCACCTGGGCTCAGGAATAAAGTCACCGACTGACTAAAACTGGACGTAGGGCACATTGCCTGAACTAGTATAAATCCTATGTCATTGCATGCTAGGCCACATCCGATCACAACGCATGGCAAAACTACAAATATTTACTTGTTGGTCACTTTTTGCACCGACAAACGTTTTTATAGAATTCGTAAATCAAGCAAAAAAAACTCAGAACTTTGTTTCCACAAGTCATGGCATGCGATTTTTGTACATATGTGGTCCGAGGATCAAACTCAAAATCTCAAGCCTCATGTGTTCTTTCCTTACAACTTCACCACAAACTTATTTGTGACCAAGTGAATGATATTATCCTTTATGTATTTACTTTAGCAAGTATTACAATTAATATTTGAGCCCCTAAACGATTTCAAATAAAAAAAGGTTAAACTAAAAAATTATAGATCTTGTCGAGTACTACAACTTTGTTTAGGTTGTCTCTATTCAAGATCTTTTGAAAAAATCTAAAATTTGAATTTCAAAATCTAAGAACTTAAAACATAAATTTTGGATCCTAAACGATTTCAAATGAAAAAAGTCATCGTTAACTTGTTTAACTTTTATATAATAAACTTTTTTTCATATGACTTGATTTTGGAAACACTACTACACAAAAACTTAACCGAGGCATTTCTCAAACTGCCTCGGAGGCGGGCGGGCCAGTTGCCTGCCTCCATTATTGGGTGGTCGGCAGCCGGCCCAGCAACCGCATCGGTTAATCATTAACCGAGGCAGGCAACCTTATTTGCCCGTCTCGGTTAATATCGATTAACCGAGGCAGTTGCCCTAACACAACCGCCACGATTAATACATTAACCGAGGCGATCATATTATAAGGCCTGCATCGGTAAATAGTGGCCTAGACAGCCCATCTAGGCCTGGTAACGGGTTCCTAGTATATATACCGCGAGCACAACAAACCCTAACTTCCATCCTCACCTCCCTCTCCCTCAGTCACGCATCTCCCTCCTCTCCCAACGCAACAAAGCGTCTCCCTCCTCCACTCTCTTACTCTCTCCTCCCTGCCTCCACTCTCTCTCCCTCCCTCGGCAACCCTCCCCTCCCCTCCTCTCCCAGCAGCGCCACCATCCCTCTCCCCATAGCAGCGGTGCCACCCATCACTCTCCCCACGGCGGCAGTGCCATCCATCCCTCACCCCATCCTACTGCGCCGGCATCTCCACTACGACGGAGTTCGCGGCCACTGGTGACCTATGTGCCTCCGCTCCCAGCGGAAGAGGTATGCCCTCCTCTCTCTCTCTCTCTCTCTCTCTCTCTCAGATCCATGGTGGATCCATCCCTCACCCTCTCTCCCATGCAGATCCACGGTGGGGGAGGCCTCATCGGTGTCACGGGCATCAACTCCGATAGCGGGGGAGGCCAGATCCGGCGACGCTCCTCCCCTCCCCTCCTTTGCTTGCAGATCTGGTGGCCAGAAGCCAGATCCGACAGCATGCGGCTGGATCTCGGCGGGCGACCAGATCCCGGCGACCGGAGACCAAATCCGACGGCAGGGCGGGGATGCTGTCACCGGCGAGCAGCTGTGGTGGCGGCGGGCCGTGGATGGGCTCGACGGGCCTATGGGTGGGCTCACTGGGCTTGTCCACGTGTTTTCATTTTTTTTGTTTTTTTATTTGATTAACCAAGGCGGGCGACCAACCGTCTCCGTTAAGACCGGACTAACTAGTGACCTTTTCACGGAGGTGGATGGGATGCCCGCCTCGGTTAATCATTTTTGCCCGCCTCGGTTAAATTTTTTGTAGAAGTGAAAAAAGTTATAATTTTTTGGTGTTGCGCCTATTTGAACCATATTGCTAACCACCTTTGGAAATTAATTTCTAGAAGTGAAGTTTGCAACCACATCTAAAAATCCCCCCCTTCAACTGTCTCTAGAATCCCCCTCATAGAGGACATCTCTAGAGATGCTTGGAAATACTGTCTCTAGAAAATGATTGAGCCATCTCTAAAACAACAACAACAACAAAGCCTTTAAGTCCCAAACAAGTTGTGGTAGGCTAGAGTTGAAACCCAGTAGAAGCAATCAAGGTTCAGGCACATGAATAGCTATTTTCCTAGCACTCCTATCTAAGGCTAAGTCTTTGGGTATATTCCATCCTTTCAAGTCTCCTTTTATTGCCTCTACCCAAGTCAACTTCGGTCTTTCTCTGCCTCTCTTCATGTTACTATCCTGGCTTAGGATTCCACTACGCACCGATGCCTCTAGAGATCTCCGTTGGACATATCCAAACCTTCTCAACCGGTGTTGGACAAGTTTTTCTTCAATTGGTGCTACCCCTAATCTATCACGTATATTATCGTCCCGAACTCGATCCCTTCTTGTATGACCGCAAATCCAACGCAACATATGCATTTCCATGACACTTATCTGTTGAACATGTCGTCTTTTCGTAGGCCAACATTCTGCACCATACAACATAGTAGGTCTAATCGTCGTCCTATAAAACTTGCCATTTAGCTTTTGTGGTACCCTTTTGTTACATAGGACACCAGATGCTTGGCGCCACTTCATCCACCCTGCTTTGATTCTATGGCTAACATCTTCATCAATATCCCTGTCTCTCTGTAGCATTGATTCTAAATATCGAAAGGTATCCTTCCTAGGCACTACTTGACCTTCCAAACTAATATCTTCCTCCTCCCGAGTAGTAGTGCCGAAGTCACATTTCATATACTCAGTTTTAGTTCTACTGAGTCTAAAACTTTGGACTCCTAAAGTCTCCCACCATGACTCCTAGTTTCTAATTCACTCCTATCCGGACTTTTCATCAACTAGCACTACATCGTCTGCGAAAAGCATACACCAAGGGATGTCCCCTTGTATGTCCCTTGTGACCTCATCCATCACTAAGGCAAACAGATAAGGGCTCAAAGCTGACCCTTGATGTAGTCCTATCCTAATCGGGAAAGTCATCCAGTGTCTCCATCACTTGTTCGAAACACTAGTCACAACATTGTTGTACATGTCCTTAATGAGCCCTGACGTACTTCGTTGGGACTTTATGTTTGTCCAAAGCCCACCACATAACATTCATTGGAATTTTATCATAAGTCCTTCGCCAAATCAATAAAAACCATGTGTAGGTCCTTCTTCTTCTCCCTATACCGCTCCATAACTTGTCTTATTAAGAAAATGACTTTCATGGTTGACCTTCCGGGCATGAAACTAAATTGGTTTATAGAGACCTGTGTTATTGCTCTTGAGCGATGCTGGATAACGAGCCATCTCTAAAAAAAAGACTTCTCTAAAAATTATTTTTTGGTAGAACCATAACATATATAGATTCAAAAATAATAACAAATCAGCATCTGCTACTGCTGGGGAGTCTCCGTAGTAAACCGGTGGCTAGGTAGTCTTTGCAGTAACTTGTATGTTTGGTTCCCATGTTTGGGAACTTCACCAAAGTTGTGTTACTGGATCGACGATACGTAACCGTGGCGCGCTTGGTTTCTCATCATGATTCACCTATAGCCTACCCTTGTCTGGCTGGCATGGAGCACGAGAAACGTGTCTAGCCTAGAGAACCAATTCAGCTCTCTTGGGCTAGCAAAGACAAAACTCGCATGCACGAGACTAAGGTTGTTATTAGGCAATACATCCAAATAAAACAGTATATCTTGACTCAGCGAGGCAACACTTTTTCTGGCGAGGGAACCAAACAGCTCTATATATATTTTCACATTTAGGTCTGGTTTAATTCCAAAAAATTTTCACCCCAAACTATCACATCAAATCTTGCGGCAGATACATGAAGTATTAAATATAGACGAAAAAAACTAATTGCACAGTTTGATTGGAAATCGCGAGACGAATGTTTTAAGACTAATTAGTCCATGATTAGCCGTAAAGTGCTACAGTAACTAACATGCGCTAATGATGAATTAATTAGGCTTAATAAATTCGTCTCGCAGTTTTCAGGCGAGCTATGTAATTAGTTTTTTTTATTAGTATCAAAAACCCATTCCAACATCCCCGAAACCTCCAATGTGACATCCAAATTTTTTTCGCAAACTAAACACAGCCTCAGTAAGAGTCGTAGCATAGCATGTGTATAAGGTAAATAGTTCATTGGCTTCAGTAGTCAAGCGAGTCACATCACTGGAAGTGATAGATAGCTACTAGGGCCTTGTTTAGATTGCTGAAAAAATTTCAATCCTGATGAATAGTACCACTTTCGTCTTATTTGACAAATATTGTCCAATCGTGGACCAACTAGGCTCAAAAGATTCATCTCGTGATTTCTAACTAAACTGTGTAATTAGTTATTTTTTTACCTACATTTAATACTCCATAGCAAGCGGCTAAAAATTGATGTGATGGAGAGAGAGTGAAAAAACTTAGAATTTGGATGGACATCTAAACAAGGCTGTAGCTAGTTATTATTTTGATGTGGTGAAAGCTGCTTTGTGCAGGTATAGTCATCACAGTGATGCCATTGCTCGATAAATTATGCACATAGCATATTTCGTCAACCATGCCGGTTCGGAGGTCCATGGTAAAAATGTTGACATAATTACAAGAAAAACTTCTTGTTTACTCTTCTTACTTTTCTTACTTTATCTTACGTGAAACGAAAGATCTATCTATCTAGTTTTGTATTCATATCTGCTCAAGTGTCACAAATTAATTAGACAAAACAAGAATCTGGATATTTGTAGTTTATGTTTGGTGGCTTGGAATCCTTTTTGTCTTTATCATCAGCCTGAACGAACTTAAATTTCCAGCCGAAACAATATTTTTCTCTCACACAAACCAGCCAGCAGTACTTCTTCACGAACCAACAACGAAACGAACCAGCCAACCGAACAGGCTGCATATATCCGCACTATATATGTACATGTACGGTTGATATCCGGATGATTTATTCATATTTTTCAGCTGGGTTGTCTTTATACACCACACACGTTTTTTCAGGGAACGAAGGGTTTCTCACTATTGGGAAACCTCACTAATAATAAAACCAAGTAGGAAAAGAACGGTAAAAGACCCAAAACAAAAGCCTTATCCTATCCTAAGTTAAATTTTGTTAAATTTGATCATTAAATTTATAGAAAAATGTATGAATATCTATGATATCAAATTACTTTTATTAAAGTTTTCATTAAATATGTATAGATAGTGTAATTTTTTTATAAATCTGTAGATGTCGATATTTTTTTATAGACTTGGTTAAAAATCATTAGACAAGTTTACTTAAGTAAGACAAACAAAGCTAAAGCAGACTATATAACCTACAACCGAGGAAATAGCAAACAAGATATATACATCTCGTTTTCTCCACTGCAGCAATTTACCGGAGCTGAGTGCTGATGAGCTGACCCCAGCTGGTAAATTGAACTGCTTTGGAGCAGTCGGTTTCTTGACTTGTAAGTTTAGTGCAATCAGTCGATTGATCACCACCATCACACAACAACTTACTTAATCCACTAGTTAGTGGCGATCGAACGAGGCCTTATCGTCATTCAATTAGCACCACAAATTAATCCACAATTGATGGCATTATTGGCGGCGCGAGCTGGTAGCTGCCTGATGAAGCTCGAATATAATCAATGCGATAATAATGAAAATTATACTGAAGGCCCCTGCAGGCGAGCCTGTCGCTTTCGCACGCTACGCGCGAGTCAAAGATCTTGCCGGCCGGAGATTAGATATGTACGATTTGGTTTTGTTCCTCCGACGATCCGCGTTCTTCTCACGCTCATGCTCATCTGATTGGGACAACCTGCAGCTGCAGTGGGTGACTTGCTTGGCCGGGTACGTACGTAGCTTCAGAGAGCTTCTCGCTTAGCCTTAGCCATGCATTATAATATTCCACTTGATACTGATGTACAATATTCATTGTTAAATTAGATAGACACACTACGCATTGTGTAACTATCCTGAGCATGGACAGACAGGACAGAGCATATTATTTTGTTAATGAGTCATGGAAGATATGGGAAACATTCTTAAAATGTTAGCTATATACAAGCGACTTGAGAGCAGATTGGACATGGTCACATGCATGGACATGATCCTATATATAACGCTGCTCGTCGTTTGCGGTGCTTGGTATGTACTCCTTGTCCCAATTTGTAAGCCGTTTTGAATTTTTTTAGATATGTAGCTTTTGATTTGCATATAGATATATTATGTTTAGATATATAATAAAAACTATATATATTAAAAAAACTAGATTGAACGACTTACCATTTGGAATGTACTCCTATTTATTTTCTGGGCTCGATCGACACCGAAACTTAGACTTTGACAACAAATTTCCCCATACACAAATATTTTCAGGTAAAGAAACAATAGAATGAATACACTGGTCTTCATATTTTTAATAATCTGATTATACGATATTATGTACTAAATTTACTCGTAATTCAAGTATGTGTTAGTTAAAATATACAACCCCTATTCACAAAAACATGATGCTAACGCTAAGGTTTGGTCAAATCTTTAAAACTACAAACGTCAAAAACTTTTAAATTATTTAATTTAAAAACATGTAAGTTATATGTGTGTATATCTATATCCAATAATGCTTGTACAATCAAATGAATTTAAAAAAGTTTAGAATATATTCTAAAAAATCATTTTTAAAAATTGTATGCATCGAGAACCATGCAAAGTAAAGTGTGACTATTGCTTTTGCTCGAGGGGGTAGTTATTTTTTTACGAAATAAAAGATAGCATGCATTACTTTAATTAATATTTGCAATATTATATTATTTTCATGATTCCGTAGTGGTTCGGTCAAAATACATGTTGTGCATGAATTGGTTTGTACTAGGAACGTAAAAACATACCTTGGTGCGTAGTTTTGTCTTGAAACACACTTCCATAAAAAAGGAATTTCTTCAACAATTGCCTGTCCAAAACAATAATTTATTACTTCTTTTTAGTGGAATAATAATTTATTACTACTACTACTACATTTTTCCCATACAATGAGCAATGTTGGCGCCTCTTGACAATTCCTGTTCGGGGGTGGCTAGCGCCCGGACGCCCATGCCGCTACCCCCCCCCCCCCCCGTCCCACGTCCCTTGCCTGCCTGTCCACGTCTCGCCTGCTACGCTCGCTCGCAAGCACGTGGGGCCCGCGCCGTGCCAATGGGAACTGCCTCCGTCTGCGCTCGCTTCCTACGCCTGACACCGAGGCGAGATAGCAGAAAGGCGAGGAGAAAGATGCAACACCCGATCTAGATTTAAAACATTCAGATACAATAATTGCAATATACGTCAAAAAACAAATGAAACATGCGTCTAAAACACTTGCAAAAACACTTGAAAATATTTGAAACCATTGTAAACATACCCAACATCCAGATAAAACACTTGCATCATATGTGTGAAAACATATACAACATCCAGATAAACATACTTGCAACATATGTCGGAAAAAACAGATGAGACATTGAGAACAGGAGCTTGCAACATACGTGTACAACCATTGCAACATATGCATCATCCCAATCTACTTTTGCAAAGTTCGTATGAAACACTTGCAATATAGCTATGAAACATCTGAAACACTTGAAACATGTATTTGCAACATGGGGGAGGCCGGGGCTGGTCGATTCCGGCCGTTGAGGTCAGAGCTGATAGCAAGCGACTACGCACGAGCACCACCAGCACCCAGCACCAGCGGCGCGTGTGAGCACCACCACCAGCCACCCCCGCTTGGCTCGATCGGGGGCGCGGCGCGCGTGACGGGCGGAGCGAGTAGCACCAACACTAGGGCCAGCGACGGGAGGGAGTGGGAGGTGCAAGCGACGGGGTGGGGGGGGGGGGGGGAGGGCAGCAGGGCGGCGCTCTACGGGAGGGAGCCAAAGGTGCGTGAGACGGGGGGCAAGGAGCGTGCGGCACGAGATGGGTACGCGGCAGCAGCGAGGCGGAGTAGCAGCCGCTGATGGGAAGGACGGCGTGGTGGAGGCAGTCGCAGCGAACACTCTGGTGCACGAGTTGGGAAGGCTGCCTCAACTGGTCCGCAGGTCCATTACACACAAGCGCCCCGGCCTCCAGACACCCAGACACCCAGGTGTAAGCATTTCCCTTCCTCCTCTGGGATGCACCTGGAAAGCCCAAAATAGCTCTTCACAGCCCATGTTCTCGACATGTGCACCCGACCACAAACGGCTCATATTTATTTTTGCTTTCCTTAAAAAAAATACAGCAAAAAATGATGCGAAAAAAAAGAAACACGGGCACCACCGGAACCGGAACCACAGATCACATAGGGGTGATTGGTTGCTCAACCAGGGCGTTTGAAGGAGCGTCCTGCATTTCTCCGTGTATTTGCGCTGTGTTTGGTTGCTCCGCTCGTATCTTTTGTCTGTATTTTTTTCATTCGTTTGCTCTCCTGAGTCCCATACGTCAGACATCCAAGAAACTGATGTATGTGTACAACCAAATATAATCAATATAATCTTATCTTAGACTAGAGCAACAACAAAGACGACCCAATAGGATCACTTGCTCAAATTCAACCTAGCTTCTTTGGTCGTGCGTATACTGGCCATCCTGGCTGGCTTGGTCTACAACTAATCACGCCCAGATGACAGAGACTCAGATCCCACAGGCTGACAGACTGCAGGAAGGGAAGGGAACGGACATGGCGGCGGCCGGCGGCGAGAGCATGATGACGAGGGAGCAGCTGCTCCACCTCTTCTCCCGCTTCTCCTTCCTCACCTCCCTCCCCGGTGGGTCCCCGTCTTCGCCGCATTTCCGGTTCGCTCCCCATCCGGTTTTCCCTAACCTCTGGTCCCTGTCCCCGCGTTCCAGAGGTCAAGCAGCGGATTGCCGACGCTGTCAGGGACAAGCAGGTGCGATGCCCGCGCAATCCGGGTGCTATTTCCGCTTCTTTAGATTAGCGCTCTCATTGTCTCCTGTGACTTGTGAGGGATGGACGGGGCTCGTCGGGGAGCGGTTCTTGAAATGTTGGGTTTTCTGCCTGGGCTTTTGGCTGATTAGCTTGACGTTTCACTTATACAGCTCGATTGCCTTGGGTCACTTCAAAATTTTAGTTTGGGCCTTGCGATGTGGGAAATTGTGAAACGATTATTCAGTTTGTTTAGCACAAATTTACATGTGAAGGCCTGGACATGTATGTGAAAGTTACAGTGTGTTTGTGCTTTGTTCTCCCTGTAGGAGGCTGTGGCCGTGACCACTGAAATACAAGAGGAGATTTTTCGTGAGATGGGAGTAGGTACGCGAATTGCCTTCCACTTGAACACCATGTTGTCTCTCTGAGGTTTTCTGTAGGCTGTAGCATTTAGGCATGTACTAGTTTACAATGATTTGATGAAGATGAGTAAGAATCGGACTGAGAATGATGATGCATTTACTATACGTGTAAAGAAAGAACTGCAATGCAACACCCTGGACTATTGGCCATGTTATCATATCTACAGCTACTGATATCATGATGTGACACCATGTAACATATGCTGATGTATGTGCATTTGGTAGATTCACAGATATGGAATTAGCTGGGGTATTCTTCTTTTGACAATGTTTATTATGGCATTGCGTGTCATACATGTGATTTAGTAAATAGCACTCATTCCCGCCAGTTTGGTTCTTAGTCATGATATTTTCAATGTTGCCCATTGATTTATTGATTCACGGACCAGTTTATTTGGTTATCAGGAACTTTAGTCCTTGGGTCGATTATATCTGTAGTCTACTAGCATGTTTATTACAATAAGTGAATAATTGATCTATAGTAGACAAGGATAGAAGAAAAATTCAACTATATATATTGCAAGAGACAGAACACTTGTTGTTTAATGATAACCCTGTTTTTTTCTTAAATCAACTAAATAGATCTTACCAGTTTTGTCTTGATTGAAATTGACATGTCCATGGCAGTAGTAATTTAGAAGAACCATAAATAGCAGTAGCAATATAGAACCATAAGAGTTAGTCTATGTATTTAAATTCAGGAATCTAAATAATCTATCATTCTATTTGAAGCTGCCAAATGGCGAAGGAAAAACTGTATATGATCGTAGTTGCTATTTTGATTGTCTTCAGAAATTGGGTTGCTTCAGGATTGGAACTCTATTGGATATTACCATTTTCATTAACATTTTGGTGAAGGATTTTTTTTTTTTTTTTTTTTTTTGCCATGGTTAACTCATAAAATATCTATGGCACATGAAGGTATAACATAAATGTTGTAGAACATTAAATCCTTTTACTCTGCCTACTTTGACATGCCAGGCTGACCTACTTATATGCTGGTCATTGCTTTTGTATCAAGTAGTTGTGCTGAGTACTTGATTGCTAGTTGGTTTATGTCAAGATCCAAGGATATAATGCTTGCTTAATTTAAATAATCTAGATTTCTAGTATTGTATTTCTCAAAAGAATATTGTTTATTTCCTTCACATTTCAGATTTGTTTTTAAAAACGACTGTACTCATCTTTGCATTAGGGTGGAAATCAACAATTTCACCTTGACATGTTATTTCTGAATGTCAGATCCAAGTTTTGGTATTGGATGCCTAGGAAAGGTCAACGTTGTTTATGAAAAGGACATGGACTTGATGATTAAATTCTATCAATTTGTTGCCAAGTAAGTGTCTTACATGTTGGTGCCAATAAGTCTAAAATAGTGTACTGTAAGAAAACAAGGGGGCAGTGATGACTGTTACAGTCAATAAAGCTTAGCATTTCCCTTAGTCACTAACATAATGCTGATGAGCAGCAATTTTATTTTATATTTTGTATATTTCGGGTTGACGTGTCCAGTCTTGTAGTTACAATCATGCATGGTACTTTATTTGGTTCCAGTTATAGTTCCATGTTTGCATATACATTTAATAGTAGGGAGAGAGCACTAATATCAGTATACTTATGTATTAGATATAAGTATGAACATGAACACACTAATGATTTTGCGTTATATGTTACTTCTTGATTTGTTTTAATAGGAAACCAGCAATCAATTAGATGAGTAACCTTTGCACAGAACAAGATACATAAGAAAAAAACATGTGAAAAATGTTGTTATAACAAGGAAATGTTGTGGCAACATCTACTTTATTACATTAGAGATTTACAGCAGAGATTCCTAGAGTAAACTTTGGTCAAAGACTCATATTTAGTTTATTTATTGTCATTTTATTTAATAGAGAAGAAATGGCTATTGATGAAGCTGAGCTTGAACCCAGAGAATTGGCTGAAAAACTACATGCTGAACAAATAATACAAGAACAGGTGAAGAGGCACCTCCACATTATTCCTGTTAAAACATTCTGTTATTTATTGTTTTGTTGATCAAGCTGCTAATTACATGGTTTGAGTTATTGCTCCAGCAACTGAACATGCTAGTTGAAATGAGGAAATATAGCCCAGAGAGCCAATCTGTCATACTTGGGACTGTATGTGCATCTTCCTCATCCCCATTCCCATTCCCCCAGAATCTAGATTAAAAAGAAGACTTACGTGTTTACTTGCCTGTAATCCTTTTGCAGTTGCACAAAGAATTGGAAGAAGCTAATTTTGACATCAATGCATCGATCTTGAGTCCAGAGCAAATCCAAAAGATTGTTCAAAAGTGATATATTCCAACAGATGAGATCAGTACCTGCCTCGTCTGTTCATGTGTGCTTGTGCACCTTTGTATAATTGCTAAAAAGAGCGAGCAGTCCTGTCTATTTGATTTCTGGAAAATACAAATTGCATGTCGAGAAGTGTAGCTGTTACAAGTAACCCTGCAGAACATACTGATTTTGCAAAGATAGTTCAATGGGATGTAAAACATTCTGAATTTTGCAAATATACTTCTGGTGCATGCTCCTTTCTTGGCCTTTAGGGAGTTACAAATATTGAAGCACACTAGAAGTATTGATTCTCGCTATTTGAATTCTTTATTGAGTCTCGTTTAAGGCTGAAGAAAAAAAAGAACTGCATAACCTTGCTTTGTTTTTATTGTATTTGCTGACACATTAGCAATCTTTAAACTGGACGAAGACACGTAATAAAACAATTCGTCATAAATCGTCTTAGACTTGTTAGTCTTGCATGATACATAGCTTTCTGCCCAATCCCATCACTATGGATGCAAGGTGGGTTGTTCGCAAATCCGCAAATGGACTCTGAACTAATTTTCACATCCAGATATAGGGGGTGTTTGGCTCGCCGCCATACCTCGCCTGCCAAAGCTGCGGCGCCACAGAGGAAAGGCAGTTGTTTGGTTCAGCTTTCAGGTGGGGCAGCCACATGCTTTCGCAGTAGAAATTTATGGCAAGGTGTGACGGCCATATTCTCCGTCACAAGTCTTAGACGACGCCACAACTGAGTGGCTGGTCTGGGCTGTGAACCAAACAGCCTCATAAAACAAATAAGTGCCTTTGGATAGCCATGCAATACTGAACAAAAGCTCAATCCATCCAATGATACCAAGATAACTTGGGCCAAGATTCTGGCAAATAAATTCCGAGAGCCTAAGATTCCTCGAGATGAGAGAACATACAGATACTAGATAATGAACTCTGAGAAAGCCTAAGATTGCTCAAAATGAGAGAAGCATCAAGCAATAAGTTCAAACAGATCTACAAATATCTTTACAGTAGCAGCAAAATTGAGGAGCATATTCACATCAGAAAACATAACATGAAATCAGCTAGCGATGGCTAATCCCTTGATCAGCAATCCTGCACAAGTTTTGATATCTTTGCCAGGTTATCAAATTTTAACACCCCCCCCCCCCCCCCACACACACACACACACACAAAAAAAAATCCTCATCCAATGGAAGTTACACATATGGTTAGTTTGATGACTATGGTAGGACCTTCCAACCCTTCAGATCCTCCGTTGCTATTCCAGATGCGCCTACTTGAGCCATACTAGATAATGGACCTGACTGTGCAGCAAGAAAGCAGCAGTTCGCACCAATCTTTCATGTGTAAGTCTGCAACCAATCTGATCTTCAGTAGACCTGTCTGATGTTGATATTTATCCTAGAATTCTTGATATAGTCCAAGATAAAGACGTCATCTCCACTAGATAGTTGTGAAATCAGTGCAGAGATTTCTTGTTGGTCTGTGAAGATCCGTGGTACACCTGTGAAATATAAACCAAAGGTCAAAATAGAAATGAAATTTTATGTTTCATGGTGTTCTAATCTTATTTACAAATAACTTTCATTTCATAACATAAAATACCATGGAAGCGCTCTCGTGCTTCCCCAGCCATCAAAACTATATCACCACTGCGCAGGAACATTGCTGTTGGAACTTCATCTCTTATCTTTCCTCCCAGAAGAAAGATGCATTTGCAGCCCAAACTAAAAGAATAAATGCCAACTGGTAAGACACTATGTTTAGTAGAAGTAAAGATCACGAAAAAAGGTAAGAAGCTGGACCATCATACCTTATGCTTACAATAGGTTTTGTCCAATCTGCTTCCATGTCATCAACATGGCCACCAAGCATGTCACCTACATCAATCAAAGGTTAGTATTTCAGTACAGAAATGAAAAGGAGCATGAATACAGTTCATCAAGACAACTCCAACGAAAATGTATCAATCTAAGGCGTTCACTATCTCAAGAGACAAGCTATACATACTTGGACCATAATAGTTCACTATAGCAGCTTCTGGCTTGAATTCTTCTCCAGACGGCATAGCTGGAATAGCCATCTTTTTGGCAAGACTAGCTAGAGCATCTGGAATCTTGTTGTGTGGAAGTGATACATCATAGTTGCGCTGCCAAAGCATAAGGATTTTACAAAAGGAAAAGGAAAATGAAGACATAATATGCTACTTCTAGCAACAGTTTGTAGAAATTGTGCAGTCAAGCAAGAATCGAATATAATATTTAACCTAGTGTCATAACAATACAGGTTATATCCACCAGCCAAGTATTTTTTTTTCAATACAGGTTATATGACCAATGGGAGATATTGTTTGCGATAGACAGTTGTGTCCAAATATAGTTTCACCTGACCAATTATGAACTGGCAGAATAGCTCCTTAAGTCAACTGCTACGTGAATGTCCTTACAGTTGTAATATTCTATTATGTGCTCTATGTTACTAACCTTGGGGATTTGAGAGAATGATCTCCATTAGTGGAGATGACAACTATATAGAGAGCCTCATGGGCCCATAGCATGGGCCTTGACATACAGTAAACAGCCCCTTCTAAATCAAGGTGGAAGCAAAGGATCTGAAGTGGATGCTGCTCTCGAGATTGTGCTTTAGCGAAAAAAATGTGCCACTTGCAACTCTGACTCTGAGGACACATACTGAAGAGAAATTATGATGCCAGTGAGAGTAGGTGAAGAAGGCATCAACACCGATATGCTAAATAAGTTCATGTTTCATAGGATCATTGGCAATCTCAGGTGTGGGGCACCACAGGAAATACTAAAATCAGCTAGCAACCATCGAAGCCATATAATCTCTGCAATGTTAGTAGCAAGTGCTCGAAGTTTTGCCTCTGTACTAGAGCGAGATACAGTGGCTTCTTTCTTGGACTTCCATTAAGAGGAGAAGAACCAAGAAGAATGCTATGCCTATGAGATTGGTGGTCTGTGGGGTCACTCACCCAAGTGGAGTCCGAGTAAGCATGAAGCTGAAGCGGATTACCACGAGCATAAAACCAACACTGAGATGATGTCCCCCTTAATCACAGCACACGAAGCAAATGACTAAAATGAACAGAAGTATGGGCACTCACAAACTGACTTAGGCTGTGAAGAGCATGAGCCATATCAGGTTTAGTAACAGTGAGATAAAAAAGGCTATCCATAATATAATGATTGCAAGAAGGGTCCTCAAGAGGCATACCATCACTAGCATGAAGCTGCAAGTGCAGATCTATTGGTGTTGCAGACGTGCAGTTATCAGTGAAATCAAAGGAATTGCATGGTAAAAAAATAGATAGATTACAGAGTCATGGAGTACATGTACATATATAGGCAAGGATCATCTGGGTTGGTTTATAGAAGTATCACCACCGTTGGATATCCTTGGCTATCAAGATTAGAAACCAATCTATAGAAAACCATACAGGCTCAAGGCCCAGACTCGACCAATAGACACGGCGAATAAGGCCTGGCCTGGCTATCTGTCTAACAATCAGTAATGGCTGAATAAGCAATAAGTTCATGTATGCATTTGGACTGAGAAAGATAAAATCCCTTTGCAGAATGTAAAAACTCAATTCCTAAGAAATAACTGAGAGGACCCAAATAATTGCACACCAAGTTGTTTCTTCACATGAGAAATATGTACAACATCATCTCCCATAATCAATAGCCAAGTACATCCACGTGGAGAGAGGTGAATACATAGAGCAGGATCATGAGTGCTATGTGAAAAACCAACAGCCCAAATCATAGAAACAAAGAGATCCACGCAACGGTGACCATCGACTAGTGGTGGCCAGACAAAATCTGTTTTTTTTTTCTCGAACCACGCAGGACTGCGCGTCAGGTAGAATAAAAATACACGGGTCTGGGAGACCCAACCCTAGAAGGGCGGGCCTGGTGCAAGCGGTAGAGTCTTACCGCCTGTGACCGGAAGGTCCCGGGTTCGAGTCGCGGTCTCCTCGCATTGCACAGGCGAGGGTAAGGCTTGCTACTAACACCCTTCTCCAGACCCCGCACAGAGCGGGAGCTCCTCTGCACTGGGTACGCCCTGGGAGACCCAACCCAAGCACCAGGACACACACACCCTAAGGAGACCAGCACATCAACGCACCACAAACTAACTAAAAGACAACCAGCAACTCCCAGGACTTAAGCTCCAAAGGGGAGCAACCTAGATAAAAGCTGTGTGAGCTTGGAGGCCCCGGCCATGCACCAAAGACCGCCCTCGGACAAAGATCTGTGACAGGCGGCTACAAAGAAACGCTGGCCAACGGGCTGCAAGCCAGAACAAATGTGTGATGCGTGTGAATAATGGTCGCTGAATTGATTTGGATTGTGGGTGGAGGATTGAACTAATCCTAACCTAACCCTAATCCTTGCTGTTATACCATGTTACTAACCTTGGGATTTGAGAGAATGATCTCCACTAGTGGAGATGACAACTATATATAGAGAGCCTCATGGGCCGTATGGTCCTGTAGGATGGGCCTTGACATACACTTAACACTCTAATGGAATTCTAGATTCATAACAATAATATGATTGATCTGAATCAAACACTTTTGAAATAATTGTAGAACCTTTTGAATATATTTAAATTTTTTATTGCAGTATAATGTATCGGAAATTCATAATACATCAATACCACCACAAACCAGAATCCAAGCAATGATATAAATGAGCTTATTGTTAGCAGTTAGCATTGCCATGGAAGCAAGTGGTTACATACCTTTGACCAATCAAATTGCAGACCAAGGGTGCTCCACCGGAGCTTCCTCACAAGGGTAGTTGCTGCGGTTGACCTATGCTCTTCCCCTTTCTGGCTCTCTGAGTCCACAAATTTGAAGTATTTGGATTCCATTTTCCCTCCACAATTATTCTGTTCATTTCTTTCTTGGATATCAGGATTTTCTGCTTCAACCAATATCTTTTGATTTTTAGCAGCGATGAGTAAGTCAGAAATTGAACCATATATTGCAGTCAAATTAGTCCTATTAGGTGGCTGTGGAAACGTTTTCAAGCTTTCCCTGATCCAACAGCATTGTTCCTCAGTTGATAAAGCACCAGGAATGAAATAGAACCCTACAGAGTTACAAAGATGAATACTGATATATTAGAAACATATTTGGTGTAATGACATTATGATTTGTGGGCCACATGGGAAATAACAAATGACTTGCATGTTTTGATGTTTATACAGAAATCTGAGCAGGAACGTTGTCTTGTTGTAAAACAGTGCTAAAAGTATATGATTTGCTATGCTCATAGGAGCAAGTATAATAAGGGGATGTAGGTGGAAACAGATTATGTTCAAGAACCAAGAAATTTTGTATGAGAAAGTAGGTCATAGATGAGCTAACTACTATATGAGTGGGCCGATAGATTTGACTATAAGTTTACATATAGCCAGCAGCGGGCTGTATTATTACTTGCTCTAAGCTTTACTTCTGATGTGTCATCACATGACTAAAACAGCATTTACTTCACAGAGAGGACCAAGGTTTGCAAAACCTTCCCTGTTCGAAGTGCGATGTTCAGATTCGCAAGTTTAAAAAAATCAAACCGGATGATCTAATTTTAGCCCTGAATAAAGAATAGAAGGGAGATCACAGTTACCTGGCCGGTCCAAGAAGCAGAATACAGGGCGGTCGAACCCGGCACAGTCACGCTGTCCAATCCCCGCGGGAAGCTCCCCGTCGGCAGCAAGCAGCGCGTGGAAGTCAACTACAGCTGACAGGTCAGCGCCACCTCCCTCTCCGCCGGACGGCTTGCTCCTGCAGTGTTGGATGATGTCAAGGTTGGGGGGAGGGGGGAGAAGTGATGAAGATGGCAACCCCAAGAAGGGGAAGAAAGTGGGATAGAGATCCTGACCTGGACCTGGACCTGCCCTTAAGGTTGAGTGGCTTGTAAAGCTTGTACTGCTTCTCAGCACGCCGGAACGCCGTGCGCTCCGCAGCTGTGGGGTCGGAAGCGCCATACATCGCCAGCAGTGCTGTGGGGTTGGCAATAGTAATAAGCAAAGTACAAGTTCTGGACATAGTGGCATAGTGCCATTGTCTCTAATAATTAAGAAAGATTACAAAACTGCAAGTTTACTACAACATAACTCTACAATCCCCTGTTTGGAATAGATTAATGATATCATCATCTTTCACCTGACTGAAGAATTCCCTCTAAATAAATGTGACCAAGCAGTTGTTCAAATATTCATCGCCCATTTTATTCCTTTGCTTGTCCTTCGCATAATTCATCGTGGAAAACACTCTTTCAACACTAGCAGTGGCTAGTGGAAGAATTAGCACCAACTTAAGAAGCTTGTAAACAACATGATAACTGTTCATGTTTTTTAGTGTCAACAAGCATAACTGAAAGCTCACATAGGTTCTTCAAACCTTTCATCTCTACACACATGAGAAATCTTCAATTCTTACTCTAAAGAATGGATCTGACTGTCAAGACTGTGCTCACCTTGCTTCAACCGGAGCTCGAGCTGGGACTGGGACTGGAACTGGTAGTGGGAGGGCCGTAGGGGGCCGATGGGATGTCTGGAGTCCGGACCTCCGGGCGCCGGCGGGTGGCCGTCGAGTGGTCGCCGCCGCGGCGGCGCCGCCGGGCGCGGCGCTGGTCGCTGGGGTTGGGGAGCTGCCCCGCTGGGCCTGGGCGCGCAGGGCCGAGAGGGCGAGCAGGAGGAGGACCGAGCACCGGGGGAGGCTGCCTTCGCCGTGCCGCTTCCGTCCGCTGTTCCCCGCGCCGCTCCAAGATTTCGCGAGCCGCGAGCGAGTCAGCGAGAGACGGAGAGAGTACCGATGGGTTTTTGTTCGTGGGCTGCTACCGCTGGTTTGGCCTGATGGGCCATATTTGCACATCCAGCAAACTATACATGTATTTCTCAAAAAAAAGAAGCAAACTATACATGTTATCCGCCAAGGAAATTATACATCAAGAAAAAAAATTTATTACATGGCCATTCATCCATGCTATCGCGGAACACAAATTACGTACAAGCGTCTTCATGAGTAGTAATATCACGTTCAGATCAATGACAATGAGAATCTGTTGACAGTGTAAATTAATTATGAAAGCTAGATGCGGTAGAAAGCCAGCTTTAATTTAAAACGAGGTTGAGAGAAGTTATTTGAAACAGAACCATTGTACAATGTGATATTAGCACTGGACTAACAACTCGTATGTCAGCACTGAACGTATAAGTACGTGGAATATACCAACGTTTGTCACGACTATGATGTATCAAATACGATTAAGTTTAGCCTATGCTAAAGATTGACAATTTCTAGAGGTAATTGCAAAGATGCAATTGCTATACCTGCCTTTTGAGAGTTGATTATGACCATCTCAGGAAATCGGTTCCGTACCAGTCAACAAAGTTAGGTGTTTTTTGGTTCGTTTAGTGTGTTGGCCGCGTAATCAGTTCATGGGATGATGGGTTACTGTTGTTTTATGTTTGGTTGAGCTAAGCTGTGTAAGGGTTGTCCCAATGCTAAAAACTACATATCTATTAATTTTATAGACATTTTATATAGAAACCATGATCTCAAAGGATAGTTTTTTCTGGGAGAGAGAATTACTGCTGGCTGTTCATGTAATAGTATCCATGTAAGGGGCTGGCCACCAGCCTAGCCACCAGCCAGCCCCACCGATCGGCGCTATCCTTCAGGTCTTAATTCTCGTGTAGACATTGTTTCTAACTGAGAAGCGGTTTCTATGATTTTATTCTCTCTCTTCATAACTACCTTGCCACATCAGCAAAACTCTTATATGACAGTAAATGAATATCTATAGAAACTACGAACTATGGTAATTTCTGCACTCCCTAATGGGTCACAGTGGGATCGGATCTAGGCTAGTGCAAAATCATTACGGCTCCCCTCGATTTAAGGGCCTGTTCGGGGGCTGAAGTATATTTTGTTGTGAGAAAAAAATACTATAGAGCCTAGCTGATAAGCCGACTAGTAAGTCTATGCGAACAGACCTCTAGCCGTTATCCAATTCCAGTCCACCCTACAACTGCCTGCAACATTATTATGGTCAGAGTGTCAACGCGATGTACAACCAAACAGATAGCGCTGATCATTACGCTGTAACAAATAGCAGGATCAATCATTTCCATGGTCGTTAGTGTTCTGGTAATCAATCCAAAGAACACCTTAGGCCTTGTTTAGTACTTTCTCTAAAGTTTACTTTATATCACATCGAATATTTGGACACATACATGAAGTATTAAATATAAACTAAAAAATAAATAATTGCACAATTTATGACTAATTTGCGAGACGAATCTTTTAAGCCTAATTAGTCTATAATTTGACAATGTGTGCTACATTGACACGTGTGCTAATGACGAATTAATTAGGCTTAATAAATTTGTCTCGTGAATTACTGACGAATTCTATAGTTTGTTTATTTATTAGTATCAAAACACCCCACGTGACACCCCTATATAACACACAACATAACACCTCAAAACTTTACGCCATAGGTTTAAACAAGACATTAATACTTATGCAATGCATCCAGGACCCATCAGTAAATCTGGGAATGTAGCCTACTCTCGCTACTAAGCACAATTGCTCGGATAATGTATACAAATCATAATCAACACACACACACAAAGTAAATATAAACTCACACATAGAAGCAGCTAGGTTCTTCTATGCTTATTTACAAACACGTATCATACAAATTGTGAGCAATGGTGGGTAAAAGATTGGACACTATCCATGAGTAAGAAACCTTTAATAATTACACTTCATAATTTATTGCCCATGCCCTCATCCAAGTGTGATCAACGTTGATATATATATATAACTACTACTCTGTAGCTAGCTACAAAATAACTTATTCTGTAGCCAGTTTGAGTTACGATAATTACTATGTTAATTTACGAAATTATAGTAACTCCTTACTAAGTGGTTTACTATAACATTATGGTAAATATCTCCATGTGTTATAGTAACCCAACTATCATAAATATGTATTGACATTATCGTAAATTAGTATATAAAATTATTGTAAATAGAGGTGGCTTTAGAATAACTTATTTTGTAGCTGGCTACCGAATATACTCTCCCTATAGACCTACTACCCTATGTCGATGCGGGACCCACAGGATACCCCGCAAAGGAGAAAGAAGATCTAGTCCAACTAGGATTTCTTTCCATGTAATCTTAGTAGTAGAACTATTAAGTAATCCTACCAGGAAATCTCATTGTAAACCGACTAGGACTCTGGCCTCCTGACTATATAAAGGAGGGCAGGGCTCCTGAGGCAGGGAGAGAACAATTGTACGACACAACTCTTGACAATCAATCCAACGCAAAGGCTAAGGCCGACTGGACGTAAGGTTATTACTCGATCTACGATCGAGGGCCTGAACCAGGATAAATCGGCTGTCTCTTGCGTTAACCATCGAGTTCGGCATACGCCGAAGCCCGAACATACTGCCCCGAGTACCCCCGTGGCAGGCTATCGGTGGTAAAACATCGACAGCTGGCGCGCCAGGTAGGGGCTTTCGGCGACTTTGCATCCGAGAGCTCGATGGACCTCGACAACATAATCTTCCCGACGGGATCAACTTTCATCTTTGGCTCATGGATCTGCGAGGCAGATAACAACGGCAAACTTCAAAGCCATCTCCTCAAAGATCCAGATCATCTTGAAAAAGTTCCTATTTCAACAACTGCAACGGATCAGCTCACCAGAAGATTCACGCAACTCATAGTATCCGATTCAAATTAGATTTCACGACCACTCGTATCCGATTCGAATTCAGGCTCCAAGGCGAAGTCTTATTCGAGTGCTTTCTGGAAGCCGAGTTCTCTTTTGGAAAGATTCCAGAGCACAACCCGAAACAACTCGGATTACCCCCAGAGTTCTCACAAGAAGTCGAGTTCTTTTCCATTTGGGCTCGACAACATGGCAAAATCCTATCAGGGACAGGTCGAAAGATCTTTCAATCCTAGATTCAGGATACCACTGACAGGAGCTCAGGAGGGTCTCGTGCTAACAATAACATCGCAGGACTGTATCATCCACTGGCCGGGTTCCGTTCCTGAGGATAGCGGAACCCAACTAGTCGGCACATCAACAACAGCTATTCTACCTTACCATGAAGGAGACTCGATCTACGACACCGAGGCATCTACTAAAGTTATCAGTGACTCCGACAGCATGAAAACTAATGCCAATAACAGAACGACTCATGCGCGAGAAGTGCTCATGGTTCGACGACCGCGGTCACCATTAAATCCCCCGGAAGCACCTGATGTCAGATCATCAGATGAATCAGAATCCAACATATCACCTTTTGCCCAGGGCTACGACGGAGAAACAGATAGTCAGAGACAAGCTAGAGAAAGAAAAAACAAGTTGAAGCAAGGGCGTCAACACCGTGCTAGGCAGCGCAGGGAAGCTTGGATCAGATACGAGTCAGAATTGGCTGAGTACGACAAAAGAAAATCGCAACGAGAAGTCGAGGGGAGACGCACGGCGAATACACCTTACGATAAGATTCGAGAAGCATTAGAAGAACTCGGAACAACTTCACATCCCGGTGAGAAGTATGAACAGCTCCAAGACTTGCTCCGATCAACGATCCCGAGAACGCATGAAGAGAGAGCTCGATCAAGACTACCCACCAGATCAACAACCCACAGGCAAGAAGATCAAAATCAAAGAAAATCCGCTTTCGAAAGACTTGGGCCGGGTGGAAGCCATGACGGAGGAAGTAGGAAGGAACATAATCAAGGCCACCGATTTGAACAACCAAGGAAGACTAGGAGTAGGGTACCTACCCAGACAACCTCGCGAGATTATTCCCATAAAAACGACAGTTGGCCAGAAGAAGGTGCCGAATCCGAATTCAAAGAAACCAAGACACCCGACAGATTCCCCTGTTTCGCGAACAGGCTTGCATTGGTACGATTATCTCACAAATTCAAACCGTCTAACCACTCCAAGTATGATGGCAAAACTGAACCAAGGCAATGGCTCAGAATATATTCACAATCAATTGAACTAGCCGGAGGAGACGACGATATCAAAACCCTGTTCTTTCCTATGGCACTGGAAGCCATGCCTCTCCAGTGGTTCGACAAACTGAACCCAGGATCTATCAGAAATTGGGAGGATTTGCAAAGAGCTTTTTGTGAGAATTTTGTAGGAATCATCACACATCCAATCACTCATGCGGAACTAAAAGGACTCAAGCAAAAGGGGGGCGAAAGTCTCAGAAACTACTATCGACGATTCGGCGAACTACGAGCTCAAGTGCATGACATAACCGAACGAGAAGTAATTGAAGCTTTCTCTCACGGAATCATGGCTAGGTGGCAATTCCAAGACTTCTGCAAAGAAAATCCGAGAAAACAATGAAGAATTCAGACGTACAGTAGAAAAGATGATTACTGTAGAAGAAAAAACACGAGAAAGGTTCCCAGACAGAAGCAACCAGGACAACTCAGACAAGCAAAATCACCGAAATAGCAGACATCCAGAAAGAAAACGTAGACCAGATAATACTGTGGCAATGGCCGACAAGTCAAAGAAGTTTCCCAAACCCAGAAGATATGATGACATTGAAAGCATACGTTGCCCATTACACCCTGGCGGGAGGCACACCATCGGAAATTGCTACACTTTCAACGATCGATACACAAGAAAAGATAGTAAGGAAAACACCAAAGAGGACAATCAGAAAAGAGAAGAAGACAACCACGAGGACAAAGGATTCCAAAAACCCAGGGGAACGGTAGCAGTGATTTTCTCAGGGGCTCCGGATTGCAGAAGCAAACATCAAGAAAAACTAGCACTATGGACCATTATGACGGTAGAACCGGCTACACCAAGATACCTCAATTGGTCACAGTATCCTATCCAATTTACCAGAGAAGACCAATGGACTAGCGTGGGGAACGCAGGCCATTACCCACTGGTTCTAGATCCGACTATTGCTAGTATGACCGTCACCAAAGTACTAATCGATGGAGGAGCTGGACTCAACATCATCTTTTCAGAAACTCTAAGGAAAATGGGACTACAACTCGCCAGGATGATTACGCCAACAAGCACGCCTTTTTACGGAATAGTACCTGGCAAAGCAGCCATGCCACTTGGACAAATTACTTTGCCTGTTACTTTTGGAACTCCTTCAAACTACCAAACAGAGTTTATCAAATTTGAAGTCGCCGACTTCGATTCGTCATATCATGCAATCCTCGGACGTCCAGCACTGGCCAAATTTATGGCAATACCACATTATCCGTACCTACTGCTTAAGATGCCAGGACCCAATGGTATACTTTCTCTTTGAAGCAATTTAAAGCGCGCTTTTGACTGCGACGTTCAGGCGATCCAAATCGTAGCTAAAGCACAAGCCGACAATGGAAGAAAAGAAATAGCCGCAATCGCTGCAGAAGCAAGCCAAGAAGAATTAGAAATACCAGCTAAAAAACCTAGTATCATCGCACCACCAAAAGAAGCCGACGTCAAGCAAATCGACTTAGGCACAGGCGACACCTCCAAGACAGCAACTATCAGCGTTCACCTCTCGGCAAAATAGGAACTCGCGCTCACCAACTTTCTTCGGGACAACAAAGATATCTTCGCTTGGAAGCCAGCCGACATGCCAGGGGTCCCAAGAGAGTTGGCTGAGCACAGAATTGATGTTAACAAAAGCTCCAAACCTGTAAAACAACGGCTACGACGATTCTCACCCGACAAGAAGGCAGCAATTAAAAAGGAAATAATAAAACTGATGGCAGCCGGATTCATCAGGGAAATCCTACACCCAGATTGGCTAGCAAACCCAGTCCTTGTACAGAAGAAAAACACGGACGAGTGGCGCATGTGCGTCGATTACACAGATCTCAACAAACATTGCCCAAAAGATCCGTTCGGGCTACCACGCATTGACCAGATAGTTGACTCGACAGCAGGATCTGCGCTATTATCTTTTCTCGATTGCTATTCAGGATATCACCAGATCGCACTAAAAGAAGAAGACCAGAGCAAGACATCTTTCATCACCCCGTTCGGTGCCTACTGCTACAAGACCATGTCGTTTGGACTAAAGAACGCTGGCGCCACGTACCAAAGAGCTATCCAGACTTGCCTTGGGAATCAAATCGGTGAAAATGTGGAGGCATACGTGGACGATGTGGTGGTGAAAACAAAGAACCCAGACACTCTAATTGAAGATTTAAGGCAAACCTTCGAAAACTTAAAGAAATGGAGATGGAAATTGAACCCAAATAAATGTGTATTTGGGGTTCCCTCAGGACAACTACTCGGATTTTTGGTCAGTCAGCGCGGGATCGAAGCCAGCACCAAGCAAATTCAAGCTATAACAGAGATGGGCCCACCTAGAAGTGTCAAAGATGTGCAGAAACTAACAGGATGCATGGCGGCCCTCAACCGATTCATATCAAGACTCGGCGAAAAGGGGTTACCTTTCTTCAAACTACTAAAGAAGATAGACAAGTTCGAGTGGACAATAGAGGCCGACGAAGCTTTCAAAAAACTAAAAGAATACCTCACTTCGTCGCCTATCCTAACACCTCCAAAGAAAGATGAAGATATGATGCTATATATCGCGGCAACTCCTACCGTAATCAGCACAGCAATAGTCATAGAAAGAGAAGAACAAGGGCGCGTGTATAAAGTGCAACGTCCCATATACTACATCAGCGAAGTACTGTCAGAATCCAAAATCCAGTACCCGCATGTACAAAAACTACTCTACGCTCTACTCATCACCTCACGGAAGCTTCGCCACTATTTCGAAAGCCACAAGATTACCGTGGTGACGGATTTTCCACTCGGAGACATCCTACGCAATAAAGATGCCACGGGACGCATATCCAAATGGGCAGTCGAAATCGGAGCTCTTGACATCAATTTCACCCCACGGAAAGCAATAAAATCTCAAGCCCTCGCCGATTTCGTGGCCGAATGGACAGAGATTCAACAGCCTTTATCAGATACAATCCTTGACCACTGGAAGATGTACTTTGATGGTTCACTCAAACTAGGCGGGGCTGGTGCAGGTGTTCTCCTCATTTCTCCAGAAGGAAAACAACTCAAGTACGTCCTTCAGATATTATGGCAAGCTACAAATAACGAAGCAGAATATGAAGCCCTCATCCACGGGCTACGAGTCGCGATTACCCTCGGAATAAAAAGATTACTCGTATACGGCGATTCAGCAGTGGTCATCAGCCAAGTCAACAAAGATTGGGACTGCACCAAAGAAAACATGGGTGCTTATTGTGCTGAAATACGGAAACTTGAAAAACACTTCCAAGGATTAGAAATTTTACACGTCCTACGCGATTCTAACATTGCAGCAGATGTCCTTGCCAAGCTTGGATCAGACAGAGCAAAGGTTCCACCTGGCGTATTCATAGAAGAGCTATCAGTTCCCTCTATCAAACAACCCGGTGAAACAACACAAGAAATCCAGGCTAAAGGCGTTCAGATCCTGATAATCAACACTTCATGGACCCAAGTTTTCATTGACTATATCAAAGAAAACAAACTACCAGCAGATAAGGCAGAAGCCACCCAAGTTGTTTGCAGAAGCAAAAACTACGTTCTAGTAGGAGATAAACTTTACAGAAGAGCAGCATCATCAGGAGTACTCCTAAAATGTGTCTCATTTGAAGAGGGTAAAGAGATCCTAGACGAAATACACTCAGGTTGCTGTGGAAATCATGCCGCCTCAAGGACACTGGTTGGCAAAGCATTTCGCACCGGATTCTACTGGCCAACCGCTTTGAAAGACGCAGAAGAACTTGTTAGAAAATGCAAAGGTTGCCAAATGTTTGCAAGACAAGCCCATGTACCAGCTCACAATCTTATCTGCATCCCACCTGCTTGGCCTTTTTCCTGCTGGGGGCTAGATCAAGTAGGACCCCTGAAAAAAGCAAAAGGCGGCTTCGAGTACATCTTTGTGGCAATCGACAAGTTCACCAAGTGGATTGAGTACAAACCACTCGCGAAATACAGCGCAACCAAAGCAGTCGAGTTCATCCAAGACATTATGCACCGCTTCGGCATGCCCAATCGAATCATCACAGATCTAGGCTCCCCCTTCACAGCTACAGAGTTCAGGAGCTGGGCACAAGACTGTGGTTTCAGTATAGACTATGCGTCTGTTGCACATCCAGAAGCCAACGGACAAGTAGAAAGGGCTAATGGACTCATACTAGCCAGATTAAAACCAAGGTTATACGAAGAACTGGTGGACTATGGGTCCAAATGGATTGAAGAATTACCGAAAGTAGTATGGGGGCTACGAACTCAAATAAGCAGAGCAACAGGCCACTCACCCTTCTTCCTAGTTTACGGGTCAGAGGCCGTACTACCCGCCGACTTGATCTGGACATCCCCAAAAATAGAACAATACGATGAAGGAGAAGCAGAACACACAAGAAGATTAGAACTCAACAGCTCAGAAGAAGTCAGAGTAAACGCTACCCTCCAATCAGCCAGATACCTACAAGGTTTAAGACGACATTACAACAAGAGTACCCAACCTCGATCACTACAAGTCGGAGACTTGGTACTAAGAAGGATACAGAAGACTGACGGACGACATAAGCTACTCAGTCCATGGGAAGGTCCTTTCATTGTCGCAAAAGTCACCAGACCAGGAACATACAAGTTAATAACCGAAGATGGAAAAGAAGTCAGCAATACATGGCACATCAGCCAGCTAAGAAGATTCTACGCGTAAAAACAACTCAAAAAAAAACAGATATGCAAGCCACAAGGGACCAACGCTCACAATCGACGAAAAGCAATACTCTTCAGCAACATATGTAGTAGTTTATACTCATGATCAATAAAGATGACATTCGTCCACAGCATGTCTTGTCATGACTTTCAACGAGTTGTTTTCACGAAACAAAAAGCAAAATGGCTGAAAACATGCCTGAGCGTCCCGGCCGAGAGCAAAATAGCTGAAAAGATGCTTGAGCCCGCCGATGAGGGTAGCTAAAAGCTAACACCCGAAACAAAAAAAAGCAAAATGGCTGAAAACATGCCTGAGCGTCCCGGCCGAGAGCAAAATAGCTGAAAAGATGCTTGAGCCCGTCGATGAGGGTAGCTAAAAGCTAACACCCGAAACAAAAAGCAAAATGGCTGAAAACATGCCTGAGCATCCCGGCCGAGAGCAAAATAGCTGAAAAAACGCTTGAGCCCGCCGATGAGGGTAGCTAAAAGCTAACACCCGAAACAAAAAGCAAAATGGCTGAAAACATGCCTGAGCATCCCGGCCGAGAGCAAAATAGCTGAAAAAACGCTTGAGCCCGCCGATGAGGGTAGCTAAAAGCTAACACCCAAAACAAAAAGCAAAATGGCTGAAAACATGCCTGAGCGTCCCGGCCGAGAGCAAAATAGCTGAAAAGATGCTTGAGCCCGCCGATGAGGGTAGCTAAAAGCTAACACCCGAAACAAAAAGCAAAATGGCTGAAAACATGCCTGAGCATCCCGGCCGAGAGCAAAATAGCTGAAAAAACGCTTGAGCCCGCCGATGAGGGTAGCTAAAAAGCTAACACCCGAAACAAAAAGCAAAATGGCTGAAAACATGCCTGAGCATCCCGGCCGAGAGCAAAATAGCTGAAAAAACGCTTGAGCCCGCCGATGAGGGTAGCTAAAAGCTAACACCCGAAACAAAAAGCAAAATGGCTGAAAACATGCTTGAGCGTCCCGGCCGAGTGCAAAATAGCTGAAAAGATGCTTGAGCCCGCCGATGAGGGTAGCTAAAAGCTAACACCCGAAACAAGTCGACCGAAATTTAACTTCAAAAGACCCTCCAGCACTTCGTTCCGAAAAGCAAGAGGCTCAGGGGCTACATCCAGATAGGAAAAGGAATACTTTTTTCTTTAGAAAAGCACGAGCGCCACTCAAGAAAGCACTCGGATGCCGAAGTTTATCAAGGCAACATTCTATACCGAGTCATTTCACATAGCGCAGGCGAAAGGTTGTTAACGCAAAGCACTCGACGGATCACAAGGGAGAAAGAAAAGAAAAGTACTCGACAAATCGAGGGGCCTCGTCGGAATAACGCACAGAGAGAACAGGACAAGGTACTCAGCAAGTCAAATAACTTCAACCGCACCCAGGCAAAGAATACATCAACAAAAATAAAGAATCTTCATTTAAAAAGGAGTGTAATATTACAAGAGGATGCTCAATCGAGTCAGGCATTGTCATCAGAAAAAGAAATATCAATACTTAGACTATCTACAACCCTACTGGCTAGATCTTCGACCTCAGGCTCCATCCTTTCAACGGCGTCAAGATATTCTTGGCTATCAGCTTCTTCTGCTATCTTGGAGAGAGGCGCCTCTGGAGCAAGGACCCGGACCTGGGCCAGCACATTCTTGGTACATACTTGGGCACACCTCTTCACGAACTCTTGGAAACGAGTCGGAATCCGGGGAATGAACTGCGCCCAAGATTGCCCGTCATCCGCCGGAGTCCGAAGGACATCGGCTACTGAACGAAAAGATTTCCACAAAGCATTCCAATTCTCAGTAGCCGTCGCCAGCTTCCCGGACAAGTTTTCAATAGTTTTTTGGGCCTGCACAAGATCTCTATCAGCTCCGCGCCTAATCAGCCTAGCAAGGGCGAGTTCTTCCTCAGCATGAGTAATTACCTCCTTAGCTTTATTGTGACTAGAACGGACAAGAGCCTTCATTTCATCAATACTCTCCGAGAGCTTCTGCTTCTCAACTCGGAGAGCTAGACAGGATACCCAAGAACAAGTCAGCGGGAAAACAAGTCAAAATACAAGAAGAAACAGGCAGAACCCGCGGCACCTTTGCATTCATTCTTCGCAGACTCCACTGCAGCATCTCTCTGCTTCTCCGTCTCCACTACCCGGGCGCGAAGGGTCTTCTCCTCTTTCTGGTGCACTTGACGCTCCGTCTCCAACTCAGCCCAGAGGAGGTCAAGATCGGCTTTCAGAGCGTCCACCTCCGAAGACAACTTCCTCTCATTCTCAGATGAGAAGAAGAAGCCAGAATGATCGCGAGAGAAAGACTGAGCAAAAAGAGGCAAAGAGAAATAAGACGTAAGGATAGAAGAGAAACAAACACGCAAAAAGAAGTAGCAATAAAACCTACCTGGAGCTTTTCACCAAAAGAAGACGCAAGGGTCGACAAGCTCCCCCAGGCTGCGGTCAGCTCCGATAACCGATGAGTGGCATCGAACTGTTGCACCACGTCACCGGAAATCGAAGGGCCGCCGGAAGCAAGAGAAGGGGAAGGAGAGGCCGGCTGGGGCGAAGAAGGAGCGACCAAGGCAACCTCCAGAGAAGCCGGAGCCAAATCCTCAGAAGGACCCGGCGCGACGGCCACAGTCACCTCCGGAACGGCCAAGTTCGCAACTCCGCCAGGTAGCTCTGAAGCCCCCGCGGCGACTTCATCAACAGAATGTTGTGAGTCCCGAGACTCGGAACTCGTGGGTATGGCAGGAGGCAGAGAAGAAGTCGATAAAGAAATGAGAGAAGACGAAACACTGAAAGATGATAAAAGGAAGCACCATTAAGAACCAGAGGAAGGAAGATAAAAGCCAAAAAGATAAAGCTAGAATCTACTCACCCAACCACTTTCTTCTTCGCGAAGCCAAGAGAAGGCCTCGCAGGGGGAACCACGACGGCGAAGACGTCCCCGCCACCCGGCGACGGGAGCGGGATAGCCGACAACGGGGCCACGGAAGAAGCCGGGACTGGAGCCGTAGAAGAACTCCGCACCGGAGGAGCGGTAGAAGTCGGGACAGAGACAACCAAAGAACTCGACACCGGAGCTTCAGAAGAAGTCGGCGCGGGAGCCTCGGAAGAACTCACACCCGACCTCCGATTACTTCAAAAAGTCAAAACTAAAATTCAAAACAAAGAGAAGAAACTCAGTGCAACAAGAACATGAAAAACAACTCACCGCCGCATGATGAGGGGAACTTCATCATCCTCTTCTTCCTCAGCCAACGAAACCAGAGCACCTGCTGAAAAGGAGATGAAAAGTACTCGGTTCAAGAGAGAAACAGGAAAATAAAAGAACAAAGAGTATTAAATGTGCTCACCTAAGAGCATGCTAGCAACAACTGGAGTACCTGAGGGAGTACTTGGTTTGCGAGGCTTCTTGGAGGCAGGCAAGCCAAATGAAGACCCGTCCATTCGCCCCCTCTTCGGGACACTGCGAGGACCGCGAGGGACTAGACGAGGAACATATTCTTCATATACATCAACAAATCCGGAAGAACCCCCAGGAAGGGCTGTAAAGGTTCGAGACTTACTAATTGCAGAAGTACCAGCTAGGCGATCCCCAGGCTCCGCCACAGCAGGGGGAACATCAAGGGGGATCGGATCGACAAAGTTCCGCCCAAGCTCCTGCGAAAAAAGATAAAACACCGAGACAAGGAAAAGCTAAGCAAGAGCGGATGCAGCAAGAATACATAAAGAACTCAAACAAAAAGATAGACAACTCACAGCAGGGGCGGGTTGATGGCTGAGAACTCAGAGATGGCAGGAGGAATGATGCTCACTCCTTTCAGCATCTTCTGAAGGCGCTCGAGTACCTTCTCACCGGTCAGCTCAAGAGCTGGGACCATGCGCGAAGGATCCTCGGCCCCAGAATACTCAAAGCCGAGATGTTCCCACTCTTTCAGGGGCTGAACCCGGCGACGAAGGAAACTTGAAACAATACCAAAGCCGGTCAAACCCTGCTGTTTCAGCATGCTAATCCTATCAAGGAGTGGCTGGATCGCTTGAATCTCAGCAGGTGACTCAAGCTTCTTGTCCCATCGGTCATTCACCACAGGACCGGATCCGGAGTGAACGACAAGAGAAGGGATCAAATTGGCAGCGTAAAACCACTCGGCACGCCAATCTTTGACAGAATCGACCAGGTCGTAATCAAAAAACTTGATTTTGAGACCCTGGCGAAACTTAATCCCGCAACCACCGAGGGCACTGGTTTCCTCACGGCGGGGTTGAGGTTTCAGGCGAAAGAAAAAGCGAAAAAGAGAGAGAGAAGGAGGGATCCCAAGGAAGGCTTCACAAAGATGAACAAAAACAGAAAGATGGAGAACAGCATTGGGGGTTAGATGGTTCAGACTAACCCCGAAATAGCCAAGAAACTGATGAAGGAAGGCGAAAGCAGGAAGACAAAGTCCAGCGCGGACAAAAGAAACAAAAAGGACAATCTCACCAGGACCCGGGGCCGGAACCCGATGCTCGCCCGGAACTCTCCATTCAGCGATGACTTTGCTTTGGATCAAGCCATCACTAACGAGCTCGCGCAGCTGGTCTTCGCTGGTTGTTGGAGCAGGCCAAACCTTCTGAGCTGCCCTCATGGCCACGAACTCCAGGTTTTCAATCAAAGACAGGGATGACTCCTCGTCCACGAAGGTCGCCTGAGACTTGCTTGCGGTCTTCTTCTTTCCCATGAACTGGCGGGAGCAAAAAAGGCGCTAAGGAGGACGAAGCTAAAATGATGGCGCTCGGGCAATGACGACAATGACGGCGGCGGGTTTCTGAGAACTAGGGTTTAAAGGCAAGAGCTGGGCGACAAGGGAAAGGAAGATAAAAGGTCTTTAAATAGATTTCTCAGTGATACAAACGGCCCATAAGGCCCGTTAAAGCACAGCGTGGAAACGCAACGGTCCATTTACCGACGCAGCTAAAACGACGGAGGGCACGAATCCACACAACGGTACAAACCAACGGGCAGATTTCAGACTTATCTGCACAGCACCACAGTAGGGTTATCAGATAACTACAAGAACAACTCGTCGAACCAAGAAGAAAGAAAGGGCTACCTCATGAGGGACAAAAGAACCCGGTTATGTAAGAAAGAACTCGGTAGTCTCATGAACGACAGGGATCACAACAGAAAAGTCAAAGACAACTAAGAAGACAAGATTTGTTACATTACAAGCGACTTCAAAAATAGAGGATTACAAATCTTACAAGACCCAACGAACTCGGCACCGTGAAAAGCAAAGTAGCAAAGAGGAACACGAACACGACTAAGCTCTGGAACGACTACGCGTCCCAAATTGCTACTCGGAAGGACAGACCGCCATCAGCTACACTGTTTTCTTCAAAGGACGGACGCAGTGCACCCAAGGCAGAAATCGGCAGCACGGCAGGACAACATGGAGCAGAGAAGGCCGGCGGGCATCTGTCTACCCAAGACCGATGTGATGCTGGATATGGTGTTGATCTGCGCCGGACGGTCTCAAGACAGGCGACGAGGATCAACCCAGAACTACCGGATGAAGGAACGAAGCCCACATCACAAGACTTCCTCCAACTACCACCACGTACATCCTGGCACAATGCTGTCGCGGGACTAACCTACCTCTAATCCCTATCACAAGACTTCCTCCAGCTACGACAAGACACACAGGAACTACAAAATACGCCCGGGGGCTGCTCTACTTCACAAACTACCATGTTCGCAACCGCGAAGGTTTCAACAGAATGTCCAATGAATGAAAACAAGCACCCCGAGACAGTATTTATAGGCCAAAGGATCAGCGCACATGGACCAGGAGTACCAACGAAATAAGCCTAGCAAAGGACACAGCGAAAGGACAGGACTCAATAATGGATGGCTCAGGCGAGAAGAAACAGTACTCGAAGACGGGCATATTCGAAAGAATATACCAGCACAGTACAACCCGTGAACAAAAGGCATTTACACTCAACCACCACCACACAACTACATCTGACAACAGCAGACTATCAAAAGAATACGCCAACACCTCGCATCCGAGTTCTTCCTGAACAAAACAACACGGATATACGCTCGGGGGCTCGGCCAACATCATAGCTTAATCAACACTAAGCTAGGGAGCTTGGCTTTCATTTTCAACCACTCCCGGAGGCTCGGAACCAAAGACAAAGGACCAAGAATACAAGACACATCAAGACTGTTCATCCAACCCCTTTTCTAAAAGAGAAGAACTCGGAGAAAGCAGGATACATAACCACAGAATTTTTTGAAGACAAGAATCTGGACCCTCCAACTTTTGCAAAGCAAAAGCAAGAGGCTCGGGGGCTACACTCAGTGAGTGCAATTTTTACGAAAAATTGCACCCAACCAAAAAGAACCCGGACATAAGCTCGGAAGCTGCTTGCCGCGTAACTACTCGGATGATGAAATAATCCAAGTCTCGGAAACTACTTCAGAACACAAATTTTAAAGCAACATAAAGGATCAAGACCCTCCAACTTTTTGTTCCAAATAGCAAGAGGCTCGGGGGCTACACTCAGTGAGTGCGCTTTTTCTTCGAAAAAGCGCACGTCACCAAAAGACTTACTCAACGCAGACCACTTCAAGACATTACGACAAAAAGAACCCGGAACGAGCCATATTCGAGTTCTTTTTTCATAAAACTTCAACGAACAATCAGAGAAACTTCAAGACAAGATCCTCCAGCTCCTTGTTCCAATTAGCAAGAGGCTCGGGGGCTACAACCAGATGGATGTACTTTTTTCAAAAAAGCACTCACCACTCGAAGATCCCAAGAAGCGCTACAAGGTTTCGCTCCAGAAAGCACTCGGATGACATTTTGTTCCTACTCAACAAGACTTGAAAGAGCAAAGCGAGACTTTCAGAGCTCAACCATGAAGTGCTCGGGGGCTTGTCGATGCGGGACCCACAGGATACCCCGCAAAGGAGAAAGAAGATCTAGTCCAACTAGGATTTCTTTCCATGTAATCTTAGTAGTAGAACTATTAAGTAATCCTACCAGGAAATCTCATTGTAAACCGACTAGGACTCTGGCTTCCTGACTATATAAAGGAGGGCAGAGCTCCTGAGGCAGGGAGAGAACAATTGTACGACACAACTCTTGACAATCAATCCAACGCAAAGGCTAAGGCCGACTGGACGTAAGGTTATTACTCGATCTACGATCGAGGGCCTGAACCAGGATAAATCGGCTGTCTCTTGCGTTAACCATCGAGTTCGGCATACGCCGAAGCCCGAACATACTGCCCCGGGTACCCCCGTGGCAGGCTATCGGTGGTGAAACATCGACACCCTATAGCTGGATACAAAATAACTTATTCTGTAGCCACTTTGAGTTACGATAATTACTATGTTAATTTACGAGATTATAGTAACTCCTTACTAAGTGGTTTACTATAACGTTATAGTAAATATCCTCATGTGTAATAATAACTCAACTATCGTAAATATGTATTGATATTATTGTAAATTGGTATATAAAATTATCGTAAATGAAGGTGGCTACTGGCTACTAAATATACTCTCCCTATATATATATATATATATATATATATAGATATATAGATATATATATAGATATATATATATATATATATATATTATATATATATATATATATATATATTAGATATATATAATATATATATATATATTATATATATATATATAGATATATATATCTATACTATATATATATATATCTATATATATATATATATATAGACACACACAAGGTTGCTGCCCAGAGTACACCGTCCGACCCACCTCGTGCACCCGACTGTGCAGCGCGCGCCCCTACGGGCGACGTACGAGCCGGTTTTTTTTAACACCTGCTGCCTCCACGATCGCTGTCTGGTTATCCAGCCGGTTTTTATTTTTAAATTTTATGAGGACTACTTTTTGGCTATTATCCATCCGTTTTTAATGACATGTGGATCGGGATTACTGATTTGTTTTTTTTACAAGCCAGTGTTAGGAACATGAATGTCCTTTACCGTATGGATGAAAATATAATTTAATTTTCTGGAGGAACTAAAAAAAATAAAACTTGTGGTTAGAGATATGGAATTTTATTGTTTGAAAGTGCTCAATCATAAAGATTTGAGATTGAACAGTATGACTATAATTATTGTGCTTTGGCAAAGTTATACTTGTTTGTTTGTATACATGGCTGTAGATATTATTGCGTTATTCTATGAAGGGCATCATACAAGATTTGTTAAATTATTTTCTACGGTGTGGAAAGGGCGATAATAGCACCTTTTTGCCAGCAATGTTTCAACATTAACAGACACATATAGTCCTCACACATACCCACCAAGTGGTATGTAAAAAAAATTACGCCTTGTCTATATGAATATGCGCCCAAGCTTGTTTACATTACTCTAAACAGCAAGTTGGGAGTGCACGGCTACTTCAAGCTACAACACTAATCAAGGAAAACGAATGTGTGGTCCAGTGGGTAGCGCATCGATCAGAGAGAGCTCCACAAGGCTTCTCCCAGTAGACCTTCGTCCTGCTTAAGCCACATAAAATGTGAGTGGTTTGTGGTTTAATTTGAAAGCACCAGTCCACATAATAGCTCAATTTATATGGAAAACAAGATTTTTTTTCCGAACGTAACATGGAAAACAAGATATACCAAGGTAGACTGAAAAATAAATGTCCCAACAAGAAGAACCAGCATAATCTACTCTTTTGTGTATGCATGACATGCCAACTAAAGATATACAACCAGGCATCAGCTTATTGCACATATAAATCTTACTCCCTCCGCTCCAATTTATAGGTCATTTCAGCTTTTCTAGAAACACAACTTTTATTATGTATCTAGACATATCGTATATCTAGGTGCATAACAAAAAGTAGGTACCTAGACTAGAAAAGCCAGAACGAACTATAATTTGGGACAGAGGGTGATAATAATTATGTATAACCAGGGCAAAGTTGTAACGAAGATGACATGTATCCTGAACAACTAACTTCAGCTTTTGAACTACTATACATCGACAATGTTTCAGCTACTTGTATTGAAGCATAATTAGTTCTTAGTTGTTCCCATACACAACATGGTTATTTGAGATAGGTGCAGAGATATTACCAGTTACAGAACCAAATAATTTGATCAGACTGTATACATCTATTGTATATGGGAGCACATATATAAATTCAGTTCTAACTGAGCCATGTTTGGGAGCTGACAAAAAGCTGGAGTATATCCACGTATCTTAGTAGCCAATTCTAACTATAAGATAAATCTCTATCTAAAATAGGGAAACGATACTATTACTGAAATTGATATATTCTAGTCTGTTTTAGTTGAACCGAAAACACATCAAAATCAAACATGCCTAGATTTCTGATCATAATCTGACCATGCACACGATACTTTTAAGTCCATATAAACCAAAAAAAACAGCAACCTCGGCTAAAGAAATACAAGTGAAAAGTAACATACCTGTATATTACTTGAACGACAATGTGGATTCAATTAGGTGGACCTAAATGTAATATACCTAAATGTATTTCCTACCATAAAAATTCATTTGTCAAACCCCAAGGAGTACTCTGTTGAGTTGATAAAAGCTCATGCATCAACTACTCAAGAAAATTATATTTGACCAAAAAGCATTAATTCTAGTATATAGCTATAAGTGCAAGGAGTATTTTATTTTCCTATGTAATATTGAACGAAGTGAACAGGAAAGGAGTAAAAATTTTCTATTTCATGAAGAGGAAATACTTGGAGATGTTTACTTAACTAAGAAAGATTAGTGAACTGGATCACCAAATAAAAAGCAAATCACTGTTGTGAGTATCTACAGCTCTTTATTCTGAACGCAAAAAAAAAAAATAGAGATCAGGATATCAGGACTGAATGTTCCTACTGAAACATATTTCATATTTGTACTAAAGCATTCTCAAGTGGGCAATAGGTAGAAGATAAAAACAACAATATGAGTAGCAGTTCATTAGATTAAACAAGCAAAAAAAAGATTAGTGAAACAGGACAGGAGATCAGGTCTCACAAATGTTGACTGAAAGTAAAAAAAAAGGGGTAATAATAAGCACAGCTAAACTGAAAAGAAAAAGGCAGAAGTACCGAGGGAAGCAGAGCAATTTGCAGATGGTACAAAAAAAACTAAACATCAACATCATCCAAATTAATGGAATATTTTAGGACCAAACTAACATGATCCAACAATGAGAGCACCTGAAATCACACCTTTTTTTCATGAATCGATAACAAATAACAAGTTCTCCACAACAAGCAGTCAAGATCCGGCTCAATGTCCAAAATTGTCCTCAACCAAAGAATAGAGCTTGCGCAGGAGCACATCAGCAATAGGACAGGAGAAGGCATAGCAGATAATGCTCATGGCCACCTCACAACAATTGAAACGAGGAAAAATATTTTTGTAGGAAAATTATTTTTGGAACAAAGAAATTGATAATAGATGCAGAAAACAATTAGTGCTCGGGAAAACGAACGATTATAGTTAAGGACAAATTATTCATAGTGATTTGGGGAAGGGACATAGGAAATATGAATTGTGATTTCAACAATGAGATGTGATGGTTAAAATTCATCATGACTACAAATATTAGTGCTGCAAATAGGTTTATATGGTTGCAGCGGTACAAAGAGCTTTGGTGCGAACAAATGATTTTCAGAGCACAAAACTTAATTTTTACTCTTGTCACTCATCAGAATGCAGAAAACCAAGAAAAAAATTTAGAAAAATCTACTAGATATATTTGAGTACCTACACTCAAAACTGGGTAGCATAAAATGCAAATAAGTAGCAGAGACGACATTGCCAAGTTTTCTTTAACATATTTATGTTCACAAACATTGACCATAGACTCAGTCACTTGAATTTCCTCTAACTAGATTCTCCTTAACTGAAACCTAAACTTAATAGTGCAACAAAAGAAGCATAAACATAGACAAAACTAGCACGCCATCTGAACTGATCCCTCTGGAACCTGAACAATAGACTGAACTGAAGCCAGTTCGACAATAGACTGAACTGATCCCCCTGAAAATTCATAGACTAAACTGATCTTAAACTACCAACTGAATCGAACATGAATATGGGTAGCACTATACTGAACTGAATAGCAGTACACTAACAAAAGCAACAGAAGCATTAACTATTTGATGTCCGAGAATAGTGCAACAAGAGCAGAAGACAAGCGCACTGATCTGATACATTTCCAACAATAGTGAGCTTAAGTTGTTATGAAATGCAACTCTGTTTTGATATATGAAATATTAATTCGTCGTTCAATATATTAGTTACTTAAGTTGTAAAGTGAGTTTTTATGAGTACTGTAAGTGCATGTTTTATTGGGGAGTAGATGGAGGAGGATGCTTTGATGGCAAGCGCCTAGGATCTGCACTGATAAAAAGATGATAAATAGCACTGATGAAACTATTAGCTCTAACCGGTAAGCATAATTGATAAATATTCAGAGTAAATTGGATTTTGAAAACAGGATGGAGATCTCTGGGATCTGACATAGATCACAGGCAAGTAGAATTTATAGATGTGTACACAAAAAGGAAATTGATTTGATACTACAATCTCTAACCAAACTGAAATATGAACCAACAGCATGTCCAAACAAGCAAAGCAAATAAAACAAATGGGAAGACAACCTGAGAACTGGATGCCATTGTGGTGGTGGGAGAAGCCAGTGATACAGCCAGATGATGGGAATCAGCTGCTCCGCAGGCCTACTGCGCCCGATCCGTCGCTATCGTTGGGACAAAGGCTGAAGTCGTCAAACATCGGGAAGTAGGACGGGGCGGAGGAGCGCTGCGGAGGGGCCCTGCAGATAAAGCGCCGCCGCCGCCTCCGGTGGAGGAGATGGATGGAGGGAGGAGGAGGAGGAGCAGGATCGAGGTCGGAGTGGGTGGAGCTGTACGGTACCGCCAGTTGCGGAGGGGGCGGAGGGCGCCATCACCGAAGCCACATCCGCCGAGCAGAGAAGGAACTGGCGCTGCCCACGATTGGAAAAAAAAAGGAACACTCCACGAATGAAAAACCGATGAAAAACTGCACCTATGCTCTCTAATACTCACATTGACCTAGGTACCAGTGATAAGCAGAGACACATAATTTGCTGTGCACTATTGTGCCATCTTTGATAGCTCAAGGCAGATTTTAGACATGTGAGAAGCAAAGAGCACATTTTAGACTGAAAACTGCACCTATGCTATCTGATCAACAGTGTGACCTCAAAAAATCCAATGTGTGAGTACAAAAGACATAATAATCTCATCATAAATAATTTTATTTAAGAGTACAAATCAGAATCTAGCAACTAACAAGCTCTTTCTCCAATATTATGTCCCTGACCGTGTGAGATGTGTGCATTGTGCAACATTTTTTTTTTTTAAAAAGCAACCTTTTCCATCTTCTAGAATAATCAGTGTCGTTGGATCATCACCAGCCAGTGATTGTTTGTTAGCAATGAATATTAATGTTTGTATTTTAAAAGGTATTTATAGTCCTGCCTGAACCAACCATGTCATGATTTTATAGTCTGTATAATCAGATTGATAAAAAGTGTGTAAAAACCTTTCAATCTTATGAAATGACAGAAAGTGAACAATAAAAACAGAAACTATTTGCAACCACACTAATCTAGTAGAAAATGTTGTCACGTGTGACTTGAAAAAACTAGTGAATCATAGAAACCTCGAATATTTACAGCTACACTAGATTGGTCACAAATATTCTCATGTGTGACCAGTAAAACTTCAATTATATACGATCTGGCATAGAATTAGGTTTATCATTAATAATACATTTGTAGAAACATCTCTATCTTCTAATTAGATATCTTTTAATTTAATTAGATATCTTCTAGTTAGGTACTCCATCCATTTCAAATTATAAGTCATTTTGGCTTTTCTAGGTGCATAGCTTTTCTCATGGCTTTTGCTCTGCACCTAGATATATAGCAAAATCTATATACCAAAAAAAAAAGCCAAAACGACTTATAATTTGAGATGGAGGGAGTATCTTTTGAGGGGAAAAGAATACAATCTATAAAGAACAGAAATCCCATGAGTAATTAACTGAATTCATAGTATGATAATCTTCAAATTAGATATCTTTTGCTCATAACACCCTGAACCAAAAAAGAAAAAGAGAGATAAGAGATCAATTATACTTATCTGATCCGTGCATTCTAGTGACCAAAAGGGTGAGGTAGGCTTGGCTGCTGTAATACACAGTTGCCAGGTCTTTCTGACACCTGCACAAATTGTAAGATAGTTGTTGTGACATGGTTGCTACTTGGTAAAATTACCCTTTTTCCCCATCCATTTGTTTTCCAAAAATATAGACAACAAGAACAAAATCGAAGTAGTAGGTGAAAAGCTTCTACTGATATAATTTTAGTTTATTCAGTCAAAAAGCAACTCAACAGGATGCATAATATCAAAAGAAAACTAGTATGTCAACTAACTAAAATATCATTCGATTGATTACTGGTGGATGCTAATTTAGCATTTGCTAAGCTATCATTTTAGTTTATTCAGTCAAAAACAACTCAACAGGATGCATAATATCAAAAGAAACTAGTATGTCAACTAACTAAATATCATGCGATTGATTACTGGTGGATGCTAATTTAGCATTTGCCAAGCTATCCCTGGATTACACAACATCCCCTTCATGTGCCATCTTGCCAAATGCATGCATCCATCATTGCAGCTTCCAGCTAGCAAGAAGATGAGCACATCTGCCATGCTATCATCGTCACTGTTGCAATTAGACCTGTTTTTTGCACCACTAGTACTAAATGATACAGCACAAAGTAATTCAAGTGTAGAACTAACTCTTCAAATCATAAATTATTTCAAATATGAAAACCAAATACAGAAATGTCAAGTCCAATCCAATTGCAATAACTTATGGATTTGGGGTTCAAGCTAGAGACTTGGGGATGCGTTCACTATGAATCATGTCAAGTTGTCAACATGGTTCTCATATACTTTCGTGCCACAGAGACCTTGGAACCATAAATAATAAATTAGTGCCACAGAGGCATTTTTATCACAATTGGATAAAAAATCATCCACACCTACAACAAAAATCAAGCTATGCGATACTACGGCTGAATCGGACAACACACAGAAAAGGCATTCATATATGCATAAAAAATCCAACCTAGGGGATCCGTAAACTAAACAGAAATCAAACTGTACTATTGTCCCAAATTGTTCATAGGTTCATTCACGAAGCATACTACATTTCACTATTATTCATAGGTTAAAAATGGGTAATGGGTTCTCAGCAAATTCTACCTGATGCAGCTTGTTCTATAGCAGAAGGGATGTTGGGCATTTTTTGATGATCTTTCTCTTATCAGGAATCAACAGGAGTACAATCTTCAGTCAGCAGATGAAGAATATAGGATGGGGCCGAATGCCACTCACCCACCCTAATGTCATCTGAGACATGTCTAGCTAGTACATGAGCAACTTGATTACAAGAGCGATTATCATACATCAAGGAAAATTCAAAGAAAGTTGCACTGCGGTCTTTTATCTCTTTAAGAATCGGATATATACTAGATCGTTGAGTGTCTACCGCCTCCTAGAGCTTCACCAATTCCTGGCTATCAGTTTCAACCTGCAGACGCTGGACACCCCTCTTCACAGCCAGCAGTACCCCATCCTTGCAGGCTAATGCTTCCAAATCTAGTGAGTCCAGGCCATACGGGTACCATCTCGCTCTTCCACTCACAAAGCTACCACTGTGATTCCAAAGAACAACACTGGTTGCCCCCTGTAACAGAATCGACCAATTATACGAAATTAAGTAAGAAAATCATCCGCCAGAGCAGACGATTTAGCAAACTTAAGCCCGTATAACCCCGTAGTCCGTGAAATCACGAAGGATTTCAAACCATCTCACATCCCAGCCAAGATCGTAATAAGTTTAGCGGTCACCATCACATATTACATAAAAGTTCGCATCGCAGATGCAACAGAGTTTAAACATAGTTATTACAAAACGAGTTCAAATAGAAGTAGCGGAAGCCATTTGTGCAAACCACACACACTCACATGGAGTTCAAATACAGTGCCAGCTAATGATCATCTCCAACAAAAGCATCAGACGAGACGTAAGGAATGACCATGCCCATGGTCCTAAGCATCACCCACCGCAAGGTAAAGGCAGTTGATACAGTAGCCGTAATACATCTGCCCATCTGCAACAAGTGGGAATAAAACCCTGAGTACGAGAAGGTACTCAGCTAGACTTACCCAACATAACCGAAAATAAGTGACACCAAGGATTATGAAGGCTTTATAGTAGGGTAGCTGACTCATTTGCAAAAAGAGGCATTTTTAGCATTTCAAGAACCTTTCCAAAAGCATTATTGTCAAGTTAATTATTATTAACCTGTCGACTAGATTTGCACCTATACTAGAGCAAACATGTGATTAAGCAGATAATGATAACCAATGATCAATTAACAACTTACATAATGTCATATTCATTATAACTGTCCAAGTGTTCCATCAACATACTACGATGAAGTAACTCAAGTCAAGTGCTCACTATCTAGGAGCGATGGCGATTCGAATTGATTCCTAACCAGCTGGTGATTTATTCCTTACACAAACCTCACTTACCCGCTAAAGTGAGGTATCGGTCACCGAGTCAACTATCCAGGAATCTCGAGTTTGCCAGGAACCACATGTACCCGGGGGCCGACCGACTGCACTTTGGTCTTATCATCTCGCCCCCGTGTCCTACCACACCTGCTCCGGCACAGTGCGCTGCGGGCAATCTACTCGGCCCGAATAATCTGGTCGAAAGGTACTTTATTCGGCCAGCTATATGTAAGGCATGCGTTCAACATGACTTGAGGCCCAACAACGGTCGGTCCTTAATCGACACAGACGGAAAGCACTACAGTCCAAAACTCTGTAAGTCTTCGTCCGATCTCAACTTCATTTAACACTTAGTTATACCATGACTATATAGTTATCCAAGCAGATCCAGGTAACCACCTATAGCTCGCAGGTGACAGGAAATCACCCGACTTCTACCGGTCTAAGCCAGCTAAGCATTGACTCGACTGCGGATACCAGAGTAACAAGGATATAGTATAACAAAGGTAAACAAGGTATAATGCAGCAAACGGTTGCAAACAACTCCTGAACGTAATGCATTAATTAAAGTAAAGCATTTAATTAATAATTGCAAACCGGGGAGAAAATGCTCCAGGGCTTGCCTCTCTCGAAGGAGCTCGGGCGGTGATCGGGGCACTCCGGAAGTTCCTCAACGTCCTCCTCGTCGGCTTCGGTCACTTCCTGCGGCTGCACCTCGAGCTGCTCCTCGGGCTCCTCGGGTATAACGACTGGGTTCTCGGTTTGTGATCCTGTATGATGCATGTGCGTAAGTGCTTATGCAAAAAGTGCATCGGATGAAATGAACACAATGGATATGCTTGAATGCAAGGTAGTCAACATCATCCAGGAACATGTACTACAAGCACATGTCATCTACTGCATTCTCTTCTACTACTAATATGCTAAGTCAACACATCTCATTAAATGCTTCAAAGATACATCAAAGCTTCACTAATTTCTTAATCACACATAAGGCAACACTTGATTAAACCCTAATTAATAATAGGTTTGAATAGCAACATCCATTTTTATTGCTTAGAAAAATCTTAGAAAATTACCATAGCACAGTACTACCCTAAGTAGTCTACCATCATATTTTTATGGTATTTGAATGAGTGGATTAGCCTACACAAAAATAACAAGCTATGGCATGATTATGAACATGAAAATACTTTGTACTGTGAAAAGTGTCAAACAACAAATGAAATATTTTTCCTATGTTCTACACAACAATTAATCACTGTACAAAAATTATCACATGCATGTTTTATACAAATTTTTGCTCTCTAGCAAAAATAACAAAATCAGCCATTAAAGGCACTTGAACTACACCTCATAATTTTTCTATAGTACATGCATGACACATATTTTTCCTAGGAAGTACATTACACAAGAAGAGTAACAAACTTGGAATCATATTTTTCTGATACATATAGGATTTACTAACCATTTTACAAGATACCAGCAATATCAAGAATTAATTAAAGCTCTATAGAAAAGTATCTCAAAAATGACATGCAATATTTTTATCATGTAGATCTGGTGACAAGGAACCTAGCAAAATTTGTTTCAACAAATTTGGAGCAAATTTGAGCAAGTTACAAATTTCTAAAGCATTTAACAGAATTCTGAAAGCATTCTTAAATTCATTTTAAACCCAGCCGGCAAAATTGCTGGGTGCACCCGGTGCTGTACACCCAGAGGGGCTGCCACGCGGGACCCGCGGTCAAGCCAGACCACGCGTCAGCCGGAGCCGAGGCAGGGCCGCCGTGACCGGCCGGCTCTCGCCGACGGCGAGGTCCCCCGACGAAACGGAGGGCACCAACGTGCTCCCATGACAAACCGCGTCGGATAGAGGTGAATAGGGAGGGGTGGTTCATGGGAGAGAGGCTCGCCGAGGCAATGCGGAGCGGCGGCGCGGGTCGTCGTCGGTGGAGCGTCTCCGGCCACGCTATGGCGAAAGGAGGCGCTCGGGAGACTCAACGTCGCAGTGCGGTGCTTGTGCGCGCGAAGGAAAGGCGGGAAGGGAAGCGGAGCGGGGAGTCCCACGGAAGCGAGCTCCCAGTGAGCTCGGCGTGCTCCGGCGAGCAATTCCCGAGGAAGGGAGGCTTACCACGCGAAGTAACGCGAGCACGGGTGTGCGCGGGGTGAAGGCGGAGCTGCTGGCGAGACGGAGTGGTCGCCGGCGAGCTGTGGTGGCCGGGCGAGCCAAATCCGGCGAGGGAGCTGGTGGCGGAGCTCGTGGCGCACGGGGAGTGCTGTGCTGCGGTCGCTGCTGCTGAGTGAGTGAGAGGAGTGGAGTGGAAGAGCGACGCTATCGGGCAGAAGAAGCGAGTGCTGGAGGGCGAGCGGCCGTGGCTGCCGCGAGGCGGGCGTCGCCAGCGCATGGTCGCCACGGCGGTCGCGCTATGGCGCTGGTCGGGACATGCCTGAGCATCCCGGCCGAGAGCAAAATAGCTGAAAAAACGCTTGAGCCCGCCGATGAGGGTAGCTAAAAGCTAACACCCGAAACAAAAAAGCAAAATGGCTGAAAACATGCCTGAGCATCCCGGCCGAGAGCAAAATAGCTGAAAAAACGCTTGAGCCCGCCGATGAGGGTAGCTAAAAGCTAACACCCGAAACAAAAAGCAAAATGGCTGAAAACATGCCTGAGCATCCCGGCCGAGCAAAATAGCTGAAAAGATGCTTGAGCCCGATGAGGGTAGCTAAAAGCTAACACCCAAACAAGTCGACCGAAATTTAACTTCAAAAGACCCTCCAGCACTTCGTTCCGAAAAGCAAGAGGCTCGGGGGCTACATCCAGATAGGAATAGGAATACTTTTTTCTTCAGAAAAGCACGAGCGCCACTCAAGAAAGCACTCGGATGCCGAAGTTTCAAGGCAACATTCTATACCGAGTCGTTTCACATAGCGCAGGCGAAAGGTTGTTAACGCAAAGCACTCGACGGATCACAAGGGAGAAAGAAAAAAAAGTACTCGACAAATCGAGGGGCCTCGTCGAATAACGCACAGAGAGAACAGGACAAGGTACTCAGCAAGTCAAATAACTTCAACCGCACCCAGGCAAAGAATACATCAACAAAAATAAAGAATCTTCATTTAAAAAGGAGTGTAATATTACAAGAGGATGCTCAATCGAGTCAGGCATTGTCATCAGAAAGAAATATCAAAATTTAGACTATCTACAACCCTACTGGCTAGATCTTCGACCTCAGCTCCATCCTTTCAACGGCGTCAAGATATTCTTGGCTTTCAGCTTCTTCTGCTATCTTGGAGAGAGGCGCCTCTGGAGCAAGGACCCGGACCTGGGCCAGCACATTCTTGGTACATACTTGGGCACACCTCTTCGCGAACTCTTGGAAACGAGTCGGAATCCGGGAATGAACTGCGCCCAAGATTGCCCGTCATCCGCGGAGTCCGAAGGACATCGGCTACTGAACGAAAAGATTTCCACAAAGCATTCCAATTCTCAGTAGCCGTCGCCAGCTTCCCGGACAAGCCTTCAATAGTTTTTTGGGCCTGCACAAGATCTCTGTCAGCTCCACGCCTAATCAGCCTAGCAAGGGCGAGTTCTTCCTCAGCATGAGTAATTACCTCCTCAGCTCTATTATGACTAGAACGGACAAGGGCCCTTCATTTCATCAATACTCTCCGAGAGCTTCTGCTTCTCAACTCGGAGAGCTAGACAGACACCCAAGAACAAGTCAGCGGAAAAAGAAGTCAAAATACAAGAAGAAACAGGCAGAACCCGCGGCACCTTGCATTCATTCTTCGCAGACTCCACCGCAGCATCTCTCTGCTTCTCCGTCTCCACTACCCGGGCGCGAAGGGTCTTCTCCTTTTGGTGCATTTGACGCTCCGTCTCCAACTCAGCCCGGAGAGGTCAAGATCGGCTTTCAGAGCGTCCACCTCCGAAGACAACTTCCTCTCATTTCAGATGAGAAAAGAAGCCAGAATGATCGCGAGAGAAAGACTGAGCAAAAAGAGGCAAAGAGAAACAAGCGTAAGGATAGAAGAGAAAACAAGCATGCAAAAAGAGTAGCAATAAAACCTACCTGGAGCTTTTCACCAAAAGAAGACGCAAGGGTCGACAAGCTCCCCCAGGCTGCGGTCAGCTCCGATAACCGATGAGTGGCATCGAACTGTTGCACCACGTCACCGGGAAATCGAAGGGCCGCCGGAAGCAAGAGAAGGGGAAGGAGAGGCCGGCTGGGGCGAAGAAGGAGCGACCAAGGCAACCTCCAGAGAAGCCGGAGGCCAATCCTCAGAAGGACCCGGCGCGACGGCCACAGTCACCTCCGGAACGGCCAAGTTCGCAACTCCGCCAGGGTAGCTCTGAAGCCCCGCGGCGACTTCATCAACAGATGTTGTGAGTCCCGAGACTCGGAACTCGTGGGTATGGCAGGAGGGCAGAGAAGAGTCGATAAAGAAATGAGAGAAGACGAAACACTGAAAGATGATAAAAGGAAGCACCATTAAGAACCAGAGGAAGGAAGATAAAAGCCAAAAAGATAAAGCTAGAATCTACTCACCCAACCACTTTTCTCTTCGCGAAGGCCAAGAGAAGGCCTCGCAGGGGGAACCACGACGGCGAAGACGTCCCCGCCACCCGGCGACGGGAGCGGGATAGCCGACAACGGGGCCACGGAAGAAGCCGGGACTGGAGCCGTAGAAGAACTCCGCACCGGAGGAGCGGTAGAAGTCGGGACAGAGACAACCAAAGAACTCGACACCGGAGCTTCAGAAGAAGTCGGCGCGGGAGCCTCGGAAGAACTCACAACCCGACCTCCGATTACTTCAAAAAGTCAAAACTAAAATTCAAAACAAAGAGAAGAAACTCAGTGCAACAAGAACATGAAAAACAACTCACCGCCGCATGATGAGGGGAACTTCATCATCCTCTTCTTCCTCAGCCAACGAAACCAGAGCACCTGCTGAAAAGGAGATGAAAAGTACTCGGTTCAAGAGAGAAACAGGAAAATAAAAGAACAAAGAGTATTAAATGTGCTCACCTAAGAGCATGCTAGCAACAACTGGAGTACCTGAGGGAGTACTTGGTTTGCGAGGCTTCTTGGAGGCAGGCAAGCCAAATGAAGACCCGTCCATTCGCCCCCTCTTCGGGACACTGCGAGGACCGCGAGGGACTAGACGAGGAACATATTCTTCATATACATCAACAAATCCGGAAGAACCCCCAGGAAGGGCTGTAAAGGTTCGAGACTTACTAATTGCAGAGAGTACCAGCTAGGCGATCCCCAGGCTCCGCCACAGCAGGGGGAACATCAAGGGGGATCGGATCGACAAAGTTCCGCCCAAGCTCCTGCGAAAAAAGATATAAACACCGAGACAAGGAAAAGCTAAGCAAGAGCGGATGCAGCAAGAATACATAAGAACTCAAACAAAAGATAGACAACTCACAGCAGGGGCGGGTTGATGGCTGAGAACTCAGAGATGGCAGGAGGAATGATGCTCACTCCTTTCAGCATCTTCTGAAGGCGCTCGAGTACCTTCTCACCGGTCAGCTCAAGAGCTGGGACCATGCGCGAAGGATCCTCGGCCCAGAATACTCAAAGCCGAGATGTTCCCACTCTTTCAGGGGCTGAACCCGGCGACGAAGGAAACTTGAAACAATACCAAAGCCGGTCAAACCCTGCTGTTTCAGCATGCTAATCCTATCAAGGAGTGGCTGGATCGCTTGAATCTCAGCAGGTGACTCAAGCTTCTTGTCCCATCGGTCATTCACCACAGGACCGGATCCGGAGTGAACGACAAGAGAAGGGATCAAATTGGCAGCGTAAAACCACTCGGCACGCCAATCTTTGACAGAATCGACCAGGTCGTAATCAAAAAACTTGATTTTGAGACCCTGGCGAAACTTAATCCCGCAACCACCGAGGGCACTGGTTTCCTCCACGGCGGGGTTGAGGTTTCAGGCGAAAGAAAAAGCGGAAAAAGAGAGAGAGAAGGAGGGATCCCAAGGAAGGCTTCACAAAGATGAACAAAAACAGAAAGATGGAGAACAGCATTGGGGGTTAGATGGTTCAGACTAACCCCGAAATAGCCAAGAAACTGATGAAGGAAGGCGAAAGCAGGAAGACAAAGTCCAGCGCGGACAAAAGAAACAAAAGGACAATCTCACCAGGACCCGGGGCCGGGAACCCGATGCTCGCCCGGAACTCTCCATTCAGCGATGACTTTGCTTTGGATCAAGCCATCACTAACGAGCTCGCGCAGCTGGTCTTCGCTGGTTGTTGGAGCAGGCCAAACCTTCTGAGCTGCCCTCATGGCCACGAACTCCAGGTTTTCAATCAAAGACAGGGATGACTCCTCGTCCACGAAGGTCGCCTGAGACTTGCTTGCGGTCTTCTTCTTTCCCATGAACTGGCGGGAGCAAAAAAGGCGCTAAGGAGGACGAAGCTAAAATGATGGCGCTCGGGCAATGACGACAATGACGGCGGCGGGTTTCTGAGAACTAGGGTTTAAAGGCAAGAGCTGGGCGACAAGGGAAAGGAAGATAAAAGGTCTTTAAATAGATTTCTCAGTGATACAAACGGCCCATAAGGCCCGTTAAAGCACAGCGTGGAAACGCAACGGTCCATTTACCGACGCAGCTAAAACGACGGAGGGCACGAATCCACACAACGGTACAAACCAACGGGCAGATTTCAGACTTATCTGCACAGCACCACAGTAGGGTTATCAGATAACTACAAGAACAACTCGTCGAACCAAGAAGAAAGAAAGGGCTACCTCATGAGGGACAAAAGAACCCGGTTATGTAAGAAAGAACTCGGTAGTCTCATGAACGACAGGGATCACAACAGAAAAGTCAAAGACAACTAAGAAGACAAGATTTGTTACATTACAAGCGACTTCAAAAATAGAGGATTACAAATCTTACAAGACCCAACGAACTCGGCACCGTGAAAAGCAAAGTAGCAAAGAGGAACACGAACACGACTAAGCTCTGGAACGACTACGCGTCCCAAATTGCTACTCGGAAGGACAGACCGCCATCAGCTACACTGTTTTCTTCAAAGGACGGACGCAGTGCACCCAAGGCAGAAATCGGCAGCACGGCAGGACAACATGGAGCAGAGAAGGCCGGCGGGCATCTGTCTACCCAAGACCGATGTGATGCTGGATATGGTGTTGATCTGCGCCGGACGGTCTCAAGACAGGCGACGAGGATCAACCCAGAACTACCGGATGAAGGAACGAAGCCCACATCACAAGACTTCCTCCAACTACCACCACGTACATCCTGGCACAATGCTGTCGCGGGACTAACCTACCTCTAATCCCTATCACAAGACTTCCTCCAGCTACGACAAGACACACAGGAACTACAAAATACGCCCGGGGGCTGCTCTACTTCACAAACTACCATGTTCGCAACCGCGAAGGTTTCAACAGAATGTCCAATGAATGAAAACAAGCACCCCGAGACAGTATTTATAGGCCAAAGGATCAGCGCACATGGACCAGGAGTACCAACGAAATAAGCCTAGCAAAGGACACAGCGAAAGGACAGGACTCAATAATGGATGGCTCAGGCGAGAAGAAACAGTACTCGAAGACGGGCATATTCGAAAGAATATACCAGCACAGTACAACCCGTGAACAAAAGGCATTTACACTCAACCACCACCACACAACTACATCTGACAACAGCAGACTATCAAAAGAATACGCCAACACCTCGCATCCGAGTTCTTCCTGAACAAAACAACACGGATATACGCTCGGGGGCTCGGCCAACATCATAGCTTAATCAACACTAAGCTAGGGAGCTTGGCTTTCATTTTCAACCACTCCCGGAGGCTCGGAACCAAAGACAAAGGACCAAGAATACAAGACACATCAAGACTGTTCATCCAACCCCTTTTCTAAAAGAGAAGAACTCGGAGAAAGCAGGATACATAACCACAGAATTTTTTGAAGACAAGAATCTGGACCCTCCAACTTTTGCAAAGCAAAAGCAAGAGGCTCGGGGGCTACACTCAGTGAGTGCAATTTTTACGAAAAATTGCACCCAACCAAAAAGAACCCGGACATAAGCTCGGAAGCTGCTTGCCGCGTAACTACTCGGATGATGAAATAATCCAAGTCTCGGAAACTACTTCAGAACACAAATTTTAAAGCAACATAAAGGATCAAGACCCTCCAACTTTTTGTTCCAAATAGCAAGAGGCTCGGGGGCTACACTCAGTGAGTGCGCTTTTTCTTCGAAAAAGCGCACGTCACCAAAAGACTTACTCAACGCAGACCACTTCAAGACATTACGACAAAAAGAACCCGGAACGAGCCATATTCGAGTTCTTTTTTCATAAAACTTCAACGAACAATCAGAGAAACTTCAAGACAAGATCCTCCAGCTCCTTGTTCCAATTAGCAAGAGGCTCGGGGGCTACAACCAGATGGATGTACTTTTTTCAAAAAAGCACTCACCACTCGAAGATCCCAAGAAGCGCTACAAGGTTTCGCTCCAGAAAGCACTCGGATGACATTTTGTTCCTACTCAACAAGACTTGAAAGAGCAAAGCGAGACTTTCAGAGCTCAACCATGAAGTGCTCGGGGGCTTGTCGATGCGGGACCCACAGGATACCCCGCAAAGGAGAAAGAAGATCTAGTCCAACTAGGATTTCTTTCCATGTAATCTTAGTAGTAGAACTATTAAGTAATCCTACCAGGAAATCTCATTGTAAACCGACTAGGACTCTGGCTTCCTGACTATATAAAGGAGGGCAGAGCTCCTGAGGCAGGGAGAGAACAATTGTACGACACAACTCTTGACAATCAATCCAACGCAAAGGCTAAGGCCGACTGGACGTAAGGTTATTACTCGATCTACGATCGAGGGCCTGAACCAGGATAAATCGGCTGTCTCTTGCGTTAACCATCGAGTTCGGCATACGCCGAAGCCCGAACATACTGCCCCGGGTACCCCCGTGGCAGGCTATCGGTGGTGAAACATCGACACCCTATAGCTGGATACAAAATAACTTATTCTGTAGCCACTTTGAGTTACGATAATTACTATGTTAATTTACGAGATTATAGTAACTCCTTACTAAGTGGTTTACTATAACGTTATAGTAAATATCCTCATGTGTAATAATAACTCAACTATCGTAAATATGTATTGATATTATTGTAAATTGGTATATAAAATTATCGTAAATGAAGGTGGCTACTGGCTACTAAATATACTCTCCCTAGATAGATATAGAGATAGAGGATATATCTAGAGATATATATATATATATATATAGACGTAGATATATATATATATATAGAGATATATATATATATATATATATATATATATATATATAGTAATATATATATATATATATATATATATATATATATATATATATATATATATATATAATATATATATATATATATATAGACACACACAAGGTTGCTGCCCAGAGTACACCGTCCGACCCACCTCGTGCACCCGACTGTTGCAGCGCGCGCCCCTACGGGCGACGTACGAGCCGGTTTTTTTAACACCTGCTGCCTCCACGATCGCTGTCTGGTTATCCAGCCGGTTTTTATTTTTTAAATTTTATGAGGACTACTTTTTGGCTATTATCCATCCGTTTTTAATGACATGTGGATCGGGATTACTGATTTGTTTTTTTTACAAGCCAGTGTTAGGAACATGAATGTCCTTTACCGTATGGATGAAAATATAATTTAATTTTCTGGAGGAACTAAAAAAAATAAAACTTGTGGTTAGAGATATGGAATTTTATTGTTTGAAAGTGCTCAATCATAAAGATTTGAGATTGAACAGTATGACTATAATTATTGTGCTTTGGCAAAGTTATACTTGTTTGTTTGTATACATGGCTGTAGATATTATTGCGTTATTCTATGAAGGGCATCATACAAGATTTGTTAAATTATTTTCTACGGTGTGGAAAGGGCGATAATAGCACCTTTTTGCCAGCAATGTTTCAACATTAACAGACACATATAGTCCTCACACATACCCACCAAGTGGTATGTAAAAAAAATTACGCCTTGTCTATATGAATATGCGCCCAAGCTTGTTTACATTACTCTAAACAGCAAGTTGGGAGTGCACGGCTACTTCAAGCTACAACACTAATCAAGGAAAACGAATGTGTGGTCCAGTGGGTAGCGCATCGATCAGAGAGAGCTCCACAAGGCTTCTCCCAGTAGACCTTCGTCCTGCTTAAGCCACATAAAATGTGAGTGGTTTGTGGTTTAATTTGAAAGCACCAGTCCACATAATAGCTCAATTTATATGGAAAACAAGATTTTTTTTCCGAACGTAACATGGAAAACAAGATATACCAAGGTAGACTGAAAAATAAATGTCCCAACAAGAAGAACCAGCATAATCTACTCTTTTGTGTATGCATGACATGCCAACTAAAGATATACAACCAGGCATCAGCTTATTGCACATATAAATCTTACTCCCTCCGCTCCAATTTATAGGTCATTTCAGCTTTTCTAGAAACACAACTTTTATTATGTATCTAGACATATCGTATATCTAGGTGCATAACAAAAAGTAGGTACCTAGACTAGAAAAGCCAGAACGAACTATAATTTGGGACAGAGGGTGATAATAATTATGTATAACCAGGGCAAAGTTGTAACGAAGATGACATGTATCCTGAACAACTAACTTCAGCTTTTGAACTACTATACATCGACAATGTTTCAGCTACTTGTATTGAAGCATAATTAGTTCTTAGTTGTTCCCATACACAACATGGTTATTTGAGATAGGTGCAGAGATATTACCAGTTACAGAACCAAATAATTTGATCAGACTGTATACATCTATTGTATATGGGAGCACATATATAAATTCAGTTCTAACTGAGCCATGTTTGGGAGCTGACAAAAAGCTGGAGTATATCCACGTATCTTAGTAGCCAATTCTAACTATAAGATAAATCTCTATCTAAAATAGGGAAACGATACTATTACTGAAATTGATATATTCTAGTCTGTTTTAGTTGAACCGAAAACACATCAAAATCAAACATGCCTAGATTTCTGATCATAATCTGACCATGCACACGATACTTTTAAGTCCATATAAACCAAAAAAAAACAGCAACCTCGGCTAAAGAAATACAAGTGAAAAGTAACATACCTGTATATTACTTGAACGACAATGTGGATTCAATTAGGTGGACCTAAATGTAATATACCTAAATGTATTTCCTACCATAAAAATTCATTTGTCAAACCCCAAGGAGTACTCTGTTGAGTTGATAAAAGCTCATGCATCAACTACTCAAGAAAATTATATTTGACCAAAAAGCATTAATTCTAGTATATAGCTATAAGTGCAAGGAGTATTTTATTTTCCTATGTAATATTGAACGAAGTGAACAGGAAAGGAGTAAAAATTTTCTATTTCATGAAGAGGAAATACTTGGAGATGTTTACTTAACTAAGAAAGATTAGTGAACTGGATCACCAAATAAAAAGCAAATCACTGTTGTGAGTATCTACAGCTCTTTATTCTGAACGCAAAAAAAAAAAATAGAGATCAGGATATCAGGACTGAATGTTCCTACTGAAACATATTTCATATTTGTACTAAAGCATTCTCAAGTGGGCAATAGGTAGAAGATAAAAACAACAATATGAGTAGCAGTTCATTAGATTAAACAAGCAAAAAAAAGATTAGTGAAACAGGACAGGAGATCAGGTCTCACAAATGTTGACTGAAAGTAAAAAAAAAGGGGTAATAATAAGCACAGCTAAACTGAAAAGAAAAAGGCAGAAGTACCGAGGGAAGCAGAGCAATTTGCAGATGGTACAAAAAAAACTAAACATCAACATCATCCAAATTAATGGAATATTTTAGGACCAAACTAACATGATCCAACAATGAGAGCACCTGAAATCACACCTTTTTTTCATGAATCGATAACAAATAACAAGTTCTCCACAACAAGCAGTCAAGATCCGGCTCAATGTCCAAAATTGTCCTCAACCAAAGAATAGAGCTTGCGCAGGAGCACATCAGCAATAGGACAGGAGAAGGCATAGCAGATAATGCTCATGGCCACCTCACAACAATTGAAACGAGGAAAAATATTTTTGTAGGAAAATTATTTTTGGAACAAAGAAATTGATAATAGATGCAGAAAACAATTAGTGCTCGGGAAAACGAACGATTATAGTTAAGGACAAATTATTCATAGTGATTTGGGGAAGGGACATAGGAAATATGAATTGTGATTTCAACAATGAGATGTGATGGTTAAAATTCATCATGACTACAAATATTAGTGCTGCAAATAGGTTTATATGGTTGCAGCGGTACAAAGAGCTTTGGTGCGAACAAATGATTTTCAGAGCACAAAACTTAATTTTTACTCTTGTCACTCATCAGAATGCAGAAAACCAAGAAAAAAATTTAGAAAAATCTACTAGATATATTTGAGTACCTACACTCAAAACTGGGTAGCATAAAATGCAAATAAGTAGCAGAGACGACATTGCCAAGTTTTCTTTAACATATTTATGTTCACAAACATTGACCATAGACTCAGTCACTTGAATTTCCTCTAACTAGATTCTCCTTAACTGAAACCTAAACTTAATAGTGCAACAAAAGAAGCATAAACATAGACAAAACTAGCACGCCATCTGAACTGATCCCTCTGGAACCTGAACAATAGACTGAACTGAAGCCAGTTCGACAATAGACTGAACTGATCCCCCTGAAAATTCATAGACTAAACTGATCTTAAACTACCAACTGAATCGAACATGAATATGGGTAGCACTATACTGAACTGAATAGCAGTACACTAACAAAAGCAACAGAAGCATTAACTATTTGATGTCCGAGAATAGTGCAACAAGAGCAGAAGACAAGCGCACTGATCTGATACATTTCCAACAATAGTGAGCTTAAGTTGTTATGAAATGCAACTCTGTTTTGATATATGAAATATTAATTCGTCGTTCAATATATTAGTTACTTAAGTTGTAAAGTGAGTTTTTATGAGTACTGTAAGTGCATGTTTTATTGGGGAGTAGATGGAGGAGGATGCTTTGATGGCAAGCGCCTAGGATCTGCACTGATAAAAAGATGATAAATAGCACTGATGAAACTATTAGCTCTAACCGGTAAGCATAATTGATAAATATTCAGAGTAAATTGGATTTTGAAAACAGGATGGAGATCTCTGGGATCTGACATAGATCACAGGCAAGTAGAATTTATAGATGTGTACACAAAAGGAAATTGATTTGATACTACAATCTCTAACCAAACTGAAATATGAACCAACAGCATGTCCAAACAAGCAAAGCAAATAAAACAAATGGGAAGACAACCTGAGAACTGGATGCCATTGTGGTGGTGGGAGAAGCCAGTGATACAGCCAGATGATGGGAATCAGCTGCTCCGCAGGCCTACTGCGCCCGATCCGTCGCTATCGTTGGGACAAAGGCTGAAGTCGTCAAACATCGGGAAGTAGGACGGGGCGGAGGAGCGCTGCGGAGGGGCCCTGCAGATAAAGCGCCGCCGCCGCCTCCGGTGGAGGAGATGGATGGAGGGAGGAGGAGGAGGAGCAGGATCGAGGTCGGAGTGGGTGGAGCTGTACGGTACCGCCAGTTGCGGAGGGGGCGGAGGGCGCCATCACCGAAGCCACATCCGCCGAGCAGAGAAGGAACTGGCGCTGCCCACGATTGGAAAAAAAAAGGAACACTCCACGAATGAAAAACCGATGAAAAACTGCACCTATGCTCTCTAATACTCACATTGACCTAGGTACCAGTGATAAGCAGAGACACATAATTTGCTGTGCACTATTGTGCCATCTTTGATAGCTCAAGGCAGATTTTAGACATGTGAGAAGCAAAGAGCACATTTTAGACTGAAAACTGCACCTATGCTATCTGATCAACAGTGTGACCTCAAAAAATCCAATGTGTGAGTACAAAAGACATAATAATCTCATCATAAATAATTTTATTTAAGAGTACAAATCAGAATCTAGCAACTAACAAGCTCTTTCTCCAATATTATGTCCCTGACCGTGTGAGATGTGTGCATTGTGCAACATTTTTTTTTTTTAAAAAGCAACCTTTTCCATCTTCTAGAATAATCAGTGTCGTTGGATCATCACCAGCCAGTGATTGTTTGTTAGCAATGAATATTAATGTTTGTATTTTAAAAGGTATTTATAGTCCTGCCTGAACCAACCATGTCATGATTTTATAGTCTGTATAATCAGATTGATAAAAAGTGTGTAAAAACCTTTCAATCTTATGAAATGACAGAAAGTGAACAATAAAAACAGAAACTATTTGCAACCACACTAATCTAGTAGAAAATGTTGTCACGTGTGACTTGAAAAAACTAGTGAATCATAGAAACCTCGAATATTTACAGCTACACTAGATTGGTCACAAATATTCTCATGTGTGACCAGTAAAACTTCAATTATATACGATCTGGCATAGAATTAGGTTTATCATTAATAATACATTTGTAGAAACATCTCTATCTTCTAATTAGATATCTTTTAATTTAATTAGATATCTTCTAGTTAGGTACTCCATCCATTTCAAATTATAAGTCATTTTGGCTTTTCTAGGTGCATAGCTTTTCTCATGGCTTTTGCTCTGCACCTAGATATATAGCAAAATCTATATACCAAAAAAAAAGCCAAAACGACTTATAATTTGAGATGGAGGGAGTATCTTTTGAGGGGAAAAGAATACAATCTATAAAGAACAGAAATCCCATGAGTAATTAACTGAATTCATAGTATGATAATCTTCAAATTAGATATCTTTTGCTCATAACACCCTGAACCAAAAAAGAAAAAGAGAGATAAAGAGATCAATTATACTTATCTGATCCGTGCATTCTAGTGACCAAAAGGGTGAGGTAGGCTTGGCTGCTGTAATACACAGTTGCCAGGTCTTTCTGACACCTGCACAAATTGTAAGATAGTTGTTGTGACATGGTTGCTACTTGGTAAAATTACCCTTTTTCCCCATCCATTTGTTTTCCAAAAATATAGACAACAAGAACAAAATCGAAGTAGTAGGTGAAAAGCTTCTACTGATATAATTTTAGTTTATTCAGTCAAAAAGCAACTCAACAGGATGCATAATATCAAAAGAAAACTAGTATGTCAACTAACTAAAATATCATTCGATTGATTACTGGTGGATGCTAATTTAGCATTTGCTAAGCTATCATTTTAGTTTATTCAGTCAAAAAACAACTCAACAGGATGCATAATATCAAAAGAAACTAGTATGTCAACTAACTAAAATATCATGCGATTGATTACTGGTGGATGCTAATTTAGCATTTGCCAAGCTATCCCTGGATTACACAACATCCCTTCATGTGCCATCTTGCCAAATGCATGCATCCATCATTGCAGCTTCCAGCTAGCAAGAAGATGAGCACATCTGCCATGCTATCATCGTCACTGTTGCAATTAGACCTGTTTTTTGCACCACTAGTACTAAATGATACAGCACAAAGTAATTCAAGTGTAGAACTAACTCTTCAAATCATAAATTATTTCAAATATGAAAACCAAATACAGAAATGTCAAGTCCAATCCAATTGCAATAACTTATGGATTTGGGGTTCAAGCTAGAGACTTGGGGATGCGTTCACTATGAATCATGTCAAGTTGTCAACATGGTTCTCATATACTTTCGTGCCACAGAGACCTTGGAACCATAAATAATAAATTAGTGCCACAGAGGCATTTTTATCACAATTGGATAAAAAATCATCCACACCTACAACAAAAATCAAGCTATGCGATACTACGGCTGAATCGGACAACACACAGAAAAGGCATTCATATATGCATAAAAAATCCAACCTAGGGGATCCGTAAACTAAACAGAAATCAAACTGTACTATTGTCCCAAATTGTTCATAGGTTCATTCACGAAGCATACTACATTTCACTATTATTCATAGGTTAAAAATGGGTAATGGGTTCTCAGCAAATTCTACCTGATGCAGCTTGTTCTATAGCAGAAGGGATGTTGGGCATTTTTTGATGATCTTTCTCTTATCAGGAATCAACAGGAGTACAATCTTCAGTCAGCAGATGAAGAATATAGGATGGGGCCGAATGCCACTCACCCACCCTAATGTCATCTGAGACATGTCTAGCTAGTACATGAGCAACTTGATTACAAGAGCGATTATCATACATCAAGGAAAATTCAAAGAAAGTTGCACTGCGGTCTTTTATCTCTTTAAGAATCGGATATATACTAGATCGTTGAGTGTCTACCGCCTCCTAGAGCTTCACCAATTCCTGGCTATCAGTTTCAACCTGCAGACGCTGGACACCCCTCTTCACAGCCAGCAGTACCCCATCCTTGCAGGCTAATGCTTCCAAATCTAGTGAGTCCAGGCCATACGGGTACCATCTCGCTCTTCCACTCACAAAGCTACCACTGTGATTCCAAAGAACAACACTGGTTGCCCCCTGTAACAGAATCGACCAATTATACGAAATTAAGTAAGAAAATCATCCGCCAGAGCAGACGATTTAGCAAACTTAAGCCCGTATAACCCCGTAGTCCGTGAAATCACGAAGGATTTCAAACCATCTCACATCCCAGCCAAGATCGTAATAAGTTTAGCGGTCACCATCACATATTACATAAAAGTTCGCATCGCAGATGCAACAGAGTTTAAACATAGTTATTACAAAACGAGTTCAAATAGAAGTAGCGGAAGCCATTTGTGCAAACCACACACACTCACATGGAGTTCAAATACAGTGCCAGCTAATGATCATCTCCAACAAAAGCATCAGACGAGACGTAAGGAATGACCATGCCCATGGTCCTAAGCATCACCCACCGCAAGGTAAAGGCAGTTGATACAGTAGCCGTAATACATCTGCCCATCTGCAACAAGTGGGAATAAAACCCTGAGTACGAGAAGGTACTCAGCTAGACTTACCCAACATAACCGAAAATAAGTGACACCAAGGATTATGAAGGCTTTATAGTAGGGTAGCTGACTCATTTGCAAAAAGAGGCATTTTTAGCATTTCAAGAACCTTTCCAAAAGCATTATTGTCAAGTTAATTATTATTAACCTGTCGACTAGATTTGCACCTATACTAGAGCAAACATGTGATTAAGCAGATAATGATAACCAATGATCATTAACAACTTACATAATGTCATATTCATTATAACTGTCCAAGTGTTCCATCAACATTACTACGATGAAGTAACTCAAGTCAAGTGCTCACTATCTAGGAGCGATGGCGATTCGAATTGATTCCTAACCAGCTGGTGATTTATTCCTTACACAAACCTCACTTACCCGCTAAAGTGAGGTATCGGTCACCGAGTCAACTATCCAGGAATCTCGAGTTTGCCAGGAACCACATGTACCCGGGGGCCGACCGACTGCACTTTGGTCTTATCATCTCGCCCCCGTGTCCTACCACACCTGCTCCGGCACAGTGCGCTGCGGGCAATCTACTCGGCCCGAATAATCTGGTCGAAAGGTACTTTATTCGGCCAGCTATATGTAAGGCATGCGTTCAACATGACTTGAGGCCCAACAACGGTCGGTCCTTAATCGACACAGACGGAAAGCACTACAGTCCAAAACTCTGTAAGTCTTCGTCCGATCTCAACTTCATTTAACACTTAGTTATACCATGACTATATAGTTATCCAAGCAGATCCAGGTAACCACCTATAGCTCGCAGGTGACAGGAAATCACCCGACTTCTACCGGTCTAAGCCAGCTAAGCATTGACTCGACTGCGGATACCAGAGTAACAAGGATATAGTATAACAAAGGTAAACAAGGTATAATGCAGCAACGGTTGCAAACAACTCCTGAACGTAATGCATTAATTAAAGTAAAGCATTTAATTAATAATTGCAAACCGGGGAGAAAATGCTCCAGGGCTTGCCTCTCTCGAAGGAGCTCGGGCGGTGATCGGGGCACTCCGGAAGTTCCTCAACGTCCTCCTCGTCGGCTTCGGTCACTTCCTGCGGCTGCACCTCGAGCTGCTCCTCGGGCTCCTCGGGTATAACGACTGGGTTCTCGGTTTGTGATCCTGTATGATGCATGTGCGTAAGTGCTTATGCAAAAAGTGCATCGGATGAAATGAACACAATGGATATGCTTGAATGCAAGGTAGTCAACATCATCCAGGAACATGTACTACAAGCACATGTCATCTACTGCATTCTCTTCTACTACTAATATGCTAAGTCAACACATCTCATTAAATGCTTCAAAGATACATCAAAGCTTCACTAATTTCTTAATCACACATAAGGCAACACTTGATTAAACCCTAATTAATAATAGGTTTGAATAGCAACATCCATTTTTATTGCTTAGAAAAATCTTAGAAAATTACCATAGCACAGTACTACCCTAAGTAGTCTACCATCATATTTTTATGGTATTTGAATGAGTGGATTAGCCTACACAAAAATAACAAGCTATGGCATGATTATGAACATGAAAATACTTTGTACTGTGAAAAGTGTCAAACAACAAATGAAATATTTTTCCTATGTTCTACACAACAATTAATCACTGTACAAAAATTATCACATGCATGTTTTATACAAATTTTGCTCTCTAGCAAAAATAACAAAAATCAGCCATTAAAGGCACTTGAACTACACCTCATAATTTTTCTATAGTACATGCATGACACATATTTTTCCTAGGAAGTACATTACACAAGAAGAGTAACAAACTTGGAATCATATTTTTCTGATACATATAGGATTTACTAACCATTTTACAAGATACCAGCAATATCAAGAATTAATTAAAGCTCTATAGAAAAGTATCTCAAAAATGACATGCAATATTTTTATCATGTAGATCTGGTGACAAGGAACCTAGCAAAATTTGTTTCAACAAATTTGGAGCAAATTTGAGCAAGTTACAAATTTCTAAAGCATTTAACAGAATTCTGAAAAGCATTTCTTAAATTCATTTTAAACCCAGCCGGCAAAATTGCTGGGTGCACCCGGTGCTGTACACCCAGAGGGGCTGCCACGCGGGACCCGCGGTCAAGCCAGACCCACGCGTCAGCCGGAGCCGAGGCAGGGCCGCCGTTGACCGGCCGGCTCTCGCCGACGGCGAGGTCCCCGACGAAACGGAGGGCACCAACGTGCTCCCCATGACAAACCGCGTCGGATAGAGGTGAATAGGGAGGGGTGGTTCATGGGAGAGAGGCTCGCCGATGGCAATGGCGGAGCGGCGGCGCGGGTCGTCGTCGGTGGAGCGTCTCCGGCCACGCTATGGCGAAAGGAGGCGCTCGGGAGACTCAACGTCGCAGTGCGGTGCTTGTGCGCGCGAAGGAAAGGCGGGAAGGGAAGCGGAGCGGGGGAGTCCACGGGAGCGGAGCTCACCAGTGAGCTCGGCCGTGCTCCGGCGAGCAATTCCCGAGGAAGGGAGGCTTACCACGGCGAAGTAACGCGAGCACGGGGTGCGCGGGGTGAAGGCGGAGCTGCTGGCGAGACGGAGTGGTCGCCGGCGAGCTGTGGTGGCCGGGCGAGCCAAATCCGGCGAGGGAGCTGGTGGCGGAGCTCGTGGCGCACGCGGGAGCTGCTGCTGCTGCGGTCGCTGCTGCTGAGTGAGTGAGGGAGTGGAGTGGAGAGCGCAGCGCTATCGGGCAGAAGAAGGCGAGTGCTGGAGGGCGAGGCAGGCCGTGGCTGCCGCGCGGCGGGCGTCGCCAGCGCATGGTCGCCACGCGGCGGTCGCGCTCTGGCGCTGGTCGGGACGTGGCACGGCGCAGCGCGGAGGCAGGCCGTGCGCGCGAGGTGGGCTGGGCCGGACGTGGGGCGGGCGAGCGGCAGGCGCGGTGGCAGGCCGAGCCGGTTTCGGCCGTGGGCCGAGAAGCGAGGCGGCGGCCTGTTAAGCGAAAATGAAATAATTTCCGTTTTATTTCTTAAATAAACAGAATTCAAATCCCATTTTGAGCCATTTAAAAGCATTTTCACAAATTGGTGTAAAAATGAAATTTGTTCCATTGTTCAATATCTACAACTTTGCTTTTATGACCAAAGTCAAATTCCAAATAGATTTTGATTGCCAAATTAAACTCAATATTAATTCAAAACCCAAATTTTGGAGAATTATTTTTTTAAAGCAAAATTTGGCAATAATTTAGATACAAACTTTGCTCCAAAAATTGTGTTAAATAATTCTAGATGATTTACAATCGTAGCCAAACATGTTTTACTAACCTAGCAAGCCTAATTTGGGCAAAAACAACTCTAAACAAGTGTATGCAACATTCATGTTTCGCGAGCATGTTTCATATGTTTCGAAGCATGGTTTTAGTTATTATTTACATGATTAGGTATGTATGATTAGGATGCTTGATGATGCATAATATGCATGATTTACAGTGCCTAAATGCTGGCATAACACCGGGGTGTTACACCCCCTGGCCAGTCCTTGGATCAAACGCCCCATCCACATTGCATTTCATGCAACCCGTCGATGGTGTCCTCCATGTTGGTTTAGAAAACTCGGTCGTCCTTTGCATAGCTTGTTTGGTGGTTCGCCAAAAATCATGGGCCATATCCACCGCCCATTGTATAGCTTTCCGCAGCGGCAGCTGTTGCTCCCCATGGTCTTTCCTATTGCGCTGTGTCCAGAGAGCATACATTCCAATAATGATGACACAACGATCACGTTCTGAACAAACCTCATCTCGTAAAATATCACTTGCCCAAGTCAAGGGATGTAGCAGAGGGAGCTTCACACCTGTCAAAGCTTTTGCCTCACGCCAGAAACCCCTGGCAGTAGTGCAATCCATGAAGATGTGCTTGATTGTCTCCCTTTCGCTTCCACACCACTCACAGAAACCAACCGGTTCAATATGATGACGATTCAGAATATCCTTGGCTGGGATGAATTCATTTAATACCCGCCACCAAAAAACCTTGATCTTTGGAGGGACCTTCAGTTTCCACAGTATCTTCCAAGAATTATCACCTGACCCTCCAATTTCTTGCATTATTACTCTAATAATTTGCCATTGACCAAAAACGACATTTATTGCTCATATGTTCCTCCTGCTTATCCCTGACGAGCAACCCCTCATAAGAAGGCTGGAAACAAAGATATTACATAGGTTGTAATTAGAGCCATTAGGAAAAGACATACAAGGATACCTAAAGAAAACTTTTTATTCATAATCTCGGATTGATCCTGAAGAATCTTGTTGAAGATCATTATTTGATTCTTAAGCATTAGCCTCATATAGTATGCCTTGAAAAACAGAGGATTCTATTGCTCGAGTTGTCGCCAAACTGAAAAGAACAGAGAAGAAAGCACCAATTAGATAGCAACCACAAGAGATTTCTTTAAGAAAAATATTAGCCACAAAATGCAAGGATGGAGGTGAGCATTATTGGAAACTCCGAGAGAATCAGCAAAAAAAATAGAACTTGATAAGTTAACTTTTCACTACCATGGAGGTGCAGTTTAGCATAAGCACATATTCAATTTCAACGCAATAAACTGCAAAATATATTTTTATAAAAAGAGGTTTGTAGAACTAGAATGGTCCTGCCATCCATTTTGTCATTAAGGTAGGATAATGGGCCTAAAAATTTTTTAGGCACTGAGGCTGACATAATTTTGTGCAGGGATGGATGCTTTTCATTATCCTAGTTGAAAGCTCTAGTTTGGTTTTGGTGAATTGATGAAACCCTAAGTGCTAACCTAGTTCATCAAGTGATCATGAGATAGGTAGCACACTTCAAGTAGAGAAGCAAATGAAGATCATAACATGACAATGGTGATAGCATAGAGATGATCAAGGGCTTACACTTGAAGAGAAGAAAGAGAAAAACAAAAAGCTCAAGGCAAAGGTATAACTTGTAGGAGCTATTTTGTTTTGGTGATCAAGACACTTAGAGAGTATGATCACATTTAGGTTTGATAGCCGTACTATTAAGAGGGGTGAAACTCGTATCGGAATGCGGTTATCAAAGTGCCACTAGATGCTCTAACTCATTGCATATGCATTTAGGATCTAGTGGAGTGCTAACACCCTTGATAATATTTGTGAAGATATGCTAACACATGTGCACAAGGTGGTTGTAGGGTTGAGATGGGTTTGGGTCCCTCTCGCTTTCGGGAAAATGAAATGTCTATTTTCTATTGCGCCGGATGCAAAATTCTTGGTGATTGGCACATTTGAGCAAGGGTGAAGAAGTTAGAGTTGAAATGGAGTTGGTCGAAATGATGCTGGCGTCGGTCTACTGACCGGACGCTGGGTCACTCAGCGACCGGACGCTGAAAGGCTACGTCCGGTCGAGCTGGCAGACGGCACAGTAGGCTAGGGTTGAGCACCGGACGCTGGCTGCGTCCGGTCAAGGTGGACCGGACGCGTCCGGTCGAAAAAACATGCCTCGGGGAGCTTACTGGAAACGACCGGACGCTGGGGCTTCAGCGTCCGGTCAGTTTTATCGGACGTGTCCGGTCATGCTCGGGAGCTTACTGTAAACGACCGGACGCAGGGGCTTCAGCGTCCGGTCAGTTCGAAGGAGCAGCGTCCGGTCGAGGCTGATGACCGTTGAGTCTGGACACGTGGCTGACATCGAGTGACCGGACGCTGAGAGCCAGCGTCCGGTCAGTCTGACCGGAGCGTCCGGTCAGAACGCGTTTTGCCCAGTGGAGGGGTATAACGGCTCTATTTGATTGGGGCTCTATATATAACCCCATGGCCGGCTCAAGCTTATACTCTTGGCCATTTCTATTGACATAGCATACTTGTGAGCTTAGCCAAAGCCCTCCCACTCATCTAGATCATTGATTCATCATCATAGTGAGATTGGGAGTGAATCCAAGTGCATTGCTTGAGTGATTGCATCTAGAGGCACTTGGTGATTGTGTTTCGCTGCGGATTTCTCTTGTTACTCTTGGTGGTTGCCGCCACCTAGACGGCTTGGAGCAGCAAGGATCGTTGAGTGGAGGAGGTGATTGTCTCCGACTCCGATCGTGGTGATTGTGAGGGGTTCTTGACCTTTCCCCGGCGGAGCGCCAAAGGTACTCTAGTAAATTGCTTGTGGCTTGTGTGATCCTCATCTTGTGTTGGTTGTGCGGCACCCTATTGAGGGTTTGGTGAGTGATGCCAATCAGCGCGTGAACCTCCAAGTGAGTGAATCGCCACAACGAGGACTAGCTTGCCGGCAAGCAAGTGAACCTCGGTAAAAATCATTGTGTTCATCATTTGATTCCGAGGTGATTGGTCATCATTGTTATTCATCTTCGTGATTGATTGGTTCATTCATCTACGCGGCGGTATAACCCTCTTGATCACTCTCTTTACTTTACCGCAAACTAGTTGACAAGCTCTTTAGTGTAGCTAGTTGTGAGAGCTTGCATGCTTGGTTGGTGTGGCTCTTTAGTTAGCCTTTGAGAGCACACTAACATAGGGTAGTGTCATTGCTCTTGTGTGAATTGACACTATCTAAACTAGAATTGTGGTAGGTGGCTTGCATTATTGAGTAGGCTAGCGCAATACTCGCTTCGCCTCATAATTGTCTAACCATTTGGTTAAGTGTTGTTGTAGAAATTTTTATTAGGCTATTCACCCCCCCTCTAGCCATTAGGACCTTTCACTAGTATATAAGAATATTAAAAGGCACCAACCAAGATTTCTAGAATACATATTTTCCATTGAGTCAGTAAATTTGGGGGAGAACACCTAAAAAATTTGATACAAGGGTGAAGAGAATTGTTTATTTAAAACATTGAACGGAGAGTAAAAGGCTCAGTTGTTGTAAAGCATTATATCTGTAGTGCATCATAATACAGAATCACAGTTGTAACATTACTACAATCTTAAAATGTACTATATACGTGCATACTTTTTTGACGAGCTAGTATTAGTAGGTACTTCTGAAAAGAGTACGTATACATACTACTTTACAAAAAGATTATGTATGGTGTATACAATTTTGAGGAGTATTTGTACATCTTCTTACAAAGGGAGTAAAAGTATATACTTCCTTTGCTGTGCACATATATACTCACTTTTAATTTTATGAGACTGGTCCATTTATAGAAGCAAGCATTCTCCAGTTGAATGCAGTAACTCTATCTATAATGTAGATGCAAACTGATATGCAATTCTGCGGCATCTACAGGCTGACAAAAGTTATCTAAACTGAACATATATGCATTCACTACAAATGTAGCTTCAGCTATAAACTCTAAACTTGCTACTTCACCGTGCCATACTCATCCCTCATATATTTCGAGCCCTTCGTGAACATCATGATTCCAAACCAATCAGGAAAAATATTGTCAAGTTATACTATAATGTGAAAAATATCAAATGATACTAATCATGAATCATGGTTATCAAGTCTAGCGACTAATCATGATTAGTCGCTATTAGTCAGGCTGATCGCTGCCATGGCGATCAGCTATGTACTACGGTTAGTCACGATTAGTCGCAGTTAGTTGGGCTGATCGGTGCCATGACGACTAGGATCGATTAGACGATTGGATAACATTGTCTTGAATGATAAGGAGAGGATATAAGACAAAACAAGCTTCTAATGTCAATGTTCGTATCAGTATTTTTGTTATAAACACTAGGTACTTCTAGCTTCCAAGCCTTTTTTTCAAGAAAAAAATGGACCAATTTTTAGTAATGCGAATTAAAACCAACAAATACAAGATCCAAGCTGGGTAAAGAACTAGAACACCCAGACAAATTCGGTAGTATTGGACACATACAACTCCATATTCTCCAGAAAAGAAAGTTGGACCAAACACCACCATAGGCCAACCATGCCAAAGAGGCAATCATGCTTCCCCAAAAACATCACTGCTTTGCCTAACAAGCGGTCCCATTGCTGAGCTTCGAACGATTTCAAGATAGCTGAAATAAAAAATATTTCATTTAAATAACATTGCTGCACCTCGTCAAACCGGAACACAGCAGTAGTTCCATGGTCCACAATCTAGAAATCTAAGCTCGGGAATGAACTAATCCGTCTCAAAATCAAAATAGTAGGATGGGTTTCTCTATTATAACTGGATTGCACATTTCACTACTGCATTGTCCTACTTATGCTAGTAAAGATGCAAAGAGAGTGTTAGCTTAAAATGGAATAGTTTCACTTGATCAAACTTTAGGGTGTGACTGAAGTTTGAAGTGTCACTCAAAAGCAATATGAAGTTCTTTGCCACCCATCGGGCAAAAAAAATATCATGCTGAAAAGGAAATGATAAGCAGAGGAAGTTTACCGTTAGGAAACTTCGGCCTCCGGACCCTAACAAGAAATTAAAAAAAAACATCAGAAGAAGAATAAAATATATTGCAATATAGCTTCCCGTCTGAGATTACATCCAGACAAATATTATTTATAAGCTGAGAGTTTATATGAAAGCAAATTGTCATATAAAATTTCCGTGATGACATTTGAATATTGCATTGTGTAGCTGATTAGGTTTTAGCAACAAACATTTTAGCTCTTCTGAGATAAAAAAAACTGATATATTCCTTAAGCTAAGAAGATTCAGTTTAGTTGCAGGGAACTGTGGTTAAGAAAAATAATTTATGCTTGTTTACCATAAACTTGATCTAACTAGCATAAGAGGCAATACCTATCAGCTATTGCGCATAATGACACACCACACTGATTAGGTAATTTTTCAAATGTGAAAATATGTGTTCTACCAAAAATAATTACTAGAAATCAAATGCACGATAGTTTCTTAGGTGAGTGTCTCCTTAGGTGTGATTCATTATTACAACCAGTTCAGCAAGCTCATAAGTACATAAGACCGCGAATAAAGTGACAAGATCAAAATAGTCTCCTTGATCTATTTCTATGCATGCCATCATATATCTGAAAAATGACATATTGTTGCTAAATCTATGTCAAACCAAATAAAGAAACACGTGGCTGGAGCATGATAACAAAGAAAGAATCCAGGAGCCTGACACTTGAAAAGCAAGTGCACATTTGATGCATTCTGGTTTGGCTATAGCAAGTGTAGACTAATTAACATGGATAACCTTCAAATCAGTTATGCATGTTCATGGATTGGATGCCGATTCTCCCATGCCCTCCTGCATGGTACTAACAATGGCAAGCAGCATGCGTGTGAGATGGTTTATACCTTAGAAAAATCAGAACAAATCCATATATGAAACGAACCTTTGGAAGGCTTGGCAATGCCCTCCGCCATCGACGAGGCCATGGGGTGTCATGGCGTTGTGCTCATGGTGATGCACCACACCCGGAGGTGCTGCCACCATGGGGATGGAGATCACAACCTGGTGGGTGCCGCCGACGCGGGGAATGGGACAGGGGACGCTGTTGCCGGGGCCCCACGACGGTACGACCACGCAGGTGAAGTGGAGATGGGGCGACGCCGTTGTTGGTGAAGGGGAGATGGATCGCGGCCACTGTCGTCGTGGGGGAGCACCGTCCGCGTGGGATGGCCATGCCACGGGCAGATGCAAGGGAGGAGCCCTACTGCCACGGCCACCACCAGAGGGGCATGGGGAAGGCGAGTCACGATCTGATCCACCGGCGGAGGGGAAAGGACGTTGTGGTTAGGGACCGCTGTCGCAGGGGGCCGTGGAGGGCGGCGCTAGGAGCGCTCGTACGAGGCGCTAGATTCGCCAGGGCAGGGGAAGCTGGGCTCTAGCCCTCGGCGGGTCCGGAGGCTGGGGCACACCGGCTGAGAATGCTAGGATGGGCGACACGATGCGTCTGCGCCCGCACAGCGCTGGGCGGCGCCGCGGCAGGGCGGGGCGCTGGGGAACGCCGGCTGAGAATGCCTAGCCGGGCGGCGCGCTGCCGCACGGCAGAGAAGTAGCCAACGTCGCAGCAACGGTGATAGGGAGAGGGGTCGGACGGGCGTTGCCGGCGGATGGAGGGAATGAGGAGAGACGAAGACGGGGTTAGAAAATAGAAACCGCAAAGAAATCATGGGTGGGGGAGCTTCGGAGTGGCATCTCGAGCTCATGAGTGGGTGGGCCGGGCCTATGAGCGGGGGAACCGGCGTGGATCCGAGAGGGGACCGGCGCGGGGGAAGCGCTCGTGGTTGGCTCGATCATTTAGACTCGGGTACCGATTATTATTCAATACCCAGGGTAATATATTCTGTAGCCACTTTGAGTTACGATAATTACTATGTTAATTTACAAGGTTACAGTAACTCCTTACTAAGTAGTTTACTATTACGTTATGGTAAATATCCCCATGTGTTATAGTAACCCAACTATCGTAAATATATATTGGTATTATCGTAAATTAGTATATAAAATTATCGTTAATGGAGGTGGCTACAGAATAACTTATTTTGTAGCAGACTACTGAATATACTCTCCCTAGAACTACTACCCTGTAGCTGGCTACAAAATAACTTATTCTGTAGCCACTTTGAGTTACGATAATTACTATGTTAATTTATAAGATTATAGTAACTCCTTACTAAGTGGTTTACTATAATATTTATGATAAATATCCTCATGTGTTATAGTAACCCAACTATCCTAAATATGTATTGACATTATCTTAAATTAGTATATAAAATTATCGTAAATGGAGGTGGCTACAGAATAACTTATTTTATAGCTGGCTACGGAATATACTCTTTATATATATATATATATATATATATATATATATATATATATATATATATATATATATATATATCACACCATATATAACAACGATGTCTCTCCCATCATGGGTAAACCACAATTATAGACGGAATACCACGAATGTGTGTGATTTTGTAGTCGCGAAATCCAGCTGCTAGGAAGATCCTTCTCCACTCGTGCTCCTCTCGCTCAACTCCGTTCGCCGCAGCCATTATACGAAGATCACACAGAACTTGAGCCTCCTTGCATGTAAAGTCGTCATTTGGCTTAGATCCAATTCCAATCACCGTGTCTATTACAATCACTTTCCCCTCCCATCTTTGCCACTAATTGCTTCCTTGCACCGTTGAATTATCTTGATGCACTTAGCGTCATCCCAGTCATGCAGAATCCACTGCAGGAAGATTGCATACAAGCCGTACGCAGCCGCCCATGTATGGTATATGTACATCAAATAAACATTTAATTTATTATTTGGAATAAAATTAAATTCCACTGCATAAAGATTGCATATAAGCCTTATAGATCAAAACATTTACTTTATTGTTTGGAATGAAATTAAATACATAATACTTTAAACTTCTTTTCTTTAAAAATGGTAATTGTATTATGAACATGTCAAAGTAAATTTCAAAAAATTTAGCCAATAATTATATTCAAATTATATAAAAATTTAGGAGATAAAACCTGAAGAAAAAATGTCAAAGTGCCTCTAATAAGATATTTTTTGAATGTGAACGGACAAGAACTACCGTTTATATTAATTAAAAAAAACTCTATCCATGGTGGCTAGACAACCCTCCGGTATACCAGAGAAGATATTCTCACGCAGATAGAGAAAACCCCCGAACTCTTACCCCACACATACACATCGGCACCACATAAGATGAGCCAGCCACAGACATGTGATTTAGATGTAGGGCAGACGAGGGAGTTTTTTTTTCCTTGGTCACTGCAGTCGAAGTCACAGATAAAGAGTGAGTCATACGACGAAAATGTCTAAGCCTTAAATTATACTACTTTTGCTCAGAAAACTAAAGATCGATGTACGTGGATCGGTGGATGTCATTTGCCTGCTCACCCTGTCAATTATCGGTGAGCAATTATGGCTACCCAAGATTCGAGCGGCTGGATTTGGGCAAAAACTTTACGCGCGCGTGGGCCAATGGTGGTAACTGCTAAGGTTAGCTAATGTTTCGCTGTCATCAACGCGACGCGTTTGTCCACACTCAACAAACCCATCCAAACTTACCCTTAAGTGGTTGTTTGGATCTCGTGATTTATAAATAAGTTTATAGAAAATAGTTTTTACCATGAATTTTATATAAACCTCTTTTTAAGTAGGTATTCTGTTATTGATGATCTATATATTACTATTTAGATATATATCCGTGCGTTGTACCGTGGTTATGAATTTTTGCATACACCTACGGTGACACACATGGCTTGCAGCTTAAACAAACATATTAAGAAATCTACAAATCTAATGACATAGAAAATATAAAACTCGTTCTATGATCTTTATCACCTATATCGTGTAGATCTAGTTTATAAAAATCTAATAAAATTAGTTTCACTTTTTTAATATTCGTGTGATTTATAATCTTTATAACCCTATCTCTCTCTCTCTCTCTCTCTCTATATATATATATATATATATATATATATATATATATATATATATATATATATATATATATATATATATATATATATATATATATATATATATATATATATATCAGATCCCTAATTAAAGGCTATGTCAATCTGCTAGAATCTACAGCCGTGAATGAACTAGGTAGGAGTTGGTTCACTCGATCTCACATCAGTGCAAGTGTGCAACCCCTCCAATGGTTCGTTCGGTCCTAGGGTACATGAAGGTGCTGCTTAGAGCATCTTCAAGAATTTTCAAAACTCACTACTAATTTTCTTTTTTTGGTGAGATTGAAAAAAATGCTCTCCAACGACTGCCTATCTCAACTCTCAATCTTTCAACACTACCCAACCATGCGGAAATATAGACGCGTTTATCAGTCGGCCAATTTGGAGGTGGAAAGATGTGGGGATGAATAGGAGAAGGACATGGTTTCTCGTGCAAAAAACATAAGAGAGAGAGAGAAAATATAAAAGTTGTTGGTGCGATTTTAAATAGTCTGAGAATCCTGATATAAAATTGTCTTCTATATTTTAGACAATGACACATCTAGCGGTGGGGCGGCGTGGGGCTCTAGCCCCCCTATGGCCATTGGACCCATCGAGCCCCCATAGGAATTTTTGACGTGGATACACCTTGAAGAGAAGCTGAAGCTGTCTAGAGGTTGAAGAAACCCCCTAGACATTTTCCTAGATCCGTCCCTATTTTTAGGAGCCAGATTTTGGAAATTGTTAGATGAGCCCAACAAATATGCTTCAAACTTTTTTTAGCCACTTAAAAATTCATTGATTTACCAAATAAAATTTTAATATTTTTTAATTGGAGATGCTCTTATATCTATTTATAAGTTCGCTCACCTTTATGAGGTAGTGTGATTGGTGGCAGAGAGACTACTAATTAAAGATTTCATCTTTCTCTCTCTCTATATATATATTGATTAACTAGTTTCATGAGATCAAGTGTAAAACCGAAAAGATGGAGCAAATCCGAAAGTTTACCTTGAGCAGAAGTGCATCAGCCGGTGGGATGTGTTCAAACATATCGCCAGCGAGGAAGCACAGTCCGGTGCCGGCGGGAGCGTCGGCGACAACATGAGGGAGGTCCGTGACGATGCAATTGATGGGTGGGAAGGCGCTGGCGATGGCAGCCACGGCTGTGCCACGGCCGCCCCCAACATCGACGAGCGACGTGAGGCCTGGAAGACGGCCGGGCACTCCCTGACCACAGCGTGCATGACGAGGCGGGTATCAGCGTCCTTGCAGTCGTAGAAGCCGGCTCTGGTTGCGGCGTTGTATTGTATAGACGCAAACATGCCTTGGCCATTTGCCATCTCGTAGAGAGACATGGCGGGCGCCTGTTGGTGCTTCATCCAATCTCCCATGCTGAACATGTGGGATACGAGACCCTGCTGGACGACGGGGTAAATGGTAGGAAATAGGCTAAAATGGGAGGCATCCCTGCTGCTAAGGAGCAGGCGGGATGCCGGGGTGAGCTTGTACAAGACGGTGGCGGCATCGTCAGCAGGGTCGTTGCTGTCGGGATCATGGCTGAGCGCGAAGATGCGCAAGGCAGTCAGCATGCGCATGAGTCGGCGAAGGTAGGGGAGGCTGGACACCGGGAGGTCGCTGGCGGTGAGGAGCTGGCCTAGGGTGGCAGCTGCGCCGCAGGGTTCAATGGTATTAGGGATGTGTAGGTCCAAGGCGCATTTGAGCGCCATGGACTTGACGTAGCCCAAGGCATGGCTCCAGAGCTCACGGTGAGCTTACAGCAGCTCCTCAGCCTCGGTGGTGTGCCGCGCCTGCAGCTCGTGGGGATCTCCGGCGCCCTCCTGCTGCGCCATGATTGGTAGTATTTGGGTAATCATCTGCGTTGTTCTACTATTCTTTTTTTAGAAAGATGTTGTTGCACTATTCTGAGTTATAGCCGAGTGGCGACTTGGTTGTTATTCCACCCGAGCGCTTTCCTATCCCGTCACATAGATAGGACCAGTGGGACACATGCAGTATTTTTCGTCCGGTCTAATATATCAATGCATACAGGGGCTTGTCATCAGTGGCTGCGTTTGGCTGGTGGAAATTTCAGCCAGAATTCACTGTTTATGCTTTCACATATTCCTTCAAATTTCTCCAAGCGAACAAGCCCAGTATTTTGGTCCCATTTGGGTAAGCTTTGGTAGGCTCCGGCTCCTCTTTTCTCAAAATGAAGGGGAACCATAATTGTGCACCGGCCGGGTTGCAGAGGGCTCTTGGACACGGCATTGGCTAGAGGTTTAAAATAGGGATAAAAATGATATTTCTCCTACCGTCTCTCCTTTAAAAACTAAGAAATTATTCCCACCGTTCTAAATTATAAGTCATTTTAACTTTCTTAGAGAGTCAAAACATCTCAAGTTTGACAAAATTTATATAATAAAATAATAACATTTATGGTACCAAATAAATATAGTTAGATTCTTTATTAATTATATTTTTATAAGAGTAAATTGCACGGCCGGTCCTTAAAGTATTGGGCTGATTTCGTCTGGGTCCCCAAACTATTAAATCGCACAGTTGGCTCCCCAATCTACTTAATCCGGCCCATGTAGGTCCTAAACAGTCCAGACGGTGTCAAGGCTGTCCACGTACGCACCAGTTAGCTCTGCTGACTTCGTGTTGACCGCGGCTGGATCGGATCTGGCCCACTGGTTCTAGATCGGACGGTTGGAGATCGTCTCCCGCGGGATTGACCAGTGGCGCTGGTGGTCAGCGCCGCGAGGCACGGTGGCGCTGCCATGGGCAGCAGCGGGAGCTCGCCGGAAAGTGGCGGCGCTCGAGCTACAGAGCCCATCCGGGCACGGGGATTACTCCCACGCGTATAGCTCGACGTTGCGGACTCGTCTGACAACGAACAGAGGCCAGAGACGGCGGTAACGACGGCGAGGAGGACCGGGCACGGTGGCGGGATTTGGCGAGCTCGTGAGCGCAGAAGGACGGGAGAGGGTGGGACAGGCATTGGAGGGTTACTCACCTCGCTGCGAAATTCGTCGTGAAGGTCTCGCCGGCGGGGACGCGGCAGGCGAGGAGATCGACGGCGGCGGCTGCACGTAGGTATGGCACACGCAGGAGAATAGAGATGCGGCGGCGGCTACCAGGGCAAAGGACAGCGCGCGGCACGTCAGCGGGCATGGACAGATGTGGAGTCGTGGAGACCTCCAAGGGCGCAGCCTGCCGCAGCTGGGCCGCTACCGTGGGGCGCGGGCGCGCTTCGGCCTCCGCCTGCGCTGTCTACCCGCCCCTACACTAGAGCCTAGAGAGACCGGCTCGCCGCCCGCCGGGGCATGATGGCTTCCCTCCACGCATTCCACCCTTTCCCCGTCCGCGCCGCTCTCCTCGCCCCCGCCGCGGGCCTGCAGCTCCTAGCCTGCCGCCGCCGCTGCTCCACCTCACCTCGACGTGGGGCGGATGCCCTGCACCACGGCCACGGGGGGCCCGCGGAGTAGTAGGGCGCCCCCGGACCGCTGACCTTGGAGGAGGAGGAGGATGACGAGGAGTGGAAGGTGACGTCGTCGTCGCCGTCGAGGTCGAAGCCCGCGCGGACGAACCCCCGCCGCGAGATGGAGGGGGCGCAAGAGCAGGAGGCCTGGTGCTGGAACTGCGGGCTGTAGCCGCCGCCGTCCATGGCGACGATGAGCGCGGCTGCGGCCCGCCTGCGAGACTGCCACCGTCCGTCCCACTGCCTCGGTTTCCTTCCCCGCTGCCTCCCCGCCATCGAGAACGCGGCAGACGACTTTGCCGTGGCCTCCTCTTCCCGCTCCACCGCTCGCCGGAGATCATCGTCCACCGGAGCTCCGCCCCGCCTTGACTCCGACGAGGACGCCGCCGGAGAGCACCCCTGCGCAGCTACAGGTGAGGACGACTCCTCCTACCCCGCCGATCGAAAACCCACGGTCCAGATCGCTTGTTGACCGACGGTGGCAGTGACTGGGTTAAATCATGTCCACGTGGACAATCAGATCAGCTTCTAACCCTTCTCATGTCTATTTTGGACCTAGATGAGATCACTTAAATACATTAGGGAGCCAAGAGTACGATTTCATAGTTTGTGGACCTAGACGAAATCTGCCCAATACTTTAAGTACCGGCCGTGCAATTTACTCTTTGTATAATGTATCTATTTGATATTATGAATTTTTGTAATTCTCTCTATAATTTTGGTTAAACTATACAGAAATGTGATCAATGTACAGGGGTCAAAGTTCGAATCAGAATATTTCTGTCTAGAACCAGAACGATGTAGCTATATTGACCTGCTATGTTCTCCGATTTTTGATAAACAATAACTCGTGAACCAAATATGATAAACAATAACTCGTGAACCAAATTTGATAAAGTAGAATATGCCGAAACCACGGATCAAAACAAGCAACGAGCTGCGGTTTCGTCTGACATAGCCCGCCACATGCTCGATGAAACGCAAAGCCTGCCGCGTGCCGCCCACGCGTCCGCGGAACGCTGCCACGCTCGCCACGCGCGCCCCCGGTTGTGCCACGCGCCGCGGACGCTCTGCCCGCTGCCGCGCCCTCGCTCTCCAAAGGCGTGCCACTACGGCCCCATCCCACGCCCCCCCTGCTCCTGCTCGCCATGGACGACATGGCCGAGCTCTAGATCTCGCGCCCGTCACCGCCGTTCCCGGCCAACCACACCACCACTGCTTCAGCCGAGCGCACCAGCGTGCCGACCTGAATCCCCTCCTCTGCCTGCGCGCTCTCGCAGCGTTTCTCCGACCAAGGTCATCGCGAGCGGCGCGCGCACAGACGCCAGTGCCGGCGACGCCCAGCTCGCTGCGCTGCCACCCGCCATCCCGCCCTTCTTGATCCACTCCCACACTTCGCCGTCATCCCCGCGTGCTCTGAGCTCCACCAGAGCCTCGTGAGTCGTGAACGCCGTGGCCGCCATACCCGCTGCTCCCGTGGCCATCACTGCTCGGGTCGTCTCCGGTCCCATCGTCGCCCGCGCACGAACCATGGTGAGCTCCTGTCCATCCTCTACCGCTCCATTTGCCTTGCGGAACCGCTACCTCGCCGGAACGCCGCCGCTGCCACGGCCGCCGCGGCCACCCAAGCGGCCAGCCGCGCCAGGCTATTGCCGCTGCCCCTGGGCCTCGCAGCCGCCATATATCGCCACCGAGTATGCGCTGCTTCCGCGTGCAAATTTTGCGGGCCACCGCACCGTCGCCGCCCCACACCGCCGCGGCTGGCCATGGTCGTCGCCGCCGCTGCACGAGGCCGGGGCAGACGCAACCACCCTCCGACTAAAATGATGCCAGATCTGGGTCCGCGAGAGCCCCGCGCCCCTCGGGGCCGTCTCTCTGCCGTCATCGTGCCGTTCCCCGGCCGGATTGGCCACCCGCCAGCACCCTGTGCACGCGTGTTCTCCGATCAAGCTAGGGACCGGGGAAAACACGAATAGAAAATAGTATGGGGTGTTTACCGCCAACCCCGTGACAGAAATGAATGGTGAATCAGGGAGGGACGGGATTCGTTAGAAACCAAAGGCTTTTTTTGCAAAAGCGTCTTGACGCCTTGGGCCTGCCGCGCGGGGCCGCGCTCTCGCTGTGGACCGGGCTGAGGCCCAAAAACGCCTCTACGCTGTACATTTTATTTTTTCGCGATTTGGTCCTTTTCAAAAAAAAACTGAGAAAGGTTGCTCAAAAAAAAAAAAAAAAAACTGAGAAACCTTGTAAGATGTGTATAAAACCACACATAGATCCAACAATTATATAAACAAAAAAATCTGTGAACTCAACATAATCATTTATACACGATAAAATAATTCTACTCAGTTAAATGACCACTTTGCCCCTCCGATATATTTTATATTACATCATAATAATGCCCTTGCACCGGAAAAATTTTTACCATGACAATTTAAATCTAACTGTGTGTTATAATGTCACAAAAAAAAAATACTTTGAGCGAGATATTCATAACATTATCAGCGTGTTTGGATTAAGGAATGGCCACGTTCGGCACCAACGCATCAGGCATGAAATCATTCCTATGAGGTTCGGATGATGACCTGGGGATGTGTTGAATTGTGGAATAGCGCTCGTGGACGACGTCCGACCGTTTTTCAAGGAAGAAGTCAATGACTCCTTTACACTGGCAGAGAACACGACCTGGTGCCTTCCACCAAACCAAAAGTTGCATTTAGGTTTGGATGTCTCCGCGCATGGTTCCGTTCCCTGATCCAAACACGCTGTATATTTGTCGCTAGATCTGTCCTCATGATTCATGTTCAATTAGAACATAATTCAAGTTTTTGGATGTGATCACGTGAAATCAAGTTCGTAGTGTAACAACTTTGTTCATCACAACTATCTAGAGTGAACTTGCGGAAATTATTATCTACCTACAACTACGGGACCCTAAGGTGAACTTCTTTTAGTCTGACATACTATTTATCTGCGATGAGATTAGAACAATTAAATAATAATAATATGCTACAGACATACAAAATTCAGAAAGAAAATACTTCCGCTGATTATCATACAAAAGCCTTTTTTATTTTCAGGACGTTGATTTATTTTGGTACGTAAGGCGTTTATCACTCTCTTTTTTCTAATTTTGCTTTTATTATTCTTTTTTACTTTTTCATAAATTATATTGCATATATTATTATAATTGCTTATAATTTGAAAATCGCGTTAGCCATGCATGCACGAGTTCCATATGGAAATCAATAAATTACACGTGGATAAAAGGATGGGTTACAAAATCAACCCCACGATCAACGCCTCATGCCGTCTGTTTCTCGGCCGTCACCTACACAGAAGAACAAGCCACCATCGCTGTTCCTCCAGATCCCCCAAACCACCATCGCCTGCAACGCCGGAGTCCTGACCTCAACCTGTTCCTCCTGATCACCAAACCCAGCCATCTATTGCTGCAGGCGCAGAAGTCCTAACCTCGGGAACGATCTGTTCCTCCTGTCAATCAGCAAACATCATCAACACTGTCATCCAGGTGATCTAATTATTCTCGCTTTTTTATGTTTGGGACGTAGTTGCTGAGCAATGTACCTGTTCCTCCAGATCCCCCAAGCCACCATCGCCTGCAAGCTGGAGTCCTGACCTCAAACCTGTTCCTCCTGATCTCCAAACCCCGCCATCTATTACTGTAGGCGAAGAAGTCTGAACGATCTGTTCCTCCTGTCGATCAGCAAACATCATCAACACTGTCATCCAGGTGATCAAGTATTCTCGCTTTTTTTTTATGTTTGGGACGTAGTTCTGAGCAATGTAGATTGTAAAAACAAACTGAAAGGTTGTAACTGGAACAAATAATAAAAAACATAAATTTCTTGGCAAACCAAACTGCATTAATTTTCTCTTATTATTGACAATACCCCCTTCTTCAGTGACAACCTTTTTTATTTGCAGTAAGCCAAAGAAAATCTAACATGCAAATAAACAGCACCAGGTTCACAGATAATCAAATTGAGTTCATTAACCTGACCACGAAATCATGTTCAAATTAGTAAATGACTTGAACCAGTAAATAGGACACTTCGCAGCAAAAGTAAGAGCACATTGAAATGCAATAAAAGAAACTGCGTTGACAAAAAACCTCACAGAGAAGCATATAGCCCAGCCATTCTGATATTATCACATCAACCTTCTCCTGTAGATCAACATCCTACATAGCCAGTTCAACAGCAACGAAAATATAATGCAGATCAAAAGCAATTATACACTAGAAGATGATTGCTCCCTCAATAATTATAATAGTACATACTTGGTAGGACCAAGAGACAAGTATTTAGCCCTTAGAACAAACAGAACAAAGAAACAAAATCGAGATGCCTCCCATGGGTTCAATAAAGTTTCTTAAGTTCCTCGTCACTCCATTCCAGTTTACGATTATCATGCTGGTGAATGTCTCTACAGAAACAAGGCAGAATATAAAAAATAAAAAATGAGGCCACCTCAAGACTTCTGTACAGCAGCCATGAGAAGTTTTAGTGTCACATATACCTGGCAAGATCATCTTGAGCTCTATACATTTCATCTAGGACCTTAAGCATTGGGTTTATTACATATCCAAGACCAGTACCACTGGCACCTCGATTTTCCCCATTACTTAGCTGCAATTCTGAAAAAATTGACCGCACACCACCAAGAGCCAAAGCATGAAGAAATTCATATATCTTCAGTCTACAAGGTTTACTAAACCTTATTGCAATGGTAGTTATGGCTTGGACAGCAGCAATGCGGATCTACAAGCTTAACAGTACAGTGAGAGAAAAAACAGAAACCATCAAATAAGATGTCATAGTGTCATACTATGACACCCCATAATGACAAGTTTTTTTTTGAACAATAAAGAAAAGAGATTGTCCTTTTGCAAAGGGCCCTGCCTCCCAGCTTCACTAAATGCACACATTTGCAGCCTCGTCAGAGCGCTAGCAAGTCTAGGATTACAGGACCTTGCTGCACAAACCATTTTATCAGCATCTAGCATCATTAGTGCAGGTACCTAGCGGCTTTGCAGACTCCCAGGTATACTCAGATGCAGTATAATTAGCATTTTCTCCTATAAACCAAATCTTATAGTTACAGGACCAAACATCAATCTGTTGTTGTTTCATGGCCAAACCTCAATATGAGAAAATTAACCAACTGGAAATTTTGCTCTTAATATAGCAGCTTGAACTAATCTTTGGAGTGCCATTGCAGACTTTCGATCAGAGGCAGACACCATATCAACAGAAGTGAGTCCATACATTGAACCAGGCTTTGGTGGCGGCAGATCAAGAACTATAGTCACAACTTCTAAGACGGTATGTTTCCCATCTCAACCTGCTCCTACAAGGCATGTCTCGAAAGGCAAATTTTGAATTTTTATTATTATTTGCAAAGTTCACGTCCATTCGAAGTTTTATAACAAGAGGCCTAATTGTTGAGAGCTATAATTGTAAAATAAAGCAGTCTAAATAGATTAGGCTAAAAAGGTAAGCCTGCATTTTTGCACAAAACAATATTCTAGGGACATTATCTTCTCTTCTAAGTATCCAAGTGTAAGTATGAATAGACCACATAATGAATGTGCTTATCCTATGACAAGGATTAGGCCCCTCGGAATTGTTGATCAAAGATCCACCTTATCAACCATGTAATGTCCTAAATGGCATTCACTTTGAATCGGACAAACAATTAGCCTTTATAATTTCTTTATTAACCTAGCATACATTGGTTTGTATCTAGCCTATGTTCGCACGCTAGCAGTAGCAATACACAACTCTATGCCTCTATATAACAGAGAAGTTCAGTGGTTGAAGACATGCAGATAACATGGAAGATGCCCTGCCTATGCACAAACTCAAGAAGACATACCATCTAAGCTCTATAAACAGAGTATATTCAAATCACACATAAAATCTAACGCAATATAAACATGGAAAAAAATTATAACTCAATTGCACAAAAGCCTGTTTGTTGACACTGGAGCCTCTGCATTCATCAAATCGCTTCCAAGTTTTAAGATGGAAGCTAAATACAGGTTCCATTTAGTGGATGGAACAAAAATTGCAGGTATCTGAATATCTGTGAGCATGAACAACATTACATTTTTGTTACAAATATTAACAGAACATGGAAGCTATAAACAGGTTCCATTCAAGTTGTTTTCCTAGAGAAAAGCAGCATACCTTTTGTACTCTACAGAGAGCGCTCAAAGCCTCTCGGTTGCTTCTATGGGGAGAGGAGCACTCGGGCCACAGTCACGGGACTAGGGACTGAGATGCGAGAGCCGTCCACCGCCACCACCTACAGTAGCCGAGCTACTCCCCGGACACCACTGCCGCTGCTGCAGCCTAGCCACTCCTGCTCTGTTGCGAGTGGCTCTGGATCTCTGCATAAGAACACATTCATCCTGTTTTGGAGTCTGAATGTAACAACAAAATTATAGGACACCTCAAATTGAAGGATCAACATCTAAACTAACTATATTAACTACACCACACTATGATTTCAGGATGCAAAGGAATTTAAAATATATATGCACCTACTAGTATTTGACCATGAGGACTAAGCATTCGGGAAGAGCCAAGATGCAGGCTGTTGCTACTGATCGGATCAGAGAGCAGAAGAGGCTTGCGGCTTACCTTCTCGAGCACTTCGTGGATCTCCTGGAGCAGTGCTTGGAGGAGAGGGGCGAAGAGCAGCGGTGGATCTTCCTGTGCACAAGCAAACGGAGGTCCTCGTGGCGAGCTCGAGCGGCAGCGGCCTAGGGGACATGACCAGGGGCGAGCTCGAGCGGTAGCGGCGGAGGAGGCGGCGCGGACGGGTGCGTTTTCGAGATGCGCGGCAGGGGACACGGCCGAGGGCTGAGGCGGCGGAGCGGGCCGGGGCGACCTCGAGTGGCATCGTGGCGAGCTCGAGCGGTGACGAAGGGAGCATGGCCGGTTGGCGAATGAGGGGTCGCGGGTGAGGGAGGTGGAGGGGATGAGGCCGGCGATGGTGGAGGGCCCGTCATTGGAGGGGAGGCGGAGTGAGTGTGAGGGGGTGCTTCCTAAACTTTTCGCTAGTCCATCGCATGTTTAATACCACTCTAGTATTAAACGTAGACTAATTATAAAACTAACAAATTTACTTGATAATTTTTTTTAAGTCTAATTAGTTTATGATCTGATAATGTGGTGCTATAATAAACATGTATTAATAGATTAATTAGGCTTAATAAATTTGTCTCGTAGATTACTGACAGATTATGTAATTTGTTTTTTTATTAGTATCCGAACACCCCATGCGACATCTTCGTGTGACACCTGCTAAACTTTAGTCATTGAATTAGTCATTGAATCCCAACGCTCCCTGAGACGGGATAGCTAAAGTGCCGGGAAAATAAAAGATGTGACAGTGAGTCCTTTCATTTGCATTTAATATCATGTCACATATATATTTTTATAACATGGCACTATTTTTATGAAGAGAGAAGAAATAAGTTTCATGTGAATGAAACTCTCTTGGTATAATTATCAACTCTCTGAGTCTTAGAATTAAATATTTATGAAAACTATAGGAATGAAAACTTTACATTGAAGAGTGTGTGTTTTCATCTAAATTTCATTTTATTCTATATGACATGGTAGTCTTAAAACAATACAACGAAACTCTCCACCGAAACCGGCCCGATAACTAAAAAACTTCCAATATTGTCTGTGAATTTAGTTGTAATGAGTTTATATGCAGTCCCGAGCTCAGTTGCAATATTTTCATTCGTTCTGACCAAGGGTATGTGCACTCCTGACAATACCATTGATCCTCTATAAATCACCTGACAATACTATTAATCTTTTTACTTCCTTCAGCTTATGACCATCCAGCCCATATCTTGGTTGTTCGGTGTTTGGTGACCTACCATTCAGCTTTTTTTTAACTTATTGGCAGGAGCGCTGCCTTCAATTAAGAAGAGAATAGAAGTTCTGGTTACTGATTACAAATTACGAACTATTACAGTGTGATAAAAAGAACTCGACACATAGTAATAAAAGCAACTAAACGGTGCAGCGCTAAGGAGATGCAAGTCTTCTCTAATGAGAGGTGTGGCACACGCCCGACGCCGCAGCAAGATGTCCTGCTTGATGAGCTCGAAGACTTGATCTGCTCGCAAAGCTTTGGATTCAAATATTCTCCGATTCCTCTCCTTCCATAAGTTCCAGGTCGCGTACATTAACACTGCCGCTGCCGATCTTTTCTCTTTGCCCTTCAATGGCTGTAACGTTTGATTCCACCAATCTTGGATATCCGTTGCAACTGTTGAGAGAAAGCCGGCACCCCACCCCATCCAATTGCCAATCAGGAACCACACCTCCCTTGCAAAGTAGCATCGCAGACACAGATGGCATGCAGTTTCAGGCTCTTGGTCACATAAAGGGCAGGTTGCTGGACCTTGCCAATGCCTTGCCGATAGCAGGTCGACCGTCAAGATTTTCCTTTGTAGCAGAACCCAGGCAAAGAATTTAACCTTCCCCTCAGCGAATGCTTTCCAGACTTTATGCTGGCTGCCATCTGAGTAGGTGCCTGCAGTTGCATCTTGTATGCCGATTTGGTTGTGTACGATCCATCAGCAGTCCATCGCCAGGTTATTGAATCAATTTCATCACTAAGCTGTACGTCCTGTACCAATTCCCACAAGATGCTGAATTCTGCCATTTCTTGTGCTGTTGTCATTCGCCATAGACCGCGAGTCCAGTTGTTGTTCTAGAGTTCTTGTTGAACTGTTCGCTGCTTCCTCCATGCCAATTTGTACAAGGTTGGTGCTATGTCAATTGGGGCCCTTCCTTGCAGCCAACTGCAATGCCAAAACTTGGCCACCGCACCATTGCCGACAGTGACAATAGTGCTAACTCTAAAAACTTGTCTGTCTATGTTATCACAGGGTGTTGGCGACCCAACCCAAGGCCTCTCCGGGTCCTTCCACTCAAACCATATCCATCGCAACCTTAGAGCTCTACTGAATATTTGCAGGTCCTACCACCATCTATTCTATTCTCATCATCTGTTTACTAACCCCATCCATTCTATTCTCATCATCTGTTACTAACCGACTAATTGATAAATATTAAAACTATGTTCTATAGTTTTATAGGGTTTCATCCAATGAAAAATAGTGGTTTGCGAACACCATTCGGAGCGATAGATAGTAGCGGCAGCAAATTAAAGTTCGAAACTAGCAGTTGCCAACTTAGTTCAAATACAGTGCCAACACATGATCACCATCCACAAAAGCATATAGAAGGATTATTAAAGATGCTTGCCCAAAGCTCACTCCTCATCCACAGCGGGATAGAAACAATTCTTGCAATAGCCGTGATAGACGGTACCATCTGCAACAATGGGAATAAAATCCCTGAGTACGAGAAGGTACCCAGCTAGACTTACCCAGTCATAAATCAGAAATAAATTGACTCTAAGGATTATGCAAGGCTTTATAAGTGGAGGTAGCTTGACAACATTTTGACATAAAAAGCGATTATCTCAGTTATATAATTATAGTTCCGTCATCAAGTTAATTATAACTATCCATCTTCTAGGTTAGCAACTATCCTGTGCCAAACCTGTGGTATATCATTTGATAACATACAATAGTAACCATAGCAGATGTAGTAATTCCATGTTTATCTGAATCATCACATTCCATAGTACAATTACTACGATGTTGGAGCTAGCCAAGTTTTTCACTATCCGGGAGAGACGGCGATTCGAATCGATTTCAACCTAGCTGGGAATTTATTCCTAACACAAACCCAGGCAGACCTAGATCAACGGTCACCTTAGGTCACCTTTGGTACAACTCAAGAACACATTTCGTGGGTTCGCCCAGTGCCGCAATCAGGGACAACCAGCTGCCAAGACGATCAGGACTACCCTACCCTTGGGCTCATGACTGGCTCCCCGCGCATCCTTACTACCATCTAGAGTGCCCACTTTTACAGAGCGGGGCCTGGCCTGAGTTGAGCTACTCGGCTTCGCGGTCGAAACGAGTTATCCGGCCAGCTAAGTGATAGGCATGTGTTCAATCTTGTCAGAAGTTCCAACAACGGTATGGTCCTTGATCGGCACAGACGGAATCACATGAGTCAACCTACACATAGACTCCACCCGGCCTCCATTTACATTTCCCATGGTTCTTTTCCACGATAACAAATATAGCCAACCGTGCTTCGGTATCCACCTATATCTCGCAGGTGACAGGAAATCAGACGACTTCTACCAGTCTAAGCATGGCTAAGCATATATTCGATCCTGGACCTACATAGGGTTAAAGGTATATGTAACTGGACAAGGTAGTTCTATGTATCAAGTGTTTTCAGTCAACTCGTATAACCTAATGCATCAAACATAAAGGACTAAAGTAGTATTTTATAAAACAATAGGAGACTTAGAATGCTCTGGGGCTTGCCTTTGAGAAAAGAGGTGGGGCGGTGAGCTAGGCACTTAGGGAGCTCTTCTGGATTCTACTCCTCTTCTTCAGGAGCTGCGACTTGAGGAGTCTCCTGTTGATCCCCTTCCTCTTCTTCGTTGAATTCTAGCAACGTTATCTCCTCGGTCGATCCTATATGCAACTAATAGCTATATCATAGGCCTTCCAATGACACAGCAAGGTCACGATTCCATATGGGTCATTGTAGATCATCTCACCAAGTTAGCACATTTTATACCGGTTAACACAACATATCACGCGGTGAAGTATGCTGAGCTGTATGTTTCTCAGATTGTGAGACTACATGGAATACCTAGGACTATAATCTTAGATCGAGGACCGCAGTTTATAGCTCATTTCTGTGAACACTTGCACCAGGCCTTGGGGACTAAACTAATCAGAAGTTCAGCATACCATCCACAAACTTCTAGATAGACGGAGCGAGTGAACTAGATCTTAGAAGATTTGCTGAGAGCTTGTGTTATATCTTCCAAGGGTTCATGGGAGAAATGACTACCTTTAGCTGAGTTCTCCTACAACAACAGTTATCAAGCAAGCATTAAGATGGCTCCTTTTGAAGCCTTGTACGGTAGGAAATGTAGAACTCCGTTGAATTGGATTGAGCCCGACGAAAGAAGATACTTTGGTATTGACTTTGTCACTAAAGCTGAAGAGCAGGTGCGCATTATCCAACAACATATGAAAGCAGCTCAGTCAAGACAAAAGAGTTATGCTGATAAAAGAAGAAGACCGCTGACTTTAGAAGTGGTAGATTAAGTATACTTGAAAGTGTCACTCATGAAAGGAGTATAGAGATTTGGAGTGAAAAGAAAGCTTGCGCCTAGAAATGTAGGGCCATACAAGATTACTGAACGGAAAGGGAACGTCGCTTATAAGTTACAACTTCTTGGAGATGGAATATCTAAAGAGCAGGTGCACTCATCTCTAGGAAGTTGTAACTTATAAGCGACCTTCCCTTTTCATTCAGTAATCTTGTATGGCCCTACATATCTAGGCGCAAGCTTTCTTTTCGCTCCAAATCTCTATACTCCTTTCATGGGTGACACTTTCAAGTATACATAATCTCCCACTTCAAAAGTCAGTGGTCGTCTTCTTTTATCAGCATAACTCTTTTGTCTTAACTGAGCTGCTTTCATATGTTGTTGGATAATGCGCACCTGCTCTTTAGCTTTAGTGACAAAGTCAATACCAAAGTATCTTCTTTCGCCGAGCTCAATCCAATTCAACGGAGTTCTACATTTCCTACCGTACAAGGCTTCAAAAGCAGCCATCTTAATGATTGCTTGATAACTGTTGTTGTAGGAGAATTCAGCTAAAGGTAGTCATTTCTCCCATGAACCCTTGGAAGATATAACACAAGCTATCAGCAAATCTTTTGAGATTTAGTTCACTCGCTTTGTCTGTCCGTAAGTTTGTGGATGGTATGCTGAACTTCTGATTAGTTTAGTCCCAAGGCCTAGTGCAAGTGTTCCCATAAACGAGCTATAAACTACAGTCCTCGATCTGAGATTATAGTCCTAGGTATTCCATGTAGTCTCACAATCTGAGAAACATACAGCTCAGCGTACTTCGCCTCGTGATATGTTATGTTAACTGGTATAAAATGTGCCGACTTGGTGATGTGATCTACAATGACCCATATGGAATTGTGACCTTGCTGTGTCATTGGAAGGCCTATGATGAAGTCCATACTGATTTCCTCCCATTTCCAACCTGGAATAGGCAAAGGCTAAAGTAACCCGACAGATTTCAAATGAACGGCCTTTACTCTACTGCAATTATCACACCTAGCGACATAGGCGGCAATTTCTTTCTTCATCTTGGTCCACCAAAAATGGGTTTTCAAATCTTGATACATCTTGCTACTACCCGGGTGGATAGACAACTTGGACGAATGAGCTTCATAAAAAAATTGATTTCTAAACTCACGGTCTTTCGGTACCACAAGTCGGTCCTCAAACCATATCACACCTCTTTCATCTAATCTGAAATACTTGGTTTCTTGTTCTTGCATCTTTCTCTTGATGTGAAATATACCCACATCGGTCTTCTGCAGTTCTATGATTTTGCTCTCAAGTGAACAACTAATGGTGATATTGTGCAGCACAACAGGATGTAACAAATTAAATCCATCTTCCAACAATGCTTCCAAAGTGTTGCAATGAGATTTTTGACTAAGTGCATCCGCTACAACATTGGCTTTTTTGGGATGGTAGTGCACTTCTAAATTGTAGTCCTTGATCAGCTCTAACCATCTTCGCTGTCTCATGTTCAGCTCAGGTTGGGTGAAGATATATTTGAGACTTTTGTGGTCAGTGTATATGTGACATACGTTGCCCAACAAATAATGTCTCCATATCTTTAATGCATGAACTACTACTGTAAGCTCTAAATCATGCGTAGGGTAATTGACTTCATGCTTTCTCAATTGCCGAGAATCATAGGCAATAACTCTTCCTTCTTGCAAGAGCACACACCCCAAACCTATACCCGATGCATCACAAAACACATCAAAAGGCTTTTCAATGTCGGGTTGTGCTAAAACAGGAGCTGTAGTTAACAGAGTCCTTAGGGTGTGAAAAGTTACTTCACACTCTGGTGTCCATCTGAACTTTTCATCTTTCTAAAGGAGTCTAGTCATGGGCTTAGCTATCATGGAGAAATCCAAAATGAAACGGCGATAATAACCTGCTAACCCTAGAAAACTCTAAACTTCATGAACCAAAGTTGGGGCCTTCCAATCCATGACTTCTTGTACTTTAGATGGGTCTACAGATATTCCATCTCTTGATAAGATGTGACCCAAGAAAGGTACTTTACTCAACCAAAATTCACACTTGCTAAACTTTGCATATAACTTATGTTCCCTTAATCTGGATAGAACAACTCTCAAATGCTCTGCATGATCCACCTCATTCTCTGAATAAATCAAGATATCATCGATAAACACAACCACCAACTTGTCGAGCTCGGGCATGAATACCGAATTCATCAAGTACATGAAGTAGGCAGGGGCATTCGTTAGTCTGAAAGACATGACCAAATACTCATACAAGCCATACCTAGTGGAGAAAGTAGTATTAGGTATGTCCTCTGGCCTGATCTTTATCTGATGATAGCCTGACCTCAAATCGATCTTGGAGAATACCTCTGCTTTTGCCAACTAATTGAACAAGATGTCGATACGAGGCAAAGGATACTTGTTTTTGATGGTCACAGCATTAAGTGGCCTATAATCCACACACATTCTCAAGGACTTGTCCCTCTTCTTTACAAACAATGCTAGACATCCCCATGGAGATGAACTAGGTTGAATGAGACCTTTGTCCAACAGTTCTTGTAACTAAATTTTAAGTTTAGCTAACTCATTTGGTGGTATCCTATAGGGTCTTCTTGAGATAGGTGCCGTACCTGGCACTAACTCAATCTTAAATTCCACATCCCTATCAGGTGGTAAGCCTGGTAACTCATCTGGGAATACATCAGGAAACCCACAAACCACTGGAATATCAAAAATGGTAGTGGCTTGGATAGCACAAGACAAGTTCTGGAGTTCAAAATTTCAGGAAAGTGGTACTAGAAAAGCATTACCTCCCTTTGGTTCTCTCAACATAATTGTACGAGTGCTAGTGTCAATGAGAACTCCATGATCACTCATCCATTTCATACCTAAGATTACATTTATAGATAATCCAGGTAACACTATCAGATCCGTCGTGTACTCCCTCCCTTGTATAGAGATGAGCACATTTCTGACTATCTTATTTATAGAGATAGTAGCCCTAGCTGAATTTATACTATAACCACCCTTGCTTACCTCAATTACTTTCTGATCATGTCTAGATGCAAATGCTTGGCTCATAAATGAATGAGAAGCACCCGAATCAAATAAAATAATGGCGGGATGCTTGTTAACAAGAAACATACTAGCAGTGACAACTTCTCCTGCAGGAATCTCTTCAACAGTAGTATAATGCACGTATCCAGGATGTGCCTTAGGATTTGCTGCCTCTGATTTCCTTGGTTCTGACTGTTGTTCTTCTTAGGATGGGGGCACTCTTTGGACCAATGGCCCAACTGATTACAGTTGAAGCAGGTCTGATTGCTCTTGGGTCCTGTGGAGCTTCATTGGCCTCCATTCCCCTTGGGTAAGGTAATGGTGAACGCCTTACGAAACACTTTCTAGGGTCGGTTGGTCTGAGCTTTCGGTGGAGGAGGCCTGAACTTGGGCGCTGGTGGTCGAAACTGTGGCCTAGCTGCCACTAGAGCTTTGGACTGTGAAGACCCTGAGGCGCCTGCTTCAGCTACCCTCTTGCGGCCCTTTGCTGCTGCATGTAGATTGTTGTGGTTCTCCTGAGTCAATGCATCACTAATGAACTCGTTGTATGTGGCGCACCTTGAGCTGGCCATAGTCTTCATCAGCTTTGTGCCAAGACCTCTCTTGAAGCTTTCTATCTTCTTTTCTTCAGTATCAACAAAATCTAGGGCATACCAGGATAGATTGTTGAAAGCATGCGTATACTCAGTAAGGGTCTTAGTCCCTTGTGTGAGTCAAATAAATTTAGCCACCTTCATGCGCATTAGCCCTAGGGGAATATGATGTCCCCTAAAGGCTAACTTGAACTGCTCCCATGTGACCTGTGTATTGGTAGGTAGAGAGGACAGGAAATGGGTCCACCAAATCCCGGTCGGTCCTTGTAGCTGATGGCACGCATACTCTGCCTTCTGGTGTTCATTGACCCTCAGTAGACGGAACTTTTGCTCAATAGTGTTGAGCCATTCATCCACCTAGAGCGGTTCCTCGGCCACCTTGAAGATAGGAGGCTTGGTATCCAGAAAATCCTTGAAGGTGCTGTACTGATTTGGCTCAGGCCCCTGTTGTTGCTGGCGGGCGCGAGCCGTGTTCTGCACAATGAGGCGTAGGGTTTCCTCCATAGTTCTCTGGCTTCCCAAGAATTGGGCAAAGAACTCATTAGCAGACAGCGGTGGCGGTGGTGGTAAGTCACCATCATTGCCCTCTTGGCTACTGCCTGCTCTAGCATGAGTGTGAGTCATCTACAAAGTTGTAACAATAAGTGATTATTGGATGATGTCAAGAGATTGCAGATGAATTGTATAATCATGCCAAACTGAAATTACTAGAGAGAATCTTAAATTCATACAATAAAATAGAGGTATAATAATTTGTTCTCGCAACATGACATCACCAATTTGATCACTTATCAGGCTCGCAGCGTGTTAACATTCAAGTCATAATCACCAATAAAACAAACAGGAATCTTATTAACGTTCAACCAAACGTGAAACCATGCAAAGTATCAATATTACATGATAGTCCAATCACAAATACCAAACTTAAACTATAGGTCCATTACATAAATAGCACGGATACATCTAGCGCTCTAACCAGCCACTAGGCACTTCTAATCCTCATTATGATCACTGTTGAGGTCAGAGATAGGATCATCCTCATTCTCTGGCTCTACTTCTTCCTCGTCCCAGCCATCATCTTGTACTAACAACTCTAGATCTTCATCTTCCTCATCAAGGATCAGGTGCAGTTGGTTGTTCAGATAATGCACCTCATGCTGAAGATCCATCGCTACATGCTGGGCCTATGCAAGCTGCTGTCGCAAGTCCCTCTCAACGTGGTCCTGCATGGCGCTCACGGCATGGGTCCTATCTCGTTCTGCTTCTACTGCAGTGGCACGGTTGTTTGCTAGGATTTGCTGGCACGTAGCTGTGGACGCCTCGGCACAGGCGGCCTCCAGCTGCTCCCGCAGTCCTGCTAGCATTGCTTGATCATCTGCTCTTGCTTCTTGGGCTACAGCTCTCTGTTGATCCACTTGCTCCATTTGAGTGTGGAGATTTCCCAAAGCTACATAGGCTTGATCGGTTTCCCATCGAGCCTCACTTGCTGCCTTTTTGTGCGTGCACACACACTTCTTGAGCTTACGTTGCGTGGCTTCGGCCCTCATGAGCTTATCCATGCAAGTGGTATAGGACCCCTGCTAGAAGTCCCTGGTGTCCTGACGTGTATAGAACATCTTCATTACAGCAAACATGGCGCTCATAGCGGGACTAGAACTATCTGCCCGCTCATCCTGATCTCGAATCAATGCATTACAGTTGTGTTGTGCCCATATTGCTGTGGATGGATCCACCCAAGGAAAAACACCAGCAACACTGCCAGTAAGCTCATCCCCGTGCTGCTGACAGATCTAACTCAGTACCTCGAAGGCTACTACTTGGGTAGCCTCCCAAGGAGTTCTTCCTTTAGATTCCGCCTTCCATTCCTGCCAGAAGGGTGCTTGGGTACGAGCCGGTATGGTCAACCGTACCTCATACCATAGCTGTCCCTCCAGGTATACTTCATTCCAGTGATAGCGGGGTGGTTCATAATACCCCGCAAAGTGCAAGACTCTCCAAAGCAGAGCAGGAGTTTCGAACATCAACAGGAAACTCTCACTTCTAGCTGGTGCTACCATCTATACCAACAACATGTGCAACTTTCGTGAGACAAAGTCATAATGGATAAGAGTTACATAACCGAGTAAGAGATCTATAAGGGGGAAACAATGCAAGTGTTGAATAATGATTTATCATGATGCATGCACGTTCCGTACGTCCTTATAAACTTAGAAAAAAAATATTTCTAACGACATACACGGTGGCATACATACGTTCTCTCATATATAGCATAGCTAGTCGGACTACATGTTTCATTGTTAGTGTACCTGCACAAGAATTTCATTTTAGCCCAACCCCACAATTATATATGCAGAATGTAAATCTGGGCTCTAAGTTGTAATCTAAATACTTCCATATATGTATACCCATACATATACTTCCATATCAAAGCTACCTGATGACAATAATTTACCCACTTATAGATCTCTTTGATATGGAAGTATATGTATGGGTATACATATATGGAAGTATTTAGATTACAACTTAGAGCTCAGATTTACATTCTGCATATATAATTGTGGGGTTGGGCTGAAATGAAATTCTTGTGCAGGTACACTAACAACGAAACGTGTAGTCTGACTAGCTACGCTATATATGAGAGAATGTATGTATGCCACCGTGTATGTCGTTAGAAATATTTTTTTCTAAGTTTGTAAGGATGTACGGAACGTGCATGCATCATGATAAATCATTATTCAACACTTGCATTGTTTCCCCCTTATAGATCTCTTACTCGGTCATATAACTCTTATCCATTATGACTTTGTCTCATGAAAGTTGCACATGTTGTTGGTACAGATGGCAGCACCAGCTGGAAGTGAGAGTTTCCTGTTGATGTTCGGAACTCCTACTCTACTTTGGAGAGTCTTGCACTTTGCGGGGTATTATGAACCGCCCCTCTATCACTGGAATGAAGTATACCTTGGGGGACAGCCATGGTATGAGGTACGGTTGACCATACCGGCTCGTACCCAAGCACCCTTCTAGCAGGAATGGAAGGCAGAATCTGAAGGAAGAACTCCTTGAGAGGCTGCCCAAGTAGTAGCCTTCGAGGTACTGAGTCAGATCTGTCAGCAGCATGGGGATGAGCTTACTGGCAGTGCTGCTGGTGTTTTTCCTCGGGTGGATCCATCCACAGCAATATGGGCACAACGCAACTGCAATGTATTGATCCGAGATCGGGATGAACGGGCAGATAGTTCTAGTCCCGCTATGAGCGCCATGTTTGCTGTAATGAAGATGTTCTATACATGTCAGGACACCAAGAACTTCTGGCAAGAGTCCTTTACCACTTGCATGGATAAGCTAATGAGGGCCGAAGCCGCACAACGTAAGCTCAAGAAGTGTGTGCGCAAGCACAAAAAGGCAGTAAGTGAGGCTCGATGGGAAACCGATCAAGCCTATGTAGCTTTGGGAAATCTCCACATTCAAATGGAGCAAGTGGATCAACAGAGAGCTGTAGCCCAAGAAGTAAGAGCAGATGATCAAGCAATGCTAGCAGGACTGCGGGAGCAGCTGGAGGCTGCCCGTGCCGAGGCGTCCATAGCTACGCGCCAGCGAATCCTAGCAAACAACCGTTCCGCTATAGTAGAAGCAGAACGAGATAGGACCCATGCCATGAGCGCCATGCAGGACTGCATTGAGAGGGACTTACGATAGCAGCTTGCACATGCCCAGCATGTAGTGATGGATCTTCACCATGAGGTGCATTATCTGAACAACCAACTGCACCTGATCCTTGATGAGGAAGACGAAGATCTAGAGATGTTAATAGAAGATGATGGTTGGGACGAGGAAGAAGTAGAGCCAGAGAATGAGGATGATCCTATCTCTGACCTCGACAGTGATCATAATGAGGATTAGAAGTGCCTAGTGGCTGGTTAGAGCGCTAGATGTATCCCCGCTATTTATGTAATGGACCTGTAGTTTAAGTTTGGTATTTGTGATTGGACTATCATGTAATATTGATACTTTGCATGGTTTCACATTTGGTTCAACATTAATGAGATTCCCGTTTGTTTTATTGGTGATTATGACTTGAATGTTAACACGCCGCGAGCCCGATAAGTGATCAAATTGGTGATGTCATGTTGCGAGGATGAATTATTATACCTCTGTTTTATTGTATGAATTTAAGATTCTCTCTAGTAATTTTAGTTTGGCATGATTATACAATTCATCTGCAATCTCTTGACATCATCTAATAATCACTTATTGTTACAACTTTGCAGATGACTCGCACTCATGCTGGAGCAGGCAGCAGCCAAGAGGGCAATGACGGTGACTTACCACCACCGCCACCACCATCTGCTAATGAGTTCTTTGCCCAATTCTTGGGAAGCTAGAGAACTATGGAGGAAACCCTACGCCTCATTGTGCAGAACATGGCTCGCGCCCGCCAGCAACAACAGGGGCCTGAGCCAAATCAGTACAGCACCTTCAAGGATTTTTTGGATACCAAGCCTCCTATCTTCAAGGTGGCCGAGGAACCGCTCTAGGCGGATGAATGGCTCAACACTATTGAGCAAAAGTTCCGTCTACTGAGGGTCAATGAACACCAGAAGGCAGAGTATGCGTGCCATCAGCTACAAGGACCGACCGGGATTTGGTGGACCCATTTCCTGTCCTCTCTACCTACCAATACACAGGTCACATGGGAGCAGTTCAAGTTAGCCTTTAGGGGACATCATATTCCCCCAGGGCTAATGCGCATGAAGGTGGCTAAATTTATTTGACTCACACAAGGGACTAAGACCCTTACTGAGTATATGCATGCTTTCAACAATCTGTCCCGGTATGCCCTAGATTTTGTTGATACTGAAGAAAAGAAGATAGAAAGCTTCAAGAGAGGTCTTGGCACAAAGCTGATGAAGACTATGGCCAGCTCAAGGTGCGCCACATACAACGAGTTCATTAGTGATGCATTGACTCAGGAGAACCACAACAATCTACATGCAGCAGCAAAGGGCCGCAAGAGGGTAGCTGAAGCAGGCGCCTCAGGGTCTTCACAGTCCAAAGCTCTAGTGGCAGCTAGGCCACAGTTTCGACCACCAGCGCCCAAGTTCAGGCCTCCTCCACCGAAAGCTCAGACCAACCGACCCCAGAAAGTGTTTCGTAAGGCGTTCACCATTACCTTACCCAAGGGGAATGGAGGCCAATGAAGCTCCACAGGACCCAAGAGCAATCAGACCTGCTTCAACTATAATAAGTTGGGCCATTGGTCCAAAGAGTGCCCCCATCCTAAGAAGAACAACAGTCAGAACCAAGGAAATCAGAGGCATCGAATCCTAAGGCACATCCTGGATACATGCATTATACTACTGTTGAAGAGATTCCTACAGGAGAAGTTGTCACTGCTAGTATGTTTCTTGTTAACAAGCATCCCGCCATTGTTTTATTTGATTCTGGTGCTTCTCATTCATTTATGAGCCAAGCATTTGCATCTAGACATGATCAGAAAGTAATTGAGGTAAGCAAGGGTGGTTATAGTATAAATTCAGCTGGGGCTACTATCTCTATAAATAAGATAGTCAGAAATGTGCTTATCTCTATACAAGGGAGGGAGTACACGATGGATCTGATAGTGTTACCTGGATTATCTATAAATGTAATCTTAGGTATGAAATGGATGAGTGATCATGGAGTTCTCATTGACACTAGCACTCGTACAATTATGTTGAGAGAACCAAAGGGAGGTAATGCTTTTCTAGTACCACTTTCCTAAAATTTTGAACTCCAGAACTTGTCTTGTGCTATCCAAGCCACTACCATTTTTGATATTCCAGTGGTTTGTGAGTTTCCTGATGTATTCCCAGATGAGTTACCAGGCTTACCACCTGATAGGGATGTGGAATTTAAGATTGAGTTAGTGCCAGGTATGGCACCTATCTCAAGAAGACCCTATAGGATACCACCAAATGAGTTAGCTAAACTTAAAATTTAGTTACAAGAACTATTGGACAAAGGTCTCATTCAACCTAGTTCATCTCCATGGGGATGTCTAGCATTATTTGTAAAGAAGAGGGACAAGTCCTTGAGAATGTGTGTGGATTATAGGCCACTTAATGCTGTGACCATAAAAAACAAGTATCCTTTGCCTCGTATCGACATCTTGTTCAATTAGTTGGCAAAAGCAGAGGTATTCTCCAAGATCGATTTGAGGTCAGGCTATCATCAGATAAAGATCAGGCTAGAGGACATACCTAATACTACTTTCTCCACTAGGTATGGCTTGTATGAGTATTTGGTCATGTCTTTCGGACTGACGAATGCCCCTGCCTACTTCATGTACTTGATGAATTCGGTATTCATGCCCGAGCTCGACAAGTTGGTGGTTGTGTTTATCGTTGATATCTTGATTTATTCAGAGAATGAGGTGGATCATGCGGAGCATTTGAGAGTTGTTCTATCCAGATTAAGGGAACATAAGTTATATGCAAAGTTTAGCAAGTGTCAATTTTGGTTGAGTAAAGTATCTTTCTTGGGTCACATCTTATCAAGAGATGGAATATCTGTAGACCCATCTAAAGTACAAGAAGTCATGGATTGGAAGGCCCCAACTTCGGTTCATGAAGTTCAGAGTTTTCTAGGGTTAGCAAGTTATTATCGCCGTTTCATTTCGGATTTCTCCAAGATAGCTAAGCCCATGACTAGACTCCTTTAGAAAATTGAAAAGTTTAGATGGACACCAGAGTGTGAAGTAGCTTTTCACACCCTAAGGACTCTGTTAACTACAGCTCCTGTTTTAGCACAACCCGACATTGAAAAGCCTTTTGATGTGTTTTGTGATGCATCGGGTATAGGTTTGGGGTGTGTGCTCTTGCAAGAAGGAAGAGTTATTGCCTATGATTCTCGGTAGTTGAGAAAGCATGAAGTCAATTACCCTACGCATGATTTAGAGCTTGCAGTAGTAGTTCATGCATTAAAGATATGGAGACATTATTTGTTGGGCAACGTATGTCACATATACACTGACCACAAAAGTCTCAAATATATCTTCACCCAACCTGAGCTGAACATGAGACAGCGAAGATGGTTAGAGCTGATCAAGGACTACAATTTAGAAGTGCACTACCATCCCAAAAAAGCCAATGTTGTAGCGGATGCACTTAGTCAGAAATCTCATTGCAACACTTTGGAAGCATTGTTGGAAGATGGATTTAATTTGTTACATCCTGTTGTGCTGCACAATATCACCATCAGTTGTTCACTTGAGAGCAAAATCATAGAACTGCAGAAGACCGATGTGTGTATATTTCACATCAAGAGAAAGATGCAAGAACAAGAAACCAAGCTTTTCAGATTAGATGAAAGAGGTGTGCTATGGTTTGAGGATCGACTTGTGGTACCGAAAGACCGTGAGCTTAGAAATCAAATTTTAGATGAAGCTCATTCGTCCAAGTTGTCTATCCACCCGTGTAGTAGCAAGATGTATCAAGATTTGAAAACCCATTTTTGGTGGACCAAGATGAAGAAGGAAATTGCCGCCTATGTCGCTAGGTGTGATAATTGCAGTAGAGTAAAGGCCGTTCATTTGAAATCTGCCTAGTTACTTCAACCTTTGCCTATTCTAGGTTGGAAATGGGAGGAAATCAGTATGGACTTGATCACAGGCCTTCCAATGACACAGCAAGGTCACGATTCCATATGGGTCATTATAGATCGCCTCACTAAGTCAGCACATTTTATACCGGTTAACACAACATATCACGCGTCGAAGTACGCTGAGCTGTATGTTTCTCAGATTGTGATACTACATGGAATACCCAGGACTATAATCTCAGATCGAGGACCGCAATTTATAGCTCATTTCTAGGAACACTTGCACCAAGCCTTGGGGACTAAACTAATCAGAAGTTCAGCATACCATCCATAAACTTCTAGATAGACGGAGTGAGTGAACCAGATCTCAGAAGATTTGCTGAGAGCTTGTGTTATATCTTCCAAGGGTTCATCGGAGAAATGGCTACCTTTAGCTGAGTTCTCCTACAACAATAGTTATCAGACAAGCATTAAGATGGCTCCTTTTGAAGCCTTGTATGGTAGGAAATGTAGAACTTTGTTGAATTAGATTGAGCCCGGCGAAAGAAGATACTTTGGTATTGACTTTGTCACTGAAGCTGAAGAGCAGGTGTGCATTATCCAACAGCATATGAAAGCAGCTCAGTCAAGACAAAAGAGTTATGCTGATAAAAGAAGAAGACCACTGACTTTTGAAGTGGGAGATTATGTATACTTGAAAGTGTCACCCATGAAAGGAGTACAGAGATTTGGAGTGAAAGAAAGCTTGCGCCTAGATATGTAGGGCCATACAAGATTACTGAACGGAAAGGGAAGGTCGCTTATAAGTTACAACTTCCTCTAGAGTATCATATTAAAGTAATATGGTATTAAAGTAATAACAAGTGTATCATATTCTACTGAGTAGGTGCATATCTCTTCTCTATTACTTAAGCAAACAATTCTACAATTTATTTACCGAACTACAAAATAACAGCTACTTGTTTTAACCATAACCAGAGTTATATACATCAAAATAATATGATTGTGGACAATCTGGAAAGCTTATGAAATTGTCTACAAGTTTCTTTTAATACTCTCAAGGTGATTCAACAGTTATCTAGGTCAAATAAATCAGTCAATCAAATATGTTCGGAAAGTAAACATTTCGGATAGCAAATGTTTAACAGCTAAAACTCTTAAATCCTAAGGCCTATGACTATAAAAATTTAACACAAGGTATATTAGTAAGTTATCTATAACTTTGTTATTAACAAGTTTCACAGCAAAGATCATTATCAACATGAAATCATCCACTCAATTGAAACTATACATGTAACCATTTATTTGAATTATAAAGAAATATTTAATTAGTTGCATACAACCAGTTGCTTCTAAGCCTTACTATTAACACCAACAGTTCATATGCATCATAAGTACCATATAAAGCATCATGGTCAAGCACAATGTATTTATTTAAATGCCTTTATTAATTTAATTAGATAACTAGGGGAAATAACAAATATATATCAAATGTGCACAATAAATTCTCATAAAATTACAGTGGCTTCCAAGTGCTCACAATAGACTACTGTAAAAATTTCATACCATGTGAACAAGTATAACATCCTACACAAAAATGATAAGCCAGCAGGGCTTAAATAGCATAAATAGGAAACCCTATTGAAAAGTGTCAAACAACAGAATTCCTATTTTTCTTAGCTTCATCATAACACAAGAACACTGCACAAAAAGTTTCATGCTCAAAGGATATATATTTTTACCATGAAAAATAGCACAAGGATATAGGGTTGCTTCTAAAGAAATCTATAAATAAATTATTGGCATGCACTGGACTTGGAATTTTTATCCTAGCTTAAGCATATCAAGAACAGTCCCACTATAAAAATTTCACAATTAATGGAGCACTAGAACTCCAGCTATGAAATTCACAAGTTTCTACACAAATAAAGAGCACCTTTGTAGATTTATTTAATTCTCAAATTAAATTCATAGAGCATGTCCACTTTATAATTTTACCACATTCTACACTTCATAAGCATCCCAACAAAATTTGGGTGACCTGAATTGGAGTCCTAGAGCCTCAAATATGAATTTCCCAAAACAAGTGAGAAATCTATGAAAACACACAACAAAAACCCTAATGGAGAGGCTGACAGGCGGGACCCGTGGGTCAGCCGGCCCCACACGCCAGAGAGACAGAGACAGGGGAGAGGTTCGGCCGACGGTTTCTTGCCGACGGTGAGCTCGCCGGCGGTAGTGTCTACACCAACGTGATCTACTCTTCCTCCCGCACCCGGTGATGGTCTTGCATGGCCGAAAGAAGCACAGGAACTCACCGACGACCAGAGCTCAACAGCGAGGTCACCATTCTGACTAAATGGTGGTGACTCAAGGGTCTCCGTCTTGCCAATAACTAGACCTAGGGTTGCTCTGTTCGGTGCGCTCAAAAGGAGGATGAGAGGGTGGAGAAGCTACACTGCGGCAAACTCACATGCCATGGCGGGCATGGCGACCACGGCGGCGCCGGTGGCGTGTTCCAACAGAACCAAACAGTAGCATGGGATCGGTGCTGGGTTAGCAACTATCCTGTGCCAAACCTGTGGTTTATCATTTGATAACATACAATAGTAACCATAGCATGTGTAGTAATTCCTTGTTTATCCGAACCATCACATTCCATAGTACAATTACTGCGATGTTGGAGCTAGCCAAGTTTCTCACTATCCGGTAGAGACGGTGATTCGAATTGATTTCAACCAGCTAGAAATTTTTTCCTAACACAAACCCAGGTAGACCAGATCAACGGTCACCTTAGGTCACCTTTGGTACAACTGAAGTACACATTTCGCGGGTTCGCCCAGCGCCGCACAATCAGGGACAATCAGGGTCCAAGATCGCAAAAGGAAAAGGGATAGAACCCGATGGCAAGAAATGTCTCAAGAGAAAAGGGAAGAAAAAAATAAAAAGCATCGAGAAGCTTACCACAAGAGGAAGGAGCAACGACGACAAATTAAAAAGAACAATGGTAGTAGATCATAAATACTTGTGTTTATAATAATACAAGTATTACTACTGTTGATTCTTGTGTGTGATGTGCTATGTCAAAATTTGTAGCTGGTGAGGATGCATTAAACAAGGAAAGTTTAGATCCGAATGGGAACAAACCATTGGTTGCATAGGAACGACTCACACCATGCCCACAACATTGATGATGAATCTATATCCACTCATTTACCAGGTAACTAAATTTTTGCTATTATCACCTGAATGCGTATATTTTCTAGCACCTGCTTGTTTCGCTACAAAGTTAGTTGAAAACAATGTTTGTAGGTGACCATGCAATGCCAATTCAATGCATTGTGGGTAGTGAAATCGAATTCAACGGTGCTCGTGGCATATTGGAAGATCAAATTCATTCGCAATGCACCATTGGTTTAGTTGCGAGTATAAGCAATAGCGATGTTTCACGTAAGAGGGAGTTAACAGAAGAGCAAATCATGGCATGATGCCCAAGGAATGAGGCGACATATGCAAACATGACACTTGAACAAAGGCAGCATAGGCGCGAGCGACAAAGGTTGAATAATAAAGCTCCATTGCGTAAAGAGGCAATGGAAGTGGCAATACGATGATACAGAGAAAAGAAGAAGGCTACACTAAACTCATAGTCTATTGCCATGGAGAACCCGCAATATATTCCTAAGTTTGTGTGGCCCATAGCGGAAGCATCTAGACTTGCATCCACGGCGAACACTAGTGATTTGGTTATCCTAAATTTCAATGCAACACATCTTTATTTTCCTTCAGCTGATGAAGACATGGATGAAGATGGATGCAGTGATATACTGCCTGGCCATATGCCATATAGACACAGTGTTCCATCTGGGCAAAGACATGAATTGTTAAACCGTCATAATGCGCTGTTTGAGCGTCGCATCGGTGCTGACATGAGTGGATCTATTAATGGAGGTGAATGCATGACTGAAGACCTGATGGATGTTAACACACCCTTCCCGCAGTCAACTGTGCTCAACAACGGTAAATACTATGCCCTCTATATCCCATTCATTGATCTAATACCATGCCAGACCTATGCCAACCATGAACATTATATGATTGACAAAAAGCGGTAGACCAAGCATTCAGAATGCAACAACTACACCTGACGCAACCACTATTTGATGACAGTGGTAATTAAAGGATATTTTAACATTCCTTAGACTATATTTGATATACTTTTATTATTTCTTGTGTTATACTAACTTTGTGATGGCCACTAGATGATGATGAGGGATACATATTTGAAGATGATGAGGAAGATTACGAGGGATACCTGTTTGCAAGGCAAGGGTACTTGTGACCAATTTCAAAAATCTTTGAAATATTCCACTGCTTTATCTAAACTATTACGGCTTAAATGATATTTCATATGAGGAAGATGATGACAATGTCCAATACCATGACTTTGAAGAAGACACGACTTCTATCTTTGAAGTACCTAATCAATATGAAAAGGTGTATAGTAACATGCCTACAAATACCCATATGCTAAAACTATGTCGCAGATTGTCCTCACTACGGTGCGAATAGGTTTGAACATGAACCACCTGGGTTCTGTTGTCGCAATGGAAAGGTTGATCTCAAAGCACTGAACATACCTGACGAGCTGATAAGGCTTTGGTCAAGTGCCGACGCTGATGCTAAGCACTTTCGTAACAACATTAGATTTTTCAACAGCCATTTCTCTTTCACTTCTCTATATTGTCGCCTTGATAGGGCTACCACAAGCATGAGAAATAGTGGCATATACACCTTCCGTGCACATGGCTCAGATCTATCACAACATAATGTCGTTTGGGATAGAAGATGATAAGGAGCCAAGACATCTTGAGCTTTACTTCTATGATGATGATCCAAGCCTTGAGCTTCGCTATCGACTGAGTGTCGTGAAGAGCAGTACCAGAAAGATAAGGAAGTTATTGAGAGGCTAGGTGGCCATCCTTCGTGACAACCCATATTCACAACATCTTAGGAGTGTGGGTCAGGCTGAACACCTTGAGGACTTCATGTCACATTGAACCTTGACCAAAGGCTAGACCAGAGAACATACAACATGCCATCAGCTTCAGAGGTGGCTGTTGTTTGGATCAAGGGAAGCGAACTCCTTGGTCAGTTCTAAAATAGTGTTGCCTTGTATGGGGAAGATAGAAGTAGACACATCATCCTCTCGTATCATGGATGTTATGATGCTCTTTCATACCCTCTATTCTTCCCTAGGGTGGACCTCGGATGGCATATGGATATTTCAAAAAAAGGAGTTAGTATGGAAGAAGTCATCGCATACCATGCCCTTCGTAAGGCTCGTAGTGATTCAGAAGAAGAAATCAGGTTTGTTATTTTTCTTATTTATTTAATACTTCACATATACATCAATGGTTATTCTACAAACAACTCTAATTCTTGGTTATTTTTAGGCTCCACTAGTAGACTATGTGTATCTGTGCGTGACTACTATTGCTACAAATTTCAAATGCTGTCAGGAATATTTAAACCCATACTTTACAGTAAGCGTCTTTTCCAGCAGTTTGCGGTTGATACATACATCAAGATTGAGAGTTCTTGATTGGATTATATACGCAACCATCAATATGATATTAGGGCTGATCTCTACCTAGGATTGGTTGATAGCCTACATGCCGGTGAAGGTAGAGTAGAAGTTCTTTGAAAGCGAACAGTGATGCCTTCATCATTTATTGGAGGCCCACGTGACATGATGTGTCGATACATGGACGCCATGGCTTTGGTCCGGAGGTTCGGTAAACCAGACATCTTCCTCACTATGACATGTAATCCGAACTAGGATGAGATCAAGTGTGAACTCTACCCTAGCCAGATGCCACAAGATCGTGCAGATCACATTGTTCATGTCTTTAGAGCAAACCTAGAAGAGCTAAAGGATAGATTACTAAAAAAGGATATCCTTGGAAAGGTCTGAGTGCATGTGTATGTTGTGGAGTTCCAGAAGAGGGGTCTACCACACGCACATTTTTTACTAATCATGGAGAGGAATTATAAGACGTGCCCAAAGCAGTATGATCTCTTCATCTCAGCCGAGCACCCAAAGAAGAAGAAGTATCCAGACTTATACAAGATGGTTACCAAGCATATGATGCATGGCCCTTGCAGAGCACTTAATCACAATTTCCCATGCACAAAGGGTCATGATTCTTGCAAGAGCTGTTACCCTCGACCTTTCTATGATGTCACAGTACAAGGCAATGATTCTTACCCAGTTTATAGACGACGTGAAGATGGCCAAAAAGAAAAGGTTCATGGACACGATCTTGACAATAGATGGGTCGTGCCTTATAACCCATATCTCCTCCATTTGTTCAACTGCCACATCAATGTTGAGGCATGTGGGAGCATCAAATCAGCCAAGTACCTATTTAAGAACATTTATAAGTGTCAAAACCTAGCGTCTGTGTCTGTGAGAGAGGCTGACAAGGAGGATAGTGAAGGGAATGTCGATGAGATCAAACAGTACAAAGATGCTAGATGGGTAACCCCTGTAGAATCCTTGTGAAGGATTTATGGTTTTGATTTGAATGAGAGGTACCTTATGGTTTTGATTTGAGTGAGAGGTACCCTGCTATTTTGTCCTTGTAGCTCCATCTTCCAGACATGCACATGGTGTCATTTCACCAACGTGAAGGGGTTCAACGAGTGCTTGATCGTCCAGGTGTTGAAAAGTCAATGCTTACAGCATACTTCGAGAAGAATAGGATAGATGAAACAGCCCGAGGTATACTGTATTGAGAGTTTCACAAGTTCTATACATGGCAAGCTGAAAGGTCCTAAATGGATAGAGGGGGGTGAATAACATATAAAAAATTTCTACAAACACACTAGAGCAAGTGGTTAGTAACCTAAATGGCGAAATGCAATTTTACTCTAGCTCTACAAGAGTTGCAAGCCACCTATCCAATAATTCTAGTTGCTATGATCACTAGGCACAAACAATGACTATGTCACTACTCACTAAGAGCTCTCAACAAGTCTACACTAAAGAGCTCCACTTGGTGATACTAAAATAGCAAGCAAGACAAGCTCTCAAAACTAATTACACTAAAGAGCGTAACAACTAGTTTGCAAGGAATGTAAAAGAGTGAGTATGGTGATTATACCATTGCATCGAGGAATGAACCAATCACAAGATGAAGACAATTCAATTACTGAGAGAAATCCAATCACACAAGAGACACAAGATTTTTCTCCCAAGGTTTACGTGCTTGCCGGCATGCTAGTCCCCATTGTGTCGACCAACACTTGGTGGTTCGGCGGCTAAGAGGTGTTGTAAGAACCTCGTCCACACAATTGGACACCGCAAGAAACTACCCACAAGTGAGGTAGCTCAATGACATGAGCAATTTATTAGAGTTGCCATTGGCGCTCCGTCGGGGAAGGCACACGACCCCTCATAGGCAACCGATCGAGGCCGGAGACAATCACCAACTCCGCTCAACGATCCTCCAATCACCGAGATGTCTAGATGTTGGCAAATACCAACAGTAACAAGCTCACAACTAGCCCAAATCACCCAACTAGTGCCACAAGATGATGCAACTCAATGCAATGCACTAGAGGCTCTCCAATCTCACTCAAGATGATGAAATGAAGAGAACAAGTGAGTGGAGTGTGTTGCTCAGCTTTCAAAGGGTGTGCACAAGTGTATGAGGTGCCAAGAGGGTGGCCAAGGCCAACCGCACCCTCTATTTATAGCCACACAAGTAAATAGAGCCGTTATACCCCTCTGGAGCTGTCTGCGCGGGGGACAGTGGACACGGTGGTGGCACACCAACCCTGGGCTGGTGGTGCCCCAATGGTCACTTCCCAACAGCTAGAAAACTAGCCGTTGGTCACTGGACATGTGAAAGGTCCATGTGTGGTTTTGGTAATTGAGTGACAACCTAGGTGGACTAATTGTGTTTATATGAGATACACAGGTGATTAGTCCACAGGAACATGTGTGTGAGCAACATATGCCACGAAGGTGAAAATGGCTTGGAAATGTTGCAAAGCTCACACATGTGATGATGAAGGAGCTCATTGCAAATGAGACATGACATTGAGTCATGTGATCAAGGTGGAGAAGATCAAGACATGACTTGGCTTGATGGACCGGTTGCAAGCGTGAAGGGCAAGTTGGAGGCTTTGGAGTGATGGACCGCATGGCGGTGAAGCTTGAGCAAGACTTGGTGCCGATGGACAAAGGCAACGGTGAAAAGCAAGTGAGGTCAAGATCGATGAACCAACAAGATCACGTGATGATATGAAGTGGATCATATCATTGTTGATCGTGTTGGTGCATGTGTTGCATCGACATTGGAGGAGATGGAATGGAATGCGCAAGCCAAAGGTATAACCTAGGGCATTTCATTTCACCGGTCATAGGTGTGTAGAGAAGTTGATGACTGGGTTTAGGATAGATGGCCATACTATCAAGAGGGGCAAACTTGTTTGCATATCGGTCATCTTGTGCCACTCGAGTGATCTATCTTTGCATCGTCGCTAGGATTGAGCGGCGTGGCAAGTTGAGTGGCTAATCCTTTGGAAAATGATTGTGAAAATGCTAACACACATACACATGATGATGCACACTTGGTGGTGTTGGCACATTTACAAAGGAGATGAAGTTGGAGTTGATGTGGATCAACTCAGCGATGAAACGGAGGCGAGAAGGGTTAGAAACTCCACCGGCGGAGTGTCCGCCCATAGAGTGTGAATAGTCCAATGGTGCCACCGACACCCTATACAGAAAAGACAGGGTCTCACAGAGTGGACCGAACGCTGGTCACGTGGTAACCGGACATTGGGGTCCTGTGTCCGGTCAGTGGCAGCAGAGAGCGTGTAGGCGTCGGTCTTCGACCGGACGCTGGCGCTGAAAGTGACCGGACGCTGGCAGGTTGCGTCGGGTCAGGCTGACGTACGGTGACGTAGGTGACGCAGAAAGGTTGGAGAAGGACCGGACGCTGATGTTGTGTCTGATCATGACCGACCGGACGCGTCCGGTCGCGATTGGTACCTTACTAGAAACGACTGGACGCTGGGTTGTTGCGTCCGGTCACTTTGAGCAGCTGCTTTCGGTCATCACTTGACCGTTGAGATCAAGCGACTGAGGTTGAATGGTGGCGACATGTGGCGAGCATCCGTTGATCGGATGCTGAGGTCCTGCGTCCGATCGATATGACCGGTGCGTCCGGTCAACCCGAAAAACGCTCAGTGAAGGGGTAACAGCTAGTTTAGCCCATGGGGCTATAAATAGAAGGGTGTCTCGGCCATGGCTGGTGTTGAGCACCTTGGGGGACTTTGTGTCCATGCTTGAGAGTGCTTGGGAGCCCTCCATCTCACATATGCTTGATAGTGATCATCCGATTGTGTGAGAGAGCGATTCTAGTGCGATTGCATTATGAGGTTCCATCGAGTGGTACTAGGTGATCGAGTTGCAAGCCGGTGGTGCTTGTTACTCTTGGAGGTTGCCACCTCCTAGACAGGCTTGGTGGTGGTCTCCATGGAAGCCCACAAGAAGCTTGTGCGGTGCTTCGGAGAAGAGCTTTGTGAGGGGCATTGTGCTCACCCCGCGGGAGCCTGCGAAGAGCAACTCTAGTAAAGCGTGTCATTGAGCTACCCTCACTTTTGGGGTAGGTTCTTGCGGTGCCCGATGTGCGGGCTTGGCGGGTGATGCCAATTAGCCGCCGAACCACCAAGTGAGTGGTCGACACAATGGGGACTAGCGTGTTGGCAAGCACGTGAACCTCGGGAGAAAAATCACCGTGTCAACCTTGTTCTTCCTGTTGGTTTGCAATCCCTTTCACAAGCTTGTATTTATATTTCATATACATTGTGCTTGTGTAGTTGCTCTTGTAATTAGTTAGCTTGTGTAGCTTACTAGTTACCTTCTTGCTTGTGTAGCATAGAAGTAGCTCCCTTGCGTGGCTAATTTGGTTTATGTAACCTTGTTAGTCACATTGCTTAGTTTGTGTAGCTAAGTATTTGCACTCTCTAATTTGGCATTGGTTGCCTTGTTAGTTGAGCATTGCTAGTGAGCTTAGGTGGCTTTGTGCTTTTGCTTACTAGCTTGTGTAGGAGCTCCCGTGTTGCTTGAAGTACTAGTGGCATAGGTTTGTGTGACCTTGCTTCTAGAATTGGTTAGGTGAGCTCTAGCTAGCCCGTCACCTTTGTTGCTTAATTAGTATCTTTGGAAGGTGATAGAGAACATAAATAAAGGGGTGTAGTCTTGGCTAGACCGATAGTTTTAATTCCGCACTTATTTCGGTTAGCCGACGCGATTAATTTTAGAAAGGACTATTCACCCCCCTCTAGTCCGCCATCTCGAACCTCACAAGTGGTATAAGAGCTAGGTCTCTCATTTGTGGTCTTCACCGACCCGAGAGGATGGCGTCTAGTGGGCTAGATGTTTGTGAAACACACATTTTTGATGGCACAAACTTTGCACTTTGGAAAAATCACATGCTTGATCATTTTCGTGCAAAGGGACCTAAGTTTTGGTGGATTGTCACTAGTGGTCTCACTCATGTCTTAGATCATAGAAATCTCACCAAAGCTCAAAGAGTTGTCTATAAACTTGATGCGCATGCTTGTTGTTTTCTAATGGATGCTTTGAGTTTTGATTTGATGAAACAAGTAAACTACACGGGAACCGCTCGTGAGATATGGGAGTCCATGAAGCGCACCTTCGGTGATTCCTCCACATGGGATGATGGCAAATTCAAGAAGGAGGATGAGCCCAAGAAGGAGGCGCATGAGTGTGTCGAGCATGATCACAATTTGGTGATTGTGAAAGATTGCTCCACCTCATGGTCAAGTGATGATGATGATGATCGATTCACTACAAGTTCACTTGACAAGGTTGATGATGATGCCACAAGTGTTGCACATGAAGATTCTACCTCAAGCACACTTGGTGGTGATCTTGATGATGTTGGTTCATGCTCAAGCCATGATAATGATGCTACTACAAGCTCTCCTACTACACCACATTGTTTCATGTCACAAGGTGACACCAAGGTATCGAATAATAATGTGGTTGATCATGTTGATTCATATGATGAGCTTGTTAGTAGACTTGCTAGCATGACTGTGTCTTTAGAAAATGAGAAAGCTAAAACAATGAAATTAGAAAATGAAAACTCATTTCTAAAGAAATCTTGTGAAGAGCATAAGAAATTACTTGATGCTTTTAAATCTTCACATGATGAGCTAAAATTGAATCATGAGACACTACTTGCATCTCATGAAGAATTATTAGAACAACATGCTTCTCTCAATAAAGTATTTACAAAGAAACTTAAAAATAATGAGAGCTCATCACATGGGTCAAATGATAAATTGCAAAATATTGCTAACCCTTGTGATGTAGATAAGAAGCATGTATCCACCTCTTGTGATGATTTATTACATATGCCATGCTCTTCACAATTAGATGCTTGTTCTACTTCTATGTCTTGTGAGACTAACCTTTTGAAGGAGAACAATGAGCTCAATGAACAAGTGAAGAATTGAGCAACAAGTTAGAGAGGTGCTACAACTCTCAAGTCACCTTTGAGCATATGTTGAAGACTCAAAGAAACTTTGGTGACAAGAGTGGCGTCGGCTTCAAGACTAGCAAAGTCAATCATCAAGAAAGCCGCAATGACATAAGTGGCATTGGCTTCAACAAGAGCAAGATCAAGGGTAAAAGATGGGGCAAAAGAAGATATGAAAGAGAGATGAAGAAGCAAGAACAAGAGAAGCTCTCTCATTTCATGTGCTTCAAGTGCCATGAAGTGGGACATCTTGCAAATGGTTGCCCCAATGAAGAAAAGCTCAAGTTGAAGAAAGAAGAAGAGAGGCTAAGGCATGTTAAGTGCTTCAAGTGCCGCACTTAGGGGTCATCTTATCTCAATGTGCCCAACCAAGCAATTGGTGAAGCAACTAGAAGAGCCTCAACAAAGCCACAAATTGAGCAAGAGAAGACACCCCAAGAGCAAATCAAGATCAACCGTGAAGATGGTGGTGATTTGATGATAAAGAAGAAGAAAACTAGAAGGGGTGGAAAAGTAAGAGAAAGAGCAATGCGTCCAAGGATGAATCAAGATGCAAAGCAAGTGAGCAAGAATGAAGTAGAGAAAATGGAGAAGATTTCTCACATGAGATGCTATAGTTGTGACACATTGGGCCACCTAGCTTCGGGTTGTCCAAACAAGCTTGAGAAGAAGGCTCAAGCAAACAAGGAGAAGCAAGGCAATGAGAAGCACAACATGAGCAAGGAAGAAAAGGCTCAAGCAAAGAGAAAGTGCTACTCTTACCGGAAAAGGGGACACATGGCACATTCATGTCCCCTAGGTAACACCCCTAAGCCTATTTCAATTAATGATGATTCTATGCTTAGGAAGGGTGGTAATGGTACCTCTATGGTTGCTATTGCAAAACATCCCGCTATTCATACTAAGGCTATGCCTAAGTATGTTGCACCTAACTTGAGAGGACCCAAAGTTGTTTGGGTACCATCAAAAAGTGGATGATTGTTTGTAGGTACCATCGGCATTGGAGGCTTGGTTCAAATGATATTCATCTTGTTGATCATGTAGTTGAGCCAAGTATTGCTATGTGATGATCATTATCCCAATGCCATGACAAATTAAGTGAAGTCCAAATGTGCTACAACATACAAGTGTCAAATTCAAGTTATTGGTGATTCATTGGATATATTTGATGGTTTGCAAATAATTGAGTTGAAGCTTGCAAGTTGGATGATCATGAGCCAACCAAGGTATATCTCTTGTTGATCATTTCATTTGGGTGCATATGAGTTGATTGAAAGGGACAAATATGGAAAGTTGCTTGCTATAAGTTGATTGAATGGATAATTGATTAGTAATCAAGGTTGGATTGATTTGTGTTGGATAAATTCATGAGATGACTTTTAGTAAGTGGTTTGAATGGATATGTCTTATGGAAGTATTCAAACAAGTTAGTTTCAAGTTTGATTCATATTTGATGAAGTATAGCTCAATTATTGAAATCTGTCCTATAATTGAGAATATGAGCTAGCTGTGATCTTAGCCATGTTTGAGTAATCAACACTTATTGGATTGGCATAAAAAATGGTGTACATGCTCTAGACTTATGGTATAAGATGCTGTACAATTTTCATGAGAATTGGATAAGAAATGCTTCGGTTTTGGAGTGGATCTTGTCAGCTATAGTGCAGCAGTTTTCAGCATGTAGCAGTGGTGGAAGAATTGAAATCTGGTAGCAATCTAGAAGTCAAATGAAGCTACAAATTTTTACAGCTGCTAGATAACTTAATTAATCACATCTCCACCAAATTTTGTGGCATTTGGATTTGTACTTTGGGACATATGCATTTTTCTTTGAAGAGTATAAAATCTGATAGAAAAGTGACAAATGTTGGATTGATCTAGAGTCACTTTGATTGAAAGGTCCTCAAGTTGGAAACATGTTTATAAGTAATTGAGGCATCTAAGTTTGGTTTTGAGATGATCTAAAAGCAGGACAAGCAAAGAGTACAAGGCCATTTGATTGTGGAGTGTACTTTGCACACTATTTGGTACTCAAATTGGAAAATCAAGATCAAACTCAAGTTGAAGATGAAGTTTAAGTTCTAGATATGATTGGAGATCATTTGGTAGAAAGAAAAGGACTTAAACAAGTAGAAAGAAAATGACTTAAAGAAGGAATCAAGGTTACTCATCAAGTTAAGTCCATTCACTTGGATCAATCAATCAAGTTATTTCAAGTGAGTGTCAAGAATGGTTCTTGGAGAGAGGTTCACTTCTCCCTAGTGTAGGGGCTTGCCGCCTATGTGTAGGTAAACCAAGTGTGGTACTTGGAAGGCTAACATGGAAGTAGGTGATCCAAGGAACATTTGAGATGCTTAGTTGAAGCAATCAAAAGGGTTGATCAAGAAAAGCAAGCAACACCCAAAAGAGAGCTAATCATATTATTTCAAGTGGTATTCCAAATAGTTCTCTCATGCAAGCATTGATCAAAAGATGAAGCAAGCCAACCACAACAAGAAAGTGCACTTGATCATAAGTGGTATTCATTTCATATGGGTGAAGAATGGAATTCAAAATGGTATCTATTGGTCTTCACCAAGCTTATAATTGGACTTCACATTGCTATTGGAGTAATGAATTGGAATCTATGTGACTATCCTCTACTCCAACATAGCAAAGGTATCATTGTAATGTGCATGATCATTTCATCCCTTACTAGTATGCGGTTAGTGCATATAGTTCATACTTCATAGGATCATGCATAACAAATGAAATGTTTAAATTCATAGCCTACCACTATTGCTTGAATGATTAATTGATCTAGTGGTTAGTATATGAATTTGTTCATGAGCTAGTGAACCCAAGTACTTGATTTAATTTGGATTGCCAACAAGTGACAAGTACAACATTGGCAAGATAACCCTTGTAAGAGGTGTGAAGAAGCTTGTCATTGGTTCAAACCGGACTTGGAAGCTTAGGCAAATCAATTTAGTTCAAGTCAACCATAGAAGCTCATGATAGTGATAAGAGTACAAGCACAAGACAACAATGCAAATGGATATCTAGTTTGTTTGTTTCAAATGGTATCTAGACTCAAGTATTTCATCAAGAATTCACAAGTGATGTCTAGATCAACTCACAAGTGATATCCTATAAGTGGTACTCGTAAAGATAGCAAAGGTTCAAGAAATGGTTTTTATTGATAAATCCAACAAGTGGTTCCATACTAGAAGATTCTTTCAAGTGATATCACATCTACACATAATATCAATCATGCAAGACGATGGTTTCCACAAGTGATCCTCAACTTTAAGTGATCATCAAATGAAGAATGCATCCCTCACCTACAAGAGCTCAAGTGTATCAAATGGATGACCCATGCTATCACATAGGGGGAGGTGTCACACAAATTGATATCAAGATCAAAGATTCTATGTGTGGTATCTCAAGAAGCCCTACACAAGATACAAGTAGTACAAGTTACAAGTGGTATCTACAAGTGGTGTCATTCCAACAATCAAGTGATGTCCATAAAAAATGCAAGATTCAAGCCTCAACCATCTACCCCAAATGCATACCTTTGCATCAATGAGAAGCACACCTTTTATGGAAATTGATGACAAAGGGGGAGAGATTGTACAAAGATATGAAAGCTTTGAGATTAAGATTGTACAAGGGGGAGAGATAAGATATGAAAAGCTCAAAGAAGTAGAGGTTGGACATGGACATGGACAAAGAGGGAGCAACATTGAAGAAAAGAGATGGATCAAAATTCTTGGACAAGAGAAGCACACAAGTAGGGGGAGCAAGCTCATGAACTTTGATTGATTGCATTTGATATGTGCATATTCATGTGCTTGCTTGCATTGCATAAGCTTTCAAATTCAATATGCATGCTTGTGTGGTGTATGCTAGTTGTAGAACTTGAATGATGAATTGATAACTAGCATGCATAGGATGATAGCTAGACACTTGGTATGCTTTTCAAGTAATGCTAGTACCTTGCTTTTAATGTTGATCTCACAAGGTATCTAGTGCTTTTATTTCCAAGTGATATCTAGCTAACCATGGTGCTAAGGATGAACTTAAAGGTGCAACTCCGATTGGTATCACGCTTCAAAGGTTTACTTCTATACACCTTAGCATCATTTAGTAGTAATTACTCTCCCACAATTTTAATCTATGCATATGTGCGAGCTTCAAATCAAACACTCTAGCACATATGTAGGGGGAGCTAATACTACCATTTCGGGTTTGTGGTACTTGTCCAAAATCATTTACACATGGTAAAATTGCTTGGGCAAGCAACATGAATCCAAAAGAGCTTAATTTCCATATCTTTGTAGAGTTGTCATCAATTACCAAAAAGGGGGAGATTGAAAGGTCCTTGTGTGGTTTTGGTAATTGAGTGACAACCTAGGTGGACTAATTGTGTTTATGTGAGATACACAGGTGATTAGTCCATAGGTACATGTGTGTGAGCAACATATGCCATGAAGGTGAAAATGGCTTGGAGATGTTGCAAAGCTCACACATGTGATGATGAAGGAGCTCATTGCACATGAGACATGACATTGAGTCATGTGATCAAGGTGGAGAAGATCAAGACAAGACTTGGCTTGATGGACCGGTTGCAAGCGTGAAGGGCAAGTCGGAGGCTTTGGAGCGATGGACCGCGTGGCGGTGAAGCTTGAGCAAGACTTGGCGCCGATGGACGAAGGCAACGGTGAAAAGCAAGTGAAGTCAAGATCGATGAACCAATATGATCACGTGATGATATGAAGTGGATCATATCATTGTTGATCATGTTGGTGCATGTGTTGCATCGACATTGGAGGAGATGGAATGGAATGCGCAAGGCAAAGGTATAACCTAGGGCATTTCATTTCACCGGTCATAGGTGTGTAGAGAAGTTGATGACCGGGTTTAGGATAGATGGCCGTACTATCAAGAGGGGCAAACTTGTTTGCATATCGGTCATCTAGTGCCACTCGAGTGATCTAACTTTGCATCGTCGCTAGGATTGAGTGGCGTGGCAAGTTGAGTGGCTAATCCTTTGGAAAATGATTATGAAAATGCTAACACACATACACATGATGGTGTACACTTGGTGGTGTTAGCACATTTACAAAGGAGATGAAGTTGGAGTTGATGTGGATCAACTCGGTGATGAAACGGAGGCGAGAAGGGTTAGAAACTCCACCGGCGGAGTGTTCGCCCGTAGAGTGCGGATAGTCCGACGGTGCCACCGAAACCATATACAGAAAAGATAGGGTCTCACAGAGTGGACCGGACGCTGGTCACGTGGTAACCGGACGCTGGGGTCCTACGTCCGGTCAGTGGTGGCAGAGAGCGTGCAGGCGTCGGTCTTCAACCGGATGCTGGCGCTGAAAGTGATCGGACACTGGCAGGGTGCGTCCGGTCAGGCTGACGTACGGTGACGTAGGCGACGTAGAAAGGTTGGAGAAGGACCGGACACTGATGTTGTGTCCGATCGTGACCGACCGAACGCGCCCGGTCGCGATTGGTACCTTACTGGAAATGATCGGACGCTGGGGTTGTTGCGTCCGGTCACTTTGAGCAGCTGCGTCCGGTCATCACTTGACCATTGAGATCAAGCGACTGAGGTTGAATGGAGGCAACACGTGGCAAGCATCCGTTGACCGAACGCTGGGGTCCTGCGTCCGGTCGATTTGACCGGAGCTTTCCGGTCACCCTGAGTTTTGCCTAGTGAAGGGGTAACGGCTAGTTTAGCCCGTGGGGCTATAAATAGAAGGGTGTCTCGGCCATGGCTGGGTTGAGCACCTTAGGGGACTTTGTGTCCATGCTTGAGAGTGCTTGGGAGCCCTCTATCTCACATATGCTTGATAGTGATCATCCGATTGTGTGAGAGAGCGATTCTAGTGCGATTGCATCATGAGGTTGCACGAGTGGCACTAGGTGATCGAGTTGCAAGCCGGTGGTGCTTGTTACTCTTGGAGGTTGCCACCTCCTAGATGGCTTGGTGGTGGTCTCCGTCGAAGCCCTACAAGAAGCTTGTGCGGTGCTCCGGAGAAGAGCTTTGTGAGGGGCATTGTGCCTCGCCCCGCTGGGAGCCGCGAAGAGCAACTCTAGTAAAGCATGTCATTGAGCTACCCTCACTTTTGGGGTAGGTTCTTGCGGTGCCCGACGTGCGGGCTTGGCGGGTGATGCCAATTAGCCGCCGAACCACCAAGTGAGCGGTCGACACAACGGGGACTAGCGTGTTGGCAAGCACGTGAACCTCGGGAGAAAAATCACCGTGTCAACCTTGTTCTTCCCGTTGGTTTGCAATCCCCTTTCACAAGCTTGTATTTATATTTCATATACATTGTGCTTGTGTAGTTGCTCTTGTAATTAGTTAGCTTGTGTAGCTTACTAGTTACCTTCTTGCTTGTGTAGCATAGAAGTAGCTCCCTTGCGTGGCTAATTTGGTTTGTGTAACCTTGTTAGTCACATTGCTTAGTTTGTGTAGCTAAGTATTTGCGCTCTCTAATTTGGCATTGGTTGCCTTGTTATTGAGCATTGCTAGTGAGCTTAGGTGGCTTTGTGCTTTTGCTTACTAGCTTGTGTAGGAGCTCCCGTGTTGCTTGAAGTACTAGTGGCATAGGTTTGTGTGACCTTGCTTCTAGAATTGGTTAGGTGAGCTCTAGCTAGCCCGACACCTTTGTTGCTTAATTAGTATCTTTGGAAGGTGATAGAGAACATAAATAAAGGGGTGTAGTCTTGGCTAGACCGATAGTTTTAATTCTGCACTTGTTTCGGTTAGCCGACGCGATTAATTTTAGAAAGGACTATTCACCCCCTCTAGTCCGCCATCTCGACCTCACAACATGGCATGGCGGTGGCACCGCCATAGGGGTGGTGGTGACCATCCCAACAAAGTCCCCAAAACCAGTCCTCTCTGGAAAAATGGGGCGGTGCACCACCATCACCATGGCGGTGACCTCCCTCACTGTGCCCGTCTCTAGAGGAAAACGGTGGTGGCACCGAACACCCAGTGGCGGTGACCAGGCGGTGCACCATCGCACCCGAGGCGGTGTACACCGGCATGTCCGGTGACCACTCCAAACCGGTCGTTCTCGGCCCTTCTCTGCCATGCCTAGGTGGGCACCGCCCTAGGGGTGGCGGTGCCACCGGACAGGGGGTGGCGGTGCCACCCAAGCAGCTCCACTAGCTCACCGAGTTGCAAACTTTTGCTTGATTCAATCCACATCAACTCGAGCTACTCCCCACAAGCGATGCTAACTCTCAAAGTGTTTTCTCAAAACATGTTAGAACCAAGTTAGCATTTCTCAAAATATTTTCGATAAATATTTTTGCTTGCTCTCCGATGTGCACTAGGCCTAAATGCAATGCATGAAGTCCAACACCTAGTGGCACTAGATGATTGAATTGTCTAGTCAAGAACCCCTCTTAATAGTATGGCCATCTACCCTAAACGTGATCACACTCTCTATTGTCTTTTGATCACCGAAATAAAATCCCTAATTATACCTTTGCCTTGATCTCCATAGGGTTTTGTTTTTCTCTTTCTTCTTTTCCAAGTTGAGCACTTAATCATCACCACATGTGGCCATCTCATCATTTGATGTGATGAACATCACCATTTGAGTGCCACCATACTTCACAACTTGGATTGCACCAACCTAGCTCATATCACAACTCATGACAAAGGTTAGTGTATAGGTTTCATCAATTATCCAAAACCAAACTAGGGCTTTCAATCTCCCCCTTTTTGGTAATTGATGACAACCTATTTACAAAGATATTCAATAAAATCTTTTTGGATTCATATTGCTTGCCCAAGCATATTACCGTGTGTAAAGGTTATGGACAAGTTTTATCAACCCAAATTGGTAGTATTAGCTCCCCCTACATATGTGCTAAGAGTTTGGATTTGAAAGCTTGCACATTTGCATGAATAGAAAGTTGGGGAGAGTAATAGCTACCAAATGATGCTAAGGTGTAAAGAATGGACCTTTGAAGCGTGATACCAATCGGAGTTACCATTTGAACACCATCCTCAGCACCATGATTTGCTAGATATCACTTGAAAAACAAAGACAAACTAGATACCTCGTGAGATCAACATTAGAAGCAAGGTTCTAGTATCACTTGTAAAAGTTTAAGGAATATCTATCTATCCTATGTGATATGAACCCGCTAGGGTTTGTTCCCGATCTTTCGATGAGAGGTGTGGGATAACTTGATTGATGGGTGGAGACGACGTTCATGGCCCGACTACAGCCTTCCAAGCTGCGCCTTAGCAACCGATACACCACCTCCAATGGCTGCCGCGATCTTGTGGAGCGCGTCACCCGACCACTAGGGCACTCGTCCTGTAAGCAATCGAAGAACTAGCAAGAACAAGTATAGCAAGTACTGAATTACTAGATGTAGATGAAAGTTTCAAACTCAATCTCAATTAAGGTGGGGTTCCGAAGATAAGAAGACGGGCGGCTGATCCAGCACGCGCGCTTACAAGCAAGTAGCGAGAGCTAAACTTGATCTAAACAAAACCCGACTATTCTTGGTGGCGGCTAAGGAGTATATGAAGGTGGAAGGATGACTAGGGGGGGTGTTGGGGTCGTTCTCCAACCCTAGGACGCGTCCCTAATGGACCCAACTTGATACACGGCCCATTGGACCAAACTAAGGTGGCGCAGCACCTTTGGACAGACAAGCTCTCAGTAGTAATTCGGTCATTGTGGCCACCTCAAAACAGATATGGACTTGATTCCAGATCCATATGAAAATAGACTTCATAAGGATTCCATGAAGTACTTGAACGCCCCAATCCGAGTCCGTATGCGACCGTGGTGATCATCACAAGTTGGAGCTGTCCTGGAGTCCGAATTTAGCCTTGTCCCTTTCGGTCCTCTCCCTGGTTCCTAACCAAAACAAGAGTGCACGCGTCTCCATGGTCTACATATGATGGATAGGAACTCAAGAGTGAACTTATTTGATGATTAATGTGACGAGCACGGGCGCGAGTAATAGGACCAGAAACTGGTACTCGTGTCGGCATGGATGTATCGTTGGTGTTGATGTCCTCATCATCCTCCCCTTCTTGCATTTGAGGCGTCCTCGACTCAAACTTGTCTTCTTCTCCCAAATATGGCTTCAAATCTGCAATGTTAAATGTGGGACTAACCCCAAATTCTACAGGCAGATCGAGTTTATATGCATTATCATTAATTTTCTCTAACACTTTAAATGGTCCATCAGCCATAGGCATCAATTTAGACTTTCTGAAATCAGGAAACCTATCCTTTCTCAAGTGCAACCAAACTAAATCTCCATGTTCAAATATTAGTTCCTTTCTACCTTTATCACCAACAATCTTATATTTAGCATTCATACGCTCTATGTTTTCTTTAGTTGTTTCATGTAGTTTTAACATCAATTCAGCACGCTTAGTAGCATCAAAATTTAGTTTTTCAGAAGATGGCAAAGGCATCAAATCAATAGGAGCATGAGGCAAGAAACCATAGACAATCTGAAATGGGCACATCTTTGTAGTAGAATGCAGCGAGCGATTATAAGCAAATTCAATATGAGGCAAACAATCTTCCCACATCTTAATGTTCTTCTTTAAAACAGCCCTTAACATAGTAGACAAAGTTCTATTGACAACTTCAGTTTGACCATCGGTTTGGGGATGACATGTAGTAGAAAACAAAAGCTTAGTCCCCAGTTTTCCCCATAAAGTCTTCCAAAAATAACTAAGAAATTTAGCATCACGATCAGAAACAATTGTGTTGGGCACACCATGCAAACGAACAATTTCTCGAAAGAACAAATCAGCAATATGAGTAGCATCATCCGTTTTATGACAGGGTATGAAATGTGCCATCTTAGAAAATCTATCAACAACCACAAACACACTATCACGTCCCTTCCTAGTCCTTGGCAAACCCAACACAAAATCCATAGAAATATCTTCCCAAGGGGCACTAGGAACAGGTAGAGGCAAATACAAACCATGTGGATTTAACCGTGACTTAGCCTTTTGACATGTCGTGCAACGAGCAACAAACCTCTCCACATCTCTTCTCATCTTTGGCCAAAAGAAATGACCAGCAAGTATGTCCTCTGTTTTCTTAGCTCCAAAATGCCCCATCAAGCCACCTCCATGCGCTTCCTGCAGCAACAACAAACGAACGGAGCTAGCTGGAATGCATAGCTTGTTAGCTCTAAACACAAACCCATCACTAAAGATGAATTTGTTCCAACCTTTCCCATCTTTACAATGCAGCAACACATCTTTAAAATCAGCATCATTAACGTATTGGTCCTTAATTGTTTCTAATCCAAAGATTTTGTAATCAAGTTGATTCAGCAAGGTATATCTCCTAGACAAAGCATCAGCAATAATATTCTCTTTCCCTTTCTTGTGCTTAATAACATAAGGAAAAGATTCAATAAATTCAACCCACTTAGCATGTCTACGGTTTAATTTCCCTTGACTACGAATATGCTTCAAAGACACATGATCAGAATGAATAACAAACTCTTTGGGCCACAAGTAATGCTGCCATGTTTCTAATGTGCGAACAAGAGCATACAATTCCTTATCATATGTAGAATAATTTAGAACAGGCCCGCTCAAATTTTCACTAAAATACGCAACAGGTTTGCCTTCTTGTAACAAAACACCACCCAATCCAATTCCACTAGCATCACATTCAAGCTCAAAAGTCTTATTAAAATCAGGAAGTTGGAGGAGAGGTGCATGTGTCAACTTATCTTTTAGCATATTGAAGGACTTCTCTTGTACTTTGCCCCAACTAAAAGGCACTCCCTTCTTTGTAAGCTCATTCAAAGGTGTAGCAATGGTACTGAAGTCCTTCACAAATCGGCGATAGAAACCAGCAAGTCCTAGGAAACTCCGCACTTGTGTGATAGTCTTTGGTATAGGCCATCCCTGTATAGCTTCTACCTTGGCTTGATCAACCTCAATTCCCTATGGAGTCACAACATAGCCAAGAAAAGACACTCGATCGGTGCAAAAGGTGCACTTCTCAAGGTTACCAAATAAACGTGCATCTCGTAAAGCATTAAAAACAGCACGTAAGTGATCAAGATGTTCATCCATAGATTTGCTGTAAATCAATATATCATCAAAGTAGACTACAACAAATTTTCCAATGAAAGCACGCAAAACCTCGTTCATTAACCTCATGAAGGTACTAGGTGCATTAGTTAACCCAAAAGGCATGACTAACCACTCATATAAACCAAATTTAGTTTTGAAAGCAGTTTTCCATTCATCTCCCAATTTCATACGAATCTGGTGGTACCCACTTCGCAAATCAACTTTGGAAAACACATTAGCACCACTCAGTTCATCAAGCATATCATCCAATCGTGGAATAGGGTGTCGATATCAAATGGTGATATTATTAATAGCTCTACAATCAACACACATACGCCATGTTCCATCTTTATTAGGCACTAAAATGACAGGAACAGCACAAGGACTAAGGGACTCATGCACATAACCTTTGTCGAGTAGTTCTTGCACTTGTCATTGAATTTCCTTCGTTTCTTCCGGATTAGTCCTATATGGCGCACGGTTTGGCAAAGATGCACTAGGAATAAGATCAATTTGGTGCTCAATCCCTCGTATTGGTGGCAGCCCCGCTGGTATCTCACTTGGAAAAACATCCGAAAACTCCTACAAAATGTTAGCAACAGCAGGGGGCAAAGAATGCTGCATATCGTGAACTGAAATCAAAGCACCCTTGCATACCAAAGCATAGGCAACAGAAGTGGAAGCAACCAATTCATTAATATCAGATTTAGTAGCAAGCAAGCAATGTCCTTTCAATCTTATCTCATCTTTGTTACTACTAACAGATTTGACATTTTTATCGATCTCAGATTTAGTTTTCTTAGCTTTAGCAACATCATCACACACAATGGCTTCAGGAGACATAGGGAGCAAAACAATTTTCTTATCATGGTGTATGAGAGAATACATATTTGATCTACCATAATGCATACAATCTGTATCAAATTGCCATGGTCTACCTAGCAGAATATGACAAGCTTCCATAGGCACAACATCACAATCAACAACATCATGATATGATCCAATAGCAAAATGAATTCGTACCAATCTCGTTACCTTAACCTTACCACTATTGTTGAGCCATCGAATGTGACATGGATGTGGGTGCGGTTTGGTTGTAAGTGCAAGCTTCTGTACCATATCGCTGCTAGCCAAGTTGTTGCAGCTACCTCCATCAATTATCAAACGGCACGAACGCTCTTTAATGACACACTTTGTTTGGAACAGTGTATGCCGCTGATTTTGCTCCGCCTTCTCCATTTGTGCGCTAAGCACACGCTGCACAATGAGGCTCTCATAATGATCTGCATCCTCTGCTCCAATCTGCTCTTTTGGTTGTTCCTCACTTCCTACATGGTCAGCAACAAGCAAAGCAAGTGTATCTTCATCAAAATCACTAGCAGAGGAATACTCACCATCATCTTTGATGACCATAACACGCTTGCTTGGATAGTCACGCATCACATGTCCATATCCCTTGCATCGGTGACACTGAACGTCTCTTGTTCTACCTATAGATGCCATGGATGAAGCACTCGCAGCAGGCTTCTGGGTTGTCTTCGCCACTGAATTTGCGGAAGTAGCACGAGGTTTGTCGCTGGATGTTGGCATAGGAGCATGTGTGGTTGGAGTAGTAGTCGTGCGGGGCTGCCATGAATTAGTTTTCCCTGCAGAAATATTATTCTTGGCACTGGCACGTCGCCCCTGCACTTCCCTTTCAGCTTTACAAGCAAGATGAAACAAACGGGTTACGTTAGTGTATTCTTTATAATCAAGGATGTCCCGGATTTCACGATTTAACCCACCCAAAAATCTTGCCATAGCAGGTTCCTCATCCTCATCTAAATTACAACGCAACATACCCATTTGCAATTCTTGATAATATTCTTCTACACTTTTAGCACCCTGTCTCAGTTGTTGCAATTTATTTAACAAATCACGTGCATAGTAAGAAGGAACAAATCTAGCCCTCATCATTCGTTTCAAAGCATTCCAAGTTCGTGGTATGTTATTAGGATTTTTCTTGCCATACTCTATCCACCAAACAGTAGCAAAATCAGTAAACTCACTAGTAGCAGCCCTAACACGTGTATTCTCAGGAATAATTCATTAGATCCTTGTTAGCAATGTCAACTAGGTATCATAAGTAAATGGATCTCGGTTGTTCAATCCTTTGATAACCAAGGTCATTCTTTGCTAAAGAGAAATGATCACTATGGGTCAGACTCAATAGAATTGGATCCATTCTAAATAGCGAGAATTAGGATTCTTGATCCCTCTCAATCTCTCTTTCAATTCGAGGATCCGGAGAGGTTTTTTCATAGTCATCTCCGAATATTTTCCATCTCCGAATATTTTCGATTTCATTTTTCTATGATATGTCTTTCTATATGAAAATTGGTTATTTACGATGTACGATGATCCCTGTTAAGCATCCATGGCTGAATGGTTAAAGCGCCCAACTCATAATTGGTAAATTTGCGGGTTCAATTCCTGCTGGATGCACGCGAATGGGAACGGTCTATTGGAACTGGCTCTCTATCCATGGAATCTCATCCATCATCCATACATAACGAATTGGTATGGTATATTCATACCATAACATAAGAACAATAAGAACTCGAATTCTTATCGATACTGGAACTCAGAGCATAGGAGGGAAAGTCGATTTATGGATGGAATCAAATACGCAGTATTTATAGAAAAGAGTCTTCGTTTATTGGGAAAGAATCAATATACTTTTAATGTCGAATCGGGATTCACTAAGACAGAAATAAAGCATTGGGTCGAACTCTTCTTTGGTGTTAAGGTAGTAGCTGTGAATAGCCATCGACTACCCGAAAAGGGTAGAAGAATGGGACCTATTCTGGGACATACAATGCATTACAGACGTATGATCATTACCCTTCAACCGGGTTATTCTATTCCACTTCTAGATAGAGAAACGAACTAAAGGAGAATACTTAATAATACGGCGAAACATTTATACAAAACACCTATCCCGAGCACACGCAAGGGAACCGTAGACAGGCAAGTGAAATCCAATCCACGAAATAAATTGATCCATGGACGGCACCGTTGTGGTAAAGGTCGTAATGCCAGAGGAATCATTACCGCAAGGCATAGAGGGGGAGGTCATAAGCGCCTATACCGTAAAATCGATTTTCGACGGAATCAAAAAGACATATCTGGTAGAATCGTAACCATAGAATACGACCCTAATCGAAATGCATACATTTGTCTCATACACTATGGGGATGGTGAGAAGAGATATATTTTACATCCCAGAGGGGCTATAATTGGAGATACTATTGTTTCTGGTACAAAAGTTCCTATATCAATGGGAAATGCCCTACCTTTGAGTGCGGTTTGAACTATTGATTTACGTAATTGGAAGTAACCAATTAGGTTTACGACTGAAACCTAGAAATCGATCACTGATCCAATTTGACTACCTCTACGGGATAGACCTCAACAGAAAACTGTTGAGTAACGGCAGCAAGTGATTGAGTTCAGTAGTTCCTCATAGAAAATTATTGACTCTAGAGATATGGTAATATAGGAGAAGACAAAATTGTTTGAAGCACGCACAGAACCGGAAGCGCCCCTTGTTTCAAAGAGAGGAGGACGGGTTATTCACATTTAATTTGATGGTCAGAGGCGAATTGAAAGCTAAGCAGTGGTAATTAAGACCCCCGGGTGAAAATAGGGATGTCTCCTACGTTACCCATAATATGTGGAAGTATCGACGTAATTTCATAGAGTCATTCGATCTGAATGCTACATGAAGAACATAAGCCAGATGACGGAACGCGGAGACCTAGGATGTAGAAGATCATAACATGAGCGATTCGGCGGATTTGGATTCCTTTTCTATATATCCACTCATGTGGTACTTCATCATACGATTCATATAAGATCCATCTGTCTAGAGATCGTCATATACATCTAGAAAGCCGTATGCTTTGGAAGAAGCTTGTACAGTTTGGGAAGGGGTTTTTTGATAAAAAAGAAGAATCTACTTCAACCGATATGCCCTTAGGCACGGCCATACATAACATAGAAATCACACGTGGAAGGGGTGGGCAATTAGCTAGAGCAGCAGGTGCTGTAGCGAAACTGATTGCAAAAGAGGGTAAATTGGCCACTTTAAGATTACCATCTGGGGAGGTCCGCTTGGTATCCCAAAACTGCTTAGCAACAGTCGGACAAGTGGGTAATGTTGGGGTGAACCAAAAAAGTTTGGGTAGAGCCGGATCTAAGTGTTGGCTAGGTAAACGCCCCGTAGTAAGAGGGGTAGTTATGAACCCTGTGGACCACCCCCATGGGGGTGGTGAAGGGAAAGCCCCCATTGGTAGAAAAAAACCCACAACCCCTTGGGGTTATCCTGCGCTTGGAAGAAGAACTAGGAAAAGGAAAAAAATATAGTGATAGTTTTATTCTTCGTCGCCGTAAGTAAATACGTAACTAGGAATATGGAAAATTGCATTTTTGGAAATTGCAATAATGCGATGGGCGAACGACGGGAATTGAACCCGCGCATGGTGGATTCACAATCCACTGCCTTGATCCACTTGGCTACATCCGCCCCTTATCCAGCTAAAGGATTTTCTCTTTTTTCCATTCATTATTATTCTATTTATTCTGACCTCCATACCTCGATCGAGATAGTGGACATAGGATGCCACTCTTTAAAATGAAAAAAAGGAGTAATCAGCTGTGACACGAAAAAAAACGAATCCTTTTGTAGCTCGTCATTTATTGGCAAAAATCGAAAAGGTCAATATGAAGGAGGAGAAAGAAATAATAGTAACGTGGTCCCGGGCATCTAGCATTCTACCCGCAATGGTTGGCCATACAATCGCGATTCATAATGGAAAAGAACATATACCTATTTACATAACAAATCCTATGGTAGGTCGCAAATTGGGGGAATTCGTGCCTACTCGGCATTTCACGAGTTATGAAAGTACAAGAAAGGATACTAAATCTCGTCGTTAATTGAATTCAGAATAGAAAGATTCAGAATAAACAAAGAAATACCCAATATCCTGTTGGAACAAGATATTGGGTATTTCCGGCTTTCCTTCCTTCTGATATGAACCCGCTAGGGTTTGTTCCCGATCTTTCGATGAGAGGTGTGGGATAACTCGATTGATGGGTGGAGACGACGTTCACGGCCCGACTATAGCCTTCCAAGCTGCGCCTTAGCAACAGATACACCACCTCCAATGGCTGCCGCGATCTTGTGGAGCGCGTCACCCGGCCACTAGGGCACTCGTCCTGCAAGCAATCGAAGAACTAGCAAGAACAAGTATAGCAAGTACTGAATTACTAGATGTAGATGAAAGTTTCAAACTCAATCTCAATTAAGGTGGGGTTCTGAAGACAAGAAGACGGGCGGCTGATCCAGCATGCGCGCTTACAAGCAAGTAGCGAGAGCTAAACTTGATCTAAACAAAACCTGACTATTCTTGGTGGCGGCTAAGGAGTATATGAAGGTGGAAGGACGACCAGGGGGTGTTGGGGTCATTCTCCAACCCTAGGACGCGTCCCTAATGGACCCAACTTGATACACGGCCCATTGGACCAAACTAAGGTGACGCAGCACCTTTGGACAGACAAGCTCTCAGTAGTAATTCAGTCATTGCGGCCGCCTCAAAATAGATATGGACTTGATTCTAGATCCATATGAAAATAGACTTCATAAGGATTCCATGAAGTACTTGAACGCCCCAATCCGAGTCCATATGCGACCGTGGTGACCATCACAAGTTGGAGCTGTCCTGGAGTCCGAATTTAGCCTTGTCCCTTTCGGTCCTCTCCCTGGTTCCTAACCAAAACAAGAGTGCACGCGTCTCCATGGTCTAAATATAATGGACAGGAACTCAAGAGTGAACTTACTTGGTGATTAATGTGACGAGCACGGGCGCGAGTAATAGGACCAGAAACTGGTACTCGTGTCGGCGTGGATGTATCGTTGGTGTTGATGTCCTCATCACTATGCATGTTAGTTTTTCATTTCATCAATCATTTTCTATGATCTAGCATACACCACACAAGCATGTATAGGGAATTTAAGAACTTGTGCCATGCACGCAACCATATGTAATGCACATTCAAATGCAACATACAAGTTTATGAGCTTGCTCCCCCTACTTGTGTGCTTCAAATTTTAATTGATCCCCTTACAATGTCATTTCATTTGTTTGCTCCCTATCTTTACTATCTTTGTGAATTTCTCTCCCCCTTTGTCAACAATTAGCACAAAAAGTGTGCTTAAATTTTAGATAGGTTGGGGTGAAACCATGTAAAGTGAGGATCATTTTCCCAATTTGGTTCAATCTAGATCGTTTGCAAAAGATATTTAACTCGGTTTTATCCAAGGGCAAGCTTCTTCACACCTCCAAATAAGGGTTATCATGCACCATGTTGATTTAAACACTTATAGTTCATTTTCTAGATTAAACACTAGGTTCACAAGCCCACAAACATGGCATATGTTACCACTAGATCATTTCAAGCATACAAGCAATAGTGGTACCATACAAGCATGTAAGGAATGACTAGATGCACTAAACAAGTCCTTAACAATGGATGAATGACATGTCAATCAACTTTACCTTGCTTTGCTCGAAGGAGAGGCATGTCATATATGGGGGTGCATCAACACATATTGGAGAAGTCAAGTATGTTCAATTCATTCCTTAGCTTGGAAAACCTCTTCTCATCAAGTGGCTTGGTGAATATATCGGCAAGTTGATCATCGGTGCCCACACTTTCAATGCAAATGTCCCCTTTTTGTTGGTGATCTCTTATGAAATGATGGCAGACATCAATGTGCTTTGCTCTTGCATGTTGAACCAGATTGTTGGTGAGCTTGATTGTACTCTCATTGTCACATTGCAATGACACTTGCTTGAACTTGATTCAAAAATCACTCAAAGTAGTCTTCATCCAAAGTAATTGTGCACAACAACTACCGGCCGAAATGTACTCCGCTTCGGTGGTTGAAAGTGCTACACTATTTTGCTTCTTTGATGACCAAGACACAAGTGATCTTCCCAATAGTTGACATGTGCCCGATGTGCTCTTTCTCTCAACTTTGCATCCTGCATAATAGGAGTCCGAATATCCAATCAACTCAAATCTTGCTCCTTTGGGGTACCACAATCCAACATTTTGTGTATGCTTCAAGTACCTCAATATTCTCTTGGTTGCCTTCAAATGACTTTCACTTGGTAAGGCTTGAAATCTAGCACACATGCATACACTAAACATCACATCCAGCTTTGATGCGGTCACATAGAGTAGGCTTCCAATCATAGACCGATACATCTTTTGATCCACCATATTTCCACTTGCATCACTATCCAAGTTTCCATTTGTCCCTATTGGTGTACTAATTGACTTTGCATCATCCATTCCAAATTTCTTGAGCATGTCTTTGATGTACTTGCCTTAACTCACAAATGTACCATTCTTCAATTGCTTGATTTGGAGACCAAGGAAGTAACTAATTTCTACAATCATGGACATCTCAAACTCATTAGCCATCATCTTTCCAAACTCCTCACAAAAATCTTGATTGGTTGATCTAAATATGATGTCATCAACATAGATTTGCAATACAAACAAATTATTGCCTATCTTTTTGGTGAAGAGAGTGGTTTCAACCTTACCCATCTTGAATCCTTTAGAGAGTAAGAAATCTCTCAATCTCTCATACCATGCTCTAGGTGCTTGTTTCAGTCCATACAAGGCCTTCTTCAACTTGTAGACATGGTTGGGCTTCTTCTCAACTTCAAAACTGGGAGGTTGTTCAACATACACAAGCTCATTGATGTACCCATTTAGAAATACACTTTTCACATCCATTTGGTACAACTTGATGTTGCGGGCACAAGTATAGGCTAACAAGATCCTAATTGCTTCCAATCTTGCAACCGGGGCATATGTTTCTCTAAAGTCAAGACCTTCAACTTGAGTGTAACCTTGAGCCACTAATCTTGCTTTGTTCCTTACAACTATCCCATTTTGATCTTGCTTGTTTTGAAAGACCCATCTAGTTTCTCTCACATCATCTAGATTCTCGTCTTCCTCTTGGGAACCTTTGGTTTCATCAAATTCCACATCATGAACCTCCTCAAGAGTACTACTAGCTAGATTCCAAACTCTATAAGCCTTGCTAGTAGTTGAGTAACCAAGCAAGAAACCTTCATCACATTTCTTCTCAAACTTGCTCAATCTAGTGCCTTTCTTCAATATGTAGCATTTGCAACTAACACCCCAAAAGTATGCAATATTGGGCTTTCTATCATTCAAGAGCTCGTAAGGTGTCTTCTCCTTCAATAGATGACAATAGAGTCAATTGCTATAGTAGCAAGCCATGTTGATTGCTTCAGACCAAAATGAATGACTCACATTATACTTACTCAACATTGATTTCGCCATGTTAATCAAAGTTCTATTCTTCCTCTCAACTAGGCCATTTGATTGAGGAGTGTACTTAGCCGAGAATTAATGCCTAATTCCAAACTCATCACAAAGCTCTTCAATTCTTGTATTCTTGAACTCACTTCCATTGTCACTTCTCACTTTCTTGATGGTTGTTTCAAACTCATTGTGAATTCTCTTGATAAATATCTTGAAGGTTACAAATACATCACTCTTGTCAACAAGAAAGAACACCCATGTATATCTAGTGAAATCATCCACAATCATAAATCCATATTTATTTTCACCAATGCTAGTGTATGTGGTTGGTCTGAACAAGTCCATGTGCAATAACTCAAATGCATTAGATGTGCTCATCATGCTCTTCTTAGGATGTGTGTTGCCAACTTGCTTTCCAGCTTGACATGCACTACATAGCTTATCCTTCTCAAATGTGACATCTTTCAAGCCTCTAACTAGATCATGCTTAATCAATTTATTCAATTGTTTCATTCCAACATGACCAAGCCTTCTATGCCATAACTAACCCATGCTAGACATAGTGAGCAAACATGTTGACAATTGAGCTTCACTAGCATTGAAATCAACCAAGTATAGATTCTCATATCTAAAACTTTTCAATATCAAGTTAGAGCCATCTACACTTATGATCTCTACATCATCAACTCCAAATAAGCACTTGAAACCAAGATCACAAAGTTTAGCTACCGACAAAAGGTTGAAGTTCAAGCTCTCTACTAGTATCACATTGGAAATGCTCAAGTCATTGGATATTGCAATCTTACCGAGCCCTTTGACTTTGCCTTTGCCATTATCACCAAATGTTATACTATCAATCTCATTGTCATCATTTGAGTTGATTGAATTGAACATTCTTGAATCACCGGTCATGTGTTGTGTGCACCCACTATCAAGCACCCAATGCCTTCCTCCAGCTTTATAATTTACCTACAAAAGAAAATCAATTCTTTTTAGGTACCCAAACTTGCTTGGGTCCTTGATGGTTAGTTACTAAGGTCTTTGGTACCCAAATAGCTTTCTTCTTTGAGCCCACAATAGGTGTACCAATGAACTTAGCCTTCGCACCATTCACATCCTTGGTAAGCATGTAACAAGAATCAAAACAAATTGAGGATACATTAGCATTGTTCTTGTTCTTGTTCTTTATGCAAGATTGCTCTAAGTGCCCTACTTGCTTGCATCTATTGCAAAACCAACCATTGCTCTTCACAAAGCTAGCTTTGGGAGTAGCAAAGGCTGCCTTGCCTTTCTTGGGGTATAGCCCAATCCCTCTTTGTTAAGAGAGAACTGTTGGCTACCCAAGCACTTTAGCAAGCGGGCCTCACCGCCATAGGCCTTGGCTAGGGCGTGAGTGAGCTCATCCACCTCTCTCTTGAGAGTCTCATTCCCAACCATTAGTGAGGCATCACAAGTGAAACCATCACTAGTAGTAGAGGTAGGAGTGGTAGCGGTGGTGGATGATGAGCTACAAGAAGGGTTAGTGGGAGCAACAACAATAGGTTCATAAAATGATTCTTCAATAATGTCACATGTTACGCCTACATCACATGATACTATAACCATTTCCTTATCTTGTTCAAGAAGCAAGGAGTGAGCCTTTTCAAGCTTGGTGTGAGCTTTGCCAAGCTTCTCATGGGTTTCCGCTAGCCTCTCATGAGTAGCATTGAGCTCATCAAAGGATTGCTCAAGAGCATTATGCTTCTTTTGTAATTCTTTGCACTTCTTTCTTTTCTTGTTAATTATTGAGTCGGCTTGTTCTAGCATGTTCATTAGTTGTTCATTTGAGAATTCATCATCATCACTATCATTTTCACTTTCACTATCATCATTTTCACTCTCATCATATTTTACCTTGGAGCCCTTGGCCATGAAGCATGATGGAGTGTCAAATAGTGAAGGCTTGTTGTTGATAGCAATGCTGTAACAACCCAAGTTTTCCAATAACCAAGAATCTGAACTTAAAAATTTTTCTTACAAAACCCATATATTTATATTTAATTCAACTTGTGAGTTGCTTCTTCATGATTTTATGTGATGTAATAAAATCAATCCAAACTTTTTCGATAAAATGTGTGTGCATGTGTTGCCAAACATTTGGCTTGGACCCTAAAGCCCTAGATGACCTCTAGTGGACCCCACTAGGGTGTATACATGTTGGCAACACATGTACACACACATAGGAGTCCTAGATGTAGTGTGGAAATAGAAATAGAAATAGAAAAGGGATTGGAAAAGGGGAAGGAAATAGAAAAGCCAAAGAAGCCCAACGGTAGCAAGCAGTCTCACCCCTGCTCGCCCACGCGCCCGCGTGGCCCAGCAGCTACGCCCTCTCCCCCATGCGCTTGCTGGCCTGCTTCGCCTGCACTGCGGCCCAGCACCGTGTCTATGTGCCCACGCCCACGCGTGGCCGAGCCGGCCCAGCAGCGGCCTGCCACCATGCCCGCATTGCCCTCCCGCTGCCGTTGACCAGTGGGACCGTCCTGTCATCCCCTACCCTGCTCCCCCTCTCTGCTTTAAGCGAAGCAGAGCATCGCGCCATGCCACTCGCCATGCAAGCCATCCATGCCCTGCCCCTTGCCCATACGCGTGTGGATGCTCGCCATGTCGACGATCCATGCCACCACCTACCCCAGCTGGCGCCAGCCTACCGCTGACACAAGCGCCATGGCCTATGCCCCTCATAGCACGCCTACCACTACCACCACCACTGTACCCACCCTTGATCGGCCGCCGCATGAAAATGGGAGCACCAAGGCAACCACGCTCATCCCCGTTCCCTAAAACCATAAGCCAGAGCCCTTGATCGCCCCCACATGCCCCCTTCCCCTCCATTCGCCATCCGCCACCACCATGGCTATGAGCTCCCTATAAAAGGGCACGCCCGGTGCCCTAGCGCCCTTCCAACGCCCACGCGCACCACTAGTGGTTTCACTAGCCACTCACCAAGACCAAGAGAAGGGAAGGAGAAGGGAGGAGGGAAGGAGAAGGAGGATGACCGCGCTGCTGCCATTGAGGAGCCACCGTCGGAGAAGAAGACGGCGCCCTGATCGTCTTCCTCATGGTAGTGGTTTAGCACGGCACTACATTGCCTCGCCATAGCCTCAACTCACCACTGTACAGCTAGCCTACCACCCCAAGCCACACGGTGAGCCACTGCTTCCTCTGCTCGCTAGGTAGAAGGAGCACCTTGGCGAGTTTCGCATTGCCAAGGGACACGATGTGCGCTAGGCAGAAGGGGAAGGAGACCCCTAGGAGCCGCTGGTCATGTTCCGCCTCGCTGGAGCCGCCCGCCTCCCATGCTACTGCCGTGATCTCGCCAATCCTGGCTGCCTCACGATGCGAGGAGGGGCCGATGAGGTTAGCCGTCACCCCGCCATGTAGCTAGATGAACGGAAAGCTCCTGCCTTGCCCTAGTCTACCATAGCTACGAGCTCGCCAGAGTTCTGCCACGTGCCTTATCACGGTGTGGACTCCGCCGTGCTGTATGGTCACCATCGTCTAGTCGATCGGCCTCCCCGTGATCCCAATCGAGGAAAAAGGGCCACTTTTGGCCCCTGTTGCAGCCGTAGCCCCTCGCTGTCGTCCACCACCGTCGCCGTGCCGCTGCCACTATGGCCTGCCTCGGTCAAGCTCACGCCATCATGTTCGAAGCTGCTAACTCGTTCGTCAGAGTGCGGGTGAGCCAACAAAGCTCGCTAGCTATCTCGATGCGCCGTAGGGACCCTCCATCGAAATCGTGCCGCCATCGTCCGCCGTCGAGCCTACACTAGGCGCTAGAGCCACCAAGGTGCTGCCTTTGGCCCACCAGTGAGCTCACCATGAGCTCACAAAATCGTAGAGTCTCCTAGCGACCCTATCGACCCACCCTAGAGTGAGAACGGCCGAGCTCGCCTCCGGCGAGAGCGCCTCCATGAGAAACAGAGGAGAGGGGGAGGCAGCCACGCCCCTTCACCTAGACCCACGTGCACTCGGCGCACCGTGAGACAAAGGGAGAAGAGGGAAAGGTGGACGCGGTCCACCGCGGGCCGTGCCTGCGGTCGATAGACCCACACGGCGCCGTCCACCATGGACCAACCCACATGGATCGAGCCCAGTAGCGGCCCACTTGCGCCACATGGCCGCGTGCGCGTCTGACATGCGTCTGCGTTGGCCTAGCCCAGACCAGCCCAACCCAGCCCATATCTAGCTGATGACCCAGCCCACTGAGCCCAGTCAACGTTGACCGTTGATTGGTCAATGTTGACCATTAACCGGTCAACGCTGACCGTTGACTGGTCAACGCTGACCGTTGACCTGGCCCCACCTATCAACGACTAGATCTGCCTCGCCCAATCGGAAGCCGCCACGTGTCAGCACCAGGATTTTCAATTTCTTTTTCTTTTTTTAGAAAATGATTTAAACTTAGAAAATTCATACAACCTCAGAAAAATATGAAACCAGTGCCCAATTTTTTCTAAAAATGAGCTCTACGTCATAGGCTTGTGTTTGAGTGCATTTGGATCATTTGGATTTCTATTGCTTCTTTATGATCATCTTTAGGAGCCGCTTATCGTGGCTATATGTCTCGTTTGATAGAACCGGAGGAGCCACGAACTGAGGAGCACGACCACGACTACACTAAGGAGCTTGAAGATGACCTGCCAGGTGCCACGTCCCACCTAACCTCGTAGAGTCCTATTAGACATGCTACAATGTAGATGCTAGTGCTTTACTTTTATACAAATGATCTGTGATAGGTTGCTTGGTAGAATTGCTTGTGAGCCATAACCTTGTCGCAACCTATACCCCTGCACACCCGCTGTTAGGTTAGACACTTGCTTACTTACTTGCTACTACTTCTACTATGCATTATATCTGTGACGTGATGCTTGGTGGAGGATTGTATGTGAGTGGTTAAGGCATTGGGTGCTAGAAATGTGGTAACAACCGGGGAGATCTTGGCTTTCATTTTAGGTGTGTGGTGAGGGTAGAGTCGATCAGGCATGACCTTACGATCAGTCGTTGGACAAGTCTTGCTAGGGGGTGCGACTTGGGCATCCCCTATGAGTGGTACCTGTGGTGGGTGCATGTGAGATGAGGAGATCTTGGGGTGGAGTGTCTTTGTGGGATGATGGCCCGGGATGGAGGTGCCGTCGAGGCACAGAGTGTTGGTTATCCCCTTGGAGAAGATATCCTGTCCAGTCCCCCATAGCACTGGTATGTCGAGAGAACTGGATCATAGGACCCTATGTGCATGCCACTCATCCCTAAATGGGCGGGGGACGGATGCTAACCACCTAGGACAGTGCTACTACCACTAGGTTGGAAGTGGATAGTGTAGGGAGGTACGGGCATTTGGCCCACACCCTCCTAAGAGAGCGTAGTGACCTCTGGGGCCCGGTAATACATCTCACCATCTTAGTGTTTTGGTGGACTCTAGGGTGGCTAGGGCTGAGTGGTTGGGTGGCATCGCACCAGTTGTATTGTAGCCCGGTATCAGCCTAGGCGGGGCACCGCCGATGATGGTGATCTTGTGGTTCTAGGTGTACACGCTCTATAGAGTTGATCGATCTATATGTATAGCCATGTCCATGGATATGGACATTCCTATGACCTACGTTTCCCTTGATTAGTGAGTGGAGTCCTTTCTTCTCTCCCCTGGTTCTTGTGTTGGTTCTAGCTTTGGTCGATGAGGCAAGGTACGAGCGGGAGTTGTCCTTATCGCCTAGAGAGTATGAGAGTGGTGAGATGTGTGATGGGATGGGAGAATGTGTGGATGAGATGGATTAAAACTTGATGAATTATTATTAAAAACTTGACATACTCGCATAGGAAAACTATAGCCACAAATAGGTCTTTTGCTGTACCCTTGCATTCCACTACCACAAAGCAAACGCAAGGCATAGCGTGGAAGCCAGTGGCTAGTACAAATCATACTGATAATTATTTGATAGGTTTTGAGCCTGACTATGACTACCAAGGAGACGGTTGGGAGGATTAGAGGTCTTGTTCTTGCGCTCAAGTTTGGTTGAGAAGATGGAGTCGATGCCCGCTGCCTTTCTACTTGAAGTTGTTTTGGATGCTGTATGCTCTGAGTGATTCCACCAAGTGGCGATGTAATAATGAGTAAACCTTGCTATTTGTACTCTCTTTAAGATAGGTATTCGATGTATGACTGTGATATCGACTATTATTTGATAATGTGATGGGATGATCACCTAGGACTATCACGTTATACTTCGAATCTGTGGATTTCCTTTGAGAAAATGGGGATCGTTTTAGTTTGGTATCAGAGCCATACTAGACCCTAGGACAAGACCCTTAGGATTGGACGGTAGAAATATGAGTGGAACTTGTCTTTTTTTGGTTATACGTACCGACCTTGCATCTTTTTATGCATGCCCTATCTTTTTCTAGTCCGCTGATTCCCTTTTTATGGACCGATTTGCAGATGGCACCAGCAGTTGAGCTTCCTGTCGATGGTCTGAGCTACCAGGGTTTTGCTCAGATGCTCTATGACATCCTCGAGGAGCTTGGTGTCCCTACCGAGTAGATCGAGTATGTCTGTCATGGCGAGCTAGGACCCAACGGACTGTAGGGCCACATTGTCATCCACCTCAATGTTCCTATGAGTGAGACCCTACCAGAGCTACACGCCTTCCAAGAGCTATAGGTGGAGACCTCCATCGTAGCTTGTGTCAAGTCCATTTCGTGTTCGGCCCTTCACTGCGTGATGTGTGACGCCCACGAGCACCTCAGGAGGGGACCGTACCGCTTGCTTCCCCGAGCCCTGGACCTAACCCAGAGTACCAGGAGGCAGGTCTTGGCCGCTGAGTAGACTGTCTATGCCAAGGAGGGCCCTTGCCTTTAGGTGTCCGGATAGTACATCCTCTGCCAGGACAGGTACATCATGGAGGTCGAGTCACAGAACCGTCGGTACTGGGACATGCTGTTCTAGGCTAACAAGGCCTTCCTGGAGGAAGAGAAGAAGAAGAAAGTACTCAAGGAGACCATCTGTGTAGAGCGTGAGGGCTACGACCGCATGGAGGCCTACTACAAGGCACGTGAGAGCAAGCTAAAGGAGGAGATTGCAGATCTGAGAGACAAGGTTGGAGACTTTGGGCTCTGTAATGACTACTTAGACTGCAAGGTACTTGAGCTTGAGGATGCCCTCGAGCACAAGAAGAGGTGCCTGAGGGATCACATTGAGATGGAGAAGAGGTATGGTTTCAGGAAGATGATGTTGGAGAGCCGTTGCAACATGTTGGAGAGGGAGGTGATTCAGTTGAGTGTTAACACCACTCACAACCAGCGCCACCTTATTAAGTACACGAAGTACATGGAGTTCTAGAAGGATAGGGCAGATAGGATAAGCCAGGCATTGGTTGATGCTGACATCATGTGAGTCAAGGAGTTTAAGGAGATGCAGAAGATTCTACCCCCTGAGTCCTTCTGTGTTGAGTCACAAGAGGCCACGCAAGGAGTCCTTCCGAGTTGAGCCCACTAAGCTCAATCTGAAGGCATGGCCTTTCGAGGACTACCCTGAGGCCCCAAAGACCGAGCAGTTGGAGGAGGCCTGGAGTACATCTCGAGGATGCACCGCACCGATGCAGAGCTCCAAGAGATGGATGCTAGCACATCACCACCACCTAGTCAGAGTTAGCTTCCTAGTGATGCTCTAATAATGTAGTAGTCATAGTGTTGATGATGAGCGCCGCGTGGCTATGAGACTTGACTCACTTTTAGGAGTAGAGTAGAATGTCCCTGTTTTGGAGCCTACCTATGTGTAGTGAGATTCCCCGTGAGTTTCTAGTGTAGCTGCTGGAGACATCGCCATGTAATAAACTCATGTAATGAATGTTTGGATCTTAATGCTTCTTATGGTTGTTCCTACTTCTTTGTTTGAGTGTATGGCTAGAATTAAATTATTAATTGAATTTCTAATAAATCATCTAACCACTTAATAACAACTTGTAACCTAACGTTTGCAGCAAAGATGTCGTATCACCGCTCAGAACATCTGAACTGTCGCTCTCTGTCCCCCGTGCCCGCTGACCATGGTCGTGGTCGTGGCCATGGGCATGGAGGGAGACGTGCTGCTGCTCGTGCTACCCTCAACCTCGAGGAGGAGGTACCACCTACTGGAGAGTAGTATGTGGAGGAGCCCATCCTAGAGGAGCCAGGTGCAGACCAGCCTGGGGGCAAGGACGCTCCACCTAGGGGCGACAATGCTCCACCACCTCCGCCACTTCTGCCCAAGGTGATGGACCACCAGACACATCTGATGGAGACGCTACCTGAGAGGCTATTGTGCCACAATGGGGGACCGTCCAACAACTTTTAGAGGAAGTGGAGGGTTTCCTCAAGCTAAGGCCCCCTACCTTTGACAGCTCGGATGACGACCCCATCGCCGCCTAGGACTGGCTGTGTGAGATGGAGAAGCTAGACCTAACCACTTGCTCCGATGAGGAGTGTGTTGGAGTCGCAGCCCTCTAGCTCACTGGTGCCACACGTGCGTGGTGGGACAGCTACTATGACAACCACGCTGACCCCGCGCACATCTCATGGGAGGAGTTCGCCGAAGCCTTTCACGACCACCATGTATCGGAGGGCATGATGGATGCCAAAGTGGAAGAGTTCCACAACATTTCCTAGGGATCCTAGAAGATCTAGGAGTACGCCAACCGCTTCACTCGCATGATGAGGTATGCTCCCGGTGAGACAGACTCTGAGAAGAAGAAGATGTACTTCTTCAAGAAGGGTCTGAACACATGCCTCAAGGTGGCCCTCTAGGGTCATACCTGCTACACCCTCTAGGAGATGATTAACAAGGTCCTAGTGATGGAGAGGGATCATCTGGAGGCTGACGCCCACTACCAGGAGAAGAAGCGTCGGTCTGAGAGCACCTCTCGTGCCCCAGCATCTCAGAGGCCTCGTGCTCACGTGCCCTCATAGCCTCGCCCTCATGCCATCTAGGGAGCCGCACCTACTTCAAGCTGTGGAGGTGGTACCCACACCACCAACTACCACCGCCCTGCTCAGAGCCTCCCTGCTCAGAGCCCTAGCACGTGGAAGACCGTTGCGCCCACCGCCACAGGCAGCGTACCCTTTCATTTGCTTTGGCTGTGGTTAGCCAGGCCACAAGGTCATTGACTGCCCCGTGAAGAATGCTACACCACCTGCTTTGACCCTAGTGAGACAGGCTTCTGTTCAGGGTGCGCCACACAAGCCCGCCATGGGACCAACCCGTGGTCCTCTCACCCACCTAACCGCAGAGGACGCCCAGAATGCCCCGATGTGGTGTACGGTATGTTTTTAGTGCATGGGTCTAAGGCTACAGTGCTATTTGATTTCGGTGCTACATGTTCATATGTTTCTACCAAGTTTGCACGAGAGCATAACCTACCCATAGCACCATGAAGAGTGCCCATAGACACTAGTTCACCTTTGGGCAACATCAGATGCACCAAGAGTTGTCAGGGAGTGAACATCACCATTGAGGGTCACCCTTTTCTAGCTGATCTTACCTTGCTTCCCTCTAATGGATAGGTTGTCATACTGGGGATGGATTGGTTGACTCAACATAAGGGAGTACTATCTTGCTCACCACGGTATGTGGAGATAACACACCCGAGTGGTCACATAATCCGATGCGAGCCCAACCTTGAGAAGACGGGTTCCATGTTGTGCGCCTTGGAAGCCAAGTTAGTCGAGGAGGTGCCTGTAGTATGTGAGTACCGGCCTAATGTGTTCCCTGAAGAGCTACCAGGTATGCCACCTGACTGGGATGTGGAGTTTGTGATCGACCTTCTGCCTGGTACGAGACCTATTGCTAAGAGGCCCTACCGCATGTCGGTTGACGAGCTGGAGGAACTCAAGAAACAGCTCAGGGAGTTGTCTAACAAGGGGTACATTAGGCCCAATGCTTCACCCTAGGGTTCCCCTATCTTGTTTGTGAAGAAGAAGGATGGTTTCATGAGGATGTGCATTGACTACCGGAACTTGAATGCCGTGACTATCAAGAACAAGTACCCATTGCCGAGGATAGATGATCTGCTAGATCAGCTAAGGAATGCCAAGTTCTTTTCTAAGATTAATCTCCGGTCTGGGTACCATTAGATGAAGATCAGGACTGAGGACATTCCCAAGACAACCTTTGTCACTAGGTATCGGTAGTATGAGTTCACCATTGTGTCCTTTGGACTCACCAATGCACCCACCTACTTCATGAATATGGTGAACAAGGTGTTCATGGAGAAATTGGATAAGCTTGTGGTGGTATTCATTGATGACATTCTTGTCTATTCGGCCACTGTAGATGAACATGAGTAGCATTTGAGAGTAGTGCTGGAGAAACTGAGATAGAATTAGTTGTACGCCAAGTTCAACAAGTGCAGATTTTGGCTTGAAGAAGTCACCTTCTTAGGTCACATTCTCACTGCTGAGGGAGTAGCTGTTGATCCTGCCAAGATTGAAGCTGTAAAAGAATGGGAACAACCCCGCAATGCGACTAATATCCGGAGTTTCCTTGGGTTGGTTGGTTATTACCGTCGCTTCATTGAGAACTTTTCCAAGATAGCCAAGACGATGACCAACCTTCTGAAGAAGAACAATGAGTTTGAGTGGACGCCCGAGTGCGAGCAAAGCTTCCAGACCTTGAAACAGAAGCTTACCACCACTCCTGTGTTAGCATTGTCTGACATTCAGCAAGACTTTGTGGTCTATTGTGATGCGTCCAGACAGGGACTCAGCTGTGTTCTGATGCAAAATGGGAGAGTTATAGCTTATGATTCCCACCAGCTGAAGGACCACGACCAACGCTACCCTACCCATGATCTTGAGCTTGGAGTTATTGTGCACGCCCTGAAGATCTGGAGATACTATCTGATCAAAACAAATGTGACATCTACACCGATCACAAGAGCCTAAGGTGCCTTTTCACTCAAGAGGATCTGAACATGAGACAGCGCCGATGGCTAGAGCTGATTAAGGATTACAACCAAGAGATACACTATCACCCAGGGAAAGCTAATGTAGTCGTAGATGCCCTGAGCCGTAAGAGCTATTGCCACAGTTTGATGATAGAAGCCATACCACTAGAGGTGAGTCAAGAGATGGAGGACCTTTGACTCGAAATCCTACCGAAGGGAATGCAGAATGAGCTTTGAGTGCAGTACAATTTTGAAGATCGAATCCGCAAAGCCCAGCAAGAATGCCTCGAAATCTAGGAAATCTGAGAGCTCATGGAGCTAGGCAAGTGTCTTGAGTTCAGAGAAGATGAACAGGGAGTGTACTGGTACAAGGATAGAATCTGTGTACCCTCTAATGCAGCCTTGCGAGAGGAGATCCTAGCCAAGGGTCATGACTTTAAGTATTGTATCCACCTGGGGAGTACCAAGATGTATGCTGACTTGAAGAAGCTTTTCTGGTGGAAGAATATGAAAGCTGATATTGGAGGGCATGTTGCGCGTTGAGACATCAGCAATAGGATCAAGGTTGAACACCAAAGATTAGCAGGACTATTGAAGCCTTTATATGTTCTGATGTGGAAGTGGGAAAGCATATCCATTGAATTTATAGTGGGTTTACTGTTGACACAAAATGTGACGCACTGTGCCTCACACACAGCAAGCTGGAAAGCGTGGCTTCAATTGGGTGCCTGGGTGCTTCGTGATCCGAAAACGTGCCAGTCAGTTTGACCTGAAAAAACTAACAAGGGATAAAACAGTTAAATGCCAAACCAGAACATGTCAGGTGAGACCAGACAGTTCCATATATACGGCCCTGAAGCCACTTACAACGACATACAGCTATAGGAAGCTATCTGCCAGCAAGTTTATAAACCATTTGGCTAATCGTAAGATGAACGCACGTAAAGATCCGATTGCCGAATGCATGTGCATGGGAAGACATGTTTGAACAAGTGAAATTAATCAAGAGTTAATGCATAACCAAGCTCAGCAATCCAGTCGAGTTGGGGTCCATGAAGAAGGAACGTGCAAATAAACACGATTAAACTAATCTAAAACCTGCATCTGCCGCACGACACCTAGTTTCGTCAAAGCTTAAACGTAATTAACATGCATGAACCCACGACATGTGACAATCTAGATTAAAATAATTCAGCCATTACGAGCATGTTATCTATTTGCAAAGGTAATACGAAAGTAATGATCATTGAAGCACGAATAAAACCATAAGAGAGGGCCGAACAATATCGATCTAGATTGGGCAGAAGTGTGTTGCAAATATATAAAATATTTAAAATATGCAACACAGGATAACTTAATGAATCTATTTAGATTTTGCCGTATCTAATAGAGCCGATAACTGTCTTGCCTTCACTAAGCATATTGAGCAAACGCCTGCCGCACGGTATCTACTCATAAACAAAGTATAAGCAAAGACTTCTTGATTGTCAAGCAAAGATCCGCCGCACGATCATTGAAAACAAACAAGACTACTTGCATCACGTCTAAATCCACCGCATGATACTAAACATGATAACAAGGTTGTCGGAACTTACGGAGGTCGACGGATCGATGACTCCTCTCGAAGGACTCGAAAGTTGGCACGGGGCCGGTTGTATTGATTTGGTTGTGAACGCCTATTACAATGGTCGAGGGTCAATATTTATACCCTAGACAAAACACGAGTCCCAGAAGACTACGATTTATAAAGGAACTCTTAAACAAACTTGGAAACTACGATTCCTTGCCCTAAACTCTTAGAGTCCTTTATTATTACAACTTTCATCTTTTCGATCGGCTTTGCCTGCCATCTTCTGCTTTCCCGAATGGATTCACCACCTTCTGAGGTAACCAACCGCACAAGCATTTAGCCGACCGCTTGTTTTGTTTGCCAAATGTCCTTCTTCCTGTATGCGGGTCCACCTGTCATCTTCCGAAGTCGACCAAAATCCAGTGTTAACACATGGCCCCTCAATTTCGGGATAAAAGTTGTTTTATTCTGAAATTGACCACAAGCTCCTTCTTCCTCCTAGGTCAGCACCGTTCAACACCGCAGCCGCTGTCCAAAAATTCAAGCTTTCAGCGCAACCTCGGACCCACTTCGAATCTTCAATGGTGACCTAGGATGAAATTCCAGAGGTAAACTTCACTTATATTCGGCAATTTCCACTTGATCTTCCCGTTCTTCTTTTGACTTATTCCTCTTTGATTTCAATCACCCTTTAAAGGAATACAAGAATCAGATTTTGATCCCTTATGCTGCCAACCCTGATTCCTATTTCCTCGGCCCAATGGGAAATCCTGACCCTTTTGAAATTATCGAGAAGGAAACCCAAAGAATCCCTTTCAAATCTGGGATCACCTTGCCAAACCGATGGCCAAACACGTTCAAGAATTAGCCATTTCCCCCAATCGCTGGATGGCGGAATTGGTACAGGAGAATGCTGGAGAAAAGCAGCAGCCACTGGGAAAGTCAAGACATCAGTCATTGTCTGGAATTATCCTTAGCAGAAACACCCAGAAACGATTCCCTTTTGATAGCAGCTTCCCATTTTTGGTCTGACACCATTAATGCCTTCATCTTCGGCCATGGTATGATGACCATCACTCTAGCCAACGTGTTCATGATGACTGGCTTGAACGTGTCATTACCAGTATACCCTCATAAGTACAAGAGCAAAAGTAATCAAAGAGCCGTCAGCTCTGGATGTGGATGGGTCAAATACATCCAGAACTACATGAATGCATCTGGCATCATTTCTGACAAAGAGTTGAAAGCCTTCATGAACATGTGGCTATGCAGATTCATCTTCTGTGGAAAATCCAATGAACCAACTCTGAATCATATGGTGATGGCTGAAGATTTAGCTGCAGGCACTCAGATCCCACTAGGCAAATATCTTTTGGGGTCTGTTTATCATATGATGCATCAGATTACTCTTCAGATGCGCCAAGGTGGAGAAATCTCTTGTGTGAATGGTCCCTGGTGGCTAATTCAGATGTGGCTCCAGCTATACATGCATCAGATAACCTCTGTGAACCTCTTCAATCTAAGTTTTCCTTCAGTTAACTATGCTAAAGGCAGTAAACAAAGGTTAAGGCTTGTCAGACTTATGGGGAAGCAGCATCATCTATCAGCATTGACATAGACATTGGTCATTTCTTCAAGCTATTTTTCAAAGGATTCGGCAATGTGCTCTGGTTCCCTTACAGAGAAAATGAAAATTTGACTTTGCCCTGCAAGTTTAGCTATGAAATTGGTTGTTTAGGTCAAGAATCCACGGAGATCTTCAACTCCTTTATCAAACCTTGCACTCTGCCAGCCGAATTTCATCATGGGAGGTTAGTGCAGTCCACCTATGAATTCTACTATCCAAATATGGTGGCCAGACAATTAGGATGTGGCCAGCTGCCCCCAAGATTCCTCTTCTTAACAATCATAAAGCCAAGGGAAGTAATAACAGAAAGAATGGAAGCCAAGAAAATCTTTGAATTAGGATGGGAATTGCCAACATACGAACCATCTCCATTTGGGCTAATAGATGTTGCTCATTCCTTCTTTGTCTCTTGGTGGCAAGAATGGCATGCTCATATCTTCAATATATCAGTTCATCCTTTATGCAAAAACTTGCAGCCCGATTTTGCTTCTGATAGTGAGGTAATTTCATTAGGCTCATCATTTCCTGCTCTTGAATTCACTTCTTATTTTAACATCTGGTTATGCACAGGATCTTGAGTCTACTCCCCCTGCCAAAGCAATCCAGTACTATTCGGCTGGTCCCAAGCCTGCTCTGGGGTTTGATGCTCCAAAATTAAAGGAATTCATGAAAATTCCTGCAACTTCGGATTCAGTACCTCTAAAGGTACTCATGAGAACTCCTGCTACTTCAGCTGCTGCATCTTCAAGAGGAAAAAGCAAAAGGAAAACACCTAAAAGTTTTCTCTTACCCAAGAAACCAAGGACCAAGAAAGCCAAATCATCTCTTAAGGTATGAACCTTTTATCCTCTATCAGGTTAACAACCCCACTTAGCAGTAAACCTGACCACCTCTATATTCATTACTTCCATTGCAGCCACAAGTCGAAATTCCCAGACTAGGCAGCACCTCAGCAGCTGTAAAACCAACTCCTAAAGTTTCTACCGAAAATGAAGAAATCCATGACAGTGAAGCTTCAGAGACTCATGAAGCTGAAGGTTCAAAGGCTCATAAATCTGATGAGACTATAGGTAACATCGTTCAACCAATTCTCTTTTTTTTCTTCTCTTTTCTTTTTTTAAATAACATCTATCCCTTATGCTCATTATCATTTACTTTATTGAGAATAGATGAAATCTTAGACGAACTGGCAAGGGAAACTTCTCCTGATCAAGCTCCAAACCTGTCCCTTCTGAACATTCAGCCAAGTCCTCCAGCAAGCTAGGGTATAACCCATCCTGATGATCAATCAGTTCAGCAGGTAATGCCTTGTCTTACACTATATTTTAGCAAATTCACCCAATCGGCTAACACCTCCTTTCTTCTCTTTTCTTTTAGAAGAACATTACTAAACCGACCACCAGCTACTCCTTCTCTATTGAGGACTACATCATTGAGAAAGATGAAGAGATTACTTCTCAACAAACCTTATCGCTGGAAAATCAGGCTCGGCTAAAAGAGGTGATCATTCTGCTGAACAAGGATACCATTAGTCCGGTTCAGGATGCAGATCAAATAAGAGACCTCCTTGAACTCATTGATGAAGATATCCCTTCTGCTCTCAAGGCCCCCCTAGAATCTGCAGCCCATCTTGATGACCACTTTGCCATGGTGAGAAGGGCAACCAAGAACATATCTTCGAGGGCTGCTTTGCAGAAAGATAGATCTTTGAAGAAGCTGGAGATTAAAGATCTTCACTCTCATATCCAGACTACAAGAAATTCCTTGACAACCTTGGAGCCTGAACTGAAAGCCATGGAGGATGAAAAAAGCAGACTAGAAGCTCAACTAGCCGAACTGAATGCCAAAATTCAGTCTCACAGGGCCCATATAGCTAATTTGCCGAAGAACATAGAAGCAGCTTCACTAAAGATAACTTCGGCCATCAAAGAAGATCAGCAAATCAAAACTAAGTTATCCAGCATCCAGAGTTCTGAAGATGAGGATCAGAAAGTGCTAGATAATGTTAGCCGAATCAGGACTGAAGCCACAGAGGCAATCAATCAACTTCTGAACAAGTAGACATTGAGCTTGTAATAAACTTAAGTGTGATATCCTCTGTCCCTTGATCAATCAACTTTATGTTTACATATTTTTATTCGCTTGAAAAAGCAATCGGCCATTTTCCTTTAAATTTCTCGATTAGAATGTAGCCGATTGTTTCCATTCTTCCGATAGCCGAACGAATCCTAATTTAAATGTTGTGAGGGTATAGCCGAACAATACTGGCTCCAACAAATCAGGGATATAGTCGAACGACGCCCGACTTAATCCATGCCTGGCCCAGCCCAGTAGCGGCCCAGCTGAAAGGAAAAACCCTACTCCATCGTTCGGCATTCCCGCCCCACTACTCCGTGGAATTCGCCACGATTCTTCGCTTCGGCTTATAAATAGACCCTTCCGTTAGCCTTCATCGTTATCTCCGTTTTAGCGTTCTCATATCCGTCTCCTCCACTTCCTTTGTTCGATTCATTCCAGAAGAAAACCCTAACCTCCACCAAAGCAAATGGCGAACAGTGGCGACCGTGGCAAGCGACCCGCCGACGGAGAGGCGGAAGGAAGCAGAGCATCGCGCTGCCGGCGCCGTGGGTACGAATCGGCTTTTTGCCCCCTTGCGATTTGTTCATCTCTTAGTTTCGATTTTTTCTTCCTCATTCATCAGGATAAGGGTCATCAGCTCCAGTCAATATCATCTCCTCCCTCCGGCGACAGCAGCTCAACCGGGAACTCCATCATCCGGCTCCTCCGGATCCTCCAGCTCTTCAAGCTCCTATCATCCCAATCCTTGGGGCCCGGCAGAACCAGCAGATGCACACCATCCATATTCTCACGAGGAAGCGCTCAAGTTTCGCCAGGAGAGGGACGAGGCCCGGGAGGAGCTAGGCAACGTCTCCAAGAAATTCGGCATCAAGCAAGCCGAATGGGAGGACCAGTGGAAGCAACTCTGCGACGCTATCACCGGTTTGATATCTTCATTTGGTTTTATCATTCTGGCTTCCCCTGCTTGCTGACCCATTTTTTTCTTTTCTGCCCAGCTCTTTCTGTGGAGAACGATCGCCTGAAGGCGGCGGCGAACAAGGTTGCCGACAAGGTGAATGCCCAGAGGGAGACATCCGAGGCACGCCTTGATGCTGTGGACGGCCGTGTTGATCAGGCCGTCATCCAAGGTGTGCACCTTGGTGTTTCTCTCGGGCTGGCGGCAATGACCTCCCGAACCAACGAAGACTACTCCTTCCAGCCAGTCGGCTTCGCTGGAGGACGCCCGGACGAGATCGACGACATTGATGAGCGTCTGGAGGTCTACGATGATCATGCCGTCGCCCTTGCCGAGTCCACAAATCCCCAGTCCGTCCTCAACAGGTTATTTGAGGAGTAGTTTGTATTAGGATGGACTTCTGTAAATAAACTTGTCTTTTGGAAGAATGCTTATTTCTTTGATTCTTTTCGGTAAAATTCTGCCTGCGACTATCAGAAAAATGCTGAAAACACCCCGGTCTTGCATAAACATTCTTGTGCTAGAGGCGATGCAAATTGCATCGGCTATTTTGTGCTAAAGGCGATATGAACAATATCGGCTATTCTCAGTTTTATTTTTTAGGCTAAAGGCGATTTCCCTTTTATCAGCTTTTCTGATCTACGTTCATGAACCAACCTCAACACTGGGGTAATATTTCTTAAGAAATCTTCCATTGATAGCTCTGGTAAACTCCTCCCCAAATAAAGTCTTCAATATGTATGCATTGCCAGGTACACATTCTACTATTCAGAAAGGACCTTCCCAATTTGGAGACCATTTGCCGAGTGCTCTATCCTTTGTTCCAACTGGCAATATAGTTTTCCAAACCAAGTCTCCTTCTGCGAATTGCCTCAGCCTAACCCTTTTGTTATAATACTTGGCAACGCGTATTTTATTTTTCTCAATATTTTCCAATGCCTTGAGACGAATCAAATGTAAATCTTCCAATTCATCCATCATCAGATTCTTATAATCTTCTTCTACCAATTCTTTCTGTAACACAACTCGCCTTGAACCTGACCACAATTCCCATGGTAATACAGCATGATGCCCATAAACCAGTTCATAGGGAGACGTTTGAGTGGACCCATGACAAGCCATTCGGTAAGCCCACAATGCTTCATTAAGAACCAAATGCCATCTCCTTGGTTTTTCATCAATCTTCTTCTGGATGATTTTAATCATAATCTTATTTGATGCTTCTGCCTGACCATTAGCTTGTGCATAATAAGGAGAAGAATTATACAACTTAATTCCCATATCTTTGGCAAAATCACAGAATTCTGAAGAAGTAAACTGAGTTCCTTGATCAGTTGTTATAGTTTGAGGAATCCCGAATCTGTGAATTATATGTTCCTTAACAAAACTGATCATATTCTCTGACGTTACCTTCTTCAAAGGGATAGCTTCAACCCACTTGGTGAAATAATCCGTGGCCAAGAGTACAAATTTGTGTCCCTTACTAGAAGGGGGATTGATCTGACCAATTAAATCTATACCCCATCCTCTGAATGGCCAAGGCTTGATTATAGGATTCATAGCAGATGCTGGAACTTTTTGAATATTGCCGAATTTTTGACAATTGTGACACCCTTTGTAATATTCAAAACAATCCTCCAACATAGTCGGCCAAAAATAACCAGTTCTCCTAATTATCCACTTCATCCGATAAGCTGACTGGTGTGCACCACACAATCCTTCGTGAACCTCATACATCACTTTCTTGGCCTCTTCTTGACTTAAACATTTGAGCAATACTCCATCGATGGATTTGTAATATAACTGATCATCAAGGAACACAAATTTGAGAGCTTTGTATCTGAGTTTTCGGGAAACTTTTTGAGATGGACCTTTCAGATAATTGGTAATTTCGTATCTCCAATCACCATCTACCTGATCAGTATTTAAAACACCTTCTTCTATAGCAAAAACTTCCCGACTCTCTCGATATCCAAAAGCAGCTTGAGCTAACTTATTTGCTTCTTCATTATACTCTCTAGGGATATGATGCAAGGTTACTACCAGAAAATTCTTCAAAAGTTCTCTACACTCCTCATAATATTCTCTTAACACATTGTTCTTGCATTCATACTGACCACTCAGTTGATTAATCACCAACTCAGAATCCCCAAAGATTTCAACAGCAGTGGCCTTTACTTCTATAAGAAGCTGAAGCCCTCTAAGCAACGCTTCATACTCTGCCTGATTATTAGTAACATGAAATTCAATAGGAACCGCATACTCAAAAGTTTTTCCTTGTGGGGAAATCAAGAGAATACCAGCACCACCACCTTTGTTATAAGATGATCCATCGAAGAACAAAGCCCAAGGCACAATGCTTATCGCCTCAACAGAAAGATCCTGATGTTGGGTAATAAAATCGGCAATAATTTGACCCTTTACCGCCTTTGCCGATTCGTACCTTAAATTAAATTCTGACAATGCTAAAATCCATTTGCCAATTCTTCCATTCAAAATTGGCATTGATAGCATATGTTTGATTACATCAAAACTAGAAACTACCACGCATTCGGCATTCAACAAATAGTGCCGAAATTTGGTACATGAGTAATACACACACAAGCAAAGTTTTTCTGTAGCCGAATACCTTGTTTCCGGGTCTAGCAGCTTTCGGCTAAGATAAGCTATGACTCTTTCTTTTCCTTCAAATTCTTGCATAAGGGCCGATCCTATTGTTAGGCTATCGGCCGCCACATACAACTTAAAAGGCTTGTCAAGTTGTGGAGGTACCAGCACAGGTGGTGCCTTCATATATTGCTTGATCTCATCAAAAGCCTTTTGTTGTATGTCTCCCCATACAAATTTTTGATCCTTCTTGAGCTTTAATAAAGAAGAAAAGGGTAAAACTCTCTCTGATAGATTGGATATGAATCTTCTTACAAAGTTGATTTTGCCTAACAATGATTGTAATTCTGTGAGATTGGTTGGCGGCATAACTTTGTCTATTGCTTCCATGCTCTTTTTCCCAACTTCAATTCCTCCTTTATGAACTAAAAATCCCAAAAACTCACCAGCCGAAACTCCAAAGGCACATTTGTTTGGATTCATCTTCAAGCCATGCTTTCTTGTGCACTCTAGAGTCTTTCTTAAATCGGCTAAATGCCCTTCATGATTTCTAGACTTGACCACTACATCATCGATGTAGATCTCTACAATCTTGCCGATCAGCTCGTGAAAAATATAATTCATAGCTCTTTGATAAGTTGCACCGGCATTCTTTAACCCAAACGTCATGACTATCCATTCAAACAAACCAATATGACCAGGACATCTGAAGGCTGTTTTTGAAATATCTTCCATTGCCATAAAAATTTGATTATAGCCAGCATTACCATCCATAAAACTAATGACTTCATAACCTGCTGCTGCATCTACTAGTAAATCAGCAACTGGCATTGGGTAACCATCCATGGGAGTGGCCTTATTAAGATTTCTGAAATCTATGCAAACCCTCATTTTTTCCATTTTTCTTGTATACCGGTACTATATTTGAAATCCACTCTGCATACTTGCAGGGCCGAATGAAGTTTGCTTCTATTAATCTTTCAACCTCCTTCTTCACATCGGCCAATACCTCCTCTTTGTATATCTTCCGTGGAGGTTGTTTGTAAGGACGAAATCTAGGTTTAATGGGTAATCGATGCTCAATAATGGAACGATCCAATCCAGGCATTTCCGTGTAATCCCAAGCAAAACAATCTTTAAACTCTTTCAACAGATCTATCAACTTTGATTTATATTCTAGGTCTAACTTTGCACTAATATACATCGGCCTTGGCTTAGAACCATCACCAACATCAATTTCTCCCAACTTATCAGCCGACATAAAACCACGTCCCAACTTTCCTTTGTTGCCATCGACAGGATTTTCCATTAAAAATTACTATGAGAGCCGACTGCTTGGATCGGCTGTTGGCCCTCGCTGAAAACATTTACAGGACCTTCTTTCCACACTTTTCTAGAGAAACAATCGACGCCTTCATATTCCCAGTAGGTAGATTCTGTGGCAGCAACACTTACCGAATCATCAGCATGTACAACTTCAACATCATCTCCAATCCATTGAATGAGAATTTGATGCATGGTCGAAGGAATGCAGCAATTAGCATGGATCCAATCTCTGCCCAAGAGTAGACTATATGCCCCCTTGCCATCAATGACAAAAAAGGTAGTAATCAGAGTTTTCGACCCAATAGTCAGCTCAACATGGATAGCACCTCGGGTGTCGGAAGGGTTGCCAGCAAAGTCCCTAAGCACCATGTCAGTTTTCAACAATTCTTCATTAGTCATCCCAAGCTTTCTGAAGGTAGTATAAGGCATGATATTGATAGCAGCCCCTCCATCAACAAACATCTTAGTTAAAGGCTTGCCATTGACATATCCCTTTAAATAGAGTGGTCTCAAGTGACGATTCTTGATTGGTTTGTCAAAAACAGCCTGCTGTGTTAATACAAGCTGGGCCATCAAATCCTGACATTCACTTTCATCAAAATCAGAGTACACCTCTTCTTGGACATCTTGGCTTTCGGGAGCTATAAACTCTGATGGGAGGAAGAAAGCCATGCAAGCATCAGCCGAAGGACCACATTCATCAGGCTTCTTCTTAGGACGCCATATTTGGTTTGTTTCGGTAACTTCCTGTTTCAACTCCCTATTCCTCAACCGTTGAACTCTTCTTTTCTGACTTTTCCTCAGGCCTGGAGGACACCACTGTCCTTTTTGCCATACGTATCTATAGGAATCAGCTTCTTCATCATGCACTCTATCATGAATCCAACCTTGACCTGCAAATCTTTTCCTTTGCTGATTCTCAAAATCATCTGTTTTTAAGCGCCGATCATCTTCAGGAACCTTCGTTCCAAGTCTTTCATAGACGGGACGGCGGTTGACTCGAGATTGCCTATACTCGGAGTACTGAGCACTACACTCCGGACAATTATTTCTAGCAGGCAACCTCAAGCCTTCATTCCAACAATGCCTAAAGAATGAACAACCCCAATGAGACTGCTCCTGTTCTGTCATGTATTCTTCTTGCTCCCTTCGGTATACCTCTTCCTCATACCTCCGGCATTCTTCCATAAACCATTGCTTCTTATAGTATTCCTTCTCTTGCTCTCTCTCTGCCACTTGTTTAGCAAAATACGTGATGTAACTCTAGGTTTGGAAGTTTGACCTTTCTCGGTTCGGCTATTCTGAAACCGAACTCGTTGCTGCAGCTCTCTACTGGTGACTTGCCGATCCGGGTCAACAGCACCATTTTTCTTTGCTCTATCAGAAGTCAACACCTTCATCTTGCCTTTACCTTTGAGATCATTGGCAGAGACCATATTCATAGAGAAAGAAATCATATTTTGTGGAAAAGGCTGATCATCAATTTTTATCTTGCCATCAAACTTCAAATGTCCCTCTTGGATAGCTTTCTGGATTCGTATTCTGAACACTCGGCAATCATTGATAGAGTGAGAATTAGTGTTATGGAAGCCACAATACTTTTTGTCTTTCACTCCCTCAGGACGTAGCATGGGATGTCCTTCTGGCAGCTTGATGCGTCCTTCCTTCATCAATAATGCAAAAAGCCTGTCTGCCTTAGTAACATCAAAATCATAGGTTCCCTTTTGTTGTTTCAACCAGCGTTGACTAATTTGAGTAGGCTCCTTTGCCCAATTCAACTCAGCTGTAGCTATCTCATCTTCATCAATATACTCAGTCGCTTCCTCCAGAAAACCTTGATACACCTCATTAGTGGCATTGTTCTTCTGAAAGCGATTATCTCTCCTGAATCCTTGGGCCTGATTACTCATAGCTGCTAAACGCTGTGCAAGTTGGCCAAGATCATCAAACTCCATGCCGAACAACTTCTCCTTGATATTCGGCAACATTCCTGCTATAGCTATTCCAGGTAGTTGATCATCTGGTAAATTCAGAGAATAACACATATTCTTGGTCTCCCTAAATCTGCGAAGATATTCCAATGGTGTCTCATTTGTTCTCATCCTCAGACTCATGAGATCGACCAACTTCTTCTCATTAGTACCCGTGTAGAAATATGAATGAAACTTCTGCTCTAGCTCTGCCCATGTACCAATGGAATGAGCTGGTAAAGACGTGAACCATGTGAAAGCTGGTCCTGTAAGAGACAAAGGAAAATATCGAATCCTCCAAGCTTCATCTGAAGCAGCTTCTCCAAGCTGCATTAAGTACCGACTGACGTGCTCTATGGTACTAGTATCATCTTGACCAGAAAACTTGGTCAAATCTGTTGGAGGCTTCACCCTTGGAGGTAACGCCACTCTGTTGTACCACTCTGGGTAAGGAGACTTGTATGAATAGGATTGATTTTTTGGCTTCAAACCGAACTGATTCTGCATCATATCAGCCATCCTGTGCATCAAAACATCAATGCCTGAATCCTGATTCCCTTGTACTTGTACTCCAGAAGGCAATCCTGAAACACTCCTATACCCTGGATTTGGCACAGCATTGATAGCATTGTAATCAGTAAATTCTTGATACCCATCTCCATACATATTCTTCTATAATCTATTTGATGCTGGAGAAACTCTATAAGCTGAAGGTGGCACTTCTCCTGTGGTACCAAATATTACCTGGCCATAGGTGGGATGTGATTGCTTTTCAGTGTGAGTCAATCCACCTATATTTGAAGTCGATGGTCCTTCTTTTCCAACAGGCTTCTCTTGATGCTTTGGAACATTGAAAAGTGTCGGTCCACTGAGTGGGCCAACATTTTCTTCAAAGTACTTATCAACCATTGGACCAAAAGTACTGATCATGATTGCCCGAAAGGTATTCAGAAAAGCTGTGTGATGGTTTGTCATGGTTTCTCCCATAGCTTTATAAACCAGGGCTGCCATCTTCTGAGCATCCTCCTCTTCAGTGTAATCAGTTTGATGTGGAAGAAGAACCCTTGGCATTGACTGCTTTTGAAACACTTTATTGCTCTTATTTTTGGAAAAAGACATCAAACACTTCCGTTGGTATTGCTCACATGCTTGTAGCACTAAATCCCTGTAATTATCTGGCAATTCTGCCATGCTCACATCCAGAACATGATCATTGTTGATCTCAGACGCCATCTTGAACTAACAGATTGTCCCACCGGGCGTGCCAAAAAGTGTGTTGACACAAAATGTGACACACTGTGCCTCACACACAGCAAGCCGGAAAGCGTGGCTTCAATTGGGTGCCTGGGTGCTTCGTGATCCGGAAACGTGCCAGTCAGTTTGACCTGAAAAAACTAACAAGGGATAAAACAGTTAAATGCCAAACCGGAACATGTCAGGTGAGACCAGACAGTTCCATATATATGGCCCTGAAGCCACTTACAACGACATACAGCTATAGGAAGCTATCTGCCAGCAAGTTTATAAACCATTCGGCTAATCGTAAGATGAACGCACGTAAAGATCCGATTGCCGAATGCATGTGCATGGGAAGACATGTTTGAACAAGTGAAATTAATCATGAGTTAATGCATAACCAAGCTCAGCAATCCAGCCGAGTTGGGGTCCATGAAGAAGGAACGTGCAAATAAACACGATTAAACTAATCTAAAACCTGCATCTGCCGCACGACACCTAGTTTCGTCAAAGCTTAAACGTAATTAACATGCATGAACCCACGACATGTGACAATCTAGATTAAAATAATTCAGCCATTACGAGCATGTTATCTATTTGCAAAGGTAATACGAAAGTAATGATCATTGAAGCACGAATAAAACCATAAGAGAGGGCCGAACAATATCGATCTAGATTGGGCAGAAGTGTGTTGCAAATATATAAAATATTTAAAATATGCAACACAGGATAACTTAATGAATCTATTTAGATTTTGCCGTATCTAATAGAGACGATAACTGTCTTGCCTTCACTAAGCATATTGAGCAAACGCCTGCCGCACGGTATCTACTCATAAACAAAGTATAAGCAAAGACTTCTTGATTGTCAAGCAAAGATCCGCCGCACGATCATTGAAAACAAACAAGACTACTTGCATCACATCTAAATCCATCGCATGATACTAAACATGATAACAAGGTTGTCGAAACTTACGGAGGTCGACGGATCGATGACTCCTCTCGAAGGACTCGAAAGTTGGCACGGGGCTGGTTGTATTGATTTGGTTGTGAATGCCTATTACAATGGTCGAGGGTCAATATTTATACCCTAGACAAAACACGAGTCCCAGAAGACTACGATTTACAAAGGAACTCTTAAACAAACTTGGAAACTACGATTCCTTGCCCTAAACTCTCAAAGTCCTTTATTATTACAACTTTCATCTTTTCGATCGGCTTTGCCTGCCATCTTCTGCTTTCCTGAATGGATTCACCACCTTCTGAGGTAACCAACCGCACAAGCATTTAGCCGACCGCTCATTTTGTTTGCCAAATGTCCTTCTTCCTGTATGCGGGTCCACCTGTCATCTTCCGAAGTCGACCAAAATCCAGTGTTAACATTTACCTCAAACCCCGAAAGGCCATGACTCGATCTAGGTAACTGTTGATAAATTGACCAATGTAGCTCACTTCATAGCTGTGATGAATGACTATAGAACTGAGAAGCTCATAGATCTCTATGTGGATAACATTCTCAGGCTTCACGGAGTCCCTATGAGCATAGTGTCTGATCAAGGGACGCAATATGTGTCCAAGTTCTGGAAGAGTCTCCACAAGGCAATCGGGACTAAACTGGATTACAGCACTGCTTACCACCCTCAGACGGATGGCTAGATAGAGAGAGTGAACCAAATCTTGGAGGATATACTCTGAGGTTGTGTTCTGAAATATGGGTCTGATTGGGAGAAGTGTTTGCCACACATAGAGTTTTCTTACAACAATAGCTACCAGGCTAGTCTCAAGATGTCACCATTTGAGGCCTTGTATGGGAGAGATCATTCGTTGGCCCCACAAAGATCAAGGATGCCGAGGAAGGAGTCACCCAAGTGTGAGAGAATCTGAGGATTGCTTAAAGCTGATAGAAGAGTTACACAGATAAATGGCAGAGAGACCTTGAGTTCGAAGTTGGGGACTATGTTTATCTAAAAGTCTCCCCACTATGAGGCACCATCAGGTTCCATGTGAAAGGGAAGTTGGTGCCAAGGTATGTAGGACCGTACCAGATCTATCAGAGAGTTGGCAAGCTAGCCTACAAGTTGGAACTGCCTGAGGAATTGACCGGAGTGCACCCAGTGTTCCATGTATATCAACTACGCAAGTTCTTGAAGCTACCAGATGAGCAAGTACCTACAGAGGCCCTCGATAGATAGGACACTCTAGAGTACAAGGTGCACCTGATATGGATACTCAACAAAGCCGAGAAGGAAATTAGAAGCACGATCATACCTATGTGCAAGATTTAGTGGAGCAACCACACTGAACGAGAAGCCACTTGGGAGAAAGAGTCAGAACTTCGAATGCTTTACCCCAACCTCTTTGAAAGGTATGTCTCACCATAAATCTCAGGACAAGATTCCTATGAGGGGGAAGGACTGTAACAACCCAGGTTTTCCAATAACCCAAAAATCTAAACTTAAAAATTTTTCTAACAAAACCCATGCATGGTGAGTGTGCATACTAGGAAACCACCCATGTAGTTGAACAAGTAGAACCAAGTTAGCATGGTTGAGCATTTTGCATTTAATTCAACTTGTGAGTAGCCCTGTCGCTGCCGCTGCCAGTCATCTAGGCCCTACACGTTGCTCGTACGTGCGTGGATGCTCGCCATGTTTACGATCCATGCCACCACCTGCCCTAGCTGGCGCCCACCTGCCGCTGATGCAAGTGCCATGGCCTGCACCCCTCACAACACGCCTACCACCACCTGCCACAGTCGTACCCGCCCTTGACCGGCCGCCGCACGAAAATAGGAGAGCCAAGGCAACCATGCTCAGCCCCGCTCCCTAAAACCCTAAGTCGGAGCCCTTGATCACCCTCCACATGCCCCTTCCCCTCCATCCGCCAACCACCATCACCATGGCTGTGAGCTCCCTCTAAAAGGGCACGTCCAGTGCCCTAGCGCCCTTCCAACACCCCGCCGCCATTGGTGGTTTCACCAGCCATTCACCGAGACTGAGACAAGGGAAGGAGAAGGGAGGAGGGAAGGAGAAGGAGGACGACCGCGCCGCTGCTGCCGAGAAGCCATTGCCAGAGAAGAAGACGGCGCCCCAATCATCTTCCTCGCCATAGCGGTTCAGCACGACAATGCACGGCCTCGCCACAGCCTCGACTCACCATCGCACCACTAGCCTACCACCCCAAGCCCCACGGTGAGCCGCTGCTTCCTCTGCTCCCTAGGTAGAAGGAGTGCCTTGGCAAATTCTGCCTCGCCAAGCCACATGATGTGCGCTAGGTAGAAGGGGAAGGAGACCCCTGAGAGCCGCTGGCTATGTTTTGCCTCATCGGAGCCACGCGCCTCCCATGCTGTCGTCGTGATCTCGCTGATCCCGTTTGCCTCGTGATGTAAGGAGGGGCCAATGAGGTTCGCCATCACCCCGTGCACCCCATCATGTAGCTAGATGAATGGAAAGCTTCCGCCTTGCCCTAGTCCACCATAGGCACGAGCTCGCTGGAGTTCCACCATGTGCCTTATCATGGTGCAGTCTCCGTCGTGCTGTATGGCTGCCGTCGTCGAGTTGACTAGCCTCCCCGAGATCCCAATCGAGGGAAAAGGGCCACTATTGGCCCTTGTTGCAATAGTACCCCCTTGCCGTCATCTGCCACCTTCACCGTGCCGCTGCCGCCATGGCCCACCTTGGTCAAGCCCCTGCCATCATGTCCAGAGTCGCTGATGCGTTTGCCGGAGCACAGGGAAGCCAGCGAAGCTCGCTAGAGCTATCCCAACGCACTGTAGAGCCCTGCCGTTGAAATCATGCTGCCGCCGTCCATCTCGAGCCTACGCCAAGCGCTAGAGCGACCAAGGCGCCGCCTTTGGTCCACCAACGAGCTCACCATGAGCTTGCGAAGTCGTAGAGCCTCCAAGCGACCCTGTCGAGCCACCCTAGCGCGAGAATGGACGAGCTTGCAGCCGGTGAGAGTGCCACCATGAGAAATAGAGGAGAGGGGGAGGCAGCCGCGCCCCTTTGCCTCGACCTGCGTGCACCCGGCGCACTGTGAACCAAAGGGAGAAGAGGGAAAGGTGGATGCGGTCCACCGCAGACCGTGCCTACGGTCCACAGACTCACACGGCGCCGTCCACCTTAGACCAGCCCTCGAGGACCGAGCACAGTAGTGGCCCGCTTGCGCCACGTGGCCGCCTGTGTGTCTGACACGTGTCCAGCCTGGCCCAGCCCAGACCAGCCCAACCCGGCCCATGACCTAGCCCACTGAGCCCAGTCAAGGCCCAGTCAACATTGATCGTTGACTGGTCAACAATGACCGTTGACCTAGCCCCACCTATCAGTGACTGGATCCGCCTCGCCCAATCGAAAGCCACCACATGTCAGCACCAGGATTTTCCATTTATTTTTTAGAAAATGATTAAAACTTAGTAAATTCATACCTCAGAAAAATATGAAACCAGTGCCCAAATTTTTCTAAAAATAAGCTCTGCGTCATAAGCTTGTGTTTGAGTGCATTTGGATCTTTTGGATTTCTGTTGCTTCTTTGTGATCATCTTTAGGAGCCGCTTATCGTGGTTATATGTCTCGTTTGACAGACTCGGAGGAGCCACGAATTGAGGAGCATGACCTCGACTACACTAAGGAGCTTGAAGATGACTTGCCAGGTGCCACATCCCACCCAACCTCATAGAATCCTATTAGACATGCTACAATTTAGATGCTAGTGCTTTACTTTTATGTAAATGATTTGTGATATGTTGCATGGTAGAATTGCTTGTGAGCCATTACCTTGTCACAACCTATACCCCTGCACACCCGCTATTAGGTTAGACGCTCGCTTATTTACTTGCTACTACTTCTACTACGCATTATATCTGTGATGTGATGCTTGGTGGAGGATTGTATATGAGTGGATAAGGCACTGGGTGCCGGTAATGTGGTAACAATCGGGGAGATCTTGGCATGCATTTTGGCTGTGTGGTGAGGGTAGAGTCGATCAGGCAGGACCTTACGATGAGTCATTGGACAAGTCTTGCCAGGAGAGAAGGTGCGACCTAGGCATCCCCTACGAGTGGTACCTGTGGTGAGTGCATGTGAGATGAGGAGATCCCAGGGTGGAGTGTCTTTGTGGGTTGAAGCCCTGGGATGGAGGTGCCGTCTAGGCACAGGGTGTTGGTTATCCCCTTTAAGAAGATATCCTATCTGGTCCGCCTAAGGACTGGTATTTCGAGAGAACCGGATCATAGGACCCTATGTGCACGCCACTAGTCCCTGAATGGGCGAGAGATGGATGCTGACCACCTAGGACGGTGCCACTACTACTAGGTTGAAAGTGGATAGTGTAGGGAGGTACGGGCGTTTGGCCCACACCCTCCTAAGAGAGAGTAGTGACCTCTGGGGCCCGATACTACATCTCACAGTCTCAGCGATTCGGTGGACTCTAGGGTGGCCCAAGGCTGAGTGGTAGGGTGGCATCGCACCGGTTGGAAGGTAGCCTGGTGATGGTGATCTTGTGGTTCTAGGTGTACACGCTCTGCAGAGTTGATCGATCTATACGTATAGTCGTGTCCACGGATATGTACATTCCTATCACCTACGCTTCCCTTGATTAGTGAGTGGAGTCCTTTCTTCTCTCCCCCTAGGTTCTTGTGTTGGTTTCCGACTTTGGTCGATGAGGCAAGGTACGAGCAGGAGTCATCCTTATCGCCTAGAGAGTATGAGAGTGGTGAGATGTGTGTGATGGGATGGGAGAATGTGTGGATGAGATGGATTAAAACTTGATGAATTATTATTAAAAACTTAACATACTCGTATAGGAAAACTACAGCCACAAATAGGTCTTTTGCTCTACCCTTGCATTCCACTACCACAAAGCAAACGCAAAGCATAGGGTGGGAGCCAGTGGCCATTACAAATCATACTGATAATTTTTGATAGGTTCTGAGCCTGAGGACAACTACCAGGGAGATGGTTGGGAGGATTAGAGGTCTTGTTCCTGCACTCAAGTTTGGTTGAGAAGATGGAGTCGACGCCCACTACCTTTCTACTTGAAGCTGTTTTGGATGCTATATGCTCTGAGTGATTCCACCAAGTGGCGATGTAATAATGAGTAAACCTTGCTATTTGTACTCTCTTTAAGATAGGTATTTGATGTATGACTATGATATCGACTGTTATTTGATAATGTGATGGGATGATCAACTAGGACTATCATGTTATACTTCGAATCTATGGATTTCCCTTCGAGGAAATTGGGATCGTTTCAAATGCTTGCTAAAGCCTTCTTCTTGGATGCCTTGTCATCATCACTTGAATCATCATCGGTGGAGGCATCACTATCCCATGTGACAACATAGGATCCACCCTTCTTCTTCTTCTTCTTGAAGGTCATCTTCTTCTCTTTCTTCTCTTTCTTCTATTTCTTGTTCTTCTTATTCTCATTATCCTCATTGTCACTATTGTAGGGACAATCCACTACAACATGATCGGGACTCTTGCACTTGTTACACAACCTCACATACTCCTTGTTCTTGAAGTGATCTCTTCTCTTCCTTGCGCCATAGCCTTTTTTCTTCATCATCTTGCCAAACTTGCGCACAAAGAGAGCTAGTGCTTCATCATCACTATCATCATGAGAGCATTCTTTATCACTTGATTCTTCCTTCTTAGCCTTTCCCTTGCTCTTGTTCTTGGAGGATGAAGTGCCGGCCTTGAATGCCACACTCTTCTTCTTCTTATCTTCCTCCTTCACAAGCTCTTCACCGTCACTATTGTATTGGTCCTCGGTCATCACATCACCAAGCACCTCATTTGGAGTGACATCCTTCAATCCACCTCTAAAGATGATAGTTCTCAATGACTTGAATCTCTTTGGCTAACACATCAAGAACCTGTGAGAGAAGTCCTCATCCTTTACCTTCTCACCCAAACTCTTGAGATCATTGATGATGACTTGTGGCCTATAGAACATCTCCGAAATGGACTCATCATCCTTCATCTTGAAGTTTGATAGCTTGTCTTTGAGCATATAGAGCTTGGCACTTTTTACCGTTGAAGTGCCCTCATATGTTTCTTATAGTCTCACCCAAACTTCACTTGCCTTCTCAAGATCTTTGATTTGCTCAAACACTTTTGAATCAATGCCATTATATATTGTGTTGAGTGCCATAGTGTTGCATTGTTTGTTGATCTTGTCATTGTTGGTGAGATTGGTAGGGTTAATGATCACAAACTCATTCTCTACCACATCCCACACCTTGTCATTGATTGAACCAAGGTACATCTTCATCTTTCTCTTCCAATAATCAAAAGATGTGCCATCATAGAATGGTGGTTTACCCCCAACATGGTTGAACACTATTTGAGCCATATTTTGCACCGAAGGTTGTTAAGCCTTGAATCAAATAGTGACCACGGCTCTGATACAACTTGAAAGGTCCTAAATGGCTAGAGGGGGTGAATAGCATATAAGAATTTTCTACAAACACACTAGAGCAAGTGGTTAGTAACCTAAATGGCGAAATGCAATTTTGCTCTAGCTTTACAAGGGTTGCAAGCCACCTATCCAACAATTCTAGTTGTTATGATCACTAGGCATAAATAATGGCTATGTCACTACTCACTAAGAGCTCTCAACAAGTCTACACTAAAGAGCTCCACTAGGTGATACTAAACTAGCAAGCAAGACAAGCTCTCAAAACTAATTACACTAAAGAGCTTGACAACTAGTTTGCAAGGAATGTAAAAGAGTGAGTATGGTTATTATACCGTCACGTCGAGGAATGAACCAATCACAAGATGAAGACAATCCAATCACCAGGAGAACTCCAATCACACAAGAAAAACAAGATTTTTATCCTGAGGTTCACGTGCTTGCCGGCACGCTAGTCCCCGTTGTGTCGACCAACACTTGGTGGTTCGGTAGCTAAGAGGTGTTGCACGAACCTCGTCCACACAATTGAAGACCGCAAAAACCTACTAACAAGTGAGGTAGCTCAATTACACAAGATATTTACTAGAGTTGCCTTTGGCGCTCCGTTGGGGAAGGCACAAGACCCCTCACAAGCAACCGATCAAGGCTGGAGACAATCACCAACTCCGCTCAGTGATGCTCCAGTCATCCCGCCATCTAGGTGTTGGCAAACACCAAGAGTAACCAACTCACAACTAGCCCAAATCACCCAACTAGTGCCACAAGATTATGCAACTCAATGCAATGCACTAGAGGCTCTCCAATCTCACTCAAGATGATGAAATCAAGTGAACAAGTGAGTGGAGTGTGTTGCTCAGGTTCCAAAGGGTGTGCACAAGTGTATAAGGTGCCAAGAGGGTGTCCAAGGCTGGCCACACCCTCTATTTATAGCCACATGAGGAAATAGAGCCGTTATACCCCTTGGAGCTAACTGCATGGGGGCACCGAACATGGCGGTGGCACACTGCCCTTGGGGTGGCGGTGCCCCAATGGTCACTTCCCAACGGCTAGAAAACTAGTCATTGGTCACTGGACATGGCATTGCAGTGGCACTGCCATAGGGGTGGCGGTGACCATCCCAGCCAAGTTCCCAAAACCGGTCCTCTCTGGAAATATCGGGCAGTGCACCGCCATCACCATGGCGGTGACCTCCCTCGCTGCGCCCGTCTCTAGAGGAAAACGGTGGTGGCACCGGACACCCAGTGGCGGTGACCAGGCGGTGCTACCCCAAACCAGCCATTCTCGGCCCTTCTCTGTAGAGCCCAGGTGGGCACCGCCATAGGGGTGGCAGTGCCACCCAGGCACCTCCACTAGCTCACCGAGTTGCTAACTTTTGTGTGATTCGATCCACGTCAACTCAAGCTACTCCCCGCGAGCAATGCTAACTTTCAAAGTGTTTTCTCAAAACATGTTAGAACCAAGTTAGCATTTCTCAAAATATTTTTGATAAATATTTTCGCTTGCTCTCTGATGTGCACTAGGCCTAAATGCAATGCATGAAGTCTAACACCTAGTGGCACTAGATGACCGAATTGTCTAGTTAAGAACCCCTCTTAATAGTACAACCATCTACCCTAAACGTGATCACACTCTCTATAGTGTCTTGATCACCGAAACAAAATCCCTAATTATACCTTTGCCTTGATCTCTATAGGGTTTTGTTTTTCTCTTTCTTCTTTTCCAAGTTGAGCACTTGATCATCATCACATGTGGCCATCTCATCATTTCCTGTGATCAACATCACCGTTTGAGTGCCACCATACTTCACAACTTGGATTGCACCAACCTAGCTCATGTCACAACTCATGACAAAGGTTAGTGCATAGGTTTCATCAATTATCCAAAACCGAACTAGGACTTTCACAAGCATAGGACAAAGTTTGGTAGAAGAGGGTACGTGATAGATTACAACAGATTGGAAGAATTGTGTCTACCAATCCAGCTGAGGGGGAGCGTTACTATCTTAGGGTTCTTCTAAACCACATGGGAGGTGCAACATCCTTTGAGTATCTTAGGACTGTTGATGGTGTAATCGTGCCAACCTTTTGTGAAGCTGTAGAAAGAAGGGGCCTAATCGAAGAGGACAACACACTTGATGAGAGCCTTGCTGAGGCAACCGAGTGGATGGTGCCATATGCGATGCGAAGGCTCTTTGCAACAATATTGTTATTTTGTGAAGCCAGCAATGTGTTTGGACTATGGGAGAAACACAAGGAGGCAATGTTAGAGGACTACATGCGCAACAATCAATCTAGCTTCATGGTGCAGCAGATGGTCCGCATAGATATTCAAAAATTGCTACAATCAATGAAGAAGGATATAAAGATGTATCCACTTCCTGATATCGACAACACATAAGGGGCCTCTTGTGATATTCCTAGAGAGATTTTTGAGGAGACCAGCATTGAGGCTAATAGGGATGATGTGGCTCTTTCAGATACTCTTAATGAGGAGCAGTGGGCTACATACGATGAGATTATGTCCTCAGTTGATACCGAACATGGAGGTGTGTTCTTTGTGGAAGGTCCTGGCGGGACCGGAAAGACTTATCTTTACAAAGCCCTTCTCGCTACAATATGTAGCCAGAAAAAGATTGCAATGGCAACAGCTACATCTGGTGTTGCAGCCTCAATAATGCCCAGTGGTAGAACCGCCCACTCGTGCTTCAACATTCCTCTCACCATCGATGATGGGGCCTTCTGTAACTTCACGAAACAAAGTGGTACTGCCAAGCTGCTTCGAGCATCATCTCTCATTATTTGGGATGAGGCTACCATGACTAAGAGGCAGTCTGTCGAGGCACTGGATAATAGCCTCCGTGATATAATGGACCAACCTGAGCTTTCATTTGGAGGGAAGATCATGGTGTTTGGTGGAGATTTTAGATAGGTTCTTCTCGTTATTCGAAGAGGGAAGAGGGAAGACCTTTGGGATTCCATGCGACATCTCAAACTGGTGCGCAATGTGAGGGCAAAGAGCGACCCGTGGTTTGCAGAATACCTACTGCGTGTCGGTGGAGGTTCTGAGGAGGCGAGTGGTGATGATGAAATCTATCTTCCTCATGATATATGCATACCACACACTAGGGAAGATACTGATCTCAATATGCTAATTGATTGCATATTCCCTAACCTCAATGCAAATATGTCAAGCAATGATTATATCACCTCTCGAGCGATATTATCTACGCGGAATGACTGGGTTGAGATGATTAATATGAAGATGATGGGTCATTTCCAAGGAGATGAGATAGTGTACCATAGCTTTGGCTGTGCTGTGGACAATACGCACAACTATTACCCTAAGGAATTCCTTAACACTTTAACACCCAACGGTCTATCTCCACATGTGTTAAAGCTAAAGATTGGCTGTCTGGTCATATTGCTTAGGAACATAGACCCTATGAATGGACTTTGTAATGGTACCAGGCTTATTATACGGGGATTCCAAAAGAATACCATAGACGTAGAAATTATGTTAGGACAGCACGCTGGAAAGATGTTTTTTTGCCTCGCATATCCTTATGCCCGTCAGACAATGAGATGATCCCTTTCCAATTTAAGCGAAAATAGTTCCCTATTCGGCTCAGCTTTGCAATGACCATTAATAAGGCACGGGGGCAGACTATCACTAACATCGGGGTATACTCGCCGAAACCGGTGTTCTCACATGGCCAATTGTATGTATCTCTATCAAGAGCCATAGCAAGATCGAACATTAGGATCTTGGCCGCGTCGGCTGCTAAGAAGGACATGAACAAGGAGAAAGGGAAAGGGAAGGGGAAAAAGAAACTGGCTAAGGATATATTCACGAAGAATATCATATATATAAAGAGGTTCTAACTCCATAAAAGAGGTAATATCTCATGCATTGATACATATTTTTTCAACATAGTTAACACCACTTTAGCTTTAAAAATTAACAAACATCTTATATGCAGGATACTTCCAACATAGAAGAACTACAAGGACTACTTGACTGCTGGTGCTTGCTGAGTTGATACCCTTATGATGTTGTTAAGAAGGTGTGACATTTAGGTTTGTTAGATGATACACTTAGGATAGAATTGCTCCTCTTAGTTTTATCCATGTGCAATATTCAGTTTGTAATATTGATGTCTTCTCAACATCATAGGTAACAGTACTCCCTCTGTTCTAAATTATTAGTCGCTTTGACTTTTTTGGTACATCTATTTTGCTATGCATATAGATAAATAATATGTCTAGATACATAGCAAAATTGATAAACCAAAAAAGTCAAAGCGACTTATAATTTGGAATAGAGGGAGTACATAATATGTTATTGTGGCATTATTTTTTTCCATTGCAACGCACAGACATTTACCTCGTAAATAGAAGATATGAACCATGTTTAATTTGTTCATGTATTTATAGGCCACTAAACTCATGGAACAATCATATTATGTGTATCTCACTGAAACATGACTTAAAAAAATATCAGCACAAAATATTAAATTTTAATAGTATAGATCTGCATGTGTATGTATATGCAAATTTGTTTGTGAAACTTTTTCTGTTCTCAATAAATAATTAAATTAATACGTAGGTATGCCATGTTAGCAGTAGCACTTCATAGAAATTGGAGACCTAGATAATACTGTACGCACAGATATCCATAGTGTTAATTTTTCATTGTAGCAATTTTAAAGGTTACCTATACTATAGTAAAATATGATGAATTTTAGGCAGTAGACATGTTTCATTATGAGCTAGCTTTAGCAAAACTATAATGTCTAGAAAACATAGCATGAACGAGTTATAAATTTATTTCCTATGTTGCTTGTTGCATATATTGAAAATGGATAAAACAGTAAAGAGATTAATGTTCTGTTTTCACACGTGCCTTAGCTAACCTAGTTGTAGTTAAAATAACACGACAACTATCGTAGCACCTCTCTTACACTTTCGTCTTCGCTTGATGTAAAAGGGTTGCCCCGGAGGTGCTACGTTTGGAATGACAAGACTTATTATAAAGTGGCCCTCACCCTCCTAAACTTCTAAGGTGGTACTAAACTCACCAACCACAAGCACACATGTGCCACATGGGCCAACTTCACAACTACTATAGGCTACTAACAGGCTGGTATGTTACATGCACCCCCTTAAGGACTGATGCCCTTGGCCGCTCACCACATAAACAGCAGATGTCCAGGACCACCTCTGGGTACACCCCTCTATGGTCACATGCAATAAGGGTCGATACTCTAAATATCATCTGTAACACCCTGCGTCCAAAAACTGCTTATATGGCCTAGCTTCGCCCGTGGAATGGGCCCGCATATGCATAGTACCTCTCTAACGTTGCAATTTCTGTTACTTAAATGGTATCAGACGACTAGGTTCCTATTTCTAATGTTGTAGAAGCCGCACCTTCTACTCCTGGTGTCGCTTCTCTGTTTTTTCCACGCAGACTCACCTGTTCATGTCCACCCATTGCTGCAATGCCTAGGACTACTCCTACCTCCCCTAAGGGCCCGCACCTACATGCCCGCACCATCCCTCCGACGCCACGGTCTCTAGTGTAAAAGGCGTTCCGCGCGGCAACGGAGCACTCGACGATGACGCCTGCTCTGAATCATCGTGCTCACTCCGCCGCAACTGCATAAGCTCGGGACATGCTCGCCCGCGTAGCACGCGAGCATGCCTCCACACCCCCTAAACCCGATGCTCCATCTAGAGACTAAGAGGAGGAGAACGTCCACCCATCGCTCAGACTATTGAGGATGCCATGCTTCTCCATGAAGCTGCTGCTCTCCTCATCATCCACTCCCAACCTGTCGATATATAGAACATTCGGGATCTCCACTGACCTCGTTGAGATTGTCATGGAGTGTAGCGCCACTGCTCGCGCCACCTGGCTTGCTATCAAGACTCAGTTTCTCAGCAACTGGGAAACTAGGGCTATTGTCGGTGTTTTGTAGACCGACTAGTGAATTTATACGATGTCGTGCTGCTCTAGGAAGACGATGGTAGCATCTAAAAGACACGAGGAATTATACTGGTTCAGGCTGGTGCCCTACGTCTTGTCTCAGAGAAGATCGAGTGCGTGTTCCTCACTTGAATGCTTTGAAGTTCTTACATTGGGGGGGGTGAAAAAATGGTGGAAGAGGTAGGAGAGTGGAGCTAGAGATAGACGATGGACTGCCTGAATGATTGATTCGAGTGTCTGATGCCTTGGAAGGGTGCCCGGGCTGCCCTTATATAGAGTCCAGGGCTAGACCACGTACAAAGAAGGAGGTTCTCCTGACCAAGGGGTCATGAGTCTGAGGGAGGGAACCTAGCTAACTTGGCTTGCAAGGAATGCCATCTTGTCTTGGTGTAGCACACGTCTGGGCGTGGTTGTCATCATGGTCTTGTGCCCACGTTGCGGCACGAGGTGGCGTGATGCTACTGTGAGAGTTGTGGCTGCACTATAGGCACAGTGGTGATTCGCCAGCCGTCCTGTGCGACGTGGTCTCACTGTGGCCTTCGTCATCGCCTCCTGATCTTCTAGGGGTATCGTACGGGAGTTGATAGCCGCCCCAAGGTCATTGGTCGTCTTGCTGCTTGTGGAGCTGGTGACCACAATCAAGAGCTCCGGGGTCATGACCTTCATTGGCTTAGATGGCCTTAAAAGTCAAGGTTGTTGTCATGAACCCCATCCCGTAGTTGGTGGGGTCGTACACCCGTCTCATCAGGCCGTATTTGGACGGTGGGCCATCGTACTGACCACCACTGCTTGGCGATGTTGTCTTGTCTTTGCTGCATGGCGCAAGGATGGCGTCTGACCAAACTAAGGGGACTATTGTCCCCTTGGTTCTTGTAGGGTCAGTGCGGCGTGCCTACTCTTGTCAGAGCGGGTGTTCCTAGCAAAGTTTGATCTCTCCCATCCCTCCCAGGGGTCAGGGCGGAGGAGAGGTCGTGTGGCACTACACGATGCGCAGTGAAGGCAGAGAGAAGAGGTCGTGGCCAACCCCTACCTTAGTGCTTTGCCTAGGCCCACATAGCTTAGCTAGGCCTTGGTCGTTCAGGATTTTACTAGCTCATCTACCATGGGCTGCCCGAGCAGCTGACTAACTGGTGCCTTGAGATACCTAGGGTATCATAACCCCAATAGCTGTCTACCTCGACGCTGAGTTTAGGAACTTCATCTAAGGCTACTTGTCCATCACCGAGTACTGCCAGTGCTTCAAGTACATGGCTGACACTCTCATTGACTTGGGTGAATTCATCTCTGACCACACACTCGTCCTCAACGTCCTTCGCAGCCTCAATGAGAAATTCACCTCCATTGGCCTGCATCTCTAGCACGGTCATCCCTTCCCCATGTTCCTACAAGCCTGCTCCAATTTGCTACTGGTGGAGATCATGCTCGCCAACAAATCTAGTGCTCCTGCCTCTAGCTTCGTCACCTCTTCCAGCACTGATCCTTCAACATCATCTGGTGCTGCTCCTCGTCCTCCACTGCCTCTGTATCCCCAGTAGCCCTACCACAATGAGGGTGGCTCTGGGGGCAATATCAACAATAGGGGTGGCAAGAAGATGAAGACCGGACCTTAGGGTCATCGTACCCTGGTGGACAACAAGCACTTGGTAGTGGCAGTGGAGGCACATCCACTGTCTCTTGGACACCAAGCTTGTTGAACCCATAGACAGGGTCCATTCAAGTGTGGCTAGGACTGCACCATCCGCCGCTGGCGCCTATTCCACAAGCTCGTCCTCCTGCTATAGTGCAGTAGCCAGGTCCTCAGCAACCTCACACCTACTTCACAGGGACACAGGGCCTAACTCTAGGTCCCTCCTTCGCAGGGGGCAATGTCAGACTCAGGGGTGCCCTTCCACCTCATGGCTCCCCCGCCTGGGTTCCATAACCCCCCACTGGAGCTCCCTCCTAGGATCAGCAGTCCTTAGAGAACTCCTTCAGCAGCATGATGCTCTAGCAACCTCCTCATGCTTCCTGGTACTTCGATTCTGGTACCACAAACCACATGACCTATAAATGCCGGTATCCTCTCTCTCACTCTTTCTCCACACCTCGATCTTTCCCTTCATCTATTGTTGTCGCATTGGGAACTTGCTCCCTGTTGTTTCCACTGGCCCAACAAACATTGCTCCTCACTTCGTCTTAATAATGTTCTTGTTGCTCTAAACCTTATTAAGAATCTCATTTCTGTTCATCAATTTACTTCTAATAACAATTGTTCTGTTGAATTTGACACTTTTGGTTGTTCTGTGAAGGATCTTACGTCTAGGAGAGAGATCATCAGGTGCAATAGCTCTGGGCCTCTATACCCACTACCGCTTTCATCATCTTCCTTCGTCGCATCCAGCACCTCCTTGTGGCATCGACTTCTTGGCCACCCTGGTCATGAAGTTTTGTCTAAACTAGCGCAGTCTTTAGCTATCCCTCGTAATAATAGCGCTAGACATACATTATGTTATGCTTGTCAGCTTGGTCATCATGTTCGCCTTCTGTTTCATGTGTCGTCTTCTCGAGCTACCCATAATTTTTAGTTAATACATTGTGATCTTTGGACATCTCTTGTTACTAGTGTCTCTGCTTACAAGTATTACCTAATTATACTCGGTGACTGCTCACATTTTCTGTGGATGTTTCCCTTCCGCCATAAGTCTGACACCTTTTCAACGTTGTCTAACTTTTTTATGTCAAGACACAGTTCGGTGTCACCACTCAGAGTGTTCAGTACAATAATGGCCGTGAGATTGATAACTCCACCACTCGCACGTTCTTTCTCTCCCAAGGCGTCCACCTCCTCTTGTCTTGCCCTTATACCTCATAGTAGAACGGTAAAGCTAAGCGCGCTATCCGCACCCTCAATAATGCTACTCGCTCCTTACTGTTCTAGGCTTGCATACCTCCTACTTACTGGGTAGAAGCCCTTAGCACAACCACCTACTAGCACAATCTCCTTCCTACCAAAATACTTGGTCTATCCATGCCTTACTTCGCTTTGTTTAGCACCCATCCTTATCTGTGATCATCTTCGCATTTTTCGATGCAAGTGTTACCCCAACATGTTCGCCATCGCTCCCCACAAACTATCTCCATGTTCCACTCTTTGTGTCTTTCTTGGATACTCTCTCCACCACAAAGGATACCAGTGTCTTGATGTCTCTTCCAATCAGATTATCATCTCCCATCATGTGGTTTAGGAGGAATCCTCCTTCCCGTTTGGTGAGACAGCCTCTCTGCCATCTCCAGACGCATTTGAGTTCTTGGATGATTTTACTAACCCTGTCCTAACTCCTATTGGCACCTTGTTTCCTGCATGTCCCTCCGCATAGCCACGTGTGGCCTTTGGTGCTTCCGCATAGCCATGTGCGGCCTCTGGTGCATTCTAGCAGGCTGCCGACACTTCTGCATTGTCCCTTCCTAGCTTGGCCAATGCCCAGCATGGCACTACTGGGCCTCTACTCACCCCGGCCAGCCCCTAGCTGGCTCAGGCTGCCCTGCTGCTCCTGCCCCTGCTATAGTAGGCGCTGCTGCTCCTGCAGGAGTGGCTGGTGCCCATGGACGTGATTTTGGGTTCGTCTACACCCAGCACCCACGATTTCACCTAGCGTTCTCACCAAAACCTATTGTGTCGGTCACCTCCTACCAGTCTTGACCAGCTCCCTCCAGGTGTAGTTCGTGCTCCCATGGTGGCCAATCAACACATAATGACCACTCGTGGAAAACAAGGTTTTTGAGTCCCAGCAATCTACCATGCTGAGCCTATGTCTCTAGTTCCTCGAACCTATCATGCTGCTCTCACCAACCCCAATTGGCGAGTAGCCATGGAAGAGGAATTTTTGGCTCTTCAGGTGAATCATACCTGGGATCTTGTTTCTCGTCCTTCTAGGACGAATTTGGTGACTAGAAAATGGATATTTAAACACAAATTCAAGGCTGATGGCTCTCTTGAGTGTTATAAGGCGCGATGGGTTTTCCATGGCTTCACTCAATGTCCTGGCATTGATTTTGATGAGACTTTTAGTATGGTTGTGAAGCCTGCTACTATCAGATCAATTCTCTCTTTGGCTATCTCTCGCAGTTGGCCTATTCATCAGTTGGATGTGAAGGACGCTTTTCTACATTACTTATTGACAGAGATAGTTTATTGCTCTCAACCGACTGGTTTTGAGGATTCTACTTATCTAGATTTTGTGTGTCACCTAAACTGTTGTCTTTATGGTCTCAAGCAGGCGCCGCGTGCTTGGTGTAGTCGCTTTGCTTCTTATTTGCTCAAGCTTGGATTTGTTGAAGCCAAGTAAGACACCTCTCTTTTCATCTATCATCAAGATAGTGACACTGTGTATCTCCTTTATATGGATGACATTGTCCTCATGGCTTCTTCTCTAGCTTTGCTTCGTTGCATTATTGCAGCTTTACAATAGGAATTTTCTATGAAGGATCCGGGTGAGCTTCATCATTTTCTTGGTATGCATGTTCAGCACACCTAAGGTGGATTGCTTCTATCAATGTAATTATATGCTTGAGATATTGGACCATGCTGGTATGGCAGAGTGCAAGCCTTGTTCTACTCCTGTGGATCTGGCTCTGAAACTATCTGCTACTATTGGAGCACTTGTAGCAGATCCTACCGACTATCGGAGTCTGGTTGGTGCTCTTCAATATCTTACATTCACACACCCATATATCTCTTATGCAGTTCAGCAGGTCTGTCTTTATATGCATGACCCTTGCGAACCTCATTTGGCTACATTGAAGTGGATTCCTCAGTATATTCGTGGTACCTTGCATCTTGGATTGGTTCTTTGGCCTTCTTTGCAATGTGATCCGGTGGTGTATTTTGATGCCGATTGGGCTAGTTGCCCTGACACATGCAAGTCCACATCTGGCTATGTGGTGTTTAATTTCTTGGTGACAATCTTGTCTCTTGGTCTTCCAAACATCAGAATACAATTTCTTGGTCCAGTGCGGAAACTGAATATCAAGCTGTTGCTAACACTGGTGCTGAAACAACCTAGTTGCACTAGTTACTCCTCGAGTTGCATACTCCACCTTAGCATAGCACTTTGGTCTATTGTGATAACATCAGCACTGTCTACATGTCTTCAAACCTTGTCCAGCATCAACGCACCAAACATATTGAGATTGACCTTCACTTTGTTGGGGAGCGTGTTGCTACTGGAGCTGTCCATGTTCTCCATGTTCTGACTTCCTCACAGTTTGTTGACATCTTCACCAAAGGGTTGGCTTATGTGATCTTCACGGAGTTCAGGTCCAGCTTGAATGTTCGCTCCATCAACGATCAAACTACAGGGCATGTTAGACATATTATGTGAATATGGACTTTGGGCCTAGCTGGCCTTTTGTAAGGACATGGGTTCACATTGGGCTCTATAGCCAACCAGCCCACCTAGACTTCTAGTCTAGCACATATGTAGATTGAATTATACCTTGTTGCCTACTGTCGGTGTTTCGAATCACCGGCTAGTAAATTTCTAGTTTGCGCGTCTGACCTGGATGGCTATGCTCAGAGGACACAAGGATTTATACTGGTCTGAGCAGAACATCCCTACGTCCAGTCTGCTACTGCTTGTGTTACCGACACTTGGTTTGTCGTAGGGGTTACAAACAGGTGAGAGAGGGAGAAGGTCCCAAGTCTCTGGTGAAAAGAGTGAGTCTGGTCGAGCTCTTTGTCTACTGTCGAGAGCCTAAGCCCTCAGGCGCTCAGACGTGTTAGATGTCTCTTGGAATGCCACCCTCGTGGGGTGCCCTACTTCCCCCTTTTATAGATGAAGGGGGAGATGCAGGTTACATCAAAGAGAGAGAGTCAAGGAGAGGAAGGCTGCCGGTATTGCAACGTCTTCCATCACCTTTACGTGGGTCCTATCGGCCCTGTAGATGATGATGGGGATAGCTCCTCATCGTGGCCCTGTTCATCATTGGCACCATACATGGGCATCGTCAGCCGGTCATGGCGCTCCATCCCGTCCCAGCGGACGGTATGGCTCGCTAAAGCCTCCGCTGGAGGCTGTACGGGGAGTAGGTAGCATAGCGCCGGCACTCCTGATGCTGTTGGCGACGTGCATCCTTAGACGTGGCCCATCATGGTCACAGGTGACGTCAAGAAATGCCTACTCCCCTTCTAGCATCAAAAGTTTGACCCTGGACTCGTACTTTTAGACCCATAGTGGTTGGGAGCGGTACGGACCTCCGTCGGACGAGGGGGAGCCGGTGCCCTCGGGGTTGGGTGACCTGAATCCCGTATCCTTAAGGTCAGGCAAGACAGAGCCCATGCCCTTAGGGCCAGGCGAGATTAAGATACGCTCTTGACCATCCAAGGGTGTTAGCATTCGCGGCCATTAGCTTCCTTCTCCTGGGTATCCCTAATACTGATACCCGATAGTAGCCCCCGAGCCTGTGGAGGAGGATACTCCTTCGAAGGCTTATTCGGAAGGATTCTAGGAATTTTGATCTCCCTTTGTGGGTAGCGGGATGTGTTGGTATGGTCGAGGTTCCTTTCTATCGTGTTTGGACTCCTCGGGAGCATGTAGTTGCGTGATTTGGGGGATCAGAGAAGATCTCTTTTGATTCTGATTCCTCCCTAGGATCCGACTGACCCGCCATTGTTATGCGACCACGTATTTAGTCTCCCTGTGAGTCCAACCCTTGAGCCCCCACACGCAGCAAAGGTCCGGTCGAGGGGTTAGCTCGTCTTAAGGTCATCCTCCCTCAAGCGTCTTTTTGATAAATAGAGGGGTTGAGCCTTGCCATGTTTTCCTCGATGGATGAACTATGGTGCTCGGTGAGTTGTTAACATGCAAGTTTGAGTGGGGCCCTGGCTTCCTGTTCATGGGGGTTCGGCATGGGTCAGCTGGTGACTGACTCTAGGTTCCTGATGGCTAGTCCATATAGTTCTCAGGTCCGTTTGACTAGTCCCGAGGGCTTGTTGCCTTTCTTCAAGAAAAAACCATGGACCGTGCTCTGTCAAGACTTGAACATGGACTAGAACACCCGTGGTGCTCATGCGCCTGGTACTGGTTGCTAGTAGGCCCATCCCATTCCACCCCTCACTCTAAAGGTGCCCCAGAGCAGTTGTGAACCCATCGGTGTGCCAACCTTCGAACTCCTAGGCCTTAATGGGCTGTGGGAGCATTTTTAGCTTCGTATCCCAACTTACCTATGGTGGTTTTTAGCCCATCAAGGGGGCAAACCGCTGTCTAGTGCGCCCTTTGAGGAGTGCTCAGGGTGGCATGTGCACGATTCCCGTAGGGGCGAAGTGCTAGGCGCGTCGATCTAGGCAGACGGTTCGCCTCCCGTCTCACCCTGCCTTATAAATAGCGGGCTCCTCCTCCATGTTTTGGCATGCCAAACTACAATCTTGCCTTCCCCACCTTTCTGCTGCCATCATTCGGATCTACTACCTCTGCTAGTCAGCCACCAGCGCCCTAGATCCATAGCTTTCGCTTCTCTGCCATTGCCAAAAAGTCCTCGCTCCTCCATCTTCGCTTTCCATGGAGTCAAGGTACCGCTCTAACGTCACCCATGCATGCATGGAAGGCCTCGTTAAGAGTGGTATTCTTCGTGGGAGGACTAACGTGATGGAGTGGCTGGTTCCTGGCCATGACAAGGTGCCGATGCCGCCCGACGGTTACATTGTCTCCTTGGCTCCCTTCCACGAGCGTGGCCTTGTGATCCCCCTCATCCGTTCTTCCAGGGGCTGCTGCACCACTACCAGGTTGAGCTGCAGCACCTCAATCCCAATGGGATCTAGCACATCATGGCCTTCATCACAATGTGCGAGGGGACCTAGGGATCAAGCCGCACTTCGAGTTGTGGAGGTACTTCTTCACCAACTCCTAGCATAGGAAGAAGGACAGAGGCGGGGAGATCCCGGTGCCGATGGGATGCATGGGTGACTGAGTACATGCCCTGCCAGTTGTCTAGATCCAACAAGGGGTGGCACGCGCAGTGGTTCTACTTGAAGAACGACCCTACCGCCCCCTTGCCGGACTTCACCGGGCGCTTGATCGAAGAGGATCAACCGACGTGGCCGTGGGGGCCACCCGATAAGGAGAAGAAGAGGATGCGTGATATCCTCGAGGCCGTCATGTTGCTGAGGAGCCACTATATTTGTGGGGCCAACGTCATTGGAGCATATCACATGAGGAGGGTGGCACGCGCCCTCCCGTTGTTCGGGATGGTGCCCATCATGGAACTCGGTGGGACGATGCTCGCACAGGGGCCGCTTTGCAATAGTGAGATTGTGCAGCATGTCAAGGAGGCAACGGACGAGTCCAACATCGTGTTCATGATCTCGGGACATCTCATGATGCGGTCGGAGCCGGGCTTCATCGAGCTGCCGGGGGATTTGGGCTTTCGGGCCTCTATCGCACCGCTGCCAAATGATGCGGCCGTGAGGGTGGTGAATCGTGCCGTAGATGATTGGATGAAGAAGGAGAAGGGTGACAAGGAGAAGAAACGGCGGGCGAGGGAGCGGGGGAAGTGGCGCCAAGGCTTGTCAGAGGAGGAAGATGAGGAGGAAGAACAAGAGGAGGAGGGGGTGATAGCTCTAGGTCACCCATCCTGTGGGATGATCTAGCCATCGGGGATGAGGACCCTCCTTCACCATAGGTGGGGCCTTTCCCATGGCATCTCCTAGAGCAAGAGATGGAGGACTCACCCCTGGAGACGGCGGGAGCGAGTCACCCCCTCCACCTAGGCCTTCTATGGTGCCCCAAGAGCCGAGGAGAGCCAGTGGCTTCACCTCGTCCGAGTCTCCCGAACAAAGGGAGGGCTCAAAATGGCAGCATGATGAGAAGTCACGGCCAGGGTCTGGCGGGCCGGCCCCAAAACATCAGTGCCTGATGGCATCAAGGTAAGCTAAGAATTTTTTTGTTCTTTTGTTTTTTGATTAATTTTTCACCATGACCTAACTGCCGTAACTGCCACAGCGTTGAGGGGCCGAGACTCTTGCCCTTCGGCGGGTGTGCCGGGACCTGTCTGGCGCCATGCTGGAGGCTGGCGGGAGCATGGCCGGGGTGACCACGGGGTCGACCGGGGAGGCGTGGCCGTTGGTCACGTCTATGGGAAGGCAGGCAGCGGAAAGTGAGTCTAGGGCGCCCATGGTAGGCATCCGGGTAGACGGAGACAGCTCGGCCGGAGCCATCGTGCGCGCTGGGCAACCGAGGCTATCGTCCAGGCAGACGGCGGCACCCGTGGTGGGACAGATGGAGGAGGCCATGCCTGGTGCACCCACGGCAGGCGAGGTAGGCTTCCTTGTCTATGTCACCCACCCCCTCTACCGCTAGGGGGCCCGCTCTAGAGGAGTTGAGGTCTCGAGAGGGGTCGGCGCTGCCTAGGGTCGGCGCGGAGGCATCTTGGCCTCTGGTCTGGGTTGGCGGCGACACTCACACCTAGAGAGGACCCCAGATCAGGTGGGCCGATCATCAGGACCCGGGGTGACGCTCTTCACCCTCGATGATGCCATGGAGAAGAGGGAGTGGGGGAGCATCCACGCGGAGGTGGGGGTCATGGTCCATGCCTTACCACCATGCTGAGTTCACTGCAAGATGTCATCGCTCTGATTGGCCAGGTATAGTGCATCAGTGTTTTCGACCTTCATCTTCCCTTTTCTTGCCTTTTAAATCGTACCCTTTCTACAGGTTCTCATGGACCGCAGCCAGGAGAAGTCTACGTTCCTTCGCCACGAGAAGGGCATTTAGGATCGCCTTGTGGCAGAGGAGCAACTGTGAGCCACGGGGTCGGCTACGTGAACAACTGGCCACCTAGCTCGCTGCCTCTCATCAAGAAGTGGATGAACTTGCCCCCATTCACCAAGAGTTGGCCGACCTCCAGATCAAGTACACGGAGGCTCATGACAATGCCTGTGAATCTGGGGAGAAGCTCCTGGACCTGATCGAGAGTACATGCATAGACGCCGCAGAGATTGAGCAGCTACGGAAGGAGCATGATGACGCCTAGCAGCGGATTGACCTCCTAGAGGGCGAGCTCTAGGGGGAGAAGGATCTGAAGGCCATGGCAGAGGTGGTGATCGCTAGACTTGACATGGAGGTTAGCCAGTGCCAGGAGGAGGCACAGAACTTGGAGGCTGAGGTGGCCTGGTGGCATGATGAGGTGCGTAAGCTCTAGGCAGATGTGGACGGTAAGCCCCTGGTATTCCTTTGCTGTCCTTCTCTCTAGGAACCACGGTAGGCTTTTCGACATGGCTGGCGCATGTTTTGGGTAGGTCTTGATCATAGGCTCAGGACAGAGGTGATGAAGAGCCATAGCCTAGAGAAGGAGCTCAGCGAGGTGAAGGCCATGCTCCTAAAGGAGAGCGATGAGCACGATGCCCTGCGTGTTGCCGTCCAGCTGGTCTGTGATGACCTCGAGCTAGCCCTGACGTAGGAGATGAGCTCGCTCGTGGTCTGCGCCATCCGGATCATGGATTGGGCACATGAGATGGCAAGGGACATACTCTACTTCGGCGTTCGTCGGTCGGTCGTTATCGCTCGTTCTCACTATGAGAACATCGATCTAGAGACGATGAGCCAGGACTTTATGCCCAGTTACTCTAACATCGAGCTAGAAGACATCGAGAAGGATGTGGCCCCTCTGGTGCAGGACTTATCTACCAAGATAGAGGATGAAATCATCCTCCCAAAAAATTAGTTAGTTAGGCCAAATAGTGACCTTGTAATAAATGGACAAATTTTAATTTCTGCTATGGTTGAACAATCTCTTGGTTCTTCGTCCTTTTTTTATAAAAAGGTTAATGTGTTCCAACCCTTTCCGTGGTTAAGGCTATAAACCTTGGGATGTGGGTGAAACAACTTTGATCACGCTGGTGAGCAAAAACGCCGTAGCCGCTGGGCGTATGTTTCTTGCAGTCCGACCAATTTTACTCAGGGTTTGTTTCTGCAGCCCTTACTTTGAGATCTTAACATAAGGGAGCATCAGGTGCAGAGAATGTCTCTGAGTAGATATACTCTTATCAGCCCCCGAGTGATGCTCGATCCCCCACCGTTGCCGGGGTCGGGTGTCACTAAAGATAGAGGGAATGATAGCAAAACCGATAAGAGAAAACATTTTTGTATTTTAGAAATATCATTCTTAAGCATATGCATAGGCTAGGGTTAAAAGTGACATAGCTACTCGATGTTCCATGCATTGGCGAAGACCTTGCCGTCAATGGTCTTGAGCTTGTAGGTGCCTGGTCGGAGCACCACCACGAGGGCATACGGTCCATCCCACGGCGGGGAGAGCTTGTGTCGCACCCAATTTTGCATAGCAAAACCAAGTCCTCATATATGTGCACCCAGGATGTCCAAACACACACATATATTACAAAATGCAATAGTATCAAAGTAAAGTACTTATTACATCGCATATCTCATCATAAAGTTAATACAAAGTTTGCTCAATGGCAATATTATTACAATCACACCAGAATAACTAGCCCAAACTGCCACAGGGACTCCAACTGGTGAATGTCTCCCAAGTAGTCTTGGACATCCTCTGAAAACTCTTCATATCCATTATCTATTACCCATCCGGGATTTTCATTGGATGTAAAGCAAGTGTAAGCTCACCATGCTTAGCAATTATATCAAAGGGATCTATGAGGCTCAAAAGGCTTGACACTGTTTGACTGCGTTTCGCAATTTTAGTTGATCAAGTTTTAGCATCCTGTATCACTACTTTAGTGAACAGTCCCAAATCCCAAGTGATATTAAAGTATAGTTAAGTTTATCTCAATTTCCAGCCATCCACCACCCATAGTAACCACTAATCTTGAAGGATCCAGACTGCTCGTATCCATAAGCATGGCTGTTATAATAGGTTAAATATTTCTGCAGAAATTATACATCTTTACCCACCGAGCCGTGATTCCCAATGCTGAGGTTCGCGAGACCCACTACACCTCTTCCCAGGAAGTGTGGCAGGGTTTCACTATGAAACCCTTAGCTAGTTGCACTAATAAGTTGTAGCTACAAAGGAGTGGCACACGTGGGCATCGCAGCACGGTACACACCCTAGCAGGAAAAGGAAAGATACCCTCTTACCCTTACTAGAGCTACAGACGAGCTAGTACAATCTAGTTAACAGGTTAAAGTTAGAGCCATATGACACTCGAGGTTGTACGGACCCTCCTGGGTTGCCGCTTCAGGATTAAGTCCTTATGGAGAGGCACTAGAGTACTCAACCCCGTACTCTAGCCCCCTATCTATTGCTAAAAAGCTCCATTTTATCACATTGTATATAGCCTTTAGTCATGTTTAACAATTATTTTATGTTAAGCGCTGCAGCATCTATCCAAAATGCCTACCCAAAAACCCCAAGTATCAAGGATATGTGGTACAAGTAATCATCTAGGTAAAGTCCTTAAAGGCATTTCAAATTAAACACATGCATGAATATGAATGGTAATAGTTCATAGGTAACAAGGGGCCTTTGGTACACTTGCCTTCCTCAAAGTTGTCCTGGAAGTACTGTTGATCCTGCTGTGGGTCTTCAGTCACCTCAAATGGCTCACCCTCTAATCGTGTTCCAATGACCAATCAAGCATCATTCCAATCATTACATGCATACAAGATAGACTTCTATTAGAACAGTACACCAAATAGTAAAAACATAAGTTGAAAAGCTTATAAATCTATTCTACGTATTGCTACGAACACGTGAGAGAAAGAATCACTCAAATCAGACTTAAAACGCGAAAGTTATGCATGAAATAAGATGTAATGGCATTTCTGTAAATAAACTAAATCTATTTTTGAATTAAAACAATTAAAAATATGAATATTCACGGTTATAGGACTAAGGATACTAATTCTGGAAAATGCAGGGTCTAAAGTGAATAAAAACAGGACTGAAAAACAATTACTTTGAATTAAACTAGACTGCGGGTTGAATCTACGAAAACAGAAGGGTTTTTCTGCAAAAGGGGCGCAACTTGACTGTGGGTTTGACCTGGCTGTTGACTGGCCAGACGCGTGGCACACTCCGGTTGGCGTGGTGCACCACGCCTATGGTGGGCGCGCTGATGTGGCGCTGCAGACCGAGTCCATGGTCCAACCGGTGGACCGGTTATAATCCCCGAAGGGGTACGTGATCTCGGCCATCCATCTAAAAACCAACGGCGCTGGTGTGCGCGGGTGAACCTCCAGCGGCAGCACAGTGACACCGATGATCCTCCATTGCCGGCAGCAAATGCTAGAATAGCGCTCGGGACCTCCCCATTCGAAACAAATAGTACGGCGATGATCTACAGAACCTAGCGAATCCACTGGAAAACAAAGCACGGGCAGGAACACGCCGGTGAGCCGGTTCTACGACGGCGCCATGGCCGGCGTTAACTGGAGATTGCCGGTACGGTGTTCCAGGGCATGAATTAGCGAATGGAAGGAACGGGGAGGTTGGGAAGCTCACCGCGAGTCCGGTGGAGGCATTCACGGCGTTCAGGATAGGCTCTGGAAGCAAAGTCGACGACTGCGGTGATCTGGAGAGAAAGAGAGCGCATGGGTGAGGGAGAATCTGAGAAATATGTGACCAATTCGTGAAACTAGAGGTACCTAGGGGCGTGGGGAAGCACGGTGGATCTCCGAGTGGTGTCGGCGTCGAGTTCTGAGGCGCATGTGAGAAGGAATTGCGGTGGAGGTGGGATTCGACTGCGAGCAGAGGATGGGAGAGGGAGAAGGGATGGCGTGGAGCTTTATAGGCTGGGTGGTGCGCGGAATAAGGAAGGGGAGCGAGGATATCAGGCAGGATTGGTCGCCTACCATATGTGGGTGACGGCGGTGGCCTTCCATGCCGACAGCGCCAACAGTGGCTGGAGAAGAACGGAAAGGGCTAGGAAAAGAAAGGAAATACTGGGGAAGAAGAAAGGAAAGGAAAGTGAAGGGCGCTAACAGGCGGGGCCAATAGTGTAGTGAGAGGGAAAACGGCTTGCGGGTGGCTAGCTGGTGGGGCCAGTGCGCAGTGAGAGGGAAAACGGCTTGTGGGCAACTGGCTGGCGGGGCCAGCACCTAGTGAGAGGGAGAGAGCGGACGGGTAGCGTGTGCGGGCGATGAAGGCCAAGCAGAGCAGGCCGAACTAGGCCGCGTGCGGTGCGTGCGCTGGATGAAGCGGAAAGCGCGTGGAGCGGGCCGGTGCAGCAGGCCGTGCGGGAGAAATGAGAAGGGAAGAAGGGCATGGCTGGGCCGCCAGTGGGCCAGCGCGGGAACGGGGAGAAAAAGGGACTGGGCTAGAACCTGGGGTTGGGCCAGAATGGAAGAAAGGTAATTTTTTTTTCAAAAACAAAACCTTTTGCAAATCTATTTTCTCTATTTTCAATTCTAAGCCAAATTCAAATAGAATTTGAATTCAACTTCAAATCATCTAACACTACTCTCAACCAAAAACCATATGCTTCGGCATGAATGTAACAACCATTATTTCTAATCCTTATAGTGTATTTTATTTATCCAATATTTATTATTTAGCCTAAGTTAAAAATTCCTAGAAATTTTAATAAATGCTAAGAATTAATTGCTAATTTGTAGTAAAAATTTTTGGGTGTTACAAACCTACCCCTCTTAAGATGAATCTCGTCCTTGAGATTCGGATGGTTCAAAGAGATTGGGATAGTCAGTTCTCGGATCTTCCTCTCTTTCCCAAGTTGTCTCATCCACTCTCTTTCCCAAGTTGTCTCATCCACAGAGTGTTTGTTCCACTGAACCTTGCACATTCTTATTATCTTGCTCCTTGTGATTCTCTCCGCTGTTTCCAAGATTCTCACTAGATATTCTTTGTATGATAGATCCCCTCGGATATCCAGTTCTTCCAAAGGTAGTTGTTCCTCAGGTACTCTCAAACATTTCTTAAGTTGCGACACATGGAAGACATCATGAACACCTGAAAGCTGCTCCGGTAATTCTAGCTGGTAAGCAACTTCTCCTCTCTTATTGATGATCTTGAATGGTCCCACATACCTGGGTGACAACTTTCCCTTGGTATGAAATCTCTTAACTCCTTTCATAGGTGAACCTTTGAGATAAACAAGGTCACCGATTTCAAACTCCAAATCTCTTCTTCTCGTGTCCGCATAGCTTTTCTGTCGAGACTGTGCAACCTTCAAGTTTTGCCTTATTGCTTGTACTTGTTTTTCTGCCAGTTGCAAAACATCTGGTCCAAAGACTTGACTTTCTCCCATTTGATTCCAAAACAATGGGGGTCTGCACTTTCTGCCATACAATGCCTCAAACGGTGCCATCTTCAGACTCTTTTGGTAGCTATTATTATAGGAGAATTCGGCATAAGGTAAACTCTTATCCCAACTTGTCCCATACTACAGAGCACAAGCCCTTAGCATATCCTCTAAGATCTGATTTGTTCTCTCGGTCTGCCTATCTGTCTAAGGATGGTAAGCTGAGCTAAAATTCAACTTAGTATCCATTGACTCATGCAATTTCTACCAAAAATGTGATATGAACTGTGTACCCCTATCTGAAACAATCTTCTTTGGTACTCCATGTAAACATACAATCCTTTCCATATATAACTCTACCAACTTTGCACCCGAATAAGTTATCTTGACTGGAATGAAATGTGCCACTTTTGTCAGATGGTCTACAATTACCCAGATAGAGTCAAATCCCCTCTGTGTACGGGGTAATCCAACTATGAAGTCCATTCCAACTTCTTCCCATTTCCACTCAGGTATCTTCATAGGCTGTAGCAAACCTGCTGGCCTCTGATGTTCTGCCTTTACTCTTTGGCACGTGTCACATATGGCCACATGTTTAGCTATATCTCTCTTTAGTCCATACCACCAGTATCTCTCTTTAAGATCAAGATACATTTTAGTACTCCCCGGGTGTATGGAATAGGCTGAGTCATGAGCTTCCCTCAAAATAGAGTCCCTAATAGATTTCACTTCTGGCACACAAATCCTTTTGCCAAACCATACTGTCCCTTGGTCATCCATGTGGAATCCTAGGGCTTTACCAATCACTATACATTCTGCAATATCCTTGATCCTCTCATCATTCAGTTGTCCCTTACGAATCACTTGTTCCAGAGTAGGTTCTGCCTCTAACTCCATGGTGTTAGCCACAATACCCAAATTCAGGTATTTGAACTCCTCACACAACTCTTTAGGTAGTTGAGTTGTATAGGCCATGTTCACATAACTCCTACTCAAGGCGTCTGCTACAACATTAGCCTTTCCCGGGTGATAGTGTATATCCAAATCATAATCCTTGATTAACTCTAGCCATCTGCACTACCTCAGATTTAGATCTGACTATGTGAATATGTACTCCAAACTCTTATGGTCCGTATAAATCTTACACTTATGTCCAATCAGCACTAGTAGAAAATAGACCTTTTGTCTCGGCACCATTTTCGGAGTTACTCTCGGCATTTTTTGAACCCGGGAGTGAAGGAGATTTAATCCCGGCTATACCCTCGAGCTGGGAGTAAAGGTCGCTGCCCAACGCTGCTGGCTCGGCAGGCAAACCTTTAGTCCCAGTTCGAGGCTATAACCGGGACTAAAGATCGACATTTAGTCCTGGCTAGAGCCACTAACCGGGACTAAATGTTTAGTCCCGGCTGGAGGCTTTAGACGGGAATAAATATTGCTCTTTGTTCCTGGTTATAACCTCTAACCGGGAATAAAGCTTCTGCCAGTAGTTATTAAAAAAACAAATAGTTTTAGTTTATTAGTTTCATTTATATTCTTTTCTTAAGTATACTTTGATTTTTAGTGTCTTTTGTTGAAAAAATAGTTTTAGATTTTAGGGGAAATTATAATTTTCACACATAAGTTTTTAAGTTTTATTTTACTATATTTCGACGCAAAATTCTAGTGTTTTCAATCTATAATTCACCGTATTTCGTCTCATGCGGCACAAAGAAAAATGTAATAATAAAAATAATTATCAGAAAAACCTAAGATCTTGTGTGGGCCCATATTTTGGGGGTAAATGACTGCCAAAAAAATTTCAAGCCATTTCGACATAGGCGGAGTCGACGTGCTTCACAGAGGTATATAGAACCTTTCGTCGAACCCTATCAATACACCTAGGTTCTCTAGAATTCTGAGGTCTATGTGCTTTCCAGTGCTGGATTGGTCTCAAACTTTTTCTCAAGACTGCAAATGCCCTATGTGGGGCCACCGCAAAGTTTAAGATTTTTCTGAGCTAGTTTGGTGCTTTTTGCACTTTAATTGAATTTCCGCGCGAATTCACCGATTAATTATATGTTGAACTGAGTCCACCCCCGAAAAGATCCAGAATAGTGCCAAACTTTGACAAATTGTCTCTTGTGCCCTAGGTGACAAATCTCTATGGAGGTCGGCGCAAAATTCTAGTGTTTTCAATCTATAATTCACCGTATTTCGTCTCACACAGCACAAAGAAAAATGTAATAATAAAAATAATTATCAAAAAAACCTAAGATCTTGTGTGGGCCTATATTTTGGGGGTAAATGACTGCCAAAAAAATTTCAAGCCATTTTGACATAGGCAGAGTTGACGTGCTTCACAGAGGTATATAGAACCTTTCGTCGAACCCTATCTATACACCTAAGTTCTCTGGGATTCTGAGGTCCACGTGCTTTCCAGTGTCAGATTGGTCTCAAACTTTTTCTCAAGACTGCAAATGCCCTGTGTGAGGCCACCGCCAAGTTTGAGATTTTTCTGAGCTAGTTTGGTGCTTTTTGCACTTTAATTGAATTTCCACGCGAATTCACCGATTAATTATACAATTATTGATGAAGAACTTAAAGATTTACGTTAAAATGATGTGAAAACAAATTTACTACCGAAAAACAATAGATTTAATGATTTTAATTAAAGTCTATATTTTTGCATTAACAAAAATAGTGATTATTAGTTGCATTATGTTCAATATTTATAATTAAAAAGACAATAGTTTAGGTCACATATTTTTCTTATGTGCAGTAAATCAAAATAAATTTTATTACTTTTTTAAAAAAATATTACGCCTAGTATTTAATTTACTAAGCAAATAATAAGAATTTAACATTTAAATAAAAAGAAATATATATAATACACTGACCAACTAAAAAATTGGCGCGAAGTGAATTTTCTAGCCCCCTTTAGTCCCGGCTTCGATCACGGCCCGGGACGAAAGGTGGGCTGCATTTGGCGGCCTGCCAAAAATTACCTTTAGTCCCGACTAGTGGTTGGAGCTAGGACTAAAGGACCTTTAGTCCCGGCTGGTTATTGGAGCCAGGACTAAAGGTGGACCTTTAGTCCCGGCTGGTGGTTGGAGCCAGGACTAAAGGTGACCTTTAGTCCCGGGCAATGTTAGGAGCCGGGACTAAAGGTCCCTCTCCTATATACACCAGCTCCCTTCTCTTCCTCCTCTCACTTCTCGTCTTCGACTTCATCGTCATCAGCGAGCCACGCCGCCGCCAACCGCCGCCGATTCAGCTCCCCATCACCAGATCGTGGATCCCCGCCACCCCGACGCCGCCCTCCTCGCCGGAGGAGCCCCCGACACAACGCCCGTCACTAGAGGAGCCCCCGAGATGATGCCCCACGTGCACCGCCTCTCGCCGTGGCCCCCACGCCGGCCTGCACGCGCCACCGGCCTCCCCACCGATGCCCCCCCCCCCCGCAGGCACTCCACGATGCCGGAGCGTGCCTCCCCACTGACGATGCCCCCTGTGGGCACTCCACGACGCCCACGCGCCACCTCTCGCCAGCATCTGCACGACGCCCCGTGCGCGCTGCCTCTCACCGCAGCCCACGCCGGCCTCCACGCGCCACCGGCCTCCCCACCGACGGTGGCCCCCCGCGGGCACACTCCACGCGACGCCCGCGCTCGCCTCCCCGGCCACCGACGCTGGCCGGCCTCCCCGCGCAGGCACCACCGCCCCCGGCCATCAATAAGTATATAATTATTTATAAATTTTATTTTTTATATATATGAAATGTATATGGAAGTATATGAAATTATATGTATGAAATGTATAAATTTATGTTATATATAATGTTATATATAATACTAAATTTCATTTTATATGTATGAAATTATATGTATGAAATGTATAAATTTACAAGTATAATACTAATTAAATTTCATTTTATATGTATGAAATTATAATAATGGGTTATATATATATATATGAAATGTATAAATTTATATTTATATCTATGAAATGTGTATGAAATTATATGGCTAAACCCTAAACCACCCTATATATATGTAATCCATTAAAATTATATATATGACATGTATAATTTTTACTTAGGAAAAAATCTATTGTGGAGTATGAAAAAAATTATATATCTATGAAATGTGTATGAAATGTCTATGAAACCCTAATTGCATAATTATTATTTTATAATTGTTTAGGCTCTCTATGGCCGACCCGAGAGACGATGACCTGGAGGCGGAAATGATGGATATTATCAACGCCGGCACTGAACATTGTGCCGATGTTGATAATGACCAGCAGGAAGACAACGGGAGTCAATACTTGAATCTCGATCATATTGTTGAGGAAGTTGTTCATGAAGATAATTCCGGCGAGGTATATATTTCTCAATATCTAGCTCTCATTTATTTATTATGCATACATGTAGCCCACTAGATCGACCTTCGTTTTATAATACGTTTTGTGTTTCTATGCGTACATAGCTAAGGAAGCAGCAGGAGCAGAAGCACTTCCACCTACCTCCAGCTAAACTAAGGCGGATGGTGGAAGCTGAGCAGAAAAGAGGTGGCAAGCTCGTAAGCCCTTGCCACCATCAGACTTTGACCGCACTCTTAGCAAGATAATCAAGAAAGCTGCTAAAGCAGGGAAAACTGTTGCACAACTCAGAGAACAAGAATTGCAATCAGTCCCTCCTCTAGTTATTGCTAATGAATATGGTTCAAACATAGATATGCTGGATATGATGGAAATACCTGCTGATAAAGAAGTGGATATGGCGGAACTTGCTAACTTTTATGCTATGAGAGGTATCGACCTTAGCGATTTCCTCTTCAAAAGTGCGCCGGTAGCGGATGAATGGCAGAAATATGAGCATGGCAGGAGTCTATAGAATCCTAAGAGAGGGTGTACTGATATTGGTTTCATTGATCCACATATCGTATTCAAAAATCCTAAACCCCAACCAACATGGAAAGCAGAAACGGAGGCCAATATCAAGATGTTCTTAGAGAAGCAACGTGACAAGAAATGTATACTCTTCCCCTACAACTTTAGGTAAGTGTTCATAATGTCGACGATCGTGTATCCATATATATATGTTCATTGTACCTGTGAGCTAATTAATGAGTGTTAATGGACATGGCAGTGAACACTGGATATTGATGGAACTCGATCTGGAGAAAGGTCTTCTAGGCATTTGGGACTCGATGAGAAAAGAGCAAAAAGAGTTCCAAAAGATGATAGATATTATTCAGAGGTAATTGCAGTCTCACTAGCAAAACTATTCCAGTCTCTCTGCATGCAAATTAATGGTCCAAATATTTTTTATGTTATTTGGTAGTTGTTGGGAAAAGGTCTGTCAGGAACACCATATGAAACGCAAAGTGCCACTGAAAGTAGTGCTATACAAAGTAAGTACTATATACCTACCTTAGTTCAATTTCCCTATGCTCGGATGATGACGAATCTTTTTCTCATAAAGTGGGTTCTGCTACAGCCCCAGGGGACCAATCTCTGTGGATACTATGTTTGCGAGTTCATGAGAGTGTGCTAAAAAAGAACTAGTCTAGAGGAAAAAGGGTAAGTGTACACATATATATATTCTTCATACATATATTTATATATATATATATATATTCGTGATAGATACAATTTATTTATCATTATTCTTGATACATATATATATATATATATATACTAATATACTTTTTCTTTATCTCATATCTCAAATTGAAGACTCGTTGGTTGAAGAAAAAACCTTGGACACACACCATCTCAAAGCAATCCAAGAGACAATAGGTGGATTTCTGAATGATCAGGTCTTAACTCCCGGCGGCGAGTTTTACTATGACCCAAATATGTGATGATGAAAGCCAAATTTCATATTGATCCAAAGAACATGTGATGATGAAATGTACAATTAATGCAAACTTTACATGTGACGATGAAATGTAATATTATGTTTTAGTTTACTTTTACTTGTGTTGCTTACGTGCATTGATCGAGCGAAAACTTTACAGTATGCACGCGTATACGTATATTACTTTGCAGCGAATAATGCATATTTGAAAACCAAATTAAAACAAAAAAGAATCATCAATTGAAATAAGCAGGAAAAGAAAAAAAAGACCCTTTAGTCCCGGTTGGTAATACCAACCAGGAATAAAGGGGCCAGCCCAGGCGTGGCTACCTTTTTAGTCCCGGTTGGTATCACCAACCGGGACTAAAGGTCCACTTCTATTCCCGGCTACTAACCCTTTATTCCCGAACTCCTATTCCCAGCTGCGTAACCGGGAATAAAGGGGGTTGGCAGTCGGGAATAGAAGCCCTTTTTTTACTAATGCCTCCAGATCTTGAGAGCATGTACCACAGCTGCTAACTCTAGATCATGAGTCGGATAATTTAACTCATGTTTTCTCAGTTGTCTAGATGCATAGGCAACCACTCTGCCTTCTTGCATAAGAACGCCGCCTAGACCTTGCCGTGAGGCATCACAATAGATAGAGAAGCTTTTGGTGAGATCAGGTAAGATGAGCACTGGGCCAGAAGTCAGTCTCTTCTTCAACTCCTCAAAATTGTCCTGACATTGCTTAGTCCATACAAATTTAGCATTCTTCTCTAACAAAGCAGTCATGGGCTTGGCTAACTTAGAGAATCCCTCGATGAATCTCCTATAATACCCAGCCATACTCAAAAAACTCCAAATCTCACTAACATCCTTAGGTGGCTTCCAACTCAACACATCTCTAACCTTCTTGGGATCTACTGCTACTCCTCCATTAGAGATTATGTGACCAAGGAAAGATACTTCTTTTAGCCAGAACTCACATTTGCTAAACTTGGCATAAAGCTGATGTTCTCTAAGCTTCTGCAACGCCAACCTCAAATGTTCTTCATGTTCTTCTTCATTCTTAGAGTACACTAATATGTCATCAATGAACACAACGACAAACTTGTCAAGGTACTCCATGAACACTTTGTTCATCAGATACATGAAGTAAGCAGGTGCATTTGTCAGACCAAAAGACATGACTGTGAACTCATACAGTCCATATCGGGTCACAAAAGCAATCTTGGGGATGTTAGTACGCCTTATTCTCAACTGATGGTATCCAGATCAAAGGTCAATCTTGGAAAACACATAAGCCCCTTTCAACTGGTCAAACAGGTCATCGATTCTAGGCAGTGGGTACTTGTTCTTAATTGTGACCTCATTAAGTGACCTGTAATCTATGCACATTCTCTATGTATCATCTTTCTTCTCTACAAATAGTACTGGTGCACCCCAAGGTGCAGAACTAGGTTGAACATAACCCTTATCTAACAATTCCCTTAATTGTTTCTTAAGTTCTGCTAATTCATTCACTCCCATTCTATAGGGTCTCTTAGCTATGGGTGCAGTTCTAGGTAAAAGTTTAATTATAAACTCGATGTCTCGTTCAGGTGGCATACCTAGCAATTCCTCAGGGAAGACATCTGGGTACTCGTTTACTATCCTTATATCTTCTAAGGTTGTGATTTCCAACTGATTAACCCGGTAGATTTCTGCAGCTGACTGTGTTGCCACATACTCAATTTTCTCTCCGGATGGAGTGGTAAGATTCACGGAGCTATTACCACAATTAATAACTGCCTTCTGCAACCTTAACCAATCCATACCCAAGATGACATCAATACCAGACGAGTTTATGACTACAAGGTTTGGTTGAAATTCTACCCCCCTTATGCTAAGACTAGCAGCTAAGCATATCCACTCTGCTTTCATTTCCCCTCTAGGTGAGCTTACTAACATGTGTTTCTTCATAACGCTTACTAGAATACCATGCTTCTTTATAAATGTATATGCTATGAAGGAATGCGAAGCACCAGAATCAAAAAGTACTATAGCTAAGTTTGAGTTGACCATAAATGTACCGATCACCACATCTGGTGCCTCCTGAGCTGTTTCAGCAGTCACATGGTTCACCTTCCCCCAAACATAATTCTACTGCGGGTTAGCCGTTGTGGGGGTATTAACCCCTATACCCTTACGGCTAGGCTTGGGCCGGCCTAGTCCAAGGGGTCCAGTCCACCTGAAGACGACGCGCGGTTCGACTGATCTGCTCAGAGTCCCACGTAAGGAGCCAAGGCAGACTTGGAGATCAAGCAAGATCCTGGTCGGTTAGAATAGGAATCCTTATCAGGCCACCTATGGCAATTGTAACCGGTTAGGATTAGTTTCCAGATCTGTAACCCTGCCCCCTAGACTATATAAGGCGGGCAGGGGACCCCTCTAAAAGACAACTCATTGACATACAGCAATACAATCAGACGCAGGACGTAGGTATTATGCCTTTACAGCGGCCGAACCTGGATAAAATCTTGTGTCTGTCTTGTGTCACCATCTTGTTTGTGGCTTGCGCATCTGTCTGCCGATAATCTACTACTTTGGGCATACCCCTAGGTAGACTGTGAACCACATTTCGTCGACAGTGGAGCACTAGGTAGGGGTCCCCTTTAGGGGTTGTGCATGCTGATCCTAGGCGAACCAGATGGGAATTTTCTTCGTCAACGTCAACCGCGGTGACTTGGCTTCTCATGGCTGGCGTCCTTCAGCAACGCGTCACGGCATGATGATCTTGATCGGCCTCGACGGTGGCGTACCAAGAAACTTGTCCCATGCTGATCGGATCCGAGATCCCACCGTGATGCCTAGCTAGCTTGTAGACATGATCTAATCTAACTCATGGCGGACATGCAACCAATCAAAGAAGGCCAAACCAGGATGTCTGCGATCAACTTGCATGTATATATGCATCACATGCAAGCTTCACGTACTTGCATCTACGTACATGACCACGCAAGCGGCAACTTGGCCCTGATCAAGCAGCGACAAGCAAGCAAGAGTTCTAAGTCTGACGAACACGTAACCTGCACGGCTGCACCGACTCCAGTTGAAACCTTCAACATCGTGCGCCAACCGCCACGACCAAGCCGGGAGCATCTCATCTCATGACCACAAGATCTCCGACGGCGACATCATCGCCGAGATGAGATTCCAAGCCATCGAACAAGCTGTCCGAGTCATTGGCGAGCCACAGCGAGCCATCAAGCAAGCCACGCCGAGCCGCGGAGCGAGCCACGCTGAGCTCTGACCACCTCAACCACCAGACCACGTCGACCACGTCCCGAGCGGCTCCGTCGAGCTCCAACCACCTTGACCACCAGACCACGTCGACCACGTCTCGAGCGGCTCTGCCAAGCTCCGACCACCAGACCACGTCGACCACGTCCCGAGCGGCTCCGCCGAGCTCCGACCACCAGACCACGTCGACCAGGTGCCACGCAACTGTTTGCTTGAAAAGACAAGATGGCAGTATGACGTGCTATACCCGTCTACTTTTTTGACCAGACATGTCAGATTGGACTTGACGGGGCAAGTAATTAAATACAAAAGATAATAGTACCAGTGGCATATGGTTTTTCTCCGCACTTCTCATGCTCGGAGACTGTCCAGACTACCGTAGTGCTCAGGGACTGTCTAGACCATAGTCATGCTCAGGAACTGTCCAGACTACCGTCGTGCTCGGAGACTGTCCAGACTACCGTCGTGCTCGGATACTGTCCAGACCACCGTCGTGCTTGGGAACTGTCTAGACCACTATCATGCTCGGGGACTGTACCGATCACCCTCATGCTCGGGGACTACCTCGACCACTCTTCGAATATTGCTCGGAGACAGCTCTCCTCAGCTACATGTGACTTGTACTCACATACAGTTGAGAGGCATTTACTTAGACCTTGCTACAAGGCTCATACCTCGCCTTCCAGCAAGCTCGGGGACTACATCGGTATGATGCACCTGCCGGTGCATCTCGTATCGCCTGTACGACGATTGGATTCTTAATTTAACTGGGAATTCTTTTTAGACCCTGGCACCACGTGCCTACATCACCTACTACCAGGCTCAGAGACTAAGTGGGCACACTTCACCTTGCGGTGAATGTGTTATTTTATCGACCCCTACGCTCTGACTGTTGGCTAGAACTACTATTGTCCAAGGGTCACTTACATTTCTTTTCAGAAATACAAGTGGGCACACTCGATAAGGAAAGAAATCTTTTTCTTTTTTCTCTTTAGAGCACCATGCATTCTTCGGACAACCGAAATCTTCAGCTATAATCGTGGTCTACTACTCTCTGTTCTGACCAGAGTACTGGCACATTCGATTGGTCAATGTTTCAACCAGTTGGAGATGACACAAAGATAGATTGCATTAGCCAAAGGAGATCGAATGACGTGTCACAGCATAATACATGGCGCTCGGGGACTAGCTGTGGGGGTATTAACCCCTATACCCTTACGGCTAGGCTTGGGCCGGCCCAGTCCAAGGGGTCTGGTCCACCTGAAGACGACGCGCGGTTCGACCGATCTGCTCGGAGTCCCGCGCAAGGAGCCAAGGCAGACTTAGAGATCAAGCAAGATCCTGGTCGGTTAGAATAGGAATCCTTATCAGGTCACCTATGGCAATTGTAACCGGTTAGGATTAGTTTCCAGATCTGTAACCCTACCCCCTAGACTATATAAGGCAGGCAGGGGACCCCTCTAAAAGACAACTCATTGACATACAGCAATACAATCAGACAGATGACGTAGGTATTACGCCTTTACGGCGGCCGAACCTGGATAAAATCTTGTGTCTATCTTATGTCACCATCTTGTTTGTGGCTTGTGCATCTGTCTACCGATAATCTACTACCTTGGGCATACCCCTAGGTAGACTACCGACCATATTTCGTCGACAACCGTCCTCTTGGGGCATCTATTGGAGTAATGTCCCGACTCTCCACAATTGAAGCATTTATTATCATTAACTGCATTTGGCGCTTTTGGTGCGCCATTCTTCTGTGGAGCATTGGGGGCATTGTTCCTCATAGGTACATTGTTGGGCTGCTGCTAGCGCTGAGCTGGTGCCTTGTACTGCTGCTGCTGCTGTGCATGCTGGGGTTGCTGGTTGCGGTTGAGACCTGACTGACCTTGATAGCGCTGCTGAGGTTGAGCTTGTTGAGGGTTGGCACGGAAGCGAGAGTTGCTCCCGGATTGCTGTCCTTGAAACTTCCTCTTTTTGTCCTCCATCTGGTGGCGCTTGTTCTCGATCACCAAAGCCTTATCCACCAGCTGCTAGAAGTTAGCAAAAGTATGAGACAACAACTGGTACTAGAGACCATCATTTAAGCCCTCCATAAACAGCTCCTGCCTCTTCCTGTCCTCATCTACCTCAGTTGGTGCATACCGTGACAATTGTATGAACTTGTCACAATATTCAGCAACAGTCATGCTCCCCTGCTTGAGAGCCAAGAACTCCTTCTTTAGCTTCATCAGTCCCGTAGGCACGTGGTGAGAGCGGAAGGCACTGCGGAACTCAGCCCAAGTGATGGGATTAGCTTCGGTACGGCCGAAGCGGAATGAATCCCACCAATCCAGTGTAGCTCCTTGCAACTGTCTAGAAGCATATAAAACCTTCTCCTTATGATCACACTGGGCAATCTCCAGTTGCCTCTCAATGGCATGTAGCCAGTCGTCAGCCTGGAGTGGGTCAGTAGAGTGCTTGAATACAGGTGGGTGTCCTTTCAAGAACTCTCCCCTCTTATCTCTGACATGAGGGGGTGCATTCCCATTCCCTTGCCCCATGTTCTGCATGTTCTGGGACATCTGCTGAAGCAACTATGTCTGCATCATCATCAGCTGCTCCATGGTGACTGGAGGAGGTGGTGGCAGGTCCTCGCCTCCCTAGTTGTTCCTCCTGGTGTTCACCATCTATAGATGCATCATATAAGTCTCACATGTCCAAGCATATAACTCTTAAAAGATAATGGTGTAACAAGAGTAGGTGTCACAAGATCAAGACAAGAGATATATGTAGGGTATACAAGAAGATATTTGTGCTGAACTTTTCCGGCGAGTTGGACAACAGCAGTGCAGTAAAATGAGCATATATCACTCTCTGTTTATCATCTGATTCCATATTTGACCTTTCTGAAAATCTTATGAAATTCTCTACAACTTGCATTTAGAACACTTTTTTAGATTCTGACGTTTACTTAGTCAAATACAGACGACAAGCAGTACTATTCTAGAATTCTGACAGCACAGAAACCTCAACTTACAACAGCTGTATCTCACAATTTATAATAGGTATTGAGGTGATTCCAGAGCCAAAAGAAAAATGTTGAAGTATACTTATCTCCATAAAATTTTCATAACTATTGGACATATAGAATATGAGATTTGAACTGATAAAGACAGACTGCTCAGAATGATACAGAATGGACAGCGTGATAAAACGAAACCCAACTATTTATTCATAATATTCCTTAAACCTTAACCTTAACTAAATGACCGTGGACATGCCCACAAGTCATTACAATCATATCAAAGATCCAAATCAAACATTGTTCATAATGATAAACATCCAACCATGCAAGTAACACTTGTTCAACCATTAAAAGAAAGAAACTAAACATTCTCTCGTGCATCTACGCGTGTTTATTACATATTTTTAAGACTCTCCTATGGGTATGGGTCGACATTGGTGCTGGTGTTGGGGTCTCCAAACTCTCCTCTATTCCTCGGGGGCGACTGAGTAGGTACACCTGGCACTTCCACATCTGGACCTCCTTACTGCTGCTTCAGTGTAGCATTCTCACGGGCAAGCTGCAGATATGCCTTCCCCATAACATCGAGCTTGTCCAGGGCCTGATCCAAGTCAGTGTTGGTCTCAGCCAAGCACAACAAGGTAGACCTCAGCCTCAGGTTTGCCTCTCCAAGTGGTGCAGCGATGTTGCATGTAGACTGACCGCTCCGACGGCGGTGTCGTCGAAGTGGCGGTCACGGTTGACCACCAACACCTATCGAGCTGTGTCCTTGATGACGGCCACACATGTGAGCCATGTAGTGATGGTGTGGTGGATGTAGCGCACCCGAGTCCCCTCTCAGATGTATACTTTTGTCTCCCAGAAGCCGGTGTAGTCGGGGTGGGTCCAAAGCTCCGTCCTATACTAAACAGTGCCTCCGGGGTGGTAGCGATGTACAAGTGCGAGAACCTTGGGGTGGTAGTAGGCATCACCCTCCAAGTCATAGTGGATCTCCACGGTCCACCCCTGAGCCAACAATGCATTGTGATCATCATCACTGTCATCACCCCCATTTCCACCGTCTCCTCCATCATCACCACCATCACCACCATCTCCACCATCATCACCTCCATCAGCATCAGAATCATCAGAGTCATCTCCATCATCAGGGTCACCAGCTCCCTCCTGGCCAACCTATCCATGCTCCTCCATAGGATCCTCCTCAGACTCCTCTATCTCAATGGGCTCCTCGAACATGGGCCCCTCTTCTGCTTCTTCATCCATTGGATCTTCCAGCACGTCCTCCAGAGGTTCCCCCATGGGCACCTCCACAGGCGGTTCCTCTTCTTGGTTCCTCAGAGCTTCCACCAGATGTGCTGGGACACGCTTACCCAATGTGAACCTGGTCCTCCTGGTGGGCATCACGATGGTCCTCTTGCGTGGGGTCTGCTTGGTGCGGGCCATCTATAAGAATGAAAAGGTTGAGTATTAGAACAAAGTAATTTTTGGCAACAGATAAAGAACAGAATATAAGCAAAAATTTTATAACAAATTAAAGGTAGTAAAATAAAGATAATGTGATCCTAGAAACATCCATTTCTAACTAGGTTGATCGTCCTACAGTCAGTTATAGCTCTGATACCAATTTGTCGCACCCAATTTTGCATAGCAAAACCAAGTACTCATATATGTGCGCCCAGGATGTCCAAACACACACATATATCATAAATTGCAATAGTATCAAAGTAAAGTACTTATTACATCGCATATATCATCATAAAGTTAATACAAAGTTTGCTCAATGGCAATATTATTACAATTACAGTGGAATAACTAGCCCAACTGCCACAGGGACTCCAACTGGTGAACGTCTCCCTAGTAGTCCTACACATCCTCCGGAAACTCTTCATATCCATTATTTGTTACCCATCCTCAAAGTTCATAGGTAATACAAAGTTTGCTCAATGGCAATATTATTACAATTACAGTGGAATAACTAGCCCAACTGCCACAGGGACTCCAGCTGGTGAACGTCTCCCTAGTAGTCCTAGACATCCTCCGGTAATAGTTCATAGGTAACAAGGGGCCGTTGGTACACTTGCCTTCCTCAAAGTCATCCTAAAAGTACTGTTGATCCTGCTATGGGTCCTTTGTCACCTCAAATGGCTCACTCTCTAATCGTGTTCCAAATCACCAACCAAGCATCTTTCCAATCATTACATGCATACAAGATAGACTTCCATTAGAACAGTACACCAAACAGTAAAAACATACATTGAAAAGCTTATAAATCTATTCTACGTATTGCTACGAACACGTGAGCGAAAGAATCACTCAAATCGGACTTAAAACGCGAAAGTTATGCATGAATTAAGATGTAATGGCATTTCTGTAAATAACTGAACCTATTTTTGAATTAAAACAATTAAAAATATGACTATTCACGGTTATAGGACTATGGGTACCACCACGAGGGCGTACGGTCCATCCCACGGCGGGGAGAGCTTGTGTCGCACCCAATTTTGCATAGCAAAACCAAGTCCTCATATATGTGCACCCAGGATGTCCAAACACACACATATATCACAAAATACAATAGTATCAAAGTAAAGTACTTATTACATCGCATATCTCATCATAAAGTTAATACAAAGTTTGCTCAATGGCAATATTATTACAATCACAGCGGAATAACTAGCCCAAACTGCCACAGGGACTCCAACTGGTGAACGTCTCCCTAGTAGTCCTGGACATCGTCCGGAAACTCTAAATATCCATTATTTGTTACCCATCCAGGATTTTCATTGGATGTAAAGCAAGTGTAAGCTCACCATGCTTAGCAAGTATATCAAAGGGAGCTATGAGGCTCAAAAGGCTTGACACTGTTTGACTGCGGTTCGCAATTTTAGTTGATCAAGTTTTAGCATCTTGTATCACTACTTTAGTGAACAGTCCCAAATCCCAAGTGATATTAAAGTATAGTCAAGTTTATCTCAATTCCCAGCCATCCACCACCCACAGTAACCACTAATCTTGAAGGATCCAGACCGCTCGTATCCGTGAGCACGGCTGTTATAACAGGTTAAATATTTCTGCAGAAATTGTACATCTTTACCCACCGAGCCATGATTCCTAATGCCGGGGTACACGAGACCCACTACACCTCTTCCCAGGAAGTGTGGCAGGGTTTCACTATGAAACCCTTAGCTAGTTGTACTAACAAGTCGTAGCTACAAAGGAGTGGCACACGTGGGCATCGCAGCACGGTACACACCCTAGCAGAAAAAGGAAAGATACCCTCTTACCCTTACTGGAGCTACAGACAAGCTAGTACAATCTAGTTAACAGGTTAAAGTAAGAGCCATATGACACTCGGGGTTGTACGGACCCACCTGGGTTGCCGCTTCAGGATTAAGTCCTTATGGAGAGGCACTAGAGTACTCAACCCCGTACTCTAGTCCCCTATCTGTTGCAAAAAAGCTCCATTTTATCACATTGTATATAGCCTTTAGTCATGTTTAACAATTATTTTATGTTAAGCACTGTAGCATCTATCCAAAATGCCTACCCAAAAACCCCAGGTATCATGGATATGCGGTACAAGTAATCATCTAGGTAAAGTCCTTAAAGGCATTTCAAATTAAACACATGCATGAATATGAATGGTAATAGTTCATAGGTAACAAGGGGCCTTTGGTATACTTGCCTTGCTCAAAGTTGTCCTAGAAGTACTACTGATCTTGCTGTGGGTCTTCAGTCACCTCAAATGGCTCACCCTCTAATCATGTTCCAATCACCAATCAAGCATCATTCCAATCATTACATGCATACAAGATAGACTTCTATTAGAACAGTACACCAAACAGTAAAAACATAAGTTGAAAAGCTTATAAATCTATTCTACGTATTGCCACGAACACGTGAGCGAAAGAATCACTCAAATCGGACTTAAAACGTGAAAGTTATGCATGAAATAAGATGTAATGGCATTTCTATAAATAAACTGAACCTATTTTTGAATTAAAACAATTAAAAATATGAATATTCACGGTTATAGGACTATGGGTACTAATTCTGGAAAATACAGGGTCTAAAGTGAATAAAAACAGGACTGAAAAACAATTACTTTGAATTAAACTGGACTGTGGGTTTGAAAAACAACCGGGTTGAATCTACGAAAATAGAAGGGTTTTTCTGCAAAAGGGGTGCAGCTTGACTGTGGGTTTGACCCGGTTGTTGACTGGGCAGACGCATGGCGCGCTCCGGTTGGCGCGGTGCACCACGCCTATGGTGGGCGCGCTGACGTGGTGCTGTAGACCGAGTCCACGGTCCAACCGGTGGACTGGTTATAATCCCCGAAGGGGTACGTGATCTAGGCCATCCATCTAAAACCGACGACGCTGGTGTGCGCGGGTGAACCTCCGGCGGCAGCACAGTGACACCGGCGAGCCTCCATTGCCAGCGGCGAGGCAGCACGGCGGCGGACGCTAGAATAGCGCTAGGGACCTCCCCATTCGAAACAAAAAGTACGACGACGATCTACAGAACCTAGCGAATCCACTGGAAAACAAAGCACGGGCAGGAACACGCTGGTGAGCCGGTTCCACGGCAACGCCATGGCCGATGTCAACTGGAGATCGCTGGTACGGCATTCCAGGGCATGAATTGGCGAATGGAAGGTACGGGGAGGTTGGGAAGCTCACTGTGAGTCTGGTGGAGGCATTCACAGCGTTCGGGACGGGCTTCGAAAGCGAAGTCGACGACGGTGGTGATCTAGAGAGAAAGAGAGCGCGCGGGTGAGGGAGAATCTGAGAAATCCATGACCAATTCGCGAAACTGGAGGTACCTAAGGGCATAGGGAAGCACGGCGGATCTCCGGGTGGCGTCGACGTCGAGTTCCGAGGCACAGGTGAGGAGGAATTGCGGCGGCGGTGGGATTCGACTACGAGCAGAGGATGGGAGAGGGAGAAGGGATGGCACGGAGCTTTATAGGCCGGGTGGTGCGCGAAATAAGGAAGGGGAGTGAGGATATCAGGCGGGATTGGCCGCCTGCCATATGTGGGCGACGGCGGTGGCCTTCCATGCCGGCAGCGCCAACAGCAGCCGGAGAAGAAAGGAAAGGGCCAGGAAAAGAAAGGAAACACAAGGGAAGAAGAAAGGAATGGAAAGAGAAGGGCGCTGACAGGCGGGGCCAACAACACAGTGAGAGGGAAAACGGCTTGCGGGCGGCTGGCTGGCGGGGCCAGCGCGCAGTGAGAGGGAGAGAGCGGACGGGCAGCGCGTGCGGGCGATGTAGGCCAAGCGGAGTAGGCCGAACTGGGCCGCATGCGGTGCGTGTGCTGGACGATGCAGAAAGCGCGCAGAGTGGGCCGGTGTGGTAGGCCGTGCGGGAGAAAAGAGAAGGGAGGAAGGGCGCGTCTAGGCCGCCAACGGGCCAGCGCGGGAAGGGGGAGAAAAAGGGACTGGGCTAGAACCTAGGGTTGGTCCAGAATGGAAGGTAATTTTTTTTCAAAAACCTAACCTTTTCCAAATCTATTTTCTCTATTTTCAATTCTAAGCCAAATTCAAATAGAATTTGAATTCAACTTCAAATCATCTAACCCTACTCTCAACCAAAAACCATATGCTTCGGCATGAATGCAACAACCATTGTTTCTAATCCTTATAGTGTATTTTATTTATCCAATATTTATTATTTAGCCTAAGTTAAAAAATTCCTAGAAAATTTAATAAATGCTAAGAATTAATTGCTAATTTGTAGTAGAAACTTTTGGGTGTTACAGCTTGTGATGGTTTTTGTTGCTCTGGATGAGGCGGAGCACCAGGTCCCCGATGTTGAAGGCCCGACTCCGCACCCGACGGCTGTGGTACTGGCGCAGCGTCTGCTGGTACTTGGTCGATCGGAGGAGGGCAACGTCGCATGGCTCATTGAGCTGATCCATGGCATCCTCGAGGGACGCCTCGGCTCCTAGCTTGTTGTACGCCCTGACCCTCGGCGCCCTATAGTTGAGGTCGGTCAGGAGGATAGCCTCGGAACCATAGATCATGAAGAAGGGTGTGTAGCTGGTGGCCCAGCTAGGGGTCGTCCTCAAGCTCTAGAGCACCGCAGGAAGCTCTATGACCCAACGCCCACCAAACTTGTTCAACCGGTTGAAAATCCTATGCTTGAGACCTTGTAGGACCATGCCGTTCGCGCGCTCGACCTACTTGTTCATGCGAGGGTGCGCCACGGTGGCCCAATCAACACGGATGTGGTATTCGTCATAGAATTGGAGGAACTTCTTCCTAGTGAACTATGTACCATTGTCCATGATAATGGAGTTTGGGACTCCAAAGCGATAGACGATGTCGAGGAAGAATAACACGGCCTGCTCGGACTTGATCACGGAGATCAGCCAAGCCTCTATCCACTTTGTAAACGTATCTATGGTGACAAGCAAGTGTGTGTAGCCCCTAGGTGCTCTTTTAAGAGGTCCAACCATATCGAGCCCCCAGACCATGAATGGCCACGTGATGGGGATCATTTGGAATGCTTGGGCCGGCAAGTGGGTCTGTCGGGCGTAGTATTGACACCCTTCATAGGTGCGCACAATCTGCTCAGCGTTGGCCACCATGGTCAGCCAGTAGAAGCCCTATTGAAATGTTTTTCTGACCAGGGTTCTGGGTGCGGCATGATGTCTGCAGACCCCACCGTGAATGTCCCTCAGCAGTTGCCTCCCTTTTTCGATGGGAATGAAACACTAAAGGATCATAGTGTGGCTTCACTTGTAGAGCTCCTCCTCGACAATGATGAAAGACTTGGCTCAGTGTGCGATCTGCTGGGCCTCCGTCTTGTCCATCGGCAGCACCTCGTGGAGAAGCCAATCGAGTTACGGGGTCCTCCAATTAGCTAGAGGGTCAAGCCCTACCACTGGACCTTCATCAAGCTCCATGACTTTGGGGTCGGAGGGGCGGGCGGTCGGTTAGCCCTTGAGCCTAGGGCAAGTAGCTTGTCCTCGGCCTATCCCCGTTCCTCATAGCGGACCAAAGACTTGTGTTGATCGATGGCGAAGACGACCGTTGGCACTAGCTCTCGGCTGGACGCCATCTTCGCTAGTGTGTCGGCCGCCTCATTGAGCCACCTTGGGATGTGATTGAGTTCGAGCCATCGAACTTGTCCTTTAGCTGGTGGACTTCTCGGTAGTCAGCAGCCATCTTGGTGTCATGGTAGCTTCACTCCTTCATGATCTGACCGATGACCAGCTATGAGTCGCCTCGGACATCAAGCCGTCGGATGCCCAACTCAATGGCAATGCATAGGCCATTGATGAGCGCCTCATATTCGGCCACATTGTTGGAGGCGGGGAAATGGAGGTAGACCACGTACTTCATGCGTATCTCGAGGGGCGATATGAAGACCAGCCCCATGCTGGCGCCTCGGAAAGCTCTAGTTTGGTTTTGGTGAATTGATGAAACCCTAAGTGCTAACCTAGTTTATCAAGTGATCATGAGATAGGTAGCACATTCCAAGTGGAGAAGCAAATGAAGATCATGACATGACGACGGTGATGCCATGGTGATGATCAAGTGCTTGGACTTGAAAAGTAGAAAGAGAAAAATAAAAGGCTCAAGGCAAAGGTATAAATTGTAGGAGCCATTTTGTTTTAGTGATCAAGACACTTAGAGAGTGTGATCACATTTAGGTTTGATAGTCGTACTATTAAGAGGGGTGAAACTCGTATCGGAATACGGTTATCAAAGTGCTATTAGATGCTCTAACTCATTGCATATGCATTTAGGATCTAGTGGAGTGCTAACACCCTTGAAAATGTTTGTGAAAATATGCTAACACATGTGCACAAGGTGATACACTTGGTGGTTGGCACATTTGATCAAGGGTGGTGAAGTTTGGGAGCAAGGGTAAGAAACTCCACCGGCGGAGTGTCCACCCGTAGAGTGCGAACAGTCCGATGGTGCCACCGGTACCCTAGACAGAAAAGACGGAGGTCACTAGAAGTGACCGGACGCTGGCCTCGGTTGGACCAGCGTGTCCGGTCAGGTGTAACAGCGAAGATGCTGGCGTCGGTCAAATGACCGGACGCTGGGTCGCTCTATGACCAGACACTGGCAGGGTGCATCCAGTCAGTGCTGACGTACGCTGACGTGAGGAGCACAGGGGAGACGTTGAGTGACCGGACGCTGGGTGAATCCGGTCGGGCATGACCGGACGCGTCCGGTCATGAAAATTCGCATTTGGAACCTTACTGGAAACGACCGGACGCTAAGGTCCAGCGTCCGGTCACTTTCTAACTGACGCGTCTAGTCATCTCTTGACCGTTGGAATCTGACGAACAGTATTTGAAGCAGGTGACACGTGGCGTGTATCATGTGACCGGACGCTGAGGGCCAGCGTCCGATCGATCGGACCGGAGCGTCCGGTCACCCCGCACTGTACCCAGTGAAGGGGTACAATGGCTCTATTTCATGGGGGCTTCTATTTAAGCCCCATGGCCAGCTCAAGCTCACTCTCTTGGCCATTTGCATTGATATAGCAACCTTGTGAGCTTAGCCAAAGCCCTCCCACTCATCTCCATCATTGATTCATCATCGTTGTGAGATTGGGAGAGAATCCAAGTGCATTGCTTGAGTGATTGCATCTAGAGGCACTTGGTGTTCGTGTTTCGCTGTAGGATTCGCTTGTTACTCTTGGTGGTTGCCACCACCTAGATGGCTTGGAGCAGCGAGGATCGTCGAGTGGAGGTTGGTGATTGTCTCCGGCTCCGATCGTGGTGATTGTGAGGGGTTCTTGACCTTTCCCCGGTGAAGAGCCAAAAGGTACTATAGTAGATTGCTCGTGGCTTGTGTGATCCTCATCTTGTGTTGGTTGTGCAGCACCCTATTGAGGGTTTGGCGTGTGATGCCAATTAGCGCGTGAACCTCCAAGTGAGTGAATCGCCACAACGAGGAGTAGCTTGCCGGCAAGCAAGTGAACCTCAGTAAAAAATCATTGTGTTCATCCTTTGATTCCAAGGTGATTGGTCTTCATTGGTATTCACTCTAGTGATTAATTGATTGGTTCCTTCATCTACACGGCGGTATAACTTTCTTGATCACTCTCTTTACATTACCGCAAACTAGTTGTCAAGCTCTTTAGTGTAGCTAGTTGTGAGAGCTTGCTTGCTTAGTTGGTGTGGCTCTTTAGTTAGCCTTTGATAGCACACTAACATAGGGTAGTGTCATAGCTATTGTGTGAATAGAGACTATCTAAACTAGAATTGTGGTAGGTGGCTTGCATTTTGAGTAGGCTAGCGCATCTCTTGCTTCACCTTATAATTGTCTAACCTTTTTGTTAAGTGTTGTTGTAGAAATTTTTTATTAGGCTATTCACCCCCCTCTAGCCATTAGGACCTTTCAGCCTCTCTTCTTCAGCGACCCGTCAAAGTACATCATCTAGTACTCTTGGTCGATGGCTGCTGGTGGCATCTGGACCTCGGTCCATTACGCAACGAAATCGCCTAGTGCTTGGGACTTGATGGCTGTCCGAGGGGCATACGAAATGCCCTGACCCATCAGCTCGATAGGGAAGGATGTCATGACCGTCACCGGGTGTAACTCGAAGTAGTGACGCAGCTTCTTCTTGGCGATCAAGACGGCGTACAAGAGCTTCTAGATTTGTGGGTAGCGAGTCTTGGAGTCAGACAAGACCTCGCTAATGAAGTATACGGGGCGCTGCACTTTGAGGGCGTGTCCTTCTTCCTCCCGCTCCACCACCAGGGCGATGCTAACCACTTGTGTGGTGGCCGCGATGTAGAGCAGGAGCGGCTCTCCATCGGTCGGGGGACTAGGATTGGGGCTTTCGTCAGGATTTCCTTAACTTTGTCTAGTGCCTCCTAAGCCTCGGGAGTCCATGCAAACTGATAGGTCTTCTTCATAAGTAGGTACAGTGGGAGGTCTCATTCGTCGAGGTGCGAGATGAAACAGCTAAGCGCGGTGAGGCACCCCGTGACTCACTACACTCCCTTTAGATTGTAGATTGGACCCATCCTCCTGATGGCCAAGATCTTCTCCGGGTTGGCTTCGATGCCGCGCTCGGAGACGATGAACCCAAGCAGCATGCCCCTCGGGACCCCGAAAACGCATTTTTCAGGGTTGAGTTTGATGCCGTTTGCTCATAGTTTTGTGAAGGTCTACTCTAGGTCATCTACGAGCTGGTCGGTCCGTTTGGACTTGACTACGATGTCGTCTATGTAGGCCTCAACGGTTTGCCCGATGAGGTCTCCAAAACACTTGAGCATACATCGCTGGTATGTAGCTCCCACGTTTTTCAGACCAAAGGGCTTCGTGACATAGCAGAACGACCCGAATAGGGTGATGAAAGAAGTTGCGAGCTGGTTGGACCCTTTCATGGTGATCTGATGGTACTCGGAGTACGCATCAAGGAAGCAGAGGGTTTCGCACCCTGAGGTCGAGTCTACTACTTGATCTATACGTGGCAAAGGAAATAGATCCTTTAGACATGCCTTATTGAGACTCTTTCATGGTGATCTGCTTCACCAGCTTGGAGCCTGGTCTGATCTTCGAGGCATGCTCAGCGACTTCCCTCGAGATGCCCGGCATGTCTGAGGGTTTCCACGCGAAGATATCTATGTTGGCGAGGAGGAAGTCGACGAGTGCGCTCTCCTATTTGGAGGAAAGCATGGTACCAATGTGCACCACATTGCCCTCGAAGCTACTGGGGTCTATGAGGACCTCCTTGACGCCCTCCGCGGGCTCAAAGGATCTAGCCAACCGCTAGGAGTCGGGTGCCTCCTCGGTAGTTCCTTCCTTAATGACCGTGAGCTCCTCAGAGGCGATGATTGCCGAGGCATGCTCGTAGCACTCAACCTCGCACTCGTAAGTGTGCTGGAAGGTGGTGCCGATGGTGATGACCCCACGCGGGCCTGACATCTTGAGCTTTAGGTAGGTGTAGTTGGGGACGGCCATGAACTTCGTGTAGCATGGTCGTCCCAGGATGGCATGGTAGGTCCTATGGAATGCAACCACCTCGAAGGTGAGGGTCTCCATCCTATAGTTGGCTAGATCCCCAAAGGTGATTGGTAGGTCAATCTGCCCGAGTGGTATAGCTTGCTCCCCCAGCATGATGCCATGGAAAGGCGCCCCGGTTGGTCGGACGCACAACCGATCGATGCCCATGGCATCAAGTGTCTCGGCGTACATGATGTTGAGGCCGCTGCCTCCATCCATCAGCACCTTGGTGAGGCACTTCATGTTGATGATTAGGTCAACCATGAGCGAATACCTCCCCGGCTGCGGGATGCTATCCGGGTGGTCAGATCAGTCGAAGGTGATGGCAAACTCCGACCACCGGAGGAAAGACGGCGTGGCCGGTTTGGCCGCATAGACCTCGCGACATGCGATCTTTTGGTGGCGCTTGGAGTCATAGGCCGCCGTCCCATCAAAGATCATGAGGCAGCCGTCTAGGGTCGGAAAGCCACCTTCCTTCCCCTTGTCATCATCTACCGCTGGCTCAGGCTTCTTTCTCTGGTTCCCATTGTCAGAGCCATCGGACAGGAACCACTTCATGAGGGCACAGTCCTTGTATAGGTGCTTGACGGGGAAGGCATGATTCGGGCATGGCCCCTCGAGCAGCTTCTCGAAGTGGTCGAGAGCATTCTCGGTGGGCACCCGGCCACCTTTCTATTCGGTAGCCGCCATGAGCGAGCCCCCGTGCTGCTGCTTGTTCTTCTTCTTGTTCGGACGGTTAGAGGGGCCCTCGTCGGCGTCCTCGTCCTGCCTCACTTTGCCTTTGGAGCAATCAAAAATCGCTCCGACCGCCTCCTCGCCTGAGGCATGGCTGTCCACGATGTTGATAAGCTCCTTGGTGGTCTGAGAGCCCTTATGTCCTAGCTTGTGGACTAGGGACTCACAGGTGATCTCGGACAAGAAGGCTCCGATGATGTCAGCGTCGGCGACATCAGGCAACTCATTGCATTGCTTGGAGAAGCATCGGATGTCCACGCGAAGAGTCTCTCTGGACTTCTATTGGCAATTTTTAAGATCCTAGGGATTCCTATGGCACGTGTAGGTGCCCTGGAAGTTTCCCACAAAGATCTCCTTCAAGTTCGCCCAACTTTGAATCCGGTTGGGCGAAAGGTGCTCCAGCCATGTTCGCGCCGAATCGGCCAGGAACAAGGGGAGGTTGATGATAATGAAGTAATCACTATCCGCGCTGTCGGCTTGACAAGCAAGCCGGTAGTCCTCGAGCAACAAGCCATGGTTCAGATCCCCGGAGTAATTTGGGACATTGGTCGGCGGTCGATACCATGGCGGGAAAGCCACGTTGAGGATGTGCCGACCGAAAGCCTAGGGCCCCGGCAGATCAGGGCTCAGGCTCCAGTCTTTGCCGCTGTCGTAGGGTCCACCGTGATGAGGATGGTAGCCATGGTCGGCCTCCTCTCTCTTGTCACCCCTTCCGCGCCTATGAGCGTTTAGAGTGTTGCGTGCGTCACGGTTGGGGCCAAGACGCTCATGCACCAGGACCATGGCAAGTCCCCCGCCGTCGTGTGGTGCTTGGTGGACGGACACATCCCGGCCATTTCGTCCTGAAGACAGGCGCTGACTGGCATCGAGCATGCGTCGCCAAGACAGCGAGCTTTCCGCCTGTTGCACCGCTGCTCGCTCGAGCAGCGTGCGGATATCACGGTGGGCCCAACGATCTTCGTGTGTCGCAGGCTCTGGGAGCCTTCGGAGTAGGGCCGCCGCGGCAGCTATGTTCTGACTTACCCAGGCGAAGTGCGGGAGGGCTCTGTCGTCCTCGATGATCCTCTAGTTTACATCGCGGGCAATGGCTCATGCGCGGCCACCATCCCCGCGATGCTCGATCTCACGTTCGAGCTCCGCGCGCTCCTGCTCTAGCTGGAGGCGCGCATCTTTGAGCTTTTGATGCCACACCCTTAGCTATTCCACCTGCATGCAGGGAAGGGCCCCCGCATCTTCTTTGACTTTGTTGTCGAAGTCATTCAGTGGGGTAACCCCTCTCTCATGGATGCTTTTGACACGTCCTTCGGGGGTACCTACCATAAAACATTCTCGCGAGAGGTGATGGCTCCCCCTACTAGAGTCATAGTCGGAGATTGACTCTGAATTTCCCGCGAGAAGGTCGTGGAAAGACTCCACGACGTAATCGGCCATTCCCACGAATTCATCATCCGTGGGAGGTGGGCACATGCGCTGTACCGCGAGGTGACCAACGGTCCTCGCGGCATTGCGCAGACCGAACGGGAACGCTGTCGGGGCGTCCCGGGTGAGACATTTTGGGGAGAGTGGCTCCCCTCCGGCAAGCTACATCATGATGTTGGCGAAGGAGAAGGTGAGGCAGCGCACATCCTCCTGGGACGGTCAGGGTCCCAGGAAGGCATTGAGCTGACGCTCCAGCCTCCCGTAATTGAAGCCGAGGAGCTGGTCGCTCTTGGGGACACGGGCCTCCAGTGTGCGTAGTTGTAGCTTCTTGAGGGCCTCAATGGTTGCGTCGAGACCGATGGAGCAAAGAAGTTGGACGGGGGCAGGAGCCCGCGCCAGCTCTCCCTCTGTGGCGATGATGAAGTCCAGGCTCCCGAAGCGCACGTGCGCGCCCGGGACCTAGCTAACGCTATGGCTAGCCATCCGTGGCCTGTTGTGGACGACAAGACGTGCAAAAGGCCCCTACCTGGCGCACCAACTATCGGTGTTTCGAATCACCGGCTAGTAAATTTCTAGTTTGCGCATCTGACCCGGATGGCTGTGCTCACAGGACACAAGGATTTATACTAGTTCGAGCGGAACGTCCCTACGTCCAATCTGCTACTGCTCGTGTTACCGGTACTTGGTTTATAGTAGTGGTTACAAACAGGCGAGGGAGGTAGAAAATCCCAAGTCTCTAGTGAAAAGAGTGAGTCTGGTCGAGCTTTTTATCTACTATCGCGTGCCTAAGCCCTCAACCGCTCAGACGTGTTAGATGTCTCTTGGAATCCCCCCCAAGCTACATACTGTTCACCGAATCCGTTTTTTCTCTACCAAGTACTGTAGCCGAAGCCGGAGAAGCTCTTTTTTTCCCGGCTCCAGCTCCACGCTACAGTGTGGGGAGCTGGAGCGGGCGGGAGCTGTTGGATTTATTATGGGCTAGGCCCATTTATATATTCAATAAATCAATAACTCTATGGCTTGTAATTGTGGGTATTATTGTTTGTACCGGATTGGAAGTTAAAAGGACGTTGACTCAACTTAAATGATTGGAATTAATCCGTCTAATTTGAGAGGTTGAGAAACGGACAAAGGCGTGCCACACGCGCGCGCGCGCCGTCGCGCCGCCGGCCGGGCCGGGCTCAGGCTTAGGCTCGGGCTCGGGCCGGGGCGGGGCGTGGCGTGGCGTGGCGTGGCATGGCGAGGCGAGGTAGGCAGGCGGGCGGGCGTGGTGTGGTGTGTTAATTTTTAGCACCCACTAACTCGACCTGACGCTTGATCTCCCTGAGTCTCTCGGTCTTCCCGGCGCATGCTTCTATAGCCTCTTCGTCTTCTCGGTGAGTCTTCCAACTCCAGTTAAAATAGAGAACATACGTATTCCGGAAATCAGTTCAGTTGCTCGATCGCTTTCCTCATCTCGTAACTCTGCGCGCACGGAGAAGCGAGAGGGCAGGTGCCTCCGAAGCCCTTGTCGTTCGGGACCTTGCTCGGGGGATCGGCAATTAGGTTTTTGGGGAGCGTCTACGCGACTGCCCGAGAGTCTCCATCTCCGTACGTCGTCTTCTTCCCGATCGCCGGCGTTGCCTTCCTCGAGGAAATATTTTCTTCTTCTACGACATGTCGAGTGCTGGAACTTCTGAATTGCGGGCGGGAGGGTATGATCGTTTCATCTTCTATCTGTTTTACTTTCTACATGTTTCAGCAGTTCTTCTGTGTTGTTCCATATGTTGCCATCAGTTTGTTTCTTGTCGATTTATAAGATATCATATGTCTGTTTCTGCCAAATATATGCTCTGCGTATGTGTTTTATTTTTACAGTCATGTGGCTTCATATGTAGCCTTATGCTTGTTGCAAATATGAGATGTATATCATGCCAGTTTTTCTCTGTTATGGTTCATGAATCATCTTCACATGTTTTTGATCTTCATATGTTTCACATGATATATGATCTAGCCTGTATTTTCACGGATGAGATAATCGATATCATGATGTCAATGATTAATATTACTTTATATGTCATCATCATGCTATTAATTTATGGAATTAAAATGACATGGAAATTGCATATTATTCTAACAATCCAAAAACCTAATTTTAGGCATTTTTCTGTCAGAGGTTTTGCTGCTGTGTTAAAGCCTGATCCTTTTGATGGTAAAAACTTCTTGATCTGGAAAGCTAAGATGGAATTGTGGCTCACTGCAATGTCATGTTATCATGTCTCTGAGGGCAAACCTGCTAACTTGCCTCCTAAGGATGAGGCTAAGTTTAAGGCAGATGACAACCTCTTTCGAGGTGCAGTGATTAGCGCACTTGATCCAAAATTCTAGAAAAGCTATATCATCCTTCCTACAGGAAAAGAGCTGTGGGATGCACTTGTGGGAAAGTTTGGAGTTACCGATGCTGGTAGCGAGCTGTACCTCATGGAGCAGCTGTATGACTACAAGATGGTTGAGAACCGATCTGTAGTGGAACAGGCTCATGAGATTCAGGCACTAGCTAAGGAACTTGAGCTCTTTCCATGTGTCTTACCTGACAAGTTTGTGGCTGGCGGTATAATCGCCAAGTTACCACTTTCTTGGAAGGACTTTGCTACCTCACTCAAACATAAGAGACATGAGTTCAATGTTGAAGAGCTCATTGGTACTCTTGATGTTGAGGAGAGAGCGATAGCAAAAGACAATGGAAAGAGTGTTGAGACCTCTACTGCTAATGTGGTATAGAAGAGAAACTCTGGATTCCGCAAGTATAAAAAGAAGAAAAACCAGAACAAGCAAGAGAACACAACTAAGTCTGTTCAAACAGCACAGTTTAAAAAGAAGAACAACAACAAGAGAGATGGAGGCTGCTTTGTTTGTGGCAGTGAACAGCACTGGGCAAGTGAGTGTCCTGAGCGCAAGTTCAAGCAGGAAAAGAAATCAGCAAATGTTGTCACTACTGATACTGGAGAAGGAGCAACTGGGTATGGTAATTCTTTACCATTTGTTCTTTCAGTATGTAATTCACCTGAGTGGTGGATGGATAGTGGTGCAAATATTCATGTGTGTGCTGATGTTTCTCTGTTTTCTTCCTACCAGGTCGAGAGGTCTGGCGCCTTGTTGATGGGAAATGGGTCGCGTGCTCATGTTCTTGGTGTTGGTACGGTCATTCTGAAGTTTACTTCGGGAAAGACGGTGCCATTGAAGAGCGTGTAGCATGTGCCCTCCATCAAGAAGAATCTTGTTAGTGCATCTATGCTATGTCGAGATGGCTACAAAATTGTTCTAGAGTCGAATAAATGTGTTGTGTCGAAACATGGTTCCTTTGTTGGTAAAGGATATGATTGCGGAGGCTTGTTCCGCTTATCACTGCATGATGTGTGTAATAAAATGGTGAATTGTGTTAATATTTCTGATGAGTCAGATTTATGGCATTCACGTTTGTGTCATGCAAGTTTTGGCTGTCTTATGCGGTTAGCAAATCTAAATTTAATTCCTAAATTCAATTTGGTCAAAAAGTCTAAGTGCCATGTATGTGTTGAATCAAAACAACCCCGCAAGCCTCACAAGGCTGCTGAGGCGAGGAATTTAGCACCTCTAGAACTTGTTCATTCTGATTTGTGCGAAATGAATAGAATTTTGACTAAAGGTAGTAAAAGATACTTCCTCACGTTTATAGATGACTCCACCAGGTTTTGCTATGTGTATCTCTTAAAAACAAAAGATGAAGCGTTTAATTATTTTAAGACCTATAAAGCTAAAGTTGAGAACCAACTTGAGAGGAAAATAAAGCGGTTAAGGTCCGATTGAGGTGGAGAATATTTCTCTAATGTCTTCGATGAGTTTTGTGTGGAACATGGTATTGTTCATGAGAGGACACCGCCATTCTCACCACAATCCAATGGGATTGCTGAAAGGAAAAACCGCACTCTAACAGAATTAGTGAATGCCATGTTGAGTACAGCGGGATTATCCAAGGAATGGTGGGGTGAGGCGATTTTGACAGCATGTCATGTCCTGAACAGAGTTCCAACAAAGAATAAAGAGATCACACCATTTGAGGAATGGGAAAAGAGAAGATTAAATCTCTCATATTTGCGCACCTGGGGTTGCTTGGCTAAAGTAAATGTACCAATCAACAAAAAGCGTAAACTTGGGCCTAAAACTGTTGATTGTATTTTCCTTGGTTATGCATTTCACAGCATTGGTTATAGGTTCTTAATTATAAAATCTGAAGTTCCTGATATGTATGTTGATACAATCATGGAATATAGAGACGCCACATTCTTTGAGAATGAATTTCCAATGAAGAATACACCTAGTGAAACAAGTCATGAGACTATAATTCCCCATGAACACGAACTGTCTATTCCAATAGATCATGCTGAAGAATCTCATGTACACATCCCTGAGGAGGATGACACTATAGTCACTCGAAAGAGCAAGACACAGAGGGTTGCAAAATCCTTTGGTGATGACTATTTAGTGTACCTTGTGGAAGACATACCAACCACCATTAGAGAGGCATATTCTTCTCCTGATGCTGACTTGTGGAAGGAAGCAGTAAGGAGTGAGATGGATTCTATTATGTCTAATGGAACTTGGGAGGTCGTTGACCGTCCTTATGGGTGTCAACCTATAGGTTGCAAATGGATTTTCAAGAAAAAGCTTAGGCCTGATGGTACAATTGAGAGGTACAAGGCAAGGCTTGTGGCCAAAGGATATACTCAAAAAGAGGGTGAAGATTTCTTTGACACCTATTCACCAGTTGCTCGATTGACTACAATTCGCACCTTAATTGCCGTGGCTGCCTCTTATGGTCTTATCATTCATCAGATGGATGTTAAGACAACTTTCCTGAATGGAGAGTTAGAAGAGGAGATCTATATGGATCAGCCAGAAGGGTTCATTGCGGATGGTCAAGAGAACAAGGTGTGCAGGTTGTTAAAATCATTATATGGCTTAAAACAAGCACCTAAGCAATGGCATGAAAGGTTTGATAATACTTTAACATCTAACGGTTTCTCTGTGAATGAAGCTGACACGTGTGTGTATTATCGATATGGTGGGGGTGAAGCTGTTATGCTGTGCCTATATGTTGATGACATCCTGATCTTTGGATCAAATCTCAATGTGATTAAGGAAGTAAAGAAACTTCTGTCGAGCAATTTTGAAATGAAAGATTTGGGAGAAGCTAATGTTATTTTAAACATCAAGCTTATTAGAGAAGGTGATGGTGGGGTAACTCTGTTACAGTCCCACTATGTGGAAAAGGTATTAAGTCGCTTTGGTTTTAGTGACTGTGATCCTGCTCCCACGCCTTATGATCCTAGCGTGCTATTGAGGAAAAATCGAAGAATAGCAAGGGATCAACTAACATACTCCTAGATCATTGGCTCACTCATGTACCTTGCGAGTGCGACAAGGCCTGACATCTCATATGCTGTAAGCAAGCTGAGCCGGTTTGTGTCAAACCCGGGAGATGATCACTGGCGTGCTCTTGAGAGAGTGTTGTGTTATCTCAAAGGTACTATGACTTATGGTATTCATTATACTGGACATCCAAAAGTGCTGGAAGGCTATTGTGATGCCAACTGGATTTCTGATGCTGATGAGCTGTATGCCATGAGCGGATATGTGTTTCTGCTTGGAGGTGGCGCTGTTTCCTAGAAGTCTTGCAAGCAGACTATCTTAACGAAGTCTACAATGGAAGCATAACTCACTGCATTGGACACTGCTAGAGCTGAGGCCGAGTGGCTTCGTGATTTCCTGTTGGACTTACCGGTAGTTGAAAAACCGATACCGGCTATCTCAATGAACTGTGACAACCAGACTGTGATTACAAAGGTCAACAGTTCCAGGAATAACATGAAGTCCACAAGGCATGTTAAAAGAAGATTAAAGACTGTCAGAAAGTTGAAAACCTTCGGAGTTATAACGTTGGACTATGTTCACACGTCGAATAATCTGGCAGATCAATTCACTAAGGGACTGTCACGAAATGTGATAGAAAGTGCATCGAGAGAGATGGGTATGAGACCCACGTGAATGTCTACTGTAGTGGTAACCTGCTCTATGTGATCGGAGATCCCGTGAAGTAGAGTGGTGAAACAAGCTATAAGTAGATTGAGAGGAAAGTTCCCTATGAACATATCTCTGATGCATATCTTTCCTTCTGTAAGGCAGGATGGTATTTACCTTAATGTATTTCGAGAGTCTTATAAAGATGAGATGTTGTCCTACAGAACATCTTTTGAGAAGTACACCTATATGAGTCAGACTGCTGGTCACAGTCTATGGGACCTGGGTTATTCCTAAACACTCATGAAAGGCATAGAAGTGTGACTTATATGCTTCAAACAGCGGGGATGCTTGTTGCAACCTAGTACCAGCAAAGGACTTGAGTGAATCTCACCTCACACAAAACTGTCAATTCAAGGCATAGTCCATTGTTCAGTCGTGACTGAGTGAAACTCTTGTTCTAGGTGGATGTTCAACTTAACAGTCTTCATCGAAACACTGGTATATCAAAGAATTGTGATTCTGGAACTATACAGTTACAAACCCTAGAGTTTGGTGGGGATTGTTGGATTTATTATGGGCTAGGCCCATTTATATATTCAATAAATCAATAACTCTATGGCTTGTAATTGTGGGTATTATTGTTTGTACCGGATTGGAAGTTAAAAGGACATTGACTCAACTTAAATGATTGGAATTAATCTGTCTAATTTGAGAGGTTGAGAAACGGACAAAGGCGTGTCACACGCGCGCGCGCCGCCGCCGCCGCCGCCGGCCGGGCCGGGGCGGGGCGTGGCGTGGCGAGGCGAGGCGAGGCAGGCAGGCTCGACCTGACGCTTGATCTCCCTGAGTCTCTCGGTCTTCCCGGCGCATGCTTCTGTAGCCTCTTCGTCTTCCCAGCGAGTCTTCCAACTCCAGTTAAAATAGAGAACATACGTATTCCGGAAATCAGTTCAGTTGCTCGATGGCTTTCCTCATCTCGTAACTCTGCGCGCACGGAGAAGCGAGAGGGCAGGTGCCTCCGAAGCCCTTGTCGTTCGGGACCTTGCTCGGGGGATCGGCAATTAGGTTTTTGGGGAGCGTCTACGCGACTGCCCGAGAGTCTCCGTCTCCGTACGTCGTCTTCTTCCCGATCGCCGGCGTCACCTTCCTCGAGGAAATATTTTCTTCTTCTACGACATGTCGAGTGCTGGAACTTCTGAATTGCGGGCGGGAGGGTATGATCGTTTCATCTTCTATCTGTTTTACTTTCTACATGTTTCAGCAGTTCTTCTGTGTTGTTCCATATGTTGCCATCAGTTTGTTTCTTGTCGATTTATAAGATATCCTATGTCTGTTTCTACCAAATATATGCTCTGCGTATGTGTTTTATTTTTACAGTCATGTGGCTTCATATGTAGCCTTATGCTTGTTGCAAATATGAGATGTATATCATGCCAGTTTTTCTCTGTTATGGTTCATGAATCATGTTCACATGTTTTTGATCTTCATATGTTTCACATGATATATGATCTAGCCTGTATTTTCACCGATGAGATAATCGATATCATGATGTCAATGATTAATATTTCTTTATATGTCATCATCATGCTGTTAATTTATAGAATTAAAATGACATGAAAATTGCCTATTATTCTAACAGGAGCACGGTCAAACGGGCTCTAAATGACGCTCTTTTCATTTGATTTCTCTTCGCTAATAACACTGGCGTGCTGGAGTTTGAATTGCTGCGCGTGCTGGCGGAGAACGTGTGATCGTGGGTCTCTCCGGACTTGGTCAGAGTAGTTCTCGTCCAACTTGGTCAAGGCCGAAGCACGGAGCATCATCCTCTGGCTGAACTGCTGGGGCCTGGGGACGACATCTGAGCTTCAACGGCTGACCAGTGGGTCTCAGCAATTAGATTAACTGGCTTGATTAAGAGTTGAGTGTAGCCCCAGCAATGCTTTGGTCAGGCGCTCCACCGGCAGAGTAGCATGCACATGCATATGTTTAACAATTATTAGCAAGCTTGATCAATCACGCATATACCACGTGCTTAAGCTGTACGGGCTCTCTTTTCTTTTCTCGCTAGTCCCTTCCCCTTCTTTTTCACTAATCACCACGTCATTTTTGACATGGAAAATGATTGATTATTTTAGTCAATCAAGTATTTTATTTTCATATGTGGCCTTCGAATGACTTGCCAGCCGGCCGCGTTTTCATGTGAGTACATGGTATTTGATTTGTACGTATGAAATATACATGCACACGCCTTCGCTTGTCGCGCGCTCTTGCATGACCCAATTTCATAGCCCATATTATATCTTAGAGCCCGTTTCGATAATTAGAATTGAATTCATTCTAATAATTATAATTTAGGCATAGATTAATTAAGCTAATATAGTTGTATATGAAATATATTTGTATATTTATTGTTAGGCATACAAGGGACATACTTATATGTTGTATTTCTTTTGTAGGAAAGTGAGTGAAGAGTGTGCTATAAGTTGGAGAATAGAATTATAGCACAATGATCTATAGAATCTATTTTCATCTTCTTCCCTATGAATTTGAGATAGTCTTATTTGTGAGCTTCGAAATGTTATGAAATGTCAAATTCCAAGCCAAATAGCCTAATCCATTACGTAGATTTCAATTCCTCCAAAATAAAGGGATCCAAACGACCCCTTATTGATTTCATTTTTGTGTATTTCATATTTAGATGGAATTTGACCATCTATATTATTTTGTTTAATATGGTATAGATATTTTCACATATTTTGGATAGAGCCAAAATTGGTGTCAACACTATGCAAAGGACAAAGAGCTCCACAAGCCAGAATCTTCTAAGACAAAGAAGCCTTCCACTCAGTTTAACACCAAAAAAGAGTCTGCCACATCAAGCGCTACCCAAGATGCAATTTCCCTCTTTCGATGGAACCGATCCCATGATTTTGGTGTGACAAGTGCAAAAATTATTTTGACATCTTCAACATTCCTGACGGTATGTGAATCACAGCTACTACATTGCATTTTGAGGGAAATGCTGCTATCAGGCATATAAACAGAATCACACCTTGGGGAATTGGAGTTCTTTTTGTTCTGTGGTGGAAGCCATATTTGGTGCTGATAATTTCAGGTCTGCCATGACTGAACTGTTGGCACCAAGACAGATAGGAACTGAGAGGAGTATACTGCTGAATTCCAATCCCCACAGTTTGACATCACTATGCACAGTTCCATTATGATGACATGTTTTTTGCTTCCATGTACATGTATGGACTGAAGGAAGAAATTCGGGGAACAGTTGAGGCTTCGCTGCCCAACACAGTAGACAGAGTTGCCCCAAGATACAATAGAAGGTTCTCGACAGAAGTAAGAACAAATATCAGAGAACTGATAAGCAATCCCACTCAACAACCTGGACAACTTTGGAGGGATAGGTAGCTCAGGGATTACATGAAAGCTAATGGATTATGTGTTCATTGTGGGGAGAAGTTTTATCCAGGTCATCTAGAGGTCTATTCTAAAAGAACCAAACCTCAGGCTAATGCACTGGTTCTCAATGATCTTGATAGGGAGCTCAGTGAGGAAGTCCTCAATCAACTAGCAACTGAAGACACTCTGCCTAATGAATTCTACCGACTAACTTTGAATGCTATATCAAGAACTGATCACACCAACAGCATCAAACTTAAAACAAAGGTCAAAGATAAGGTCATGCTTATTCTGCTAGATAGTGGAAGCTCCCAAAGCTTTGTCAGCTCCCATTTTGTACAAGTGGCTCAATTACCTACTATTCCAATGACACCAAGAAAAGTGAAGTTGGCTAATGGACAGTGGATTGTAACAGATAAAGAAGTCTCTAAATTGGAATCGTATTGTCAGGGCTACACTTTGTCCACAGACATGATTGTCCTGGACATGCACCCTTATGATGCAATCTTGGGGTTTGACTGGCTTCAAACACACAATCCTATGAAATGTGATTAGGAGCACAAAACTTTGGAATTCTCTGATGCTGGGATATTGGTCAAACCCAAAGGCTTACAACAACAACCCCTGCAGCTCCTAGCCATATCATCAACCAAAGTGTACAACTCCACTAAGGGTAATGATGTTTGGGCTTTTGTGTTATTGGACTATGTACAGAGACTGTCAATACAGCAACTAGTACATCAGTCAGTCCAACTCAAGCTATTTAGTAATCGTTGCACACTTACCACGATGTGTTCACTGATCCACAAGTCTTACCTTCACAAAGAAGCAATGATCGTTCTATTCCACTGATACCTGGCTCAGTACCTATTAATTCCAAACCCTACCACAATTCACCTTGGCACAAAATTGAAATAGAAAAGCAAGTACAATAGTTACTACAAGTTGGACTGATTGCCCATAGTCACAACCCTTTTGCTTCTCTAGTACTATTGGTCAACAAAAGGATGGTTCATGGGGATTCTGTGTAGATTATAGAAAATTAAATGACATGCCTATCAAAAATAGGTTTCCAAGGCCTATTATTAAGGAAATCTTGGTTGAATTGGATAGAGCACAATTTTTTCTCTAAATTGGATATGAGGTCAGGGTACCATCAAGTTAGGATGCTCCCTGCCGATGACCGCAAGACTGCTTTCAAGGCACACCAAGCACATTATCAATTCAAAGTCATGCCTTTTAGCCTAACAAATTCCCTACAACTTTTCGATGCATTATGAATCAAGTGCTATAGCCCTATTGGCGGTCCTTAATGATCAAATCCGACCGCCAATTAAGACTCAAAACAGGAGAAACTAGAAAACTTACACACATATGTTATTTATATTAATAAAGTTCCACATGTATTTAGAAGATCAATGTTTTGCAGGACACATACATAAATACAGTAGAAAACATGGACAAAAGGCACAACCAAACAAAGCGTAGAGCAGAACTACGGAAAGGATATGAAGGAAGGCCCACCTACCTGGCCAACTTGGGCGCCAAACCCACGAGGAGGCAACCTGGTCCCAACCACCAGCCCACCTGGCAAAGGTGGTGGCCAAGCACGCCAGCCAGGGTGCGGCCTCACACCCAGAGCCATGGCCCAAGCCCAACTTCCTCTAGTGGTTCATTAATGATACTGGGAGGTGGTTTGGGGAAGATTCCCCCGCATATTTGCTCCCCAAACCGTCATTAGACTAGTATAAGAGGAGGGGAAAGCCCCCTCTCTCACACACCACAACTTGGAGCCACTCCTCTCTCTAGCTACTCTTGTACTTTTACTTTTAGACATTTGGAGCTAGACAAGAATTTTCATTGGAGAGCTTGTACCTAGGAGAACTCTTGGTATGAATAATATGAAGAGTTCTTCTATAGTCTTGTTCTCAATATATCAATATAGTTATGTTCATAATCTAGAGTATAGTTCTTATGTTATGAACTTAGCATATATAACTTTATGCTTAATTAGTCATACAATTTATATGATTAGAATTAGAGCTAAGTTGAGATGGCGGTTCGTCGTTCCTTCAGGTTTGCCCGTGTCCTATGCTTGTCGATCCGTAGGGTCGGAGACCCAGGGGGATGCGGGTAGTTTCTTTATACACGGGGTGTGGTGCTCTGGTATACGGGAACCTTCGAATGTGACGGTGCTCCACGGTTGAGGGGTAGGCGGCATGTGGTGACAGCCTTGTCCGTCCCATGTAATCCCCCACGTTTGGGTATTCATATAGGACTTCATAAATTGCCTCATGAGGTTGCTGGCAGACCAGTACTCGGAGGTCTCTCCGTCCATCCTATACTTAGGCCTAGATCTAACCATGTATTTGTATGATCACATACTATTCTTTGCATGACTGTATTAGGATAAGCTTGCTCTTGTTAGAAACATTCGTTTATTCTTTATTCTTTATTTTCCTATTTATCCTTGAGGTTGGCCCAAGGTGTGTCACACTATCTTGAAATCTATCATGGCTTACCCCTGTACTGAGTATTGGTCTAGTATACAGTCACATTATCTTGTCCATGCCTCTGCTAGAATCTTTTATACTATACCTTCCTTTGGGAAAATATAAATAACGATATCCTGAATACTTCCGAGTGAAATGCTACAATGATAGTTCCGTGCGCTTGCGGATTCTTTCTGTAAACGTTAAGAACTATTGTCAAGGTATTTCTTGGCGGCATTGCTAGGAAACACAAATCTAGTAACGACGTTAAGAAATGCCAACAAGCCCTTTCTCAGGAAGTTTGTCCGAGTTTTCCTAGATGATATCTTGATATACAACTCAACCTTAGAAGATGATGTGCAACACCTAGATAAAGTACTGGCTACTCTCAGGGAACACAAACTCTATTTAAAGGCATCGTGTACTTTTGCCCAGGAAAGCCTTGAATTTGGGTCAATATCATTTCTTCCAAAGAAGTCTCAACTAACCCTTCCGAAATTTCTACTATGTTACATTGGCCAGTACCTACAACAGTGACTGAGCTGAGAGCATTCTTGGGGTTAGCTGGCTACTATAGGAAGTTTGTGAAGCATTATGGGCTTATTATGACTAAATCATTCATCAATTTGCATGGACCCCAGAGGCTCAATTAGCTTTTGATAATGTGAAAGTGCAATGACAAGAACCCTAGTGTTGGCTCTGCCTAATTTCCAGGAACCATTTACAGTAGAGATAGATGCATGCCATGATGGCATTGGAGCAGTGCTAATGCAACATGTACAGCCCATAGCTTACCTCAGTAAAGCCTTGGGAGAAAATCATACGTCCTTATCCATCTATGAGAAAGAGTTTCAGGCACTCATTATGGCTGTAGAGAAAGGGAGACACTACCTGCAAAGATTGGAGTTCATCATCCTTTTAGATCACAAGTCTCTAGCATATCTGAATGAACAAAACCTGTCCTCTCAGATGCAGAGGAAAACTATGACTAGATTGATGGGCCTGCAGTTCCAAATCAACTAAAAAAGGGAAAGGAAAACATAGCAGCACATGCATTGTCAGAGTGGCTCACATGATGGCGCAGTGCAGGCAATTTCTTCTGTTTCAGCTTGCCTGGATTCAAGAGGCGCTCAATTCTCATGCCATAGACACTAAGGGTCAACAACTGTCTAGAAGTTGGCTATCTCTAGCCCCGATATAGTTGGGTTTAGTCTAGAAAAAGGTCTCATTAGACACAATAACAATATATGGATTGGCCATAATTCAGCATTGCAAACCAAACTAATAGCTGCTTACCATTCTAGTGCAATAGGAGGGCACTCAGGAGTTCCTGCTACCTGAGACGCAATTGTTAGCCCACACGTTCACCGGCTCAGGTGAGTCGACCACTCACCAGTCTTGCCGACCACGGCCGAGCACGACAGAGGCTATCCGACCACACTCACTATGGCTAGAGGTAGAAGAAGAGGGAGAATAGAGCATACACACAACAGAGATACCAGCGTTGGCCGGAGCCCTGTGTAGAAGATGGCAAATCTAAACTCTCTTTACTGAGTTACAGTAACAAACTATTTATACAACTCTATCCACCTACAATAGGACAATAATATGAGTATGTTTTTTTATTGATAACAAAGTATATGAATATGTTCACAGTATTCTCAGGGAGCAAAAGTATAACCTACTATTTGAGAACCTAAAGTTGAGAATGACCTTTTATAAAAATGGAATATAGAGTTTGACACAAACTGAAAAAAATTGGAAGAGCCATTGGGCTTTTTGAATTTTGGATTCTTCTCAGCCACACTGCTGATTGAGGTGCATAGAGAGGGGGTAAATCCTACTTGGTGGAATCGGTACTGCTTCCTCCGTTTTAAATTATAAGTCGATTTGATTTTTTTACATCAATTTTGTAATATATCTAGATACAACATATGTCTCCATACATAGCAAAATGTATGTATCATAAAAAAACAAAGCGCCTTATAATTTGGATGGGAGAGAGCACATATTATTCACTATGAATATCATATCACCACCCAGCGTTATATAACGCAATCAAAATGTGGATGCACTGTAAATACCAAATTTATATATGCAAAGTGAAACTAACACATGTGGTTTTGATCTACATTTGTGTGTTAATAACTAACCATCAAGGTGTGAACTAAGTACTCAGTTGGTTAGATTGTGGTGAAACTTGTCTCCTGGGTTAAAGTTAGGTGTACTTATGTACTTTCTCTGTTCCAAATTATAAGATATTTTAGCTATTTTTTTTTAAATATATAGCGTTTGCTCTGGATTTAGACATATTCTATGTCTACGTATATAGTAAAAGCAATGTATCTAAAAAAGTTAAAACATCTTATAATTTAAAACAAAGGAAGTAGATTCTTGTATTTTCATAGATTAATTTTAGGTGGTAATAGGAATAAATAAAGTGTGTGTATTATTATGTCAGAATTGTGTTTACAGCCAGTATTTACAAAATAACTAGTTATCTAAGTATTTTTCTTAAATGATGAAATTAACACAGGTAATCTTGTTCCTTGACACCAATTGAGACGTTAGAAAATGTGGAAATTAGATTTTGGATAAATCCCAAACACGTAACCTGAGTGAATTGCGAACTAACACTACAGCAGTCAGTGGCTTCCCCGAGTGCCAGTTGCACTTGGGCAAGGCCCAGTTGCACTCGGGGAAGCCTTCCTCGAGTGCAACACTCGGGGAAGACCCTTCGGCTAATCCTCATCCGGCAAAGGCGTCTTTCACGAGTGCCGGCTTTGCCGAGTGCCGTGCTGGCACTCGGGAAAGATTTGACGCCGTTGGCCGACGGCTGACGCCGTTTTCTTTTTTTTTTATTTTTTCCCCGAGTGCAACACTCGGGAAAGATTTACACTCGGCAAAATAAAAATGCGAAAAAACTCCGAAAATAATAGCAAAAAAACCCAAAAAAATTTCGGGGGAGGCCGCCACCGGCCAGTGCGCGCCCGCCTCCATTGAAGTCGCTGCATTTTTTGCGCAAAATTCGCGGCTAACGCGGCCGGCGGAATTCGAACTCACGACATCTCCCTCACGTGTCTGCTCCTCTACCACTGCACTACACTGTCACTTGTGTCTAGATTCCGTTATCTATCCTCATATATTATACTAAACTGAGAGTAAATTTCTTGTTTGAGGCCCTAAACGAATTCAAATCAAAAAGTGGTAAACTACAAAGTTTCATAACTTTTCGAGATGTACAATTTTCATTTAGGAAGTTTTTCCATCCGAGGTCGTTTGAAAAATTCGAATTTTAAATTTGAGAGATTCAAACGTAGTTTTGCATGATAAGATGATTTTAAATCAAAAAGTTGTCAACTATATAGTTTCATAAATTTTGGAGATCTACAATTTTTATTTAGAAAGTTTTTCCATCCGAGGTCTTTTGAAAAATTCAAATTTTCAAATTCAAACGTCGTTTTTGCATGACAAAATGATTTCAAATCAAAATGTTGCCAACTACAAGGATCGTTCAAGGAGTTAATATTAATACCACTAGATCCAAGGATTAGGTAGGCCCTGACAAGTTTCGTGATTTTCGGATTTTGTTCGGATTTTATATGATTTAAATACACTTTTCCCACAAGTACCTTGTCATGTTACGTCAACAAGATGCTCGACATTTCATGTGAGTTCCTGGATACGGCCTCAACATACATCAAATATCATGAATATCATTTTTTGAATCACCAAATTCCATTATTTCATGCACCTGCAGTTCAAATTTGAAGTATGCAAAAAAATTCAACGAAACGAAAAAAATAACGAAATATACCAAAAAAAGTCAAAATTGTCCCAAATTTGAACAAGGAGTTTTAAATAATGTGAGAAGGCCTCACAAAAAAAATGGGGCAAAAAAAACAAAAAAAAATCTTCCCCGAGTGCCTTCCCTGGCACTCGACAAAGAGGCCATTTGTCGAGTGCCATGACAGAGCACTCGGGGAAGCCAGCCTCTTTTGTCGAGTGCCAGGGTGCGACACTCCGTAAAGCAATTTTTTTAGTTTTAACGGCGTGGGCGGGATGGGCCGTCAAGTAACATTTTTCTTTGTCGAGTGCCGCTCTTCCCCGAGTGTTGCACTCGGGGAAGAGGGCCTTTGCCGAGTGCCGCTCTTTACCGAGTGCTAGGCACTCTGCGGCACTCGGCAAAGCCTCTCTTCCCCGAGTGCTATTCTTTCCCGAGTGCAACACTCGGGGAAGATTGGTTTTGCCAAGTGCCCGATTTTTGGCACTCGGGGAAGCCTGCGACACTCGGGGAATTTTGCCTCTCCCGTAGTGTAAGTTGGTTAGCTTTTTTGTGGAACCTGTCAAAACTTAGATATGTAGCCTTGGCAAAGGTGCTCGCATTTCTTTGAATTTATTCATGGGAGAAACAACACTATTCATCCAGTGACAGACAATATCCTTGTCGATAGTGAGGCAATAGTAATGGACTCGTCAATCAAGATTTGCCACCAGTCTCTCTCAAAGACGACACATCGTCCGAAGTGAATATTTCAATAACCTAATCTTTGTTCCATCAAGCAAATCTCAGCCAATGCTAAGGCCTGAGATATTCCCTTGCTCAAACATATCTAAGCCACTTAATTAATATGCATAACCCCAACTAGTTATTAGAGCAATTCATATAGCCTATAGCCTATGTAAACTCGGCTATCCAAAAATAAAGAAACTGCCTCTCCAAATCAATTTAGATATCAAAATCGTACTTTAGCGTAGCAACTCTTGTAGATTGGTCCTCTATTTTTTTAAACTTGCCACATCAACACTTGTGGAGTGTTTGGTTTAGGGATAGATTGGGGTGAGGCATCGTGAGTCCATTTATCAAATTTAGTGTAATGACCACTAGTAGAGAACAGACCTTTGATCCTCGGCCAAAATAGGCTCTAGTCCTGGCATTTTTTGCGCCCGGGACTAGAGATAACTTTAGTCCCGGTTCGTGGCTCCAATCGGGACTAAAGGTCCCTCCCAACGGCTACTACGCCAGACAGAGGTGGCAGGGACCTTTAGTCCCGGTTGGAGCCACCAACCGGGAATAAAGGTATACTTTTACTCCCGGTTGGTGGCTCCAACCGGGAGTAAAGGTCTACTCCCAGGCCGTGGCTGCGCCCGGGGTTGAAAAGTTACCTTTAGTCCCGGTTGGAGCCACCAACTGGGACTAAAGGTTCCCCTTTATATCCCGGCCGTCTCCTTCTTCCTCCCCGAGCCTGAGCTCAACACATTTTGAAGCTCACTACACTAGTGTTCTTGCTTCCTCCCTCCATTGTTCCTCCATCCATTCTTCGATTCCTCCATCGATTTCTTTGATTCCTCCGTCGATTCTTCAGTTGTAAAGGTTACCAATCTCATACTCTCATTTTTCACCATTGTCTTATCTCATTTTGTTCACTATATATATGGTTCTTTATTGTGTTTTTTTTTCATTTGTAAGCAATTTGAGCTCAAAATCACTTGAAGCTTGCATATTTACATGAATGAAGGTTAAAGTAGCTATTAAAAACTAGTATTCACCGTTCATTTGTAGCATGCATAGCACACTTCATTGTTTAGAGATATAGAGAATTTTAGAGTTTTTTAATTTTATTTGTTTATAAAATGAGAAATTTATAGTGTATTAAAAAATGAGTATAGGGACTAGTGCCTCCGACTGGTATGACAGATGCAATGCAAGGCCGTGCAATAGAAAGCAAATCCGTTCTCTTTTGACGATACGCCCGAATAGCCGGGCCTGACAGATTTGGTGGTTGAACGGATCCATCGGCCGTCGTCGTCGATCGACCATAGTATTTTATTGTCCGGAGTCCGGTCCGGGGTGCAATGCAACGCAATGACAATTGACAATGCGTTGCTAGGTCAAAATATGGTCATTTCTATGGACTCCGCGACTAAACATTTTATTTTAACTTTTTATGAAATGAAAAACTTAGAAAATAGTTAGAAAATTATATAAAATCCGTACTAGTTGAACTTGCGGACCGTGTTCAGCTCGGCGAGCATGTTCTCTGCCGAGCGGTAACGGACATCAAGGAGAAGCTTTGATTCTATGAGGGAGAGCGGCAACGGTGGTGGAAGACCGTGTTCCCTTCCTCGTAGAATCGGAGCTCTTCCTTGACCAAGTACGGTGCCGTCCGGTGGAGAAATGCTCGCCGAGATGATCACGTAAGCAAGGTCAACTAGTACGGATGGTTATTTATTAAAACATGTTTTTGAGCTATAAATCCTGCTGGCCGTCTTCTTCCTCCCCGAGCCCGCCTAAGAGCTTAAGTTCAAAATCACTTATTGTGGTTTTTTTCATCATTGTCTTATCCCATTTTGTTCACTATATATATATGGTTCTTTATTGTGGTTTTTTTTCATTTGTAAGCAATTTAAGCTCAAAATCACTTCAAGCTTGCATATTTACATGAAGGAAGGTTAAAGTAGCTAGTTGAACTAGCGAACCGTGTTCATTTCGGCGAGCATGTTCTCTGCCGAGCGGTAATGGACGTCAAGGAGGAGCTTTGATTCTACGAGGGAGAGCGGCAACGGTCGTGGAAGACCGTGTTACCTTCCTCGTAGAATTGGAGCTCTTCCGTGGCCAAGTACGGTGCCGTCCGGTGGAGAAATGCTCGCCGAGATGATCACGTAAGCAAGTTCAACTAGTACGGATGGTTATTTATTAACACGTCCCGATATCGTCGTAGTAGTCTGTCAATCACCGTACCCAAACGTAGTATATATATAAATATAAACGATAATCGATTGTTATGTGTGTACACTCCCATTCTTCTGTTAATTTGCGGAAATATCATGTGAATTACTTACCTGCCGCAGTAAAAGACGAGAACACAATGACCATTAAAAATATCATTGTTTAGAGATATAGATAATTTTATAGTTTCTTAATTTTATTTGTTTATAAAATGAGAAATTTATAGTGTATTAAAAAATGAGTATAGAGAGTAGATGGCAACTGCTTCCGGGTCCTCGGCCTCTCATGGGTTTCCAAAGCGACTTAGGCCGGGCCTCCCTCTCATTCCATGCGGCAAGTGTCGTGATGAGACGAAGATTGTGATGGAGTACCGAGTGAAGAAGGAGGGTCCCAACAAGGATCGTATCTTCTACAAGTGTCCGGATCGCAATGTGAGTTATTTTATCGTATTTAATGATTATGGTTAGTTTATACCTATTTTCATGATGGTTGTGATTAAAGTTCTAATTTTTTGTTTTAATTTCAGTGGGATGACAGTGGACGATGTTCAGGCTTCTACTGGGAGGAAGAGTATGTTGAACTCGTGCAAAAATATCTTGCACAACAGGCAGATACGGCGGCTAATGAGGCAGTGATCCAGCCGAAGAAGCCCAAAGATGTTGCACAATCGGGGGATCTGTCTGTTTTAGTTGAGATTGGTCGCGAAATCCTTGTGCTCCTGAAATGTATTTTAGCTTTAGTTCTTTTAGTGGTAGTTGGGATTGTCTACATTGTAGCGATGCTTTTATAAATTTATACCTTTTGTGGTGGCACGCATATTGTATAAATAATTAATTATGATCTAGGTTTTAATATGGTATTTATGTCATGTAATGCAGATGAGCCGGCATTGGATGTACAATGCTAATCGCCGCTCCCAAGAGTTCATTGACGGCGTGCATTCTTTGTTATGTGCGGCCGAGGCAAACAAACGCAACGGTTTCATGTGCTGCCCATGTGTCATATGTAAGAATACGGTGGAATATCCTTGCTCAAGGACTCTTTATTCACACTTGTTCAAGTCGGGTTTCATGCCAAACTATATTTGTTGGACGAAGCACGGAGAAACCGGTGTTGTAATGGAAGAAGGTGAAGAAGAACAATGGGACGACAATGATATTATTCCCGATGGTGCGTGCTTCAATGGTACTGCAATGGGAGAAGCTGAAGAAGAGGTAGCCGCAGAAGATGAGCCGGCTGATGATCTTTGTCAGGTCATTCGTGACGCACAAAGAGAATGTGAAAGTGAAAAGGAGAAGATCAAGTTCGAGCGGATGCTAGAAGATCACAAGAAATTGTTGTACCCAACTTGTGATGCAGGGCAGAAAAAGTTGGGAACCACACTAGAATTGCTGCAATGAAAGGCAAAGAATGGTGTATCTGACAAGGGATTTGGAGAGTTACTAAAAATCCAAAAGAAGATGCTTCTGAAGGACAATGAATTGCCCGCCACTACCTACGAAGCAAAACAAGTTGTCTGTCCTATGGGGCTAGAAATCGAGAAGATACATGCATGTTCTAATGACTGCATCATGTACCATGGCAAAGAGTACGAGAAATTGGATGCATGCCTGGTATGCCATGTATCGCGGTATAAGATTAGGCGAGATGACCCTGGTGATGTTGAGGGCGAACGTCCGTGGAAGAAAATCCCTGCCAAGGTTATATGGTATGCTCCTATAATACCACGCTTGAAACGTCTGTTCAGAAATAATGAACAAGCAAAATTGTTGCGATGGCACCAAGAAGACCGTAAGGTAGACAATATGTTGAGACACCCTGCTGATGGGTCCCAGTGGAGAGCAATCGACAGAGAATTCCCAGAGTTTGCAAATGACGCAAGAAACTTAAGGTTTGCTTTAAATACAGATGGTATCAATCCTTTTGGAGAGCAGAACAGTAGTCATAGCACTTGGCCTGTTACTCTAAGTATCTACAACATTCCTCCTTGGTTATGCATGAAGTGGAAGTTCATTATGATGCCTGTGCTCATCCAAGGCCCGAAGCAACCTGGCAATGACATCGATGTGTACCTAAGACCACTTATTGACGAACTTCTCATTTTGTGGAATAAAGAAGGTGTATGTGTGTGGGATGAGTACAAACAGGAACACTTTGATCTGCGAGCATTGTTGTTCGTAACAATCAATGATTGGCCTGCTCTAAGTAATCTTTCAGGACAGTCAAACAAGGGATATAATGCATGCACACACTGCTTCGGTGATATTAGAGGTGTATTCTTGAAAAAATGTCGAAAGGTCGTGTACCTTGGCCATCGTCGATTTCTTCCTGCAAATCACCCCGTAAGAAAGAAAGGCAAGCATTTTAAAGGGAAGGCAGACCACCTGACCAAGCCTCACAACCGAACCGGTGAGGATGTACTCGATATGGTCAATGATGTGAAAGTCGTCTTTGGAAAAGGACATGGCAGCCAACATGTTCCGAACGACGCTAACGATCACGCACCCATGTGGAAGAAGAAGTCCATATTTTGGGACCTACTCTATTGGCAAGTCCTAAAGGTCTGCAGCTCGATCGACGTGATGCACTTGACGAAGAATCTTTGTGTGAACCTGCTAGGCTTCATGGGTGTGTATGGAAAGCCTAAGGACACATTTGAAGCACGACAGGACCTATGTTGTTTGAGAGAAAGAGACAACCTGCATCCAGAGAAGACAGATGATGGACGCCATTACTTACGTCCTGCCAGCTACACTCTAAGCAAAGAGGAGAAGGAAATCATGTTTGAATGCTTAAACAACATCAAGGTACCATCTGGATTATCCTCGAATATAAAGGGTATTATAAATGTGTCAGAGAAGAAATTATGTAACTTAAAGTCCCATGACTGTCACGTTCTCATGACGCAATTACTTCCAGTTGCATTAAGAGGAATTCTACCTCCAAATGTACGTCTAGCCACCATGAAGCTATGTGCATTCCTCAATGCAATTTCTCATAAGGCAATTGATCCAACTGATCTAGCTAAACTATAGAATGATGTGGTTCAATGTCTCGTCAGCTTTGAGTTGGTGTTCCCTCCTTCCTTCTTTGATATCATGACACACCTCCTAGTTCACCTAGTCAAGGAGATTTTCATTCTCGGTCCTGTGTTCCTACACAACATGTTCCCCTTAGAGAGATTCATGGGAGTCCTAAAGAAATATGTTCACAACCATGCTCGCCCAGAAGGAAGCATCACCAAGGGCTATGGAACAGAAGAGGTCATTGAGTTCTGTGTTGACTTTATTCCCGACCTTGACTCGATTGGTGTTCCTAAATCAAGACATGAGGGGAGACTAAGCGGAAAGGGGACACTAGGGAGGAAAACATATATTGGTACAGATGATGATTATTTCAATAAAGCGCACTACACAGTTCTACAAAACTCCTCTTTGGTAGATCCGTATATTGAGACACACAAGGATCTCTTACGATCCGAGTTTCCAGGGAAGACTGAAGCTTGGATTACGTGTAAGCACATGGAAACTTTCGGTGGTTGGTTGTGAAAAAATGTCAAGGTGATGAGAGCATCCATGAGCAACTGTATTTATTGGCTATGCAACCATCATGGCATATCGTCACATACAAAGGGTACAAGATAAATAGGAACATATTCTACACAGTAGCCCAAGATAAAAGGAGTACCAACCAAAACAGTGGTGTCCGCATAGATGCCACAGACCCGAATGGGAATAAGCAGACATATTATGGACGCATAGATGAAATATGGGAACTAGAATATGCACCTACTTTGAAGATCCCATTGTTCAAGTGCCAATGGGTCAAGGTGACTGGAGGCGGGGTAACAGTAGACAATGAGTATGGAATGACAACAGTAGACCTTAGTAATATTGGGTACAAAGACAAACCATTCGTCCTTGCCAAGGATGTGAATCAGGTGTTCTATGTCAATGATATGTCTACCAAACCAAAAAGAGGGAAAATGATAATGACTCAACCAAAGAGCCAAAGCGCCACAAAGTTCTTTCAGGGAAAAGAGTCATCGTGGGAATTGAGGACAAGTCGGACATGTCAGAAGATTATGAAAAGGATGACCGAATTCCGTCCTTCAAAGTGAACAAAGACCCTAGCATCTTGGTAAATGATGAGGAGACTCCATGGTTACGATGCGATCATAACCAAGGGACATACGTAAAGAAGAAGTTCACTGCTATGCCCACTTGATGATATAGTGATTTAATGTAGTGTGTGTTTGAGATATTATGTAATAATTGTGAATTCAGATGTTTATTATGTCATGTTTCAAATTAAATCAATGTTTGATTTGGTGGGATTTCTCTCTCGAAAAGGTAAATTAGGATATTGAGTGATGAAAAATTAAAATATTAACGTTAAAATAATGTGAAAACAAATTTCCTATCCAAAACCAATAGTTTTAATAATTTTAATTAAACACTACATTTTTGCATTAACGAAATAATAAATATTAGTTACATTATGTTTTATAATTATAACAAAAAATAAAAAAGTTAGGTTATAGATTTTTCCTATGTGCAATAAAGAAAAAGAAAATCCATATTTTAACAAAATAATTTTATGCCTTTTATTTAATTTACTATGTATTTAACAAGACTATTGCATTTCTATTAAAAAATTTTGCTTAAAACACGCGGGAAACGAAACTGCAGCCCACCTTTACTCCCGGGTTGGAAGCCCACCCGGGAGTAAAGGTGGGCTGCAGTTTCGTGGCCCGCCAAAAAAACCTTTACTCCCGGTGCTTATTACCAACCGGGAGTAAAGGTAAACCTTTACTCCCGGTGCGTGTTACCAACTGGGAGTAAAGGTATACCTTTACTCCCGGTTGGTAACATGCACCGGGAGTAAAGGACATTTACTCCCGGTGGGGGGATGGCACCGGGAGTAAAGGGGCGTGGCATATATATACCAGTGCCATCTTCTTCCTTGCGTTCTTCGCCGATTCCTCTCCCCCTGCGCCCACGCCACTCGGCCCGCCACACCGAGGACGCCGCCACCACCCCGCCCGATGCCGATCGTCGCCACCCCGCGCGCCGATGACCTCGCGGCGCCAGCTGCTGCCCGGCCACCCTGGCCAGACGCGCGGGCCACACCGGTATACCGTACCCTCGCGCGTTGACACGGCGCAACAACGAGGCCACCAACGCGCGCGGCTTCCTCTCCTCCATTCCCGAGGTACGCTGCTTGCTCCATTCCATCTCCAAGCTACCGTGACCGCAACAGATCGATGATGATCGAGGAGCACGCTGTGCTTGCTCCATTCCATCTCCATGCATGAAACACATGTTTAGGCAAGTTCACTCATGGTAACCGTACGTACTATTGTTCACGTTTTCTTTTCCTACGTGCATGCTCCTCTATTGATACAGTAGCTACTGAAACTTTGGTTGTCACTTTGGTTTGCATACGTACGTACATCAACAAATGTGTGTATCGATCACAAACCCAAACGTACTGATCACTTCACTGGATATACTTAACTAATTTTCATGGCACGTCGCACACGGCGTTCAGACGGGCATTATTCTCTGTCGCGCTAACTATTATAAGAAAGAAAGCGCCAAAGGAACAGAAAAAAATTCCAGTGTATACACGCCATCTATAAGCGCCATGCGTTTCTATGTAAAAGCGCCATGCGTTTCTATGTATACAGCGGAGCACCGCCGCCCTCGTTCGCCCTAGGGTTTATACGGCGGAGCACCGCCGCCCCCGTTTGCCCTAGGGTTTAGGGTTTATACGACGGAGCACCGCCGGCCTTGTTCGCCCTAGGGTTTAGGGTTCCGCCGCCCTTGTTCTATCATTTTTGCAGGTGGTTGTGGATGATATAGCTGAGTCTATGAAGGGTGCAGCAGATGAAGTGGTTGAGAGTGTGCTTGAAAATACAGTTATGGAGATGGCGAGGGATACGGCATGCGAGGTGTGTTTTGAAGAGGATGCTTCCGATGTCTGGGAGTTCCAACGCCAAGGGTCGACTTGATGTCTATTTTTTATCGATGTAACGTGTGTTGTTGTATTTGTTGTAAATTTGGCATGTTGTTGTGAACCTCTTCGAGGGTTCCAATCATTGTAAACATTATTTGGAGCTGTTTACTTGACGAGTCAGGATGCAGTGTGATTTTGTTGTCACTTTGGTTTGCAGCAACACCCCCCTTTTCTTTTAGGCGAGGCTCATCGTTTATTGTTCTCAGAAACTTGACGCGCAACGATGCCCCCTTTCTTTCAGGCGAGGCTCACTATTTTCCGTTTAATAAAACCTAATGCGTAGCGACGCCCCCCTTTTGTTTCAGGCAGGACCGCCGCCAAAACCTACTCGCTTCCTGATTCTTCTTATCATACAAACCAACCTTCACCCGCCAAAACCTACTCATTTAGGGTTTAGGGTTTATACGGCGGAGCACCGCCGCCCTAGAATTGCGTCCGTGACCAAGGGGCAAGATTTAATAATGCATATTGTTCGTAGATTTTACGCATGTAAGCAAAGATTTGACGTACTATATATTGGTTTTATTTTTTGAAGCTAGATGGCCGACCCGAGAAACATGGATGAGGAGGAGTTGATGATGAATTTGATCAACACTGGCACTCAAGTTGCCGGCGATGATGGTGCTAAAAATAACGTGTAAGAGGATGCAGATGACGGGAGTCAGTACTTAGCTCTTGAACAAAATGAGCAACAACATATTGGCCAAGTATATATTTTTTATTATTAGCTATATATATTATCATATGTCGTATGTGTGCTCATGACATTAAAAATAATGTTTATGTTTTGTAGCCCTCTGGATCGACATCAACAACTACAACGAAGAGTAAAAATGTTCGAGGTCCCAAAAAGCCATTGGAGGGCTGCTTCATCATCTCGGAGTTCAATGTGGACCCGGGGGGGGCAAATAAAATGAAATTCGTGCACCACTATGGTTACCTTGTACGGGACCGGCTCCCGATCAGCACCCGCGAATGGAAGAAGAAGACCAATGCTCCTCATATCAGTTTTGTCTCCGATCGTGACAAGACGTTAATTTGGAAAGATGTCTTGGTACATTTCACGCTCCAAACAGATGGTTATGATGATATAATAGATGGTGATGAATTGAAGGAGCGAGTTAGGGATTGGGCAATGAAGAAGATGGCCACCCAGTTTCAGACTTGGAAGAAACACCTATACACGACGTATGTCAAGAAGAACATAGCACTAGATTTTACTGTCCTAGGCCCGATCTCAAAGCAGAGGCCCTATTGGGATGAGTTTGTATAGTACAAGACGTCGGAAGAGGGTGTGAGTCAGGTGATAAAGAATCAACGTAATGCCCAACAGAAGACATACCACCATAACTTGGGATCAGGTGGCTACCCGACTACCATTAAGAAGTGGAACAAAATGGAAGCAGACCTTCTTGCTAAGGGTATCACACCAGAATCACTCGAGTGGGGAGAGCGTGCAAAGAATTGGTTTTTCGCTCATGGGGGAACACTGGACCAGGAGACAGGGAAGTGTGTTTATGGTGCAAGACTGCAAGAAGCAGCAGAAAGATTGTTTTATGCTCAGAGAGCTACTGCTAGTGGTGCGTTCAGGCCCAACAGAGAGAAGGATGAGCTGACATACGCCATCGAGACTATTGAACACGGTGGCCAAACTAGAGGCAAAGGAAGTGTCTCGTGGGAGCATGGATTCCCTCAGGACAGACCTTCCTACAGAAGCCGCCAGAGAAAGAAGGAAGAAGAGGCACAGCGGCTCCAGAGGTTGGAGGAAGCGGTGTGTGAAGCACAGGAGCAGGAAAAAAACCTTAAAGCGAGAATGCAGAAGGAAATCAGAAGGCAAGTGCAAATAGTAGTGAGTGCAAGCAAGCAGGCATCAGAGCCAGGAATCAACATTAGCCAATCTGTTCAGTTGAAAAGCAGCTGCGCTTCCACGGAGATACCAAATCAAGGGGACATAGGACTGTGCTTCCCTATGGATGACGTCACTGAACCTTGTACATTGTGTGAGCTACACATTCCGAAGGGGAATTCCACAATCAAGGTGGCTATCGGTCTTGTTAATCCTATCGACCGAACCAAGACACCAAGGATTCATGGGAATATAATCCAAGAAGGATATGCTACCATCTCGGTAGATAAAGCTGAAAAAGGTTTTAGTGATTTACCTCTTGACATTCCTGGAGGTGATGGCGAGAAGACTCTAGGAGAAGTAGAGAAGACATTCATTCTATGGCGCAAGCGCTACATCATCATTCCCGGGATGTCGGCTCCACCTCCTCCTGAACTACCTCACCATAGGTGCGGATGAAAACACTACATCATTAATTTATATTGTCTTAAATAATTAACAATCTTCTCATAATAATATGCCATTCCTTTTTTTGTAGCAGATCCTCCCCCAACCTAAATCCAATTGTTCAATCGCCAGATCATCATAGTGCTCTGTACGATGACATTGTGTTGGAAGGCGAGGCTGCATCCACACCATCTCCAAGGAGGTCTCCAACGCCGCAGCCACCACCTCCAAGGAGGTCTCCAACGCCGCTGCCACCACCTCCAAGGAGGTCTCCAACGCCTCCCCCGCCCTCGCCTACCAAGAAGCCAAGTACTAGCAAGAGGCCAGCCCCGCAAACGAAGAACCAGTCCCCGCCGGTAAAGAAAGCCACCGTGAAACCAAGGGCTATTCCCAAAATAGTATCTGAAGAGAAGGAAGAAGTAACTGATGCATATAAAAAAGATATGTCCAGATTCTATGACAAACTTAAAAAGGGCCAAGAAGCAAGGAGAAACCCGGAGAAACCGTACTTCTTCGTAGCTCCAGATATTCTAAGAAAAAATGTGGCTTCTTACTAGCAACAACAGCGGGAATCTCGTAAGCCGTCCAAATCAACGTTAACGGACTATGACTGCACTCTCACCAAGTCAATTGAGGCGGCACAGAAAAAGAAGCAGGCAGGGAAAGGAGTTGCACAACTCGGACAACAATTGCACCAATCAGTCCCCCCGCTAGTTGTTGGTAATGAATATGGTTTGAATTTAGGATTAATGCATCAGGCAAACATACCTCCGGATGTCGATTTGGATCACCTTGGTGAATTTATTGAAGAGACTGGTCTCGACCTTTACCAGATGTTTGGTGATGGAAACATTGAGAGTGCGGCGGAGGTTGATATTTGGAAGAAAAAATTTATACTAGGCCAGAGTCTATACAACCCTCAAGCCTTATGTGATCTGGGGACGCAAATGTACCTGCTAAACAAGTGGTACATGCAGGCGTCTACCGGTGGAGACTTCTGCGTTGGTGTTAGAATTAGAGACGAACATTGGTTCCGTGGCGATGATGTTATGTATGTTGACTTTGCATAATTTCATCAACTATGCCACCTGACTTCTCTGGACAAAGTTATCATTAGCTGCTATTGCCTGTAAGTAATAATTCTTTCGATCTATTATTAAACTCATCATATGTGTGTATATGCATATAAATTATCCTAACAAGTACTATATATATGCAGATTTACAATGACAGAGCTCAGAAAGGAAGGCTGCAATGAAATTGGTTTTGTTGATCCCCATATAGTATTCAAAGACCCAGTTACTCCAAAGCCTAATTGGAAGTCTGAGTCAGAGAGTAACCTCATGAACTTCTTAGTGAACCAACGCCACAAGAAGGATATATTCTTTCCCTACAACTTCAAGTGAGTGTTAATAATGTCGATCATCCTTAATGGCTCATATGTTGATTCTAGTTAATTAATGAGTGTTATGCGTTATATCCTATAAACACATGCAGCAATCACTGAATATTGATGGACATCGATCTGGTGAAAAGTCACTTGATAATCTATGACTCGATGAGAAAACCACAACAAGACTACCAAGATATGATAGATATTATCCAGAGGTAATTTCGGTATCTCTAGCAACTATATATACACACAAACATGATGATTAACTATATCTGATGACGTGGCAAATTTTTTATTGGGCAGTGTTTGGAAAACCTTTATTGAGAAGCAACACATGGGAAAATACAAAGCGTCACTAAATGTAATCCCTTTGAAAGTAAGTCCCCTAAATCGCATCATCTTTATTAATTAAACATATAGCTTTCACCGGATCACCAGATTGGATGACAAATCTTTTTCTCGTAAAGTGGTGTCTGAGGCAGGAACAGAGGAACAACTACTGTGGTTACTATGTTTGCAAGTTTATCAAGGTGGTCTCCCAAAGAACTCTTACAGAGAGACTCAAAGTACGTTAAAAATACACTATATATTCATTTAATTATTATTATTGATTGTGTTACTATGTCTTTATATATATATGTACATATATTAATTTATTTTCCTTTAATTCAAACCTGTAGGCTCGATGGTTGGAGAAAAAGGTCATACGGCAAGACCAAATCAAAGCAATTCAAGAGTCTATAGCCGGATTTTTTAATGAGCAGGTCATCGATTCCAAGGGCGAGTTCTACTTCGACCCAACACTGCCATAGAAGCTAAGCTAGAGGATGAGAGGAAACTTGTTAGATCACAACAACTGTAATGCAATCTTTTGTAATATATGCACATGAAATAATATAATGTAAAATACACATATGCATGCATGCATGTAAATATATATATGATGCATGCATGCATATATATATATATATATATTTCTATGCTTGAATTGTGTGATTTAATACGTTCATTGTGCTTGAACCGAAACATACTATACGCGCATATAAATGTATAATTAGCAGCGTACAATACGACTTCGAAAACCTATTTTGAAAAGAAAACAAAAAAATGAAAAGAAAAGAAAAAAGAAAAAAAAACCTTTAGTCCCGGTTCGTATTACCAACCGGGACTAAAGGTGCCGGCCATCGTGGCATGTCAGGAGGCACCTTTAGTCCCGGTTGGTGTTACCCACCGGGACTAAAGGTCCGGTTCCTGACCCGGGACTAAAGGACCCCCTTTAGTCCCGGATGCTTGCTCCCGGGTGGAGAACCGGAACTAGAGGGGGTTCCCCACCGAGAGTAAAGCTCTGTTCTCTACCAGTGGACTTCACATCTCATACTAATACTAATTATTAGCTTGTAAGGAATAAGGTGAGTGATGAATCAACTCATTTCATTCTATAAACCGAACAAATAACTAAAGAGTCAGATGATGGTGGACTGCTTCATATTACGGAGCGAACACCCCCATGTCTAATCGAAATGCTGGCGCACTCTCTCTGTGGCACATAAACATTTTTTGTCCACTATTACCTCTCTCTTCTCTTTTCATTTTGATAAAGGAAGGATTTTATTAATTCACTTACCTCTCTCTTTTGCAGCGCAATAGCCAAGATAGTCCTCGCGGGGGCACCAAAGTCGATGGCTACGAGGTGCGGGACTCGGACGTTCTGCAGGTGGTGGGTATAGACAGAGAGATGGACGCTGCCACGATGTAGTGGTTCGCCACTGCCACCTCAAGGATCCAGGGGTGGGGCCTTTTCCGTGCCATTGTCTCCACCTTCCTCGTGCACAACACTGATGACACCTCCATTCTCGAGGGTGAGTAGAATAGGGCCTCCAGCGTGCGGGAAAGGCCACAGGGGCGTGTGGGAAGAGGACGCCACCCGCGTCGAAATCACCATTGGCATGTGACTCCTCACTCTCTCATTACTCTGATGACCGAACTTCATGGAAATGAGTCTATGAACTTGGAGATTCAGTTTCAAATTCTGTTGGAGCCAAATTTTTGGCTCAAAATCGCTAAATATGTTGTAGGAGTTGATATTGTATATACATGACATCATACAAATTTCCAGAGGGGCCCCAATAATTGTGCAACGTGACGACAAACAAATTAACCGGATCTCCATATATTCGTAGAGTTACATCGGCTGTAAACCATTACAAAATTTATTTTTCTCACATTTTTTAGATGAGATAACTTATAAAACATGAGACGAGAAAGTGACCTGTGCCTGTATGCAAGTACATTTAATGTTATTTCCTCTTCGAAGGAAATCAATATTACGATCGACAGTTGTAGTACAATAGTTTAATTTGTCATAGAATTGATCGCCAGGAGGAGGAGGCGGCTTCGGCGAAGCTCAGGTTGAAGGCGACTTATTTGGAATAGCAGCTATACAGACACACATCAGCTCTGACAGTGATGTCTCCAGCTGCGTCCTGCGTTGCATCCATGGAGTGTTACGATATTAAGGACACTACGACCGACCAGCCATTGCGCAGCTAAATTAGATGCTAGTGGACGTTTACTATTTATAACCACCATCAGCCAATGTGTGATGGTTGGTCAATTTTGTTTGTTGTAGCAAGAAATTAATAAAGTATCTGTGTGCAACCACGAACCATTTCGGTAATTTCAGGCTGCGTGTTTTTGGTTGTTTGGGCTAGTTTATAGTGTGTTGACACTCAAAAATATCCCGAGGTGGATCATAGGCATCTCCAACAAGTAATGTACATCATATATGTGTTGGTGGCCAAGTAGCGCGACAAAACATCGTCGAAATCACACGGAGAAGACGGCGGGCCAGGCAAGCCAGCTCTAGTCGGCTTAGCCAACTGGGCCAGCCGACCTAGCCAACTCCTACCCTATAGTCGCCTTAGCCGACTATCTCAATCGGCTAAGCTGACTGCCTCCTGATGCCGCCCGGAGAGGCCGCCTGAGCCAGAGGAAATCGGCTTAGCCGACTCTAGGAGTCAACTAAGCCGACTCTCACCTAGAAACCGACTCAGTTACATTTAAAAGTCAGTTTTCCATGTTTTTGATGTGGGAATTGGAGGTTATGATTTGGACTTATTTCCTACTAGGATAAGACCTCCCCTATATATATATATATATATATATATATATATATATATATATATATATATATATGAGAGGATCATGTCCGATTGAGTTCCCAACTATCCAATTGTCAAAAAACACATCTATTGCACCCTTTACCCCTTTTTCAATCCCTCCTGTTGTTCGTCGCGTCTCCCGGCGAGATTTGATGGCGTTATAGGCGGCCTTGTTAGTCCTAGGATACCCTCCACATGCTCCTCTTTGATGGGTCTTCCCGGGAGAAGTTCAGGAGTCTATCAACCCAAAAAAGGTACAACATAGGCATAACCGGTCTCTAGATCGGTTTCGTCGACCACACACGTGTTCTTGCTGGTTGTGGGTTGATTTGCAACCCCCTTGGGCGTGCTAGCCCTACTGATGTGTGATTTGAATCATCTCCAGCGTCAACATAGTGGCTGCGTTTGGTGCTTGTGTTGTGTCGTTAAATCTTGCTCATTTGGTTATTACTATGGGACCCTCAATATAGTTTCAACTGTTATATACTCACTCCATTTGGAATTCTAAGTGTTGTGGCTTTTCTAGATACATAGCTTTTACTATGTATCTAAAAAAGCCAGAACAACTTATACTTTTTTTTGCAAAATCCAGAACGGATGCAGATGCTCAAATGCATGCTCGTACAGTCAAACACACACCGTACCCATATGATCATCTCTAAAGGATTGAACTAGACCGACAAATCTTGAGATTGAAAAATCACCACTGCCGCCTCATTGTTGATGACTACCAGTGAAAGAATAGAGTCATTAAATTCTAGAATAAATAAATCCAAAAAAAACAAGAACTCATGTTAAGTCGAGAACTTGAAACTAGGTACTGTCATAGGCACATCACCTACTACTGAAACAATAGCGCCATTAACTTCTTAAATAAATAAATCCAGAAAATAAGAGCTAGTGTTAAGTTGAGGACTTCAAACAAGGTAGGCAGGTTCCACTATAAGGAACATAACAAATAAGATACACTTAGTTTGTAATCATTATATATCCTGTAGCAAGATTTTGTTTTCAGCTACGAGCTTGAACAAACTACAACCTTTTTTTGATAAAGGAAACTTTTTTTAGTGCAACACATCATGATAATAAAAGGAATATACTACTTCTAGCGTCTACATGAAGCACACAATCACCAAAAGAGAAGAACAACACACACTCAATTGATTATCAATCCAAAGACAAGAACACCACTCATGTATCCAGAAGAAGATAACCTTGGCCACCTGTGCCAAGTGCTACAAAGCTGTCACAACCAAATATATGGCCCATTTATGAAGCCAGTGAATAGATTAGAATATAACTTACATAAGAGAAGAGTATTTTTTTTTTATTTCAAAGACTAAGTCATTCATATGTAAACAAGCTGACCAATAGATGGTAGACGATCCTAACAGGACCAAACACTTCAATTTTTTACTAATCCCTTCTAACCAAGCGCCAAACATATGTGACATGCTACGAGGTTTAGGTTATAAACAAAACTAAATCCGCCTGAGTTATAAACCAAACTATCGTGGCAAACTGACAATCAAATTGATACCCTTGCCAGTTTTGCTTGGCCAAGTTATCCTTTGTACCATAAAAAGGTCTTTATCTTCAAAGTTGCTTTTAAATTCCATAAGCATCTGTTTAATTTGGGCATGTCTATATGGATTCGAATGATAGTGTAATTTCACCTAGGATTGTCCATTCAAAGTTAGATTCCAGTGAGATACATTATAGGTTGTTGCCCCAATTCAATGTTGACATGTGGTAACATATTGTTCCATCCAATGCAATTTATGAAATGTTAGGTGGAGAGGTGCTAAGTACTTCCGCTATGGTAATATATTTATGTCTAGCTATCTTGTAGAGATAGAGATATTGTTTAACATGTGATCCATCTTTCACAGTGATGGATTCAAAATGAAGGAAATCCTACATAACCTTCATGAGAGACCAAACCAAAAGTGCATGTCTCCTACTTTGTATTCTACCTGAGCTAAAGACTTGGTGCTAGGTATTTGTTTTGAAGGAATTTTTGCAATACAGGGAGTTTGAACAACCATTTCCTAAGCAAGGCCGTATTTTCATATTTTGGTCATGTATACCTAGACACCTTGCTCCTTGGGTTGACAAAGATGCTCAACTTTGCAATACTATATTTCTTTTTTTGTTAATATCCTTGCTAGTAAAACCTGTAGCAACACTACTTTAAAAAAGCATTTACAGAGACGCCTCCTTTGTAGAGACTCTAAAACCGCCTCTAAAAAGGTTCTCAAAACGAGCCGCCTGTAAAAATGCATTTATCGGGGTGGCAGGTATTTTTAGTCATCTCGGCACTAGATCCAACGGCCCCTATAAACCGATTTATAGAGGCGGTTGGACCTAGAACCGCCTCTATAAATGGGCAGAACAGTAAAATTACATATTGAATTTTGAATTTTTGAAACGATCTTAGATGTAGAAACAACGAAAACAAAAGTTGTAGATCTCGAAATGTTATACAACATTGTAGTTGATGACCTTTTCATTTGAAACCATCAATTCAAGGAAAATTACATTTGAATTTCTCACATTTGAAATTTAAATTTTTCAAATGATCTCGGATGGAGAAACGACCAAAACAAAAGTTGTATATCTCGAAAAGTTATACAACTTTGTAGTTGAAAACTTTTTCATTTGAAATCATCTATCCAAGAAAATTATGTTTCAATTTCCTCACATTTAAAATTTGAATTTTTAAAATGACGTCGGATGGAGAAACGACCAAAACAAAAGTTGTAGATCTCAATACAACTTTGTAGTTGACAACATTTTCATTAGAAATCATCTATCCATGAAAATTTACGTTTGAATTTCTCACATTTAAAATTCATATTCTTCTAACGATCTCGGATGTGGAAATAACTAAAACTAAAGTTGTAGATCTCGAAAAGTTATAAAACTTTGTAGTTAACAACTTTTCCATTTGAATTCATTTACGGTCCCAAATACTCATTTTGAACTTGAATGGAGATAAAATAAGAAATAAATATTCCAACTGTACACAAGTGTCTCATGGGTGGAGTGGTTGGGGGAGGAGCATGCCAGGGTTGAGCTTGCTGGTTTGAGCCCCCACGGCTGCACATTGTTAGTGTTTTGCGTGAAAAATTATGTGATTTGTGACTTGCGAAAAATCATGTGGCTACCCGGTGGGGTTTCCTAGATTAAAATAGTTTTTGCTATTTTTTGGTCTAGATTTCTGATCTCTAAAAAATGTTTGTAGGAGGGGCTCGTTTTTTGGCCGTCGCTGAAAATATCCAGCCGCTCCTAAGAATCGATTTCTAGAGATGGATGGATAAGGACGGCTGGTCCAGCCATCCCTATAAACCATTGTAGCCGTCCCTAAAGATCCTTTGTGTAGTAGAAGCAATCTCTTTTTTAGTACATTCCTTGCTATCCAGGAAAGAATGTTATATACATTGGAATTTGGAAGGCTATTGAGTGACTTCTGAAAGCGCTCCTCTACTCTCTTCTGATTAGTATTTCTTACTTTTTTATATTATGAATTCCTAAACAACAGATAAGAAATATCCTAAATAAGGACATGTTAGTGAAGAGCACGTAACAATGTAATTCAACTATGAAAGGATCCATTTTTTCATTTAAATATTTATGGCCACACTTGGAATCCATCTTCTTGTTAAGGGGTAGGATGTGCGTGCGTGTATTTATAGGAGTGAGTGTGCGCTCGTGTATGTGAGTGTCTCTGTCTGTAACTGGGTCTCGCAAAAACAAATCTGTTTGCTGATTATAATTTCTCAAAACAAGGTGTGGTTTCTTGAGCTCCCCCCCCCCCCCCCCCCCCCCCCAAAAAAAACACCCCAGCACCCACCCACCCACCCAAAAGAAAAAGGCTTCAGTTGTATTACCCTGGTGACATTAGCATGCCAACAACAAAAGGTCTCCATCCAAACCCATTTCCTCCCACCTTCCTATCATCCACCCATAATTATTTTTTATTTGGTCAAATGTATGTCACTTTTAAGCTAACTTTAAGGATACACCTTTTCAACAACCCTTACACATTAGAAAAACGAAATAGAAAACTGTTGTTCAAAGGTTTGGTCAAGGGAGAGTGTACTTCATCATTGCCTCTTCTAACACTCTAGCTAGCCGAGTACGTCAACAAGCGAGCTCTGCATCCAAATTTATTTAGATGTGAAGAATGCAATAATTGAATGAGACTCTTTCTGCTTGAATTGGTCAGGCAAAGCGTGAGTCATTGCATTAATTTCAAATTTTCTTTACACACAAAACGAAGCTCTATTAGACAAATATATATTAATTTCTTTTGCAATAAATATGAGCATGGCAGTCTATTAGTGAGTTTCTTCTTATCTTATAAAATTAGTTTCTTGGACAATAGGGACATGTGAGGATTCAATGCAAGTTTGAGAGTATCATGTTAAGAATATTATGACACGGCACATGAAGGACATATAGTGTGCCCATTCGGCAATGAATCATATATTTCTCGAGGAAGGAACTTTGCTTGGCCGCCACATGGCATGAAAGATGTTTTAGTATGATATGTATAGGTATAAAAAAAATTGACAAAGTAATTCGGTAGTCTACTACTTCAGTTGATAGCTAATTAGTTATCATATGTTTGAGGGGTTGAATCTTGAACAAAATGACAAGGATGAACTTTTTCAGTGACATCAGTGTTTGATGCAGGTCATTATCATGAGACGACAACTAGCTCAAGCTACCTCGAGAAAATGTGGATTTGAATCAGTCATGTATTGACATTCTGCACGCATACCATCCAAAATAATATCATTTTCATGGTGATAAAATGGGTGACCAAATTAGCTCTGAGTGTTGAGCATCTCCAACAGGGACCCTAAACAGGATCCCTACTCTACTTTCTGGTGCTAGAGCAAAAAACTTAATTCAACAGGGTCCCAACTCAAGTCCTTACTTTACAGCAGCCCCCAAATCTCCCCACTCAACCCCATCTTCCACTCATCCCATCCTCATCTCGGGGATATTTTTTCATGCACCAACTCACTCCATGCATCTTTTTTCATCTTGACTCTCTTGCACCGCCACGCATCCCGTCCCCAACTCATCGGAGGTATGTGACCCCGGTGCTCCTGGTCCTCCTCATGTTGTCTCTGGGGCCCCCTTCTCTCTAACACCCTCATAGCTCAGTTGATTGGAATGACTCTAGTGCCCCTCCCCCTCCTCTCCCGTAGTTGAGTTGTAATGACGGCGGTGCTCCTCCACCCCATAGCTCAGTCAAATGGAACAATAGTGGACATGGCCGCATGATGAGTCGGTCCCATATGCCAATGTCTACTAGAATTGATTGGAGGGCCCTAATTTGAGGGCTTCTACTGAGCTTGCATTGTAGCTTGAACCATTTCAAAACATATGTGAGTTCTATCATGGATTCAAGTCGGTTCCATTTATGATACAACAATAAGATTTGATCCTCTTCACAATATGACTTGTGCAAGACTCAGTGCAAGTACTCTATTCTTCACATTAGCCTTGGTCCATCGGCACCCAAGCCATTGCTTGCACTTCACCTTTGCTTAGTCCCTCGAGAGCCTTTCCTTGCTATCTCCACCTTTGCTTAGTCCCAAGTCACATAATGATTTCAACCAACTTTGGGCAGACATTAGAAGCCATTTCTTCAATATTGTAAATCTCGCTTGACTATCTTCTTTGAGATAAATCTTGAGAGCAATCAAGTTTTAACTTCTTCCTTTCTTGGATATAAACACCATCAACATGATTAAGTAATCAAGTCATTGTCCTTTGATGGATACAAAATCTCATACCATAATTCTTGATATAGCAAGCTTCCCATACGAGACCAATCCATATGCAATCACTTATGTCTCATTTGCAATTTGCCAAATATGTTTGCTTTCGTCAACTCCATTTGCATCGTTGTCTTCTACTGGAACTAGATTGTTTCCATGATCTTCTATTAAAACAATGCACAAGTCATTGTCCTTTGATGGATACAAAATCTCATACCATAATTCTTGATATAGCAAGCTTCCCATACGAGACCAATCCATATGCAATCACTTATGTCTCATTTGCAATTTGCCAAATATGTTTGCTTTCATCAACTCCATTTGCATTGTTGTCTTCTACTGGAACTAGACTGTTTACATGATCTTCTATGAAATCAATGCACAATTTGGCTTGTCATTTCAATACAATATGGAATACCAATAAGTTTGCCTTCTTGTTTAACCTTCGATACACTTCTCATTGTACAACAATTTATACCTTCAAGTGTATACAATATATATTGAATTTCCTATTCAACACTTAGCAAACTTGTTAGACCTTTAATTTTGTTATCATTCAATCCATCAAAACCCCACTATGTTGCCTAAATGCACTTTTAGTACCACCTAGTACGCTTTTGTGGTGTGCAAGTGTGCCATCACATCAAACCTATACATGTTGATCCACCTGTGACACACCAGTTGGAGCTAGAAGGACAAGGAACAAGACGCCACATGTTGTTGTCAAGCCAAACATGATATGATGATTTGCATTAGTGACACCACAGTGTGGGTGGCAAGGTTTAGGCGATCGATCATCTTGAGGGAGCTAGTTTGAGAATCAGTTACCATCTGACATAGAATAGACGATGGAAGGTCGCCAAGCATCAATCACCGAGGTGGAGCTAGAGCTGGCAGGTGTGAGTGCCAAGGGAGAGATAGGGCACTGAAGAGGGACATGAATAGTGGGTAGACTTCATCGCACACACTAAACCACCATACAGGCTATGATGCTATGGGAGCATCACAAGTCTGGTTCCAAAGGAACTAGTGCCACAAGGGTTGGACATACCAACAACCAATTTGCAACATGTGTAACACTAGTAGACTAGCCTACATGCAAGGGGATGCTAGAACAACGCAAGCAACCATAGGAAACCCACACTAAAGGATGACCAAGTCGATAAGAGCAAGAGTGTTGGTCAGCCTAGGTAACCACAACAAGAATGTTATTTGGAACATATCTAGAGTTAGCTTTGGAGATAAAAGGAGTTCCATGACACAAGATTGGTATGGAATGGCCATTGTCGATATTATGAATGAATGAGAGACGGGGAGACAATTGAGGACTATAACATCAGAAGAGCTCATGTGGGAGATGATACCTATGTCCACAACATAGGAGCCTAGCTATTGCAAGGACATCAAGTTAAGCGCAGTGACAAGCATAGGCTAATCCCATGCCTAGCCTGGCTTGAAGTAATTGCAAAGGGGAAAATGCAATGTGGTAGACATGATCATCGGTCAAGCTTGGATGGGCTCAGGTCGGGCTAAAAAAGCGTTGTGTTGTTTTTATTGGCTCTGTCCTTACCCAAGCTAATAGGGACTTCTATATAGGGGTGTGAGGAGTACATGTGGGGATAAGGGCTAGGGACTAGGCTACCTCATGCTTGACTGGACCGCATGCTGGGGTTGGCCTCATGCTGGGGAAATCCAAGTGGGATGGGCTGAATTGACTAGGCTACCTCATGCTTGACTGGACCGCATGCTTTTGTCATTGGGCTGGCCCGTGAGCTAAAATTTCGTAAGCTGGAGCTGAGTTTTGCTCAAGCAAAAATCAATAGCCTACAACCACCAGATGTGTTGACTGGGTCAGGTTGGATCGAGTTTTGTTAAGCAGGTTGGGTCGGGTAGGTCATGATTAGGTCTACTATGTGGTCTTGCTAGTGGTCCAAGACGCCCTGAGTAGGGGATCGCTAGGTCTATTGGCCACTGTTATTGGCTTGTCACTGGTGGCTCCACAATGTGCTACTGAGCCTAGGGGAGCAGCCTACAGAGGCCCCTTGGGGCTAAAGCACATTCATAGGCTAGCCTGTTGGGTGTTGGTATTTCTTATGCTCAAGTAGAATATTCCGCAAGCACATAGAATACCATGTAGCATTTCACACAGGACTATTCTAGGGTATCGTATTTATCCACAGGGAAGCAATGGTTAAAGAAGATGATAGTTAACCATCATGTTTCTACTAACTAGTATATCGACTAGACTAAAGTAGGGGTAAGTGATAACGATAAGAGTTATGGATAATGACACACACAGGAGAATTCCATGGTAAGATAGAAGAGCAGTCAAGCTAAGTTGAGAGGACAACGAGAGAGTACAAGATTCCTACACACTTCTCTATTATTATGGTTCTATTCTAGTACACACCAGAGGGGATAACTAAAGCATGGGTAAGACATAGCGATCACACACAATAACACTTTGGAGTAGCCTGTTGTACACATAGCGTTGGTCTATAGCCAGATAGGCCAAATGGTATCATAATGATAACTACAAAAAATACCCTTATACATGATGGTTTACTTTAGTCACAGACAAGAGAAAATGTGTCACAGTTAACTCACCATGACAATCGAAGAAAACACCATGTATCCCGCGTCATACATCTGTTGGCTCAAATTAAGCCGTCACAAATTGAAATTTGTGTTCGTCATAGAATAGTTGTCTGCATCTTATAACCAGTCCATATCCAAGCCTAGATCCAAACCATAGTGACAAAAAAGAACATCACAAACTAGTGCCAAATCATCATTGCATTAACATACATCACAGCTCATAAGATACACCAATCATATAAACAAATATTGATCATTCATGTATTAACAAGCCCACTATTGTCACATTGTCACATTTTATCAAACAACGAACTGGCCTGGCTCACAACAACTAAGTTTGAACTTAAAGATTTCATCTCTAGGGAGTCTAAAATAACTAAACATCGAGTACTTCAATTGGCTTGTTGTCCATAAGACATGCTACCTGAAAGTTAAAATGCATATAAGATAAATCAGTTTTCAGCAAAGATTCTAAAGCAGTTCAATGCACATATATTTGAGTGCGCAATAAGTAGAGCATGAGAGTCTAAATATCAATTCACAACTTAGTTCATATTTATCACAGTAAGAGTAATAATTCAACAAATCTCACATGACATACTTTTTTAAGGGCAACTGTAGTAGGTTTAACATATTATAGCACACAAGTAGATATCTCTACAGAATAAATAGGGTTAGCATAAGTAGATGACTCTGCAGTAGGTGTAACATACATCACAGCTCATAAGATACACCAATCATATAAACAAACATTGATCACTGCAGTAACATCCAACAACAGAGCAAAAATTAAAAAATACACTATGATTTGTTCCACTGTCTATAATGATTTTGACATGGAGTATAGTGTATGTGAACAGGAACACAATATACTGAGTAGCATGCACAACGGTTTACATACCTGTAAATGGGCATAATGAAGATCCATTTCAAAGAAGCTACATCGTGTTAAGCATGCATCTGCAAAAAAACAGAGCATATGTTTTTCTTTTTATCATAGCAACTCAATGATGGTTCTTGCAAAAATACGGAAGTATCAAAATTCATACACGGTGCTAGAGACATAGTACAATTGACAAATATATTCAACAATAGTACAATTGTCAAGAACCAAGTAATGAAGGAACAAGATTAATGTGAGCATTGCTACCTTGCAAGTTGGCACTTCGAAGAGATTTGCTCCAATGAACTCACACCTGTTATTCCGAAACGGTGAACATGAATGCCAAATGAGAGAGAGAGATGAGCCACGCAGTTGCTGATAAGAATGGTTTCTTACTCACGCAAATTTGCATTTTGGAAAGATGAAGACAAATCTTCCACCTGCTGATAAGAATATAGAGGTACATTATTATCAGAATGTTTCTTTTTATATAGCACAAAAACTTAGCCAAGAACTAAACTAAGAAACTCTTTTTAAGAAATCTGAGACAAAATTGAAACATTTATACAGTCATATAGTAGACTAGTAAATTAGCATACTTTCTACAGCCTGCTACTGCTAAGAAGATGGCAAACAACACGAAATCCGGGTGCTCATCAGGGGTGGACAACGAAAAGCACCCATAATTTTCGCAAAAAAAAACAGAGTTAGTAGTAGAATTAACGCGTACATAGTCTTGTGATTAGATTAGATCAAAATACAAATTGTCAAATAGATTAAGCTAGGATTCGTCTGGTCCTCGTCTTGGCACAGCAGCAAGGGAGGAGAAAGGGTGCTTACTTCAACCATACCGCCATGGGAGCTCGCGCTATTTGAGGATCTCGTGCCGCTGCTTGGGGGAGGTCGCGCCGCCACTAGAGATCTCGTGCCGCCACTTTGGGGATCTCGCGCCGTTGCCGGGGTATCTCGTGACACCGCTTGGGGGAGCTCATGTTGCCGGATCTCTCGAGGGAGGAACATCCTCCATGGTCGGATCCCCCACATGGTTCATGCCGCATGTACACACCTCCTCCACGGCCAGGTGTGCCGGATCTACCGCGCGAGGAGCCGACGAGGCGCGAGCCTCCAGCCGCCGCTGCCTCCCTATAGATCCGGTAGACACAAGGAGCCCCAGGCCAGCAGCGCAGGGGCGCACAGCCGCAGCCCGCAGGGGCCGGGCCGCCGGTCGACGGACGCCGGATGCGGAAGCTGATGGGAGGAGGGCGCGGTCGTGTGGAGGCGGAGTGGTCGCCCAGGCCACCTGTCGCGTGCGGGACGAAGAGGAGCGGCGACACTCGCTCGGGAGCGGATCAGGGAGGGCCAGACGCGTCTGTCTCTTTAGGGGCTGGCTAATAGGGCCAGACGGGTTTTTTTCGACTTGGGCCAAACGGGTCAATCCTCGCTCCTACACAAACCGTCACAGATTAGAGATTTCTACGATCTTATAAGGTCACAACTAAACGGTCACGTATAAGGGTATTTCTTGTAGTAATGTGGGTTATAAAAATAAAAGGAAAATGTGTGTTTCTTGGGTTTGAATACTTGAATACATGACCTCAAGGTTCCCCTTATGCATCCGTACCATCTGAGCCACGTAAGGCTTGTGACCATATAAATGATGCTATTCTTTTAACATCATATTTACGAATATTTTATAGCATATTGACAATGTAAACGATCATAAAAATAAAGTTGTAGATCTTGTCTCCATTGGAAATCGTTTAAGTGGCCTGCTAAATTATATTCAATATTTGAACATCTAAATTATCTCAAATGAGAAAGTGGTTCCATGAAGTTTTAGATATCATTGAGATCTACAATCTTGACATAATGTTTGTCTTCATGTGACATCATACAGAAAATGTTATGAATTTTTTCATATGTACGGATGGTTTTCCATTGTCTGGCATAACCACGAATCACAGTGATATATCTCCGTCAGTTGGAGGCGATAATCGGCAGTGAAAACCCATCTATCACTACAGGTTGTAGTGATAATGGCGACAATAATGATATTTGTTGTTTAGTTGTGCTAGGGAGGCCGGAAATGGTGGCTTGCATGAGTTTATAGTTCAGGGAGATTAGGGTTGGGGGAGGGCAATGCAAGGAGGTCAGATGTCACCCTTGACTCGTGATACTATAAAAAGAGATTAGGAAATAAACACCACTCTTTGGGGTCAGGTGATTTTCGTGTATATATAAGCCCAAATGGTATGTGTTATAAAACATGGGTATAGAATACATCTACATATCTCTAATATAGAGCAAAAACTATTCTTAGGCTATTTATGTCTACAATTAACTATGTAGTTACGTGCTGTTTTAATCAAAAAAGAAACAAGTATATATGGGGGTATAGTGTGAAAAATATGCAGTACCTAATCGTGTGGTTCTAGAAAACTGAAAGCTGTGTGATTGACGTCACTTTTAATCTTTACCAATTTCTGAATTTTGTAATTACATCACATACATATCCCTAGAAACTGGTATATACTCGTACGGTAGATAGCAAAATGCAGCCAGCTACTATATAGATCGTCTGACCAATTGGATTGTATATATACGTATAATTGAGCACAAGGACTTAAGTATCATCGACAAATCGATCTGCCGCAGTTATAGTATATAGGTGCACAAAGATCCAAAGGGTTACTTTTTGGGTGCTTACATCAGCATTACCTAATTGCTGTTTAATAATTCTGATTGGAAAATTAGAGCATTAGAGATGTAGATTCCTTGCCTTTGTATTCCGGGTAGGTCTTTGTCCCACTAGAAGCTAGCAAGAGCAATACGTAATTAAAAACAAAGCTGTGAGACTTGGATTGGCACATATCCTAATTTAAAGAAAGATAAAAACACAAAGCACAAAACAGACCGCATTATCTAATGGTTTGGAATGACAAAAGAGTGCACTGCCTATCATCAACCTTGCTTCAGCCTTTAGATCAACCTACTCTTCAACATCTCCACTATCCAGACTCTTCTAGATTAGTCATTTTTTTATAAACAAAGTGATCAACTAAATTGACCATCATTCCATTGATTATTGCTGCCGGGATAGCCATAGGGTGAACTCCTAAAACAAATTTATCAGACCTTCTAAAATTCAGTCATTACCACTTTAAGTTTAACTTTTAACAGTTGAGCAGTTTTGAAGTAAAGTTGCACTTGACTTATATACACAGTAAAACTTGTAGTATTGTTAAAATATCCATTGGGATCTGTAGCTAGGTAGTTTGAAAATATTTCATACACAGTTTGATATTTTCCTAAATTATTTGATGAACATATAATAATACTACATGCTGTAAATCCAAATTCATGCCACCATATATGTAAAATTACTCCTACTTTAACCTAAAGATAAATTCAAGAACGGATTAACAGATCTATTGACTGAGTCAAAATGCTTTACTTGTTTCTTCATTGTAAAATTTCTTTGCTTAGTGTACATAGCACTCTAGCTATGTACATGCAGGTCCAATTAATAATCCGACGGTGTTGAAACATTTTTTTTTTTTTGCAGCTGAAGAAAGACCAAGCCTCCAATAATGCAGAGGAATATGGCATATACCTGTAGCTGGATGCCATAGACCCACACCATCACAAATTAAACAGCACATAGAAACAACTGGATATTTCATATATGTCACAACAATTTGTTTATGCTCCCTTTGATAGAGACATGGACATTATTTGTTATGTGTGTGCCTCATCAATCAGTGCTGAACTGGGGTGGCATAATATATATAACAAGAACCATGGTTAAACAGCTGTTGCATCCTAGTAGCGCTATATCTTGTTCCTTGAGGACCAGACTTAGAAGCAACCAAGTGAGAGATCCAATTCAACACCACCTAAACCACAAGCATCATCCTTGAAACCTGTTCAGTGCTTCATCAGCTCCCCCCCCACTTCTCTTTTTATATACCGTCTAATCCGTCTTGTTCCATAATTCTTGTGGTGACTTGACTTCTCGCCCGCTCCGTACGCCATCAAAGGACACACATACTCTCTCTAGACAGTCGATTAAAGCGGCACAAATGTGTGGCAAGATGGAGCACATTCACATGGAACACAAGGTATGTATGTCATCTAGTTTTTGTTCTAGCTAGAGGATCCATAGATAATAAGTGGTGATTTGCAAAAAGTAACTAAAACAGCTAAAATGATTTAATTCCTTATTACAGTCTTGTACTAATTATTGGTTGTTTGTATACATGTATGCATCCGACTCATCAGGGCTTACTTGGTGGAGAATTTAAAGAGGGAATTTGCGCCTCAATTCCCAAACCCCCTCCTGGCACATCATCAAGCAGGCCAAACAGCATGGTTGTGAAGGTAACTAGTTACTGTAGGAGTAGTACATCTAAAATTAAATGCTTGAATTTCACCGAGAATTAGAATTAATTGGTGCAAATATATACTGTATGCAGAAGGTTTGCCCGCGGGAGTTCATCCCGGCGCACATCATCGCGGAGGCGATCTCGACGCTGCACGGGCTGGACCTGCGGTGGTCGGGGCCCATCACGCCCAGCGAGCGGCAGTACGTGGAGCAGTACGTGCTGGCCATGTACCCGCAGTACTCGCACGGCCTCATAGAGGACGGCAGCTGCGACAAGGACGACCTCTACTCCACCTACTACAGCAACGGCAGCACGGCGTCGTCGCCGGAGGCCGGCGGCGCCGAGCGGCGGCGGTCGTCGCCGGTGGGGTCGCCGTTGTCAGCCGCCGCGAGGCCCGACATGGTGGACATGGTCCGGCTGGAGCCGTCGCGGCTGCTGGACATGCTCACCAAGAAGTCGTCGTTCCCGGGGAGCTTCATCTCGATCCCGGAGATCCAGGCCAGGAACCGGGTGCTCCGCCACTGCGGCCTCACCGACGACGAGTACCTCGTGCTCTTCGCGCCTACGCCGAGGGACGCCATGATGCTGGTAGGCCGCCTGTTGTTGGTTATCATTATCATTAGTTAATTTATTACTACAACAACTCCACTTCACTAATAATGTTTTTGAGCATCATCATGTGCCCTAGCTGGTCTTAATTCTTTCAGTTCAAATTTTTAAGCTCCCAGCTTGCATTGGTGAAAAAGTTACAGGTTTTTACGGTACGGTGGCTTTCGTTGATCATATTCCTCCATGAAACATTCTTTTGGTGTTTCGTTAACACATAATACATGCATGGTCCTGGTTTTGAAGTTAGTACAAAGCTTTGCGATAGATTATTGGGTGATTTGGAACATTGAGATAGAGGACCAACGAGGTGCAAATGGTAGAGCTTGAGTGTGACACAATGATTTAGTATAGTCATTTGACCCTTTAATCGACCCTACATGAGAAGCAACCACAAAGTAGCATTATTTTTATCCAGATGGGCCGACCGAGCATCTAATTAATAAACTGATGCACCTGCACAAGCACAAGAATTAATTTAGTCAGGCCCATCAGAGCTAAGACTTGTCATCCTCCACTGTAACAAATTAGTAACAATGGTTACTATTTCAGGTTGGGGAGAGCTACCCTTTCTTCCGGAGCAGCTACTACATGTCGATCCTGGAGGAGGAGAGCGACTGCATCCGCGCCTTCGCGGCGTACAAGGAGGCCAAGGTGATCGCGGCGCCGGAGTCGTGGCTGGACCTACGCATCAAGGGCTCCCAGCTCAGCCAGTACTTCCGGCGCAAGTCCAAGCACGCGCCCAAGGGCCTCTTCGCCTATCCGGCCGTCTCCCCTTTGAATTCGTCGTCGCCCTCCTCCACCGCCACCTCCGGCGCGCGGTACTCGCTGCACTGGGTCTCCGAGGCGCACCGCAACGCGTGGCACGTGCTCCTGGACGCCACCGCGCTCGCCGTCGGCGAGGACCGCCTCCCGCTCTCGCTGCACCGCCCGGACTTCGTGCTGTGCACGCTCGGCGACGCCATGCGCACGCGGGGGATGGAGCAGCAGCAGCCGCAGCAGATGCAGCCGGCGGCGAGGGTCACCTGCCTCCTCGTCAGGAGGAGGTCCTTCGATACCTCCCTCTCCCAGCCGCAACAGCCACAGAAGCAGTAGGCGTAGCATGCAATGCAATGCAACGCGTGTGTTGTTACGAGAGGAATTAAAAACTGCACTGATCTTACATAAAGCAGGCCGCGGGCGTTGAGGAATGTACGCGACGTACGATTGCTTCTTGCCTGCGAGCCGTTGCGTTGTGACTGGTGCAAGCATTGTGTTTGGCTGATTTCGTTATCTGCTTTTTTGCGATATAAGTGCGCTTCTGCCCTTTTTATGGGTCGTGTGATGGTGCTTTTGCTTTTGATGTTTAGACTTCAGTCAGGGCCTGTTTGGGAGCCCGTTATTAGATCCAAAGTCGTTGTTAACGTACTACTGCCAAGTTTTTTTTCTATTCTAAATAATAAAGCTTCTTGTAAACTGCTGCTTGCTTGGGTTGTAAATCAAACAGCGTTGCCCCTTGGATTGGGCCAATCTAATCCGCCAGTAAAAAAGAAAATCGGCTGCCTCGGCCCACTTATTTTTGACAGAAGTCGGCCTTTGCCGCGTCGTCACCGTTCGCATTTTCCAATTTCGCTATCTCTCCATTCTTTGTCCGCATTTAGGGTTGAGTGTGTCCTAATGTGTAATGGGTTAGTTTTATTCCAACTTTTTAAGTTGGGTTGGATCCATTTTGTGTTTGGTTACAGCATCTCCAAGAATTTCCAGTTGCTCAAAAAAATCTCCAACAGTTCCGATAACAACTACCAATTTATGATTTTTGGCAAGAACTGAAAAACCTCGTATCCAAAAGTTCCCGATCCCACCTCCCAATCTTTAGGCACCTAAAAAAAATCACTGAAAAGCGTGGATATATGCGCGCGTGGAAGACGCGCGTATCGGTCTGCCAATCTAAGGTGAAAGGGTGTAGGAAAGAATAAAGAGTAGGAAATAGTTCCTGATACAAATGTACAAGAGAGAAAGAATATATAAAAGTGGTTAGGATAATTTAGAAATAGTATAAGATTCCTGACGTAAAATTATCTTCTATATTTTTAGGACAGAATTATTAGAAACCGTTGGAGCTGGTCTTATTTATTTGTCCCAGTACTTTTTGGTAATTTGGAAAACTCAATAGTTTTGGAAAGAAATTATTGAGAACTCTTGAAGATGCTCTTAGAGGGACAGGGTTATCCTATGTTTATATTTGGTTTCGAAGATATCAGATTTGAGTTGAGGTCCCAGACAGATGGGCCCCACGCATTGGCCTCTCCCACTTTCTTCTCAACATTGTTCCTCCTCTGCTTGGTCAGCACCCGCCGCACGCTTCTTCCTCTGCTTGGCCATAGACGCTGCGTATCACTAGGCCTCGCCCCTTGCCCGGTGTATGCATAACTGCTTCTCAGAGCTTGGCCAACGCACGACCGCTGCTATATCTCCTCGCACCGTGTCGTTGCTCCTCCGCCCGCGCGTGGTTGCCGCTGCCAAATCTTGCGCCTCACCTCGTGCCACTACTACCACTACTACTAAAAACATTTTAGGAGACAGGCCCCTGCATCAATGGAGGCGAGCACAAAATCATACTGCCTCCCAAAATTTCCCATGATTTTTAGAGACAGACAACTCATTTACGAAGATACTTAAAAAGTGACCGCCTCTGAAAATAGATTAAAAGGGAAGGGCTTCTTAAAATGTCCAGATGTGAAAATATATCATTAACAAAGGTAGGATATTTTAGGACGTCCACCTCTTCTATAAATTAATTTACGGAGGCATGCGCCTTAGATAGCCTGACTCTTGAAATCTGGACTAGCCCAACAACAAATTAATTTCTATCCATATATAAACAATGCCTTAGGGTTTCCTCTCTTCACTCATAGCGTCCTCTCTCTTTCTCTTCACATGTCACGAAGAGAGGCGGAGGACGCGATGCTGCTCCCGACAGCACTCAAGCAGAGGCAATGGAGGCATGCGCCTGCGAAGGCAGAGGTTATGCCGCTGCTTCCAACAGCGCTCACGTATAAGCGAAGGCTGTGAGCACACAGAGGCGGAGGTGGCGCCGCTGCCCCTGGCGGCGCACGTGAGGTGGCTCCCCATAGCATGTGCGGGGCGGCTCTAGGAGGCCCTTGTGGTGGCTCTCGATGGAGGTGCAGCTGAATCTGGTGGAGGAGCGGCGGCGAATCCAGTAGTGGTGCGGCCATATCTGGTGGAGGAGTGGTGGCGCAGTCGACGTCCTGATAGAGACGTGACAGCTAGGTCCTCTATCAACAGGCTCGACGGCACGACATGCGGACCCACAAGGCAGACAGATCCACGACATAGTGGGCAGATCGGTAGCATGCAGCCCAGATCAAGGCTAGGTCTCGATCGGAGAGCCTGATAGCGGGCTCGATAATGGGTTTTTTGTCTTTTTTGCTTTTTTAATCTACTTCCAGAGGCAGGCATTTGGTGAAAGGTCCTTGTTTGGTTTTGATAATTGATTGACAACCTAGGTGGACTAATATGTGTTTATGTGAGATGCACAGGTGATTAGTCCATAGATACATGTGTATGAGCAATACATGCCATGGAGGTGAGATGGCTTAAAATGTTGCAAGGCTCACACATGTTATGAAGGGGCTCATTGCATATGAGACATGACATGGAGTCATGTGACTAAGGTGGAGAAGATCAAAACAAGACTTGGATTGATGGACCGGTCGCAAAGTGTAAAGGGCAAGTTGAGTGATGACATGGCGCCGATGGACTGAAGTAACAGTGAAGAGCAAGTGAAGTCAATATCGATGAACCAATATGGTCATGTGATGATATGAAGTGGATCATATCATTTGTGAATGGTTGGTGCATGTGTTGAATCAATATTGGAGGAGATGGAATGAAATGCGCAAGGCAAAGGTATAACCTTAGGGCATTTCATTTCACCGGTCAAAGGTTATGTAGAGAAGTGCATGATCGGGTTTAGGATAGATGGTCATACTATCAAGAGGGGAAAACTTGTTTGCATATCGGTCATCTAGTGCCACTCGAGTGATCTCACTTTGCATCATTGCTAGGATTGAGTGGCGTGGTGAATTGAGTGACTAATCCTTTGAAAAATATTTGTGAAATGCTAACACACATACACATGGTGGTGTACACTTGGTGGTGTTGGCACATTTGCAAAGGAGAAGTTGTTGGAGTTGATTTGGATCAACTTGGAGAAGAAAAAGAGGTCATCTGGGCGACCAGACCCTAGCGTAGGGAAGGACAGGACTCTGCCTTGGCGAGTCTAGGGGCAAACCCTAGCCAGGGCACGGTGGTGACGGTCACTAACACTTGTTTTGACCATCAACATTCAACCCAAAAGCATGATAAAGTGAGGTAAATCATCATCACAAATGTTGCATTTTATTTATAATTAACCTAGTTCCACTTGTGCTTGTAGAATTATTTGTATGCAGGAAAATATAGCAAAAATATGCAAAATGATGACAAAAATGGACAAAGGGAGCAAGTGGACATGATAGTGGGGCTAGCGGTCCACATTCCATGCTGGTTGGCCCCACAAGGGCATCGCCCTGTGCTAGCTTGGTCCTTGCCACATCACCGATCCGTGGGAGCTCCTCTAGGAGCATTCTCAAGCGTTCATTCAAGTTGGTTTGCACCGATGGACGAGATGGAGTGGCCATGGATCCACCAGCCCACCGTCATACACTTGGGAGCCTCCAACGGACCTTGGAACCGCCTTACCGGCCAAAACTTGGCACGTGCTGGCTTCACAGCTGCCATTGAGGAGCAACCAAGGCGCTACATTCAAGAGGCGGTGCATCTAAGGGCCGGCCGACACCCCCTAGCATCGCTCGGCGCCCCAAGGCACCCAACTGACCTCCTGCTATGTGCAAATACCCCCCTTGTCACTCTACACTATAAATATGGGGTGTGGAGCTCGGTGAAGTGCTCCATTCATTTCCAAGCTTCTCCAAGCTTTCTAGCTTTGCTTAGCTTTAGAGTAGTAGTCTAGTAGTGGAAGTAGAGCAAGAGCGAAGCTTCTCTCGAAGTCCAAAAGAGTTTTCTGGGTCTGGTATAGCTCCTTTGTAATTCTTTCATTTAGCATTTACTTTATTCAGTACTTTACTTTTAGTACTTTATTTAGTATTATTGCTTTGCTTTGCTTAAGTACTTGTTCATTTTTGTTCATCATTAGTGAGCTTAGGTGCTTATTGCTTGGCATTATAGCATATATTATCTCTAATTAGAAGTCTTCCATTAGTACTGGTTCCACCATCTGGTACGGGTACTTTGATCTCCTTTCATCGGAGCTCGGATCGAAGTAGTAAGCCCATAGATTAAGCGAGGTGCTTAGGCTATAGATTATCTGTGGACACGTCTAGTCCTCCGAATAGATTGTGGTAGTTGACAAGTGGTGATAGCCTTGTCCATCCTCTATATTCCACCATGTTGGGCCTAGTTATTAAATCGTAGGGCTCATGGTAGACCTTGTCTATCTAACTCTCCTAGTTGGTAAGCGGGCTGTGCCCTGAAGTATTATCGCATTTCTCCTAGTAATTAGTTTACCCTTTGTTACTGAAAGATATATCACTCGCTCTCCCACCTAGCTATCTCTAGTGTAGCTTGTTATTTAGTTTGTTTAGGTAGTTCACACTCAATCCACCATTATCGTTCACCTACCTAGGATACACTTAGGCTTTACCTTAGCAATCCTAACTAAAAATATAAAATTAGCCTTTCGCCTTCCTGTAGGAAAAATATAAATTCGACACTCGGTACTCACCGAGTGAAGTGCTACACGATAGTTCTATGCACTTGCAGAATTCCTCCACTAGTCGTTAAGAAGTATCAACAAGCATTTCTGGCGCCATTGCCAGAGAAGGCAACTTGCATCAAAAAATTTTTGTGTTAGCTTTGCTAACTAGGCTTTCAGTTGTCCTAAGTAGTTTATCCTTTTTCCTCCTATCCTATCACTACCCAACACACCCATGGCTGATAAGTCCATTCATGATTTTTTTGCACCCTCGGCTGCTAATATAGCCATCGGACCCAATATTACCAACGGGAACGCTAACTTTGACCTTAAGCCAGCGTTAATTATGATGGTTCAAGCTAGTTTGTTTTGTGGGAAAGCCCTCGAGGATGCAAATGCTCACCTCCAACACTTTTTGGAGATTTGTAGCACATTCACCATAAAGGGAGTGACCCAAGAGGCTATGCGTCTTCGCCTTTTCCCCTTCTCTTTGTTAGGAAAGTCTAAGCAATGGTTTTACTCCAACCGCAACACTATAGATACATGGGACAAGTGTTCCAACACTTTCCTAGTCAAGTTTTTTCCTATGGGGAAGACTAATGCTCTTCGCAATAAGATCTCTAGTTTTCAACAACTAGCAGATGAGTCAATTCCTAAAGCTTGGGAATGAATGCAAGAGTATGTCTCAGCATGCCCACACCATGCATGGAAGACTGGCTTTTGATCTAGAATTTCTACAATGGATTAGTTCTGTTAGATAGGAGCCATTTAGATGCTGCTGCTAGTGGAGCATTCTTTTCGCTAAGTGCTGCAGATGCCAAGACACTGATCGAGAAGATGGTTTCTAACCAAGGATGGAGCGATGATTGACTCCAACCCCGTTAATGAGGTATGCATTCAATTAAAGAAGTTGACATGCTTGCAGCTAAGATGGATCTACTCGCAAAGCGAGTAGAACATTATGAGAAGATGAGTGCCCAAGAGACACTCAAAGCCATGGATTCCCACATGACTTGTGAAGTCTGTGGAGATGTTAGACATTCGATAAATTTCTGTCCTAAGACCTAGGAGGATCTCAACTTTGTCAACACCGACAACAGGTTTCATCCACAACAACATCAAGTATTGTCAACACCGACAATAGGTTTCATCCACAACAACATGAAGGATAGAATCAGCGCTCCAACAATCAAGGAGGTAACAATTATTACTCTTCTCAATGTGTGAATAACCAAGGTAATAATAGTTATGTTTTCCTTAAAGATCTTGTTTATAGCAATGGTAGAATGACTGATAGCATTAATAAAAAGTTGTGTGCTCATGACAAGATGTTGGAAAACATAAATGCTAAATTGGATGAGTTTTCTTCTACTTTAAAGAATCAACTTAGTTTTAATAAGATGATAAAAACTCAATTAGCCTAAATAGCTGCTGCCATACCATCCTATGAAAAAGATAGAATCCCTGGCAAACCTGAAGGAACAATAGAGACAGCGAACCTTGTTACGATAAAGTATGGTTATGCTTTAAGTTCTTGGGGTTCCTACTTAGTAGATTCCCCATTTACCATTAAGAAAGGTGATCCTGGAACCCTTGTGATTACCTGCTCCATCGGAACCCATACCTTCCATAATGCTCTATGTGATCTAGGGTCTAGTGTTAACATTATGTCTAAGGAAACTTATGATAGATTGTTTTACACTACCTTAACTCCAACCTTAGTTTACTTACAGCTAGCCAATTAATCTACCTGTTATCTCAAGGGAGTAGCCACTGATTTATTAGTTAAAGTGAGAGACGCTTATGTCCCTATAGATTTTATGATCTTAGACATGGGCAACGGCAAGGATACACCTTTAATCCTTAGTCGTCCTTTCTTTAATACTACAAATGCTTCCATATATGTGGCCTCTGGGAAAATCCAACTCCACTTTGTTGGAAAAAAAGAAATATTTGCTTTTACCTCTAGACAACCCCTCTTTGATGAGAAACAGAAAAAGAAGAAGCATCTAAAGAGAATCGAGATGAAGAAACCAAAGCCGACTGAAGAACCGGAGAAGCCTGTTAAGAAGAAGAAGAACGGAAAAAGATGGCATAAAAAGAAAGATCCATCCTCAAATTCATCATCCTCTGATCCTGACAAGGCCTCCGAGGTGGAACAAGGGGAAACACCCCCGCTCAAGGAAGAATGACCTTGAGCCCGTCAAACAGGTAACTTTTCTATCCCTTACATATTTACTGCATTTTAAGTATTTGCATCTGTTTACACCAAAATTTGGGAGGAGAGTCACAGGGACCCAGAAGCTCCCAGGATCGTATCATCAAGGGATTAGTTGCGGGCGGATCAGAAACAGTTGATTCAGATGCAAAATCTAGGAATCGGCTTTCTTCGGACAGCGCCATCAGATAACAACAGAGGCTACGCTCGACGCCAGGACGAAAACGTGTTGGACTCTACAAAAAGGGAAAGATTAGAGTCCAAGTTATCTTAAATTAGGAATGTTTTCATTTTATGCCAAAGGTTGTAACAAATCATGCTCGAGTAGGATTCATGTTTAGGCTTCGGGTATAAATATCAAACCCCGGCTATTGTAAAAAATCAACCCATCAATCAAATACAAGTCAATTACTTTTTTTGGCTCTGGCCACCCCTTAGGAGTAGGAATAGAGTAGATCTCGGTGAGTTCTTCGACAAGTACGGCTGCATCGATCCGGTCGACCTCCACTGCTTGTTGTAAGTACCATCATGGTTTATACCTCTGTTCGTATGGTTGCATCGATTCGGTCGACCCCCACTGCGACTCTGGTATAAGCTAGTTATCGACTCTTTCCAAATTCAAGTATGGCTTGTGTGATTCTGCCTCACACCCCACTGCTTGAATTGGATCAAGGTCAAGTTATCTGCTCTATCTTAGAGTGGCAGTCTTTGGTAGATTCATTAAGTTACCGATATTGCTTATTGCTTTCATTGTTTATCTAATTACAGCATTATCACTCTGCCCAATTGAGATTGATCTGAATTGGCCTTATATCTTGTTTAACTCATCGTTTGCTAATCTAAAACTGATCTAATCTACATCTTAAGTGATGAGTTATGTTTTTATCGGTTGTTTTTGCGTCAATCTTAATCGTGCATAGCGTGCAGTTAAGGCATGTTCGATCATGAGTAGATCTATGTGTTAGCAAGAACTGTTTCATGGCCCGTCATCACGGCCTGTGGGATTCTACCTCTCACCCCACTGTTGGCACCGTGGAGTGGGGATCGTTGGTTGATAGACCCGTTCCTGAGAAGACATGACCTTAACTGTGCGCTATGCCTGAATCGGCTGTTTAGCCGATATCGAATGCTTTCACGGACAGTTCACATCACGAGATTGTTGAAGTAGAGATAAGTTGAAAGATGTGTTAGCCTCATGATCTTGTTATTGTACTACGGCCTGCATGATTCTGCCTCATGCCCCACTGAAATTGGTAATGAGTTAGGGTCATCGAGTCTATTGTTGTTTCTACGGCCTGCATGATTCTACCTCATGCCCCACTGGTCATGGCGATAGATGAGATCTAACATGTTCATTAGATTTATCTTTATTAAATGATTAAGTGATGTTGAATTATTTTCTTTATATAAAAAGGAGTTCGGTTACTCGTAATCATTGGCTCAGTATGGACCGATCATCATTGATATCTTATTGCCATTGATTAATATTCTTTTAAATGATGTTTATCCTGAATGATAACCGATTCTCTTCACATGACCCCATGAGCTCTAACTGACTTATTCTTATGAATATACTGGAATTGGCTATTTAGCCGATTTCCTTTCATATCGGCTCTCATAGCCGTACATTCGGGACTGTCTGGCAACACCGGCAAGTTCCGCCCTTAATTACTAATGAACTTTCTCCCCTTGTCAATTGCAGGGTCAAATTGACTGGCACGCCTCGGGAGGATTACGCAGGATCGACCACCCCTGCGCTGAAGCTAGGCGGATCTGCTCCATCGAGCGGACCCTTTTGGCTTGCTGCGTGTGTCCTCAGCACGGGACAAAATTCTGTGTCGACACACATTTCTGGCACGCCCGGTGGGACCCCATAATTGTCATGGCGGTTCATAACAACGACAGCATCCTTATGGTACATTATGAGGACCTATCTGATGAAGATAAGGATAGCATCAACAATGCTACAGAAGAATTTCAGAAGAAGTGTTTGTTGTCCTACACCAAAACACGTGACAGTACAATTATTCAGAAATTTCCACTACCAAGAGTTCTACTACCTGGGCAGACAGATACAGTCGAAGCTAAAGACAGGCGTTTCTTTATGAAAACCATAGACAAGTCTGTTCGTGATGCCATATCAAGCCGCAATAAAGCTTTTGTTGATGTATTTCACAACGCCATGAAAGAGGCGATTCATGGAATTCCGGTTGGTCAGGTTGGATCGACTTGTTATAATATTCTAGATCCGTTGACCCAAGGGACTAATCAAGTTGGTACCAGTCATCAAGAAGTAGCACCAACTGGTAATGGTGGTGTCCAGACACTTCAAGGTTCATCTGAACAAACTCCGGGTACTGCTACAAATCAGATACTGTACAATCCTGGAATATCAGTACAGCATGTGCAGCAGCCGGTGGGGCAAAGTCAAAATCAGATGATCAATTTTGGCACATCAGGCCACATACCGTCGTCGACTCAGAAGATAGCACCATCCGTTCAGAGGATCCATAGAGATAAAGATCCTTATGTCTATAATCAGATACTTCAAGCAGCAAGGCAGCAAAGGACCCAACAGATTGAGATTCCACAAGGCTATCATTATGGCACGAATTATAACACCCTCCACATGATACCAAATCTAGGATATCAAGGCACGTGGGATTTCAATCCACAGATGAGTCAACAAGTACCGAGAAATCCAAATCCGCAAGCTGACGAGTTGCTGCTCAAGGTGATCGAGATGATGAAGAATCAATTCGGTCTGAAGCCAAAAGGAATGACCTTTTCGTACAAATGCCGATATCCAGAATGGTATGATTTGGTCGCCCTTCCTACAAATTATAGGCTCCCGGAATTCACCAAGTTCACTAGTCAAGACGGTACAAGCACAATAGAACATGTCAGTCGGTATCTTACATAATTGGGTGAAGCGTCAGTTGAGGATGCCCATTGAGTTCGTTTCTTCTCCTTGTCCCTGTCAGGGCTAGCCTTCACTTGGTTCTCGTCACTACCAGTCAACTCCATTGCCAATTAGGCTGACCTGGAGAAGAAGTTTCATACATATTTTTACACTAGGACTGGAGAGAAGAAAATAACCGATTTGACAACCATGAGACAGAGGACTAATGAATCGAGCACTGAATTTCTTCAGAGATTCTGAGAGACTAAGAGTCTGTATTTCTCGTTGAGCTTGGCCGATGATCAACTAGCTGCTTTAGCCGTCCAAGGAATGCTGCCGATGTGGAAAGAGAAACTACTAGGACAGGAATTTGACAACTTAGGTCAATTGGCTCAATGAGTGGCAGCACTTAATAGTCAATTCCAGAGCATACGCAGAGATACCTGATTCCAGAAGAGTACCTCAGTGGCCAAAGCTTACGATCCATATTCAGTCAATGACGGCTATGAAGATGAAGAAGAAGAGGTTGCTGCTGCTGAATGGAATTGGGGCAAGAAGACAGTGATGGTGACAAATCCTTGGGGTAGAGAAGTTGAGGAGAGTTATGACTTTGATGTTACCAAATCGGACAAGCTCTTCGATTTCTTGCTTGAGAAGGGGCAGATCAAGTTGCCTGATGGTCATGTCATGTTGCCCCCTGATCAGTTGAAGAACAAGAAGTTCTGCAAATTCCATAACACTACTTCTCATTCCACTAATGAATGTAGAATCTTCAGGCAGCATATACAGAGAGCTATTCAGCAAGGGAGGCTCAAATTCGATACACCTCGGAAGATGAAAGTTGATGATAATCCTTTCCTAGGAGATCAGAACATGGTTGATGCTGGGTTGTTCAAAGGAAAAACCAAGGTCCTAACATCGACCAAATCGAGAGAAGCTAGGACAGTCGATCCTGAAATGCAAATATCGGCTGATGAGTATAGAGAGATTAGAAGACGTCGTGCCGAACAAAAGAGCCGATACGAGCAGAGGAAGACATCGAAAGCAGAGACGTCAAAGCCATGGGTCACATCTTGGATTCTATTGAATAAATGGCAGCGACAGAAGGAAAAGGATTATCAACGTTGGTTAAAAGATCAAGCATACCAGCATCAATTAGAAAGAAGAGAAGTATGAAAGGGAACAAGCTGAATTACATTGGAATTGTCCCTTCTTTAGGCATTGCTGGAATAAAGGTTTGAAGTTGCCTACCAGACACGACTGTCCAGAATGTAGCAATCAATATTGGGAGTATAGGTAATCTCGAACCAACCACCGTTCTATCCATGCTCAAGATGCATATCATCATAACAACATGGATCGGCACTTAAAAACAAAAGTGTTCATGATCGGTTGGGAAAAAGAGTCATTGGACAGGACTGGGCTGATCATGAAGAGGAAGGCACTGAAAGAAGATACACATGGCCGGAAGGCCAGTGGTGCCCAGGAGATTTGACGAGAAGCCAAAAGAGGAGGGTGCAGTGCCTAAGGAATAGAGAGATGGAACAGGCTTAGGCACCCGGTAAAACTCAAGTATGGCATACCAAGCAAATAGCTGATAAGAGGCAACCATCAGCTAATATCCAAATGGCTTTTCTGTTACCATCAGAATTCAGAGCTCTGGCAGATCAGGAAGTTTATTTAGACTTCAACGAGTCAGAGTATGAAGAGATGGTTGCCAAGTTAACAGTTAGCAAGCAATATTTGATAAGCCAGTCAAGCATCGGCACTTAAAGGCTTTATATATGAAAGGTTTTGTTGATGGGAAGCCGATGAACAAGATGTTGATGGACGGAGGTGCTTCTGTCAATCTTATGCCATACACCACTTTCCGTAAGCTTGGCAAGGGACTAGGAGATTTGCTTGAGACCGACATGGTGCTTAGAGACTTCGGAGGAAATACATCCAAGACCCAGGGGGCAATAAACATCGAACTGGCAATCAAGAGTAAAACTTTACTCACCACGTTCTTTGTCATTGATTGGAAAGGATCATACAGTTTACTCCTCGGTCGTGATTGGATTCATGCGAATTGCTGCATACCGTCGACCATGCATCAGTGTTTGATTCAATGGCATGGAGATGATGTCGAAATGGTTCGTGCTAATGAGTCCATAAGCATCGCAACAGCCGATCCAGTCTTTTGGGAACTAGGAGATTTTGAGTGTTTTTCTGGCAAGTCATGGGAAGGAGGCTTCATTATGATCAGCAATGAAAGCCAATAGCCGATGCAAGTGATCGGCTCTAAGAGTTTATTTTAGTAAAAAAGGTTACAGCTTCATATCGGCCATTGGAATAAAGGAAAACAAGTATTAGTTATAAGGTTTAGGCCGATGTATGAATGCTAGATAAGGTGGCGAATTCGGAGTTAATGGATTTGAAGGAGTTATGTTTCACTTAACAGGATGTTCGACCTAGGTTGATTGCTTGTTCGACTTTTGATGTGAAAGTTTCTATGGTACATTATCCTGGCGTCTGATCAACATCTGATAGCCAATTCATTCTCGGCTCTAATAGCCAGTACCAGAAGGGTATCGCCTCTAGTTCAAAAAATAAAGATCTTCGAAGGCGTAAAAGCCGATACGATGCGTATCGCCTCAAGAGCAAAAAATAAAAGAGCAAGAGACATTCACAGTCATGCACGAAGGCATCACATTGAAACATATTCATGGAAGAACAGGAGTCGTTGTTCATCAGATTACCCTAAGCACAAACTAATCAAAGACCTTGTTCACCACATCATGAGTCGATGTGATGTCTACTATGGCCTATGCTGCCATGGTGAATTCTTTAAGCAGGTCCTCATGCTCCTCAAGGTTGTCGCCCATTGGGAAACCTGTTTCCATGGTGTGAAGCTCATACCCAGTTCGGACTTGTGCCACGGTCAGCGCCACCACCGCACCATGACGAACGCCATGGAGGGTGATCTCCCGAACGTGGACTGAGACGTCTTGGAGACAAGCATCGATGGAGGAACCTTGGGCATTGACAGCGTCTATGGCCGCGTTCACTGCCAGTTGGAGAGATTCCAACTATGCTGTCAGGGCTGACAATCATGAGAACAAGAAGACGGTCAAGATGAAGATAATGGAAGTTAGAGTAAAAAGCCTTCATGGGATTCATCTTACCTACCACCATGGCATCGGATTCAGCCAGCCATGCTCGGATGGTGCTGGCCTCCTCCTCGGCCGCATGAAGGGTGGCCTGAGAAACCCCAAGGCAAATCTCCAATTGGTTGTTCTCCCAAGTCGCCTCAGAATAACGATTCTGGGCCATCCTCCACTCATGAAGGTAGCGCCGGGCATCGTCTCCATTATAGGAGTAGGAGGAATCCGACGACGAAGCTTGGATGAAAGATGCGGTGTCAGAAGGCCCGCCGGCCCTTGAGAGAGGACAAAGGCTGTCATTCACAACAAAGCTACAGGCGAGTCTGAACTATTCATCATCATGAACAAGAAATGTTGATCTCACCACATGCGTCGGAGACGCTGGTTCATTGGCATACTCTCCTCTGGGATTTCCTCCGCTGCGCGCTTACCTGGGTTATCTTCGCCAGCCATGGAAGAATGATTGGATCTACGAAAGGGAGAAAGAGAATAGCTATAGGGTTTCGACAGGCGGAGAAGAGCGGAGAAACAGTTGCGAGTAAGGATGTATTTGAGGCCAAAACCAACGACCGGTATTTGAAGACCTGAAGCGAAGGGATGGGCGCCTCGGGACGTGTAAAAGGCAATAACAATTAATGGAAGGCGAAGCGCCACTTCACTAATGCCAATGGAAATACAACACTGAGCAACTAAAAGGCAGGAAGTCAAAGGGTTCTCTTAATAAAAGCCGTGTTTTTAGACTTGGTTAAACCAAGGGCCTAGATCGACTATATCAAATTGGCTCTTTAGCCGAAGAAGGAAGCATGAGTAAACAATGGAGAATATGATCGGTTCTACACAAGATCCGTGATGACATGCAGATCTCGAGTCTGGGCACCATGGGTCGCTCTCGGTATTTCTAGTCAAATGACATCAGCTCCCGCAGGCTATTGACTTCTCCAACTGATCTAGAAATGCTCTCAAAGACACACTTGTGACGACCAAAAAGCAAGACAGCCGGTATGGTCGCCTAATCAGGGGAAACCTTATCGGCTCAGGCATTGCGCACCTGGTAAATTTTGGAGACGCTGGGAGGAGGAGAAGGATTCAGATCAATAGGGAATATTTGAAGGAATATTACCCTAATGTTTGGATTAATACTCAACGACCAATTCGCTCAACTGATAGCTCTAATGGCCGATACCAGAAAGGTATCGCTGTTGGTGCGAAAATAGACTCAGAAGAGTAAAAGCCGGTACAATGCGTATCATCCGTGGGGGAAAAGCAAGCATAAACAAAAGTAATGCACATGGTGCCAAGACAGGAAAATTATCTGCTAAATATCACCTATTACAAACTACAGGTCGAGGAAAACCTTGCCTACTATGTCATCGGCCAAGGTATTAAAAGCTACAGAATTGGTGGCACTCATGAAATCCTCAACCAAGCACTCCTGCTCCCCAGGGTATGCTGCGTATGGAAAACCATGGGGAAGAAGCTAAAGATTTTGGCCCAAATGGGCTTGGGTGGCAGCCAACGCCGTGGCAGCGCCATGATGAACGCCATGGAGAGCAATCTCCCTGACATGATTCGGGATGTCATGCAAACGAATCACTGGAACGCTGCCCCTAGCATTGACAAATCCCACCGCATGATCTGTAGCTGATCGACGGCTCTCCAGTTGGGCAAATAGATCTAAAAGATTCAAAGGGGAGGTGATCAGAGTCTCGGAGACAAAATTGAAAAGAAGCAGAGGTTACGACAAGTATCTCACCCACAATTCTGGCCTCGGCCTTAGCCAACCTATCCTCCACCGAATCGACCGCATGAGGTGATCGGCATCAAACCATGGCCAAGGCCAATTCTATGAGGGATAAACACTAAGAGAGACTCTGACCATGTCGATCAATGGAGGCAAGCAGATCATCATTATCAATCCACCTCATCTGATGGCAAGGGGGCTAGAGGCAAGCCATCAATGAGGAAGGCCCTGAAGGCCGAACGGAGTCAGCCCTATTCCCCGAGGCAGCGGAGGCATCATGAGATGTACCCTCCTGATGACGAAGGCGCTGACGCGATGATGCAGACCCGATGAAGACCTTCTTAGGATACCTCTTGCTATTCTCCATGATCTCTGACCTACGGAAAAGCAGGAACTATGCTAAGGGTGCAGAAGGTTTGAGTCAAAGTGGGTTATCCTTAGATCAACTGCTGAGGCCCGTTTATATAGCCCAGGATGGCGAGAAGATAGATTTTGCCAGGGGTGTGAGGTTGGAATCAGAAACGGAAGCGGAACGACACTCCAGAAGTTCAGGAGATGGATAATGAAGAAATAACAGATTCGAACTTATTGGTTCCTCAAATTACAAAAGATCTAAAAAGATTCGAAGATTTTACTAGAGATCAGCCTATCCAGTTTATTTTGGATTGAAAGGAGTCTGGGCCCCAACAAGGCCAAAGTCCATCGCGAGGCGAGTTGACATTGGCCCATTGCTAACATTATGCCTAAGGAGAGAGGAAATCACCCGCCTAAACATAAATTCAATTGATTTTTCGATAAATCGGAAAACTATGGGGAAGAAGCCTATGGCTTTCCCAGTGGGCATTCAGCGGAGTAAACAAGGGGAAGGTGTCCACACATTTTAGCCCTTGCAAACACTTGGACAGCTTTGCGAGCATGGAGAGAAGACTCAGGTGATATCACAAGAATTCTACTAACTGCAATAGCTGATCCTTTTTCTTGACAGGATGCTAGAATGAGTGACACAATCACCCTATGCACAAGAATTCTCCTAACCGCTCAAGATTTACATAGCAAAAGGATAAACCATGGAGGATCCAGTAGGATCGGAAACACCCGAGGAGGTAGATAGAAGTGGAACATGGCTGAATCGTTGAGTTTGCTCTCACAAAGGTCGGATAGCCATTTTTATAGCCGGCTTGGAAGGATGAATCCAAAACACCCGTGAAGCAATAATGCTCTGAAAAAGTTTTGAAGCATGGGCTCATGAGTTGGTATGGATGGCGACGAATAGTAGACCCCAGGTCAAGATTCCTTGCCCATGGCAACGGGCCTATCAGGAGCACGGACATGGTAATTTTGGAACAAAATTTCTTTTGTCCCAAAATTGGGGGGCATGTGTTTACACCAAATTTGGAAGGAGAGTCACAGGGACCTAGAAGCTCCTAGGATCGTATCATCAAGGGATCAGTTGCGGGCAGATCAGAAATAGTCGATTCAGATGCAAAATCTAGGAATCGGCTTTCTTCGGATAGCGCCGGCAGATAACGACAGATGGTACACTCGACGCCAGGACAAAATTGTGTTGGACTCTACAAAAAGGGAAAGATTAGAGTCCAAGTTATCTTAAATTAGAATGTTTTCATTTTATGCCAAAGGTTGTAACAAATCGTGCTCGAGTAGGATTCATGTTTAGGCTCTGGCTATAAATACCAAACCTCGGCTATTGTAAAAAATCAACCAATCAATCAAATACAAGTCAATTACTTTTTTTTGGCTCCGGCCACCTCTTAGGAGTAGGAGTAGAGTAGATCTCAGCGAGTTCTTCGGCAAGTACGGCTGCATCGATCCGGTCGACCTCCACTGCTTGTTGTAAGTACCGTCATGGTTTATACCTCTGTTCATATGGCTGCATCGATCCAGTCGACCCCCACTACGGCTCTGGTATAAGCTAGTTATCGACTCTTGCCTAATTCAAGTATGGCCTGTGTGATTCTGCCTCACACCCCACTACTTGAATTGGATCAAGGTCAAGTTCTCGGCTCTATCTTAGAGTGACAGTCTTTGGTAGATTCATTAAGTTACCGATATTGCTTATTGCTTTCATTGTTTATCTAATTATAGCAATATCACTCTGCCCGATTGAGATTGATCTGAATCAGCCTTATATCTTGTTTAACTCATCATTTGATAATCTAGAACTGATCTAATCTACATCTTAAGCGATGAGTTATGTTTTTATCGGCTGTTTTTGTGTCAATCTTAATCGTGCATAGCGTGCGGTTAAGGCATGTTTGATCTTAAGTAGATCTATCGGTTAGCAAGAACCTTTTCATGGCCCGTCATCACGGCCTGTGGGATTCTACGTCTCACCCCACTGTTGGCACCGTGGAGTGGGGATCATTGGTTGATAGACCCGTTCCTGAGAAGACATGACCTTAACTGTGCGCTATGCCTGAATCGGCTGTTTAGCCGATATCGAATGCTTTCATGAACAGTTCACATCACGAGATTGTTGAAGTAGAGATAAGTTGAAAGATGTGTTAGCCCCATGATCTTGTTATTGTATTATGGCCTGCATGATTCTGCCTCATGCCCCACTGATATTAGTAATGAGTTAGGGTCGTCGAGTCTATTGTTGTTTCTACGGCTTGCATGATTCTGCCTCATGCCCCACTAGTCATGGCGATAGATGAGATCTAACATGTTCATTAGATTTATCTTTATTAAATGATTAAGTGATGTTGAATTGTTTTCTTTATATAAAAAGGAGTTCGGTTACTCATAATCATTGGCTCAGTATGGACCGATCATCATTGATATCTTATTGCCATTGATTAATATTCGTTTAAATGATGTTTATCCTGAATGATAACCAATTCTCTTCACACGACCCCATGAGCTCTAACTGTCTTATTTTCATGAATATACTGGAATCGGCTATTTAGCTGATTTCCTTTCATATCGGCTCTCACATCCGTACATTCGGGACTGTCTGGCAACACCGGCAAGTTCCGCCCTTAATTACTGATGAACTTTCTCTCCATGTCAATTGCAGGGTCAAATTGACTGGCATGCCTCGGGAGGATTGCGTAGGATCGACCACCTCTGCGCTGAAGCTAGGCGGATCTGCTCCATCGAGCGGACCCTTCTGACTTACTGCATGTGTCCTCGGCACGGGACGAAATTCTATGTCGATAGCATCTCATATTTCAATTTCTAATAAATTTGCCTTGCATTGCATGATTAGTTAGTTGCATCTAGCTACTCTAAGTTAATAAATAAAGTTCTATAGTAGCTATGCATGATAGGATAGGGTTTGCACTTAAATAAAATAAACTATAAAAACATATATAATAATGAATAAGTTATCTGGTAGTAATAGGTTTGGTCATTTAGTCATTTATGCATTCTAATAGTAGTAGTTAGTCAATAAAGAATGAATCAAAGAACCACCAGAAGACATTCCAACCTATGCAAAAGGCAAGCTTGGGGGAGACATCTCTCTCCGCTCATGCATGAAAAATCTTAAACCCTCTCTTTACATTCATGTTTGTTTTACAAGTCAATATCCATGATCATAGAATGTACAGAGGAGTGCCTGAAATTTATCTTAAAAGAAACTCTGCTCTAATAAATGATGATAAAGTTATTTGGAGATGATGAATAGTTGCTCTATAATACTTTGCAAAAGCTTGTCATACAACCTGATACTTTTTAGGTTTTGAGCATGATAACTTAGAGTTCATCTTAAGTTGAATGCTTTTGTGGGTTGCAAATGCTAGAACCAAGTCTAAGCTTTTGTGAGATATGTTGTAGCCAAGATTAGAGTAAATCTTTGAACCTATCTGATGAATGGTAAAAACAACTTGGAGTTTGTTTTGCAAAATGCTAAAACTCTCTTGCTAGAAGTTCCTCAATGGTGATAAATTCCTATCAGAGCCAAATACATCTTTATACATGATAAAGCCACTATAAAAGCTACTTGTTTGTTTTGAGCTTTTTCAAGCCTTGTTGATTTGAGTAGAGAAACTTGTCATGCTTTTTGATCTAGAGCACGTACACCAACATACTTATGCTATTCCTACACTAGGAATACGCAACCACATATGTTTCCATTCATTATTGCTCTATGAGAATCAAAGTTACCTCTCTAGCTATCTTTCATAAAAAAAGAGAGGCATGGGCTATAGAAAAAGAGAGAATAAAAGAGCAAAAACTCTAGTGTTCAAAAAAGAGAGAAGAAAAAGAAGAGAGAAAGAGAGAAAAAAAGAAAAGTAGCCATGCCCTCTCAAAAAGGAGCTAAAGAAGGGAAACTTCTCAAAGGAGTTCCACTTCCACCAAATATACCACACATATGCATATCTTGATCAATTATTATGATTTGTTGCTCCTTGTGATCCAAGTGTTTGACTTAGCAATATACTCAATTCAAGTAGGCTATGCTTTTATCCCCTACCTTGAGCTTCACATAAGCATTAGGATAGAAATTAAGGCTAAGATCCATGACCTTGGTGAGGTTGCAAACACCATTGAGTGAATTGAGTGTATCATCTGAGGAACTTAGGCAAGTTTTCTTTTCAAAATTTATTGAAAACCTCTAATAAGTTTGAGCTAAACCAAAGTAGGGAAAAAGTATCTGTCTAGCTACACATTTTTGCAATTGCTTGTGTCATGGTGAATGCTATAAGCCCCACATTGCTAAGACTAATGATGGATTTCTAAGTGCTAACATGTTCAATTCAAGAGATAGTATTTGTTTGTATATAAGTTTCTATAGGGCATTAGTAGCAACTCCTGATCCAACACCTATTCCATACTAAAACCGCATCTTTACTCGGGACGAGCAAAGGGATAGCTTGGGGGATCTTGTTGATGGTCACTAACACCTGTTTTGACCATCAATATTCCACCCAAAAGCATGATAAAGTGAGGTAAATCATCATCACAAATGTTGCATTTTGTTTATAATTTACCTAGTTCCACTTGTGCTTGTAGAATTATATGTATGCAAGAAAATATAGCAAAAATATGCAAAATGGTGGCAAAAATGGACAAAGGGAGCAAGTGGACGTGGAAGTGGGTCCAGGTGTAACACCTCTGGTGTTATGAGCTTGTTTAGCACCGAGATTTAGGCCTAAGAAAAGTTTTCGAAACGGGTTTCTCGGATTTTTTATTTAAAACATACTTGAAGCGATAAGCGAATCCTGTGTGACTCAATTTTGTGGACTCAAATAAACACCCAAGTTAAATTGCTTAGTGCGTAAAAAGTATTTAAAATATCTGATAATGATTCTAGCAAGTAAATGGTGAATGGCTTGTTCTGTTGGATTGAGTATGAAAACAATTTTTATAAACAAAATAGAATATAGTTTGTATTTAGCAATTGAATAAATCTAGAGCGCAAGATGAAAATGCAACTCTTGTTTTGGTAAGTAAAAGTTATTCAATAGTATATATGATAGCTCAGAAATCGAATCCGAGATTTAAACTAACCTTTCGTGAGTCGGCGAGAAATAGGATTTATGTTCGAAAGGTCAATTTTGACAAATTATGTTAAGCAAAATAGTTCAATAGTACTTAAGTATTTCGCTCCTATGGGTTAGTATGTAGTATGGGCTACGTCATAATATACTTGTTAGTTGAGATCAATAGGATTTAGCTCTTTTATAGTTGTCGACAACGTATCGCTGTCACCTCTGTGTCGTGTTGTCCCACGCATAGGTAGGCAGTCAGCAGAGCCACACGGTGCCCACATGTTCTGCTGCGGCGTGTTTCCTCACGTACGTACCCTAGTGTGCGTTATTGAGAAAGAGCTGTGCCGCTACTATTTCATGCACAGGCCATGCGTAGGGGCGCCATTGCTGTGCCATAGCGCGTGGAACATGTGTCGTCCTTGCTGCTGCCACGCTGCTCCTGCATTAATGAAAGTTGGCCGAACCCTCATGTTGTTTTCCTCCATTTCTATTTCTGTGGCCTCGGTCTTGTCTTTGCCTGCCCCTGCTGTCTATCTCAGTCACATCGCGACATGGCAGGGTCAGTCCGAGTCAGTCCTGCCTCCCCTCCCTTTTTCCTCTATGTGTCGTAGCTCGACGGCGCCCGCGCACGACTCCCTCCCTCTGCTTGCCTCTGCTGAGCCGGCGCACGCCATGCTCATGCCCGCAGCACGCCCATGTTGTCATGCTGCTCCTCCCGTGCGCCCGAGCTCGCGCTGCCGTGCACCACATTACTATTGCCTCTTCCATGCCGCAGCGCCGCCCCTTCCCTGCTCCTCCGCCGCTACTTAGTCGCTCGGCCACCACGCGCGAGCATGATCGCACCCCTCGGCCGTGCTGGACTTGTAGCTTCCTCGCACGCCAGTCCCTAGTCTGCTCTAGACCGCTGCGCCTCCCAACCACAGCGCCCGCTGTGGTCACATGCCGCCGCGCCATGCCTCACGCCCGCGTTGCCTAGAGCCGCCCGACCAGCGCCATGGCACGCCAAAGTCTCCTTGGTCGTGCCCGCCACGCGTCGTCTCCATGAGCTCAAGCAGACCTCGCGTGCCTCTCTGTCAACCCTCACTGGCCATTGCGCCCCTCAGCGCCACTCTCTCGTGCTCCTTCCCTGGCCCCGCCGTTGCGGCAATTGCTGGCGCCCGTGGCTAGTCTTTGGCGAGCCCTCCTCGGCATGGCTACGCGCTCCTTTGGGTCCATGTGGGTCCTGACCCACCCTCGCACTAGCACCTTATCGTCGGTACACCCCCCCACACACCATAGAGCCGCCCACTCGCCATGCCGTGCCGCCACTGCACATCGCCCCGCTGCTATGGGCCACCTCGTCTCGTGCTGTGGGCACCGTTGGATGCAGGTCGGTTCCGCACACCCCCACGGCTGGTCCTCCGCACCGCCATGCCTTCCCCGTGCCGAATCAACCGCCAGTGATGGCTTCCCCACTGCATGCTCTGTTCTAGAGGAAGGTGAGGACGTAGAACTATGAATAGAATCTTTTTCGGGGGCTAGGTGTGATGACTGCGACTCACATGAACAGTGTCGTACCAAATAAATGGAAGCGTAGGGATGTTTTTGCAAAACTGTCATGCGCGCTAGCCTGTTGGGCCAATCGCCTTGCATCTCCGTGGCCTCGACCTACTCCCGCGCGAGGGCTGGCCGCTCATCCACACCTAGGCCGCTTGCGCACGCACTGTGCGCTGGGCCACGCGCCCATGTGGGCCAGCCGCTCTCGGCTGCTGGACCACCACCACGCCGCATTGGGCCGTACACATCCTGCGGGCTGCTGGGCCGATTTGATGGCTGCTGGCCCTTTAGTTTTCTAAAGCAATTGCTAATTTAGTTTCAGGAATAAACTTGTAAAATTCATAGTAAATCATAGAAAAAACATAAAAATGCCAAACCAGTTTTGTTAAGTTTCTAAAATCATGATCCATCTAATAGTGTATTTTGTTCACATAGATTCGATATGTTTTTAGGGTTGCTCTAATTATTTTAACATGCTTAATATTGTTAAAAGGTGAACTTGTAGGAATTTCCGTGATAAATCAGTGATAGTGTTGACTCTGACAATTTTACAATAAATTACTAATATTATTAGCTGCTCACTGTAATTTTTGTAGCTCCGGAATAATTAGTTTGCTAGATAGATAATGATGCCCTATTTCAAATAATGATTAAATCGATAGAATGAAATAAAGAAACAACTTGGGTTTATATAACTAAAAGAATTATTGGGAAATAACATCTTATTCGACAACATGGATATGTAGCCTAAGTACGGTCATTGTTAGAACTAACTCGTTAACTTGAGAGGCGTAAATTGTATTTTTACGAGTCACGATTGCAGTCGATTAATTATGTCTTTGCATTGCATCGCATTGCATATCATATAGGTACGATGATGGATCAACGGATCAAGTGAAGGATGAGTGGGAATCCGAAGATGGTGTAATGGTATTGTCTCTAGGAGATGATGCAATGGGCTTTCTATTCAGTTGATAGTGGATGATGTGAAGATGCAAATACTAACTTTTGGTTATATTTTACCCAGGCAAGCCCCGGTGCATAACCCCTACTTTTCTACACTTTAAAGTATATTTGTGCATTAAGTTTTAAGGAGTTGAATGAAACCCACTTGCATATATAAATATTTATCCTATGGGTCTTACTAGTATGATAGGATTGTGTAGATTGCTATGCTACAGGACTCCGATAGAAGTCGAGTGATTGCCTATCACTCGTGAGAGATAGGAAATATATTACTATATTATTATCACTTGGAATATATAAAATGGTGGAAAGGAAAATAGTGACTGGGTAGGGATATGGTTTGGGTATTGGTGGGTGTAAGAGGTTGTATCCTGCGGCCACGGGACATAACTTGGTTACACTGCTTTCCCTATCTGTGTCGGTTAAGGACTGGCCGTTGCATTGGACGCTAGGAAAGTCATAGACTTATTATCCCGAGCACATACTTGGGTATGGGCGCTTGGAAGACTTGTTACTCTCTTGCCATGGGTTTCGGCTCTTTACAGACCGACTGTCATGGTGGTTTTTGGGTTAGGAGGTCCTTGCACCGCACTGAGTCTGGACTCAGGGGCGGGGGCTTGGAGTCCTAGTTTGGATGGGGACCTGGACCCCATGACAGTAGGGTAGTGGGTTGGTCCTACTTATGCCTAGGGTACAAGTGGGGCATGTGTTTTTGGGGTACCCAGCTGGGGACATTGATTCGTGAATTGTCAGGAATCCGGTACGGCTTGTCTAAACTCTAGCACCGTAGTAAGAACTGGAAGATGAAAGATGGTAAAAGGAAATCTAATTGCTTATCACCTGCTTGAAAGTAGCACAAGTGCTTACATAGAATGGTTAGTTAATGAACTAATGCACTGCTAATAAAAATCGAATATAAGGACGCACTTTTAGTAATGCTCCTACAGATGCAATGAACCCACAAGCCAGATAGCCTTGCATATCCTTGGAGTCTTTTCTTTCCTCCTGTTGGGTAAGTCTTGCTGAGTACAATTGAGTACTTAGGGTTTTATTTCCCCCTATTGCAGGAGACAGGTGGAGGCTAGAGCTGACTCTTGTGTGTGGATTCATCCTGGTGGGCTCAAAGAGAATTTCCTTTATGTTGCGATCATAGTTTTATTTATAACTCTCACCAAATGTTTTTATAAACAAAAGTTCTACAATTTGTTGTCATAGTTTATTTATCAATGCTTCATCAAGCCATGAATAGCTATTTATTTCCGCTGTAATTCTGATCACATGTTTATATTCCGCTGTTCATTTAAATTGTTCATAACTCTGATAATATGATTACATTCTGCTGTTATAACAATAAATATTATACTCTGATGTTGCATTAAAAGTGATGTAAGAAATGGTTAAGAATGATGTAAGCTTTATTCTCTCATTTGTGATCCTGATGGAAAAATGTGGATTTTTAGGTTCTCCCTTGGGGTGTGCTCGACGGAACTGTGTAATTTAGTGTTCTCCCTTGAGTGCTTAGTGTCTAATGGAAGACAAGCACTCCTAGGAGGTAGTAGATTAGGTGGTTCTACCACACTAGGGGCCCACATACCACGCTGGCCAGCCCCACAAGGGCGTCACCCGATGCTAGCTTGGCCCCTGCCACATCACCGATCCATGGGAGCTGCTCTAGAAGCATTCTCAAGCGTCCATTCAAGTTGGTTTGCACCGATGGACTAGATGGAGTGGTCGTGGATCCATCGTCCCACCGTCATACACTTGGGAGCCTCCAACCGACCTTAGACCCACCTTACCGGCCAAAACTTAGCACGTGCTAGCTTCACAAAGGCCATTCAGGAGCAACCAAGGCGCTACGATTAAGAGGTGGTGCATCTAAGGGCCGGCCAGCGCCACCCTAGCACCGCTTGGCACCCCCAAGGCACCCACAACCAACCTCCTGCTACCTACAAATACCCCCTGTCACTCTACACTATAAATATGGGGTGTGGAGCTCGGTGGAGAAGTGCCCCATTCATTTCCAAGCTCTCCAAGCTTTCTAGCTTAGCTTGGCTTTAGAGTAGTAGTCTAGTAGTGGAATTAGAGCAAGAGCGGAGCTTTTCTCGGAGTTCAAAAGAGTCTTCTGGGTCTGGTATAGCTCCTTTGTAATTCTTTCATTTAGCATTTATTTTATTCAGTACTTTATTTTTAGTACTTTATTTAGTATTATTGCTTTGCTTTGCTTAAGTACTTGTTTATTATTGTTCATCATTAGTGAGCTTAGGAGCTTATTACTTGGCATTAGTAGCATAGGTTATCTTTTAATTAGAAGTCTTTCGTTAGTACTAGTTCTACCGTCTGGTTAGGGTACTTTGATCTTATTTCTTCAGAGCTCGAATCGAAGTAGTAAGCCTATAGATTAAGCGAGATGCTTAGGCTATAGATTACCTGTGGATACGACTAGGCCTCCGGGTAGATTGTGGTAGTTGGCAAGTGGTGACAGCCTTGTCCATCCTCTGTATTCTGCCATGTTAGGTCTAGTTATTAAATGGTATGGCTCATGGTAGACCTTGTCTATTTAACTCTCCTAGTAAGTAGACAGGCTGTGCCCCAAAGTACTAGCGCATTTCTCCTAGTCATTAGTTTACCCTTTGTTACTGAAAGATATATCACTCGCTCTCCCACCTAGATATCTCTAGTGTAGCTTGTTATTTGGTTTGTTTAGGTAGTTCACACTCAATCCACCAATATCATTCACCTACCTAGGATACACTTAGGCTTTACCTTCGCAATCCTAACTAAAAATATAAATTTAGCCTTCCGCCTTCCTATGGGAAAAATATAATTTCCACACTCGGTACTCACTAAGTGAAGTGCTACACGATAGTTCTGTGTGCTTGCGGAATTCCTCCACTAGTCATTAAGAAGTACCAACACATGGGACTACGGTGCTTCAGACCTGGAGGATTGGACCTAGGGGTCATCGGGTCTGGTCAGCGGCGGCGGCGGCGCAGTGGCTCGCAGGGGTTCTGGACCCATGTGTCGAGCAAAACCGGACCCTAAGTCGCAGGTCTGGTTATGTAGTGGAGCAGTGAGAGGCGACGTGGCACGTTCTAGAGTTCCAAACCCTGCGTTGTCTGGGTCCGGCTATTGAAACCAAACCAGGTCTAGTCAGTTTGGCGTGCTCTAGATGCTCTATGTGTCATTCCGAACCCTAGGAGAAGCTGGGTCTAGTCGCTATCTTCAGAGTCTGGTCCAGAGGACTTCAGTGCATGTAGAGTTAGCCATTGGGGTTCCAACGGTCGCCTTTGAATGCAGGGACATGTGGCACAAATCTAGCAACTGGACCCTATTCGGTCTAGACCTAGTGCAGAGGCCTTTCAAGCAATGGCTCTATTTATTCGTGGGGTTATAAATAGGAGCCTTAGTCAGCCTTGGGCTGGTTGCTGAGCACCCTTGAGCCTTGGTGGCTTGTGTAGGAGTGCTTAGGAGCCCTCTAACTCACTTGTGCTTGCAAGAGTGCAAATCGATTGCGAGTGAGTGATTCTAGTGCGTTGCACTGTGAGATTGCATCGAGTGGCACTAGGTGTTTAAATTGCAAGCCGGTGGTGGTTGTTACTCTTGGAGGTTCCCACCTCCTAGATGGCTTGGGGGCGTGTTCTCCGTTATGAAGCACGCAAGAAGATTGTGCGGTGCTCTAGAGAAGGATTTGTGAGGGGTACCGTGCTCACCCACGGGAGATGCGAAGAGCAACACTAGTGGAGCGTGTCATTGAGCTACCCTCACTTGTGGGTAGGTTCTTACGGTGCCCAACGTGTGGGCTTGGCGGGTGATGCCAATTAGCCGCCGAACCACCAAGTGAGCGGTTAACACAACAGGGACTAGCGTGTTAGCAAATACGTGAACCTCGCAAGAAAAATTACCACGTCATCCTTGTCTCCTCGTTGGTTTGCATTCCGCATTTATATTTCATATATTGTGCTTGTGTAGTTGCTCTTGTAATTAGTTAGCTTTTGTGTAGCTTGCTAGTTACCTTCTTGCTTGTGTAGCATAGAAGTAGCACCCGTGCGTAACTAATTTGGTTTTAGTAACCTTGTTAGTTACATTGCTTAGTTTATGTAGCTAAGTAATTTGAGCTCTCTAATTTAGGTTGTGTAGCCTTGTTATTGACATTGCTATTGAGCTTAGGAGCTTTGTGCTTTTGCTACTAGCATGTGTAGAGCTCCCCGGTGCTTGAAGTACTAGTGACATAGGTTTGTATGACCTTGCTTCTAGAATTGGTTAGGTGAGCTCTAGCTAGCCCGACACCTTAGTTGCTTGATTACGATCTTTTATAAGGTGCTTGAGAACTTAGATAGAGGGGTGTAGCCTTGCCTAAAGCAATAGTTTTAATTCCACATTTGTTTTGGTTATCCGGCACGTTTAATTTTTAGAAAGGACTATTCACCCCCCTCTAGTCCGCCATCTCAACCTTCCATTTGGTTGCCTCCAAAAGTACCGATTTACATTGGCGGTAGTTCGGAGGCAGATTTCCTAGGCGCCTCCCAAAACCGATTCTGGCCGTCTTTGAAAATCTTCTACGTGGAAGTGTACCTCACCTCTCCCCTCGTGCTACTGCTTCACCTAGCGCCGCCGCTATCTTGTCTTGTCCTGCTTTGCTGCCGCTCTGCCTTGCATGTTCACTGCCACAACCGCTTCTCCGCACCCAGCATCCACCATGGTAGCTTCTCCTCGCCACGTGGCACCACCAGGATGTAGCTTAGCCCACATACACACCACCGCCGAGCACGGCCCTTTGGCCCTTCCTCACGAAGCGTTGTGGGCTGGATAGGGTCATTTTGTGCTAAAACCCCTCGATACATAAGTACTATGATTCCTATAATAATCCACCCCCTCGATACATAAGTACTCTGATTCCTAGAATCCACCCGAGGTGAGTTGGTAACCATAAACCATTGATATACGATTTCAAGTGAATGAAAATGTAGGAGAAATCGGATGAACCCGCATATTGAGAGTATATTCTGTTGGAATATATGGGCTTGACCCAATAAGAAATTCTAAATTTTGCATGAAAATCTCAAAGGCTCATTCATGTGTGCAAATGGGCGAGGAGTGGGAACTCTTTAGTCTAACCTTGCTTGCTGAAGTGGAGGAAGACATACTTAAATATGGAAGTTCTCTCCACTTCCTCAAGTCCAATGTGAGGGGGAGAAACAAAGTCCACACACGCGCGCTCACCTTGTCTTGCCAGGGCCAGGTGGCGCGGGACAGGGCAGGGCATGGGCACGGTCACACAACACCTACATGAATGTCCGCCAGGGCTAGGCGGGGCACAACCTCTTTTTCATATTTAGTTTTTGGTTACTTGGTCTTTAAATTTGTGGATAGGAGTCCTAAATGGTTTGCCATACTAACCTGAGTGCATCGGTTACGCCAACAGTTACACCAAAGACCAACTCAAGTTACACATAAAGAAACAAGTGCAAGACCGGATACGCTGAGCCAAGCATTAGATACACCCACACAATTGCATAAAGCACCGGTTACACGCAGCCGTGCAAAGTTACTCCAAAAAAAGCTGCATGCTTTCCTCTCTGGGTTACATTCGAACATTGATGAAAACTATATAGCACCTAAGTCATGTACTCTAATGTTACTCAGGTTTACACAAGAGGCTACACTATCGGGTTACACAGAGGACGCAGAGGGTAACGCCAAGGACACAAAGGTTGTTGCCCAAGTTGAGAAGGGCTACGCACCAAGACCCGGGTTACACTACGGAAGCCTCAACTTCCGGTGCAAAATTGTACCATCCCAGGAAGAGATGTGAGTCATAATATACATGGTTGGAAACCTCTTCAAGTCTAGTTTCCAACACATCCTACGGCATATCATTTGGACTTCTGAGCAAGGAGTAATGGCCATTTTCGTGAAGACTGTGCAGAAGGCCAAGGGACCTGCGGGAATTGAAGACAATGGATTGGGGATTTTTTTGAAACCATAATAAAAGACTGAATAATTTGAATAATAAGGAGGCAAAACAACTTCCTGACGGTAGAGAACCACATCCCACAACTAGCGCGAGTCACAGTCGGCAGCACAAAGAAATTGCGTAAAAAAATCAGACTGTCACCATGGTTGTCATCATCGCCATCCTTGAACCATATTGTCACTATCCCTCCGTGAGGACCGTGGATTCTCCTCATTGGCATCGTTCTTATCTTGTAGGGTTCCAACAACAATTCAATTCCAATAAGCAAATGCACACAAATCAGCAGAACAACCTCGAAACACCCAAACCGTAGAAATCATAGTAGTGGGTAGCTAGGGTTTAGGTGCTCGATTTCGCACCGAAGGAACGGAAGAGAAGGTGTGCGCGTACCTGTTTGGTGCTCCTCACCAGCAAAAGTGCCAAAGATGGAGGGCTGGGCACCTAGCGTAGGGAGGGGGAGGAGGAGGATGCGGCGATGGCGGCTGAGTCGTTGCCAGCAGAGAATGTTGTCCACCAGTGCCCCACTCCCCTTCGTGTTAGGCAGATCCGGTGTTGGCGAGGCTGCCATAGTATCTATGAAGGGGAGGAGCAAGCGGGTTCGTCGGTGAAGATGACGGCAGGGCGGCGGTCAGGAGCGGAGAGGGCGAGGTGCAAGAGACAATGGAGAATCGAAGGAAAGCAAATCGAGCACATGAGAAGACGGGGAACCAGGGGCGTGTACGTTGCGGCTGTGGGAAAGGAAGACGGCGCTGAGCTCTGCGGCGTCCACGTCGGCGGCGGTGGGCCAAGCAGCCTCGGCGAGCGGGGAAAGCAGGGGAAGAGAGGAGTGGCCGGTGGAGGATAAGGATGTGAGGCAGGGGAACAGTGAAGGAGAAGTTTCTGGATGGAGGAAGGCGTGTGCACGGCTGATGTGGCCGAAGAAAAGAGACGGACGGCTGTGATGTGGCCATAAACAGTGGAAAACAATAAAACGGTGAAAATGGTCTTAGGAACTAAAGATTTATATGATTTGTATTGATAAAGGGGTGTTTGATCCCGAGCTAATAATTAGCCCATGTTGTTCGTACCAATTAGAATGCCTAAACGTGGGCTAATTCTGGACTAATAAGAGCTAATGAGGACTAATTTATGGTTAGAGTTCATTAGCCTTGATTAGCCTATAATTAACTTGTGTTTAATCTATTTTCACAAGATGAACTAATTTTTAACCTGGGATCAAACATGCCCTAAATCGGGTCCTTCGACGTCTCTCGATGTGTGTGATCAAGGCCAGTTTCCTCAGATTCCAAAGAAACTTTTTGTTCATTTGAGCTGGCCTCATTGGAGCCTGGAGCGTGTCCTGTTCTTTTTTTTTCATTGAAACTGCGGAGTAACTTCAAACAATAATTGCATTAGCAATGAAGGACAAAAAAAGAAGCATATTTTGTTTTCAACCCTCGATTCCTTATATTTGGGACCGAGATAAATTACTTGTCACTATTTTTACACCAACAGAATCTGATGGACAAGAAGAAGATACATTATTTTTGTAGTAGTTATTAGTCATTACCAGAATCCACGGATGCACATCCAGCCACAGGATTATACTGAAGCGGACGCAAGATCTGATGGAAGACTTCATAAGATTTGGACGACTGAAAGTGTCACCTAGTACTTACCCTCTCGCACGATCACTGCAATAAGAGACATAGTGCAATGGAAAAGAAAAAGGTCGGTACCACCAATATCTGCACTGTTGGTGCATAGCTCATCTGTCAAGCTAGAACAGTTTAGATGGTCGGGGTTGAAAACTGTGGTTGAACAGCCACACCCACACCCCTGCGCTGCCCCAGTGCCGGCACATGGTGCCGGCACATGGACCTATATGCATTGCAGCGGCCGCACGCAGACACATGCCGCTGACGAGCGCCACGTGACCGAATGGTCGAGTACTCCGATCAGATTCTTTGCCACGACTTGGGCTTCTCTGTAATTTCATTTTCTCGCGTCAGGAGTATTTTGATCATTTCGCTTGTCAGTTAACAAACCTTCACGTGGTAAATAGTAGTGATTTAGTACAATGGAAATTTGGCTGCAATGGTCATTTCAGTGTTAAATCTGTTTACCAAGCTATGACTCTGGTTCATATATTATAAAAACATCTGGAAAGGAAAGATTCCTGCTAAGATAAAAGAAAAATTGTGGCTTGTTATGAACAATGCAATCCTCACTAACGATAACATGATTAGAAGGAATTGGTCTGGTGATCCATCTTGCTATTTCTGTGGTCTTGATGAATCCATTCCCCATTTACTGTTTCATTGTAGCATTGCCAAAGCAGTCTGGGCAATTGTTGTTCACTCTATTGGTGCCAATGATATACCAAAATCTCTTGATCAGTGTTGGCATTGGTGTAACAAATGGTTACCAGATGGTAAACAATTTCATGATGTGGGGATTGCCGCAGTTTGCTGGGCAATCTGGAAAACAAGAAACAGAGTGTGCTTTGAAGGGCATGTTATTACTAGCCCTATCACTATTATCTGCTATACATGTTCGCTCATGAGTTACTGGGCAGGACTCTTTCTGGAGAATGATAAGAAGGCCTTAATTGCTGTGGTCAACACAATGCTGGAAATCGCCGTGAAGCTGCTGGACAAGATGAAATCCAAGAAACGTCAACGCCTGATGATAGAAGAGGAGAAGAATAATCAGGAGGACTAAGAAGGGAAGATGGCTGGATTTTACATTCTGCAATCGTTGAAGTCCATGTGTGCTGGGAGCTTTCTATGTTTCTTACAGCGCAATCCTGTTTTGCTACTTAGGCTGGCATCCGTTTTATCGATTTGTGTCAGATACTGCTGTTCTCTAATCCTGCTCTAGCTCCCATTTATATTCGCATGAGGATAGGCATTGGTGGTAGCTGTTTTTGTAAGGTCTTCTAGTTTCTCTAGTTCTTCTTTCTCCTGATACAATCTTGAATGTTGTATTTCTGTTGAATAGGTTCGTATCCGTACGTTGCTACAGGATAGTTAACATTTTATACTACTAAAAGCACACAGATCGTACGATAAGATAACAATACTGTAAAATTAAATACCAACGTTAAAGTGACATTTAATCCAAAAAGCAAAATGTGTGAAATTAACACAATCACGCAGAACGCGGCATCACAGGCTCACAAACCTTTCAACAATTCGCTTATGAATATTTTAGTCGTAGATCGCACGCCTGTCAACGATTCTCATACACACGTGGCTTGTGGCTTATTACAAAAATATATAAAGTCTGTTTCATGATCTTTATCACCTGTAGATCTAGTTTGTATAAACCTAACAAAATTAGTCCGTATAACCTAACAAAATTTATTATTATGCATTTTATACTTTTAAGTTGATTTGATCATTTTTAGAAAATAATAAAAAGCTAATAAACATTTTTATTTGGGTACCCTAAACTTTTTCAAATTGATTCAAACATTCTTTTTCTTTAGTTATGAACCATATTCTCTTTGTATTTAGTCCCCATATCTTTTTTTTACCAACAGTATTTAGACTACAGTGATTGAAAATTCTGAAGAAGCACCACGTTTTTTAAAACCACTATGTCTGTTTTGAAATGGATAAGAGTGTCAAGATCATCACCACCGGTTCTTGAGTGACCTCTTGCTGACCCCGGTTGTACTCCAGCCCTCCATCAAAAAGATCACCATCGTCTTTAAATTAAATAAAACTTCCGGTACCTTCCAAATACCCTTTTTTCTGTAACACCTCTGGTGTTTTAAACCCTAAAATATGCCATGTCATCATATGCATTGCACATCTTTTTTGTGTTAGTAAAAATTTTGATATGCATTCACTAAAACAAGTTTATTTTTATGATGATATGTGTTGACTTGTATGGATGAATCAAGTTCAAAACCTTTGTATTGAATTGGAATTCCAAAACCCTAATTTCCAGCATTTAATTCTACCCTGGAAAACCTAATTCAAAATCTAAGCACATTTTGGAGTTGAGCCTAAAAGCAAAAGTGTAGAGCTTGTCAATGTGTACAAAGTTGATTTTTGGAGTTTTCAAAGTTGCTATATAAAATTTGAAGTAATTTGAAAAGGGTTAAATTCTTAAAGTGTCCCCTTTTGATTTTAAACTTGCATTTCAAAATGTAGACATAATTTGGGTATGGTTATTAAAGAAAAGTTGTAGAACTTTTATTTTGGAACAACTTTTATTTTTGGAGATTTTTGAGTTACCATACAAATTTGGGAGTAATTTGAGAATTAAAGCGAGTGGCAATTCGGTAATTAGTGGGAACAGTGCAGCAGGCCGACACCTCACCGTCGGTGAGCTTCCGACATCTTCCAGGCGCGCCCGTGGCCATCTCCGGCTTCGCTCTAGCATGGGAAGGCTGCTGCGTGGCTTCTCCGTGCTTCTTGGCCGCGCTATAAAGCCTGCACTGTCGCCGTTCTCCGCTTTCTTCCTCTGTTTTTCCCGACGTCGCCGCTCAGCTCCGTCGAGCTTGTACCGTCGCCATAGCGCCCTCCCAGTCTCTACAAAGCATACCATAGCTCCGCCTACTCCTTGCGAACCCAGCCAACCAGTCCTAGGCATCTGTTTTCACTGAGAAACGCTGCGCATCGTCGTTCTTCCTCGCGGCCGACCGCAACGCCGTCGAGCTCGGCTCTTCGTGGCCAGCACTCTATGGTGCGTCTCTGCCCTTGCTAAGCATAGCTCCAGCTTCTCCGTGTTGCCGTGACGCTATGTGCCTTGTTGATTGATCATTTCGTCCACTGCAACCACCGGAACATCGTGCTTGCCGTTGCCGCCGTCGCCATCAACGTCGACAGAAGCGCCCTTTGCTGCTCACAGTCAACCAAGTGCTCTAGCCCGATCTAGGTGAGCCGCTGATGCTATTCGAGTAGTTGTAGGGAGCTCTAGCCGCTAGAACGCCACAGTGCCGCCGTGCACTACTCGGCCATGCCGCCATGGCCGGCGTCAAGCTCGGTTTGAGCCGTGGCTGGTGCAATTAGTGCCACCAATGGGTGTGCCTTGTCGTGGTGATCACGCTGGTACCCTCGCCGTCGCCGGAGACCTCACCGTCGGCGAGAAATCCCCTGTCAGAGGGCTCGCCGCCGTGGTCAGCGCGGGAGTACTGTGCCGACATGTGGGACCCCGATGTCAGTGGCCGGTTATTTGAAAATGAAATTTTTCTATTTTGCAGAATTGATTAAATAGTGATATGATTTGTTTATTTTGTGTAGAATTAAATAGAGCTCCAAAAATTATGAAAATTTTTGTGTGACCTCCCTGAGATGTAAACTATTTAGGAAAAATATTAAATGTTATTTTTCAGTACATTTTAAATGTGATAAAAATTACTCAAATGAATTAATAAATGGGTTTCCATGATTTTTCTAGGCTTAAATAATTATCCAAAAATTATGAAAATTGTTTTGCCACTTAGTTATCATGTGATGAGTCTTCACAAAAATTGTGAGCTCATTTGGAGAAAGTTGATTTATTTCATAATTATTAATTAGTTATTAATTAATAAAAACAAATAGTAAACCCTAATGATTTAGGTTTTGTTTGAATTTGGGATTGAGTGATGACCTTGGGTCATTAGCATATAATGATCCTTGGCAATTAAAGTAAGTGTTTGAGTTTACGAAAAGGCTTATTCAGTTGTTGGTTTGCAACTGTACCGCGAAGGAAAGTTGTATTCAAGTTACTAACTTTTGCATCCATCGTCAAGCATCATGTTTTATATCGCGCATCATATTAAACATGGCATTGTTACTACGTGTAGTGAACGAAAGTGAGAACGTGGTAGTTAACCAAGTTGTTGAGGAAGTTAATCCACCTGTTGAGGTTGGGTTTGATATCTATGGAACATCTCCGGAACCTGACTATTCCGACAATCAAGGCAAGCCATGGATGCATTTAAACCTACCTTGTGTTTTACAAATTTATATCGCTTTTGCTTTTTAGTACTACATTAAGTGATTAGGAGTCGAGTAAAAACCTAATTGGTGCATTACCAACCTTGTTTTTTCATATCAACCTTGTTACCAGTTTTAATTCGAGAATACCTAGTTATGCTTAGCCATGCTTAGACCAATAAAAGTCGGGTGATTACCTGTCACCTGCGAGGTATAAATGGATTTTTGGATATGACTGGTTATTTATGTTATCATGAGATATGAGCATGTGGAGTAATAAATCTAGACCGGGCGGACTCGGTGTATGAGAGCCACAAGACATGGAGGTCTTGTGAGCGGGTTCTTTCCGCCTGTGTCGATTAAGAACCGTCCGTTGTTGAATTGCACAAAGTGAGACTTTGTAGTACTAGCCACATACTCCGGTAAGCCTTAACTCGGCTATTCTATTACGAGAATGGCTACTCGTGCACTGGGAGTGGAGAGATGGCGGGAGTAGCATGTACCTACGTGGCAATGGGCTGGATTGGTGGAGTACTGTGCTCTCAGGTGGTGCGGACCCGTTCTTGTTTTAGAGGATCTGAGGGTGGGTTGGTATATGTAGGTCAGGGACCTACATATGTCGTGTGGTTGGGAATCCCCAGCTGGGTTATAATCGGTTCGAATCATCGTTGCTCCTCGGTTATAGAGACTCAACTCACTGTTCATCATCGTAGTTAATAAATGAAACTTGAGGAAGATTCGAGAAAGAGTTGATATGAAGTTCATGATCTCAATACGGATCATGGCAGATTCATACATGATCTTGATAAGGGTTATTTGTTGAAAGAAAGAATCTGGTTAGAGAGCTTTTATGCAAAAGAACTTTGATTCTTGCTAAAGCCCTACCTTGAATCTCTGAGCCTGCATTCCTGAGTCTTATCTATTGTTACTTTAGTTAAGTCTTGTTGAGTACTTTTGTACTCAGGGTTTGTTAAACCCTTGTTGTAGGTGTGCCTCATGAGCAGGTCTGCTTTGGACCGTGCTGCATGACGGTTGTTCATATTGATGATGACAAGTAAATGTGTGGCCCTTGGGCAGGGTACTTTAATTGTGTGTTATGTTTTATGTTACTAAAGCTACTCCACTACTATGGTTTGTAATAATAATCGTACTTAGTTTGTGAAACAACTGTTTTGTAACTAAGTTATTGTAAGACTTCTGCTATTTTACTCTGATGTATATTAACGAATAAACTGTTGTAATACTGCAATAACTCTGTAATGGATCCTGCTCGAAAGAAATCGTGGATGATTTGGGTTTCCCGAGGACACCCGATAGACTTCTTAAGTTACCGGAAACATATGTATAGTCGTTAGAGGTCATTGGACATTGACAGGTGCATGTGGACCCTATAATTTAGGAGGTTCTACCACAGAATGGTATCAGAGCGACCATTATAAAGTTTTTTGTAGTATTGTTTTTCAAAAACTTCAAAACAATTTGGGGCAAATAAATTTAACTTGTTAATTTGGTCCAAACTGCTTCTGACTTATCTTAATTCATTCTTGCCATTCCTTATTTGATTAAAAAGGCTTTGTATGGTGGAGTAGTAATCTTATTATGCCCTATATAATAAGAACTATTGTTTATGTACTTTAGGAGCTTTGATGTTTAAGTTTCGTAAGGACAATTCATGCATCATGATTAATCCACTTGTTAATTACTTTCCCTCTTAGTTTGGGTTGAGTAGTATAAGTTCCATTCTTACTACTCTTTAGACTTTTCTCAGATTGTCTTACGGTTATTAAATCTTGCTTTCTACAGTATGGCTCGTACCAAGGTAACGCCCCATAAGTCCGTTGGACCCAAAGGAGTTCCTCGTTACTAGCTTGCCCCTAGAAGTGATGGTGCTAGCAGCAGTAGCTTTAGGCTTGATTCCCAAGCTGAGGTACAGAAGCTTTCAGTAGAGTTAGCACAGGCTACTAGAGATAGGGCCTTGGATGCCATCCAGGTGGGCAAGTTACAGGATCAATTGAGGTGTCTCACCACCGCTCATAAGAACTGTGAGCGTATGTTTGTTCATATGATGGAAGGAAGAAATGAAGCTTGGCATAGAGAAGATGTAGCTAGAGCCCAAGCTCATGAGTTAGAGTTCTATGTAGAAGACTTAGAAGAATATTATACCAATCTACATGGAGAAGTTGAAAATAGAGATAATTCAACAAGGTAGTTTGACTAATATAATTGTTGAATCAACTATTTGAGACCAAATTATTACCGCTCAGAAAGAAAACAAGGGCATAGCCCATATCAAAGAAAGAGTCAGGAATAGAAAAGCGGCATGCTTCAGAATAGATGATGCAGGTGTGCTATGGTTCAAGAATCGCCTTGTGGTACCAAAGGTCCCTAAGTTGCGACAGTTGATTCTTGAAGAGGCACATACCACCAGGTTCTCTATTCATCCAGGAAGTAGTAAGATGTACCATGACTTGAAACAGAGATTTTGGTGGACCAAAATGAAGATAGAGATTGCTCGGTATATAGCCAAGTGTGATACTTGTCAAAAAGTAAAAGCTATACATTTGAAGTCCGCTGGAGAGTTACAGCCATTGCCTATTCCAGCTTGGAAGTGGGAGGATATTAGTATGGACTTTATCATCGGTCTACCCAAGACATCAAAAGGTTTTGACTCAATATGGGTTATTGTAGATCGACTGACTAAGTCAGTACATTTTCTTCTAGTCAAGAGTATATATCCCACTATCCAATATGCCAAGATGTATTTAGCATAAATCGTGAGCTTACATGGTGTACCAAAGACCATTGTGTTGGATAGAGGTACACAGTTTGTTTCCAACTTTTGGAAACAATTGCATGCTTCAATGAGTACTAAACTTCTGTATAGTACCGCTTATCATCCACAGACTGATGGTCAGACTGAAAGAGTAAATCAAATACTTGAAGATATGTTAAGGTGTTGTGTCCTTAACTATTCTAATAAGTGGGATGAATATTTGCCTTTGGCTGAGTTCTCATACAACAATAGTTATCAAGAGAGCATTAAGATGGCTCCGTTTGAAGCACTCTATGGTCGTAGATGCCGAACGTCGCTAAATTGGTCTGAACCCGGGGAAAGACGATTCTTTGGAGTTGACCTTGTGAAAGAAACAGAAGAGAAGGTTAGGCAGATACAAAATAATTTGAAGATAGCTCAGTCTCAACAAAAGAGTTATGCAGATAAACAACGTCGACCATTGGTGTTTAATAAGGGAGATTATGTATATCTGAAGGTATCACCAATGAAGGGAGTCAACCATTTCGGTGTTAAAGGCAAGTTGGCACGTCGTTATATTGGACCATTTCAAATATTAGAGAGGTGTGGAAAGGTGGCATATCGCTTGAAGTTACCAGAACATCTCTTAGATGTACACGATGTGTTCCATGTCTCCCAGTTAAAGAAATGTCTTCAAGTGCCTGATCAAAATATTGATATTGAAGGAGTGGAACTTGAACCTGATTTGACCTATTTGGAATATCCTATCCGAGTTCTGGATCAGAAAGACCGTGTCACACGAAGGAGGACAATCAAGTTCTACAAGATACAATGGAATCAACAATTAGAAGAAGAAGCTACTTGGGAATCCAAAGATTTCTTGCTAGAACAGTTTTTGGAGTTTCTTGCGTCGATATAGGATAATGTTAATTGTGTTTTGTCTTTATGAGCCATGTTTTGTAAAGGAACCTTAGCTGTTTTATGGTCAGGTTTTGAATGTATTTGTTTGACAAATTTCCTTTTCCATTACTTTATCCTAGGACTTTAAATCTCGGGACGAGATTTCTTTTAGGGGGAAAGATTGTAACACCTCTGGTGTTTTAAACCCTAAAATATGCCATGTTATCATATGCATTGCACATCATTTTTGTGTTAGTGAAAATTTTGATATGCATTCACTAAAACAATTTTATTTTTATGATGATATGTGTTGACTTGTATGGATGAATCAAGTTCAAAACCTTTGTATTGAATTGGAATTCCAAAACCCTAATTCCCAGCATTTAATTCTACCCTAGAAAACCTAATTCAAAATCTAAGCACATTTTGGAGTTGAGCCTAAAAGCAAAAGTGTAGAGCTTATCAATGTGTACAAAGTTGATTTTTGGAGTTTTAAAAGTTGTTATATAAAATTTGAAGTAATTTGAAAAGGGATAAATTCTTAAAGTGTCCCCTTTTGATTTTAAACTTGCATTTCAAAATGTAGACATAATTTTGGTATGGTTATTAAAGCAAAGTTGTAGAACTTTTATTTTGGAACAACTTTTATTTTTGGAGATTTTTGAGTTACCATACAAATTTGGGAGTAATTTGAGAATTAAAGCAAGTGGCAATTTGGTAATTAGTGGGAACAGTGCAGCAGGACGACACCTCACCGTCGGTGAGCTTCCGACGTCTTCTAGGCGCGCCCGTGGCCATCTCCGGCTTCGTGCTGGCATGGGAAGGCTGCTGTGTGGCTTCTTCGTGCTTCTTGGCCGTGCTATAAAGCCTGTGCCATCGCCGTTCTCCTCCGCTTTCTTCCTCTGTTTTTCCCGACGTCGCCGCTCAGCTTCGTCGAGCTCGCACCGTCGCCATAGCACCCTCCCAGTCTCTACAAAGCATACCACAGCTCTGCCTACTCCTTACGAACCTAGCCGACCAGTCCTAGGCGTCTGTTTTCACTAAGAAACGCTGCGCGTCGTCGTTCTTCCTCGCGGCCGGCCGCAACGCCGTCGAGCTCACCTCTCCGTGGCCAGCACTCTACGATGCGTCTCTGCCCTTGCTAAGCATAGCTCTAGCTTCTCTGTGTTGCTGTGACACTATGTGCCTTGTTGATTGATCATTTCGTCCACTGCAGCCACCGGAACATTGTGCTTGTTGTTGCCGCCGTCGCCATCAACGTCGATAGAAGCGCCCTTTGCTGCTCGCAGTCAACCAAGTGCTCTAGCCTGATCTAGGTGAGCCGCTGATGCTATTCGAGTAGTTGTAGGGAGCTCTAGTGAGCTTTAGCCGCTAGAACGCTGCAGCGCCACCGTGCACTGCTCGCCCGTGTCGCCATGGCCGATGTCAAGCCTGGTTTGAGCCGTGGCTGGTGCAATTAGTGCCACCAATGGGTGTGCCTTGTCGTGGTGATCACGCTGGTACCCTCGCCATCGCCGGAGACCTCACCGTCAGTGAGAAATCGTCGGTCAGAGGGCTCGCCGCTGTGGTTAGCGCGGGAGTACTATGCCGACATGTGGGACCCCGATGTCAGTGGCCGGTTATTTGAAAATGAAATTTTTCTATTTTGCAGAATTGATTAAATAGTGCTGTGATTTGTTTATTTTGTGTAGAATTAAATAGAGCTCCAAAAATTATGAAAATTTTTGTGTAACCTCCCTGAGATGTAAACTATTTAGAAAAAATATTAAATGTTATTTTTCAGTACATTTTGAATGTGATAAAAATTGCTCAAATGAATTAATAAATGGGTTTCCATGATTTTTCTAGGCTTAAATAATTATCCAAAAATTATGAAAATTGTTTTGCCACTTAGTTATCATGTGATGAGTCTTCACAAAAATTGTGAGCTCATTTGGAGAAAGTTGATTTATTTCATAATTATTAATTAGTTATTAATTAATAAAAACAAATAGTAAACCCTAATGATTTAGGTTTTGTTTGAATTTGGGATTGAGTGATAACCTTGGGTCATTAGCATATAATGATCCTTGGCAATTAAAGTAAGTGTTTGAGTTTACAAAAAGGTTTATTCAGTTGTTGGTTTGCAACTGTACCGCGAAGGAAAGTTATATTCAAGTTACTAACTTTTGCATCCATCGTCAAGCATCATGTTTTATATCGCGCATCATATTAAACATGGCATTGTTACTACGTGTAGTGAATGAAAGTGAGAACGTGGTAGTTAACCAAGTTGTTGAGGAAGTTAATCCGCCTGTTGAGGTCGGGTTTGATATCTGTGGAACATCTCCGGAACCTGACTATTCCGACAATCAAGGCAAGCCCCGGATGCATTTAAACCTACCTTGTGTTTTACAAATTTATATCGGTTTTGCTTTTCAGTACTGCATTAAGTGATTAGGAGTCGAGTAAAAACCTAATTGGTGCATTACCAACCTTGTTTTTTCATATCAACCTTGTTACTAAAGATGGCAACGGGTAAAATCCGCACGGATACTAGCCCTAGATATCCATACCCACGAGCAAAAATCCGTGCCCGCGCCCACGCTCATTAACCGTCACGGGTAGAAAACCATGTCCGTGCCCGCTATCCGCGGAGATCACATGCCCGTGGGCACACCCGTATACCCGCAAAAATGAAGCAACAAAGCACCCAACCATATCTTAATAGCAAGTAAGAAACAATATATCAAAAAATAAACGTCTATATCTCAACATTAGATAAAGTATGACACATTGACCATACAAGAGTCATCAAAAGTCTACATTAGTGTATCTCAAGTTATCACAAATTAACACGAATAAAGACATACAACCGTATATAGGCTTATAGGGTCATTGGCGCGGGTCTAGCGGGTTTGCGGGTGCGGATATCATTTTTCCATGCCCACGAGCAAATATCCATCGGGTTTAGAATCACACCCATGCCCGTGCCTGTGGGCACAAACTTAAACCCATATCCATGCCCATCAGGTTTTCTATCTGCGGGCACGCGGATATTTTGTGCCCGGTGCCATCTTTACTTGTTACCAGTTTTAATTCGAGAAAACCTAGTTATGCTTAGCCATGCTTAGACCAATAAAAGTCGGGTGATTACCTGTCACTTGCATGGTATAAATGGATTTTTTGATACGACTGGTTATTTATGTTATCATGAGATATGAGCATGTGGAGTAATAAATCTAGACCGAGCGGACTCAGTGTATGAGAGCCACAAGACATGGAGGTCTTGTGAGTGGGTTCTTTCTGCCTATGTCGATTAAGAACCATCCGTTGTTGAATTGCATGAAATGAGACTTTGTAGTACTAGCCACATACTCCGGTAAGCCTTAACTCGGCTATTCTATTACAAGAATGGCTACTCACGCACTGGGAGTGGAGAGATGGCGGGAGTAGCGTGTACCTACGTGGCAATGGGCTGGATTGGTGGAGTACTGTGCTCTCGGGTAGCGCGGACCCATTCTTGTTTTAGAGGATCTGAGGGTGGGTTGGTATATGTAGGTCAGGGACCTACATATGTCGTGTGGTTGGGAATCCCCAGCTGGGTTATAATCGGTTCGAATCATCGTTGCTCCTCGGTTATGGAGACTCAACTCACTGTTCATCATCGTAGTTAATAAATGAAACTTGAGGAAGATTCGAGAAAGAGTTGATATGAAGTTCATGATCTCAATACGGATCATGGCAGATTCATACATTATCTTGATAAGGGTTATTTGTTGAAAGAAAGAATCTTGCTAGATAGCTTTTACGCAAAAGAACTTTGATTCTTGCTAAAGCCCTACCTTGAATCCCCAAGTCTGCATTCTTGAGTCTTATCTATTGTTACTTCGGTTAAGTCTTGTTGAGTACTTTTGTACTCAGGGTTTGTTAAACCCTTGTTGTAGGTGTGCCTCATGAGCAGGTCTGCTTTGGACCGTGCTGCATGACGGTTGTTCATATTGATGATGACAAGTAAATGTGTGGCCCTTGGGCAGGGTACTTTAATTGTGTGTTATGTTTTATGTTACTAAAGCTACTCCACTACTATGGTTTGTAATAATAATCGTACTTAGTTTGTGAAACAACTATTTTGTAACTAAGTTATTGTAAGACTTCCGCTATTTTACTCTGATGTATATTAACGAATAAACTGTTGTAATACTGCAATGACTCTGTAATGGATCCTGCTCGGAAGAAATCATGGATGATTCGGGTTTCCCAAGGACACCCAACAGACTTCTTAAGTTACCGGAAACATATGCATAGTCATCAGAGGTCATTAGATATTGACAGGTGCATGTCGGCCCTATAATTTAGGAGGTTCTGCCACATTTTCTCTCTCTTTTTTCTCTCTCTACCTTATCACCAACGCACACAGAACCGCACACGCGTATCGGCCTCACACCTCCCGTTCTCGCACATGGCGTGGAAGCGCCTTCATCGCGGCCACAGGCCATTGCCGTACCTCAGCGCCGCCCTTGCCTACCCTCCCAGGCGCCTTTGCGCATGTCCCGGCAGCGGCAGCCGCAGCCGCACACGACCCTCGGCTGCTCCGCCGTGATCACCGGCGGCGGCCACGGCCGCTCGAGACTTCCGACGGCTCCTTATCCACGATCGGCAGCCGCAGACGCATCTGTGTGTATCTGTCTTCCTAGCAACGACACCTCTGCGTCCGCGCCTACCCGCAACCCCGCCAAACGCAGCGGAGGCGCAACTCGGACATAGCGGGCTCGTCGAGCCATCGGGCCTGCCCACCGCGCGGGGAGTGCAAGGTCGAGTTCAGCTGCAACAATGGATACGGAGAGTGTTCTGAGCCATGGCCGAAGCTAGCTTTCAAGAAGGTGCTGACCGGTCGCCGCACCACTGCAAGGAACGCCGCCGCCGCCGGCGGCCTTCTTCCCTTCCTGGCCGACCTTCTCCGCCTCAGCTACTCCGTCTCCGACCGAGCGCCGATCGGATCCGGCCTGGCTGCACCGCACCCACGCCACACGCCGCACGTCGCTCCGAGTTCTCCTTCCCTCCCTCCGTGTCCGACACAGATCTGCAAGTACGCTGCGCCGCCGTACGCACATGCCAGCGTCGTGCCACTCCAAGTTCGGCTCGGCTTTTCATCCCTCCGTGTCCAACGCAGCGCCGCCCGCACCCACACGCCGCACGCCGCTTCAAGTTCAGTTTGTGCTTCCCTCCCTCCGCGCTCGACGCAGCGCCGCCAAATTCCCTCCGCACAGCCGCGTTTTCCATGGCAGCAAGTTTGAATGAAAATCAGAATTGAAAACGAAATCAGCTCGGATCGCTACCGACGTCCCGTGCTGGTCGCATGCCTCGGCGGCCTTCCCTTTGGTCCCGGCATCCACGTAGGCAGCGGCGAGGGCGCCGATGCCCGTGGGCGCAGCCCCGCGAGGGACATGGAGCCGAGCACGGCGTCCGCGGTGTCTCTGAGCGCGGAGACGGCGGCGGCGAGGCGCGCATCGGGGAGCGGGGACCAGGTCGGGTCCGTCCGTGGAGCAGGTGGCGAGCACGCGCACGAGCAAGGCCGCGAGGGCGGGGCGGAAGACCAGGCTCGGTCTTTGTTTCGCATGAAGGGAAGCGCGGCGGGCGATGATTTGTTCCGCACACCTATCAATGATTCTCTTATAAATATTTTAGTGGTAGAGATGCTCAATTGGAATGGGGAGATACCTCTTGTTGAAAAAAAGAACTAAAAGTAGTATGGCATCCCAAATAATTTCTAAAATAATGTTAAATAGCAAAAATCTGAAGCAGAGAAAATAATAAGGAATTCTCTCATCAATCATCTATCTTTCGGTCTCTCCAGCAAATGTTTAATTCAGTACACGTGCATCCTGACGATTTACGCGTCGTAGGGGGTGTACATGAGATATGTGCATGTAGAATATGTGTGTTGCATACGCACTTGAACACACACTATTGTTTGTCTGTTCTACCAGTAGAGAGGTGTTCCAAAAAAAAAAAAAGATACCGAATGGTTTCTGTAGGCACTGATATTAGAATTTTTCTATCTACGGTTGATCAAAATTTCACTAATATAAAAACGTTTTTTAAAAATATTTCTATTTTTTATGTAGAGTCTGGCTCTATAAAAACCTGCTTTTAAAAAATATGGTTTATGAGCTAGTCACCTCTAACGATTAATCTTAGAGGAATGGTCTTTATTTCTAGAGACAATAGCTAGAAACCCAAATTGCCTCTAAAAATGTCAGTTTTAGAGATGGCTAGCCTTTCCTGCCACCTCTTGTAGGAGCATTTCAAAAGCTGCTAGTAGGTCATATCCGAACCAAAACCAACTTCAAACCATAAAAACATAGCCACCTCGTTGAACCAGTCTAATACACATACAAATGCTCACAAACCAAACCGTTCGGTCATTAAATCCAAACCAAACAAAAAACCATGGGTTTTAACTGGTTTTCGACCTCTTTCAGTTTTTCACCCATCCATTATAGTGATCTAGCACACTACAGGCCTTACCAAAAGGCAACATTCAAGCTCCAATGGGGCATCGGCATCGCAGGAGAAGTGGTAGCTTTGGAGGAACAATTGTCGCCACTCCACCTATCACTCCTACCACACCATGTGCTCTAAGTACGACCACGTCACCATGTCCTCCATCCTCCACGTGGTCATGAATGCCACTTGCATGGACCATTTCCTTCTTGGCTGCTGGTTGCCTGCTCTTCCCTAACCCGTCTCTGACTCGCTTTTCATCATAGGAACAACAAGAACTTTGTGAAGCAAAGCGCACGCCGCAAGAGGGGGAGGAATAACTTGTATGTTGAGGTGTGAGGAGCGGTGGAGAGGGCGGGGACGCATCCACGGATGAGAACGAGCGATAATATAGATGGAAGATGGTGACTTACCGATTCCGAGGTCCGGGTAGATGACAACAATCTTAAGTCACCTCCTTCTCATTCTCGCTTAGCGTTGGCAACCTCTCCTCCCAATATAATGCAGCAGCGGCACTAAGCTAGATTTGGAGGGCCATAGCGTTGCGTGTGGTGAGGGTGCAAGGGACATGCAGGCGGACCGGAGACGACGTCGTCGTAGAGCTCCATAACGGTGATGGCTCAGGAGGAAAGGGGAGAGAACTGCCTTGTAAAGTTCAGACTAAACCAAACTGAACCGATTCATTTGACGTCCTAACCCAAACCAAAGCACTAGAGTTCTAAGTCCATTTCCCACCAAACTAGATCAACCCAAAATGAAGACCAAGCCATATAAACGGGGCTTGGCCCAAATCGTTAGCACCTTTAGGCATTTCTAGAGGCGGTTTCGGCCGTCTCTAGAAATAGATTTCTAGAGGTGGTTGATAAATTAGACTGCCTCTAAAAATTTGGGATCATAACTTTCAAATCAAGTTGTAAAGCAAACTTTATACCAAAGTTATAGCAATCGAAGAGATATACGCACACAATACAGTGCATGACCTCTCTACTACTTATGGTCGTAGATAGCATCTTCACCAAGTAACTATTCAAGCATCATACTTTTTCCCTTTTTTGTTTTCCGTACCAGTACCACTCTTTTAGAATGGTGTCTGATAGTTCAACAAGCCTCGGTGTTTTCTAGTAGCAGTTCGTTCCTTTAGAACGTTCGGTGAGAAATCCTAAGAAATTGATGTATACTCGTACTGAACATATGCTCCTATAGGCTATAGTCAAAAAACTTTCCACTTCGTGCAACGTGATGAACCATAATAGCACATGCAGTACGTCGATGCACGATCGATTGGGGAACGAATACTGACCAAACAATGAACATCTGTACTAGGGTCCGTTGGCCGAGGAACAGTACTACTTAATTCATTTATCACAAAAGTACTTCCACTATACTGCTTTTACAAACACAAATTGGAGAGACGCTGCAGCGATGTCTATAAAGAACATACTCCCTCACTCCCGGAACAGATGACGCTTTAGGTTTGGACACGTGAATTAAGGAAAAGTAAAAAATGTGTTGTGCACAGAAAACAAGGAGAATGATAGAGAGAAATGTATTAGGAAAAAAATGTAGTGAAAGAAGAGAAAGGTGCATTTGGAAGTAAGAGTGTCAAGTATTTTAGGACAAAATTTAAACCCTATAAGATCAAGTACTTTAGGATGGAGGGAGTATATATGTGTATTAAGTTTGTCTACTGTGGGAGTATAATATCATGAGACTACCATAAAGCTGCAAATGAAAATTTATTAAGGTCCATTGGCCGAGGAACAGTATATACTCTTTCCATCTCTCAATGAATCAATTTCTAAAATCATTTTAAATTGTTTTTTAAGTTTGACCGAATTTATAAAAAAAAGCACCAAAATTTTAAAATCAAATTAGTATCATTACATACACCATAAAAATATTAGTATAATATACTTATTTAGTGCCATAAATATTTATGCTCTTTTCTATAAATTCAATAAAACATAAAAATGTTTGACATAACAAACCTCTAGAAATTGATTTATTCTTGGGTGGAGGGAGTATATACTTCAAATGGTGATGAAGATACATGTTATCAGCGGGTTTAGCGGTGTGGACACTACTGAACCGCATGTGACTACAAAAATGGTGCTTTGCCTTGATGACTGAAAGGGTATGCATCATTGTTGAGCAGATTAAGTTATTCCACAGTCAGGGATTCACTATGTCAGATATGCTTTGTAGAGACGGCTAATGGGCATTTGTAGGGACGGTTTGGCCAATCGCTCCTACCAAAGCGTGGCTACAAATCGCCGATTTGTAGAGGCGGTTCCCAGACCGCCCCTACAAATCGATTTGTAGGGGCGGCTGGTAACACTAGCCGCCTCTACAAAATCGATTTCTAGGGGCGGCTGTAGTACCAGCCGCCCCTATAATACCTGTTTGTAGGGGCGGTTCAATCTAGAACCACTCCTACAGTACAATTTTTCCGTAAAAAAAAAATCAAATTTACAATTCAAATTCGACTAATATATATATATATATATATATATATATATATATATATATATATAATTCGAATATGACCAGAACATATATAATTCAAATGTGACCACAAGCACATGAGTATTATATAAACTACCATTTTAAGTCTAATTCATAAGAATATATACAATCCATCATTAAATAGACATAATTCACAGGTCTAATTCATTTCACTTCTCCCTCCCCTCTCTGGCACACGGTGCACTGGGTGAACGGGGCGATAGTGGCGCATGAGCTCTCTCTCCTCTCTATCTCGCGGCGGCGCTCCTCACTGGTGGCGAGCTCACGTGTTCTCACGGCTTCGTGCGCTCGCGGCGACTACACCGGTGGGCCAAGGGTGGCACCTCGGTGGCTATGGCGCTCGGCATAGGTGTCGCGGCACGAACAGCGGCAGCGCGGGTCGACGGTAGTGACCTAGAGGCACGGCGGAGGCCGCACTGCGGTGAGGTGCACGGCGGAGCTCCCACAAGGTAGGACCAATGTCAAATTCTATACACATAGTTATCAACGGCCTAGAGCTAGCCTTTCAGTCTCACAAAGGTGTTGGTACTGAGGATTTCTACCTAAGTCAGAATCTCGGTCATGATAGGTGCCTTTGACGTGTACAATCTGGTCCAATATGAAGTTGCAAAGGTCGTCGATGAGCTCTAAGAGTTGATCATCCTTGTATGGGTCTCTTTTCATTTCTTTCTCTTCTTTCCACTACAAAAGAACAAGCACTAGTAGAGAAACGACCTTTAATCCAGCTCGAAATTTGGCTATAGTCCTGGTATTTTTTGCGCCTGGGACTAGAGAGACCTTTAGTCCCGGTTTGTAGCTCCAACCGGAACTAAAGGTCCCTGCCCAATGGCTACTACGGCAGGCTTTTGCTGCAGGGGACCTTTAGCCCCGGTTGGAGCTACCAACCGGGACTAAAGGTTAACTTTTACTCCCGGTTGGTCCCTCCAACCGGGAGTAAAAGTCCTCTCCCGGCTGGAGACTCCGTCCGGGACTAGAAAGGGACCTTTAGTCCCAGTTTCTGTCTCTAACCGGGACTAAAGGTCCCCTCCTATATAGCCCTTCTTCCTCCCCGAGCCCGAGCCACTTCGAGCTTAGTTTTGGTTTAGTATTTCATATTATGTGTGAAGTTTTTATACTATGGGTGAAGAGGTTCAAACTTACCCTTAAGGGGTGTCTCATGTAGGCACTGGTGTTACTCATCATAGAACATACATAATATCCATAATGTATACTCCCAGGCTTCTGCTTGGGGCACTGTGTGTTTTGCATATGAAAAATGTTAAGTAATGCTTTTGATAGCCATGTAATGGAAGTAAGTTACACTTACCGCACATAGTGTTTTTATATCCAGCCTTTTCTTCCTTACTGGATCATGCCTTCCGTGATGTTGATTGACATAGAACCTAAATGCCCTGTTCAAATTATTTTAGCAAATACAACTTAGTATCCAAAAGTGAACGTTACAAGTATGTATACAAACATATAAGTAATGAGGATTGTCGATATGTATATGTCTTGAGAATCAATATGAAGTCTTTGTATGTCACTGGGTCCCTATCTATTGAATCAAAGACCCATGCCATGCTCCTCCCGACATCGACGCCTATAGAAATCCAGTGGTTGTTGCATGGATTTAATCATAAAACTAGATAAGCTCTTTTGCATCGAATAAAATATATCGAACAAAGCTTTAAGTATAGAGTTGAACTTACTCGAAGTTGTATGGTAGCCATATAGTAGAGTATTGTTGGAGATTTTTAAAAGTCAGGGCAACATATGCCAAAACCTTAAGGGACTCTTGCCTTAGTTTCTTCGCACGTATGTCCTCTTTCTCCGAAAGGGTCTTTCGAGCAGCTAGCTCTTTGACATCTAGTTTCCACTGTCTAGGGTAATTAAAATTTGTTTGTGCTATAGCTTGAGGGTCTATATACCCGGCTTTCACACTTGCCATTTGTTTTACAATGTGCACTTGCATTCTACAAATCACGACGTAGGTTAGTTACAACAAAATCCAAAGATTACATTCATATTATATCGGGAGGACAAGGACTTACAGGCACCACGTGCGAATTAGATTCATTTCGATTGCTCCGAGGTGAAAGCATGTTTGCATGTCATTGAAGTCAAATATAATTTTCCCAGCTGGGCTTCTAAATGTACCGGTGGGGAAGCATGCTTGTATGAGGTCTATGCTAGTTAGGAGAACACGCAAGTACCAATCATGGAACCTTCTCATTCCAAGTGGTAGGCGCTGAATGTCCCGGTTTGGTAGAAAGGGCTTGCCTCTTTCATATGTTTTCGGGCAATCCTTTGACCATTTGATGACATCAACATTTGGATACTGCTTTGTTGTTTGGTAGAGTTTGCTAGTGACGGCCTCCTCAAGAGCCTATGATGGGACTTTTTTAAGTAGGTTCTCAGGCTTGAACTAGTCATGGGCATACCACTTGTGCACCGATGAGTCGTCTTTCATCGGAACATAAATTGGCCTTATGGTGATTGGATGCTTCTTTCAAAGTTCCCATTCAGGCATGTCCTCATCTTCTTGTGCATCACCTTCTTTAGGAGGCACTTGTTGTTCATGTATCGGCTGCGCTTGTTGAGAAGACTGTGGCATCTCATCATGCACATGCTCGGTATGAGCTAGAGAAGGTTGTGGCTTATCAGGCCAATGCATCGCTAGGAGGCGGGGAAGAATGTGGCATCTCAGGAATGTGGTGGTCATGAGACAGCGAAAATATCTCCCCGTCCTCAACAACTCGCTCCAAATTTGAGAGAGGGGGAGGCGACGAAGAAGCAGTCAATATAATGTCCCATTTGTGCCAGAGGATGAACTGCCCCATTACATCTCCGAGTAACACCAGCCCCTTTGGAGTTGCGTAGTATATCCTCCACTGCATGAACTTAGGCTTCACGGTATGCACCTCGACCCTAATGTAGTCCGGCGGTATCTTAGTATTGTGGTGTAAGCCACCGGGAGGATGTGCCACACCCATTGCCACCTCCATCACAATGTTCTATCAGCTGTTGAGAAACACCAAGGTGTAACTAGTTGGTTCCCATATGCGATCGACAAGGGTTGTGGCTATAGTGGAACCTTGGCTGCTAGGAACTTTCGGAGGGCTGCCAACTAATACCAATTCTCCCGACGGCGTCATTAATGTCCGTGGCTCCGTAGATAGTCCTTGCTCCTCCAGCGCCTTCACAACTAGAGCCTTCACTTGGAGCTCAAGATTAGTCAACCGGTCTCTGCCATGTTTCTTGTACATGTGCATGTCCTCTTCGAATCCGTGCTTCTAGGTCATTCTTTTCCCTAGCCCCCTGGTGCGGCCTGTGTGCTCGTTGTTTCCTAAGCCAAGGCTAAGCTCGTTCCTCTCTCTGGAAGGATTAAATGAGCCCTTCTCCTTGTCTTTAGCATATTTAAGTATCCTTGGTACTGCCTCTTGGGTCTCTGGCTTATCAAACTTAAGATTACTGCCGGATGATTCTATACTCCTCGCATATATCCAATTTCTTGAGCGTACCTTCAAATTCTTCACATCGATATTTCCAGAAGTTGTGGCCTTTTCATCCATCTTCCTAAACTGCTCTTCCTTGGCATAGTAGCCACCAGGGCCTAGATGATGGTGGTGTTTGTTCCTCTTCGCCAGCTCAGAGTTACGGGTACTGAGCTCCAATGCCTCCGATGAAGTCTTCTGAGCAACGAGCTACTCCCATTGACTACGAGTTATGTTGCCGAACTCATTGAAGAGAGTTAACCCATTTTGGATATACTTCTTGTTGAGCTCCGATCTCCAACATCGGAATGACTCTCCCATGATCTTGAAAGCATTTTTTTTACCAATTCTTGCTTACCCTCCAGAAATCTAAAATTTAGCTTCAGCTGCTTATCCCATAGTTCATCATTTTTCTTCTCTAGTACCTCTTTCTAGTTAGGGATTGTTGGGTTCAGTTTATCTCTTACTAGGGCCCCGATCGCATTACGGAATCATCCTCTGAATTCCTTTGGCTCAAGGATCTCCCATGCCAGTTCGACCTCCATTATCACATAGCATGCCTTATCAGGATATTGGTTTGCTTTTCTATCCCCTCGTTTCCGCTTTAGCTTGGTAGTCGTGTTCGTGGTTGTGTCTTGAGGTTGTGGAGCAGAGCCCTCAATGTCCGTCTCTATGGTTGTTGCCTCTACTCTTCTTTCCTCTACTCCGTCTTATCCGGCGAGATGTCACGGACGTCGACGTCGTCTTTTCCGAGTTTCAGGAGGGACCTATATATATGACAGGTCAAAGTATTAGCAGAGGTAATACAGCCAAAGCTTTAGCAAAATTTACAAGCTAAGGCTTTATCCCTACCTCCTCGTTCAAGTCAAAATCCTTGTCCAAATCTTCCTCCGTTGGCCTCCTTTCTGGCTTCACGTGGGAAAGGATCCTCGGGACTTACATATCCCTCTTCTGAGTCCTCCTCATCATCCTCTTCTTCGCCTTCAGCAGCCTCTCCTTCTCTTCCTTCTGCTTCCCCTTCCTCCTCGTCACACTGCTCCTGAGTAAGCATCACTTCTAGATCCTTTTCTAACTCGTTATCGAACTGCTCCTGAGTAAGCTGGTCCTCTAGTGCTTGCTTCTCATAGGTTGGCTGCTCATCATGCTCGGGGCATCGGGCTACACTGTCTGGTGTCTACGACATTATTTCGCGCTTTGTTCTAATAGATGCAAGAAAGTGTGCTTTAGGTATGCGAGAAGGTATAAGAAATTAAAAAGGTCTATAAATCAAAGTAGTCCTATAAAACAACAATATATAAAAAATGAATAGTAGCAGTAGCAGAGGCCTCAGAAACTGTCAATCATCATTTGATCATGAACTTGAGCATCAAGGCATCATAACAGAGAAGAGAGGAGAAGGTAATGTAGGGGCGGCTGGTAATGATGCCAAGTTCCTCACAAGTTCTTGATCATCAGCTCATATTTCATATAATGTATGGACTTGGATAATTTCATCATCGACAAAACAAAGGAGAAGAGAGGGGAGATTTGGCAAAAAAAAAGCAACAGCTGCTTAGCAAGCATAGAGCAGCGGCTGATGGCAAAAATAGCCAAAAAAACAGCAGTGGCCTACTGGTCCTATGTCCAAAGCTGCAGCAATGCTAAGATTATCAAAAAAAGAGAAGATTATTAGATTGGATGAGATCTAATAGGAAAAAATTGCATGCTACATTTCTAGAAACTAAAAAAAAAGTTAAAAAACATGCTAGAATTAAAATTGTTTCTATTTTATTTATACTGTAAGCAAATAATATCATGTATACTGCCAAGTATAGAAAAATAGACACATGAAGCTACTGCCTACTAAACTAAAGAATCAGTCATATATCAATGTTACACAAAACTCTGTATTGACATGAAAGTATCAATTATAGGCACAAACTAAAGAGTGGACAGTTACTAAGCTAGCACCTCCCTACAGCAAGCTAGCACCGGGGTTATCACTACTAGTACTCATGTTCAGAAACTAGATTAATAGTCATCACCCATCCAAGAAACTGCAGCCCGGGGTTGTTTTAGAGCAAATGACGTCTCACAAAGATCATCAAAGTTAAAATTTGACGCTAAGGTCAAGTGAGCAACAGCTTCTCGGTAGTTAACTAAAAACCATCTTTATCCAAAAGAAGATGCCAAAACTCAGTACAAATAACATTTCATAGCATGCCATGCAATTGGTAGGCTCTGTATATACATTTGAGATACAAATTTGCAAGCTTAAGAAAGCAGCACTATGCATCTGCGAAAATATCAAGTTCATGGAAATATCCAATATTCAAAGTTCAGACCACAACGCATAAATTAATAAGAATGAGTTTAGCAGTAACATATGGTGCCCATTCTAATGGACAGATTCACACTCTGACCATATATATGCCACTGCACTACTGTATGAGAACCAGCGAGAACTGCAGCCACACGGAGTGGGATCATGCCTTGGGTCAGCAGCCTCTAATAAGACTGAAGACCTTATCAGAGCATTAATAAATTGGCATTAGAAGGTAGTCATGCTGGCCACACAGAGCTCACTACTGAGGCGCACGGTGGCTGCATGCCTTCATAGTAGTATCTGGCATCTCAACTACTGCTGGTGGTGCATGGATGCATAGGAATATTAAGAACATTGAACCTAAACTCAATTTGGATATGTAAAATAAATGACGTCTGCTAGCTTGTACCCAGCTTGTCATTCTAAAGTTGGATTATTGGAGAAATTGCTCAGGTTGGGGTTGTGAATTTGAAAATGAAATAGCAGTTTCTCTGAATCACTGAAAACATTGGACTAAAAATTCAATATTACTACTCAATTTGGTCTTCCATTCACCCTAGTCAACAGAAGTACTAACAATGCAGTCATATCTTGTCCAGGATACTCACCGAAAATTTATTATCCAAACAAGAAAAGCTCAAGAAACTGAATCCATTGTCCACTGTTTTTTTTATAAACAGAAAACAGAATTCAGCACGACACCAGCCAGGCTAGCTTATATACTAGTAGTAATTAACAGTTTACACAAATCCATGAGCATTAACAAGCCAAAAGGCCCTAGGCACGTGGCGCTATTCCGTAGGCTATCATGAGCCACACAGCTCAATGAAAGAGTTGGCATAAGCGTGCTTCTGCTTAGGATAAATTAAAAAGAAGCCTCATCAGCTAAGCCTCATCGGCTTCCTTTGTTTCAGTTTCACCTTGACATCAAATCCATTCTCAATAATACAACGTAACAGAAGCAAGTAGAAAAATACAGAGTAGAGCCAAAATGATAACCTACCAATAAATCAAATGGGGTGATTTAATATGATTTAGAAGAACAGAAGCAAGTAATAGTATAATCCCACAAGCTTTCTAACCAAATACAAAGAATAATCGGTTAGATTCAATAAGTCGTACTGGACCAGAACCAAAATTACAACCTAGCAATACATCAATGTGCGACATCAGGCCCATAGTAATGCAAATAACAGGCAAAAATCACTGTAGCCCTTGTTACTACAAATCCTTATCTACTGCATCTAATCACCGCACAAATTCTGACTGCAAATCAAAAGCGCTGTGGCCAAAGTAGCAGCAACACTACTCAGTAAAACCTGAAGAAATCAAGCAGCCTCAGCTGCTGCAGCTGTGGTAGAAGTGCAGCCTAGCAGAGCCTCTAATAGTCTAGATCTCCACAAGCTACTAGGTCTTCCATCCCGATCCCGTGTACAAGACAAAGCAGCACCTCAAGACTAATATAGAATCCGGATCAGACCCATGAGTAACAAACGAACATCATCACAGTAAAAAACAGAGAACACGCATCAGCATTCCCGTCTTCCCAGCACGAGCACCCACGCGACCAAACGAACTGGCTCTACAGACCCCTACCCGATCCCAGCCGCAAGGCCCACCAGAACAAGCAGGGAGAGCAAGCTGCCGATCAAAACCCCCCACGACGAGGCAGTGGACCAGAACGACACCAGGATCGCCAGAAGTAAGTAGAAAAATACAAAGCAGAGGACGGAATCAATCAGGTGCCTGCTGTCCTGGTCGAGGGAGGGAAGCTGCGGCTCAACAGAAGACTTGAGGAGGCGGCTCAGCGCCACCACCGGCCGTGCCACGCGCACCACAGCGCCGGAAACCCTAGCCGCCGTGGGAGGGGAAACGGTGACAGAAACCCTAGCCGTCGGGGGAACGACGACGCGCAGGGCAGGAGACGGACCGGAGGTTGGAGGCGGATCGGGAGAGGTAGGGCGTGGCGGAGGTAGGGCACGGAGGCGGCGGAGGTAGGGCACAGAGGCGTCGCTCGTAGCTAGGGTTCCGCAGCGGGTCCCAGTGCCGGAAGGAGCCAAGGAAGCTCGGGGGAGGACTGCCAGCACGGCCGGGCGCGCACGTGCCGGCAGAGATGAGAGGAAGCGGCGTTATGGCACGGAGACGGTGACGGCGGCGGCGGGTTCGGCAGCCTGACGGTGTCTGCAAGGAAGAAGAGCGCCCTTACTTAGAAAATTTTTGGCCACCCGCGGGCTCTGGTTTATATACCGGGGGTCATTTGTAGGGGCGGCTCCTGAGTTAGCCGCCCCTACAAATATTTTTCAATTTATTTTAATTACTAATTATGTAATTCAGTCATATATAAAGAACATAATATAAATTTATATATTAGTTTTTTTATTATTCTATATATATAAATAGATGTATATATAAACAATTTTATTATATATATAGATATAATTTTATATTTTCTTCTTTACAAAACAATATTTTAAAATTTTAAAATTTGAATTTCAAAACAACTAATAGAATTTTAGGACACTAAATGACCTCAAATGAAAATTTTGTAAACATCAAAGTTGTAGAACTCATCAAGATGTACAACTTATATTTTGGTCATCTTTTCATTTGACAAAATTTGGAAAGTTCAAATTTTGAATTTCAATAAATGGCAACTTGTTGAAACAAGATTTTGAAACCTTAAATGATTTCAAATAAGAAAGTCACGAACATAAAAGTTGTTGAACACATTACTATCTACAACTTTTATTTTGATCATCTTTTCATTTGACTAAATTTGAATAGTTCAAATTTTGAAGTTTAATAAATGACAACTTCAAACAAGATTTTGAAACCTTAAATGATTTCAACTAGAAATGTCATGAACATAAAAGTTGTTGAACTCATCACTCTCTGTCTTGTAGGCGTAGGTGATGGAGAGGTTGGCCCGTAGGGCCAGGACTCCTGCAGGCGAAGGCATCTTCAGCACCAGATATGTGTAGTGCCGTACGGCCATGAATTTGGCTAGAGCTGGCTGACCAAGTATGGCGTGGTAGGCGATGTTGAAGTCGGCGACGTAGAAGTTGATGTGCTTGACGCGATAGTTGCTAGCTATGCCGAACTGTACTGGAAGGGTTATCTCTCCAAGCGGTTTGGATGCCCTGCCAGGTACCACACCCCAGAAGGAGGAGTCGGAGGGTGCGAGGTCTCCTATCCCAAGGCCCAGCTCCTTTAGAGCTCCGGCGAAGAGGAGGTTCAGGGCACCTCCGCCGTCTACGAGTACTTTCCTAAAAAGCACTTTCCTGACGGTTGCATCAAGAACGAGGGGGAAATGCCCTATGTAAGGGATGTCCGCCCACTGGTCGGCCGTACTGAAGGTGATGGGGACCTCAGACCAGGGGCAATAACTGGGGTTGGCGATGGCATCTTCTGCGTTGACGGCGATCACCCGGCGGCGATGAGCTTCCGATCTCTTCTGCTCTTGGCGGCGGTGAGGCCCCCGAAGATAGTGGCGACCACTTTGTTGTGATCCTGTAAGGCGTTGTTGTTGTCCCTAGGTGGTCGGCGGCCTTTGGCTCCATCGTTGTTGTCGTCGTCCGGGTTTTTAGCCTTAGAATTTCTTAGCCAAACTGAGGTAGTCCTTCATCTTATGCTTGCTATTTTTGTGGAGAGGGCACGGGCCTTTGAGGATCTTCTTGTACTGCTCGTCGTAGTTGCGCTTGGCACGAGGTTCACCAATGGCAGCGACAATGTGGTTTGGTCGGCGGAGGCGATATTGACAAGATTTGGACCCTTCTGGCCGATCACGGTCACTGTGGCGTCGATCGTCGGGTCGCTCGTTGCTGCGGTGAGTTGGGTGATGAGTACCCGCACCCTCATTGAAACAAACTTTGGCCTCTTTGGCGTCGGCATACTGATCGGTGGCCGTAATCATCTCGCCAATCCCTTTTGGCAGCTTGCGATTGAACTTGGAGCGGAGGTCGCGATGATGGAGTCCTTAGATGAAGGCGGTGATGACCTCAGCTTCTGTGATGTTAGCAATAGAATTCCTCATCTTTGAAAAGCGTCTGATGTAGCTACGGAGGAGCTCGGACAACTTCTGGTAGATGCAATTTAGATTGTGTTTGGTGCCCGGCCGAGTGCACGTAGCCATGTAGTTGTCGGTGAAGACCTTCTTCAGCTCTTCCCAAGATCCGATGGAGCCTAGGACGAGGCTTGTGAACCAGTTCATCGCAGTTGGCATGAGCATGACGGGAAGATAGTTCGCCATGAGCTTGTATCTCCTCCAGCGGCACGCACAGCAGTGGCATAGGCTTGTAGCCACTGTGTGGGGTTCATCCGTCCCTCGTAGGGCTTGACCCTAGTGATTTTGAAACCACGGGGCCATTGGAGTGTTTGGACTACCCTTGTGAATGCTCGGGGCCCTTCGGGATCACTGCCGTCGTGATCTGCGGTTTTGCCGATGTTGATTGGCTGGAGGGCTAAGTCCAAATTACCGAACTCTTGCTCGTATTCTTAACAGCAGTGTATTTCTTCTTCATGGCGAGAGAAACGGTGCTCATCGATATGACGTTGCGCATCCCGAAGATTGTTGATGCGCGCTTGGACGTCCTACTCGACTTCTTGGTCGTGTTGGCGAGGATGGTCGATGCGGTTGCCCCAAGCTCCCCCCTAGAGAGGATGTCCATCGTTGTGGTGTTGGTCAGCAAAATGACTTTGGCTAGGCCGACGATTAGATCTTGGCGCAGCAGATCGGCGAATCGAACTCGTCGAGTAGGAAGGTCTCTGATCCTATCGAATCTCGTTGACCTAGCAGTGCGCCGCTTTAAGCATGGCGGCGACCTTGGAGACCTCTGGTGTTTGCGGGAGCTAGGCGAGCTCATTGGCGGCCACGACCAAGTTGGCGCTTGGGGTCTTGTAGATGTCGTGGCCGTCAACATGAACAAATTCATCATTGAGGTTGCGTTGGAGTGGGCGTGGCCTTCCTTGCGAGTTGAGCTGATCGTTGCGAGCAGCCTTGGCTAGCACAAGGGCAGCCTCATTTTCTCGGTGCTGCGCACGGTTGATGTTCCTGTTGACGCGAGCGGCGTGGTCCTCCTCGATTTCCCCATCCTATGGGGGGCTGTCGACACTGACATTGAAAATTCTGCCACCACGGAAGGGAGGGAAAATAGGTTGTACGGCGGTGGTTTCAGCGACAGTCTCCATAGAGCCCTGGGACTTAGAGTCTAGATTTTCCTCAAGGATGGTTTGGAGGGATGCTTTGGGGCATCGGCCGACGTGTAGCATGTTGACAGTCGGCGAGAGCTGGTCGTCGAGAGGATGGATATCTCCAATCGGGTCGGCAAATTTGCCCCTTAGGGCATCTTGATAGGTGGCGCCGACGCTGGTGAGCCCAAAGGGTAGGGCTGTAACCCTTGGTGTTTATTGATCAGCCTCCGATAGATCTGAACCAGAGGGTGGTCGGCGCTGAACCAAAGTGGTCAGAGACGATTTCGTGATGGAGAGGCAATCGGCAAGCTTCTAGCCAACTCGATCGATGGATGCGATCAGATCCTCGTTGTTGATTTGCCTCCTCGGGTAGCAGGGAGCGGGCAGTGAATTGTCGATGAAGACGACCTCGGAGGCGATTTTGAGATCGGATCTACAGTCCTAGGTGTTGGGGTGATCGGTATAGAATTGATCTGCATCGGCTCGATGAGCTCTCCGACTCTATCAGCGTTGATGATCCAGGAGATCGATCTGACCATGAAGATCTGGCCAAGCTGTGGGAAGGACGAAGAGCCTGCAAAATGTACCATCTTGTTCGACATAGAAACAACACGCACACCCCTACCTGGCGCGCAAACTGTCGACATAATATCATCGGCAGTCCTCTAAGAGGTATCCCACGAAGGTAGATTGATCGGTAGAGGTGTGTGCAATTGAGAACAAGAGGACAACAGAGACACAAGAGTTAGACAGGTCCGGGCCATTAGCGCGATGTAATACCCTACTCCTATGGTCTATTGGATTATATTGGCTATCATATGATATTGCGTGTGTTTTGATGGGGTCCCTGCCCGCCTTATATAGTCTGGGGGCAGGGTTATAAGTTGTTTAGATCTAGGAGATAACCAGAAAGTAATAACAGATTATAGGAATCATGGGATCATACGTATCCTAACAGATCTTGTAGTATCTTTAGGATATCTTCCCGGTGTCTTGCGGGACGCGCCGAGCAGCGCCGTGCTCCGTAAGGCTTCGTCTTGTGGGCTGGGCCACCCCTAGTGGTACAGCCCATGTGGTTTGCCATGGGTATCTGGGGTCGTACCCCCCACACATACATAAATATATAGTCTCACACACATACATAAATATATAGTCTCACACACATGCATAAATAAAGTCTTATAAACACACACACTTACACAAACACTCCACGTTCAACAACTAGCTAGCCCGCTATAATGACTTTTCCCTTGACACCTTTTCGTTCCCATGGCAATATGTCTTTGGGCAGGTTCTTTTCCACAACACTGATCTTCTTAGGAAAGTCTATGAATAGCGGCATCTCATCGTAGTTATTGTAAGCTTCAACATCGTCCACGCCATCAACTCTGATAATGTGCTGCTTCCCGGAGGCAACCACGTGCTTTGTCTTCTTTTTTGGGGGGAGGTTACTTTGTGGGTCAAGCATATAGAAAACTTGTGCGACACGTGAAGCGAGCACCTAAGGGTCATCTTGGTAGCCTAGATTCTCAAGGTCCAGGACTCTCAATCCAATCTCATTTAGTTGGTGTTGTTTGATCCAGCGGCATCGAAACAGGGCCACCGTTATATCCCTTCCATAGTCAAGTTCTCATCTCTTCAATGATGCTAAAGTATTGGATCTTTCGCCCCACTCCATCGAGAGATTCTATTCGAACGTCGCTGTTTTGGTTCACATATTTACTATCCTTTGCATGGGTATAGTACGTGTACCCATTGATGTCATAAGCTTTCCAAGATGTCACTTGTCTCGATGGCCCCTCCGCCAACCTACTGATGGTAATAGAGTCTATGGTTTCTCCAGGCAGTATGTTTTGGTCCTTCAACCATGTAGTTAGTCGTTGCTTATGCTGTTTCATGACTCAATCATCTTAACGACCATTTCTCTCCACCATAATGATAGCCAAGTGTTCATCAATGTATGGTTGCATCAGTTGTGTACTCTGCAAGACACTGTAATGCGCCCGACTCACCTCTTTGTAATCATGGTTGATGAACACTTTTCTACCATTGGTGCCCTTCCTAGCCAGCCTACCCTTGTGACGAGAATCGGGTTTACCAATCCCTTTCTATACTTTTAGGTACTCTTGACAGCACTCGACGACTTCTTTAGTACTATAACCCTCTATCATGGAGCCCTTTGGGTATGCTCAGTTATGCACGTATCGGCTTAGAACCGACATGAACCACTCGTAGGAATACATTTCATGCAAGTAGCAAGGGCCTAGCACCCATATCTGGTAAACCAAGTGAATCATGAGATGTGGCGTTACATCAAAAAAGCAGAAGGTAAACACATCTCTAGTTGGTTTTATGTCTCCACCACAAATTCATGTAGGTCACTCAGCTCTTGCTTACCAATCGTCTTCTGTGAGATCTTCGAAAAGAAGTAGCACATGCAGGTGATGGCCATTTTCAAGAACTCTAGCTTTATAGCCCTGATTGCAATAGGTAGAAACACTGTCAGCATCACATGACAATCGTGAGCCTTGTAGTGTGTTATTGACAACTCCTTCATCGACACTAGCTTCTTCACATTCGTTGAAAACCCGGTCGAGACTTTGTCCCCCCTTAGGAAAGTGCATATAGCTCTCTTCTCTTCTAGTGTTAGGTTGAAGCACGCCATGGGTAGAGTGTATTTTCCATTAGCCTCAGGTACCAGGTGAAGCTGTGGCATCATGTTTAGCTGCACCATGTCTTTCTGTGATTTCAGACCATCCTTTGAATTGCCTGTGTCCATCAAGGTAGCAATGAGACTCTCAAAGACATTCTTCTGCATGTGTATAGCATCAAATGGCATGGGGGACCTCCAAGTCTAGCCAATAAGGCAGATATTGAAAGAAGATCGATTGTTTCTTGAAAGGTACGCCTTCGACATGAGGTTGCTTCCATCTCTATTCGTCCCATCCGGATTCTTCTTTCCATAGACGACGCATATGTTTTCACTATTCTGTACACGTGTTCTCCGTTATGACGTCTCTCCGAAGGGGGTTCAATCTCTGGAGTGTTGTCATAAAATCTAAAGAATAATTTGCTACGGTACTTGTGACTTGTCTATAAGAAGCATCGATTCCTTAGGTAAACTATCTTCTTGGATGCATCCAGGAACACCCATGTAGTTCCATCCAAGGAAACTAAGCATCCCATCTTCTCTTTGACCTGTCTAGACAAAGCAAACAGCATGGGGTAATCATTGGTAGTAACAAATATTATTGCTCTACATATGAAGTCCTCCTTTCGGAACACATCATACATTGGCTCCCCATGTCTCCATAGCCTCTCCATTTCTTGCATCAAAGGCTCAAGAAACATGTCTATATCAATGCCTGGTTGTTTAGGGCCAGAAATAAGAATAGTGAGGAGAAGGTACTTTCTCTTCTGACACAACCATGTTGGGATGTTGTACATGGTCAAGATCACTGGCTAAGTATTGTGGTCGCTCATCCTCTCATTGAAGGGATTCATTCCATTGGTGCTCAAGCCAAACCGTACATTTCTTGGGTCATCGCTGAATTCTTTGTGCTTCTCATCGATCCTTTGCCACTGACTACAATCAGCCGAGTGTGCAATCTTATCATCATCCACCTTGCGCTCATCATCCCACCATGTCATGAGTGTGGCTTCTTTAGGGTTTAGGAAGATATGTCTCAAGCAGTAGGTCACTGGCAGGTACCACATTACCAAGGTAGGAATTCTTCTCTACTTTGAATCATTGCCTAATGGAGTGTCCTCTAGGGGCTGAGATTCTTGTACCACCTTTTTCGTACCCTTCTTATTCCTCTTTTTCCCTGTGGAGGCTTCGTCCCCACCGTAAAGGTCATTGTTCTTGTACCGGCTGGCCCCACACCGGAGACATTTATCCAGTGACTTGAACATTTCGCCATGAAAAAGGATACAATGGTTGGGGTATGCATGGATTTTTTCAACCCCCATTGTCGATGGACTTATGACCTTCTTTGCTTGGTATGTGTTGGTGGGAATTGAGTTTGGTTGTGACAGCACCTATGATAGGAGACGTAATAGATCATTGAAACTACAGTCTGACCAGTCATACTTAGCCTTCAGGATGAGTAGCTCAAGCACAAAATGTAGCAATGTCTAGTGTGTTGGATAATCCTTTTCAACACCATACACAGTCTCCTTCGATGCTTTTGTCACCCTTTCCAAATTTTCTAGACCTTTCGGGCTCTTTAGTAAAATCTCTAGTCCAAGGGCTCGAATCATGTCTTCCAAATCATCTTCATCCCCGACATGTGCTCCGCCATCATTATTGGCACCACCTTCGTCGTTACCATCCCAACCACCAGCATCACCACCTTGTTCATTGGCAAACTCGGGATCCATTCGTGTATCAAGCTCGGCTAAATATTGGGACAGGGATTCTAGGGTTTCGTCATCGTATTCCTCCTCATCCTCGTCGTTAACAATAACGATTTTACCATGATGAATCCACACTATGTAGTCCTCAACAAATCCTCACATAATCAAATGTGATCTGATGATAGTCACATCTGTCCATGACATACAGTTCTTGCAATCTTTACAGGGACAAATAATTGTATCATTATTCTCTGTCAATGTTGTTGCACGCTTCTCTGCAGCTTCAATAAATTTGTCCACCTCTTCACGAAAACCTGTTTTGAACCTTAACGAACCATATATCCAAGTGTTCCTGTACTCCATCTTTTACAACAACAACAACAAAACAAACATTAAAGGACTACTTATTCAGATAAATATAAAAATGAATCAAATTAATAATTACTTGAGAATAATTGTATATACTTTAGATATATATATGAATATAAATCAAATATAATTACATGAAGCATACAAACACACCATGGCAGAGGAAAATTAATTAATGGCCTATTTATCCATAAATAATTAAAATACATATTTGTTGATTACAATAAACAATTTCAAAGACAACAATTATATTTTACCCAATATCTTTCTTGCAAATCCTAGTCCAATTTCATCAGACATAAATTTACAAAAACAAAATTAATAAAAAAACCAAACCCTAGATCTAGATCTAGATCTACATGCACATGAAACATCCATAAAACTAACTAATTGTTCACTAAAATCAAGAAACATTGACCAAATAAGGGTATGATCTTATTCCCCTACCTAATTTACCCTAGTACATTCAAAACTTGGGTCTAATTTGTTTCATAAGTAGTTCAACCACCATAGAAGAGAGAGAAAAGTGAAACTCTAATTACTCACTAACCAACTATTAAAACTTCAAAAAATGTGTGGAATAGTATTTTCTTACCTTCTACAACCTCTCCACCAAAGGATTTGAGACCAAAACCTTCCCTCTTAGTAGAGCAATTTTTGGGAGGTGCCCAAGGCCTCCCTACCTTTTTCACGGGTTGGAGTGAGTGACCCGAGGAGGAAGATGGGGCTACAGGTTTTTTATACATGGGTGAAAACTCTAGTTTGGTTTTGGTTAATTGATGAAACCCTAAGTGCTAACCTAGTTTATCAAAGTAATTATGAGATAGGTAGCACTACTCCAAGTGATGAAGCAATGGCGAAGATCATGACGATGGTGATGGCATGGTGATGATCAAATGCTTGAACTTAGAAAAGAAGAAAGAGAAAAACAAAAGACTCAAGGCAAAGGTATAAATAGTAGGAGCTATTTGTTTCCATGATCAAGACACTTAGCGAGTATGATCACATTTAGGTTAGATAGCCGTACTATTAAGAGAGATGAAACTCGTATTGAAATGCGGTTATCAAAGTGCCACTAGATGCTCTAAATCATTGCATATGCATTTAGGATCTAGTGGAGTGCTAACACCCTTGAAAATGCTTGTGAAAATATGCTAACACATGTGCACAAGGTGATACACTTGGTGGTTGGCACATTTGAGCAAGGGTTAGAAACTTCACCGGTAGAGTGACCGCCCGTAGAGTGTGGACAGTCCGACGGTGCCACCGACGCCCTAGATAGAAAAGACAGGGGTTCACCGAGTGACGGGACGCTAGTGGTGTAGTGATCGGACATTGGGTTCAGAGTCCGGTCAGTAGCAGTAGTGAGCACGTGTCTCGGTCTTATGACTGAATGCTGGCGTGAAGAGTGACTGGACACTGGCAGGGTGCGTCCGGTCAGTGCTGACGTACGCTGACGTGAGGCGCATAGAGGAAATGTTGTGTGACCGGACGTCGGGTGAGTCCGGTCGAGCATGATCGGACGCGTCCGGTCATGAAATTTCGCGTTTGGAACCTTACTGGAAACGACCGGACGCTGGGGTCCTGCGTCCAGTCACTTTCTAACTGACATGTCCGGTCATCACTTGACCATTGAGATCAGGCGATCGGCGTTGAAGCCGATGACACGTGGCAAGCATCGGGCGATCGGATGCTGGGGTCCTGCGTCTGGTCGAACTGACCGGAGCGTCCGGTCACCCCGTGTTGTGCCTAGTGACGGGGTACAATGGCTCTATTTCATGGGGGCTTCTATTTAAGCCCCATGGCCGGCTCAAGCTCACTCTCTTGGCCATTTGCATTGACATAGCAACCTTGTGAGCTTAGCCAAAGCCCTCCCACTCATCTCCATCATTGATTCATCATCTTTGTGAGATTGGGAGAGAATCTAAGTGCATTGCTTGAGTGATTGCATCTAGAGACACTTGGTGTTCGTGTTTTGCTGTGGGATTCGCTTGTTGCTCTTGATGGTTCCCACCACCTAGCCGACTTGGAGCAGCGGAGGAGGATTGACACGAGTTGGTGATTGTTCGTGGCCATCTCTGGTGATTGTGAGGGGGTTTGTACCTTCCCCGGTGGAGCGCCGAAAGGTAACTCTAGTGGATTGCTTGTGTCATTGAGTTACCTCACTTGTGGGTAGGTTCTTGCGGTGTCCAATTGTGTGGACGAGGTTCGTGCAACACCTCTTAGCCACCGAACCACCAAGTGTTGGTCGACACAACGGGGACGTAGCGTGTTGGCAAGCACGTGAACCTCGAGAGAAAATTGATTGTCTCTTGCCCTTTGGTATTCTCCCGGTGATTGATAAAGTATTCATCTTGTGATTGGTTCACTCCTCTACACAGCGGTATAATCACCTCACTTACTCATTTACATTTCCGCAAACTAGCTATAACAAGCTCTTTAGTGTAGCTAGAATTGAGAGCTTGCTTTGTGGATTAAGTTCATCTAGTGGAGCTCTTTAGTGTAGCAAATTGTGAGAGCTCTTAGTGAGTAGTGACCTAGTAAATTGTGTGCCTAGTGATCATAACAACTAGAATTGTTGGATAGGTGGCTTGCAACCCTTGTAGAGCTAGAGCAAGTTTGCATTTCGCTATTTGTTATACTAATCAAATTGCTCTAGTCGGTTTGTAGATTTTTAAATAGGCTATTCACCCCCTCCCCTCTAGCCATATTAGGTCCTTTTAGTGGGGCATTTGTAGAGGCGGCTGGTGATTGAGCTGTCCCTACAAATCGCAACACCGGGGGTGGCTGGTGAGTGAGCCGCCCCTATAAATCGACCCATTTATAGGGGTGGCTCAATTCACCAGCCGTCCCTACTATGCCATTTGTAGGGGTGGCTAGTCTCATGGGTCCTGAGCACACCACTATAGGGGCGGCTCCATCATCAGCCGCCCCTAAAAAAACTATCTTGTTGCTACAAACATTTTTTACAGTAGTGATTCTTCACAGCCTCAGCTACTACCTATGTGAAACGACCTGATTTCCGCGAAGGGAAATCCACAGAGTCGAAGTGTATTATGACCGTTGTAGATCATATTACCCAAATTCCAGTCGAATACCACATCCATACAACGATAATATCATAGTACAATTAGTATGGAATTACATAAATTATTACATCGACGCATTGGCGGAATCAAAAGTAGCATTCATTCAGAACAGCTTGAAGATAAGATCGCCAAACTCGAGCGTAGGAATGAACCCCTCAACCGTCAAACTCCTCAGAGCTATACTCCAGCGCAGAACTTGTGTGCCAAAGTTTATCAGTACGATTTGTACTGGCCACTCCCACCCTATGAGCTATGCTTTGTGGAAATTGGATGCAAGTTGGACATAATCAAAAGGAACCTATAAGGCTAGGGTTTCCTATGTATTAGCATATCAAGTGTATAATAGCATAGTCAAGTTTTAACACCATTCCCACACGCATTCCACCCCATTCCCGTCCAGAGCCAGGTTTTGATCCTAGGATCGATATACCACCATCTCCATATCATCACCATACCATCGCTCAGTCGATAGGCCAACTCCCTCTCGGCACTGTCTCATGGCCCATAGCCCCTGGCTATGACCGACACTCTCTCATGGGGGAAGAAGAGAAGGACTCATCTCGCTATCTAGTTTAAGCGAAACCCAGGAAAGGTCCAAAGCCAACAAGTCAGCATATGTATCGATCGATCAACCATACACTCTGCAGAGGTTTTACATAACCACAAGATCTGTCTTCTTCGCTAACCGTCGTCAACTGGGCTGATTCCGGCCACTTGCTAGCCTAGGATAATGCCACTCTACCATTCAGCCCTGGTACACCCCAAGTCTAGTCTGGGGTGGCCGAAACTGTGAGTCATGAGCCGAGTCCACAAGGTCTCCATGAAGTCTCAGAAGGGTGTGGGGGAAATCCTCCGCGCCCCATACCTCCTTGCAATGTCCGCTATCAACCTAGCAGTAGTGGCAATATCCGACCAAGTAGTCCGGCCGTCCCGCACCATATAGGGCGAGTGGTACGTAAGGCTTCCCGGTGAATCTGAGTACTAGTAAGTCCTTAGGGATGACCAAGCTAGAATGTCTTCATCAGGGTTTCCATTTACCGTGCCACCACAGCACCTCTGCCCTGGGCTCCTCCCATCATAGGTTCACACCTAGGGCCACCTCATATACCATTTACCCACCACAGGTATCCATTTCCAGGGGTGCCTAGGTAGCACCTCACGGCCAGACTTGCCCTAGGCTCGTCATTTACTCCAACTTGGTCGACACAACCCTTACCCTCCACACACCCAAGTCACACACGTAGCACTCTCCCCATAATCCAGATAACTCCAGTTTCCACCACGCATCAATATGGTATATATAAGCGTAGTAGAAATAATAAGTAGTGTAATATAGCAGCAAGCGTGTGACTTAGCCTAACAGCAGGGTGAGCAGGGGTAAGGTTGTGTCAAGGTAAAGGCCATCAAGAAAGCATACTACCATGCAAGTCCTATCATAGTGTGATTGTAACAATAAAGTAAAGCAATAGCAACTCTATATTAGCCATGCGTAATAGGTGCTACGACATTGGGTGGGATGTGGCACCTTCAGTGTAGTCATCTCTGTACTCCTCACGGTACTCTCGGTCCTCGTCCATCTAGTTCTCCTCCGAGTCTGCAAACGATCGCATTATAGTCGTGTTAGCGACGTCTATAGAATAGCACAAAAAGCAATGAAAATTCAAAAGAGCCAAATGCACTCAAACATGGGTTCATTGCATAGAGCTCGATTTTAGATGAATTTTGGTCCTGGTCTTGTATTTTTCTGAGTTCATATGAATTAGTTATGAATTTCTGAAGTTTCAATTATTTCTGAAAATGGGAAAAGGCTGAATTAATATCGTGCTGACACGTGTCACGCTCCTATTGGTCCATATGGCATGCTGACATCAGCATGATGTCATCGTCTCAGCTCTGGTACTGACAGGTGGGTCCAGAGCTGCTGACGTCAGCAGCTGACGTCATCGTGACATCATCATGACGTCACCTCGGCTGTGTTTGTCACGGACAGGTGGGACCCGCATGACGTCAGCATGACATCACCCACTGACAAGTGGGTCCAGTGGCTCTATGTCGCTGACATGTGGGCCCAGTCATCGGTCAGCTCAGGCTGGGTCCAAACTGGGCCGGTTGGGCCTGGATACGGGCTGGGCTTTGGCCCGCCACGTGGCGCGTGCTGGTGCGGCCACGTCGTCTTACTGGGCCACTAACAGGCCGTGGTCCACGAGCGCAGGTGAGGCGCGATTCATGGTGAACCCGCCTATGTTGGTCCATAGACCGCAGAGCCGGTCTATGAAGGACTTGGTCCACTTACTCCTTCCCAGGGTTCGGTTCACGTGCATGACGTGGTCGTGGTCGGAGCTCGGCGGAGCTGCTCGGGACGTGGTCATCGTGGTCGTGGTCGGAGCTCGGTGGAGTTGCTCGGGACGTGGTCGACGTGGTCATGGTCGGAGCTCGGTGGAGCTGCTCGGGACGTGGTCAACGTGGTCGTGGTCGGAGCTCGGCGGAGCTGCTCGGGACGTGGTCGACGTGGTCGTGGTCGGAGCTCGGCGTCGCTCGCTGGTCGGCTCGGCGTGTTTTGCTCAGCGGATCGATGTGGCTCGCCGACGGCTCGGTGCGGCTCGCTTTCTTCCTTGGATGGATGGGTACACGGCGAGTCGTTGACACAACGAAGCTGCGTCGTTGCGGAAGACGTTGATGAAGAGAATTCCCATCAGGTTCACCGAAAGATCAGCACGCATAGTGCATGGACATGTGGCCGGCGAGGGGAAAATCCCCTTCTCTTCCTCGACGGGGCTCCCACCGGCGGTGAGGTCACCGGCGAGCCCCCGTGGTGGCGCTAGCGTCCGATTAGGTAGGCAATAGCTTCCCCATGCCATGGCGACTGCGACGGTGGGGTCGGGGCGACGGCTAGGGCTTCCTAGGGATTGGGCCACGGTGAATGGCGACTCGACATGGCGGTGCTCATCAGCGAGGCATCTAGGGGCTATTCTAGGGGTCCCAGTGCCCCGTCTCCCTTCAGACTATTAGCGGGGAGGCATAGTGTAGCATCGACGACGATCATAAGGCGCGGTGGAGTCCGCACGCGGTGGTGGTGCACAGTGGAGCTCCGCCCAAGGTCCGGTGCATGTGGCCTAGGCATTGCGGCTGGCTAACAGCTTCTTGGTCTACACAGCTATCATCCAGGTGTCACGGCGGTGCTCTACAGCCACTCCTAGTCCTACGAGGCGGCCGGATGCGCATGCGGTGGCCGCGCCATGGCGGCGGTGTTCCGTGGTAGGGTAGCTCCGGCGTGCCCCGTGGTCCGGGTCTCTCCCATGCTCTCCTCATCACTAAATGGGTGCATCACGTGTTCACGGGCTTGGCAAAGCTCGGAGCGAGGTCGGTGTTGGCCGCGATGGCGCGTAACCGCACCATGGTGACCTCGCCACGGGGTGTTGTGAGCGCGGCGAGTGCGTGCCTTGTGATGGCGTTCCCGATGGGCTTGGAGAGGTCTCAGCCAAGGTGCTCACCGCGGTGTGCTTGGCGGTGCAGAGTGGCGGTGTGGTGATGATGGTGCGGCCGTGTAGCGGTGCGTGGTGCTGCACCGGCTCGCGGAAGAAGACGGTGGCGCCTTCCTCTACTTCGGCGGTGGCGTCCTTCTCCGTGCCTCTCCTTCTCCTCTCGTCCCTCAGCTTAGTGTGCTAGTGTGAACCGCATGGCGGCGGCGAGGTGAATGGAGGGCTAGGGCTCGGGGTCCTCCTTTTATAGGCCGAGCTCCATGCTCATCCATGGCGGATGGCGGAATGGCTGGTGATGCACTGAGCGCATCAGACGGCTCTCGCGTGTGGGGGCGGTTGCGTGGGCATGGCGCTAAGGTGGGGGACAGGGTCATGCGATGTGCGTGACCCCGGGCCCACGCCAGCTCCACGGTCGGCTCCCGATCGCATGGTGGAGGGAGCATGGGGAAGACGACGATGCTGTAGCTGGGTGGCTGACAAAGGGGGCCCGTTTGTCAGCTTGTCCTGATGCGGCGGTGTGCGGTGCGTGACGGCTGACGGGCGGGTCCGGCTCGTCAGTAGCTTGTGCGCACGTGGGCGGTAGCGTGTTGCTGGGCCGGCTTCGTGGGCCGCGTGCGCGTGTGGGAGGGCAGGCAAGCTCGGCCGGGCTAGCTCGCAAGGCCGAGCAGGCCTGGGCTGCTGCTGCTCCCTCTTCTTTCCTTTCTCTTTTTCTTATTCTTTTTCTATTTTGTTTTCCTTTCTCTTTTATTTGTTGCCAATTTGGTTAGGGTTTGATTTATTTAGTTTCATGTACAAGTGTGCACCTTGATTAAGGGTGGAGCTTAGGGCTGGTTGGTGGGGACCACATACTTAGGTGGTACTTAGGTGATTAATTTATTGCATAATAAATTAATTATAAGTGGTCACTTTTATTTTGCACAACAAAAGATCAATAAAAGGCAACTCACTTGTTTAGAATTAAAATGCATGCAAGAATGTATGTGTTAGGGATTTTAAACACACACATATACAACAAGTGACATGCTATGCTTATGAGTTTGTTTAGTTGGATTATGACTAATGCAACACTTAGGGTTAGCTCCTACAAATGTCACTCATCATCACATGGGGTTTTGAATAAAAAAATTTGTAGTTGGGATTTTTGGTGTGTGGATTTTTGGGTTGTTACAGTCCTACCCCCTTAGTAGAATCCCGTCCCCGAGATTAAAGCAGAACGTACCCTTCAAAGAGGTAAGGATATTGTAGCCAGAGGTCAGACTCTTTCTCCCATGTTGCTTCTCTCTCAGTGTGATTGCTCCATTGGATCTTGCACATAGGAATAGTTTTGCTTTCGGGTTTCTTTGGTGTCTCTTCCCAGAATTCTGATAGGATGCTCTTTATACTCGAGAGTGTTCTAAATGTCAAGTGTATCAGTTGGGATCACTTCATCGGGCACTCTCAAACACTTGCGTAGCTGTGAGACATGGAATACGGGATGTACACCTACCAATTCCTCGGGTAGCTCAAGTTTGTAGGTGAGCTTTCCAATCCTCTTGCAAATCTTGTATGGGCCAACAAATCTAGGGGCAAGCTTGCCTTTCACATGGAATCTGACAGTTCCACGTAGCGGGGATACCTTGAGATAGATAAAATCTCCCACATTGAACTCAAGTTCTCTTCTTCTTTTATCAGCATAGCTCTTGTATTGACTTTGAGCAATTCTCAAATTCTCCTTTACTTGAGCAACTCCTTCTTTGGCATCTTGAATCTTAGCGGAGTCAAAGAACGATCTTTCTCCCGGTTGATAGTGAATTTCTAGGTCATAGTCTTTAATCAACTCTAGCCAACGGCGTTGCCTCATATTCAAATCTTCCTGAGTGAAAAAGTACTTCAAGCTCTTGTGATTGGTGTAGATATCACACTTGTTGCCTATCAAGTAGTGCCTCTAGATCTTCAAAGCATGCACAACTGCTGCTAACTCAAGATCATGAGTAGGGTAACGGTTCTCGTGTTCTTTCATCTGTCAAGAAGCATAAGCTATCACTCTTCCACCTTGCATCAATACACAGCCAAGTCCTTGACGGGATGCATCTCAATAGACCACAAAATCTTTGCTGATATCAGGCAATGCTAGCACAGGAGTTGTGGTAAGCTTATGTTTCAATTCCTAGAAGCTTCGCTCGCACTCGGGCGTCCATTCAAACTCCTTGGTCATCTTCAGAAGGTTGGTCATCGGACGGGCTATCTTGGAGAAGTTTTCAATGAATCGGCAATAATATCAAGCCAATCCTAAGAAACTTCTGACTTCTGTCACATTACGGGGTTGATCCCACTCTTTCACAGCTTCAATATTGGCTGGGTCAACTGCGACTCCTTCAGCTGATAGTACATGGCCTAGGAAGGCAACTTTCTATAGCCAAAATTCGCATTTGTTGAACTTTGCGTAGAGCTAATGTTGGGCTAGTTTCTCAAGCATAGTTCTCAGATGATGTTCGTGTTCTTTGGCGGTGGGTGAATAGACAAGGATGTCATCAATGAATACTACCACGAACTTATAAAGTTCATCCATGAAAACCTTATTCATCATGTTCATGAAGTATGCAGGAGCATTCGTGAGTCCAAAGGACACCACAGTGAACTCAAACTGCCCATACCTAGTCATAAAAGCTATCTTCGAAATGTCACTCTCTCGAATCTTCATCTGATGATAGCTAGATCTGAGATCAATCTTGGAGAAATACTTGGCACCTCGAAGCTGATCAAGCAAATCATAGATCCTTGGCAGGGGGTACTTGTTCTTGATGGTGACTGCGTTCAAGTTCCGGTAATCAATACACATTCTCATTGAGCCATCCTTCTTCTTAACAAATAGAACAGGGGATCCCCAGGGTGAAGCACTAGGTCTGATATATCCCTTCTAGATGAGCTCATCAAGCTATTTCTTAAGCTCGGCCAGTTCGTCAACTGACATGCGATAGGGTCTCTTAGCAATGGGTCCTGTTCCCGGCAAAAGATCAATGATGAACTCTACATCACGGTCTGGTGGCATACCCGGTAATTCTTCAGGGAATACATCGGGATAGTCTCTGACCATAGGCACATCATGAACTGTCTTCTCCTCTTTTTGTGATTGTGAGCTGGCTTTAAGGGCACATAGGATAGAAGTGGACTTTCCCGACTGAGGTTCACACCTAATAACTTGGCCTGATGGGTGGGTCACTTGGACGTATCTAGGTGAACATGATACGATACCTCGGTGAATGGTTAGCCAATCCATACCTAAGATAACATCTAGGCTCATGAAAGGTAACAGGGTTAGGTCGGCTTTAAAGATAAGACCCTCAATGGTAAGACTCACTCCCTTACAGATGTGGGTGCACTTTAGGTCTCCTAAAGGTGAGCTGGTGATGATAGGCTTTCCACGTGGGGTTATAGGTAGGTCCTGCTCTCGTGCAAACTTGGATGATATGTAAGAACAAGTTGCTTTGGAATCAAATAGAACTGATGCAGTATTGCCATTAACTAAAAACATACCGTACACAACGTCAGGGGCAGCCTGTGCTTCCTCGGCGTCCAGATGGTTGAGACGTCCATGAGTAGCAGATCCCTTGAACTGAGACTTCTAAGCGGCTGAGTTCTGAGGGCACTCAGCGGCTTTGTGACCCAGTTGGCCACAAGCGAAGCAGGTGAAAGGCACACCACCTGTAGGGGTTGGCGCGGGTGCCTTCCAGTTTCTAGTGCTTGGTGCAGAGCGGTTCTGTGCTGGGTGTTCATTCATAGAGCGGGGACGGTTGGAATGGTCCTGAGTGTTGCGGTCCTGAGCATAACGGTCCTGGGTGTAACAATCCTGAGCAGGGCGGGAGTATCTGGTGGTGTAGCCTCCACCACCCCTACTCGATCCAGGGTTGTCATCCATGTTGTGGCGAGAGCGTTCCCTGGATGGTGCATCTCTATGGAACCTCTTGCGATCACGGCCACAGAAGGACTCCTCAGGCTTACGCTTCCTCTCCCTGTACTCCTCTCCAGCTTCAGCACGGTCCTTCTCGATCTAGATGTAGCGATCCACCAGAGCACGCAGCGTGCTACTCTCAATACCGCCAAACTTCAGCTTGATGCGCGGGTTAAGTCCCTTGTGGTAATAGTATAGCTTCTCCTTCTTAGAGTTTACAACATAGGAAGGTGCATAGCGTAGAAGGTTGGTGAAGCGAGTGGTGTACTCAGTCACCCTATCCTTTCCCATCTTGATGTTGCGGAACTCCTCAGCTTTGGCCTCCATGATACCCTTAGGAATGTGATACTCAGTGAATGCTTCAGCGAACTCATCCCACGTGATGTTGGCAGGGTCCTCATGGGAATCACTGAAACTGTCCCACTAGGCGCGTGCTGCACCTGTGAGCTAGTGCATGGCAGCTCCAACACACTCATCGTCGATGAAGGTGGTGAGGTCAAGCTTCTTTCCACCTCCTTGAGCCAGTCATCGGCTACAAGCGGGTCAGGGTCGGTGCCATCATAGGTATGTGGCCTCAGCTTTAGAAATCCCTCCAGCTTCCTTTGGAAGTCATTCTGCTAACCCCCCTGGCGACGGTTTGCTCCGTCTATAAGAGCTGCAAGAAGTTGGGTCTTTTGCACCATCACCTCTACCAGGTTCGGTGGTGGTGGCAGAATGTTCTCCTCAACAAGCGGCGGGGTATTCTCCAGGTTGAAGGGTATCCCTCCACGTCCACAGCCTCAGCCATGGCCATGGTTGTTGCCACCACGCCCCCCGTTTGGTTCGACTAGTTCGGGGGTGGGCGCACGTCCACGGTTCATTAGGCAAGCAGATCGGCGGTTCGACATCTGCAACACGGATCATAGGAATTTTAGTGTTTGTGCCATAAGTGCTTATAATTCAGTATGATTACATGATTTTGATGATTTAAAGAAAAACATTTATACTATCCAACACTCATTACAAAAGAAGCAATAAGATCCATAAGATGCAATAAGATCCAAAACATTCATTACATGGGTTTTATTACATAGCTTCATCTCCAGTAGCTACACTTGGAGACTCGCGAGAATCGTACTACGCATAGTGTCTCATGTTACATCTCATAAGGGGTACATCATGGGGTACAACTTATGGAAGCCACTGACATGACTCATGACCATGCAGGGTCATCTATTCTAACTCGTACACCACAGCTGGAATACGACTGTTCTCGATCTCGATCTCCTCGTCAGACTTGTGAAGTCGGGACACGTACTTCAAGGCCTCGGCGAGCTCCTCAGTAGGCTTGGCTCTAGGTAGGGTAGGGCAGGCGTCTAGGTTGAGGTGAGTCAGGGCTAACTCAAACTCCTCTATCCTAGGCTTCGTCTTGCTGTGAATCCCCTTGGGTAGCTGATCCCACATACCCTTCATCTCCCTGAGGCGCTTCTTGTCAGACTTCTGCCAAGCCTACCAAGTCCTCTCACACTTGTCCTATAGGTACTTGTTTTGCTTGAGTGCCTCGATCAGGTGACCCTAGTTGCGAACGGCCTTCTTCCTAAACTCCTCTAGCTCCTAAGTCATGGTCTTGTTCTGAGATTAGATTTTTAGCATATCAATCCCCTTGGACCTCTCTCTGTCTCCTCTATGGTTGAACTCGGCCTTCTTGTCGTCCAACTCTCTCTGCAACTCTAAGACCTTGCTGTCGAGGTAGCAGTTCCTGTTGCCTAGGTCAGCGGCTTTGTCCTGTAAGTCAGCGACCTCGACTCTATGGACTTCTTCACGACGGTTGAGCTCATCCTGTAGCTTGGCAACTGTCTCAAGTAGACTAGCTCGCTCCTGTGCTCCCATAGAAGGGCCTGGTCTTGATGTCTCCTCTGCTCAAGCTGGGTCACGTACATGTCCTGCTCTAGTAGATGGATAGCCGAGACGCGAAGGCATCTGTCCTCCTCGGCAAAGATAACTCTGCCGGCTGCAAAACTTTGCTCACTAGGGGTAAGGCTGAGGTCGAGGGCCTGGGGAAGTAGACGGAACTCTGTCATCTCTAGGTGCTCATAGTGGTCCCTCATCACTCTGTGAAGTGCCTTGTGTGAGATAGCTCGTAGTCCCTCCTCAACTACGTCCTCTATAGTCAACTCAGTGAAAGCTGGGATAGAAGGTAAGGTAGTGCTAGCTAGGAACTCGACTGAGGTGACAACCGGTCCTTCGATTCCTCCTTCCTAAGCTGACTTCCTGGTGCAGGTGACCATGACAAGCTCGTCAGGGACTCCTAACATGATGAGAACTCGGCAGAGGGTCTGTGCAAAACCCCCGAGCTCACGTAGGTCAAAGGTAAGCTTGGCGTGCTCTAGAGGTAGCAGTCCTAGAGGCGGCCATTCGACATTTGTTGCCATCTACATGTTTTAAGGAAACAGGTGTTAGCAGGTCAATAAATAGATAAGCCTTGCATAAAAGTAAATGCAGGGCCGGTATATAACCGAAAGAAGGGCTATTCACGTCCGATTCTATCGTCCATTTCTGAGGGTTTCGTCCTTGGGTCAAGTATGGCTCTGATACCAACTGAAACGACCTGATTTCCGTGAAGGGAAATCCACAGAGTCGAAGTGTATTATGACCGTTGTAGATCATATTACCCAAATTCCAGTCAAATACCACATCCATACAACGATAATATCAGAGTACAATTAGTGCGGAATTAGATAAATTATTACATCGCCGCATTGGCGGAATCAAAAGTAGCATTCATTCAGAACAGCTTGAAGATAAGATCGCCAAACTCGAGCGTAGGAACGAACACCTCAACCGTCAAACTCCTTAGAGCTATACTCCTCAGCAGAACCTGTGTGCCAAAGTTTATCAGTACGATTTGTACTGGCCACTCCCACCTTATGAGCTATGCTTTGTGGAAATTGGATGCAAGTTGGACATAATCAAAAGGAACCTATAAGGCTGGGGTTTCTTATGTATTAGCATATCAAGTGTATAATAGTATAGTCAAGTTTTAACACCATTCCCACACGCATTCCACCCCATTCCCGTCCAAAACCAGGTTTCGATCTTGGGATCGATATACCACCATCTCCATATCATCACCATACCATCGCTTAGTCGACAGGCCAACTCCCTCTCGACACTGTCTCATGGCCCGTAGCCCCTGGCTACGACCGACACTCTCTCATGGGGGAAGAAGAGAAGGACTCATCTCACTATCTAGTTTAAGCGAAACCCAGGAAAGGTCCATAGCCGACAAGTCGGCATATGTATCGATCGATCAACTATACACTCTGCAGAGGTTTTACATAACCACAAGATCTGCCTTCTTCACTGACCATCGTCAACTGGGCTGATTCCGGCCGCTTGCTAGCCTAGGATAGTACCACTCTACCATTCAGCCCTGGTACACCCCAAGTCTAGTCTGGGGTGGCTGAAACTGTGAGTCATGAGCCAAGGCCACAAGGTCTCCATGAAGTCTCAGAAGGGTGTGGGGGAAATCCTCCGCGCCCCGTACCACCTTGCACTGTCCGCTATCAACCTAGCAGTAGTGGCAATATCCTACCAAGTAGTCCGGCCGTCCCGCACCATATAGGGCGAGTGGTACGTAAGGCTTCCCGGTGAATCTAAGTACTAGTAAGTCCTTAGGGATGACCAAGCCAGAATGTCTTCATCAGGGTTTCCATTTACCGTGCCACCATAACACCTCCACCCCAGGCTCCTCCCATCACAGGTTCACACCCAGGGCCACCTCATATACCATTTACCCACCACAGGTATCCATTTCCAGGGGTGCCTAGGTAGCACCTCACGACAAGACTTGCCCTAGGCTCATCGTATACTCCAACTTGGTCGACACAACCCTTACCCTCCACACACCCAAGTCACACACGCAGCACTCTCCCCATAATCCAGATAACTCCAGTTTCCACCATGCATCAATATGGTATATATAAGCGTAGTAGAAATAATAAGCAGTGTAATATAGCAGCAAGCGTGTGACTTAGCCTAACAGCAGGGTGAGCAGGGGTAAGGTTGCGTCAAGGTAAAGGCCATCAAGAAAGCATACTACCATGCAAGTCCTATCATAGTGTGATTGTAACAATAAAGTAAAGCAATAACAGCTCTATATTAGCCATGCGTAATAGATACTACGACATTGGGTGGGATGTGGCACCTTCAGTGTAGTCATCTCCGTACTCCTCACGGTACTCTCGGTCCTCGTCCGTCTGGTTCTCCTCCGAGTCTGCAAACGATCGCATTATAGTCGCGTTAGCGACGTCTATAGAATAGCACAAAAAGCAATGAAAATTCAAAAGAGCCAAATGCACTCAAACATGGGTTCATTGCATAGAGCGCAATTTTAGATGAATTTTGGTCCTGGTCTTGTATTTTTCTGAGTTCGTATAAATTAGTTATGAATTTTCGAAGTTTCAATTATTTCTGAAAATGGGAAAAGGCTGAATTAATATCGTGCTGACACGTGTCATGCTCCTGTTGGTCCACGTGGCATGCTGACATCAGTATGATGTCAGCATGACGTCATCGTCTCAGCTTTGGTACTGACAGGTGGGTCCAGAACTGCTGACGTCAGCAGCTGACATCATCGTGACATCATCATGACGTCACCTCGGCTGTGTTTGTCACGGACAGGTGGGACCCGCATGATGTCACCCACTGACAAGTGGGTCCAGCGGCTCTATGTCACTGACATGTGGGCCCGGTCAATGGTCAGCTCAGGCCGAGTCCAAACTGGGCCGGTTGGGCCTGGATACGGGCTGGGCTTTGGCCCGCCACGTGGCGCGCGCTGGTGTGGCCATGTCGTCTTACTGGGCCACTAACAGGCCGTGGTCCACGGGCGCAGGTGAGGCGTGGTTCATGGTGAACCCGCCTGTGTTGGTCCATAGACCGCAGAGCCGGTCTATGAAGGACTTGGTCCACTTACTCCTTCCCAGGGTTCGGTTCACGTGCACGACGTGGTCGTGGTCAGAGCTCGGCGGAGCTGCTCGGGACGTGGTCATCGTGGTCGTGGTCGGAGCTCGGCGGAGCTGCTCGGGACGTGGTCGACGTGGTCGTGGTCGGAGCTCGGCGGAGCTGCTCGGGACGTGGTCGACGTGGTCGTGGTCGGAGCTCAGCGTCGCTCGCTGGTCGGCTCGACGCGGCTGGCTCAGCGGATCGACGTGGCTCGCTGACGGCTTGGTGTGGCTCGCTTTCTTCCTTGGATGGATGGGTACACGGCGAGTCATTGACACAACGAAGCTACGTCGACGCGAAAGACGTTGATGAAGAGAATTCCCATCACGTTCGCCGAAAGATTAGCACGCACAGTGCACGGACGTGTGGCCGGCGAGGGGAAAATCCCCTTCTCTTCCCCAACAGGGCTCCCACCGGCAGTGAGGTCACCGACGAGCCCCCGCGGCGGCGTTAGCGTCCGATTAGGTAGGCAATAGCTTCCCCATGCCATGGCGACTGTGACGGTAGGGTCGGGGCGACGGCTAGGGCTTCCTAGGGCTCTGGCCACGGTAAACGGTGACTCGGCGTGGCGGTGCTCGTCGACGAGGCATCTAGGGGCTATTCCAGGGGTCCTGGTGCCCCGTCTTCCTTCAGACTGTTAGCGGGGAGGCATAGTGTAGCGTCGACGATGATCATAAGGCGCGGTGGAGTCCGCACGCGGTGGTGGTGCACGGTGGAGCTCCGCCCAAGGTCCGGTGCACGTGGCCAAGGCGCTGCGGCTGGCTAACAGCTTCTTGGTCTACACGGCTATCATCCAGGTGTCATGGCGGTGCTCTACGGCCACTCCTAGTCCAGCGAGGCGGCCGGATGCGCATGCGGTGGCCGCGCCATGGCGGCGGTGTTCCGCGGTAGGGTAGCTCCGGCGTGCCCCGTGGTCAGGGTCTCTCCCATGCTCTCCTCATCACTAAATGGGTGCATCACGTGTTCGCGGGCTTGGCGAAGCTCGGAGCGAGGTCGGTGTTGGCCGCGATGGCGCGTAATCGCACCGTGGTGACCACGCCGTGGGGTGTTGCGAGCGCGGCGAGCGCGTGCGTTGCGATGGCGTTCCCGATGGGCTTGGAGAGGTCTCAGCCAAGGTGCTCACCGCGGTGTGCTTAGCAGTGTGGAGTGGCGGTGTGGTGATGACGGTGCGGCCATGTAGCGGTGCGTGGTGCTGCGCCGGCTCGCGGAAGAAGATGGTAGCGCCTTCCTCTACTCCGGCGGTGGCGTCCTTCTCCGCGCCTCTCCTTCTCCTCTCGTCCCTCGGCTTAGTGTGCTGGTGCGAACCGCACGGCGGCGGCGAGGTGAATGGAGGGCTAGGGCTCGGGGTCCTCCTTTTATAGGCTGAGCTCCATGCTTATCCATGGCGGATGGCGGAACGGCTGGTGATGCGCCGAGCGCATCGAACGGCTCTCGCGTGCGGGGGCGGTTGCGTGGGCGCGGCGCTAAGGTGGGGGATAGGGTCATGCGATGTGCGTGACCCCGAGCCCGCGCCTGCTCCATGGTCGGCTCCCGGTCGCGTGGTGGAGGGAGCGTGGGGAAGACGACGACGCTGTAGCTAGGCGGCTGATAGAGGGGGCTCATTTGTTAGCTTGTCCTGATGCGGCGGCGTGTGGTGCGTGACGGCTGACGGGCGGGTCCGGCTCGTCAGCAGCTTGTGCGCGCGCGGGCGGTAGGGTGTTGCTGGGCCGGCTTCGTGGGCCGCGTGCACGTGTGGGAGGGCAGGCGGGCTCAACCGGGCTGGCTCACAAGGCCGAGCAGGCCTGGGCTGCTACTGCTCCCTCTTCTTTCCTTTCTCCTTTTCCTATTCTTTTTCTATTTTGTTTTCCTTTCTCTTTTATTTGTTGCCAATTTGGTTATGGTTTGATTTATTTAGTTTCATGTACAAGTGTGCACCTTGATTAAGGGTGGAGCTTAGGGCTGGTTGGTGGGGCCCACATACTTAGGTGGCACTTAGGTGATTAATTTATTGCATAATAATATAATTATAAGTGGTCACTTTTATTTTGCACAACAAAAGATCAATAAAAGGCAACTCACTTGTTTAGAATTAAAATGCATGCAAGAATGTATGTGTTAGGGATTTTAAACACACACATATACAACAAGTGACATGCTATGCTTATGAGTTTGTTTAGTTGGATTATGACTAATGCAACATTTAGGGTTAGCTCCTACAAATGTCACTCATCATCACATGGGGTTTTGAAGAAAAAATTTTGTAGTTAGAATTTTTGGTGTGTGGATTTTTGGGTTGTTACAGCCAGATAACACCATAGCAACAACTAGCGAACTTGGTACAATTGCCATTAAAACTATGCAACTATGCGCTACATGTCCCAAGGAAGTAGAGGATTACTTTTTGCTGGTACATAGAACTTTCCATGAGAAATCTTGTCGTACTAACGTTATGTTTTATAATAGAGTCCATTTACTCCCCTAAACTTGCCCTAGAGTTTTGAATTTTGAAAACCATAGGAAAACATTCCTCTCCCTAGAAAATTGCTACATTCGTTGGGTAGAATTATTGGTGGCTACTCCATTGGCATCTACATGGCAAATATCCCTAGTAAAACATCAAACCTATAGGGAATCGTCGCGTGTACCAACCAACCCTAACGCGCCAGCCTCATCTCTTTCTACTGTCGTCATCACCCCCCAAAATCTTCTGTTGCCCTCATCTCGCGATGTGCGCCACCGCAGGCCCCTTTCAAGTGATGTCCATTGGCAACAGCCTGATCCACGTGACACACACTACTGCCAGCCTCATGGGGAAGAAGAATCATGGAAGCTCTAATGGTAGCAATAATAGAGGATCTAAAGGAGGCGAGATAGGACAAGGGCAATGGCGTGTTCAATTCATCGATGCCTTCGTCCCTTCCATCCACACCTCTTTTCTATTGGCTTCCTGGGTCGCATATATAGGTCAATAGCTAGATGGCTCAGCCTACTTCTTTAAACATTGAGCGCCCAACTAGTTCATACTTTTTTTGAAAAGGGAAACTTTATTATCTTAGATAGTTAGATCAGGACGACACAATTGTACTAAGACGATTCTCAGCCTCTGCATAACTGTGATGCACACGGCCTATAAAAAACGAAAAAGAAATAAACAAGAAAAATGACATGACATCATATCACGGCAAGCTACAACACATAACTCAATCTTCAGATTCTTACACCATCATATCAGCATCTCGACCACGAGAAAGACTCTAAAAACAATGCCTCCAACAAGGAAGTAGCAGGCGCATGCACCATCATTGCAATGGTCCAACCAATCAAGGCCAGACCATAGGTTTTCACCTTAGAGAATAATTTCTCATACCCCAAACAAGGCCTTCAACAAGGCCATTGCCAGGTACATCTAGTTAAGGTCAGACCTAGGGATTTCTCCCCGGAGCTAAGAAACCAGTACCAAAATCGGTACCACCAAAATGAGGGTTCCGGTGCTATCTCCCCATTCTTTCTGAGTCAATACTACAGTATCACCCAATCTTGGTCGACTACTATCTACCGTGAACTCTCATCGTCTAACGATGACTTTATGGTGAAGTGACCAATATGGGCACATGCACAAAGTCCATAGGATCAAAACCGAAGCAAGCGATGCCGTGTGAGTCGAAGCCAAGATACCTATGGTCTCCGGGATTATATGGAAAGTACCGACTCGTTATGAAGAAATCATCGCAAGAAGTAGTTGCACAAGTACCACCAAATGTTGAGCGTTGCCCTACCCACCATCGATTGGATCTGACAACAAGAGCGACCGACCTGCCCAGCAGCACCAAGAAGGCACGACTGAAGGAACACCAGCGACGTCTCTCGATGATGACCCGAGCAAGGGAGGGGCGGAAGCAGTGCCAGCGTTCGTAGGCGACCACCCCAACCGTAGGAGGGAGCAACCACCTGGGACCAAGAAGGGCGCAGATCCGGACCAGAGGAGGGTGGATTCGAGCCCGAGCATGGAAGATCAGATGACCATGGATGATTGGCGGCGGCGCCAGAGTACCCAAGCAATGACTTGGTTGTGTATCAAGGGGCAAGGGGGAAGTAAGACGAGAGGAGAGGAGAGGAAGGAAGAGAGGGGAACGGCAGAGGAGGGAGGCAGATCGTCGCCGCCACACACTGGCTGGCGGTGGTCATCGGAGCTAGTGTTTGTGGTGGGCTTCGGTTGGGAGAGAGCGCTGGTAGGGTCGACCCCAAACATATTTTTTGGTACATCTTGCCCCTTTACACATTTAATACTTGTACCCAAACATATTTTAAGATCCCATTTATATGTATTACTAGATCATGGGTTAAAACAAGCCTCGACGTCTCAAGGTAGCATGACGATGGTAGGAGTAATTAGTAACCAATGTCCAGCTAAACGTTAAACACTAACCAATTGCTCACATTTTTTTTGAGCAAAACCAATTGATCACATATCATTTAGTACTAATTATTGGGCCAAATAACCAATTAAGTAGGTGAAAACCACCATTTAAATGAGATAAATTACAGATCAAATGAAAATAGCCCATCACGATGCAGTATTTACATTTACATTGTGTAACAGGTTAAACGGTGAGTGGTTCGCCACTTGCCAGGGCAACAATGTGCGACCTGCCGACCTACATATGCAGGAGCCACATGCTTTTGCAGAGTCCGGTAATTGTGCTCAAACGCTTTTCAGGCATCCACCTGTCAACTGATGATTAACACTTGAAATATTGTCAACACCAAGTTCTTCGCGTTTCTTACACTTGTCAAAAAGAAACAGCACGACCTAACCCAAAACAAAACAAAGCAAATTACACTGCCCAAAAAGGTGTGGAAAATGGCCGCGTCCAAGCAAAACTAAGGAGCAAACGACACGTCGTGACACAGGCATGCAGCACCACTGGGGCCCTAAATAAAGCAGCCAATCCACACCTCCCACCGCACACGCTCTCACTTGCCCCCCGAACAGACCACGCACGTACGGACGGGCACTGCACGCGGGCGTCGCGTCGCGGTCCGCCGAAAACAATCCCCGGGCCGGCAATAATGAGCACCCCCGGCCGCCGCGGCCTGCTCGCCGCCGGCCCCAGCGCGCTGCTGCTGGCGGCGTTCCTCCTGGTGGTGACGACGCCCCTGGCGCCGTACCTGCTGCCGCCGCTGGCGCTCTCGCTGCCGTGCCTGCCCGCGGTCACCAAGCCGTCGGGGTCCGGGTACGGCGCGGCGCCGGGCGTCGCGGCGCTGGCGGAGGCCGCCGTGGCCTACGCCACCTCGGTGACCGTGCCGCAGCAGTCGCCCAAGGAGATCTCGCTGTCGCTGGCCGTGCTCCGGCGCCGCGCGCCGCTGCGGCTGCTGGTGTTCGGCCTGGGACACGACTCCAGGCTGTGGCACGCGCTCAACCCCGGCGGCGTCACCGTGTTCCTGGAGGAGGACCCCGCGTGGTACCGCGTGGTGCGGGCGCAGTCGCCGTTCCTCCGCGCGCACCTCGTGGCCTACCGCACGCGGCTCGACCAGACGGACCGCCTCATGGCCGCGTACAAGAGGCAACCGGCCTGCCTCCCGGACAGCAATAGCAACAGTAGAAACGCCACCGGCCTGCTGCGCGTGCGCGGCAACTGGGCGTGCCCGCTGGCGCTGCACAATCTGCCGCCCGAGGTGTACAAGACGGAGTGGGACATGTTGATGATCGACGCGCCCAAGGGCTACTTCGCGGCGGCGCCCGGGAGGATGGCCGCGATATGGACCGCAGCGGCTCTGGCGCGCGCGCGCCGCGGCGAGGGGGACACCGACGTCTTCCTGCACGACGTCAACCGGAGGGTGGAGAGGATGTTCGCCGAGGAGTTCCTCTGCGACAGGTTCCGGGTCGGCGGCACCGGCCGGATCTGGCATTTCAGCATCCCGCCGGTTTCACGGCGCGGGAATGCCACGGCGACCGCCGGTGACCGGAGACCGTTTTGTTAATTAAAGCGGCGAGGCTTTCTTGTTTCTTCTTTGCAAATGGCCGGCCCCTGTTTGCATGGGGCGTACCAAACACATGTACTTTGTATTACTCCGTACCTCCTTTCTTTCGGAGGTAAGTAAGGCCTTCTTTTTTAAGTCCAGGGCTAAATTTTAGAGGTGTCTCAGTGGGGTGGACTAATTAGATTTAAAAAATTCGTCTCGCAAATTAGTCATAATATGTGTAATTAGTTATTTTTTAGTCTATATTTAATACTCCATGTATATATCCAAACATCCGATGACTAAATTTTAGGGAAGGAACTAAACTAGGCCTAAAGCAACGAGTTTATGGTTTTCCAAGAGAAATATTTTCATCAGAAATAGATCCAACAATGTAATGTCACTTCAGCCATAGTAGGACTATCTGAATGGATTATGCAATAATTATAATGGACAGCGGGAAACATGGTCCACTCCATTTTTGGTGTATGCAAGGACATGGGGTGAATCGTCGAATCTCCGCAGGTCATAGATTTGACTTCTTGGGGAAGTGAATTTTCCAAGATTTAACGGCGTTGTGCTTTCAGTGCTACGTGATGTTTCCATTGATAGCGAGACGTATGTAATGACTTCGTCAACCTCGAGGATTTGCCGGCCCAGTTTTTGAAGATGCTTATAGGTCGTGTCCTAATCTTCACCAAGCCCTAGTCATGGTGCTCCTTTGATTTCACCGCCACTTGGATCCGCCAACTCTTCAGTGGTACTACCGACGACGATATCATTCGTGCCCCCACTGTTGGCCAAGCTCCACCACCACGACCTAGTCCGCTGCGGCCTTCTAATCCGTCCCCGATCCCGTTAACTCCTCTCACCCCCTCTCCTCAACGTCTCCCGTCATTCCTGCCATTTTCTGTGTGTCACTGCCCCTGTGTGGATGATATTATTGCATATGTGATTAATATGGAATTAAATTGTAAATCTGTGATATGGAATTCAATTTAATTGTGATATCAGAATTATGTGGTATTAAATTGTGATATTTGCAATTAACATGGAAATAAATCAATTAGTTTGTAAATTATTACTGTTTCCAAGTGAAATATTTCATCAGAAACCAGAAGTATTGAACTTATGTACATTAGGTCCAACAATGTCATGTCCACTTCAGCCATAGTAGCACTATCTATATGGCTTATGCAATAATTATAATGAACAGCGGAAACATGGCTCATACTACCTCGGGTTGCGTGCAAGTTAAAGTTTTTCATATTTAACTAAGTTTCTAATAAACAATATTTATATTTATGGCCACAAATCAATTTATTAGGAAAATATATTTTGTAATTAATCTAATATTATTTATTTGATATTATAATTATTTATATTTTTTATCTATAATTGGTCAAATTTGATATATTAAAATATGACAATGTTTTAGAATTGCATTTTTTAGTGACCGAGGGAGTACCATTTTTGGTGTATGCAAGGACATGGGGGAACCCATCTCAGCACCGTCCTTGTTGTCTGCTTTGGCTCAGATCCATGAATCATGAATCGCCGAATCTCCACACAGGCAACATACCCAACCTTGGTGTCTCAGCGTTTCTCATCCAAGTACAAGAAGGAGCAAACAAATGCAGAGGTAAAACCAAGTTGCTACTTCCAATGAACATCTTAGGCCCCGTTTAGATGCGAAATTTTTTTGGCTTTTGGCTACTGTAGCACTTTCGTTTGTATTTGACAAAAATTGTCCAATTATGAACTATTTAGGCTTAAAAGATTCGTCTCGCCAATTACGGGCAAACTGTGCAATTAGTTATTCTTTTTACCTATATTTAATACTCTATGCATGTGCCGTAAGATTTGATGTGATGGGAAATCTTAAAAAATTTTGGATTTTGGGTGGAATCTAAACAGGACCATTGCGATCGAGGCAGGCATCTGCCACAGCTAATGGTAGGCTGCTTCGAGAACCGTACCTAGAGATGCTAGTACAAGGAGGAGCAAACAAGTGCGGAGGTAAAATCAAGTGGCAGTGACAGGAATATAGTGCTCACATTACTTCCAATTAACCACTTCTTATGCGATCAACCGAGCCACCTGCCACAGCTGCATAAACACTGCCGTTTTCCCTATAGTTTTGGATGGTCCTACAACCGAGCCTAGAGATGTTTTCAGGAACCCAGCTAATGGACCGTCGTCCAACAAAATCAATTTTTTAGAGACAGATGATGTTATGGGAACGCATTAAAAACATCCCTATATATGTGCATCGTACGGGATCGAAAACTTTCTAAGGCTGATACTAGGGGACCAAAGTTTAGCACGTCACATTAGATGTTTCGATGCTAATTAGAAATGTTAAATATAGGTTAATTACAAAATTAATTACATAAATGATGGTTAATTCACGAGACGAATCTATTAAGGCTAATTAGTTCATGACTTGACAATATGGTGCTACAGTAAACATATGCTAATGATGGATCATTAGTCTTAATAGATTCATCTCTCAAATTAGTCATGGCTTAGTTTTATAATTGCTTATTTTTAGTCCTCCTAATTATCATCCGAATATCTGATGTGACAAGGGCTAAACTTTAACCTAAAGATCCAAACACCCTCTAAGTCCCTAGGCACCATTCACGTCTTCCACATAGTAGGTGGAAAATGTTTGTCACAAATTTCCCTCCTTGAACCGAGGCGGAGCGACCTGCGCCCACCTCCCTCAACCGTGCGAGTCCGGATGGCCACCGCCGCCACCTTGGCCGACGACGGCACAGGTGGCAGCGGCGGGCAGTGGCAGCCGCCGCACTCAGCCCCTCCTCTCCTCCTTCCTATGCCCTCTCATTTCTTCTCCACATCTCTACCTCCGTTCCTTGCTGTGGCACCAGATCTATTCGGAGGATGGCTGGATCTGAGCAGGGATGGCCGAATCCACATGCTGCCAGCCGAATGCGCCTAGTTGCGGTGGAGGTCGGCCTGGGCTACAGTGGGTCTTCCTGCGGTGGCTGGCCTCCATGCCAGGAAGGTCTGTGCTCGGTCTTTGCTTGCGTCGATCTATGCGGGGCTCGCCACGGTGCGGCAGTTACGTAGGCTGCGGCAGCCAGGGTGCCATGGCAACGGCAGCACCATCGGCATGGGCTGCTGGCCCTGGGCCTAGGCCCAGGTGGCCGAATCCGGTGGGGGCACGTGCCTGGTGGACCTGTCGTCCTCGTGTGGCGGGGGTCGGCGCCTCTACCCCGGCCACGGTTCGCCGTCCATGTCACGGCGGCTGGTACCACTACCCTAGTGTGGCGCACCATGATGCAGCAGGCGGGTTGTTTGAGGCTAGGGCGAAAGCCCAGACGATGATGTCTGTGGCCACCGCTTCCTCCTTGGACGCGTCCTCTTCGTTCCTCTTCTCCCGACGCTAGCGCAGACGTTTGCCGGTGCGTGCCTCCCACCATCAAGGTCGAGACCGGGAATGGCTCTGCGTAGTGAGGCGGTGACCGACAAACCCCCCCACCCCATCCAGGCATGGATGCTTGCCAGGGCGCACCTCCCACCTTCGTGGATAGAACAGAGGTAAAATAATAGGTAGAGAGGATATTTGTGATATATTTGAACTAAGACAAGACTAAGGAATACTATATCAATGTTATTTACTTCGGGGTACAGCCCGCCTAGCAACCAGGAGGGATAACTAGACAAGGTCTGCCATGAGCCCTATGATTTAATAACTAGACCTATCATGATGGAATACAGATGATGGATATGGCTATCACCACCTGCCACCTACCACAATCTATTCGGAGGCCTAGCCGTAAACACTGGCAAGCTATAGCCTAAGCGCCGCGCTTAGTCTATAGACTCACTACTCTAATCATGTACACCGTGCTCCAAGTCCATGATAGTGGACCCATGGATCCAAGACCACTCCATCGTGACCATCGGTGCAAACCGACTTAAGATCAACGCTGGAGAAGGCTTGGAGGACCTCTCCCACGTATCGGTGATGTGGATGAGGCAAGTGGGGCACCGGGCGGTGCCTATGTGGCACTAAGGATGAAAACGGTACGGAAATATCTCGTACCGAACCACATCGTTTTCTACATTTAATCCGATCGAATTTGTATTTTCGGACAAATTCGAAATCGGTTCGAAATTCGGAACACCAAATTCGAAATCGGAACGAAAACGGTTTAGACATTTTTTCGACCGTTTTCTACTTTTCTACTTTTAATTCGGAATATCCCGAATTCGAAATTCGGTTTGAACCAAATTTGGCCCACTACAAGTCCAACCTTAGAAAAATTATATCTTTTTCATACAATCTCGGATGAAGATGATTTTTATATGAAAATTGTAGCTCTCGACGAGATCTACAACTTTTTAGTTCTTAGTTTTTCCATTTGATGTCTTGAAGATGTTCAAAAAAATTAAACAAAGTCAGCGATATATTAATCGCGTACAAACGCTTGTTGCCTTAAAAAAAATCATATCTTCCTTATATTGTGTCGAATGGAGATACTTTTTAAGAAAGTTGTAGGACTTGTTAATTATTATGTACTTGTTAATTGTTATGCACTTGGTCCTATGGGTCAACATTCCGTATTGATTTTTCGTATACCGACCGTGTTCGACATAATTCTGCTCGAATTAGTTCGTTTTCAAAATTTTTGATATTCCGTAAGTTCGTGTTCGTTTTCGTGTCCGGCTTTACCGCTTTCGTTTTCGTTTTCGTATTCAAATATAGAAGTAGAAAACGGTTGAGAGGTTTTCCGACCGTTTTTGCCTCACCAAGGTTTAACAAGCTTGAGAACGTTCTAGCTGAAGCAACAGCAGAACTACAAGGAAGCTACAGTAGCTACATGCAACTCCAAGCCCTCCAGGCTTCTGGGTGAAGAACTTCCACCACCAGATCCAGGATCAACGAGAACAGGGGTTCGTGGTAGACTTACTTGTCTATGCAGGCGTTGAGTAGTGAGGATGTTTTTCCTTACTGGGATAGAGGCATTAGCTCGAGTTGGCTACACCTTCACACAATCATGCCCAAGGAGCTCTTCAAGCAGCCACTCCTTGGTCTCCAAGCAGTTTGTCATCTCTTGTTGTTGCTTGATGGAATTGGAATGCCGCGTCCTCTAGCTCCTTGAATCAGCACCCTCTTGAACCGCCTCTTTGAGCTTACCTGCCCAATAAAAAAGAAATGAGCTAACAGACAAGACACACAATCTCAATAGGGGTCTTTTTTTATTGGAATTTGGAAACAGGAGGGGCTACCCCTTACTGAAACTGTGTAAGGAGTAAAAGCACAGTAGAAGGTACAGAGGTAAACCACAAGAAAATGTGTAAAGAAAGAAAGAGAATCATGAAAATTACACAAAAGCTCTAGCCTTTGATCAATAGCACGAGAGTAATTTTTCTTTGCTCATGGATAACCAGAGCAAATTCTTGCTTGAAAATCTCTTTGCACATCTGTGATGTGAGCTGAATAGCCTTGAAGATAAAATTATTACAAACTGACCAAATACTCCAACACCAAATTGCACCAACATTTTCCTGCTCACCCTTGTTAGCAAATCTGGTTTCCATCCCCCATACGGAAGCTTACCAAGGCTGAAGATCAGCAATCATATCAATAATAGGTCGAACTTCAGCCTCGGTAAGCTTCTTCCAAGACTTCTAGTTTCAAATATTCATCCTGTAAGGTGCTTCTGTACCATTTTGTTTCTCCCCTTTCTAATTTTCCCCTATCAATTTAGAAACTGTTTACTCAGGTATCTTAATTACCCATTTATCAGTTGCATTCTTAGCTGTGATATGATCTCCCTAGATTTCAGCAAACTCACTGTGAATGCCAACGTTTTTTATCAAGGCAGTTTCAAAAGGAAAAGATTTTGACTACTTTTGTGTATCCACATCACCTTTATACGGTAAAGGGTTATGATAAGACATTATTTTTTAAATACAGATAGAGGAAAGCATTTCCCCACTCTTCACTAGTGAAGTAACCCTCACCGTGTCGGTTATCGGAGCCCATACTTAAGAATGAGGCACATATAAGTGGTGTATTGGTGCTGGTGCGAAAACCAGGACAGATCTTGAAGTATTTCATGCCGACTGTGGTTGGGTGCCGGTTCGGATAATTACTTTATCCATGCTTCCATTTGTTACAAGCCGGTAGTGGCATTAGCACATCACTAACCACATTAATTGTGTGAGGAGTGAGAGCAAAACTTTTCTCAATAAATGTAGACACCAGAACATTAACATGGTTAGAAAACATAAAATCTGAAAAAAAAATGGCACGTGATATTGTGAAGTACGAAACTACAATTTGACACTAAAGGCTTCAAAAGTAGAATAACCAAACAATGCTAAATGCTGTATTAACCTCTATTTATGCTACCTTAAAAACCGCTAGCATAAAATTCTTCCTTTCAGAAGATGGGGAGTACATACCCCAAATTGCTTCCATATTGAGGCAATGACTGATGCACACCCCTTAATATGTTTACTGCTTCGACATGCAGCATGTTCAATCATAGTAAACTCACAAATTGATCCATGCTTTGCAGTGTCATCTATGTTTCCTATTCTTCGGTTGCTTCTCTTCACGTATGAGCTCCGAATGGTACCCAGTGCATCAGCAATAGCAGTTAACAAAAATCCTGATGAGGGTATCCTACTGGAAATCAAGGCGAGACTAAACCAGCAGCATGGAGTCCTGGCTGCATGGAACACAACTACTAAGTTCTGCCACTGGCCAGGTGTCAGTTGCAGCCTTAAGCACAAGGACAGGGTGACAGTTCTAAACCTCACCTCTCAGGGCTTTTCTGGCACAATCACCTCTTCCATTGGCAACCTCACATTCTTAAGAATTATGGATCTCAGCTCAAACAAATTGCAGGGTGAAATTCCAGTATCAGTTGGCCAGCTGCCTCGGTTGCAGCATTTCAATTTGTCTAACAACATGCTGCATGGTGAGATAACCACCCAGTTAAAGAATTGCACCAGTCTTGAAAGGATCGAACTTGACTCGAACTTTTTCACGGGAGAAATCTCTGCCTAGCTTGGAGGCTTACCACTCAAGGTCATAAAACCTGAGAAAAAACAACTTCACTGGAGTAATTCCAGAATCCCTTGGCAACCTCTCGTCCCTGCAAGAAATATATTTGACGAGGAACGAGCTTGAGGGTACAATACCTGAGGGCTTGGGTGGGCTGAATAATAGTCTCATGTTTTTGGATCTGGGCGAAAACCATTTCTCAGGATGTCTTCCTAAAACATTCTTTAATATTTCCTCACTTATACTCTTCAGAGTGACCAAGAATGAGTTTCATGGCATGCTTCCCTCAGACTTGGGAGTTCACCTACCGAATCTAAAGTACCTGCGCCTTGGTATGAACCATTTTACAGGAAGCCTTCCAGCCTCTCTTGCCAATGCAACGGAGATATATTCTCTAGACATCTCCTTTAACAATTTCACCGGCAGTGTGCCTCCTGAGATTGGAAAACTTTACCCAGACTACATCTCTTTCGACACAAATCAGCTCACGGCGACATCTGCACAAGACTGGAAATTTGTTACATTCCTGACAAACTGCACAAGGCTTCGTATATTTGACGTCCAAGACAACATGCTAGGTGCCATGCTACCAAGCTCTGTTTCAAACCTATCAGCACAACTCCATGTTCTTTTTGTTGGATACAATGAGATTTCTGGAAAGATACCATTTGGCATCAGAAACCTTGTTGGGTTAACTCAGCTGGAGTTATCCAATAACCGATTTACTGGTGTCTTGCCTGAGAGCATTGGAATGCTAAATTCACTGTAAGTTTTGGGATTCAATGGTAACCAGTTGACAGGGTTCTTACCATCCTCGCTCGGGAACTTAACACAGTTACTACATCTTTACACAAGCCACAACATGTTTGAGGGGGCTCTACCTACAAGCCTAGGAAGCCTCCAGGACTTAACTGTGGCAACATTCAATAACAATAAGTTCACAGGTCTGTTTCCAACAGTGACCTTAAACATATCATCCCTGTCATTTGCTCTGGATTTGGCGTACGATAATTTCATTGGTCCTCTTCCACCCGAAGTCGGCAGCCTAACAAAACTTGCATACTTGTATATTGCCGGGAACAATTTACCAGGATCAATACCAGATGCTATCAGCAATTGCCAGAGCCTGATAGACCTTCGGTTGGACACTAACTCCTTCAATGGTACCATCCCTGCCTTTATCAGCAAAATGAAAGGTTTGATAATCTTAACTCTGGACAATAATGCACTCTCAGGTCCAATTCCGCAAGAATTGTGTCTCATGGATGGTTGAAAGGATTGTATCTTTCACGCAACAATTTGTCTGGGAGTATACCAGAAACCTTTGAAAACATGACATCGTTGGATAAACTAGACCTGTCCTTCAACCATCTGGATGGTAAAGTTCCATTGCATGGGGTGTTCAGTAATGTGACTGGGTTTCTATTTGATGGCAATCTTGGGCTCTGTGGTGGTATCCCAGAACTACATTTGCCTCCATGCCTGCAAAATTCCGTGGACGGCAGAAAAAGGAAAGTTGCTCCCATTTTCAAAGTAATATTACCAATTGCTGGCATCCTTTTTTGTTTCGGTTTGTTACTTATTTCCATTTCATTAAAGAAGAAACAAAAATCTCAGTCTACACCACTGACAGAGTTACATCTGATGGATGACAAATATCCTAGAGTTTCATATGCTGAATTGCTCCAAGGAACAAATGGATTCGATACTAACAATCTGATTGGCAAAGGAAGGTATGGATCAGTGTATAAGTGCAGCTTGCTACTCAAAAATATGATGACTACAGTTGCTGTGAAGGTTTTTGATCTTCAACAACCTGGCTCTTCCAAAAGCTTCATATCTGAGTGTGGGGCACTTACGAAGATCCGTCATCGTAACTTGATCGGCGTCATAACTTGCTGCTCTAGTTCTGACTCGACCCAGAATGACTTCAAAGCACTTGTGTTTGAGTTTATGCCAAATGGAAGTTTACATAGGTGGTTACATCTAGATGAGCATACATCACAGCAATGGCATGGTCTGACATTGACACAAAGATTGAATATTGCTGTTGATGTTGCTGATGCCCTCGAGTATTTGCACAACAGCTGTGAACCACCAATAGTTCACTGTGACTTGAAGCCAAGCAATATTCTTCTTGATCAGGAATTGGTTGCTCATGTTGGGGATTTTGGCCTTGCAAAAGTTCTTCCTAATCCATCCAGAGGTCGACTCAAATAGCACTATGGGTATAAGAGGAACAGTTGGATATGTGGCTCCAGGTAACTCGAAGTTTTATCATTAAGTCTGTGTGTTATATCACTATTGTTTGCATATGCAATATAGAATGTGGGGAATCACTATTGTTTCGCTATGCAATGCAGAATATGGAGAAGGTGGTCAAGTTTCTCCATGTGGTGATGTATACAGCTTTGGAATTGTCATCCTCGAGTTGTTTACAGGCCTGACACCTACTGAGGACATGTTCAGAGATGGGTTAACCTTGCAAAAGCATGCTGAGAATGCGTTTCCAGGGATGCTGATGAATATTGTTGATACCATCCTAGTCTCTGACGAAGAAGCTCATGCATCTACTTCACAGGGTGCAAGAAATGCAATGGAAGATATCAACAAGGTTATGTTATCTATCACAAAACTTGCGCTATCATGTAGCAAACATGCACCAACAGAAAGAATCAGCATGAGGGATGCAGCAGCTGAGATGCCCAGGATAAGGGACACCATCCTATAAGGTAACTAAAAGAAGTTACTATGCAGTGGTATACATTAGGCTCAAGAATGGTTTGCATCATATAGAACATCAGTTTAAATGGCCGCCTTTTCAGCTTTGCAGAAATATTGGCTCCCAATAATAATATTTTCTTGAATGTACGAAAATATATATTTACTCCTACAACCATACCAAAAGCAAACTTGGGGTGCGCTGTATCACCTTGTTAAACTCCAATAGTGTCAATATTCAGTCCAGAGACACAGGCCATGGAGTAAGAATGTATGTGCATTGAAGCATGTGAATCCGACTCCTGCTGGCTTGGTGATTGTATGAATAAGGAGGGAAAATATTGTGGTACTGATGTTATGTGTATGCAATATAAGACGGGTGTTTATTCAGTGATAGCCATTACTCACTGAACTGCTGCGCCACTTCAAGAGGCACCACCACCTCACCTTTGATTCCTTCTCTGTTGCCCTTACTCAACTATTTGACAACTTATTCTGTTTCGACCCCATTAGTTGAGTGAAGTTCTCATAATTCTGGTGTAATCGAGTTCTCAAATGGTGAGATTGAGACACCAGATTCAGATGAAAATTCGACTGCCTGAAGAAACAACGAAAATAACAGGACTCAGCACTCAACATTGGGAAGTACTACACATCATTCAGCCCAACTCTAGCACTCTAGTGCCATCAGATTGCAAGGGCAGAAGAACTGGCTCACTCGCGCAGATGCGGCGAAGCTGAAGCGGGTACGGAGGTGGGGCCGGCGGTGGCCCGGCATCTGCTTCGGCAGCGCGGCGCCCCGCGCACGGATGCGGAGCGGAGCCGGACCGCGCGAGCAAGCGGTGCGGACTGGAGCTGCGGCGGGCGGCGGAGGGACAGATGTGCCTGGGCGTAGGCGCGTAGGAGTTCGGCGCGGCGGCGACGAGCGAGCAAGAGGACGGCCGTGGAGTTTGGGGGCTGTGTACGCTCCGTCGGATGAGAATCGTTCCCTGCCTCCTCTTCTGCTTCCTTCCTGCTTGCCTCGCCTTGCTCGTCAAGGACAGCAATTTGGCAGGTTCACGTAACCTGCTGTTTGTCTCAAAATAAGTGCATAGCTTGACGAGTCAAATAAGTTTAAATTGACCAAATTATATAAAAAATACTAATATTTATAATATCAAATAATTAGCATTAGATCAATCACATCATATATTTTTATACTAATCTTGTTTAGAGATACAGATGCTAATACTATTTTCTATAAATTTAATTAAATTTAGAATTATATGACTTCTCAAAATGTAATATGTGCACTTATTTTAGAACAGATCGATTACTTTGATTGCCTTGCCAACCAAAGAGAGGCGGACCGGCCTATCCACGTGAGTAAGGTTATATCTAGCTTCCCTCGAGGTCAGTGGAGGAGTTCTTATCGAAACCCACGATGGGCGTGAGGCCGAAATCGCCGAGGCGGCCATGAAAGGTGGAGTCGAGCATGATGTTGCTGGCTCTGGCTTTGATGTCACGGTGGAGCACCATGCGCTCATGCTCGTGGTGGACATAGTGGAGCCCCGCAGCTACATCCACAATGATGCCGTAGCGGGTAGTCCATCCGAGGATGCGTCCTGCTTGTTCCTTGGGAAACAAGTGATGGTCATGGCTGCCGTTGGGCATGTACTCGTAGATAAGTAGGAGCTCCCCCTTCTCATAGCACCAACCTGGAAAAAACACTTTAAAATACATGATCAATTGCTAGCATGCATGAGTCCAGACTCCAGAACATATATTTGTAGGAGTGTGAAACTTGAATGAGCTAATGTTTCATTTGCACAAAATGAAAATGGCAATCTACTGCTGTTTCCAATTCCACGAAAGTTAATTTGACCATTTGGTGCCATTAATCAACTCTATATGTACTCTTATTTTATCACTACTATAAAAGCAATTTTAGGAAACAACCCATTTGATTCATAGAGGTGGACAAAAAAATGTATATGCCTCCTAAAATACTCGGCTATTTTTGGAGACAATCGATCTATTTTTAGAGACACTGAAAAAAATTACCACCTCTAAAAATAGGGATCACTTCCAGATGCGATGCGATAGAGGCCCAGCCCACTTGACCCATCTCAGAATATATACATGGTAGGAACCCTAGCACATTCATTTATCTCGCTCCCAACGCAGCCTCCTCTCACCATCTCTCCGTTACCTCCTCTCACTACCCCTTCCCTTCCCTATCTTCTCCCTCCCTAGAGTCCTGCCCTTCGTCTCCAAATAAGTGCGATAAGTGCATTTATAATACGAAAAAATACTAAGATTTATAATATCAAATAATCATCATTAGATCAATCACATCATATATTTTTATACTAATCTTGTTTAGAGATACAGATATTAATACCATTTTCTATAAATTTAGTCAAATTTGAAATTATATGACTCTTCGAAGTGCGATAAGTGCATTTATTTTGGAACAGATGGAGTACTTTGATTCCCTTGCTAGCAAAGGAGAGACGGATCGGCCTATCCACGTAAGGTTATATCTAGTTTGATAGATGAGGCTGGCTAGTTGAGAATAAGTGCACAAAGAGGCTGCTTGGTTGTTGGTGTAGGATCGAGATGGCGGACTAGAGGGGGTGCATAGTCCTTTCTAAAAACTAAATGCACCGGCTAACCGAAACAAATGCAAAATTAAAACTATCGGTCTAACTAAGACTACATCCCTCTATCTATATTCTCAAGCACTTTAAAAAGATCATAAACTAGCAACTAAGGTGTCGGGCTGGCTAGAGCTCACCTAATCAATTCTAGGAGCAAGGTCATACAAATCTATGCCACTAGTACTTCAAGTAACGGGAGAGCTCCTTCACATGCTAGTAAGCAAAAGCACAAAAACCACCTAAGCTCTCTAGCAATGCTCAATAACAAGGCTACACAAGCCAAATTAGAGAGCTCAAATTACTTAGCTACATAAACTAAGCAATATGACTAACAAAGCTACTTAAGTCAATCAGTCCGCAAGGGAGCTAATTCTATGGTACACAAGCAAGAAGGTAACTAGCAAACTACACAAGCTAACTAATTACAAGAGCAACTACACAAGCACAATATATATAAAAGTAAATACAAGCTTGTGTATGGGCATTGCAAACCAACAGGAAGATGATGACATGGTGATTTTTATCCCGAGGTTCACTTGGTTGCCACCAAGCTAGTCCCCATTTAGTCAACAGCTCACTTGGTGGTCCGACGGCTAATTGGCATCACCCGCCAAGCCCACACGTTGGGCACCGCAAGAATCTACCCCAAAAGTGAGGGTAGTTTAATGACACGCTCTACTAGAGTTGCTCTTTGTGGCTCCCGTGGGGTGAGCACAATACCCCCTCACAATCTGTTCTCTAGAGTACCGCACAATCTTCTTTGTGTGCTTCGACGAAGACCACCACCAAGTCATCTAGGAGGTAGCAACCTCTAAGAGTAACAAGGACTACCGGCTTGCAGAACGAACACCTAGTGCCACTCGATGCAATCACACTAGAATCACTCACTCGCAATCGGATCGCACTCTTGCAAGCACAAGTGAGTTAGAGGGCTCTCAAACACTCCTACAAAAGCCACATAGGCGTGAGAATGCTCAGCAACTAGCCCAAGGCTGGCTAGTGCTTGGTTTTATAGCCCCCAAGAAAATAGAGCCGTTATACCCCTTCACGGGGTACTCTACGGACTAATCGAAGGCGCATGTACTGACCGGACGCGTTAGGTCAGTAGAGTCTGGTCACTCCAAAAGTTCTAGGTGGCACTAGCCATTTGAATCGACCGTTGCCGCCAACTGATCTCAACGTGTGCGCACAGTCAGCCACTGACCAGATGCACAGCTCAAACGACCGGACTCATGGAGCCACAACGTCCGTCGAGTCCAGTAAGCACCTAGAGACGAATTTTGGCGACCTGACGCGTCGGGTCATGTACGACCGGACTCACTACCACATCCGTTCACTTGCTGTGTGTAGTGGTGGCCGGCGAACAGTGTCAGGGGCACGTCTAATCGCGTCCCAAGGCCAGTGTCCGATCAATCCGTGCCACTCTCTAGTGCGTCACGAGGCTGATCGGACTCACATCCGGTCACACTACCTGCATCCGATCACTACGGCCCTCTCTCTCATACACTATTCCTCAACAAAAAATTTCTTGCTAAAAAATGGAAATTGCTGGTTAAGGGATTTCTCTCTCACTAACACGCACTGACAGGCATGCATGCTTGTCCCCCTTTACTAATCCTCAACAAGAATTTCTTGTTGAGAAATGGGAATTGCTTATTGAGAGTTTGCACCACTAAAATTATCATTTTATGTGCTATTTCTTCTCCAATTTCACCACCTTTGCAAATGTGTGTTAGCATTTTTACAATCATTTTCCAAAGGATTAGTCACTCAATTCACCACGCCACTCGATCCTAGCAACATCGCAAAGTTAGATCGCTCAAGTGGCACTAGATGACCGAAATGCAAACAAGTTTGCCCCTCTTGATAGTACGGCCATCTATCCTAAATCCGGTCATAAACTTCTCTACACACCTATGACCAGTGAAATAAAATGTCCTACAAATATACAAACATACCTTTTCCTTGCGCATTCCATTCCATCTCCTCCAATATTAATGCAACACATGCACCAATCATATCACAAATGATATGATTGACTTCATATCATTACGTAACCTTGTTGATTCATTGATCTTGACCTCACTTGTTTTTCACAGTTGCCTTCGTCCATCAACGCCAAGTCTTGCTCAAGGTTCACCGCCACGTGGTCCATCGCTCCAAAGCCTCTAACTTGCCATTCACTCTTGCAACTGGTCCATCACACCAAGTCTTGTCTTGCTCTTCTCCACCTTAGTCACATGACTCAATGTCATGTCTCATATACACTGAGCTCCTTCATCACATGTGTGAGCCTTGCAACATATCCAAGCCATTTCACCTATGGCATGAGTTGCTCACACATGATGTACTTGTGGACTAATCACCTGTTGTCGACGAAATATGGTCGGCAGTCCACCGAGGGGGTGCCCGTGGTGGTAGATTATCGGTAGACGGTGCGTGTAATCAGGAACCAGATGGTGACACAAGGCGCAGAGACAACGATTTAGACAGGTTTGGGTCGTCTGGTCGACGTAATACCCTACGTCCTGTGTCTTTGGTGTATTGTATTGAGGTGTAGATCGATTAACCTATCCTCTAGGGGACCCTTGTCTCTCCTTATATACTCCGAAGAGACAAGGTTACAAGTATCCAATTTGGTACTATTACAATATCTAGTACAACTTGTAATCTTGATGTGCACGCCTTGATCTTACAGGCCGGGTCACCTCGGATGGTGCGGCCCATGTACCATCTTGTGGTACCCGGGGGTATATCCCCCACAGCTAGTCCCCGAGTGCCATGTATTCTGATGCGACATGCCATTTTAACCTTCTCCGAACAGTGAGGCTTGAGTTCTTGACATCTCCGACCACCGTTGTCGCCGGAGAAGTAGGTTGTCCAAAGAATGTATGGTGCTCTTAAGAAGAAAGAAAAAGATTTCCATCCTGAGAAGTGTGCCCACTTGTATTTCTAAAAAGAAATGTAAGTGCGTCTTGAAGCGTAGCGTCTTTGATCATCAGAGGCGTAGGGGTCGAAAAACAAACACATTCACCGCAAGGTGAAGTGTGCCCACTTAGTCCCCGAGCCTGGTAGTAGGTGACGTAGGCACGTGGTGCCAGGGTCTAAAAAGAATTCCCAGTTAAGTTGAGAATCCAATCGTCGTACAGGCAATACGAGATGACCGGCAGGTGCATCGTACCGATGTAGTCCCCGAGCTTGCTGGAAGGCGAGGTATGAGCCTTGTAGCAAGGTCTAAGTGAGAAAAAATACCCCAACTGTATGCGAGTCGACAGTCGCATGTAGTCGAGACGCAAAGTCCCCGAGCCATGGTCGGAGAGTGGTCGAGGCAGTCCCCGAGCATAGGTCGAGGAGTGAGCGACGAAGTCCCCGAGCTGTGGTCGGAGAGTGATCGAGGCAATCCCCGAGCGTAGGTCGAGAAGCGAGCGACGAAGTCCCCGAGCATAGCTTGAAATTCCTGCAATATAAATATGTAGAATGGTAGTACATGATGTACAAAATAATAAATTATGGAGAAAAATCAGCGGTGAAGAAATAGCGTATGACGCTCAGTAGTCATTTGCAAATGAGCATGATGTGATAAAGCAATTGGTGCTTTGTAAACATCAGTGTTAATGTGAAGTTTGTGTTTATACTTAATATAAACTGCCCGACCAGTTAGTATGTAGCTGAGTCTCCAGCCCTAGCTAGCCCGTTAACCATAACGCGAGGCGCGGAGCCCGTGCACATGTAGGAAGAACAAAGCGTCGCTAAGGAGCCGCTGTCGACCACCCATAACGCAGAGGGCAGACGCTCATGCACGTGTAGGGAGGAGCCGGAGACTGGGCCGTCTCTGGAGGCATCGAGCGTCAACATGACTGGTCGAGGATTTGCATTAAGTATAGCTGTATGTTATATTTAAAATGGTATACATGGACAAACGTTATTTGAAGAATAATCATGACGAGGACGTTGTGGAGAAACGTTGTAATGAAAATTGTGTTAAATATAAATATTAGAAGTGTACTTATCTTTGAATAGAAATCTGATCGGTGGCGATGAAGTTGTCCGGTCCTCGAGCTTTTCGGCCTATTGTGACGGTGGTCGCGGTTATCATAGCGCCGTTCTTCATGGTGATCATCATTGCGACGTGGTCTGGTGGTCTGGTGGTCGGGTGGTCGGAGCTCGGCGGAGCCGCTCGGGACGTGGTCTGGTGGTCCGGTGGTCGATGTGGTCGGAGCTCGGCGGAGCCGCCCGAGACATGGTCGACGTGGTCTGGTGGTCGGAGCTCGGTGGAGCTGCTCGGGACGTGGTCGACGTGGTCCGTGGTCGACGTGGTCGGAGCTCGGTGGAGCTACTACGCACGTGGTCGACGTGGTCCGCTTGGCTCGATGTAGCTTGCTCAGCGGCTCGACGTGGCTCACCGTGGCTCGCTCAGCGGCTCGACGCGGCTGACCAGATGGCTCGGCACGGCTCGTCGACAGCTCGGCGTGGCTCGCTTGATGGCTCGAACGGCTCGCTAAACGCTCGCATGGTGGCTTGACGGCTCCATGTGTGCGTGTGCACATGCAAATGCCACAACAATCTGTAGTTGGCCTTCCTTCCATGTAGACGTATATACGTAAGCACATACAACTAGCTTTGCATGGCTCTAGTAGTTGGCATGCAGCGAATCGATCTCAGTAGACGGACTGGAATCTTGGGACCGCACAGCGGCGATCTGAGCTTCGCCTTGATTCACGTGCAACAGCAGCCAGCAAAATAATTCATCGCTGCCTTCGGTACAGGTACAGCACCGCGTTTGATTATCTGATCCGATCTGGTGGCTCCGTTGGAACTTGTTGCCGAGTAGCCGATGCACAGAACAGAAAGCTCCGAGTAGTAGACTGATCCTTGAACACGACGTTGAATCCGACATCGAGTCTCGTCAGGTTGTCGGCGGACGCCATCGTAGCAGACCGAGTTGCCGGCGTAGCAGATTGATTCTGTAGCCGACTGATATTGAGCCTCTCAGGCTAGTACGCCGCCGTAGGAAGTCAAGTTGCCACGAGCGGCGTCGATCTTGAGATCCCATCTGGTTCGCCATAGATCAGCACGCACAGGCCCCTAAAGGGGACCCCTACCTGGCGCGCCACTATCGATGAAATATGGTCGGTAGTCCACCGAGGGGGGTGCCCGTGGTGGTAGATTATCGGTAGACGGTGCGTGTAATCAGGAACCAGATGGTGACACAAGGCGCAGAGACAGCGATTTAGACAGGTTCGGGCCGTCTGGTCGACGTAATACCCTACGTCCTGTGTCTTTGGTGTATTGTATTGAGGTGTAGATCAATTAACCTGTCCTCTAGGGGACCCTTGTCTCTCATTATATACTCCGAAGAGACAAGGTTACAAGTAAAGTATCCAATTTGGTACTATTACAATATCTAGTACAACTTGTAATCTCGATGTGCACGCCTTGATCTTACGGGCCGGGTCACCTCGGATGGTGCGGCCCATGTACCATCTTGTGGTACCCGGGGGTATATCCCCCACACCTGTGTATCTCACATTAAACACAATTTGTCCACCTAGGTTGTCACTCAATTACAAAAACTAAACAAGGACCTTTTAATCTCCCCTTTTCTGTAATTGATGACAACTCTACAAAGATATGGAAATTAAGATCTTTTGGATTCATGTTGCTTGCCCAAGTAATTTTACAATGTGTAAATTATTTTGGACAAGTTCCACAAACCCGAATTTGGTAGTATTAGCTCTCCCTACATATGTGCTAGAGTGTTTGGTTTAAAGTTCGCACATATGCATTGATTGGAATTGTGGGAGAGTAACTACTACCAAATGATGCTAAGGTGTAAAGAATAAACCTTTGAAGCATGATACCAATCGGAGTTGCACCTTTAAGTTCATCCTTAGCACCATGGTTAGCTAGATATCAGTTAGAAACAAAAACACTAGATACCCCATGAGATCAACATTAGAATTAAGGTACTTGTATTACTTAAAAAACATATCAAGTGTCTAGCTATCATCCTATGCATGCTAGTTTCATTTCATCAATCAAATTCTATCACTAGCATACACCACACAAGCATGCATATCAAATTTAAAACTTATGCAAATGCAAGCAAGCACATGAATATGCACATATCAAATGCAAACAATCAAGTTCATGAGCTTGCTCCCTCTACTTGTGTGCTTCTCTTGTCCAAGAATTTTTTATCCTTCTCCATTCTTCAATGTTGCTCCGTCTTTGTCCATATCCAACTTCTACTTCTCCCCATGATGCATTTACATATCTTTGTTCCAACTTCTTCCCCTTTGTCATCAATTTCCATAAAAGGTGTGTTTCTTATTGATACAAAGGGTGGTACTAAGGGTAGATGGTTGACACTTGAGTCTTGCATTTTTTTTTGAAACTACCAAATATATTGGAATGATACCACTTGTAGCCCTTGAGATACCTCATGTAGGATCTTTTTGACTTTGATACCAATCGGTGGGACACTTCCCCCTATGTCATAGCATGGATCATCTAGTTGATAATCTTGAGCTCTTGTGTGAGGGAACTTTCTTCACTTGATGATCACTTAAAGTTGAGGATCACTTGTGGAACCACCATTTGATGTGCTAGATACCACTTGTATGAATGCTACTTGTAACAAAGTGATAATCTAGATATACCACGTGTAAGAACCATCATGGAACCATTTATAAGATTTGTCAATTATATCCATTTCTTGAACACTTGTCATCTTCATGAGTTTCTATGTTTGACTTGAACTAGATTGGTCTGCCTAAGCTCCCAAGTCCAGTTTGAACCCTGTCCATGCTTCTTCACACACATTAAGCGGTTATCTTATCGAGGTTGTACTTGTCACTTGTCGTTGATCCAAAATAAATCAAGTACTTAGGTTCACTAGCTCATGAACAAATTCATACACTACCACTAGATTCAACTAATTATTCAAGAAATAGTGGTAGGCTATGAATTTTAAAATTTTATTTGTTATGCATGATCCTATAAGCATGTACTATATGCACTAACCACATACTAGTAAGAGACGAAAATGATCATGCATATTACAATGATACCTTTGCTATCTTGGAGTAGAGGATAGTCATTAAATTCCAATTAAGCTCCGTGAAAGGACCTAGGATGCCGCCTAGAGGGGGGTGAATAGGCGTTTCTGAAAATTAACACCTTTAAAAGAGGAAACGATTAGTAAAGGGAGTTTCTAAAATTGGAAACTCCAAATAAAGAGTACCACCCCTCACAAGTTAGCCACGGAGTATATAAAAGATACTAAATGAATCTAGGAGCCAAACGCCTGCAACCAAAGAGTTAGAACACAATTCAATTCAGTTTGGCGCAGGGGCTAATACCGGACGTGTCCGGTATTCACGACTGCAGTGGAACAGCCCCTAACTTGCTCCTTTTGATTTCTATCTTTAATCCAAACTGCAGGAAACTATTAGAGATAGTAAAATACACAGAGAACCTGCAGAATAGCTAGAGCAACACAAATATCAAATGAAATGCGAATTAAGACACGATATTTGTTTTACCGAAGTTCGGACTCGTTCAAGTCCTACTCTCCGTTGAGGGGGCTGCGGGCAACCCAGCAAAGGTCAGCCCTAGAGGGTACCACAATGGTCACTCTAGCCGAAGTCTTTTCCAACTCCTTTTCCTCCTTCCACTAGATGATTCCGAGGCGGCGGAATCGACCGTTACAAACTTTCTGAAGCAACCACAATCTCTCGGTTGCTCTCCGGCGACGCCTAGCCGTCTAGGACCGAAGAGTCCAAGAGTAACAAATGCGAATCATGAGATTGACAATATGCACAAGTGCTCAAGTGGTGGCTTGCTCTCTTTTTCAAATTCTCTCTTAACCCACAAATTGATTTTGCAATTTGGATCACACACTCACTGAGAGAGGGTTTAGGAGAGTTGGCAAGGCTCAAAAACGTGTGTCTATCTTAGCAGAATCAGCAACCTCCAAAGGTGGAGGCTTGGGGGTATTTATAGCCCCCTTGAAAAACTAGCCGTTTTATAGCCGTTGCAATACCGAACATGTCCGGTATGCATACCGGACACGTCCGGTATGACTCACACTGCGCCAACGGTAACTAAGTTACAGTGATGTTGTGAGGCGTCGGAACTCCCAAAGAATGCCGGGACTTCCGACCGTCGGAACTCCCGACTCACGTCGAAACTCCCGACCCTCAGCAATTTTGAAAAACATGTAACTGAGTTAAAGTTAGTGAGGTGTCGGAACTCTCGACGCATGTCGGAACTCCCGACCCTCAAGGCTTTTGAAAACTAGCCGTTGGCTTCTGGTCATCCATACCAGACACGTCCGGTATGAATACCGGACACGTCCGGTATGACCAGGACAGTGAACCCTCCAAGTCAATTAGAGTGCGAGACGTCAGAACTCCCGACCCATGCCGGGACTCCCGACCTACGTCGGAACTCCCGACGAACCAACCCGAGAACAACAATTTTACAACTGCTGGACAAATACCGGACACGTCCGGTATGAATACCGGACACGTCCAGTATTGCCAGACCAGCAAGAAATTAGTTAGCTCTTTAGTCGCTCAAATACTCAAAACTCACATGGGTTGGCTTGAGCACTTATGAAACATTATCTATCAATATGATGCATCCCTCTTAATAGAACGACATACCTAATAAACTCAAGATCAAAGGAAAAATGAATTTATACCACTTGAGTTGATTTCTTTTTGAATTGATGCCGTCCCTTCCAATCTTCATCAAGTAAGGGTGCTAACAAGTTGATGTTGATCTTTTCACTTGAGCATAGCCATCTTGAGCATGTGACTTGATTCCATTCATCAAATTTGAATAATCCCAAATGTATCAAGTCACTTCCATTAAATACTTCATTATAGATTTGATTCTTCACATCAATATGACCATCTTAGCTTGATTAGTACCTCAACTAAATGCAAGTACTTTCTTCTTCACCCTAGCTAGGTTCTTCGGCCGCCAAGCCGTCGCTTGCCCTTCACCCTTGCTTAGTACCTCGAAGCCTTTCCTTGCTATCTTCACCATCTCAAGCCATCAAGTCACATCTTGTTGTTGAATCATCCATTCATATGTATTGTTATCTTTTTCATTTTAATTTAGCAAGCTTCAAATATGAGACCATTCCATATGCAATCCCTCATGTCTCATTAACTAATAATCACGAGCTTGCTTTCACATAGTACATGGAAATCCCACAATAAATAAGCCTTCACATGAATTCCATTTGCATTGTTGTCTTGTGCTTGAACTAGATTGTTTATGCAACAACACATCATTTTGGCTTTCACTAAGTACCTGTGAGATAACCTATTACCTGTCCACACTTAGAAAATGGGTTAGTCCTTTAATCACGTTGTCATTCAATCAGCCAAAACCCACTAAAGGGCTAGATGCACTTTCAATCTCCCCCTTTTTGGTGATTGATGACAACTTGATTAAAGCTTACACAAGGATATAAACATTTAAACTTTTGGGTTCAATGATTTATGAGAGGCTCCCCCTTAATATGTGCTTATGATTAGAATTCACAAAATGATCTCAATTGTCAATTGCACATACTAAAACATATAGGAGACTCCCCCTAAATCATTGCATCCGTGGGGTGCATGTGTGTGTGACAAAGTGAAACCGTGATGCATATGACAAGATATATCATACAAGAATAAATATAAAGGCATCACATCAAATATTTTTATTCTAGCATGCATAGTCCTTATGAAAATAAATATGACACATGTAATTCACACATAGCACTCATTACAAATTTTCTCAAGTCCAGAAACCACTGATATATAGATAAAGATCATGTCTCAAGAGATACATAGATAAAGCATAAGTCTCATCTCTCACAAGATACAATCAATGAAGCTCAAAAACAAACTACATCTCTCACAAGATACAATCAATGAAGCTCAAAAACAAACTACAGCCTACAGTACATATCTTCAGGTACAAAGATAAGCAAGTGAAACTATCCTAAAGCTTTAATCAGTCTCTCTCCCCCTTTGTCAGCTATCACCATAAGGGTCCAACAAAGACATACTAAGGACAAAGGGGCTACAAGCTATCACTGAAGGCTGAGATCACTCATCATCATCATCACCAGCATCCTCGTCATCTGAGCGTGCAACACCGGCTGGATGAGATCCACCCGCACCAGACGGGTCATAGCCACCAGACCCATAGAAGCTGCCACCACCTGTCAGGTCACTCCACCAATCTGTGGCATAGTTGTCTGCAGTGTTGGGACATGGCTGAGAGTGAGTAGGCACATGAGCCTGAAGTGGTAGAGTGTCAGGGTGCTCAGGTGCCTGCTGCTGCTGCCTCAGAAGGAACTCAGCATACTCTCGGTCATATCTGGCCTGCTGCTGCTCCTCAGTCTCCTGCTCACTAGCTGCCTCATCTAATAGTGGAGACCTAGGAGGATCAAGCTCAAGCCTAGAAGCAATTTGCTTCAAGGTTCGAGTATCCTTCCTCCTAGCCTCCCTCTCCTTCTGCTGCCTGGTCTGGATGTCTCGACACATCCCAAATATGGAGCTAAAAAGCCTGCGGATAGGTGAGGGAGGATTGCCATGGCGTGAAGTAGAACGTGAAGGAGCACGTGGTGAAGGTGAAGCTCCTGCTGGTGCACCACTCCCAGGTGCATCTGCCTCTGGTGCTGCTGCTGCTCCTCCTGGTCCTGCTGGAGGTAACCCTGTCTCAGGCAGATCTGCAATAATCTTCAGGGCCTTGTGAATCTTATCGTACTCAAATGTGTGCCCTGTCACCTGCTCAATCATATGCATAATATAAGGAGCAAAACCACAGCCCTTGAGGGGCCTCTCTCCAACACTCCTGATCTCGGACCAAATAAAATCAAACACGCTGAAGGGCCGAGCATCAGGTGCCATCCTGTGGAGTAGGTTCCTGGAGTAATCAGCAATGTTGCCCTTGTCTCCACCCTTGCAGTCAATAGTCTTCCTGAACATCCTATCCAGGTACCTGTAGGTAGGGTGAAAACCTAGAACCTTCCCCACAGCTCCTCTCTCACCACTAGGAGGATACATATATGCGAGCTGCTCAGGGGGTAACACCTGCTCGGTGTGGATCCTGACCCTCTAGAGATCATCCTCTGAGAAGCCAAGGTGGGCGGCAAAAACATCATAGTCAACACTATACCACTGGCCCTCAAGCATCCAGTGCATCCACCGCTCATCCTCCTCAACAAACAGAGTAGCATAGAACTGAGCTACTACCTCTGTGTTCCAGTCATGCTGGAACTCGATGATCTCATAAACTCCTGTGCTCTGGCAGATGGCAATGGCATGATCAACTGAGGCCTTCTGCAACTCTCTAATATATTGTCAGTCAATCCACTGAGACCTGGCAATCACTGGGTTCCTGGTGAGAATCACACTGGAGTAGAAATCCAGGTGAAAGGCTGTCTGGAAGCGGTGATCGTACTGAACCTTAGGTAAGCCTCTCAGATCAACCCTTCGCTCATCTCTAGCTCTCCTGGTCATACCCTTTCCTCTGTAGTCAACCCTGGGAACATAGGAGGGCACATTGGGCAGACGTGTCTCAAGAAGACCATAATGCATCCCCTGACTAGGCTAGTGCTAAGCTGGAGGAACTGACTCCTCTTCCTCAATCTCCTGCTCCTCATCTGAGCTATCACCATCTGATCCTATGTCAGTGCTCTTCCTCGTTCTTTCTTCTCTAGACTCCATTCTAAACTCATCAGTGTCTGTGTCAGAAGAAGAGCTCCCGGACCCCTCTGCATACTGAGCTGCTGCACTAGAGGCAGCCCTGGTAGACCTCCTGCTGGTTGGCTTCAATCCAGGATGCATATCCTGTCTCGCCTTCTTGTACTTCTCAAGTGCTGGATCATGCCTGTGCTTGGACCTCGGCTCCTGTCGTCCACTCATGGCTGCTGTCCTGTATCCAAAGATTTTCATAGAATTTTAGATACATGCCCATAGCTTATTTTTGAATTGTAATTAGACATAGATTCTTTTATCCAAGGTTTTACAGTCACCTCGACACACCATTGTCACAAGGTTTGCAAAACATAGATACAGAAGAAACTATGCCTAATATACAATTCTAGGATAGCATTGAATCAAAGGAAGCAGAGAGCCTGCTCTGCTAGGCCATACCAGACACGTCCGGTATGGGCGACCAGCAGCCCTAACCAGGGTTCCTTGATTCGAACCAACACGGATTAATACCAAACTTTGGGCATTGCTTCTACATCACCAATGCAGCATATTGACCGAAGGAATTTAAAAATCATGTATGTATTGACCATGTAGATCGGACGAGGTCCGTGATTAGGGTACCTTGAGAGAAGAGATGAAAAGGCGATGAGAAATCCAAATCCCCGGGCCTTCAATCTTGATGCAAGCCTTCTCCAATGTGATCTCCTTCTCTCCTTTCCCTTGGTGAAATCCTTAGTCGCCCTAGGTGGGAAGAAGAGCGTCGGCTGGTTGGTTTGGAGGAGACAAGTCTGTTTGGGCCGAAGGGGTACGCTCTGTTTTTATAGTCCCGCTCATACCGGACACGTCCGGTATCATACCGGACACGTCCGGTATACACGGGCTAGCCCAATTTATTCCAAAATGTGTTTTCTCTCTTCCAATCCCTTTTTCTGTTATTTCTTAGTCCAAAAGGTATATAATCTTGATCCAAGCCGAGTATCATCACTTTCCTTATCCAATGCCGCAAAATGATTTTCTCTTTTCCAAATATTTGGCATATACAAGATTTCGCTTACTTGAGAGAGAGAGAGAGAAAGAGGTAGTAGATTGTGGACTTAAGAAAGCCATATCATGTGTGATTAGTCAATCAAACAATCAAGGAGAGCTATAATCATCACATGACAAGGCTAGGTCACAAAGACCAAGATTCAAATAAATTTTCAAATTCACATTTCCTACTCATGCTAGTTAGTGGTTTTGAAAGACATCTCTCCTATGTCACACAAATGCACATTCTAACATACAAAGGGCCTTAGATGCACTTACAATGTATGTATGTAAACACATACCTTTGCCTTGAGCCCACAAGAATACCACTAAGAGGATAAGTAGCATGATGATCTTTATTTTGACCTCAATTGCCAAATAATCATGCTAGATACATTTTCATCCAAAGAACTACAGAGAATGCTAGATAAATTTGTTAGTTCACAATGGTGCAAAATAGAAATTTAGCTCCCCCTAAATAAGTGCTTCAAGTAATTTGAATGACTTTCAACAAGCACTTTATTCTTTTAAGAATTTGGGAGTCAATTTTCTATTTTGACCATAAATCAAATAAAATTGCCATATTTAAAATTAAGTTCGGGAGATGCTCACAATCCACTTAGATTTAATAAATCACAAGCTTCTTAGTAAATTAGTGATATATGAAAATATATGAATCAAAAAAACTCAGTTGCAATCCAATTTGTGTTCTGGTTCCTGTAATACCGGACACGTCCGGTAGGTATACCGGACATGTCCGGAATACACAGAACAGAAACACTGACTTTCTGTCCCTAGCCATACCGGACACGTCCGATAGGTTCAGGACAGAACCAATTAATTCACTGCTTGTAATTCTTCGTTTAGCTCTAGTATTTATTGTAAACTTGCATCTCAACAAATGAATTGGTTTACTAGAGAGCCGTTAAAAGCATCATATGGCAAAGTAAAATTCTTTTTTTTAACTGAATCTAATTAGCCACTTTCATTATTTCACAAATGTACCTATTTGTGAACTATAGAACACGAAATGAACAAAGTGACTACCCTAAAAGGTTTAGGTACTTGTTACCAATGGTGAGGATGAAATATATGATATGTTCATTGAATTATCTTCGGGTCAACCATATAAGAGATTATGATAAGAATTGGTTGATAGATTGAGTGAATATTGTCAAATTGCTTACTCAACCACCCCGAGACCTTCATCTCATCACCAAGTACCTACATCATTAACCTAAGCACACTTTGGTACCCGACTCTTGTTGGGACCTTTTGAGTTAGTCAACAAGTGCTTAGGCACCCAAATGGCTTTAGCACTAGTTTGTGGTGAACACATCACCTTATTAGTGCTAACTCCATTTGTGGTCTTCCTAAGCATATCATTATAAACAAATGTGTTTGGCTTAGGAGTTTTACCATTTGGGCATTCATAGCTTAGATGCCCCTTTCTTCTACAAGCATAGCATATGCGGCCTTTGTGTGCTCTATGCTTGTTTTGCTTATATGGACATCTATCAACCTTGTGGCCCATCTCATTGCACCCATGGCATCTTCTAGTTGCAACTTGGGCTTCCTTTCTTGCCTCTTTGTACATTGGACATTTCTTGGTAGGATGCCCCAATTTCTTGCTCATGAGACAAGCACTTTGTCCATCACTCTTCATTTGCTTGGCCTCCTTGGTAGAAGCCTTTTGATTGGCGGCTTCAACCTTGTCGGCCCAACTCTTGTGTGGACACATAGCCCACTCATGTCCATACAATCCACAACCATAGCACATCCTTTTTCCATGTTTCTTGCTCTTGGTTGTGTTGGCCTTGCTTGAGATGTGATTCTTTTGTTGGGCTTTGGAGGAAGCAAGGTTTGAACCCTTCTCAAGCTTCTTCACCATGTTATCACGGTTATCTTGAGAAGGTTGTGCTTTCTCCTTACCCTTCAACCAAATCACATATTTCTTTAATCTTTGCACTTCTTCTTTGAGCTCTATGTTTTCTATAAGATTTAGCTCAATCGAAGATTGGCTTGCTTTAGGAGCACACTCATTAGTACAAGAAATATTTAATTGAGATGGTGTACTAGTGAGCGGATGTGTGAGAGGTTGACAAAATTTTACCGATGTAATCACAACCTCATGAGCCACCTCAAGCATAATGCTTGATTCTACTACTTCCTCATGAGAGCACTTTAGATGAACATAATTTGCTTGTAGCACATTATACTTGCTTGATAGCTCATCTAGCCTTGCCTTGAGCTCGAAGTTTTCCTTCTCTAGTTGTGGAACACTAGAAGAGGAGTTAGTAACTAAAGCATGCTCAATTGACAATTTCTCATACCTCTCATTTATTGCCTTTAGCTCTTGCAATTTAGAGATGAGAAACTTTTCTTGATTTTGAAGCGATTGCTCTTGCTTCTCTATCTCTTCTTCAAGCTCATCATTCTTTTCAACTATCTTCATGATGATGACCTTGTCTTTGTGGTTGAGATGATCAAGGTTGTAGTTGTCTTCAACTTCAACATCACTTGCATCTTGATCATCTACTTGTGCTTTCTTCTTTCCTTGATCTTTCTTGTTAACCTTCTTCTTGCTTTTCTTGGCCATGAGACACAAGTGATGAGTATCATGAGATACTGAGATTGACTCATCACTTGGTTGCCACCGAGCTTGAGCATCGTTGCAAATAGCTGCTTGCTGGTCTGCTACCTCGGCCATACCAGACACGTCCGGTAGGCATACCGGACACGTCCGGTACATACAGACAAACAGCAGGTCATGCGCTGCTTGCACTTCTTGCTCTGGCTCGGCACTCTTGAGGTCTTGTGAGGCTTCTTCGCTGCATGAAGACACAATGGACATACTTTCCATTGACTCAATCTCAAATGCATCATCACATTTGGATTTTCCATATAAATCAAAAAGTCTAGTCCAAATGAGATGAGCACTCTCCGGAGGTGGTTGTCCATTGAAGATTGCCTCATCTTGAACCTCTACACTCAATGTACTCAAAATAATATTAATAGCTTGAGCATTGAGTTGCACGCATATCTCTTCCTCTTTTGACAAATTTTTGTAGTTGCCCCAATCAACTATAGAAAGAGGTATGCTTGCATCCACAATATGCTCAACAAGAGGACTAATATCTCTAAAAGCATTGAGTACATGTATTGACCAAGTTAGAAAGTTTGAACCATCATTTTGGAGAAGCACCGGCTCCAACTCGATAGGCGTCGACATCCTTTTCTCACGGCGGTGAAGCCTTAGGTGAGAACCTTGCTCTGAAACCAAGTGAAAGGACCTAGGATGCCGCCTAGAGGGGGGGGGGGGGGGTGAATAGGCGTTTCTAAAAATTAACACCTTTAAAAGCGGAAACGATTAGTAAAGGGAGTTTCTAAAATTAGAAACTCCAAATAAAGAGTACCACCCGTCACAAGTTAGCCACGGAGTATATAAAAGATACTAAATGAATCTAGGAGCCAAACGCCTGCAACTAAAGAGTTAGAACACAATTCAATTCAGTTTGGCGCAGGGGCTAATACCGGACGTGTCCGGTAGGTATACCGGACGTGTCTGGTATTCATGACTTCAGTGGAACAGCCCCTAACTTGCTCCTTTTGATTTCTATCTTCAATCCAAACTGCAGGAAACTATTAGAGATAGTAAAATACACAGAGAACCTACAAAATAGCTAGAGCTACACAAATATCAAATGAAATGCGAATTAAGACACGATATTTGTTTTACCGAAGTTTGGACTCGTTCGAGTCCTACTCTCCATTGAGGGGGCTGCGGGCGACCCAGCAAAGGTCAGCCCTAGAGGGTACCACGAAGGTCACTCTAGCCGAAGTCTTTTCCAACTCCTTTTCCTCCTTCCACTAGATGATTCCGAGGCGGCGGAATCGACCGTTACAAACTTTCTGAAGCAACCACAATCTCTCGGTTGCTCTCCGGCGATGCCTAGCCATCTAGGACCGAAGAGTCCAAAAGTAACAAATGCGAATCACGAGATTGACAATATACACAAGTGCTCAAGTGGTGGCTTGCTCTCTTTTTCAAATTCTCTCTTAACCCACAAATTGATTTTGCAATTTGGATCACACACTCACTGAGAGAGGGTTTAGGAGAGTTGGCAAGGATAAAAAACGTGTGTCTATCTTAGCAGAATCAGCAGCCTCCAAAGGTGGAGGCTTGGGGGTATTTATAGCCCCCTTGAAAAACTAGCCGTTTTATAGCCGTTGCAATACCGGACATGTCCGGTATGCATACCGGACACGTCCGGTATGACTCACACTACGCCAACGGTAACTAAGTTACAGTGATGTTGTGAGGCATCGGAACTCCCAAAGAATGCTGGGACTTCCGACCGTCGGAACTCCCGACTCACGTTGGAGCTCCCGACCCTCAGCAATTTTGAAAAACATGTAACTGAGTTAAAGTTAGTGAGGTGTCGGAACTCCCGACTCATGTCGAAACTCCCGACCGTCGGAACTCCCGACGCATGTCGGAACTCCCGACTCATGTCGGAACTCCCGACCCTCAAGGCTTTTGAAAACTAGCCGTTGGCTTCTGGTCATCCATACCGGACATGTCCGGTATGACCAGGACAGTGAACCCTCCAAGTCAATTAGAGTGCGAGACGACGGAACTCCCGACCCATGCCGAGACTCCTGACCGTCGGAACTCCCGACGAACCAACCCGAGAACAACAATTTTACAACTACTGGACAAATACCGGACACGTCCGGTATGAATACCGGACACGTCCGGTATTGCCAGACCAGCAAGAAATCAGTTAGCTCTTTAGTCGCTCAAATACTCAAAACTCACATGGGTTGGCTTGAGCACTTATGAAACATTATCTATCAATATGATGCATCCCTCTTAATAGAACGGCATACCTAATAAACTCAAGATCAAAGGAAAAATGAATTTATACCACTTGAGTTGATTTCTTTTTGAATTGATGCCGTCCCTTCCAATCTTCATCAAGTAAGGGTGCTAACAAGTTGATGTTGATCTTTTCACTTGAGCATAGCCATCTTGAGCATGTGACTTGATTCCATTCATCAAATTTGAATAATCCCAAATGTATCAAGTCACTTCCATTAAATACTTCATTATAGATTTGATTCTTCACATCAATATGACCATCTTAGCTTGATTAGTACCTCAACTAAATGCAAGTACTTTCTTCTTCACCCTAGCTAGGTTCTTTGGCCGCCAAGCCGTCGCTTGCCCTTCACCCTTGCTTAGTACCTCGAAGCCTTTCCTTGCTATCTTCACCATCTCAAGCCATCAAGTCACATCATGTTGTTGAATCATCCATTCATATGTATTGTTATCTTTTTCATTTTAATTTAGCAAGCTTCAAATATGAGACCATTCCATATGCAATCCCTCATGTCTCATTAACTAATAATCACGAGCTTGCTTTCACATAGTACATGGAAATCCCACAATAAATAAGCCTTCACATGAATTCCATTTGCATTGTTGTCTTGTGCTTGAACTAGATTGTTTATGCAACAACACATCATTTTGGCTTTCACTAAGTACCTGTGAGATAACCTATTACCTGTCCACACTTAGCAAACGGGTTAGTCCTTTAATCACGTTGTCATTCAATCAGCCAAAACCCACTAAAGGGCTAGATGCACTTTCAATCTCCCCCGTTTTTGGTGATTGATGACAACTTGATTAAAGCTTACACAAGGATATAAACATTTAAACTTTTGGGTTCAATGATTTATGAGAGGCTCCCCCTTAATATGTGCTTATGATTAGAATTCACAAAATGACCTCAATTGTCGATTGCATATACTAAAACATATAGGAGACTCCCCCTAAATCATTGCATCCGTGGGGTGCATGTGTGTGTGACAAAGTGAAACCGTGATGCATATGACAAGATATATCATACAAGAATAAATATAAAGGCATCACATCAAATATTTTCATTCTAGCATGCATAGTCCTTATGAAAATAAATATGACACATGTAATTCACACATAGCACTCATTACAAATTTTGTCAAGTCCAGAACCCACTGATATATAGATAAAGATCATGTCTCAAGAGATACATAGATAAAGCATAAGTCTCATCTCTCACAAGATACAATCAATGAAGCTCAAAAACAAACTACATCTCTCACAAGATACAATCAATGAAGCTCAAAAACAAACTACAGCCTGCAGTACATATCTTCAGGTACAAAGATAAGCAAGTGAAACTATCTAGAAGCTTTAATCAGTCTCTCTCCCTCTTTGTCATCTATCACCACAAGGGTCCAACAAAGACATACTAAGGACAAAGGGGCTACAAGCTATCACTGAAGGCTGAGATCACTCATCATTATCATCACCAGCATCCTCGTCATCTGAGCGTGCAACACTGGCTGGACGAGATCCACCCGCACCAGACGGGTCATAGCCACCAGACCCATAGAAGCTGCCACCACCTGTCAGGTCACTCCACCAATCTGTGGCATAGTCGTCTCCAGTGCTGGGACATGGCTGAGAGTGAGTAGGCACACGAGCCTGAAGTGGTAGAGTGTCAGGGTGCTTAGGTGCCTACAGCTGCTGCCTCAGAAGGAACTCAGCATACTCTCGGTCATATCTGTCCTGCTGCTGCTCCTTAGTCTCCTGCTCACTAGCTGCCTCATCTGATAGTGGAGACCTAGGATTATCAAGCTCAAGCCTAGAAGCAATTTGCTTCAAGGTTCGAGTATCCTTCCTCCTAGCCTCCCTCTCCTTCTGCTGCCTGGTCTGGATGTCTCGACACATCCCAAATATGGAGCTAAAAAGCCTGCGGATAGGTGAGGGAGGACTGCCATGGCGTGAAGTAGAACATGAAGGAGCACGTGGTGAAGGTGAAGCTCCTGCTGGTGCACCACTCCTAGGTGCATCTGCCTCTGGTGCTGCTGCTGCTCCTCCTGGTCCTGCTGGAGGTAACCCTATCTCAAGCAGATCTACAATAATCTTCAGGGCCTTGTGAATCTTATCATACTCGAATGTGTGCCCTGTCACCTGCTCAATCATATGCATGATATAAGGAGGAAAACCACAGCCCTTGAGGGGCCTCTCTCCAACACTCCTGATCTCGGACCAAATAAAATCAAACACGCTGAAGGGCCGAGCATCAGGTGCCATCCTGTGGAGTAGGTTCCTAGAGTAATCAGCAATGTTGCCCTTGTCTCCACCCTTGCAGTCAATAGTCTTCCTGAACATCCTATCTAGGTACCTGTAGGTAGGGTGAAGACCTAGGACCTTCCCCACAGCTCCTCTCTCACCACCAAGAGGATACATATATGCGAGCTGCTCAGGGGGTAACACCTGCTCGGTGTGGATCCTGTCCCTCTGGAGATCATCCTCTGAGAAGCCAAGGTGGGCGGTAAAAACATCATAGTCAACACTGTACCACTGGCCCTCAAGCATCCAGTGCATCCGCCGCTCATCCTCCTCAACAAACAGAGTAGCATAGAACTGAGCTACTACCTCTGTGTTCTAGTCATGCTGGAACTCCATGATCGCATAAACTCCTGTGCTCTGGCAGATGGCAATGGCATGATCAACTGAGGCCTTCTGCAACTCTATAATATATTGCCAGTCAATCCACTGAGACCTGGCAATCACTGGGTTCCTGGTGAGAATCACACTAGAGCAGAAATCTAGGTGAAAGGCTGTCTAGAAGTGGTGATCGTACTGAACCTTAGGTAAGCCTCTCGGATCAACCCTTCGCTCATCTCTAGCTCTCCTGGTCATACCCTTTCCTCTGTAGTCAACCCTGGGAACATAGGAGGGCACATTGGGCAGACGTGTCTCAAGAAGACCATAATGCATCCCCTGACTAGGCTGGTGCTGAGCTAGAGGAACTGACTCCTCTTCCTCAATCTCCTGCTCCTCATCTGAGCTGTCACCATCTGATCCTCTGTCAGTGCTCTTCCTCTTTCTTTCTTCTCTAGACTCCATTCTGAACTCATCAGTGTCTATGTCAGAAGATGAGCTCCCGGACCCCTCTGCATACTGAGCTACTGCACTAGAGGCAGCCCTGGTAGACCTCCTGCTGGTTGGCTTGAATCCAAGATGCATATCCTGTCTCGCCTTCTTGTACTTCTCAAGTGCTGGATCATGCCTGTGCTTGGACCTCGGCTCCTGTCGTCCACTCATGGCTGCTGTCCTGTATCCAAAGATTTTCATAGAATTTTAGTTACATGCCCATAGCTTATTTTTGAATTGTAATTAGACATAGATTCTTTTATCCAAGGTTTTACAATCACCTCGACACACCATTGTCACAAGGTTTGCAAAACATAGATACAGAAGAAACTGTGCCTAATATACAATTCTAGGATAGCATTGAATCAAAGGAAGCAGAGAGCCTGCTCTGCTGGGCCATACCGGACACGTCCGGTAGCATACCGGACACGTGCAGTATGGGTGACCAGCAACCCTAACTAGGGTTCCTTGATTCAAACCAACACGGATTAATACCAAACTTTGGGCATTGCTTCTACATCACCAATGCAGCATATTGATCGAAGGAATTTCAAAATCATGTATTGACCATGTAGATCGGACGAGGTCCGTGATTAGGGTACCTTGAGAGAAGAGATGAGAAGGCGATGAGAAATCCAAATCCCCGGGCCTTCAATCTTGATGCAAGCCTTCTCCAATGCGATCTCCTTCTCTCCTTTTCCTTGGTGAAATCCTTAGTCACCCAAGGTGGGAAGAAGAGCGTCGGCTGGTTGGTTTGGAGGAGACAAGTCTGTTTGGGCCGAAGGGGTACGCTCTGTTTTTATAGTCCCGCTCATACCGGTCACATCCGGTATCATACCGGACACGTCCGGTATACACGGGCTAGCCCAATTTATTCCAAAATGTGTTTTCTCTCTTCCAATCCCCTTTTCTGTTATTTCTTAGTCCAAAAGGTATATAATCTTGATCCAAGCCGAGTATCATCACTTTCCTTATCCAATGCCGCAAAATGATTTTCTCTTTTCCAAATATTTGGCATATACAAGATTTCGCTTACTTGAGAGAGAGAGAGAAAGAGGTAGTAGATTGTGGACTTAAGAAAGCCATATCATGTGTGATTAGTCAATCAAACAATCAAGGAGAGCTATAATCATCACATGACAAGGCTAGGTCACAAAGACCAAGATTCAAATAATTTTTCAAATTCACATTTCCTACTCATGCTAGTTAGTGGTTTTGAAAGACATCTCTCCTATGTCACACAAATGCACATTCTAACATACAAAGGGCCTTAGATGCACTTACAATGTATGTATGTAAACACATACCTTTGCCTTGAGCCCACAAGAATACCACTAAGAGGATAAGTAGCATGATGATCTTTATTTTGACCTCAATTGCCAAATAATCATGCTAGATACATTTTCATCCAAAGAACTACAGAGAATGCTAGATAAATTTGTTAGTTCACAATGGTGCAAAATAGAAATTTAGCTCCCCCTAAATAAGTGCTTCAAGTAATTTGAATGACTTTTCAACAAGCACTTTATTCTTTTAAGAATTTGGGAGTCAATTTTCTATTTTGACCATAAATCAAATAAAATTACCATATTTAAAATTAAGTTCGGGAGATGCTCACAATCCACTTAGATTTAATAAATCACAAGCTTAGTAAATTAGTGGTATATGAAAATATATGAATCAAAAAAACTCAGTTGCAATCCAATTTGTGTTCTGGTTCCTGTAATACTGGACACGTCCGGTAGGTATACCGGACACGTCCGGAATACACAGAACAGAAACACTGACTTTCTGTCCCTGGCCATACCGGACACGTCCGATAGGTTCAGGACAGAACCAATTAATTCACTGCTTGTAATTCTTCGTTTAGCTCTAGTATTTATTGTAAACTTGCATCTCAACAAATGAATTGGTTTACTAGAGAGCCGTTAAAAGCATCATATGGCAAAGTAAAATTCTTTTTTTTTAACTGAATCTAATTAGCCACTTTCATTATTTCACAAATGTACCTATTTGTGAACTATAGAACACGAAACGAACAAAGTGACTATGCTAAAAGGTTTAGGTACTTGTTACCAATGGTGAGGATGAAATATATGATATGTTCATTGAATTATCTTCGGGTCAACCATATAAGAGATTATGATAAGAATTGGTTGATAGATTGAGTGAATATTGTCAAATTGCTTACTCAACCACCCCGAGACCTTCATCTCATCACCAAGTACCTACATCATTAACCTAAGCACACTTTGGTACCCAACTCTTGTTGGGTCCTTTTGAGTTAGTCAACAAGTGCTTAGGCACCCAAATGGCTTTAGCACTAGTTTGTGGTGAACACATCACCTTACTAGTGCTAACTCCATTTGTGGTCTTCCTAAGCATATCATTATAAACAAATGTGTTTGGCTTAGAGTTTTACCATTTGGGCATTCATAGCTTAGATGCCCCTTTCTTCTACAAGCATAGCATATGCGGCCTTTGTGTGCTCTATGCTTGCTTTGCTTGTATGGACATCTATCAACCTTGTGGCCCATCTCATTGCACCCATGGCATCTTCTAGTTGCAACTTGGGCTTCCTTTCTTGCCTCTTTGTACATTGGACATTTCTTGGTAGGATGCCCCAATTTCTTGCTCATGATACAAGCACTTTGTCCATCACTCTTCATTTGCTTGGCCTCCTTGGTAGAAGCCTTTTGATTGGCAGCTTCAACCTTGTCGGCCCAACTCTTGTGTGGACACATAGCCCACTCATGTCCATACAATCCACAACCATAGCACATCCTTTTTCCATGTTTCTTGCTCTTGGTTGTGTTGGCCTTGCTTGAGATGTGATTCTTTTGTTGGGCTTTGGAGGAAGCAAGGTTTGAACCCTTCTCAAGCTTCTTCACCATGTTATCACGGTTATCTTGAGAAGGTTGTGCTTTCTCCTTACCCTTGAACCGAATCACATCTTTCTTTAATCTTTGCACTTCTTCTTTGAGCTCTATGCTTTCTATAAGATTTAGCTCAATCGAAGATTGGCTTACTTTAGGAGCACACTCATTAGTACAAGAAATATTTAATTGAGATGGTGTACTAGTGAGCGGATGTGTGAGAGGTTGACAAAATTTTACCGATGTAATCACAACCTCATGAGCCACCTCAAGCATAATGCTTGATTCTACAACTTCCTCATGAGAGCACTTTACATGAACATAATTTGCTTGTAGCACATTATACTTGCTTGATAGCTCATCTAGCCTTGCCTTGAGCTCGAAGTTTTCCTTCTCTAGTTGTGGAACACTAGAAGAGGAGTTAGTAACTAAAGCATGCTCAATTGACAATTTCTCATACCTCTCATTTATTGCCTTTAGCTCTTGCAATTTGGAGATGAGAAACTTTTCTTGATTTTGAAGCGATTGCTCTGGCTTCTCTATCTCTTCTTCAAGCTCATCATTCTTTTCAACTATCTTCATGATGATGAACTTGTCTTTGTGGTTGAGATGATCAAGGTTGTAGTTGTCTTCAACTTCAACATCACTCGCATCTTGATCATCTACTTGTGCTTTCTTCTTTTCTTGATCTTTCTTGTTAACCTTCTTCTTGCTTTTCTTGGCCATGAGACACAAGTGATGAGTATCATGAGATACTGAGATTGACTCATCACTTGGTTGCCACCGAGCTTGAGCATCGTTGCAAACAGCTGCTTGCTGGTCTGCTGCCTCGGCCATACCGGACACGTCCGGTAGGCATACCGGACACGTCCGGTACATACAGGCAGACAGTAGGTCATGCGCTGCTTGCACTTCTTGCTCTGGCTCGGCACTCTTGAGGTCTTGTGAGGCTTCTTCGCTGCATGAAGACACAATGGACATACTTTCCATTGACTCAATCTCAAATGCATCATCACATTTGGATTTTCCATATAAATCAAAAAGTCTAGTCCAAATGAGATGAGCACTCTCCGGAGGTGGTTGTCCATTGAAGATTGCCTCATCTTGAACCTCTACACTCAATGTACTCAAAATAATATTAATAGCTTGAGCATTGAGTTGCACGCATATCTCTTCCTCTTTTGACAAATTTTTGTAGTTACCCCAATCAACTATAGAAAGAGGTATGCTTGCATCCACAATATGCTCAACAAGAGGACTAATATCTCTAAAAGCATTGAGTACATGTATTGACCAAGTTAGAAAGTTTGAACCATCATTTTGGAGAAGCACCGGCTCCAACTCGATAGGCGTCGACATCCTTTTCTCACGGCGGTGAAGCCTTAGGTGAGAACCTTGCTCTGATACCAATTGAAAGGACCTAGGATGCCGCCTAGAGGGGGGGTGAATAGGCGTTTCTGAAAATTAACACCTTTAAAAGCGGAAACGATTAGTAAAGGGAGTTTCTAAAATTAGACTCTCCAAATAAAGAGTACCACCCCTCACAAGTTAGCCACGAAGTATATAAAAGATACTAAATGAATCTAGGAGCCAAACGCCTGCAACCAAAGAGTTAGAACACAATTCAATTCAGTTTGGCGTAGGGGCTAATACCGGACGTGTCCGGTAGGTATGTCCGGTAGGTATACCGGACGTGTCCGGTATTCACGACTTCAGTGGAACAGCCCCTAACTTGCTCCTTTTGATTTCTATCTTCAATCCAAACTGCAGGAAACTATTAGAGATAGTAAAATACATAGAGAACCTGCAGAATAGCTAGAGCAACACAAATATCAAATGAAATGCGAATTAAGACACGATATTTGTTTTACCGAAGTTCGGACTCGTTCGAGTCCTACTCTCCGTTGAGGGGGCTGTGGGCGACCCAGCAAAGGTCAGCCCTAGAGGGTACCACGAAGGTCACTCTAGCCGGAGTCTTTTCCAACTCCTTTTCCTCCTTCCACTAGATGATTCTGAGGCGGCGGAATCGACCGTTACAAACTTTCCGAAGCAACCACAATCTCTCGGTTGCTCTCCGGCGACACCTAGCCGTCTAGGACCGAAGAGTCCAAGAGTAACAAATGCGAATCATGAGATTGACAATATGCACAAGTGCTCAAGTGGTGGCTTGCTCTCTTTTTCAAATTCTCTCTTAACCCACAAATTGATTTTGCAATTTGGATCACACACTCACTGAGAGAGGGTTTAGAAGAGTTGGCAAGGATCAAAAACGTGTGTCTATCTTAGCAGAATCAGCAGCCTCCAAAGGTGGAGGCTTGGGGGTATTTATAACCCCCTTGAAAAACTAGCCGTTGCAATACCGGACATGTCCGGTATGCATACCGGACACGTCCGGTATGACTCACACTGCACCAACGGTAACTAAGTTACAGTGATGTTGTGATGCATCGGAACTCCCGAAGAATGCCGGGACTTCCGACCGTCGGAACTCCCGACTCACGTCGGAACTCCCGACCCTCAGCAATTTTGAAAAACATGTAACTGAGTTAAAGTTAGTGAGGTGTCGGAACTCCCGACGCATGTCGGAACTCCCGACGCATGTCGAAACTCCCGACCGTCGGAACTCCCGACTAATGTCGGAACTCCCGACCCTCAAGGCTTTTGAAAACTAGCCGTTGGCTTCTGGTCATCCATACCGGACACGTCCGGTATGACCAGGACAGTGAACCCTCCAAGTCAATTAGAGTGCGAGACGATGGAACTCCCGACCCATGCCAAGACTCCCGACCGTCGGAACTCCCAACCTACATCGGAACTCCTGACGAACCAACCCGAGAACAACAATTTTACAACTACTGGACAAATATCGGACACGTCCGGTATGAATACCGGACACATCCGGTATTGCCAGACCAGCAAGAAATCAGTTAGCTCTTTAGTTGCTCAAATACTCAAAACTCACATGGGTTGGCTTGAGCACTTATGAAACATTATCTATCAATATGATGCATCCCTCTTAATAGAACGGCATACCTAATAAACTCAAGATCAAAGGAAAAATGAATTTATACCACTTGAGTTGATTTCTTTTTGAATTGATGCCGTCCCTTCCAATCTTCATCAAGTAAGGGTGCTAACAAGTTGATGTTGATCTTTTCACTTGAGCATAGCCATCTTGAGCATGTGACTTGATTCCATTCATCAAATTTGAATAATCCCAAATGTATCAAGTCACTTCCATTAAATACTTCATTATAGATTTGATTCTTCACATCAATATGACCATCTTAGCTTGATTAGTACCTCAACTAAATGCAAGTACATTCTTCTTCACCCTAGCTAGGTTCTTCGGCCGCCAAGCCGTCGCTTGCCCTTCACCCTTGCTTAGTACCTTGAAGCCTTTCCTTGCTATCTTCACCATCTCAAGCCATCAAGTCACATCTTGTTGTTGAATCATCCATTCATATGTATTGTTATCTTTTTCATTTTAATTTAGCAAGATTCAAATATGAGACCATTCCATATGCAATCCCTCATGTCTCATTAACTAATAATCACGAGCTTGCTTTCACATAGTACATGGAAATCCCACAATAAATAAGCCTTCACATGAATTCCATTTGCATTGTTGTCTTGTGCTTGAACTAGATTGTTTATGCAACAACACATCATTTTGGCTTTCACTAAGTACCTGTGAAATAACCTATTACCTGTCCACACTTAGCAAATGGGTTAGTCCTTTAATCACGTTGTCATTCAATCAGCCAAAACCCACTAAAGGGCTAGATGCACTTTCACTCCGCAATAGCAATGTAAAGTCCAATTCAATAGCTTGGTGAAGACCAATATTTGCATTTGAATTTCATTCCTCACCCATATGATTTATGAACCACTAATGATCAAGTGCACTTCTTGTTGTGGTTGGCTTACTTTCACTTTTGATCAATGCTTGCGTGAGAGCTCCAAATGTGAGAAACCACTTGAATTCCAATGATTTGCTCTCTTTTGGGTGTTGCTTGCTAGCTAGATCAACCCTTTTGATTGCTTCAATTAAGCATCTCAAATGTCCCTTAGATCACCACTTCCATGTTAGCCTTCCATGTACCACACTTGGTTTACCTACAAAAGGCGGCAAGTCCCTACACATAGGGAGAAATAATCTCTCTCCAAAGAACCATTTTTGACACTCACTTGAAATGACTTGGTTTGATTGATCCAAGTGATGGACTTAATTTGATGAATAACCTTGAATCCTTCTATAAGTCTCTTTCTTTCTACTTGTTTAAGTCCTTTTCTTTCTACCAAATGACTTCCAATTGTCACTAGAACTCAAACTTCTTCTTAAATTTGATCTGTTCATCTTGAATACCAAATATGTGCCAAGTACACTCCACAATCAAATGGCCTTGTACTCTTTGTTTGTCATGCTTCTAGCTCATCTCAAAATCAAACTTAGGTACCTCAACCACTTATAAACATAATTCTAGCTTGAGGACCTTTCAATCAAAGTGACTCTTGATCAATCCAATAATTGTTACTTTTCTGGTAGATTCTGTACGCTTCAAAGAAAAATCTATATCTCCCAATGTACAGATCCAATTACCACTAAATCATCTAGCAGCTGTAAAAATTTGAGCTTCATTTGACTTCTAGATTGCTACTAGATTTTAATTCTTCCACACCGGTACATGCTGAAAACTGTTGCACTATAGCTGACAAGATCCACTTCAAAACCGAAGCATTTCTTATCCAATTCTCATAAAATTCACATAGAAGATAATACCATAAGTCTAGAGCATACATATCAAATTTTAAGCCAACCCATTAAGATTTGATCACTCAAACAAGGCTAAGACCATAGCTCACTCAGATTTTGCAATATAGGACAGATTTCAATCACTTGATCATACTTTACCAAATGTGAATCAAACTTGAAATTAACTTGTTTGAATACTTTCACAAGACATAAATCCATTCAATCAACTTATAGCAAGCAACATATGCATATATATATATCCAATTCAATCAACTCATATGCACTCAAATGAATTAGATCAACAAGGATATATCTTGATTAGCTCATGATCATTCATAGCAAGCTTCAACTCATATATTTTCAAGCCATCGAATAATCCAATAAATCACCCACAACATCAATTTTTTACTTGTATGTTGTAACATTTGGACTTTAATTGTTTTGACTTGGCATTGGGATAGGATATGCACTAAGCTTCATAACTTGACTCAACATATGATGAACAATAATAATTCCATTGAATCAAGTCTCCAACGCCGATGGTACCGACACACATTCATCCACTTTTTGATGGTACCCAAACTAGTTTGGGTCCTCTCAAGTTAAGAGCAACATACTTAGACATAGCCTTAGTATGGATAGCGGTACGTTTTGCAATAGCAACCATAGAGGTACCATTACCATCCTTTCTAAGCACAATATCATTATCAATTGAAATAGGCTTAGAATTATTATCTAGGGGATATGAATTAGCCATGTATCCCCTTTCCCGGCATGAGTAGCAATTTCTCTTGGTTAGAATCTTCTCTTCCTTGCTCTTGTGTTGCTTCTCATTGCCTTGCCTCTCATGAGTTGCTTGATTCTTCTTCTCAAGTTTGGAGTGTCCCATATATCCACACTTGAAGCACTTGATGTGAGCATACAACTTCTTCTCATCTTGATTCTTGCTCATCATCTTGGCATATTGATCAGGCATTGGATGCCTTGCTCTTTCACCCCTTCTTGTCTTCTTCTTCTTCATCAAGTAACCACCATCTTCATGGTTGATCTTGATTTGCCCTTGGGGTGTCTTTTCTTGCTCAACTTGTAACTTTGGTTGAGGCTCTTCTTTTTGCTTCACTAATTGCTTGGTTGGGCACATTGAGGTGAGATGACCCCAAGTGTGACACTTGAAGCATTTGACATGTTTTAGCCTCTCTTTTTCTTTCTTTAACTTGAGCTTCTCTTTATTGGGGCAACCATTTGCAAGATGTCCCACTCCATGGCATTTGAAGCACCTAAAATGAGATAGCTTCTCTTTCTCTTGCTTCTTCATCTTTCTTTCCCCTTCGTCATGCTCTTGTTGAATCCAATGCCACTCATATCACCATAGCTTCTTTTGTTGTTCAACATATGCTCGAAGGTGATTTTTGCGTTGTAGCACCTCTCTAGCTTGTTGCTTAAATTCTTCACTTCATTTTTGAGCTCACTGTTCTCCTTCAAAAGGTTAGTCACACAAGACATAGAAGTAGAACAAGCATCTATAATTGAAGAACATGGCATAGCTAATAATTCATCACAAGAGGTGGATACATGCTTCTCGCCTACATCACACGGGTTAGCAATAATATGTGATTGATCAATTGACCCATGTGATGAGCTCTCACTAGTTTTAGATCTTTCATTTGAATGCTCTTTAGTGAGAAAAGCATGGTCTTGTACCAAGTTATCATGAGCAACACTAAGTTCCTCATGAGACAATTTTAGCTCCTCATGTGAACAAGTAGTAACATAAAGTAGATGCTTTTGTTGTTCACATGTTTTCATTAGAAAAGAGTTTTCATTTTTTAATTTCTCGGTTTTAGCCATCTTTTTTTTCTAAAGCTTTGATCATGCTACCAAATCTATCTAGAAGCTCCTCATATGAATCAAGATCAATCACATTTGCATTAGATACCTTAGTGTCACCTTGTGACATGGCGCAATGTGATGTAGTTGGAGAGCTTATAGTAGCAATGTCATCCGGGCATGATCCATCATCATCACCATCAAGTGTGCATGGAGTAGCATTATCATTGGCATCACTTGAGGCATCATCCTCCACCTTGTCAAGTGAACTTGTAGTTGATCTATCATCATCTTCACTTGACCATGAGGTGGAGCAATCTTCCACAATCAACAAATCATGGTCATGCTCAACACTCTCATGCACCTTCTCCTTGGGGTCATCCTCCTTGAATTTTCCATCATCCCAAATAGAGAAGTCACCATAGAGATATTTGAGTGCCATCCACATATCATGGGCACTTCTCGATGTCATCACCCTACCAAATATCTCATCTTTCAAAGCATTTGTTAGAAAACAAAGGGCTTGTCATCGAGTGTTAGGCAATCCCCTTGAGCTTGGGTTAGATTACTCTCATCCAAGTCATGAGTAAAGCCAACAACAACTATCCACCAAAACATAGGACCAAGAGCACGGAAATGATCAAGCATATGAAGTTTTCACCATGCATAGTGTGTGCCATAAAAAATGTGTGTCTCACACTCAATATCTAGCCCAAAGTTCACCAACCTCTCGGGTGGGTGAAGATCACAAATAAGAGACCTAGCTTTGATACCATGTGTAGGGTCGAGATGGTGAACTAGAGGGGGTGAATAGTCCTTTCTAAAAATTAAACGCACTGGCTAACTGAAACAAATGCGGAATTAAAATTATCGGTCCAGCCAAGACTACACCCCTGTATTTCAAAGCACTTTAAAAAGATCCTAAACTAGCAACTAAGGTGCTGGACTAGCTAGAGCTCACCTAACCAATTCTAGGAGCAATGTCACACAAACCTATGCCACTAGTACTTCAAGCAACGGGGGAGCTCCTACACATGCTAGTAAGCAAAAGCACAAAAGCCAGCTAAGCTCACTAGCAATGCTCAATAACAAGGCTACACTAGCCAAATTAGAGAGCTCAAATTACTTAGCCACACAAACTAAGCAATGTGACTAACAAGGCTACTCAAGCCAATTAGTCACGCAAGGAAGCTACTTCTATGGTAACAAGCAAGAAGGTAACTAGCAAGCTACACAAGCTAAGTAATTACAAGAGCAACTACACAAGCATAATATATATGAAAGTAAATACAAGCTTGTGTATGGGGATTGCAAACCAATGGAAAGATGATGACACGGTGATTTTTATCCCGAGGTTCACTTGGTTGCCACGAAGCTAGTCCCCGTTATGTCCACCGCTCACTTGGTGGTCCGGCGGCTAATTGGCATCACCCGCCAAGCCCACACGTTGGGTACCGCAAGAACCTACCCCAAAAGTGAGGGTAGCTCAATGACACGCTCTACTAGAGTTGCTCTTCGCGGTTCCCGCAGGGTGAGCACAATACCCCTCACAATATCTTCTCCGGAGCACCGCACAATCTTCTTTACGTGCTTCGACGAAGACCACCACCAAGCCGTCTAGGAGGTGGCAACCTCCAAGAGTAACAAGCACCACCGCCTTGCAACACGAACACCTAGTGCCACTCGATGCAATCTCACGATGCAATCGCACTAGAATCACTCACTCACAATCGGATCGCACTCTTGCAAGCACAAGTGAGTTAGAGGGCTCCCAAGCACTCCTACACAAGCCACATAGGCGTGAGGGTGCTCATCAACCAGCCCAAGGCTGGCTAGTGCTTGATTTTATAGCCCCCCAAGAAAATAGAGCCGTTGTACCCCTTCACTAGGCACTCTGCGCACTGACCGGACACGCCTGTACTGACCGGACGCATCAGGTCAGCAGAGTCCGGTTGCTCCAAAAGTTCTAGGTGGCACTAGCCGTTTGAATTGACCGTTGCTGCCCAACTGATCTCAACGCGTGTACACAGTAAGCCACTGAGTGGTCGCACAGGTCAAATGACCAGACTCATAGAGCCACAACGTCCGGTTGAGTCCAGTAAGCACCTAGAGACGAATTATGGCGACTTGACGCGTCGGGTCATGTACGACCGGACTCACTACCGCATCCGTTCACTTGCTGTGTGTAGTGTCGGCCGACGAACAGTGTCAGGGGCGCATCCGATCGCGTCCCTAGGTAGCATCCAATCAAGCCGCGCCACTCTCCAGTGCGTCACGAAGCTAACCGGACTCACGTCCGGTCACACTACCTACATCCGATCACTACGACCCTCTCTCTCTCTCATACACTATTCCTCAACAAAAAAATTCTTGTTGAAAAATGGAAATTGCTGGTTGAGGGATTTCTCTATCACTAACACGCATGCTTGCTTGTCCCCCTTTACTAATCCTCAATAAGAATTTCTTGTTGAGAAATGGGAATTGCTTGTTGAGAGTTTGCACCACTAAAATCATCATTTTATGTGCTATTTCTTCTCCAATTTCACCACCTTTGCAAATGTACTAACACCACCAAGTGTACATCACCATATGCTTGTGTGTAAGCATTTTCACAATCATTTTCCAAAGGATTAGACACTCAATTCACCACGCCACTCGATCCTAGCAACATCGCAAAGTTAGATCGCTCAAGTGGCACTAGATGACCGAAATGCAAACAAGTTTGCCCCTCTTGATAGTACGGCCATCTATCCTAAACCCGGTCATAAACTTCTCTACACATCTATGACCGGTGAAATAAAATGCCCTACAAATATACAAACATACCTTTGCCTTGCGCATTCCATTCCATCTCCTCCAATGTTGATGCAACACATGCTCCAATCATATCACAAATGATATGATTCACTTCATATCATTACATGACCTTGTTGATTCATCGATCTTGACCTCACTTGTTTTTCACAGTTGCCTTCGTCCATCGGCGCCAAGTCTTGCTCAAGGTTCATTGCCACGCGGTCTATCGCTCCAAAAGCCTCAAACTTGTCATTCACTCTTGCAATCGGTCCATCAAGCCAAGTCTTGTCTTGATCTTCTCCACCTTAGTCACATGACTCAATGTCATGCCTCGTATACACTGAGCTCCTTCATCACATGTGTGAGCCTTTGCAACATATCCATGCCATTTCACCTATGGCATGAGTTGCTCACACATGATGTACTTGTGGACTAATCATCTGTGTATCTCACATTAAACATAATTAGTACACCTAGGTTGTCACTCAATTACCAAAACCAAATAAGGACCTTTCAATTGGTCAACCCAAATCTTGCCATCCCATGTGAGCCAATTTGGCTAGCTCATCTCAGCAAGGAAAATCTTTGCCAACACAGACCTCGAGGTAAGCCAGCTGAGAATGCAAACACGTTGCTCGTTCTAACTTATAGCTTGGCAAGGTAACACAATGTCTAGCAAAGTTGTCAAATATCCCCCAAAGGTTCCAAGCGTTCCCTAGTTGGCCGATGAGAGTGAAGACTTAGCATGTTTAGCTAAGAGGAGGGCTAGGGTGGCGGCTGCCCTAGCCAAGCATAGCAAGGGGCGCACCGTATGGGTGGCAGCCTTGCCTTATATAATGGTCCCACGAAACCGACTGATACTTACTGAAAGGACCGTGATGTCTAAGAAAGAAGAGCAACTTTAAATTAAAACTAAAGGCTCTTAACAAAACTTGCTCATCAAAACCTATGCACCACTTAACAAAACCTACCTATCAAAACCTATACAAGATATGTATCTAGGTGTCCACTGCGATTTTGCTAAGTGTTATTATCTCTAATGCAAATGAGTTATACGCAATCTAGGCAACCTATCAACTAACATATACTCCCTCCATTCCAAATTATAAGACGTATTGGATTTTCTAGACAAATTGCTTTAACTATGTATCTAGACATAGTGTATATCAAGGTGCATAGCAAAAGTTATGTATCTAAAAATGCCTTATCATTTAGAATGGAGGGACTAGCAAACTAGACTAGGAAAGATAAGCACCTAGAAAAACAAGTAATGCACGTAAAAGGCTAGAGATTGCAAACTTCCACGTAAGATTTTGACTCAAACCGAAATGACTTCAAAGCCCTTCTTTTGTACAGTAGAACTGAAGCCACTAGGTGATGCTTATCTGGACACGAGACACTGAGGTGGACATTGAAGCTAACGTCCAACATGGAGCGTTGGGCAAGCCCTTACTGTCATGGTGGCAGTCGTGGCACCAACTCATGGCATGTTCACAGATGGGCTGACGTTGCAGAAGCATGCTAATGCACTTCCAGGGAACCTACTGAAGATGGTTGATCCAGTTCTACTCTGTGAAGAAGCATATGCAACTGATTTTGAGCGTAAAAAATGGATTGGAATACATCAGCAAGGTAATGTTGCCTATGACAAAACTTGCGCTGTCATGCAGCAAGCAAGCACCAACAGAGAGGATGTCCATCAGGGATGCAGCAGCTCAGATATGCATATATAGGATAAGGTATCTCCATGTTAGAACAAGGCAAATGGAAGAAGTTACGGTGTACGAGTAGTGATCACGCACAGTCGCATACATCCTGTTCCCTAGATAATCTGCCTTCCACTAATATTTATTTAATACAAGGAGCAAGACGTGTCTGTGCATTGCAACAAATGGGATTTGATCTTGTTGGCTATGTGAGTGAATGCATAAAAAAAGAGTAAAGTTCATGTCCGGTCATTGAACTTACAATATGTGTCGTTCCAGTCCTCGAACTTAAAAAGTGTGTCATTCTGGTCCTTCAACTCTATTTGGGTCTCATGTTCATCCAAACGGGTCGGTACCTCGTGGATTGCGGATCGTGCCCGTGCATCACGTTTGGGCGGATCGCAGAGATAGTGGACCGCGGCGCGACGTCGTGTGCGAGACGAGCAGGGCGCTGTACGCGCTCATCGCTCAGCATCATCATTCACCTGCGATTCTGCGGCGGCACCGGCGCGCCGGCACAGCAGCACCATCGCGGCCGCCGCACACTCCCGTGACCACTCTGTGCCGCGCCGCATCTCGGCCACCAGCCGCGCCACGGCGCCGTCCAACCTGACGCCAGCACTGCCACGGCGGCCTCTGCTTCCCGATTGCAGACAGCATCGCCTCGGCAGCGCCGGCCTCAACGATCCTCGGGACGTTCTCCCGCTCGGCGGACAGGTACAGGAGCGCCGCAGGGTCCATCATCGCCGACACGTTCTAGTTACCGATGCCCACCAAAAAAACGAGATCGTGTTCCACTATGTTAATTTACATCGTGTTCGCGTGAGTTTCTGTGTGTGGTTGCAGCTGAGCTTTCGCTGGCGACGAGTTCATCGTCGACACTCCGGCAATGCTGACATACAGCTTCACCTTAACACCTGCATTGATCGGAGCAGGTACGACACCCTCGACGGGGAGGGGAGGTCGTGCATGATGCGCTTCTTGTTGGCCTCCAGGGTGGAGACATTGAGCAGCGCCGTGACGACGGCGTTGAGCTGGTGCTCGGCGGACAGGCACGAGGAGCCCGGCAGCGCCGGCCTCCACGTTGAACGCGCGGTTGTTGGTCCTGGACTTGGCCAGCTGCCGGATCTCTTGCACCACGCGCTTGGTCGCGTCAGGGGAGAAAGAGGCCGACAGCTTCTTTACGAGGAACGACGCGGTCATGTGCGCCAACGCCAAGGCAGCGCTGCACTCGGGCGACAAGCAAGCACCGCAACCGCTGCCGCCGACGCACGCAGGCGAGCCGCCGCTGCCACAGCCGCACGGGGCGAACAGCTGCGCGCCGACGAGCTAACCATGGCTACGAGGGGATAGAGCTGACACGTGGGTCCAGACTGGATGAATATGAGACCCAAACAGAGTTTAAGGGTAGAAATGACACATTTTCTAAGTTTAGAAACTGGGATGACATGCATCCACAAATTCGAGGACCGACCATAAACTTTACTAAAAAAAACAGAGACCATATTGCGGTACTAATGATATTTGCACATGAACCAGAGGTTATATAGTCATAGGCAGCGGTGGCGCTCCACAAGTGGCTACGAGGCCACTATCTCACCCTGAGTCTTGTTTTCAGTTTTCGTCCTGGCTTCCTCAATGAATACCGAGAGTCCTACTATGTTTTCACCTCTGTCTGAAGGAAAGTGCTAATACTAACAAGCAGAGGGGACAGAGCGAACATGAGAGATGGAAGGTGGCACGCGCCATCACACAACTAGAAGTCTAGAAACCTATTTTGTTTCACAATTCCTAAATATCAGACGCCTGATTTTTTTAGTCCCTTCAGGCGATGGTGCTTGTGCACCGCCGCGGCAGCTCAGCGCATCAAACACCGGCCACACATGTGACCAGCCGTGTCCTTGTCCGCTGGGGACATCCGGAGGAGGGATGGTGGTAGAGGCGACCATCTCCGACAGGTGACGCAAAGCAGAAGTTACCCTAGAAGTTGGAGGGGATGATCCAGCTATTCAATCAAATTCAACGGATGTAACACGTCGCCTGAGAGATGACTACTTTACAGGCACCTGTAAATTAGCATCTCCCTGTTTCTTCATATGTGCATACTACATTCTCTGCATCACATGGTATCGCATTACTCGCGGTCCCTAAATCCCCTGGAAGCTGGAACCACGCGTCATTTGCTGCACTTCGACCTTGCACAAAATCAAGCGCCACGGGGAGTGGCCCGTTCTAAATTTCGAAAAGAAACAGAGAAGTTTCCTTCGGTGATGCGTCGGGCCAGCAGGTTCTGCTTCTGAAATCTGAGCGAGCGGGTAGGGTGGTCGGTAGGTGTCGGCGCAAGCTGTTGGTGCAGCGTCGCAGGGAGCAGAGCACGGTCGCCCGCCTGGTTGTGGTGGAGTTCCCGGCGACCGACCGGCCCACGGGGACCCTCTCGGTCCAGGATTCTCTGCGGCATCGAGGGCAGAGTGGACACAGGAAAGGCTGTATATGTATATTTTATTACTAGTATCAACTGCGCGCCATCGCGCACGCCGGCGAGTAAGCACACTTAAATATACATTGAAGTTTTGTATGTCACATATGGTGCGCGTCATTGAGCACGTGGGTGAGCAAATTGTGGGCAGTACAGATTGAGATTATGTAAGAACGATGCGTACATATATTCATAGATATACGGTTTTTATTACATATACAGTACAATTGCTGCTTGAAGGATACCACAGGACGACGTAGGCAGTTGCATGACCAAGAACAAAATTAGGTAGTGTTTAACTATACTGGACGTAATTAGACAATACATAATCATCAAACCTAGTAAATTAGAACAGTCTTCTTGTTTGTTGTCATGGCGTGGTCTGGGCAGCGTTCAGAGCACAGCAACCGTAAACCTTTCCATCTTGCAAAATCATGAGCCGGCTATCCTGTTCTGCGTCCGTAAGATCTGAGAAAAAAGTCAGGGGCTTGACGATCCCAAGATGCAGGTATAAAAGGTATTTGTAGATCATGAAGTAAGGCATGGCAAGCAGCGTGAGCTGTTTTGGTGAGTGGTGTCTGATCAAGGTTAAATTCCGGTGGAGGTATCCACAGATGGAATGAAAAGAAGTCTGTCAGTGTTTAATTATTTGTTGCAGATGAGCTAAATGTAGAAGCGTTAACAGACAGATACACACAAATAGAGGAGACTAAATCGACGTACCGAAACATGAACAGGCCTGATGGTATCAGTGGTAGGCTGGTGCACCTGCTGAGCTGGCAGAAATCTGTTTTTTTAATAGAAAGAGGTATTGGTATAGAAGTCTGCTGATCAAACCTGTGTACATGGAGCTAACGAGGTATGTTGACGCCACATAGCAGAAGGAATCTTCAGTTAGGCCAATGGCAAATGTGAACTTTTTATGAGATAGTAGCCTTGAGTGTTGGAGGGAAACCAGTCGGTTTTCCGAGTGGATTGATTAGCGCTTCACAGTTTCGGCAAACAATCTGTCGAGCTATTTCATCATAACAGAAGAAGTTGGCTTGAGCTGTGTCATCTGCTGCAGTAGAAGGAAGCTTGTATCTGCATGTTGAGAAATAGGCACAGGTAGCAGTGTCCATTGTTAATATCGATCCACAGACGGTGAGTGATACCTAGGTATAGTTCCTGTCCAGTTACATTTGTTGCACACGTATGGGCCGGATTTTTTGCTTCGTTTTTTGTTGCACTTTTTTGCACAAAATATATCACTGCTTGTCATCTTGTGGAATCTGTTTAACTGTGACAGTGCATTTACGGCCTTCTTCCTGTAAAGAGTAGAAAACCAAATTTTGAACAACGTATCAATAGCATAGTTGTATATGTGGAACAAAAAGCTGTAGAATTTCATACTTTTTTAAACAAATGAAAAAGAAAAAAAAGATATGGTAAGAAAACGTATGACATTGAATCTGAATATACGCGATTAAACTGCAACATTAGGTCAGTGTAGGTGGCTAAAGTGTCGATCGAAGTCCTTAAAGAGCAGCACCACAATATTGGGAACCTATATTGGGATTAGTATAAAAATATTCAATATGCAAGGACATTTCAGAGATGATGATCTTAACTCATGGTAGACCAGTGGCAGGAGCTTGGGAGACTAATTAATGAGAAGGCAAAGAAGAATTTGTAAAAACGCTACCGAAATAGCTACTCATGGTGAGGGTGGTGTGGCAGGGAAAAAATGAATTCAAATTAGGGGACAAAACCAGCATATGAACATCTAATATAGTTGCAAAGAAGTAACTAAATATTGTTATAGATAGCAATGTTATGAAGCAGCAGTTTATAGCAACATTCTAGGAAGATGTGTCATCCAATAAAGATAAAATTAAAAAAGGGGATGAACCGGTGGAACTCTGTGTTTTGCGACAAGAGGAGGATCCAATGCAGACAGTTTCATTGTGCAGGCTGTGCTGTAATTCTCTTAAATTATCATGGACGAAGATCTAGAAAACACAAAATGGAGGCAAAATGGTTAGTGCTACAGCAGGTAGACCTAAGCTTTTGTTTGAACAAATTTTGCATATTTCTAAGAATAATTTACAGTTTCATTGCTTAACCCAGTCACGACCTATGGTTTGAAGGTGGTCAGTAAAATATTGAAGGGTCAAATTAGATGGAGACGGAGTAAAATGAATGGATAGATATTTAACCTGCCTTGATCATGAATCCATGGCAGGGCACATGGTAAAAAAAGTTTGACAACTAACAAGCTGCCACCAAATAGAGAGCAGCCATGATTACAAGCTAAATTAACTACAAGGCAACTGGGAAAATTGATCTATATGAAAAAATAGTAAAATACATTAATAAAGCACTAATGCGATGAAGCATTGAACTGTCAATTAGAAGGTGAAAAATAAAGGACAAGGACTGTGGATTAGATTTTACATTGCCCTTTCTATCGGAGGTAGGAGGTGGTCAATACATTGTAAAAAATAGTATCATCAGGCGTAGGATATCTTCCAACAATATAGTGACTAAATTTAAGTATCACATGAGACTGGATTATCTGAACCTAGCAATTTGCACAGTATGCACTGGAAAAACTGTTATCACAAATGAGGCACGAAGCAAGTTATCAACCTATAAATCAAGGACCTTGTGATAATTACTCCTCACTCAGTTTTCTCTGGGCCATCAAATGGATTGTGTAGCTACGTGGAGAAGTGAAACCACATATAGGGATGTAGGAGAAAAGATCACTAGCCCACTACCTTTTTTATCTTTAGTTATAATTTCCAACCATTAAATATGCTTCATGTCTATACTAACTGCAAGTATACGACATATGTATCTCTATATAAGTGGATCACAAAAAATATGACACAAAACCGTATTCTGTAGCTGAAGAAGGACAACTATTACCAGAGACACAGTTGCAGTGCAAGCAAAAGATTGGACCACAATAATTAGCCTCCCTTTAGCCTCATCATACACCTGCAAGCATAAATGTACGTATCATAAATAGGAAATCATCAATAGGATAATAGCCGTGTCCTGCTCTAAGTGATTAGGCATGCTGATCTGAATACAGACAGATATGTAAAAATAATTTGGAAATCAGCTTATCCACCTTGTAACCTACTCTCTCAAGTAGATACATGACAAAAGTAATGTATGTAGAAAGGACAAAATGTCTGCATGTTTGTAATTCAAATATCAGTTAAGCTAAAGCGAAATAATTAACACGACGCTGACCACATCACAAGCAGCCCAGGTTGCAATGCAGTGCTTTATAACAGCAACAGCTTTTCCTTTAGTGATAAAGAACTAGCCTTGTAAAAAAATAGTGTTAAAAACTTGATAAATAAGCTGTGAATTTTGGCAGGGCATTCTTCCAATTTGGGGTAGCCTTCATAACCGCTGCATGTACAGATGCATTTATTGGAAAGCAACTTTACTGGAAGAGAAAATGGACTTGTCCCTAATTTCAAAAGCCAGAGAAAACTACTAGAGCTCTTCTTTTCATGTTCCTTTTAAAGTTCAAAGTGATTCATAGAGGCTTACTTGCAGCCAATCAAAGAATTCGTTTGGAGTTTTTTTAAATGCCAAACTTTTTGCTAAAAATAGCAGTGGAAGACTCTTCAATATGAACACCTGGGGAAGCAAAGAAAACGATCAGTTTACTCCAGTAGTCCAGTCACCCAGCGAATGTAGACACACACCACAAGAATTCTTTGATCCAATTAGAGGCATTCCACCTAAGCAGCATAGCCATCATTATAAAAAAAACACAGCCATAAACAATAAGCTAAGCACCGAATGGAAAATACAGACCTAACGACATAAAAATAGAACATGTAAAATGAAATGGAAAACTAAATAAGGTTAGCATGGAAGTCAGAATGACTCACCCCGGCATATGAAACAAATTTAGGGGTTTGAGTCACATCTTTCGGGCCCTCATAGTATACACCTGCACCAATGAAGATCAATTTGGAGACCTGTGAAAGCAAGCTGAAATTAGCTAATTGGAATATAAAACTCTGAAACTTGTAAGATCTGTCTTGTATGAATGCTTGTGGCATAGCGGCCAAAATTCACATAAAAGGAAGCACTACAGATACCTCAGTTTAATCTGTTGTATTACTCTGTAGTCTGCAGTACTAAAGAAATATAGATAACAAAACTATTTTGAGCATGTACTACTTCCGGGTAGTTGACTGAAGAATCAATGGCAACAGCAGCACCAAGGCTGGGCCCAACTAACACCATAGGCCTTTTGATGTATGATTTCCAGAACTACACATACAGGACAAGTTGTACGGGTCACATTACTATAACTAAGAAAATAACAGATCAATGTAACCATTAGATAGTAGCGTCGGTTCACGACAACTCAACAAGAACTGCCTGGTCTTAATTGGCTGAACTGTTAGGCATAGGGAGGAGCAGTGGGTGTGGTGTTCATACTCTCTGGTGCGTTGTCTTTTAATGAAATGATAAGCAACTCTCGTAGGTGTTCAAGAAAAAAATACAAAAGTGGAAAATAAACTGAAAACTATTGTAGCAACTCAAGAGAAAGTTGTGTATTTTATAACATGCCTGGCAATGACGGTGGTTCAGTTACTCTCTTGCTAAGTAAGTTGTTACTCTCATGTTAAGTAAGTTGTTCAAATCAGCTACTATAACGCTCTAATGTTTTAAGCAAGTTGTTCAAATCAGCTACTATCAGTACTGGAGTAGCATTCTAGCGTTTGCCATATTAGAATCCGAAAATTAGGTCACCACAAGGAAAAGGACACACAACGTGGCAATTAGCAAAAGGTACAGATAAGGGAAAGAGGACGAACAGGGAGGGCAGCGGCATTGGGTACTGGAGATGGCGTGTAAGCGGTAACCCTAGCGATCCCACGCGCGTCGCTGTCGACGACCGAGGCGGATGGAGGGGCCCAGAAGGCGACGGATCCGGCCAACCAGGCGATAGATCCGGCCACCCAGTAGGTGGATCCTGTGGAGACAGGGAGGGCTCGCACTGGATCCGGCTGCTTGCCGTAGATCCACCGCCTCCGTTGGCTGCGCGAGGTGTACGGCGTGCTCCAGCCTCAGATCAGCCGGTGGGAGGGGCTCCGCAAGTGGCTGCTCTAGATCCACTACCGAGGCTACTGACGTGACCTCCCTATTGTCATGCACGGCCACCATGGAGGTTCCTCCGCCGCCAGAGGCCTCCGACGCCTTAGGGCGTCCGTTGGCTGGCCGCGTGGGCGTGGGAACGACCGACGATGGAGGGGCAAAACCCTAGGGCGCGCGACCCGCCGCATTGCGTCGCGAGGAGGAAGTGGCATGGTGGTGGCGGAGGGCGGGCCACCGCCGAGGCCGTCCCGCTCCATCGCCTGAGCCGCGCCACGAGTGGGGAGCGAGGGAGGGAGAGGGAGAGAGAGAGAGAGAGCGGAGAGGAGGAGAGCGTGGGGGTCGGGGAGATCCGCCGAGGGTTTCGTAGCGGGCGGGCGCGTACTGTACCGAGTGGCGGAGCCAACACGGGCCGTGGATCGGAGAATCGAATGGCCAGGGGAAATTGGGGCGACGTGGCCACCCTGGCTGGTGGCCAAACCTCCCTGCTTTGATAAGAAGAAATATCAATTATTACTTTATTAGAAAACAGAAAGCTAGCTTTTAGTAAGGGTAGTGCCACGGTGTGGATGTTCGGACAGACGTCCATGCCTGCACCCCGTCTTTCCGGTGCACCAGTATCCCGCGCCCGCCTACGTGGGGCCCACACTGCCCAACTGCACGTGGGAGTCCTTGCTCACCCCCTCCCCGTTTCTCACGAGCATGCACGCGGCTAGCAGCTACAGCAGGTGACTACAGTAGGTGGCTACGCTTGCATCTAGAAGAGGGGGAGGGGGTGACGGATGCCCAACCAGTGTCTAGAGGTGGAGGAGGAGACACCGAGGCGAAGGTGAGGTAGCAAAAAAGCTAAGACAGCGATGCAACACTAATCTACTTTTGAAATATTTGGATGCACACTACTAGGAATATCCACATCTATGACGATCAGCTTTCGTCAGTAAAGGAGCCAAATTCGTCATAATTTTAGTTTTATGACGAATTTATGACGAAAACCGTTTCGTCATAGAAATCGCATCATAGTTGAAATTCTATGATGAATCCAAAAATATCATCATAGAATTGTCTTAATCTGTGACAAAAAAACAGAGCATTACTGTTTTGGCATGCGTGGTAGGGGGCTGCCACGCTTGTTGACACTACCATTGGAGATGCTTTCCACGTGTACATGCTATAGCCCATGTGTACATGCTATAGCCAGTTGTATTGGAGATGGTTTGGGTATGTGTCACCTTCTTATTGCACAACGTGGCCATCTCTGGTTCTTGCACGTTTTAGGTTCTTACTGGATCATGTGTCGAATCCCTGTTGTTCCACGTGCCAGTTTTCTACTGGCACACGTGTCGTGTTACCGTTGGATCACATGTCACTTCTTCATTGCACAATGTGTCATATTTTTATCGCTCATTTCTTATTCGACCATGCGTCACTTTATTGCCCGTTTCTTATTCGACCATGCGTCACGGTGCTGTCCGTCTACGTGTCATATTTTTATACGTCCACTTGGAGTGACAATTTCCTTTTACTTGTTGGGTTTTTAATAGCCCACGTGTCATGCCCCGGCCAATTCATGTGTCATTCACTGGATGGTCCACGTGTCGCATTTTTATTTGATCACGTGGCCTATCCTGATTCTACCGCGTGTAGGACTAATTACATCAGAAAAGTAATTTGAGATCGTCACTACTGCACATATTGACTACATAATTATTCAAGCTGGCAATCAAATACAAACAATTAACATTTCACTCGTTAGTAGCAAGCCAGTAACAGAGTATCACTACAACAAACCATCACATGAGCCCACACAATAGACCACAAATGTTCACCGCATCAAACCACAAGAGTTGAAGACTGAGAGTTAATTACCAAGAGAGCTTAAGTGCATGACTTGATCACAGAGCCTATTATACTCCTCCTGTTGTCGTTTCTTGAATTCCTCAAACTCCCTTTCAGACTTTTCTGTCTTCCTCTTCAGTTTATCCACTAGTTCAATGAGGGTAGCGGAACTTTCCTATTCACCAGCAAGCTGATCCCGAAGCGTTATCTCCACTGATGTCCCTGCTCTGGTGGAGCTTGTTAGGATACCAGCATTCTTCCAAAAAAAGGTTTTGCCACTTGCCTAGGAGGGAGGCTTGTCCTGGGAGAGGCAGAGGACCTTGGAAACAATATCAGTACTAGTCATTGTTTGTTGCCCATCAGCAATAGGTCCTGGTTACATAGCTTACATAGCTTCCTATGAAATTTAATGAGTAAAATATTAGGTTACATATAGTGAAAGAGGACTTCAATTGAAAATCCAAGAGATTAATTCATAACAAGTAATGCATAGGAGTTCATCAGCCTACTGCTGATAGAGATTACATAAGCACAATGCATAGATCTTTTACAGCCTACTACCGATAGAGATTACATAAACATAATGTACAGGTACCATACTGATTGGTGTAAAATTACAACTACAAAATTAAATGATGTTGCCACATTAGGCTCCTGTTGTGTTTCCTTCTTTTATGGCAATGGCTTCAGTAAATTTTAAGGAAAGCAAATGAAGGTACTTACAACTGCTACTCTAGTAGAATCGCTCAGTGTCGATAGAATATCGTCGGCAGTCCTCCGAGGGGTATCCCACGAAGGTAGATTGATCGGTAGAGGAGCGTGAGATCAAAAACAAGAAGGCAACAGAGACATGAGTTAGACAGGTTCAGGCCGTCAGTATGACGTAATACCCTACTCTTGTGGTCTATTGGTTTATATTAGCTATTGTATGATATTGCATGAGTTTGGAAGGGGTCCCTGCCCGCCTTATATAGTCCGAGGAGCAGGGTTACAAGTTGGTTAGATCTGAAAGATATCTGAAAAAGTAATAACTGATTACAGGAATCTTGGGATCACACATATCTTAACAGATCTCGTAGTATCTTCAGGATATCCTCCAGATGTCTTGCGGAAGGCGCTGACCAGAGTCGTGCCCCGCAAGGCTTCGTCTTATGGGCTGGGCTGCCCCTAAGGGCGTAGCCCATGTGGTCTGCCATGGGTATCCGGGGTCATACCCCCCACAGCTAGTCCCCGAGCGCCTTGTACCCGTAGTGCAATGTCGTCTTGAGCTTGTCTGGGCAGGGCGAATGAAGCCGAGCAGTCGAACTCATGGTCCGACCACCATAATGAGTTGCCCGAGCAGCGTGTACTGCCACCGAGCAGCTCGAATCATAGCCGAGCTTCATAACCCAAGCATGGCTTGCCATAAGAGTGTAAGGAGCTCAAGTTTAGAACCGAAAATTTCTTCGCAGTGGAATAAGTGTGCCCACTTAGAGTCCGACAACGAGAAAAGGAGATAGTCTTCTTTAACTTCAAGAGGCGTGGAGTCTTTAGGAATAAAAGCAGGCACATTCACCACGAGGTGAAGTGTGCCCACTTAGTCCCCAAGCCTAACAGTAGATGACATAGTCATGTGGTGCCAGGATCCAAAGTAGAAGAATAGTAAAAGACCAGCCGAGCAGGCAGCCAGTCCTCGAGCGAAGCTCTGAAATGAAAAGAGCACATTCACCGTAAGGTGAAGTGTGCCCACTTAATCCCCCGAGCCTAACAGTAGTGACGCAGTCACGTGGTGGCCAGGGTCAAAAACTTAAAAAATGATAAAAAAAACAGTCGAGCAGGCAGCCAGTCCCCAAAGCCATTTATGGAGATATCTGAAAAACCCCAACTATGGAGAAAAAAAAAACCAGAGTAACGGCTGTACAGTAACTGATACCAAGCCTCAATAAATGGCAGAGAAGTCGGCGATTTTATTCGGCGAGTGATAACCAACGGTAGCGATAAATTAGCAACGTGGGATGCGGTTGCGTGAAAGCCCATGTTACGGCCCAACAAGCCGCGTCGGAGAATTCGAGGGGACGCAAATCACGGGAATGGTTTCCCAAAAACCCTCGAATGCGAAAGGGTGGGGAAAGTGCTTTATCACTGCGCCGCCGCATCCCTCGTTCATACCTTTGCCGCTTTGCCATTCCGTCTTCATCCTCAGCCCTCACATTTTTAGATTCGCATCCACGCACGCTCTCGACGCCAGTCGTCATCCAGATCTGAGAGATGGCACCGAAGAGGAGAGCTATGAACCCAAAGAAGGCGAGCCCAAAGAAGGCAGGAGCGGGAGCAGTCGTGATGAAGGGTGGGTGCCCATCACGCATGGGGGAGCGGAGCTTGAGAGATTGGTGGAGGAGGGCGTGCTTCCTGACCGCGTCACCACCGGATGGTGGCCAACCAATGGCGAGCCCTTCCCGATGCCTAATACGGATGAAGCTGTAGTCTTCGAGGATTATTTCTAGCGTGGATTGGGGTTCCCTGTTCTTCTTTTCTTATGGGATCTACTCGAGTTCTGGGCGATTAGTCTCTGCATCTCCATCCCAACACCATATTACACATCTCGATCTTTGTCCATTTCTATGAGACGTTTCTAGGGATTCTACCACACTTCAACCTCTTCAGACACCTGTTTTGGTTGAAGAAGTAGGGCGGCGGTGGATCCAAGGTGGTCGGCAGCGTATATCTATAGCTCCGGGATGGAATGGCCAGCGAGTACATTAATGTACCACTGAACACTTCTCTAAAAGGGTGGAACTCCAAGTGGTTCTACATGAAACAAAGTCACCCTACAATCCGCTGCGACGTCCACCATATCCCGGAGAAACCAGAAAAGCTGGTCGGAGAAACTAAATAGTGATGACATGGAACAAGTAAGGGAGCTCCTCGACCTGGTTGAAGGTGTAGAGATTAGCGCCGAACTAGTGGCGGGGAGCTTCGTAGTGCGTTGAATCCATCATTGTAAGGAGATGGCCCACCTAGGCTTTGACTATAGAGGTGATGACGACATGACCCGGGAGAGGATGGAACGGCTGACGAAACAAATTATCCTAGAGCGGGCCGTAGAGCTGTTCGCTCCTAGCGCCTTGTTCCGCTAGCCAAAGCAAACGAGGGCCTTCAACTGCACAAATCAGCCTCATCAGGTAAACATCTTGATTGTTTTTGCCCAACACTTATAATCCTAACGCATTGTTGAGCAGTGAACTGATGTACTTATGCAAAGATCCATTCATAGGAAAGAGCAGTGTACTTCTCCGGCGTGCCGAGGGGTGTAGACGCCCGGCCACTGGCTCGGCCTGAGCAAAATGCGGCGAGTGCTTCGTCAGAGTCTGGGGATGGTCGGACAAAAAATTCACCCCTGGTATCGGAGAAAATCCGGGGAAAAAGAACAGTGGTAGACGAGCTGACCCATAAGAAGGGGAAGACGGTGGCCGCTGGTCCCCTCAAACCGAGCGACATCTCACTTGGTGGCGACCAGACCACTCACAGTAGAGGCCCACGGTGCTCGAGTGGTCGGATGATGACGAAACTTCGATGGCTCCTCCGCCGAGCACTGAAGTACCTCCACGCAACACTCGCGCGGAGGAACAAGTGAGGAGAGGCGAAGAAGTCCTTGAGCAGCAAGCAACAGGAGTCCCCAAGCAGCAGACGACGGGAGTCCCTGCATAGCAGGCAGAGGCAGTCGTAGAGCAGCAGGCGGAACAGAGGCCAACGGTGGAGGAAACCGGACCTCCACCCCTGAGTACAGGAGTCGACCCCATGGCCACGCCTAGGTGCTCGGGTAGGCATCACCGGTTCAAGAAATTGTTCTGGCAGACCAAACCGTGAGTATACTTTCCTTGGAGTTACTTTGTTGTCATTCTTAGCTTTTTTAGTGCTTGATGAAATGATGTGATGTAGAGCGAAACATACAGAGGGTCTGACCCACCAGTCCAGACTACCGAACCGTCGAGGGATGATCCCATAGTGGAAACAATGCTGGCAGCTACCGTCCCCGAGTCCCCGAGTGCTCGACAGCCAAAGGAGGAGTCAGCCGCTGCTGCTAGCGATCTTGGCAACGACGAATGAGCAGTGTTGGCAACAGACGAATCGGCGGTAGTGCCCGAGGCAACGACGGGAACCGCTGGGTCTTCGAGAGCAGAGGCTGGAGTTGCTGGCAATGCGCCGGAGTCTAGGGCGGTGAAAGCCGATGGTGCCCGAGGGACAAACAGCGCCTCTTGAGGCAATCGCAGGGCATGGTCAGAGCCGCTGTCCGGCCATGGAGCCCCCCCGGTGGTGCCTCGAGCTATGGCAGAAGAGGATGAGGTTGAGGAGATCGAGCGCGCTGAACCTCGACCCCCAAGCTCTTTGAATCCTCTACAAGCATGGTGACAAAGTGGTGGTTATCGAGGAGGAAGATACCACTAGGGAGATGAGGAGATTAAATACCGCGCTCGCCAGAGTGATGAAACAAATTGAGGTCAGTACCGCATCTGGAGTGGTTGTCTTTGAAGTTGATGATCGAAGTTCAGTATTATAATTGTGTATTTGCAGGGGATAACTCGGACTACCGAGCAGTGGCATCAACTGATAAAGAGGATGGGAACCCCATCGCTGAAGAAACAAAAAACTCAGAGAGGCGATGAACCTGATGGAGAGAAACATTCGGAGGGCCTAGCACGAGTGAGACCTTGCTGAGTCCAACGCGCGAGATCTGGAACACCAGAAGGGGGTCCTGGCCAAGCAGCTGGTGGCTGCGTCCGAGCAGCTATGGTGCAAGTCTGAGGAGCTGGCGAGTGCCTCCACACAACTGGAACAGACTTCCGAGGAGCTCAGAAGCGTATCCAAGCAGAAAGCAGGTACGGTATATCGGAGAATGTGCTTTGTATTGCTGAACAACCATATTTTTGGCAATGACTGTATGTGCTTGTAGAGCAAAACACGGAGCCTCGGCCAGCTGCGCCAAGCCCTCGAACAACTCTGAGAGGAAAAGGCGAAGGAGATAGGGCACGAAGATAAACTGGTCGAGGAGTTGAACGGTAAGTATTCACTGGTCGAAGTTAATGCTGAAGTAGTTTCCTTTCTTGATGGAATTGTGTAATGCTTGCAGACTACCGTCTGAGGGTCAAAGCGCAATTCGATGTGCTGGAGCAGGATGCCCGAACACAGAGGGACAAGTTTGACGCCGTAATTGCTGGAGTCAAACCAGTGCTTGACTGCGTCGACCTGGAGGCGTCTCCTCAAACCGACGGCAGGCTGCCGTGCCCAAACATCATCATCGAAAGGTGCAAGACAGCGTGGGAGAGTTTCAAGAACTTCAATCGCGACGCCGTTGTTACTTGGCATTACTCATGCCCTTACGGTGGTCCGATCCCACTATCCATCCGTTGACCTTTAGGCTATAGGGGGCGGATTCGCCGAAGGGCTGAGTGAGGCGGAGACCAAGCAACTAGAGGATGAGGTGGAGGATGCGGTGAGAAAGCTGGCTGACGACATTGACCTATTTGGCAAGATGAGTGACGATGGCGAAGCTCGGTGATATGCTCAGAGATTATCATCTATAATTTCTAGACAATGTAGTTAGAATGCGCGATAGCGCAAAAAATACTTATGTATGTGATAAATGTTATAAGGTGCATGTTATGCAGTTTGCTTGTAGTTCGGCGAAAAAATCTTCTCAGTTTTAACCATAACGCAATTATACGTAGTACAAGTAGCGTCCGAGTAGTTGGTTTGCTACTGGAACCCCATGGCCTTGGCTAGCCCATAGTCCATAATGTCGAGTACGGAGCCTGTGCACGTATAGGAGGAATAGCATGACCAAGGAACCACAAGCCGACCATCCACAATACAGAGCGTGGAGCCCGTGGCATGTGTAGGGAGGGATCGAAACTAGGTCTTCTCCATAGAGAAAAGAGCGGAACGTGTGCTGCTCGGTGGTTAATGAAATAACTTGGAGATATAGGTAGTATAAGCGACGTCCGAGCAATTAGTTCTGTGCTGAGCCCTCAGCCTTGGCTAGCCCATAGTCCATAACATTGAGCGCGGAGCCCTTGGACATGTAGGAAGAACAGGCATGACCAAGGAACCATAGCCGACCACCCATAACGCAAAGCACGGAGCCCATGGCATGTGTAGGGAGAGATCGGAGACTGGGTCTTCTCTGAAGAGAATAGAAAAGAAAGTATACTGCACGCTGATCGATGAAATATCTTGGAGATTTGGAGTTAAGTGTTCAGCAATTTGGAGAAAACCGTTTGGCAATTTGGAGAAAACTTATTCAAGGACTTTACTAGAAGACGTCCTTGGCGATTTGGAGAAATTGTTCAGCGATTTTGGTAAAAACGTGTTCGGCGATAACATTAGAGATTTGGAGAAACGTGGTCAGCGCGGTTATGGCGATTTTGAATTGGAGTTCGCTATGGAGTAGCATAGAGCTCGGTGACAAAAAATGAGGGTTAAACCACAATGGAGAAAAAGTGGAGACAAGTTAAGGAGACCAAAACTTTATTCAATATAAAGTGGAGAGTACATATCTAGAGCGTTTCAAGTATAGAAACGTATAAGGTGTTTGATGTGCCATGAATTGGGAACATCGATTCTGTCTAAGTCACATAGGCGATAAGACCCTGGTCGAGTGACCTCTTTGACGATGTAAGGCCCTTCTCAAGGGGAGGAGAGCTTGTGCAACCCTTTAGTTTTTTGTTTTCTGCGGAGAACGAGGTTGCCGATAGCAAATGAATGACCTTTAACGTTGTGATTGTAGTACCTCCGCAAGCCTTCCAGATATTGGGTTTTGTGAACATAGGTGATTAGGTGTTCCTCCTCGGCCCTATCGACGTCCTCTATCCGAACAGTTGTGGCCTGCTCTTCATCATAATTTTCCACCCTAGGTGCTCATTTAGCAATATCCGCTGGTAGTATGGCTTCTGAGCCATAGACCAAGAAGTATGGAGACACACCAGTGCTAGCGACTAGCTTGAGTACACAGTCCCAAGACTATAGCTTGTAGCTCCTTGAGCCATCTGCCCGGGTGCTTTCTTCTTTCTGATATAGTCTCTTTTTGAGGGCATCAAGGATCATGCCATTCACCCGTTTCGACCTGGCCGTTGGCTCTAGGATGAGAAATGGAGACGTATTTGACGGAGATGCAACGGTCTTCGTAGAAGTCTCAAAAGTGATGGCCAGTAAATGTAGTTCCGAGGTCGGTGATGATGCTATTCGGAGACCGAATCTGTGGATGATGTCTTTGAAGAGCTGGACTGCTTTCTTTGCAGTAGCCAAGACGAGCGGTTTATGCTCAATCCACTTGGAGAACTTATCAATGGCAACGTATACGTACTAGAAACCACCTGGCACTGGCTTAAAAGGGCTAATCATGTCTAGTCCCCAGCATGCGAAGGGTCAGGAAGCTGGAATGGTCTATAGTTCTTGTGCTGGCATGTGTATTTGCTTGGCGAAAAATTGGCATCCTTCACAACGTCGGATGAGGTCTTCTGCATCGGAGATGGCTGTGGGCCAATAAAAACCAGCTTGAAAAGCTTTGCCAACCAGTGTTCTCGAAGCCGCGTGGTTGCCGTAGGAACCAGAGTGAATTTCAAGAAGTAACTTCACTCCGTCTTCTTGGATGATGCATTTTTGTAGAATCCTTTCCTTGGCACTTTTCCTCATCAAGTTGCCATCTACTAGCACATAATGTTTGCTTCAACGGATTAGGCATTCGGTTTTAGTCTTATCATCGGGTACTTCGACGCTGGCAAGGTACTTGATGAATTGTTCCCTCCAATCGGTGGCCGGCGAAGGTACTGCCAGTACCAGCTGCTTGGCTAGGGGAACTTCCTGAACTTCCTTATCTTCTTTAATGGATGGCGCTAGGAGATCTTGAACGAAGACCCCCAGAGAATCACAGCGCGAGAAGAGCCCAACTTAGATAAATGGTTGGCGAGCTGATTCTAGTCACGTACCACATGGTGGTACTCGATGCCGTGGAATTTTCCTTCAAGCTTCCTGATTTCGGCGCAATATGCATCCATCTTCTCGCTGGAGCAAGACCAGTCTTTGTTAAGCTAGTTAATGACCAGCGCAGTGTCCTCGTATACCATGAGGCATTTGACGCCGAGCTCAACGGCTATACGGAGTCCGTGGAGACATGCTTCATATTCGGTGGCATTATGGAGGCCGAAAAGTGTATCCGGAGAATGTATCGGAGCTTATCCTTGGTCGACGTAATGAACAGAATGCCCGGACCAGCACCGTTGATGTTAAGGGTGCTGTCGAAGTACATCACCCAGTGCTCGGGGCAGGTGGCGGTGATGGGCTCGTGGATCTTGGTCCACTCAGCGATGAAATTAGCAAGCGCCTGAGACTTGATTGTAGGCCTGCTTCTAAATTCAATGGAGTAAGTGCTGAGCTCGACAGCCCACTTGATGATACGGCCGTTGGCCTCTTTGTTGTGGAGGATGTCCCCCAAAGGGAACTCGGTGACCACGGCAATCTTGTAATACTTGAAGTAGTGGCGGAGCTTACGTGACGTGATTAGGACAACGTACAACAGCTTCTGGACCTAAGGATAATGAGTCTTGGGCTCGTTAAGAACCTCACTAATGAAATATACTGGACGTTGCACCTTATAAGCGTGCCTAGCTTCCTCAGGTTTGACCACAATTGTTGTGCTACGACACGAGAAGTAGCGGCGATATAGATCAGGAGAGTTTTGTCTGGCCGTGGCGCCGTCATGGTCGGAGGCATTGTTAGGAACAACTTAAGCTGCTCGAAAGTTATGTCTGCCTCTTTCGACCATGAAAAGCGCTCGGAGGCCTTGAGGAGTTTGAAGAAAGGTAGCCCTTTTTCACCGAGGCGCGATATGAAGCGGCTTAAGGCAGCCATGTAGCCTATAAGCTTATGTATATCCTTGACGCATGTTAGCCGTTGGTGATGGCAGAGACCTTGTTAGGATTGGGTTCGATGCCACGAGCACTGACGATGTAGCCAAGCAGTATTCCAGATGGAACTCCGAAGATGCACTTTGAAGGGTTCAACTTCCAATGGTACTTTTTTAGGTTGGTGAATGTTTCTTCGAGGTCGGCAATGAGATTGTCAGCGGTTCTAGACTTGACGACCACATCATCGATGTAAGCTTCGATATTGTGGCCGATCTGTTGATCGAGGCACATCTGGATGGCCATTTGATAGGTTGCCCCGGCGTTCTTGAGTCCAAAGGACATGGTGGTGTAGCAGTATGCACCAAAGGGCATGATGAATGATGTCTTGATCTGGTCTTCTTCCTTGAGAGAGATCTGATGATAGCTGGAGTAACAGTCAAGGAAGGAGAGCAGTTCGTAGCCGACGGTGGAGTCTACAACCTCATCTATCCGAGGCAAACCGAAGGGGTCCTTAGGGAAGTGTTTGTTAAGATCAGTGTAATCAACGCACATTCTCCATTCTTTATTCTTTTTTTGAACGAGAATAGGGTTTGCTAACCACTTAGGATGATACACTTCTTTTATAAATCTAGCAGCTAAGAGCCATTTTATTTCTACCCTAATAGCCTCCTTCTTGTCTGGTGCGAAACGGCGAAGTTTCTGCTTGATCAGTTTGGCGGTCGGCGAGACATTCAAGGAGTGCTCAATCTTCTCCCGTGGTACCCCCGGCATGTCTATAGGTTTCCAAGCAAACACGTCGGCATTGGCATGTAGGAAGGAGACGAGCATGCTTTCCTATTTGGGGTCAAGGTGAGCCCCAATCTTCATGGTCTTGGAGGGGTCGTCGAGGCCGAGGCCGACCTCCTTTATTTCTTTGGACTTGGTGGAGGCACGGGGAGGCTCTAGCTCTAGGATCTCCATGTCGTCGGTGGACAACGTCTTGGCTTCGGTGACCACACTGGCCATCTAGATGGAGAGGTCGGTGGCTTCAGCGAGGGCGAGACTCTCTGTCTCATAGGCATAGGTGATAGAAAGGTTTGCCCATAGGGCCAAAACTCCTGCAGGTGAAGGCTTCTTCAGCACCAGATACACGTAGTGTGGTACAACCATGAACTTGGCTAGAGCTGGCCGACCAAGTATGGCGTGGTAGGCGGTGTTGAAATCGGCGACGTAAAAGTTGATGTGCTCGATGCGGTAGTTGCTTACCGTGCCGAACTGTACTGGTAGGGTGATCTCTCCAAGTGGTTTAGAGGCCCTACTAGGTACCACACCCCAAAAGGAGGAGTCAGAGGGTGTGGGATCCGCTAATTTGAGGCCCAGCTCCTTTAGGGCTCCGACGAAGAGGAGATTCAGAGTGCTCCCACCGTCGATGAGCACTTTTCTGAAGAGCACCTTCTGGATGGTTGCATCGAGGATGAGGGGGAAATGCCCTGTGTAGGGAATGTCCACCCACTGGTCGGCCCTACTGAAGGTGATGGGGACTTCGGACCATGGGCGATAGCTGGGGTTGGCGACAGTGCCCTCCGTAGTGATGTTGAGCACCCACCGTGCGGCGAGCTTCCGCTCTCTTCTGCTCTCAGTGGAGGCGTGGCCCTCGAAGATGGTGGTGACCACCTTGTCGTGGTCCTAGAAGGCATTGTCATTGCCCCCAGGTGGTCGGCGACCTCCGGCTCTGTCGTTGGCATCATCATCAAGCTTTTTGTCCTAGAACTCCTTAGCCAAACCAAGGCAGTTCTTCATCTTGTGCTTGGTGTTCTTATGGAGAGGGCACGGGCCATTGAGGATCTTCTTGTACTATTCATCGTAGTTGCGCTTGGCGCGAGGTTCATTGACGGCAGCAATGACGTGGCCTGGCCGGCGACGGCGATTCTAACCAGTCTTGGGTCCTTCTGGCCGATCACGGCCGCTGTCACGATGATAACTGCGGTCATCTTTGTGGCAGTCATTGTGGCAGTGGTTGTCGGAGCAGTCATCGTTGCGGCATGTTGGAGGATGAGTGCCCGCATCCTCATTGAAGCGCACCTTGGCCTCCTCGGTGTTGGCGTACTGGTTGGCAGTTGTGATCATCTCGCCGACTCCCATGGGTGGCTTATGGTTGAACTTAGAGCGAAGCTCGCGGTGATGGAGTCCTCGAATGAAGGCGATGATGACCTCGGCCTCCGTGATGTTTGGAATAGAATTCCTCATCTCGGAAAAGCGTTGGATGTAGCTACGGAGGAGCTCAGATGGCTTCTGGTTGATGCGGTTGAGATCATGCTTAGTTCCTGGTCACGTACACATAGCCATATAGTTGTTGGTGAAGACTTTTTTTCAGCTCATCCCAGGATCCGATGGATTCTGGGGCAAGGCTGGTAAACCAGTTTATGACGGTTGGCGCAAGCATGCAGGACGATAGTTTGCCATGACACTGGTGTCTCCCCCAGCGGCACGAACAGCAGTGGCATAAGCCTACAACCACTGTGTTGGATTCATCCTCCCCTCGTAGGGCTCGACCCGTGTGATTTTGAAACCACGGGGCTGCTAAAGTGTTCGGAGCGCCCTTGTGATGCCGGGGGCCCCTCGGGGTTGTCAACGCCATCATCTACAGTGATTGGCTTGAGGGCTGAGTCTAGGTTACCGTACTCTTGCTCGTACTCCTGGTGGCGGCATACTTCGTCCTCATGGCGACTGAAACGGCGTTCGTCGATACGTCGACGTGCATGTCGGAGATTGTTGAGGTGCTCCCGGATGTCCTGGTCGACCTCCTGGTCATGTTGGTGGTGATGTTCAGCACGGTTGCCCCTAGCTCTGCCCTAGAGAGGTTGCCTATTGTCGCGGTTCTGGTCAGTCTTGTGGCGACTAACCGATGAATCAAAGTAGTGGAGTATGAATGTCTCTAATCTTGTCGAATCTCATTGACCTGGCAGTGCGCCGCTTTAAGCATGGCGGTGACCTTGGCGAGCCCAGGCATCTGTAGGAGGCACGCGAGCTCGTTGGCGGCCACTGCTCGATTGGTGCTTGGAGTCTTGAAGACATCGTGGCCATCAATGCGGAGAAACTTTTTGTCAAGGTTGTGCTGGAGTGGCCTTCCTTGCGAGTCGAGCTGCTGCTCGGCCATCGCGAGGGCATTCTCATTTGCTCAGCGTTGTGCATAGTTAACATTTTGGTTCTCATGAGTGACATGTTCCTCCTCGGTTTCGCTATTCCAAGGAGGGCTGTCGACGATGACATTGAAGATCGTGCCACCCCGAAAGGGTGGGAGAAGGAGTTGCTCGGTGAAGGTTTCGGCGAGGGTCTCCGTAGAGCCCTAAGACTCGATGCCCAGTTTTTCCTCTGGATGGTCTAGAGGGACGCTCCGGGGCATCGGCCTATGTGTAGCATGTTGATGGCTGGTGGAGGCTAGATGGCGAGCTAGTCGGCAAGTGGATGGGCGTCTCCCACCTGGTCGGCAAACTGTCCTCTCAGGGCGTCTTGGTAAGTAGTGGTGACGTTGGCGAGCCCGAAGGGTAGAGACACAACTCCTAGAGTTTTCCAAGCAGCCTCTAATAGATCTGGATCGGAGGGTGGTCGGTGCTGAACCAGAGTGTCCAGAGCTGATTCGGCGATGGAGAGGCAATCAGCGAGCTTCAGACTGACCCGATCGATGGATACGATCAGATTGTCGTTGTTGATCTACCTCCTCTGGTAGTGAGGAAGTAGGTGGCGAGTTGCTGATGAAGGCGTCCTCGGGGGTGGTTTCGAGATTAGATCTGCAGTCGTAGGTGCGGGGATGATCGACACAGAATTGACTTGTGTCAGCTCGAGAGCTCTCTGACTCCATTAGTGTTGATGATCCAGGAGATCGATCCGACCGTGAAGATCTGGCCAGGCCACGGGAGGGACCAAGAGCCTGCGGAAAAAGCCATCTTGTTCGACAAGGAAACAACACGCAAGCCCCTACTTGGCACGCCAACTATCGACAGAATATCGTCGGCAGTCCTCCGAGGGGTATCCCACGAAGGTAGTTTGATCGGCAGAGGAGCGTGAGATCAAGAACAAGAAGGCAACAGAGACACACGAGTTAGACAGGTTTAGGCCGTCAGTATGACGTAATACCCTACTCCTATGGTCTGTTGGTTTGTATTAGCTATCGTATGATATTGCGTGAGTTTGGAAGGGGTCCCTGCCCGCCTTATATAGTCCGGGGAGCAGGGTTACAAGTTAGTTAGATATGAGAGATAACTGAAAAATAATAACTGATTACAGGAATCTTAGAATCATATATATCCTAATAGATCTCGTAGTATCTTCAGGATATCCTCTAGATGTCTTGTGGAAGGCACCAACCAGAGTTGTGCCCCGCAAGCCTTCGTCTTGTGGGCTAGGCCACCCCTGAGGGCGTAGCCCATGTGGTCTGCCGTGGGTATCCAGGTCATACCCCCCACACTCAGGCCCTTTTTTCATACCGATATGGAAGTCCTTGAAAACTTCCACATCATTAACATCTTCATTAGGTGTGCCATGTTGTTCAAGTCCTAAAACATCATGTTGTTCATCAAGTCCTTGATCATGTTTAGCGGCCTTCCTCTTATTCTCCCTTTGTTTATATTGCACATGAGTTTTTGTTTATATCTATACAATGTCAAGAGTAACAATAAAACACAACTATTACTTACAAATATTTGTAGCTGGACAACATAGGAGTGAGATCCTATACACTGGTGGTACTTCACTTTTGCACGGTTTTGCTTATTCGTCTCAGATGTTTTCTATAACTTCATTTGTGTTAGACTTCATAACAAGTAGACCATAGCAAGACTAGACAAAAAATCGATGGGTTCACACACACCTTGTTCTTAGCACTAGGCCAAATCTCGACAAGTTCACACCATTTTGCATCAGTGATGGACGGGACATGAGAGGTCATACGGATTTGATCAGCAGGGACACCATTGAAGAAGGTTTGCTTCAACCTATAGCGTGTCTACCATACCCTAGACTGCAATACATTCTAGCAAGCTTCTTGTGTTGGTCGATGAGCCTTGTTAATGTTTAGCCTTGACTACACGCAGTAGTGTGAATGAAAAGTAAATCCGTTAAAGTTGCTCAAAGCAGAGTTGAATGTCAAGAGGGGATACCCATACATACAGTTAGCCTCTCCATAACTTTTTTGTAATGGACGACACCAGAGGGCTTCTTGTAATGTTTCCAATGTGTCAAAATTGGTACTTGATGCATGACTAATACACCTACTCTGAGGCAAACTTGGCAGCTTGCACTGGATAATGTGGCTTTCTGTTTTCCTCGGCAATAGAGATGGGCATCCTCAATCCTCCTAGTGATTTGCATATTTTGTCAAGCAAAATTCCACGAGTTCTAGACCTCGGCTTCCTCGCTCTGCTTGGTAATGGTACTACAAAGTTTTCATACATTCAGATTGTTAGAAAAATAATATGGATATCAAATAGCTAGTGCAAATTAATTATTTTGATAGACATCTGTAAGGTAATATCAATCTAGTCAACTTTTATTGCTCCGCGGGTGGGGGAGACGGGAGTTTGCTCACAGGGCTCCTCTTTGGCATGGCTATCATCATATGGTCGTGGGCAGTCTCTCACTAGGGTAGGTAGGGTGACGTCCTAACAAATGTCTCCAGTCAATTCATGAACTTTGAATTCATCCCTGGGTTCAGGTGTCCGTGGTGATGGAGAATTATGTTCACCTACTGCTGATACCTCCACTCTTTTGCCAGTGGAAGTCCTCCGAGTACAAACTCCATGATCAAACTCTCCTGGTCATGTTGAATTCACTTGCTTGGAGTGCCTTCACCAAGGACTCATGGTAGCGCTGCCTTTTGTCCTGCTGGCACTGTAGCTTCTTCGACTCAAACACTAAAATTGGAGATACAAACTTAAGCAGCAAGCATATACAAATTGCATTATCCAAACAGTAAAGCATTGCATTGCTACCTACACCCCTTTGAACTAAATACAAGATAGAACAAGCACCTCAGTTGCTAGGGGTACTGGCTAATGTTCTAAATCTAGATATATTTCATCTATATCATCAAATCCCTTAACTACCTCCCCTGGTTCAAGGATATATTCCAAATGTTCAACGTATCTACCCTTTGTGCTTGACTTTTTTGCCTTTGGAGACACAAGTTTTGGGCCCACACGTATTACAAGTTCTTCCATCTTTCTAGATTACAAAGACATTTATTAACTAAAGCTTCTATGGAATATCAACACAACAAAGCAAGAGTATGCAAATAAGTGCCTAACTGGTAACTATAGCTTATACGGAAGTCATTAATCCAATAAAGCACATGTCAGCTACACTCAACTATAGAAAATATGTAACCCCATCGCTATCTACATATCCTTTGTCCAGCCACTATAGTAGAGCACACATCATAAAAGGAATTTGGGTACCTCTTCCTCCGTGTCCGTGTTTAGATCCAGTCATGTCATCATGGTCATGGAGCTGGTGCGGCCGGCGTTGACGAAGGGGTACCAAATCTGGCTCCGGCTAGGGTTTAGATCCAGTCGATCATGGTAGATGCTGAGGTAGGAGATCCAGATATGGCTTGTGCCATCATCGAGGCAGTCCTTCCGCCATCAGCTACCCTACTATCGATGAATCAAAGGGGATCTATGTGGGGGGTACGACCCTGGATACCCATGGCAGACCACATGGGTTGCGCCCCTAGGGGTGTCCTAGCCCACAAGATGAAGCCTTGTGGGGCACGATGCTACTCGGCATCTCCTACAAGGCACCGGGAAGATATCCTGAAGATACTATGAGATCTGTTAGGATACGTATGATCCCATGATTCCTGTAATCTATTATTAATTTCAACTTATCTCCTAGATCTAACCGACTTGTAACCCTACCTCCCGGACTGTATCAGGCGGGCAGGGACACCCTCCAAACACACGCAATATCATGCGATAGCCAATACAATCCAACAGACCATAGGAGTAAGGTATTATGTCATACTGATGGCTTCAACCTATCTAACTCGTGTGTCTCTGTTGCCTTCTTGTTATCGAGTACACACATCTCTGTCGATCAATCTACCTTTGTGGGGTACCCCTCAGAGGACTACCGACGATATTCTATCGATAGTTGGCGCGCCAGGTAGGGGTGTTCGTGATGTTTCCATGTCGAACAAGATGATACATTCTGCAAGCACTTCGTCCCTCCCATAGCCAGGCTAGATCTTCATGGTCAGATTGATCTCGTGGATCTTCAACGCTGACGGAGTCAGAGAGCTCATCGAGCTAGTGCAGATCAATACTATGCCAATCACCCCAACACCTATGACAGCAGATCCGATCTTAGAACCGCCTCTGAGGTCATCTTCGCCGACAACTCGCTGCATGCTCCCCCGCTACCATATGCGGCAATTAAACAATGATGATTTGAACGCATCCATCGTTCAGGTTGGCCAAAAGCTCGCCGACTGCCTCTCCATCGTGGAATCAGCTCTGACCACTCTAGCTCAGCGCCGACTACCCTCTGGTTTAGATCTATCAGAGTAAACTCCAAGGGTTATGGCCCTACCCTTTGGGCTCACCAATGTCGCCACCACTTATCAAGATGCCCTATGGGGCAAATTCACCAACCAAGTTGGAGATGTCCATGCTCTCGTCGACCGGATCACTGACCAGCTCCCGCCAGCTGTCAACATGCTACACATCGGCCGACGCCCCGACGCATCCCTCCAAACCATCCTAGAGGAGAATCTAGACTCTGAGTCCTAGGGTTCTACAGAGACAGTCGCCGAAACCACCACCAAGCAACCTCCCTTCCCTCCCTTTTGTGGAGGCGCAATCTTCAACGTCAGCATCGACAACCCTTAGTGGGAAGGGGAGACTGAGGAGGACCGCGCCGCCCGCATCAATAGGAATGCCAATCATGCTCAGCGTCGAGTAAACAAGGTTGCCCTTTTGCTAGCTGAGGCTCAGCTCGACTCGCAAGTTAGGCCATGACAACTCCAACGCAACCTCGATGATGAATTTGTCCATGTTGATGGCCACGACATCTACAAGACCCCAAGTGCCAACTTGGCCGTGGCCGCCAATGAGCTCGCTCGGCTCCTGCAAACACCAGAGGTCGCTAGGGTTGCCACCATGCTTAAAGCAGTGCACTGCCAAGTCAACAACATCCACCAGGATCAGAGACCTTCATACTCCATGAGCTTGATTTGTCGATCAATAGCGCCAAGATCCAATCGCCACCCTAGCCAATGTCATTTCACCAACTAGCACCGCAACGATGGACAACCCCTCTAGGTGGGAGCTAGGAGCAACCACATCTAACACCCTCGCTAGCATGACTAGGAGGTCGACCAAGACGTATGAGCGCACCTCAACAATCTTCGAGACTCGCGACGATGTATCAACAAGCGCCGTTTTGGTCACCATCAAGAAGAAGTATGCCATCACTAAGAATATCCGAACTCAGCCCTCCAGCCACTCAACGTCGGCAATGCCATAGATCATGACAGCGACAATCCTGAAGGCCCCCCTACATTGATGAGGGAACTCCGAACACTCCAGTGGCCCTGTAGTTTCAAAATCACTAGGGTTGAGCCCTATGAGGGACGGATGAACCCCACATAGTGGCTACAGGCCTATGCCACTATTGTGCGCGCCATCAGGGGAGATACTAGCGTCATGGCAAACTATCTCCCCATCATGCTCTCACCAACTACGATGAATTGGTTCATAAGCCTCGCCTCGGACAACATCAGATCCTGGGAAGAGTTGAAGAAGGTCTTCACCGACAACTACATGACTATGTGTACTCAACCAGGCAACAAGCATGATCTGAACCGCATCTATCAGAAGCCATCTGAGCTCCTCCGTAGCTACATCAGATGCTTTTCCGAGATGAGGAATTCTATTCCCAACATAACGGAAGCTGAGGACATCACTGTCTTCGTCTGAGGACTCCATCAGCACGACCTCCGCTCCAAGTTTAAACGCAAGCCGCCCACGGGGATTGGCGAGATGATTACGACCGCCAACCAGTACGCCGACGCCGAAGAAGCTGAGGTACGCTTCAACAAGGATGCGGGCACTCACCGCCCAACTCGCCACAGCAATGAGTGTCCCGATGACCGATGCCACAATGTCCACCACTACGATGACTGCAGTCAGCATCGGGATAGTGGCCGTGATCGGCCAGAAGGGTCCAAATCTGGTCAATATCACCACCGTCGACCAGACCACATCGTCGCCGCCGTTGATGAACCTCATGCCAAGTGCAACTACGACAAACAGTACAAGAAGATTCTTGAAGGCCCGTGCCATCTCCACAAAAATGCCAAGCCTAAGATGAAGGACTGCCTTGGCTTGGCTAAGGAGTTCCAGTCCAAAAACCCAGACGATGACAACAACGACAGAGCCAGAGGCCGCCGACCACCTAGGGCAACAACAATGCCTTCCAGGATCACGACAAGGTGGTCGCCACCATCTTTAGAGGCCTCACCACCACCAAAAATAGAAGAGATCGGAAGCTCACCACTCGCCGGATGCTCACCGTCATGCGGAAGACGCCATCGCCAACCCTAGCTATCACCCCTGGTCTAAGGTCCCCATCACCTTTAGTAGGGCCGATCAGTGGACAGACATCCCTTGCATAGGGTGCTTCCCCCTTGTCCTTGACACAACCATCTAGAAAGTGTTTTTTCAGAAAAGTGCTCGTCGACGGTGGAAGTGCCCTAAACCTCCTCTTCGCTGGAGCCCTAAAGAAGCTGGGCCTCGGGATCGGAGACCTCACACCCTCTGACTCCTCCTTCTGGGGTGTGGTACCTGGTAGGGCATCCAAACTGCTTAGAGAGATCACCCTCCTAGGACAGTTTAGCATGGTCAGCAACTACCGCGTCGAGCACATAAACTTCTACGTTGCTGACTTCAACACCGCCTACTACACCATACTTGTTTGGCCAGCTCTAGCCAAGTTCATGGCCATACCGCACTATGCCTATCTAGTGCTGAAGATGCCTTCGCCTGCAGGAGTCCTGGCCCTACGGGCCAACCTCTCCATCGCCTACGCCTGCGAGACAGAGAGTCTCGCTCTCGCCGAAGCCACCGACCTCTACATCCAGATGGCCAACGTGGTCACCGATGGAAGACGATGCACGCCAATGACCTGGAGATCCCAGCGCTGGAGCATCCGCATGCCTTCACCAAGTCAAAAGAAACCAAGGAGGTCAGTCTCAGCCTCAACGACCCCTCCAAGACCGTGAAGATTGGGGCTCACCTCGACCCCAAATAGGAAAGCATGCTTGTCTCCTTCCTATGTGCCAACACCGACATGTTTGCTTGTAAACCTACAGACATGCCGAGGGTACCATAGGAGAAGATCAAGCACTCCTTGAATGTCTCGATGACCGCCAAGCCGATCAAGCAAAAACTCTGACGATTCGCGCTAGACAAGAAGGAGGCTATTAGGGTAGAAATAAAATGGCTCCTAGCTACCAGATTTATAAAAGAAGTGTATCATCCTAAGTGGTTAGCAAACCCTGTTCTTGATCAAAAAAAGAATAAAGAATGGACAATGTGTGTTGATTACAATGATCTCAACAAACACTGCCCTAAAGACCCCTTCGGTCTACCTTAGATAGATGAGGTTGTAGACTCCATGACCGGCTACAAACTGCTCTCCTTCCTCGATTGTTACTTTGGCTATCACCAGATTTCCCTCAAGGAAGACGACCAGATCAAGACATCATTCATCACACCTTTTGGTGCATACTGCTATACAACCATGTCCTTCGGACTCAAGAACACCGGGGCAACCTACCAAAGGGCCATCCAAATGTGCCTTGATCAACAAATAGGCCACAATGTCGAAGCTTATATCGACGACATGGTTGTCAAGTCCAAGGCTACCAACAATATTATCACCGACCTTGAGGAAACGTTCGCCAACCTGAAAAGGTACAACTGGAAGTTGAACCCTTCAAAGTGCATCTTTGGAGTTCCATCCGGCATACTCCTGAGCTACATCGTCAGCGCCCGCGGCATCGAACCCAACCTCGACAAGGTCTCTGCCATCACCAACATGAAACGACTATGGCAGAACCGCCTAATCTAATGCCTCTCAGGAGTGCTCGTCTTCTATTAGACACTAAGCACTCAAGGGAGGACACCAAATTACACGGTCCCGTCGGGCACAACCCAAGGGAAACCTAAAATCCACATTTTTCCATCAGGATCACAAATGAGAGAATAAAGCTTACATCATTCTTAACCATTTCTTACATCACTTTTATAATTTTTATAATTTTTCTATGATTTACTATGAATTTTACAAGTTTACCCAGGCGCGGCACAATTGCATAGCGGCCCCTGTACTTTCCTTAAATCAACCCATAGTACGTTAGTCACTATTCATGTGAGTCACTAATTTTTGCATTGAGAACCCTGGGAAGATTCTCTAATTCGATTTTCTCACCTGCTCTCTCCTCCCAAAAGCAGAGCACGGGGCGAATGCACCGGCCGGCGACGGCGGCAACGGCGCTGTGGAGTCGGGGAAGGCACAACAGCGGCAAACAACCGGCAGCAGGGCAGCGGTAGACCAACCCGCAACCATAGGTGCCCACAGTATGGGGGAAGGTGGCCCACAGCAGCGGGGCAACTCGCGGTGGCGACGCTGCAAGGCGACCAGACGCAGTTGCTACAGGAGAGGTGGTACGCCAGCCAGCGGAGACGGTGGGGAGGCGTGTGGGGCACCGGTGGACCCAGCCGCACACGGTCATCAAAGACAAGGCCCGAGGTGGCCCACGGCACATCGGTAAAGGTGAAGCAGAGCCATGCGTGGACAACAGCGAGACGGCCTGGCGCAGCGACAGCAGCGGACCTAGCCGAGCTTGGCACGGGCACGCTGGGGGTCTTGCGCACGCTCGCGATGGAGGCAGGGTGATGGCGGGTGCAGGAGGCGTGGTGTGGCGGAGGTGGAGTGGCGAAGAAGCAGGCGCTGGAGGGAAGCATCGTGGAGCAGCCAGCTCGACGCGAATGGACTGGCTGATGAGCAGGGGAAGAGCAGGAGCTGGGACGCCTCTAGTACGGAACCCAGGGTAATGTGGCGTGTTCGCGCGCAGTGGCCTAGTGACAACGGGGAAGGCGCAGTGTGCAAGAGGCAGTGGCCATGGGGATTCACGTGCTCGTACACGGTGGCCAAGCAGCGGGGAAGGGAGGGACGGGTGCTGCGGGACCACGGGCGTGTGATGGACATGATGAGGACATGACACCCATGCATATGACCATGTTTGGCACGTGGTATGGAGGGGTAGGAGGCCAGCAAGGGTGTCCAAGTCAAGAAGGAGGTCTGAGGCTAATTCGGTTCGAGTCCCCGAGGTGGAGGCTCAAAGCAACTCAAGTTCGAGTCTGCCTCGGCCTCTAGGATCAGTCTACCTTAAACTGGTCACCTAGGACACATCTGGACTCCGTTTTTGACAATCCACCTATGGTTGGAAAGCTAATTTGATAAGGAAGCCAATCCAAGTGGTTTCACATCAAAAGACCTTCAGAATCAACAGGAATCATCGAAACAAGTTAGCGTCCAGAATCTATCAGGGTGCTGCGACACCATTTTTTGGTCCGTTGGACCATGTATCGTGTTTGGGCCCATTAGGGGGCGCGTCCAGGGGGAGTGACGCCCAAAACTCTATAAATAGCAGCCGTCGCTTTCCTTAGGGTTTGTGTTTTGTTTAGTTCTTGATTTCCTTGTGAAACAGACATTGTTTTGCTGCAACTATGACGCCAAGGCTGCTTGCTGTGAACCAGGGCCCCAATTCTTGATCTTGTTCACTTGTGGCGATTAGTCCTTTCAAATAAAGACTTGAACTCTTTCTTATTATCATAAGCCTCATATTTATTTGCAATTTCAGATTGCGTTTATCTCGTTCTTGCTTGTGTTCTCGATTCGCTTGCAGGAAAGCCTTCTCGACGAGGTCAATCGCGTTCGCGTGGTTGATAACCGACGGAGCAGTGGTGTAACAGTTGCGGGGGTCCGAATCAGTCTTGGTTTGAAGCCTAGATCATGAACATCGAGTCTCCACCAATCGACGCTATCATACCTTTCAGAAGATCGGGCCTAGTCCACATCAGGACGGTAGTGGCCTAGAGCGGACCGGGTGGGGCGATGCTTGAGAGAGGGGAAAGGGAAGAGACAACAGCGGTCGGTGACGGCTGAGGCCCCAGCGGTGCAGTAGAGCGGATGGAGGCCAGGAAAAGCAAACATGTGAAAGGGAGAGCGAGGAGCCGTGCGGTTCATCATCAATTTCATAGGCACGATGTGGGATAGAACCACGTGCAGGCGAGGTGACGCAACGAGCAAGCAGCCAGCGTAGCCAGGCCAGAAAGACCGACGTACGTGCATGCGTTACATGTGGCCACAACCCTAGCGGATGCTTAGCTCGGTAGAGCAAGTGGAGATAGGGGTGGACAGGGCTGGGCAGCATGGCAAGAGCATTTAATACCGACTCCGTCGATAGGGGCAAACAAACAAACCCTCATACACGGCAACAGGGAGAGCAGCGGCATCATGACAAGGTCATTAGTTCGACGAGACAATGGAGGCAGTGGCTACACGGAGGGAGGCAAGGACAGGACCGAGGTAGTAGAAAAATAGAGGGAGGGGGAGCAGTGCGAGGCTCGGCTGAGTCAGACAGAGGCAATCAAGGCAGAGAGAGAAGCAAAAGCATAGGCCGGGGGAGCATGGATGCGGATGGATGAGGAGACTTTGCAATGCAAGGCGAGTACGCTGCACGCCACACTAGGAAAAGTAAATGAAGCTGCTACGGTATCTCTCGTCTATTATGTGCTTTCACACTAATCACGTTGAATTTAAGAGGCGGCCAGACGGCAGCTATCGCGGGTACATGACCAGTTATCATAGGGACGAAAACGAGTCTATACGTAAAAACATGTCCCTAGACCAAAGCTTTTCCACTGAGCGTGCTTATCAAAGTAGACACATGAGCATATATATATATAGACCTATAAATATTTCTATAGGTTTACTAATTTTGACAATTAGCAACATTTAGGCACAAGGAGATTTTCAACAAGTTTGAATTTAAATTAGATTCAAAAGCTATATATATATATCGTTCAATTTATTCATGGATTTTATTTTATTTATATAAGTTGCTTTTCATGCTTAATCTAATAGAATAAACCGTTCGCTATCTATTGGCTAGAATTGTCATTCGACATTCCTGAATATCTTTACGCACTGAGTAATTTGACTTGGGCGTTGATTTGAGGCCACAAAATTAAGTCACACAGCTTATCACATCAAGTACATTTTAAATAAAAAATCTGAGAAACTCGTTTTGAAAATTTTACTTAGGCCTAAATCTCGGTGCTAAACGAGCTCGTAACACCAGAGGTGTTACAACCAACCGCCCTAAAAAGAATCTCATCCCGAGATTCCAAGCAAGGATCGAAAAGGGGGGAAAACACGATTAGATTTCATAGATCAGGGATTACACGAAAGATTACACGACTTCGAATGCTAAACTACACAGGGATTTAGGGATACATGGTTAAGAGCAACCTGATGCAACCGAGACTTAATACAAAAGGCAAGATAGATGAGGACAATGGAGATACAACAGGAAAATGATTATCCAAATCATGACATAGGTCCAACAGATCCAAAAACAGGAGATTGAGAAGTAAAACATCGTGAACCCTAAAATCGAACTATCCAAAGGAAACTTGAACTTCTTTGACAAACCAGATCCTTCTTCTCAGATTACACCATCACCTCGGACTGACGAATCTTGCTTCACAATGGCGACTGGATCTCATAACTCTGCGTCATGTTTGAAGGGATGGGGATGAAGAAGAAGAGCAAGGACCAAGGGTATCTTATAGTGGTGAACAGAGGTGGAACACAACACACCGGAAGTGGAGAGGGCGTGGATGGAATACACAGACGGTTCATGCTGTGGGGATAAACACGACCATGGTGCGCTCCCTACACAAGCGAGTGAATGGGAAATAAAGGAGATGAGATAAGAGGGTGCGCTCGACTACGGAGGCATGAGGGCGGTTGTGTCCCCAAAAGAAGAAAGAAGGGAGGGGGAGGGGGTCTAGTACGGGGGATGAGGGTGCGGGGTAGAGAGCTGACCGGATGCCAGAGAAAAGGAAAAAGCACACAATGCATAAGGACAGCGAGTGCGGCACGAGGCTGCGGCCATGCGAGAACAGGGAGCTAAAGGGCCCGACATAGATGGCATTCGTAGGGCACGCAGTGAAATAACTTGGCATATAAAGTGCGATCAACTAAACACAGGGCTTGGGACATGATGTCCACTCAAGCTTTTCTAAGCACTCCCTACTACCCAAGACTAACTTTCCCTACTACTCTTCTTTTTCTTTCCCTTCCTTGACCACATCCGTCTTTCATGCAGACTAAGACCATATCGTACATTCTTCCTCCAAAACCACCTCCTCTTGTTTATTCTGAGAGAACACTATTTCATCAACCCGTTGTGGATTTCTCATTTGAATACCTGAATATTTCCAAGGAGAATATCTTGTAGCAAAATGGTACGGCGTTGTAACTTGGTAAAGGTACTTGGTCAACAACCTCGATACCAGCGCATGCCAAGTAGCGTCGCCCTATGGCAGTTGTTCCACAGGGAGCCCTCAGTTTCGTCATGTGTAACACCCTAAAAGTTTGCCTCTTTTGAAATAGAGTTAAAAGAATTTAAGTTGGAATTTTTGTGCACATGAAATATAGGAAAATAAAAATTTTCATTAATTTAAAATTCATCATAAGCTAGCAACATGTTTGATGCATACATGCCATTGTATTTTATTGTATTGGTTGAGTGGTTTTAATTGAAAAGTCAAAATGGTTAAAATGCTTTTGAAATGAAATTGAAAATGGCTTTGAAATAAAAGAAAAGAAAGAAAAGAAAATTAGAAAATAAAAGTATTTTTAAAGTTGTAAAGTTTATCTTGGAAAGCCTAACAAAATTGTCCATTTTTATTTGAATAGGAAGTATATTTGAAACTATACTTAAATTTGATTTGATTTTGGCTTAGTTTTGAGAACTAGAATTGGAAAAGAAATTCATTTTGAAAAATCTCCCTTCCTTCCTTTTCAGCCCAACCCCAGGAACCGGCCCGGCCTTCTTTTCCTTCCCTTCCTGGTTTCAGCCAGCTCGACGGCCCTTTTTCCTTCCTCCTCTTCCCGGCCTTGGCCCACTACTCGTGGCCTCATGCGCTGTCGCCCCGCACGCCTCCCCTCTTCCCTTTTCTCCCACGCAACGGCCCACTGCTCAGCGCCCCGGCCCGCTCGGTCAGACGCCGCATGCGCTTCGCCCTCACTGCGCTGTTGGCCCGCTCGTCAGCGTGCACCCACACGCATTTTCCTTCTCCCCGCTGCGACGCTGGCCCCGCCTGTTAGCCGCCCGCACACCCATCGTCCCCTTCCTTCCCCTTCCTTTTCTTTCCCCTGTTTCTTTCCTTCCTCCGCCCTGATGATGGTGCACGCCAAGATGGCAAGTCGCCGGCGCCCGCACCTGCATGGAAAGCACCGTAATCACTGCGCCCCACTCCCTACCGTCTACGCAGCGCCTCTCCCCACCTATAAAACCCGAGCTTGACCCCCTTCTTCTCCCTTTTCCCCTTCACGCTTGAGCTCGCCACTGCCGTTGTAGCCCCGTTGCTCCGGTGCCTAACCGCCATCGTCGACGTGTCCCGAAACTCCACCGTTTTCCTCCGCGCCCATAGGTACCACTATTTCTTGATGTTGGTCATAGATTAATCGGATTCGCCCTCAACCGCATTCTCCTCTCTCTCTAGCCATCACCGCCGCCGTCGACCCGCCCCCTCAAGGCCCTCCTGGATGTCGCGACCACTGCCGTTGGACTTGCGGTGAGCTTCTTCACCTCCCCGTGCCTCCATTTTGTTGAACGACGCCCTAGAATGCCATATCGGCAAGCACTGATGCCGCCAACAATGGTGCCGCCACGGAACGCCACCCTGACATGACCCCCATCCCCGTTTCGGTACCCTAGCGAGTTTGTGATAGCCTGTAGATCATTTTCGTGAGTTTGATTTCGATTGGGATGGCCGGAATCACCATCCCGGCGTCCACCGCCGTGCTGCCTCACCGCTGGCAATGGAGAGCCGCTGGAGCCACTGTGCAGCCGCTAGGAATCACCCGCACACTCACCTGCGCCATCAGATCTGGATTGAGCAGTCCGGATTAGATACCCCTTCGGGGTTAAGTGGCCGGTCTACCATGGACCGTGGACTCGGTCCACTGCGTCGAGTCAGCGCTCGCCCACGCACACGTGGCACACCGTGCCAATAGCGTGCTGCCATGTGGCTGCCCGGTCAGCAGCACGGTCACCCAGCGGTCAATCCACGCCATTTTGCAGAATAACCCTCCTGTTTTCTTTGAATCAACCCGCAATCCAAATTAGTTCAAAGTAATTTCTTTTAGGTCATGTTTTCTTCTGTTTTAGACCCTACGTTTTCCAAAAACAGTACCCACAGTCCAGCAGCCATGTAATTTAATATTTTAATTGTTTTAATTCAAAAATGAGTTCAAGTTATTTATAAAAATGCTACTGAACCTTATTTCATGCGTAACTTTTACGTTTTAAGTCTGATTTGACCCGTTCGAATTGCGTTAGGACCGTATTTATGTTTTCTACATGTTTATGCAACTGTTAGGCATGTTTTCAATATCTAAAATTTATGGGTAGATTTAATCTATTATTTAACTATAGAAAAACTTGTTTAAAACATAACTTATTCATTTTAACTCCGAGATAGTCTGTTCAAGTTGCGTTAGATTCGTAGCGACAAGATCTTCGCGTTAGTAATAGTGTTTACTATATTGTTATTTCTGAAATAACATGTTTTAAATCATATCTTGATTAATGATTATGCAACTAGTTTTATACACAAAATATGATTTGTTTTACTTTTGTTTTATAATTTAAATCTAAAATTGACTTAATTTAATCTATATTATTTATAAATATCTTTTATATATGAATTCATATAGTTAACATAAATGAAGCCTATAGTTTTCTTTTCCACACATTAAGCAAATCTCTCGGTAGTTGTAACTTTTCAACTGTAGCTTCGATTAGCGTGCCTCTCGCAACTGTGTGTTCGTAGTGATGCGTAGAATCGTATTTCAATCTCTCTTACTTATTTTTCTATGATTGGTGTACTGTTCTAATATAGATGCAATTGTATGCTATGCATGTATGTGTATGGATGTTTGTGTGGTGTTCTACGATTACGTCCAGTCGGTGAGATACACGTGGTGATCCAAGAAGAAGAAGAAGGACGTTGAAGATTAAAGCTTACTGAAGGATTAGTGTGTAAGGCAAGTATAGCATGGGACCATCCTTATTACCTATTCACATTTAATCACTTAATTCATGTTGCATGTGTCTACTAATGGAGATGGGGATCCCGATCTTCCGTCAGGTGATGGTAACTATCGTTGTGGCTAAGAATGACACACCGATCCGGCTTTAGATCGAAAGATCGAACCCTACAATCTTAGCACCACAGCTCTTCTGGTTATCAACCAAGTCACGGACCAGGTTGACCTCGCCAAGAAGGCTAATCCCTGCCTGCGCAACAAAGAACACAAGCAAGAACAAGAAAGAACGCAACCAAATTACAGATGAATGATTATCTCACGAAGTTGGGGTCTCACAAACTGATGAACAGCGAAACTGTTCTTGATAGAATAATCTAAGCAAAACCCAAACCCTAATGGAGGGGCGGCAGCTGTTTATGAAGATTCTAGGGTCGTGCAAGACCCCTGGACGCGCCCCTAATGGGCCCAAACTCGATACATGGTCCAACGGACCAAACGACGGTGTCGCAGCACCCTGGTAGATTCTGGATGCTGACTTGTTTTGACGATTCCCATTGATTCCTAATAGCTTTTGACATGAAACCACTTGGATTGGCTTCCTTATCAAATTATCTTTCCATACATATGTGGATCATCAAAAACGGAGTCTGGATGCGTCCTGGGTGACCAGTTTAAGGCAGACTAGTCCTGGAGGCCGAGGTAGACTTGAATTCTTGTTGGACTGGGCCTCCGGCTTGTGTTGGACGTCCTTGCTGGTCATCATCACCTCCACCACTCCCTCTAAGTCCTTCATGACCCTCTCCAATGTTCCTAAGCAAGATAACATCATTAGGTAGTAGTCTATTCTCAAAAGTATGAAAAGTATCGCTTAAGAACGAGCTCACCTCTAAATTGAGTTGTCGCTTTCGAGCCCGGGTCATTGGACCATGCATGACGGTTGGAGGATCAGCGGGTACCTCTGAAGAAGTGATGTCCTCATCATCCTCCCCCTCTTGAATTGGAGTCGTCCTCGACTCAAGCTCATCTTCTTCTCCCAAATAAGGTTTCAAATCTGCAATGTTAAAGGTGGGACTAACCCCGAACTCGGGTGGCAATTCAAGTTTGTAGGCATTATTATTTATTTTCTCAATGATCCTATAAGGATCAGCTGCTCTTGGCATTAATTTAGACTTACGCAGCTCAGGAAATCTATCTTTTCTCAAATGTAACCAAACCAAATCACCCGGTTCAAGTTTAATCTCTTTTCTACCTTTGCTACCAGCAATTCTGTACTTTTCATTCATTCTTTCAATATTTGCTTTAGTTGTTTTGTGCAACTTACGAATAAAATCAACACGCCCTCTAGCATCACTATGTATTCTCTTAGTGGTAGGTAAAGGCAAAAGATCAATAGGAGCACGGGGGTTAAAACCATACACTACCTGAAAAGGACTTACCTTGGTGGTGGAATGTTCCGCCCTGTTATATGCAAACTCCACATGCGGCAAACACTCTTCCCACATCTTCAAATTGCGCTTCAAAATGGCTCTCAACATGGTGGACAATGTTCGATTCACAACCTCAGTTTGCCCATCAGTTTGGGGATGACATGTTGTAGAAAACAGCTGCTTGGTCCCCAATTTATTCCACAATGTGCGCAAAAAATAACTCAAGAATTTTGCATCGCGATCTGAAACAATAGTAGAAGGCATACCATGCAAGCGAACGATTTCTTGAAAGAAAAGGTCAGCAATATGAATAGCATCGTCGCTCTTATGACAAGGAATAAAATGTGCCATCTTAGAAAAACGATCAACCACCACAAAAATACTATCCCTCCTCCTCTTAGTCCTTGGCAAATCCAATACAAACTCCATAGATATATCAGCCCAAGGAGTAGAAGGAATAGGAAGATGCATATACAAACCATGTGGGTTCAACCGCGACTTAGCTTTTTGACATGTGGTGCACCGAGCCACGTATCGCTCCACATCACGCTTCATCCTAGGCCAAAAGAAGTGTGTGGAAAGCACCTTCTCCGTCTTCTTGGCACCAAAATGTCCCATCAATCAGCCTCCATGTGCCTCCTGCAACAACAAAAGACGAACGGAACCAACTGGAATGCATAGGCGGTTACCTCTAAACAAAAACCCATCATTGATCATAAACTTATTCCATGTACGTCCCTCTCTACAATTAAGCAACACATCCTTAAAATTAGGATCAAGCGCATATTGTTCTTTTATTAATTGAAGACCAAAAATCTAATAATCAAGTTGGGACAGCAATGTATATCTTCTAGACAAAGCATCAGCAATCACATTATCCTTCCCTTTCTTATGTTTGATAATATAAGGAAAAGATTCAATAAATTCAACCCATTTAGCATGCCTACGATTCAGATTATTTTGAGAGCGAAGATACTTAAGCGATTCAAGATCAGAATGAATAACAAATTCTTTAGGCCACAAATAATGACGCCACGTCTCTAAAGAACGAACAAGTGCATACAATTCTTTATCATACGTGGAATAATTAAGAACATGACCATGCAATTTTTCACTAAAGTAAGCAACAAGTTTACCATCTTGCATCAAAACACCACCAATGCCAACTCCACTAGCATCACATTCTAGCTCAAAAGTCTTACCAAAATTTGGAAGTTGCAGCAACGGTGCTGTAACACCCAAAATTTCAGCCTTTTTAAAATAAGTAAATTTGATTCAATTATGTTATTAAGTGTGCATTTCAAATATAGGAAATTAATAATTTTTGGGAAATTAAAATCAAATATAAGGAATAGAAACATGTTGGTGCATACATGTTGCTGCATATTTATTTATGTGATGATTGGTCTTGATTTAAAGTTTAAATGAATTAAAAATCTATTTGAAAATGCTTTTGGAAATTTTGTTTAGAAAATAAAAAGAAAAAGGTTTCTTCATTTCTCTCCCCTCTTCTTTTTCATTTCGGCCCATGGCCTTTCTCCCTCCAGCTGGCCCTCCTTGCCTCCGCGTCAGCCCAGCCTAGCTCGGCCTCCCCCTGGCGCACCGCGCCGGCCCAGTTCCACCGGCCTAGCCGAGCCGAGAGGCCTTCCAGCAACCGCCGCGCCTCCTCCTCCCCTCTTCAGCCACTGACCACCTGGCCCTGCCTGTCAGCTCCTCCCCGTTCCTCCCGCGCGACCCGCAACCGCCCGCGCCTGGCGCAGCCGCAACCGCCGCGCACGTCCTCGATCGTGGGAGAGACACCCACGCCCTGGCCTCTACAAAACAAAGCCGACCCCCCACCGCGTGCCCCCCTGCTACCCTCCCTCCCTCCTTTGCTCTCGCTGTGCATGGAAGGCACAACCGCCACGACGCCGGTTCCGCCGTCTGCCCTCCGCTCGGAAGCAGCCGTCCCCGAGCCGCCTCCGCCCCGTTTGTCACCGCGGTGAGCTTCGCTGTGCTCCCCTTTTTCTCCCTATGCAGTTTATTTCGCGTTTCATGGCCCCTAGCGCACTATCCGCGAGCGCCGTTAACTTCCTTGCCGCCGGCCAAGGCGACCGCCGCCTCGGCCGCGTTCTCCGGCCACCTCTTTGGCCTTGGCGAGTTCCCCTGCTCCCGCTCTCTCTCCCGGTGCCCTCGGTTCTCCGAACCGTGGGCCCTAGCCCCTGTACTGCGTGCTCCAGCGACCTCTACACCGCCGGCAATGGCGCCTTGCCGCTGGGAACACTGTTCCGGCCGGCCACCCCTTCGTCTCTCTCCCCAGATCTATTTCTGGCCGTTCATTTCAAATCCGACAGCCACCGTTGGCCGATACCCCTTCGTGGGTAGTTTTGCTAAAGAACCCCCCTGATTTCGCGTAATAGAACCCGCCGTCCTTAGCGCATTTCCCCGAGTATGCTTTCTCATTTTCAAAGCGTAAAGTTTACTGTTTTAGTCTAAAATACGTTTTTAGTATTTACAGAAATGTCATTTATACTGTTTTGCTTATAAAATCGTCGTTTTAGCTCCAAATTAACCCGTTCCAATTGCGTTAGCTTCATAATTTCATAATCTATGCGCTAGTACCACTGTTAATCAAGTTTGTAGCTTTTAAATTTCATGGTTAGATTTAATTAAATATATTGCTATAGGAAATCCCGTTTAAATCAAAACTTTCGCATTTTAGCTCTGTTTTTCGTGAACTTCACGTTGATGTGATCGTAGCGAGACGTAGATTATTTTCACAAACGTTTTATCTTGTTTTCTATACTGTTGGTGTATTGTTCTAATTATAGGAATGTTTGCTTTGCATGAATGCCTTTGGAATGTTGTATGTGCCGTGTTGGTCGCGTTCAGACGGTGAGGAGAATGTTGGAGACCAAGAATTCTTCGATGGCCAGCAGGACCAGCAAGAGTTTGTGAACCAAGGCAAGTATAGCATGGGCCTACCTTGATGTCCTATTCACTTTAATTATTTACTCATGTGCATGTGTCTAATTTTGATAACCATAAGGACATTCTAGACATTTGATGACTTGTTCCCTTGACACCTATGGGTTAATTGCATATGAGTAGATTGCTAGTGCTCTAACTGAACATGATCTACATGATGATGAATGGTTCTATGTAACTAAAAGTATAACATGATTTATAATAACTGATCCATAGGGCGAAGGTGCAAATGACTTTTGATCATGTTGCTCCCGGCCCTCCATAAGGACTTATCTATCGGCAAAAGCTGGGACTAACAGTGCAACCGGGAGAGTCATATGGTTCTGACTTTAGCTCAGTAATAGGACCTTTTCTAGCTTGTTAGAGGTTACCTTTATGGCGCAAAAGGGGCTTGCCACGTTGGGTATAGGGTTGCCTCTGTTCCTATGTGTATAGCCGCGATGGATATGTGCCATAGGAAAGGGGGGTTCCTACATCTGCCTACCGAGGAAACCTAGCAGCCCTAACTTGTTAGAGAAACCTATGAAATGGCTTCATAGTGTACCCTGCCCGCTCACCTTGGCAGTGACATGGGAGTAATTAACCCGGGCATGTGGGAATCATGACTCGCGGTGAATGTGCACCACCTCTACAGAGGGTAACAAACTATTATAACAGCCGTGCTCACGGTCATGAGCGGCCCAGAAAACTCACAGAGTAATTGGATACTCATTATGGTTCATATATGATGGTTTACAATGATAATATGATGCAAATAATTCTGATATCTGATTATGTGGGGTTAAATGGGAGCTTAAGCATAACTTGATTAAACTTGATAATAAAATATGGACTTACTAAAAGTGCTAACTGCAGTAAACCAGTGTCGTCGTTCTTGAGCTACATAACCCCATGTTATCTTGTTAAGTACGGATAGTACTTATGCTTGTTTAATTCTTTATTTGGACAAAAATCCCGGATGGGTAACAGATGACAACGGGTATGAGGAATTTCCTGAGGATTATTAGGCTTGTGGTCAACCAGTTGACCTTCCCTATGATGGTGTTCCACGTGAGAGAGTTACCTTTTATTTTCCGCTGTGATGTATAAGACTAAGTTATATTATGGTTCTTGATGTAAGAGACATCGTGATGATACTTTATGTAATTTGTCAGCTTGTGTGTGTGATTGATCCCTAGGCACACATGAGTTAGTGCATTCAATTTTTATCCTTAAAATTGAGTGTGACAAATTGGTATCAGAGCCGTGTTGACTGTAGGACGCAAGCCTAGTTAGAAAACGGTCGTTTTATCATCTTTGCTCCTCTGGTTTCTTGCTTACTGTCTTATTCTTGTTATTTTATTAAAACATTTATGCTTTTCATACCTTAATCTATTATATAAAATTGTTGATTCTAATTCTATCTCACTTTAAATCTATAGATGTCTCATAACCTGAAGACTGCCCGCCTCAGCACTGCTGGCTACCATGCCCTGTTCACTCCACGTGCTCCACAGGCGTAGAAGGAGATTGTGATCATCTCCGACGATGAGGAGATGGCTACACCGACACCTACACCTGCTCCTACTCCAGCTGTCGCACCGGTCTATCCTGTTGTAGCTACACCTGAGGAGTCATCAGCCACTTCACCTACACCTGCGCCATCCCCAGCTGTTCCTGTGGTGGATGAGGAGATAGGCTGGAAGTGCAAGTACTACTTCAAGCTAGCCCCAGAGACGGCCTACTACCACACCCTCCTCACCCATGTGCTGGACGACTACTACCCCGACCTACACGCCTCCATCAGCTACCACTGTGCAGAGTACCAGCATCCATTGGAGGCCACCTTCTGGAAGGTAGAGCTGGTGGTCACCACTTGGAACGACATCAAGAATGGACATGAGGTGGAGACTACCACCGTGCCACTGCTAGAAGGGCCCATGCCTTGGATGGCATGGAAGATGCAGCACATGACGCCTATATCTACTACCATGGTCATCGCTTTGAGGCCATGAGGGAGGATCATTTCAGGTTCCTTCCTCGCAATGATCATGAGGGTGTTTGGTAGGTCTTGGCTACCCCAGAGGGTGACCCAACTCTAGAAGCGACAGTGCAGCATGTCCATGCCATGCAGGGGGTGGACGAAGAGGTCAAGGGAGAACTGCGTGCATCCCAGAGGGCTAAGAGACGCCTCTAGAAGCAAGTGGATGAACTTCGAGCTCAACTTGGGCAGCCATCAATCTACAAGAAGAAGTGCCAGTCGTTCACCATGATTGGCACCGCTCCATAGGTGCTAGGTGCCTTGATTTAGATTACAACATCGTTAGTTCGTGTTTCATATTTAGTCTTGTTTGGTCTTGTGAACTTGGATGATTAGATGTTTTAATTTGTGAACTTGGTTGATTTGGAGTTTGGTTGTTTGCTGGAAGTTTGTGGGCATGTCCACAACTTCCTTAGATTGGAACCTTAAGTTTAGATGGAAATCTTAATGCAGATGGTTTGCTTTATCTTATCTCTGTTGTGCTGTTTTCTGGAGCAGTCTGTGTTCTTTATCTTGTGTCTCAAAATCTGGGCTGTCAAAAATTCTGAATTTTTTGTGGAGATAACTAGACTTCTGTATCTTTCAAATGTCTCTAGAATCACGTCAATAGCTGTTCAGGCTTGTGAGATCTAGCTGTCACAAGTTGTGGTTTCTACGCTGTCTGGAACCCAGAACAGATTCGGTTTAGCTCTACTTTTGACCATGTGTGTGTCAGAATCTGTAAAAGTGATCTAAATCACGGGCGGATCCAAGGCCCGGGCTGTAGCCCAAGGCGTGGCCCATTAAGTCTAGGAACAAGTTTCACAAAAAACACAAAAAAAAAGCCTTAGCAGCCCAATAGCCCCCCCTGGCATGAATGCAGCCCAACTAGTATTCTAGTTAGCCCTGGCCGCACGGCAAAGCACGCAGCACAGCGACCCTTGGCCTGATCGGCTTTTCACATTCGCGCCTCGCTCTGTGCAGCCTGCGCGATTTGACTCCCTCGGGAAGTCGCGATCGCGAGTCGGAGTCACGACCTGGCGACGTCGCCTGCCACCCGGTCGATCTTAGACTCCGCCATTCCGGCCTCCGCGATCTTCAGTGGGCAGCGGCACGTCGTCCACTGTCCACTCGGTCATCCTGCAGTCCTGCTCGGCTGTCCCTGTAGGAAGCACGCAGGTGAGAAGAGATCCAATATTCCCAGTTCCCATCCCTAATTCTTTCAAGTCTGTACTGTAGTCTGTAGAGTCAGGTGTCTAGAGGATGTTAATTGATAATTATTATTTCTTAATTCATATCCAATGTGTTTTAGGATGGAAAGATATTATGCTAAGAAAGATGCATCAAATAGTAATACAGGAAATAAAGAGACAGAGAGTCGGCTTGAACAGAAAAGACCAAGGATTGAACTTGATTTGAGAGATATAGTTGATGATCCAGGCAATAGAAAGCCAATTGATGAGTTTCATCATGACATTAGGGATGAGGCTAGGAGAGTGTATCTATAGAAAGGTCCATATAGGCCAACTGGTCATAAGTTTCCAAAAACAAAAGTCAATGGTAAAGGTCAAGCAAGAGGATTTGTTGGATCATGGTTTGATCAATTTGATTGGTTAGAGTACAGTGTAGCCAAGGATGCAGCCTATTGCTTTTATTGCTATCTCTTTAAGCCACAACAAATTGGGTTTCACAGTAATGATACATTCACTAGAGTTGGGTTCAGAAATTGGAAGAATGCAAAGGATTCTTTCAAGGAGCATGCTCAATCAGTTGATGGCTTTCACAGTAATGCAATGAAGCGTGCACTTGACTTCAAAAATCAGAGACAAAGTGTTGAACATGTGTGGACTGTGATAAGCGTAGCAGAAGAGGAGGCATATAAAGCTCGTTTAACTATTATGTTAGGCATTGCTAGATTTCTCCTTTTACAAGCTCTAGCCTTTCATGGACATGATGAGTCTAAAACATCAAAAAACAAAGGGAACTTTCAGGAGATGCTTGAATGGTACAGAAAGAAGGATCCGAAGGCTGCACTTGTGACAGGTGAAAATGCTCCAGGCAATAATCAAATGAGTTGCCCAATAGTTCAGAAAGATTTGGTTAGGGCTTGCGCAGAGGAGACAAGTGAGTTAATTAAAAATGAAATTGGAGATCATTGCTTTGCGGTGCTTGTTGATGAGGCTCGCGATGCATCTATTAAGGAACAAATGGCTGTGGTTGTGAGGTATATATCATCTCTTAATTTATGTATTTCATTGATTTTATTTTTTCTTTCCAATAAATATATTTTTTCTTTTCTCTTGTAGGTTTGTCAATGATAAAGGAAATGTCATTGAGAGGTTTCTTGGCATTGAACATGTTTCTGACACCACATCACATTCACTAAAGGAAGCATTGGATACTATGCTTAGGAGGTATGGTCTATCTATTTCCAAGATTAGAGGACAAGGATATGATGGAGCTTCAAACATGAGAGGACAGTTTCATGGATTACAAAGGCTGGTATTGAATGAAAACCCATTTGCCTTTTACATCCACTGTTTTGCTCATCAATTGCAACTTGTGGTAGTTTCTGTAGCCAAGTGTTGTACTTCAACATTTGATTTCTTCAATTATGTCACTTCAATTGTCAATACTGTTAGTGTTTCTTGCAAAAGAAAAGATCAACTCCTCCAAAATCACCATGACCATCTTGTTCAGCAATTAGATAGTGGTGATATTTTTCCTGGGAGAGGGAAAAACCAAGAAACTAGTCTTGCTAGGCCTGGTGATACACGGTGGGGAACACATCACAAAACATTGGCACGTCTTATGCTCATGTGGGGTTCTGTACTTGAGGTGTTAGAGAATGTTAGTGAAGATGGAACTAATGGGGAAAAGAAAACTATTGCATCTGGATTAATAACAAAAATGGAGTCATTTGAATTTGTGTTCATATTACATCTTATGATTAGAGTATTGGGGTTGACTCAAGAAATATCACAATGTTTGCAAAGGAAAAATCAGAACATTGTTCGTGCAATAGGATTGATTGGTTCTGTGATGAGAAATATGAATGCCATGAGGGAAAATGGTTGGGATGATCTTTTTGAAGAGGTCAAAAGCTTTTGTGTCCAAAAGAAGATAGACATTCCTAATATGGAAGATATGATACCAGTTAGAGGTCATTCCAAATTCCGTGGTGCCAAATTAGTGACACACTACCATTATTTTCATCATGGAATTTTCATTGCTGTGATTGATCAGATTTTTGTGAGTTAAACAATCGGTTTCTAGAAAGATCAACTCAACTCTTGAGATGTGTTGCTTGTCTTGATCCGAATGGTTCTTTTGCTAACTTTGAGATAGAGCAATTAGTTAAGCTTGCTAAGATCTATAAAGATGACTTCAGTGATTAAGATTGTGAAAAGCTAAGGGGTGACCTCCTAGTATTTATTGATGATGTCAAACATGATAGAGATTTTGGCACATGTACTGATCTTGGTAACCTTGCTGAGAAGATGGTTCAAAGTGATAGACATACACATTTCCCTTTGGTGTATCGTCTCATTGAACTTGCATTGATTTTGCCGGTGGCAACAGCAACAGTTGAAAGAGCATTCTCCGCTATGAATATTATCAAGACCGAATGGAGGAATAAAATGAATGATGAATGGATGAATAATAGCATGATATGCTATATTGAGCGGGATTTGTTTGCATCAGTTGAAGATGATAAAATTTTGAAGCGCTTTCAAGGTTTCAAAATCTGAAAGATAAATTTGCCACGCGAGCGCCCGAGGTGCGTATTGCTTTAGTAAATTTCATTTTATAATGCTATCTTGATATATGAAGAAGTATGACATTTTAAAAATTATGTAGCATTGAGCGTGGTGGTTCAAGTGGTGTGAATTCATGAAGACGGAAGACATCAGGCTTGGATTTTTTTTATTATGGAAGGCTCTTTGTATTTGGTACTTTTCTATTCTCGTCATGGTTCTATGTATCTTTGAGCCCTTTGAATTGATATCAATATTTGCTATATCTATTAGTCTACTATGTACAGTGAGCAAAAAAAAATTTGCCCTCTATTATTTAGCCCCCCCTTGGTCCATTTCTGGATCTGCCACTGATCTAAATAAAAGTTGTAGCTGATCTCCTAAGCTTTCCAACTGTTCTTGGTACACCTCTATTGGATCTCTGAATCTCGAGTTATAGCAGTTTTACTGAACTGCTGAATTTGAATCTTGTCCAGAAAATTCTCAACATTGGTTCTTATCTTTTGTAAGTTCTCTATAATTTGGAAAATCTCTAAATTTTGCGCATTTGTTGGAAAACAGATGGCCGCAAGAGGAGGAAGAGGCAGAGGCCGTGGTCGTGGATGTGATGCTCTCATAAATCCACCCCGACCGCCACCTGTGACCATGGAACAAATATTGGGAATGCAAGCGTAGTTGATGCAAGCTATGATGCAGCGCTTGGACAAAGAACCTGCAAGAGGACCACCGCCTGTTCAGGTCAGAGATAAGCGTGGAGAGTTTATGAAGGGTCGTCCACCAGTGTTCACTCATGCCTCAGACCCTATGGAGGTAGATGATTGGTTGCGTGTTGTAGAGAAGCAACTTAACATAGCACAAAGCAACGATCTTGAGAAGGTGTTGTATGCTTCTGGTCAACTTCAGGGAGCAGCTCAGGATTGGTGGGATTCTTTCCAATATGGATGTCCCAACAATGCTCCTGCTATCACCTGGCAGGAATTCAAGGACAATTTCTGGTCTTATCATATCCCTAATGGACTCGTGGAATTGAAGCAGGAGGAATTCAGGTCCCTCAAGCAAGGATCCATGACTATGGCGAAGTATCGTGACAAGTTTGCTCAACTATCACGCTATGCTCCAAATGATGTGGCTGAGGACAAGGATAAGCAATGCTGTTTCCTCAAGGGACTCTATGATGGACTGCAGCTTCAATAGATGTCCAACACCTACCCTAACTTTTAGTCATTTGTGAACCAAGGTATTATGATCGACGATAAGTGCAAAAAGATGGAAGCCAAGAAGAGGAGGCTTCAAGGGCAAGCTTCTAGAAGTAACACTCGCCCGCATGCATATCCACAGCAAGGTTTTCAACAAAGGAATCAAGGCCCATCTAACCAGGGAAACCATGGTCAGTATCCTCAACGTAATCAGTTCCAGCAACACCCTCAGTACCAGCAACAGTATGGCAATCAGCGTCCCCCGCAATAGACTGGCAATCCAGCAACACGCCAAGGACCATCCAACAATGCTCCTGTGAAGAGTGGTGCACCCAATAACCCCAATGCCTGCTACCACTGTGGAGAAGTAGGTCACAATGCTCATCAGTGTCCTAAGAAGCAGAACCAACAAGCACCTCAGAACCAGACTGGCAATCAGAAGTTCAACGCCCGACCACCTTACATTGCGAAGGTGAACTATGTGTCATCTGATGCAGCTCAGGAGATGCCCGAGGTCATGTTGGGTACATTCAGCGTCAACTCTATCTCTGCTATAGTACCTTTTGATTCTGGTGCTTCGCATTCTTTTATTTCCCAAGCTTTTGTTAGAATGCATAGCATACCTTTGTGTGCCATGAAAAACCCCATACTAGTAAATTCACCGAGAGGTAGTATGCCTGCTTCATATTGGAGTCCCTCAACTAGCATTTCCTTAAGGGGTAGACTTCAAAGTGAAACCAATTGTGTTGAGAAGAGCTAGAATTGATCTTATTCTGGGAATGGATTGGATGAAACAACACCGGGCAGTGATTTAGTATCAGGAGAAATCTATGGTAGTGACATCACTCAATGGAGATAGAATCTGTGTAGAAGTGGTAGTGCAAGCTCAGCCTACAGCCACAGTGAACCAGCTAGATGGTGAAGCCAATAAACAAGATCGTGTCGTGGAGGAGTTCCCGGATGTCTTCCTCGATGACTTGCCAGGTATGCCACCTGACCGAGACATTGAATTCATTATTGAATTATTACCTGGAACTGCACCAATAGCTAAACGTCCATATAGAATGGGGGTTAATGAATTAGAAGAGCTTAAGAAACAACTAAAAGAGTTGCAAGAAAAAGGTTTCATACGCCCCAGTTCTACCCCCTGGGGGGCGCCTGTGATCTTTGTGGATAAGAAGGTTGGTAGTCAACGGATGTGTGTGGATTACTGTTCACTTAATGAGGTTACAATCAAGAATAAATACCCTTTGCCTAGGATTGATGATTTGTTTGATCAGTTGAGAGGAGCCCATGTGTTCTCCAAGATTGATCTCCGCTCAGGGTACCATCAGCTAAAGATTCGAAACTCGGACATACCCAGGATAGCATTCACTACACGGTATGGATTGTATGAGTATACCGTTATGTCTTTTGGATTGACCAATGCACCTGCATACTTCATGTACCTGATGAATAAGGTGTTCATGGAGTTTCTAGATAAATTTGTGGTGGTATTCATAGATGACATACTGATATTCTCCAAGACTGAAGAAGAATATGCTGAACATATAAGGTTGGTCTTGCAAAAGCTTAGAGAATATAAGTTGTACGCTAAGCGGAACAAGTGTGAGTTTTGGTTGAAGAAAGACTCTTTTCTGGGTCATGTTGTCTCCAATGGTGGAATAGCAGTGGATCCAGGCAAAGTGCAAGATGTATTGAATTGGAAACCACCAACCACTGTAAGTGAGATTCGTAGCTTTTTAGGATTGGCTGGATACTACAGGAGGTTCATTGAAGGTTTTTCCAAGCTAGCCAAGCCTATGACAACTCTGTTGGAAAAGAATGCTAAGTATGTATGGTCGGATAAATGCCAGGCAAACTTTGATGAGCTAAAGAAGAGGTTGACTACAGCTCCAGTATTGATTTTGCCCGATTTAAGCAAGAACTTCTCTATATATTGTGATGCATCCCGTTTGGGCCTTGGATGTGTGCTTATGCAAGAAGGAAGAGTGGTGGCGTATGCATCTAGACAATTGAGGAAGCATGAGTTGAATTACCCTACTCATGACTTGGAATTGGCAGCTGTGGTTCATGCTTTGAAGATCTAGAGACATTATCTAATTGGGCATAAGAGTGATATCTTTATGGATCACAAGAGTTTGAAGTATATCTTTACCCAATCAGATCTAAATCTGAGACAACGTCGCTGGTTACAATTGATCAAAGACTATGATTTGGAAGTGCATTATCACCCGGGAAAAGCAAACGTCGTAGCTGATGCACTTAGCAGAAAGAGCTATGCCAATGGACTTCAGATGACATCTATGTCAGTAGAGTTTTGTGCTGAAATGGAGTATCTCAACTTGAGCCTTGTCACTAATGCAATGGAATTGGTGATAGAGCCTACTTTGGAGCAAGAGATACGCAAAGGTCAATTGGAGGATGAAAAACTTAAGGAGATAGCAGAGAATGTAGTGCTTGGAAAGGCACCAGGATTCAGAATGGATGAGAATGGCACTCTTTGGTTCAGAAAAAGGATATGTGTACCTGAAGTGAAGGCTATCTGTGATGCAATTCTGCAAGAGGCCCATGAGTCTGCTTATTCTATACATCCTGGAAGTACCAAGATGTATTTGGATCTCGAGGAGAAGTATTGGTGGTATGGATTGAAGAGAGATGTGGCAGAGTATGTGGCTTTGTGTGACACTTATCAAAGAGTGAAAGCTGAGCATCAAAGACCTGCAGGGTTACTACAACCAATGAAGATTCCTGAATGGAAATGGGAAGAAGTTGGTATGGATTTTATCATAGGTTTGCCCTGCACTCAAAGAGGTTATGATTCAATATGGGTAATAGTGAATGGACTCACCAAGGTTGCCCACTTTTTACCAGTCAAGACTACCTATATAGGTGCAAGACTAGCAGAGTTGTACATGGAAAGGATAGTGTGCTTACATGGTGTTCCCAAGAAAATTGTGTCGGATAGAGGCACTCAGTTTACATCGCAATTCTGGCATAAAGTACATAGATCTTTGGGCACGAAGTTGAATTTCAGTTTTGCTTACCACCCGCAAACTGATGGATAGACTGAAAGGATCAATCAAATTTTGGAAGATATGTTGAGAGCTTGTGCACAATAGTATGGTGATAGTTGGGATAAGAGTCTGCCATATGCAGAGTTCTCGTACAACAACAGTTACCAGAAGAGTCTCAAGATGTCACCTTTTGAGGCGCTGTATGGGCGTAAATGTAGAACGCCTTTGTTCTGGAATCAGACTGGAGAAACTCAAGTGTTTGGACCCGATGTCCTTAGAGACGCGGAAGAACAAGTGAGAATGATTAGAGACAATTTGAGAGTGGCTCAGTCCCGACAGAAGAGTTACGCTGATACTCGCAGAAGAGAGCTGACTTTCGAAGTTCATGATTATGTGTACCTGAAGGTGTCACCAATGAGAAGTGTAAAAAGATTCAATATGAAGGGAAAGTTAGCACCAAGGTATATAGGACCTTTTAAGATCCTAGAGAGACGTGGAGAAGTAGCTTATCAGTTGGAACTGCATGAGAGTTTGTCAGGTGTGCACGACGTGTTCCATGTTTCCCAATTGAAAAAGTGTTTGAGGGTACCAGAAGAGCAAATTCCTTTGGAAGAACTTGCTGTCAAGGAAGATCTTACTCATGAAGAGTATCCGATAAAGATCTTGGAAACTGCCAAAAGAGTTACAAGAAGCCGAACTATAAAGATGTGCAAGGTGCAGTGGAATCGATATACAGAGGATGAGGCTACTTGGGAAAGAGAAGAGGATCTGAGAAAGTCTTACCCACAACTGTTTGAGTAAGCAATCATCCAAATCTCGAGGACAAGATTCATCAAAATTTTAGCCTTTTTAAAATAAGTAAATTTGATTCAATTATGTTATTAAGTGTGCATTTCAAATATAGGAAATTAATAATTTTTGGGAAATTAAAATCAAATATAAGGAATAGAAACATGTTGGTGCATACATGCTGCTGCATATTTATTTATGTGATGATTGGTCTTGATTTAAAGTTTAAATGAATTAAAAATCTATTTGAAAATGCTTTTGGAAATTTTGTTTGGAAAATAAAAAGAAAAAGGTTTCTTCATTTCTCTCCCCTCTTCTTTTTCATTTTGGCCCATGGCCTTTCTCCCTCCCGCTGGCCCTCCTTGCCTCCGCGTCAGCCCAGCCCAGCTCGGCCTCCCCTTGGCGCACCGCACCGGCCCAGTTCCGCCAGCCCAGTTGAGCCGAGCGGCCTTCCAGCAACCGCCGCGCCTCCTCCTCCCCTCTTCAGCCGCTGACCACCCGGCCCCGCCTGTCAGCTCCTCCCCCTTCCTCCCACACGACCCGCAACCGCCCGCGCTTGGCGCAGCCGCAACCGCCGCCCACGTCCTCGATCATGGGAGCGACGCTTGTGCCTCGGCCTCTACAAAACAAAGCCAACCCCCCACAACACGCCCCCCTGCTGCCCCCGCTCCCTCCTTCGCTCTCGCTGTGCATGGAAGGCACAACCACCGCGACGCCGGTTCCGCCGTCTGCCCTCCGCTCGGAAGCAGCCGTCCCCGAGCCGCCTCCGCCCCGTTTGTCACTGCGGTGAGCTTCACCGTGCTCCCCTTTTTCTCCCTATGCAGTTTATTTCGCGTTTCATGGCCCCTAGCGCACTATCCACGAGCGCCGTTAACTTCCTTGCCACCGGCCATGGCGACCGCCGCCTCGCCCGCGTTCTCCGGCCACCTCTTTGGCCTTGGCGAGTTCCCCTGCTCCCGCGCTCTCTCCCGGTGCCCTTGGTTCTCTGAACCGTGGCCCCTAGCCCCTGTACCGCGTGCTTCGGCGACCTCTACACCACCGGCAATGGTGCCTTGCCGTCGGGAACACTATTCCGGCCGACCACCCCTTCGTCTCTCTCCCTAGATCTATTTCTGGCCGTTCATTTCAAATCCGACGGCCACCATTGGCCGATACCCCTTCGTTGGTAGTTTTGCTAAAGAACCCCCCTGATTTTGCGTAATAGAACCCGCCATCCTTAGCGCATTTCCCCGAGTACGCTTTCTCATTTTGAAAGCGTAAAGTTTACTGTTTGAGTCTAAAATACGTTTTCAGTATTTACAGAAATGTCATTTGTACTGTTTTGCTTATAAAATCGTCGTTTTAGCTCCGAATTAACCCGTTCCAATTGCGTTAGCTTCATAATTTTATAATCTATGCGCTAGTACCACTGTTAATCAAGTTTGTAACTTTTAAATTTCATGGTTAGATTTAATTAAATATATTGCTATAGGAAATCCCGTTTAAATCATAACTTTCGCATTTTAGCTCCGTTTTTCGTGAACTTCGCGTTGACGTGATCATAGCGAGACGTAGATTATTTTCACAAACATTTTATCTTGTTTTCTATACTGTTGGTGTATTGTTCTAATTATAGGAATGTTTGCTTTGCATGAATGCCTTTGGAATGTTGTATGTGCCGTGTTGGTCGCGTTTAGACGGTGAGGAGAACGTTGGAGACCAAGAATTCTTTGACGACCAGTAGGACCAGCAAGAGTTTGTGAACCAAGGCAAGTATAGCATGGGCCTACCTTGATGTCCTATTCACTTTAATTATTTACTCATGTGCATGTGTCTAATTTTGATAACCATAAGGACATTCTAGACATTTGATGACTTGTTCCCTTGACACCTATGGGTTAATTGCATATGGGTAGATTGCTAGTGCTCTAACTGAACATGATCTACATGATGATGAATGGTTCTATGGAACTAAAAGTATAACATGATTTATAATAACTGATCCATAGGGCGAAGGTGCAAATGACTTTTGATCATGTTGCTCCCGGCCCTCCATAAGGACTTATCTGTCGGCAAAAGCTGGGACTGACAGTGCAACCGGGAGAGTCATATGGCTCTAACTTTAGCTCAGTAATAGGACCTTTTCTAGCTTGGTAGAGGTTACCTTTATGGCACAAAAGGGGCTTGCCACGTTGGGTATAGGGCTGCCTCTGTTCCTATGTGTATAGCCGCGATGGATATGTGCCATAGGAAAGGGGGGTTCCTACATCTGCCTACCGAGGAAACCTAGCGGCCCTAACTTGTTAGAGAAACCTATGAAATGGCTTCATAGTGTACCCTGCCCGCTCACCTTGGCAGTGACATGGGAGTAATTAACCCGGGCATATGGGAATCACGACTCGCGGTGAATGTGCACCACCTCTGCAGAGGGTAACAAACTGTTATAACAGCCGTGCTCACAGTCACGAGCGGCCCAAAAAACTCACAGAGTAATTGGATACTCATTATGGTTCATATATGATGGTTTACAATGATAATATGATGCAAATAATTCTGATATCTGATTATGTGGGTTTAAATGGGAGCTTAAGCATAACTTGATTAAACTTGATAATAAAATCTAGACTTACTAAAAGTGCTAACTGCAGTAAACCAGTGTCGTCCTTCTTGAGCTACATAACCCCATGTTATCTTGTTAAGTATGGGAAGTACTTACGCTTGTTTAATTCTTTATTTGGACAAAAATCCCGAATGGGTAACAGATGACAACGGGTATGAGGAATTTCCTAAGGATTATTAGGCTTGTGGTCAACCAGTTGACCTTCCCTATGATGGTGTTCCACGTGAGAGAGTTACCTTTTATTTTCCGCTGTGATGTAAAAGACTAAGTTATATTATGGTTCTTGATGTAAGAGACATCGTGATGATACTTTATGTAATTTGTCAGCTTGTGTGTGTGATTGATCCCTGGGCACACATGAGTTAGTGCATTCAATTTTTATCCTTAAAATTGGGTGTGACAGGTGCGTGTGTGAGCTTGTCCTTCAAAGTGTCAAAGGACTCCTCTTGTACCTCTCTCCAATGAAACACCACTCCTTTCTTCGTCAACTCATGCAATGGGGCAGCAATGGTGCTAAAATCTTTGATGAAGCGGCGGTAGAATCCTGCAAGACCAAGAAAACTCCTCACCTGTGTGATAGTTTGGGGAACCGGCCAGCTCTTTATGGCTTCAATTTTCATCTCGTCCACCTCAATTCCCTGTGGAGTTACAACATAGCTAAGAAAAGAAACTCAATCCGTGCAAAAGATGCACTTCTCAAGGTTACCAAATAGACGTGCATCACATAAGGCATTAAAAATAGCACGTAAGTGATCCATATGTTCATCAAAAGACTTGCTGTAAATCAATATATCATCAAAGTAAACTACCACAAAATGTCCAATAAAAGCTCTTAAAACCTCATTCATTAAGCGCATGAAAGTGCTAGGTGCATTTGTCAAACGAAAAGGCATTACTAACCACTCATACAACCCGAATTTGGTTTTAAACGCAGTTTTCCATTCATCTCCAAGTTTCATTCTAATCTGGTGGTAGCCACTTCGCAAGTCAATCTTAGTGAAAATTATAGAACCACACAACTCATCTAGCATGTCGTCTAGCCTAGGAATAGGATGACGATACTAAATAGTAATATTATTGATGGCTCTACAATCAACACACATACGCCAAGTTCCATCTTTCTTAGGAACCAAAAGTACAGGAATGGCACAAGGGCTAAGGCTTTTAAGTACATACCCATGGTCCAAAAGATTTTGGACTTGCCACTGAATTTCCTTAGTCTCCTCAGGATTGGTTCGATAGGCAGCTCGGTTGGGCAAGGTCGCTCCTGGAATCAAATCGATTTGATGTTCTATCCCTCTCATAGGTGGCAGCCCCGGGGGTATCTTAGCTAGAAAAATGTCCTCATACTCCTGCAAAAGGTTAGTGATAGCAGGAGGTACCAAACTAACAATATCATCAAGCGAAAACATAGCTCGTTTGCATACCAAAGCATAGCAAATATCATCATCAGAAATTTCAGCAAAGTCACATTTTGTTGTAAGCATAGCACCACCCTTCAATTTAATCCCCTCAGCCTTAGAAATAGATGTAGACTTATCCTTTTTAGGTGGGAAAATAGAATTAGCAACTTGCTGATTTTCAGATTGAACATCATTGAAACTAGCAGTGCGTTCTCTATCAGCTTGTACAATTTGAGCAGGGGTCAAAGGTACCAAAGTAATTTTCTTTCCTTTATGCACAAAAGTGTATTTCTTACTTCTACCATGGTGTGTAGCATCATTATCATGTTCCCAAGGACGACCCAATAAGAGTGAACAAGCTTGCATAGGTACCACATCACAATCAACAGAATCAGCATAAGAACCAATGGAAAATGAAACTCTGCAAGTTTGTGTTACATTTGCTTTACCAGAATCATTTAGCCACTGAATATGGTATGGACGTGGGTGTGGACGTGTGGTCAAGCCAAGCTTCTTGACCAAATCAGAACTCACCAAATTGTTGCAGCTACCTCCATCAATAATGACACGTGCTCAACGGTCGCTGATGACGAAGAAAATCTAGAACAAGTTATGGCGTTGTAGCTTCTCAGGTTGCTGGACTTGTGAGCTGAGCACCCGCTGTATAATGATGCTACTATAGGACGCCGTGGCCTCGTCACCAAGGACTTCGCCGTCCTCCTCATCTGCATCTTGGTCTTCTTCACCCACAATGTCAGAGGTGCTGATGTAACCATCTTCTGTAGCAATATATGCCCGCTGACTTGGGCAGTCCTTCTGCACATGGCCAATGCCATGGCAGCGGTGGCACTGAATACCCGAAGTGCGTCCCGTCGATGCAATGGATGAGGAACTCTTGGTAGGCACCTACAAAGAATTTTTACCTGAATCTGAAGGTCGTGCAGGAGGTGCCTTAGGTGTAGCGGAAACTCTAGAGGCTGCTGGTCTCTTGCTCGCTGGTGGAGGGGCCCGAAAAGTGGTTGGCTTGGTCAGCCCTGAAGATGGTGCCGAGCATGGCGTGTATGTGCTGATGCTGACCTTGCTCTTGCCCTGCTGTTCACGCCCCTGCAATTCCTTTTCTGCAAGCATAGCAAACTAAAACAACTGGTTGACAGTGTTAAATTCTTTATAATCAACAATGTCCTGAATCTCACGCCTCAAACCCAAATAAAAACAACAAATGGCATCTTCATTTCCCTCCACAACACTACAGCGCATCAATCCCTTTTGGACCATAGTAATCCTATACAGATTTATCTCCTTGTTCTAAACGCATCAATTTCTTACGCAAATCTCTATGATAAGTAGGAGGAACAAAACGATCACGCATAGCTACCTTAAGTTCTTCCCATGTACCAGGTAAAGCATCCTGTGCGGCTAGCCCATTCCACCAAATAATGGCAAAATCCTTAAACTCACTAGTAGCTTGACGAACTCTATCATGCTCAGGCACAAGGTGGGCACTAAACTTTTGTTCTACTATCATCTCCTAATCAAGATATCCCTTAGCATCGTAATGACCTGAAAAAGATGGTATTGTGAACTTAATCTTAGCATAAGGATCATCGGGTACACGGTGATTATTACCTTGATGGTGGTGGACACCACCCATACCTGTCGTGTTGCGGCGAAGACGTCGTTGTAATCTTGCTTGTCGGAAGGCTGCTCGATCCATGTTTCTAGCGACATCATGCACCATGTCTTCTAGCAAGAGACCATTGGTGTTGCTGCCGGAGACGTCATTGTTGTTGACCGCCACCAATGTTTCCAACTCAGTAACCTTGTCGGTTAGTGTGGAAATTCGTTTGTCCAACCTCTCCATGTTGTTGCCAATGTTGAGTTCAATGAGTGCGTCAGTGACGGCCTTCCTGATAGCCTCATTCATCCTTTTTTGGGCATCCTCTACAACAGCTTGTAGTTGCTCTTGACTGACACACTCGTTGAAACCCTTAGGGTTGTTATCTTCAGTCTGTTCACCTCCTGCCGTTGAAAACACAAAAATAGGAACAAACGGTGAAAGTTATCGCTACCAAATGACTATGTGGTTGCAGTGGTGTCACTTTTCATAGCAAGTGGAGGTACCTTACCAAGCTCTTACAAAGTTCTTACCAACGCAAGCAGTGGGCGGTACAATCGGTGGCTGGTTCATGATACCTATGAGGCAGTGGTACCGAGATTGCAAAGCCCTTTGTCTGTACTGATCTGAAGAATTTGTGGAGCTTGGAAGGCAAACAAAGAGTAATATGTATATCTGGCACACAAGTCAGTAACAGGAAGTAATGCTGAATTATTGTCCAAAGTACTTATTCTCGTTGCTGGTCTAAAGTGTTGCAAATACCAGGTGTGTGACAAAAAGTATGGTGGATAGCAAGGTGATAGGTATGAGAAAAACAAGTATGGTGGATGGAAACTGCAACACAAACAAGGAACCAGACAACACATGCTAACACAGCTCACTTTGGTCTTCTCTATGTGCTCCTATAAATATTGTTCCTCTTTTGCCCCTCTCTTTTTTTCTATTTTTTGGGCTGTCGTTGTTTTTTTGGGAAATTTCGACTTTTTTATTTTATTTTTATTTTGATATTTTTCCTTTACTTAGGAGCACAAAAGAAGTAACCACATAAAATATGAGCTCAAACAAGTGAAAGACGTGATCTGTGGAATTTTCAGAAAACTGGATCAAAATCGACAAAAACCTTGTGACCACAAAAAGATAATCTTGTGACCACTTTTTGACCAATTTAAAAATCTCTGACCCCGCGAAGCCGGGGATGGATGGATCCAAAAAAATTTTCTAATCGATTTGCATATATGGAACGTCGAAAACGGAGTTCGTATGCGAAAACTAGACTTGTTTTAAGAATTGGCCCCGAATTAGAGGACAAAACGGGAACAATGTGTGCAAAATTGGTCACAACAGCCAAGATTTGATGGAAACGATGGGGGAAAACACACGAACTGGACTCTAACATGACCTAACCAACAACAAGACCTCGACCAGGACACAAACTCAACCCGACGGACTCTGAAACTGAAATATGCAAAGGCTATGGCGCGGAAGGTTCTAGGACAGGAAAAACGAGTATGGCACTAGACTATGGGATGAATGCGAAACACTCAAAACTAGGGAATAAAAGTGAACCTGATGGTATACCTTAGCTCTGATTACCACTTAATGGAGACGGGGATCCCGATCTTCCGTCAGGTGATGGTAACTATCGTTGTGGCGGAGAATGACACACTGATCCGGCTCCAGATCGAAAGATCGAACCCTGCAATCTTAGCACCATAGCTCCTCTGGTTATCAAATAAGTCACGGACCAGGTTGACCTCACCAAGAAGGCTAATCCATGCCTGCGCAATGAAGAACACAAGCAAGAACAAGAAAGAACGCAACCAAATTGCAGATGAATGATTATCTCACGAAGTTGGGGTCTCACAAACCGATGAACGGCGAAACTGTTCTTGACAGAATAATCTAAGCAAAACCCAAACCCTAATGGAGGGGTGGCGGCTGTTTATGAAGACTCTAGGGTCGTGGAAGACCCCTGGACACGCCCCTAATGGGCCCAAACTCGATACATGGTCCAACGGACCAAACGACGGTGTCGCAGCACCCTGACAGATTCTGGATGCTGAATTGTTTCGACGTTTCCCATTGATTCCGAACAGATTTTGATGTGAAACCACTTGGATTGGCTTTCTTATCAAATTATCTTTCCATCCATATGTGTATCATCGAAAACAGAGTCCGGATGCGTCCTGGGTGACCAGTTTAAGGCAGACTAGTCTGGAGGCCGAGGCAGACTTGAATTCTTGTTGGACTGGGCCTCCGGCTTGTGTTGGACGTCCTTGCTGGTCATCATCACCTCCACCACTCCCTCTAAGTCCTTCATGACCCTCTCCAATGTTCCTAAGCAAGATAACATCATTAGGTAGTAGTCTATTCGCAAAAGTATGAAAAGTATCGCTTAAGAACGAGCTCACCTCTAAATTGAGTTGTCGCTTTCGAGCCCGGGTCATTGGACCTAGCATGACGGTTGGAAGCGGGTACCTCTGAAGAAGTGATGTCCTCATCATCTACCATGATGCCAATAAGGATATCCTAGATATTTGATATCTTGTACCTTGAAACCTTTGGGATATTACATTGGGTAGTTTCTGCTAGTGCTTAATCAAAATCATGATCTTGTAACTTGACTAATGGTATATTCAATAAACATTAAAACATGACTTTTTAGTAACATGGAAACAGGGGGCTGGAGTATTTAGCTACTTTCTAAATGCTTCAAATTCCTCTCCCTAAGGACTTATCTGTAAGCGATCATCCGGGACTTACAGTACAACTGTGAGGGCTTTATGGCTTTGGCTTTAGCTCAGTATGAGGACCTTTTCTAGCTTGTTAGTGGTTACCTTTATGGCGCACAAGGGTATGTTTCCTTTTCTGCTAGGTTGTGTGTACCGTGCTGCGATGCCCACTCGTGCCACTTCTAGAGATGGGTCACATACGCCTAGCGGCCCTAACTTGTTAGACGAACCTTTGAAAGGCTTCATAGTGAACCCTGCCGACCTTCCTTGGTAGTGGGTCAAGAGGCTGATCACCTCAAGCAAAAGGGTAAATCACGACTGACAGTGAAAGTGTACAAACTATACAGAGTATAAAACTGTTATAACAGTTGTGCTCACGGTCACGAGCGGGCTTGGACCCTTATGGAATAGAGATGATCACTAATGGATAATGATACTAATGATTAATTGTTTATGCTATACATTATCATGTTTACCTAATCATGTGTTTATGGGAATGATAAATTCTTTGCCACTCAATTGCTTAAAAAGATGACCCATTAAAGCTAATCGCAGTAAACAATTGTCAGTCTTTTGAGCCTCATAAACCCCATGATATAATTGTTAAGTACGACATGTACTTACGCTTGCTTTACTTTTCTATACTTGGATAAAAATCCCAGATGGGTACCAGATTGCTGGTTTGGAGGAGTTAGGCTTGTGGTCAACCAGTCAGTCATCCCTGTGGATTTGGAGTCTTCGCCTAAAGATTGGAGTCGACTTTCTGATGTATATACTCTGAGGTTATTTTCCTTTTACTAATACGTTATGTAATAAGTATTGTCTCTTGATGTTACCCTTATTTGTGGCTATATGTGAGATTTGACTTCCTAGGCTCACATATAGTTTGTATCTGGTTTTGTCTTTAAAACTGGGTACTACAAAGTGGTATCAGAGCAATGCTGACTGTAGGACGCAAGCCTAGATAGAACTAGACGTTTTAGCATGCTTTTATCTTGCTTAGTTCTTGTTCTCTCCAACCTTGTTATTTGCTAAAATTTATGCTCACTTCAGCCTCTGTCTGTTATGAAAACTTTGTCTCTATTCTCAATCCTCTATCTTTGTCTATATAGATGGATCATAATGAGGAGACCACCAGCATCAGAGATCAGGAGGACCAAGCTACGTTGTCCTTGACTGCATTCGACAAGGAGAAGCTTGTAGTTATGCAACAACAAGCACCAGAAGGAATGACTCAACCTAGGAGTTTTCAACAGTGCTTGCCATAAGGTCAAACCAACATACCAAAGGGATCAGTGAAGAGACAAGTAGCAGAAGCTTGGAAGAATATGAAGTCCAATGAAGATATTGGAAGGACGGCACATGAATGCCAGGATCACCCACAGCATAAGCAAGAACAGAAGGTCCAGAAGAAACTAGAGCAAGGAAGTAAAGCAAAGAGAAACTACATCCAAGGAAGATTGAATAATGTGGATATGACTACCACTCATGGAGCTAAGGAGGTTGTGTATGGTTTCATTCCAGTAAACTCAGCTTCCGCCATAGTGCTGTTTGATCCCAGTGCGTCACATTCATTTATCTCTAGTGCATACGTAAAAGAACATAAGATAACTATGCTTCCAATGAGGAAACCAATGATAGTTAAGTCCCTAGGAGGAGAAATGAAGGCAAACCACAAATGCCCAAGAATTAGTCTTAACATAAAGGGGTAAAATTTGAAGCAAACCTTATTGTATTAGAGTTAGTGGACATTGATGTCATTCTTGGAATGGGTTGGATGACTGCATGTAAAGGAGTGATCAAGTATGCCCAACGTTCAGTGCTTCTAACCACAATGTCAGGAGAAAGAATTGAGTATGAAGGTATTCAGCCTATACCTGAGGACAATGTGGATAAGAAGAGAAAGGAGGTCTCACCAGAGTTAGAATCAGGAAGCAATCAACATTCGAGTTCTATTACATCATCACATCTAGCTCCAAACCCTAGTCAGATAAACTCAGACTCTAAAGAATTAGAAGTTTCTCAAGCTAAGGTTACTCCACTCTTTCCACATGAGGTATGCATAGATGGGTGGACAATCACCTACATGGAGTTTCAACCCTGAAAGATCAAGCGAGCTAAAAAGCGGTCCAGTCAAACAAAGATGAACTTACAGAGTCAGCAAGCTGACAATACTCTAAGCAACAATTATGTGGAGTATAACATCACAAAAGATCCAGCTAAGAGAAAGTGTTATCATTGCAAGCAGAAAGGACATTATGTTAAATCTTACCCATAGAAGAATCAACAATTACACCATGGAAGTAGCTAGAATCAGATCACTACTGGTCTGTCACCAGAAAGTGTCAGTGATAACCAACCTGAAAGAAGTAATTGGTGAGAGTGGTGAATGAAGAAGTTATGCTAGACTATCCAAGATCCTTAGTTAAGGATAGGAGTTGTGCCCCTTATGTAATAAAAATGATAGTATCGCAAGTTGAGTCAATGGATGAGTTGTGCATTTTTAAGTGCTTTGTTGATTTGTCATTATGTTTATGCTTGTTTTGAATCTTTGTAATGATTGCAATGATCTTGTTGGGTGTTCCCACAATTTCATTTAGTTTATAGGTCTAAGGTATAAGGATTAATGAAATAAATAGTTGGGTTATGATTTCCTTCTATTTTTACTATCCTATCTTCGGAGCAGCCTGTCTTTATCGGTTCATATCTCTGATTTTGGATGATCAAAAGTCATGAGGAATTTTTGGACAACAGTAGACTTCAATCACAAGATGATGCAAGCTATACTTTGGTATCCCCTACTTTACCTTTTCTTAAGGGGGTAGCCAAGTTGAGGAATTTGCAAGATGAAGTGTCCTACGTTCTAGTTTGTGCAGCAGAAGTGTGGTGGTACTCAAGGATGTAAGAGAAACTTGGAGTTTCAATGAGGTTTGGTTAGAAGTCCAAGAAAGGTTTATCCAAGACTAGCAAGATGTTTATAAAGCTACCGAAGAAGCTTTTAAGTTAGTTGGGATCAAGAGACCTCAGCCAAGTGTTTGAAGAAATCCAAGAAGAGGTTGACATAAAAATCTAGGTATTAGCTTTGTCAGATCAGGACAAGATCTTTGTATCTACAATAATGCATCTTGTGAAGGTGTGGGACGTGTCCTTATATGCGTGAGTTGAACTAACAGGTTATCTGGAGTTATCCATTGTGGAGCATGGAAGTACCATCTTCTTGAAAGTAAAAGTAACATCTAGGAGGATCACAAGAATATATAGGATACCTTCGCTAAGTTGGTCTTGAGCTTGTGATATCCTCGTTGGAATGAAATTGATTATGACTTGGAAAGTGCTATCACTTCAAGAAGAGAAGTCATGGCCGATGCCCTTAGCAACGGAGAATTGTGCTAAGAAGGTTCAAGTGACACTAAGGATTAAGAGTTGTATTCCCAATTGTTAAGTATGACATGTACTTACGCTTGCTTTACTTTTCTATATTTGGATAAAAATCCCAGATGGGTACCAGATTGCTGGTTTGGAGGAGTTAGGCTTGTGGTCAACCAGTCAATCATCCCTGTGGATTTGGAGTCTTCGCCTGAAGATCGGAGTCGACTTTCCACTGTATATACTCTGAGGTTATTTTCCTTTTACTAATATGTTATGTAATAAGTATTGTCCCCTGATGTTACCCTTATTTGTGGCTATACGTGAGATTTGACTTCCTGGGCTCACATATAGTGTGTATCTGGTTTTGTCTTCAAAACCGGGTGCTACATCATGATACCATAAGCTATTAACCAGGCAACGATTACCAACTTACACGCTATGAAGGCGGTGGGGTCATAGACTATAGAATAAGAGGAGTATTGCAAGGAAAGATTCAAACAACAAGGGTTCCCTTCACAACAAGGGACAAGGACTTCAAATCCAACGGTGGATTCGATTTAAAGAGATTCAAGTGTTCTGCTAGGACATCCACAATTAGTCAATATAGTGTCTGATGTTGTCCAATCACGACTGGTTTGCTGACCTTTGAATGGTAACTTCTCTTGTAACCCTCTTAATATCGCCCTTGAAAACTTTAAGCACGTCTAACAAAACTTAAGGTAGATGAACGCAAGAAACACAGTGAAATAAATAAAATGCATATTCCAACAGTCCTATATGGGTACAGTGTACATGCATTCAGTCTCCCATTCATGGCATATGCTTCACCTTCCCTGCGGTGGATGATCTCAACAACTACGTACCAACAACAACAGCAAGAGTACAATACCTGAGGACAATGATGAAAAGGACTACTACTACAGGTACAACATCCCAAGGCGACTAATCTACTCGGGACCACGCATCTTCATTCCCAAGCTTGGCGGATTCTTCTACGGCCCTGGCTATGGATCTGCCTCTTCTCTTGGCACTGGTTGAGTGAGAGGAACCAAGGGCTCTACTTCTGACACTTCCAAGGGTGGAGGTGCGGGCGGTGCTGCAACACCGGTTCTCCTTCTTTCTGGCAGGTGGATAGGGATTCCCTCCACAATCAAGGGGTCCTACCATTCCACAACCAGCGTCCTCTGTTTGGCCCTAGTGACAAGATAGGCCTCACCCAGCTGATGAACATGCCGGTCATCAGCCTCCTTGAAAGCTTCTAACATGGCAGTCTCCTGGCTCTCAGTGGCTACAGCACTAGCATGCGCTTCGGTGAGCTGCACCTGGAGCATCCGGGTGAAGATCTTAGCTTCCTTGGCTCGACAGAGACACTTCCTCATCTCTGAGGCTTGCCAGTCATACTACTCATCTAGAGCAAGTAGGTACATGGTCAAGTGCACCACGGTTGGACTGTCCTCTTGCGCATCCCGCCCTTGCAAAGCCTCCATGCGAGTCCTCCATGCCCATTGATTCTTGTACAAAGGTGGAAAGAACCTCATGGGGGTATGGGCAATGGGCTCTTCATAGATCTAACAAAGGTACCACAAGGCTTTGCGGGCCACAACCTGGATGGTGTCGATGAAGCAAAACCTGGTTGTGGTCACACTCCAGGCTTCAGTGAGGTCAGGGAACTCTTTACTCTTCTTGATGTAGACGGTAACCTCACACCGCTCGATGCCATGCTCCTGATACTCACGGCCCTCATACTCGGGGCGATCTCTGACTTCGAGCTTTTGTAGGGTGCCATGCAGGATTCTAGGAAAACCCTCAACATTTAGGCAGTAACTACTAACCCAGGCTTCTGCCATTTCTGGCGGTGGTTGCAAGGAAGGCTAAGCGAAAGGCTTGCTCGAAAGAAAAGCTAAGCGAGCTAAAGTGTGCCAAGTGGTGGTACCAGTGGCTAAGCTAGGCTCTACTTATAAAGGCAGAGCATTCAGTGGTCCTGGCACGGTCCACTAGGGGTCCCGCGCAGGATCACTACGAATGAATCAATCGAAATTTTGCGTGTTCGAGGCGAGCGATGTTCGAGCCCATTGTAGACTAGTATGATTGCAGGGCAAGGGTCCAACAAGACCACAGAAAAGGGGTATGGGGAGATGTGGGTCACGACAGGAGTGAACCACGAGCGAACATGAAACATGAAGCCACTGCAGAAATAACTCTAGACAGGAACGAATCAGTAGTGCACAATACGGCACGCGTGGCACCTAAGGATGGCGTATCTGCAAGCAATACAACACTACAATGCACAAATAGGATATGCATGAATGCACATCCTATACGTCCTTCCACTGTTGTCAACATATAGGGCAACCATTCTCATATTTTGGCACATCGTTCTCTCCCTGTAGCTAGTTGATACTATCGGACTATGCTCGGGGTCAGTGTACCTACAGAAAAATTGATTAAGCCTATCTAAGTCAGCAGAGTGCCATCTATCCTGGATACCTAACCATAGTAATATGGCTACTTATATAACTTCGCTGTTGAACGCCCTAACTTTTTGAAGAGAATTTGTTGCCAAATTTTATTTAGAAAGAGGTTTTCAAAGCTTTATTTCCTCATTTATGCTCTGATTCCACCTGTGGTAGAACCACCTAATCTAATGCCTCCCAGGAGTGCTCGTCTTCCATTATACACTAAGCACTCAAGGGAGGACACCAAATTACACGGTCCCGTTGGGCACACCCCAAGGGAGAACCCGAAAATCCACATTTTTCCATCAGGATCACAAATGAGAGAATAAAGCTTACATCATTCTTAACCATTTCTTACATTACTTTTAATACAACATCGGAGTATAATATGTACTGTTATAACAGCAGAATGTAATCATATTATCAGTGTTATGAATAATTTAAGTTAACAGTAGAATATAAATATGTTATAAGAATTACAACAGAAATAAATATCTATTCATGACATGATGAAGCATTGTTATATAAACTATGACAACATATTATAAAACTTTCATTTATAAAAACATTTGGTGAGAGTTATAAATAAAAACTATGATCGCAGCGTAAAGGAAATCCTCTTTGAGCCCACCAGGAGGAATCTACACATAAGAGTCAGCTCTAGCATCCACCTGTCACCTACAACAGGGAGAAATAAACCCTGAGTACTCAATTGTACTCACAAAGACTTACCCGACAGGAGGAAAGAAAAGACTCCAAGGATATGCAAGGCTATCTGGCTTGTGGGTTTATTGCATCTGCAGGAAGCATTACTAAATGTGTGTCCTTATATTCAATTTTTATTAGCAATGCATTAGTTCATTAACCAACCATTCTTTGTAAGCACCTATACTACTTTCAAGCAGGTGGTAGGCAATCACATTTCCTTTTTCCAACCTTCATCTTTCAGTTCTTACTACGGTGCTAGAGTTAAGACAAGTCGTATCGGAACGCCAGCGATTCGTGAATCAATGCCCCCAGCTGGGTACCCTAAAAACACACGCCCCGCTTGTACCTCGAGAATAAGCAAGACCAACCCACTACCCTCCTGTCACGGGGTCTAGGTCCTCATCCAAACTGGGCCTCCAAGCCCCCGCCCCTGAGTCCTAGAGTCAGTGCAGTGCAAGGACCTCCTAACCTAATAACCACCATGATAGTCGGTCCAAAAAGAGCCAGAACCCATGACAAGAGAGTAACAAGTCTTCCAAGCGCCCATACTCAAGTATGTGCTCAGGATAATAAGTTTGTGACTTGCCTAGCGTCTTATGCAACAGCCGATCCTTAACCGACACAGACAGGGAAAGCAGTGTAACCAAGCTATGCCCCGTGGACATAGGACACAACTTCTTACACCCACCAATACCCAATCCATTTCCCTGCCCGGTCACCATTTTCTTTTCCACCATTTATATTTTCCAAGTGATAATAATACATCAATGTATTTCCTATTTCTCGCGAGTGACATGCAATCACTCGACTTCTACCGGAGTCCTGTAGCATAGCAATCTACACGATTCGGTCATACCAGTAAGACTCATGGGATGAAGATATATATATGCAAGTGGGTTTCATTCAACTCCTTAAAACTTAATGCACAAATATAATTTAAACTGTAGAAAAGTATGGGTTATGCACCGAGGCTTGCCTAGGTAAAATATAATAAGAAGTTAGCTTTCCATCATGGCGACCTGATCTCCAAAAGCACCACTTCTCCAGCAACTCTCGATGACTCTGCAATCCATCGACGTCCCTATTATGATATGCAATGCAAAGACATAATTAATCGACTGCCATCGTGACTCATAAAATATGATTTATGCCTCTCAAGTTAATGAGCTAGTTCTAACGACTAACGTACTAATCCCCGTATCACATCATCGAGCAAGGTGTCATTTCCCAACAAGTGTTTTAGTTATACAAACCCAACTTGTTTGTTTATCCCATTCTATCAATTTAATCTTTATTCAAAATAGGGCATCATTATCTATCTAGCAAACTAATTATTTTGGAGCTACAAAAATTATAGTGAGCGGCTAATAATATTAGTAATTTACTATGAAATTTATAGAGTCAACACTATCACCGATTTATCACGAAAATTCCTACAAGTTCACATTTTAACAATATTAAACATGTTAAAATAATTAGAGCAACCCTAAAAAACAAACCGAACCTATGCGAACAAAATACACTATTAGGTAGATCATGATTTTAGAAACTCAACAAAACTTGTTTGGTATTTTTACTATTTTTCTATGATTTACTACGAATTTTACAAGTTTACCTTGCAAACTAAATTAGAAAGTGCTCTAGAATTCAAAAAGGCTGGAGGCAACGAGACTGGCCTAGCAGCGGCGATAACTGCGTGGGCGGCCCAAGCGCACAAGCAACCGGCCGGCCTAGTGTGGGGCGAACGACTAGCGAACGGTCCATGCGGATGCGTGTCCTAGGCATGGCACAATTGCACACCGGCCCCTGTACTTTCCTTAAATTAACCCGCAGTACATTAGTCGCTATTCATGCGAGTCACTGATTTCGCATCGAGAACCCTAGAAAGATTCTCTAATTTGATTTTCTCACCTACTCTCTCCTCCCAAAAGCAGAGCATGGGGCGAACGCACCGACCGGCGGCGGCGGCAACAGCGCTATGGGGCCGGGGAAGGCACGGCAGCGGCGGACAACCGACAGCAGGGCAGCGGCGGACCAACCCACAACCATAGGTGCCCACAGCAAGGGGAAAGGTGGCCCATAGCAGCGCGGCGACATGTGGCGGTGATGCCACAAGGCGACCGGATGCGGTTGCTATAGGGGAGGCCTTTTGCCGACCGACAGAGACGGTGGGGCGGTGCACGGGGCACCGACAGATCCGATTGCACGTGGTCATCGACGACAAGGCCCGAGGCATCCCATGGCACGGCGGTGGAGGTGAAGCAGAGCCACACGTGAACAACAGCGAGACAACTTGGCACAGCGGCAGCGGCAGACCCAGCCGAGCTCGGCATGGGAGCGCTGGGGGTGTTGCGCGTGCTCACAATGGAGGCAGGGCAACGGTGGGTGCGGGAGGCATGGCATGGTGGAGGTGGAGCGGCGAAGAAGTAGGCGCTAGAGGGAAGCACCGTGGAGCAGTCGGTTCGGCGTGAATGGACCGGCTGACGAGCAGGAGCTGGGACGCCTCCAGCATGAAACCTAGGGAAACACGGCATGTTCGCGCACGGTGGCCGAGCGACAGCGGGGAAGTCGCAGCACGCGAGAGGCAACGGCCATGGGGCTTCACGTGCTCGCGCACGGTGGCCGAGCAGCAGGGAAGGGAGGGACGACGCTATGGGACCACGGGGATGCGATGGACGGTAGTGGCCTAGAGCGGACTGGGAGGGGCGGTGCTTGAGAGAGGGGAAAGGGAAGAGACAATGGCGGGCGGTGATGGCTGAGGCCTAGTGGCACAGTAGAGCGGATAGAGGCCAAGAAAAGAAGACGCGTGAGAGGGGGAGCGAGGAGCCATGCAGTTCATCATCAATTTCATAGGCGCGACGTGGGACAGAACCATGTGTAGGCGATGTGACACAACGAGCAAGCAGCTAGCGTAGCCAGGCTGGATAGACCCACGCACACACATGCGTTACATGCAGCCATAACCCTAGCAGATGCTCAACTCAGCAGAGCAAGCGAAGACATGGGCGGATAGGGCAGGGTAGCATGGCAAGAGCATTTAATAACGACTCCATCGGTAGGGGCAAACAAACAAACCCATGTACACGGCAACAGGGAGAGCAGCAGCAGCATGACAAGGTCATTAGTTCGACGAGACAACAGAGGCAGTGGGTAGTCGGCGGTGCCATGCAGAGACATAGAGGGAGGCATGGATAAGACTGAGGCAGCAGAAAAATAGAGGGAGGGGGAGCAGCGCGAGGCTCGGCTAAGTTAGACAGAGGCAATCAAGGTAGAGAGAGAAGCAAAAGCAAGGGTCGGGGAGCATGGATGCAAATGGATGAGGAGACTTTGCAATGCAAGTCGAGTACGCTGCACGCCGTGCTAGGAAAAGTAAATGAAGTTGTTGCGCTATCTCTCGTCTGTTACGTGCTTTCACACTAATCACGTTGAATTTAAGAGGCGGCCAGACGGGCAGCTGTCATGGGTACGTTACCAAGTTATCATAGGGACGAAAACGAGTCTATACATAAAAACATGTCCCTAGACCAAAGCTTTTCCACAGAGCGTGCTTATCAAATTAGACACATGAGCATCTATATATATACACCTATAGATATTTCTATCGGTTTACTAATTTTGATAATTAGCAACATTTAGGCACAAGGAGATTTTCAACAAGTTCAAATTTAAATTAGATTCGAAAGCTATATATATCGTTCTATTTATTCATGGATTTTATTTTATTTATAAAAGTTGCTTTTCATGCTTAATCTAATAGAATAAACCGTTCGCTATCTATTGGCTAGAATTATCATTTGACATTCTTGAATATCTTTATGCACTGAGTAATTTGACTTGGGCGTTGATTCGAGTCCATAAAATTAAGTCACACAGGATTCACTTATCACATCAAGTACGTTTTAAATTAAAAATCTGAGAAACTTGTTTTGAAAATTTTACTTAGGCCTAAATCTTGGTGCTAAACGAGCTCGTAACACCAGAGGTGTTACAACGACCAACATTTGTAAAGGATATACAAAAGCTTATAAGTTGCATGGCTGCTCTTAGCCGCTTTATATCACGTCTTGGCGAAAAGGGACTACCATTCTTCAAACTCCTCAAGGCCTTCGAGCGCTTCTCCTGGTCAGAGGAGGCAGATACAGCTTTTGAGCAGCTTAAGTTGTTTTTAACGAAGTCTCCGATTATGATGACGCCTCAACCAAATGAAACTCTACTAATCTACATCGCCGCCACTTCGTGTGTCGTTTGCATAGCTATCATCGTCGAACGCGAGGAGGCCAGGCACGCCTACAAGATGCAACGTCCGGTCTACTTCATCTGTGAGGTCCTTAATAAGCCCAAAACTCGTTATCCTCAAGTTCAGAAACTGCTATACGCTATTTTGATCATGTCATGCAGGCTCCACCATTACTTTAAGTATTACAAGATCTCCATGGTCACCGAGTTCCCTCTGGGGGACATTCTCCGCAATAAAGAGGCCAATAGCCGTATCTTCAAGTGGGTTGTTGAGCTCGGCAGCTACTCCATTGAATTTAGAAGTAGGCCTACCATCAAGTCATAGGCGGTTGCTAACTTCGTTGCTGAGTGGACCAAGATCCAAGAGCCCATCCCCGCTACTTGCCCCGAGCACTAGGTGATGTACTTCGATGGTGCCCTCAACATCAATGGTGCTGGTGCTAGCATTCTGTTCATTACGCCGACCAAGGATAAGCTCTGATACGTTCTCCGAATACATTTTCTGGCCTCCAACAATGCCACCGAATATGAAGCGTGTCTCCACAGACTCCGTATAGCTGTTGAGCTCGACGTTAAATGCCTCATGATATATAGGGACTCCACGCTGGTCATCAACCTACTCAACAAAGATTGGTCCTGCTCCAGTGAGAAGATGGACGCATACTGCGCTGAAATTAGGAAACTCAAAGGGAAGTTCTACCATATCCAGTACCACCACGTGGTATGAGATCAAAATCAGCTCACCGACCACCTATCTACCAAGGGGTCTTCATTCAAGACCTCTTTACGTCGTCTATTAAGGAAGAGAAGGAAGTTCAGGAAATTCCCCCCGCCGAGTAGCTGGTACTTATAGTACCTTCGCTGGCTGCCGACTAGAGGGAACGGTTCATCAAGTACCTCACCAGCGTCGATGTACCCATCGACAAGACTGAAACCGAATGCCTAACCCGTCGAAGCAAGCATTATGTACTGGTGGATGGGAACTTGATGAGGAAAAGTGCCAAGGAAGGGATACTATTGAAATGCATCACTCAAGAAGAGGGAGTGAAACTACTTCTTGAAATTCACTCTGGTTCCTGTGGCAACCACGTGGCCTCGAGAAACCTGGTCGGTAAAGCTTTCTGAGCTGGTTTTTACTGGCCCATGGGCATCATCGATGCAGAAGACCTCATCCGACGTTGTGAAGGATACCAATTTTTCACAATGCAAATCCATGTGCTGACACAAGAACTATAGACCACCCTAGCTTCCTATCCTTTTGCATGTTGGGGACTCGACATGATTGGGCCTTTCAAGCCAGTGCCAGATGGTTTCTGGTACGTGTACGTCGCCATCGACAAGTTCTCCAAGTGGATCGAATACAAACCGCTTGTTTCAGCTACTACAAAGAAGGCAGTCGAGCTCTTCGAAGATATAATCCATAGATTCAGTCTCCCGAACAGCATTATCACCGACCTTGGAGCTAAATTCACCGGTCATCATTTTTTGGGACTTCTACGAAGACCGATGCATCTCCGTCAAATACATCTCTGTTGCCCATCCTAGAGCCAACGACCAAGTCGAATGGGCAAACGGCATGATCCTTGATGCCCTCAAAAAGAGGCTATATCAGAAAGAAGAAAAGCATTCGGGCAGATGGCTCAAAGAGCTACCAGTTGTGGTCTAGGGACTACGCACTCAAGCTAGTCGCAGCACCGGTGTGTCTCCATATTTCTTGGTCTACAGCTTAGAGGCCATACTTCCAGCGGACATTGCCTTCCGAGCACCTAGGGTGGAACATTATGATCAAGAGCAAGCCACAGCTGTTTGGACAGAAGACGTCGATATAGCTAAGGAAGAACGCCTGATCACTTGTATCTGCATAGCCAAATACCTAGAGGGCTTGCGAAGATACTATAACCGTAACATCAAAGGTCATTCATTTGCTATTGGCGACCTCGTTCTCCGTAGAAAGAAGAAAACCGAAGGGATGTACAAGCTCTCCTCCCCCTAGGAAGGGCCCTATGTGGTCAAAGAGGTTACCCGACCAAGGTCTTACCGGCTATGCGACTTGGACAAAATCGATATCCCTAATTCATGGCACATGAGCACCTTATAGATTTCTATCCTTGAAACGCTCAAGATATGTACTCTCCACTCCATAATGAATGAAGTTTTGGTCGTGATAATTTGTCTCCGTTATTTCTCCATTACGGTTTAATATCCATTTGCGGTCGCCAACTCTAAGCTACTCCTTTATAAACTCCAATACATGATCTCCATAAACGCTCCGCCACATTTCTCCATATCTCCAAGATACTTCACCAACCACCGAGCAACACACGTTCTGTTCTGTGCTCTATGGAGAAGACCTAGTCTCCGATCTCTCCCTACATGTGCTACGGACTCCACGCTCTGTGTTATGGGTGGTTGCCTGCAGTTCCTTGGTCACACCTATTCCTCCTACACATGCATGGGCTCCGCGCTCAATGTTATGGACTATGGGCTAGCCAAGAAGAAGAGCCCAATAAAGAACTAACTGCTCGGATGCCACTTATACTACGTATATCTCCAAATTATTTTGCCAACCGCCGAGCAGCACATGTTTTGTTCTGTTCTCTATGGAGAAGACCCAGTCTCTAATCTCTCCCTACACGTGCTACGGGCTCCGCGCTCTGCGTTATAGGTGGTCGGCTGTAATTCCTCGGTCACACCTGTTCCTCCTACATGTGCGCGGGCTCCGCACTCAACGTTATGGACTATGGGCTAGCCAAGGCCAAGAGTTTAGTAACAAACTAACTGCTCGGACGCTACTTATACTACGTATAATTGCCTTAGGGTTAACACTACAATGATTTTTTCACCACAAAACTATCAAACTGCATAAACATGCACTTGTCACTTTGCAACATTTATACATATACATTAATGTTTATCTGTGCCCTTGCGCATTTTAACTACCCTCTCCAGTTATTATAGAATATTCTCCAAGCAGATCATTGGGCTTCGCCATTGCCGTCCATCTCGCCAAACAGGTCAATGTCGTCGGCCAGTTTCTTTGTCTCATCATCCACCTCATCTTCTAGCTACTGATGCTCCGTCGCGCCCATCCCTTTGGTGAATCCGGCCCCTATCGCTTGAAGGTCAATGGCAGGGTAGTGGAACCGGACCATCACTAGGGCATGTGTAACGGCGGTGACGATGGCGTCGCGGTTTAAGCTTTTGAAGTTTTCCCATGTCGCCTTGCACCTGTTGATGATGGTGTTAGGACGTGGTGGCCTATCGTTGGGCTAAGGAGCCACCTCTAGGTCGACGCAGTCGAGCACGGGCTTGACTCTAGCAACTATGGCGTCGAGCTTGCTCCTCTAGGTTCTGGCCTCTTGCTCCAGCACATCAAACTATTCCTTGGTCCTCCGATGATACTCTGTAGGCATCATAAGGATCTAACAAGAAAAGAAATTACTCCAGCAGTAACTCCGACCATGAAGTACTCACCTTTTAGCTCCTCAGCCAGCTTCTCCGCTCGCCCAGTCGCTTTCTTCTCCTCCTCCTAGAGTTGCCCTACGGTTTGGCGCAGCTGCTGAGCTCCTCGTCTTGCTCTACAAGCACAATAGTCGTCAACAACAATATGACTATTCAACAATGTAAAGCAAAATCGCTGATATGCCATTCCTTTTCTCTGCTCAGAGACATTTCTGAGCTGCTCAGACTTCCGCTCTAGCTACTCGAAAACACTCATCAGCCGCTTGGAGACGGTGGCCAGCTGTTCAGACCTGTCCCGCAACTGCTCGGTCACAGTCGCCAACTACTCGGATAGAGGCCCATTCTAGTATTCTAGATCTCGCGCTTGAGACTCGGCAAGATCCCACTCACGGTGGGCCCTCTAGATGTTTTTCTCCATAAGCTTCATCGCCTCTTTCAGCTTTGCGTTTTCTTCAGCGAGGGCCTCCATCCTCTTGATCAGCTAGCGCCGTTGTTCAGCAGTCCGATCTATACCCTACAAAAGCACCAAGACAATGAAGAACTCTAATTTCCAACGTTAAAGATGAACATCGATGACGCAATGCTAACCTTGATCTGCATCATCACCGTCGATAGGGTAGACTCCAGCCTCCTGAGCTACCTCATGGTGTCCTCCTCCTCAACGACCACCACTTTGTCACCTCGCTTCTGGAGGATTCAGACAGCTTAGGGTCATGATTCCTCACATTCGATCTCTTCCACCTCATCTTCCTCCTCCGCAGCTAGTGGCACCACCAGGGAGCTCGATGGTCAGATAGCGTGTCGACCACACCCTCCGACGCCTGAGGGAGCATCGTCTGCACCTTAGGCACCACCGACTCATCCACTATAGACTCCGACACGGCATCGGCAACTCTAGTGTCCGCCTCCAAAGACCCAGCGGCTACCGCCATTGCCTCGGGCACCGCCGCCGACCCATCCACCATCGGCGCCAACCGTTCACCGCCCCAAGTCCACCAGCAGGGGCTCTAGACTCCTCCGTAGGCTACCGAGCATCCAGGGACTCCAGGACAGGATCTGCCGGTGTCGCCTCCGCACCAGGACCAGCCCCCGGCTGCTCGCCGGTCTGGGTGGATGGATTCAATTCCTCCATATGCCTCGCTCTACATCAAATTAGCACGTCAATCATCAAAAGAGATAAGGATATGAGAGCAAAATTCCAAAAAGGCAAGGATACTTATGTGTTGGCCTACCAGTACACTTTTTTGAACCGGCGCTGCCTACCCAACCCCTAGGCGCAGCCCTGTGGTTGACTCCCGTGCCCTGGGGTGGAGGTCTCGCGGTCTCTACCATCGGCCTCTCCTCAGCCTGCTGCTCTAGGACTCCCCTCGCCTATTGCTTGGGGACTCCCTCCCCTCCCTTCAATCGCTCCTCCATGCATGTGTTGCGTGGAGGCACTTTAGTGGTCGGAGGAGGAGCTACTGGTGCCCCGTAGTCATCCGACCACTCAAACATCGCTGCACTCTATGTTCGAGTGGTCCGGTCATCGCCAAGCAATATGCCACCTGGTTTGCAGGGAGCGGCACCCGCCGTCTTCCTCTTCTTCCGGGCTGACTCGTCTGCCACTAGCCTCTTCCCTCGGACTTTATCTGACACTAGGAGGAGTCTCCGTCTGACCAGCGTCTGCGCCTCTGGACTCTGACAAGGCACTAATAGCACCTTCCTTACGCTAAGCTGGTGGTCGTGCATCTACCGCCTATAGCCAATCGCTCCTTGGCACGCTCGAGAAGTACACTACTCGTTCCTACAAATGGATCTTTCCATAAGTGAATTAGTTCACTGCTTGACAATGGTAAAGGTTAAAAAAGCATCAGGAACAAATAATTGGGAAGCTTACCTGAGGAGGCGGGTTTGTACAGTTGAAGGCCCTGGTTTGCCCAAATATGCTGAATGAGGCATTTGGGGCGAACAGCTCTGCGGCCCGCTCAAGCACGTCATTCTTCGTTAGCCTCTCTGTCCTGTCTCGAGTGCTGTCGGTGTCCCCCTTGAAGTCAAAGCCTGCATGGGCCCTCTCCTTGTAGGGCTAGACATGGCGCACTATGAAGCTCGCTACCACCAGTCTGCCGTTCATCTTCACACCTTTTATTAGATTGAGGAGCTCCTTAACCTGCTCCATATCTGCACTGCTCGACTTCTCTGACCAGCTCTTCTGGCTCTCTAGGATGTGGTCAACATCACAGCGGATGGCAGGGTGGCTCTTCTTCATGTAGAACCACCTGGTGTTCCACCCCTTCAACGAAGTGTTCAGTGATACAGTGATGTACTCACCCGCCATTCTGTCGTAGAGTTGAAAATACACACCACCGACCACCTTCGACCCACCACCACCCTTCTTCTTCAGCCAGAATAGATGACGGAAGAGGTTGAAGTGGGGAAGAACTCTGAGATATGCCTCACAGAAATGGATAAAGATGGAGATGTGCAAGATGGTGTTTGGGTGGAGATTGCATAGACTAACTCTCTAGAACTCTAATAGATCCCTCAAGAAAGGATGAATAGGAAATCCTAACCCACGCCAGAAATAATCCTCAAACACTATGACTTCATCGGTATGAGGCATTGGGAAGGGCTCACCGCTGGTTGGCCGCCATCCGTCGGTGACACGGTTAGAGAGAACGCCCGTCTCCACCATCCTGTTGAGCTCTGCCTCCCCCGTGCATGATGACACCCACTCTTCATCATGGCTGACTCTGACGCTCACCTTCTTCGGGTTACCAGCTCCCTTCTTCGGCGCCATCTCTCAGATCTGGTTTGGGATTGGCGGTGGAAACGCGTGTGAATATGAATCTGGAAGCGCAAGGGCTGAGGAGGAAGACAAAATAGCAAAGTGGCAAAGGTGGGAGCGCAGGGTGTGGTGGCGTAGTTATAAAAGCACTCCCACACCTTTCGCATTTGAGGGTTTTTAGGAAACCGCTCCATGATTTGCGCCTCTCTGAATTCTCCAAAATGGTGTGGTGGTCCGTTACCTAGGCTTTCGCGCAACTGTAGGCCATATCACCCATTTATCGTCGTAAGTTGTTACTCCTCACCGAATATTCGCTGACTTCTCCGCTATCTGTTATGGCTCAGTAATTACTACTATACAACCATTACTTTGTTTTTTCTCCACGATTTATTTTCTCCAAGATTTCCACTTGTGACTCGGGGACTACCTTCTCAACATGACGTGGCTCCTCACTGCACTAGGGACTTTCTCCTAGCACCACGTGACCACATCACTTACTGTTAGGCTCGGGGACTAAGTGGGCACACTTCACCTTACGGTGAATGTGCTTTTCTCATTTTGAGGCTACAGCCGAGGGCTGGCTGCCTGCTCGGCTGGTCTTGTGCTTTTCTTTACTTTGGACCCTGGCCCCATGTGACTACGTCACTTACTGTTAGGCTTGGGGACTAAGTGGGCACACTTCACCTTGCGGTGAGTGTGTTTGCTTTAATCTAGAAGACTCCGCGCCTCTTAAAGCTGAAGAAGACTATGTCCCTTTCTCATGGTCAGACTCTAAGTGGGTACACTTGGTCCACTGCGAGAAAATTTTCGATTCTAAACTTAAGCTCCTTACACCCTTATGGCAAGCCGTACTTGGGTTACACTGCTTGGCGATGGTTCACACTTCTCGGTGATGGTTCATGCTGCTCGGCGATGACTCATAACTGCTTGGCGACGACTCATGGTGGTCGCACCATGAGTTTTACTGCTCGGCTTTGTCCGCACCTACTAGGACAAGCTCAAGACAGCATTGCATAATGGATACAAGGTGCTTAGGGACTAGCTATGGGGGTTATGACCCTAGATACCCATGGCAGATCACAAGGGTTGTGCCCCCAAGGGCGGCCTAGCTCACAAGATGAAGCCTTGCGGGGCACGACGCTGCTTGGCGTCTCCCGCATGGCACCAGCAAGATATCCTAAAGATACTATGAAATCTGTTAGGATACGTATGGTCCCATGATTCCTGTAATCGATTATTACTTTCCAGTTATCTCCTAGATCTAACTGACTTGTAACCCTGCCCCTCGGACTATATAAGGTGGGCAGGGGCACCCTCCAAACACACGCAATATCATACGACAACCAATACAATCCAATAGACCATAGGAGTAGGGTATTACGTCATACTAATGGCCTAAACCTATCTCACTCGTGTGTATCTATTGCCTTCTTGTTCTTGATTACACGCATCTCTGCTGATCAATCTACCTTCGGGGGATACCCCTAGGAGGATCTAGCTCTAGCTATGGTTTAGAAATGTATGAGAGAGGGTGTGGCTAGAGAGTGGAGAGGAAGGCCATGGGACTAGGATTTGGAGCTGAAGGATAGATGCTGTGGCTGGAGAATGGAGATGGAGGCGGAGATGGTGACTCTTTGCGCTTTTAAGTTGCCAGCACAATACCACAAATGCCCTTGTATAAAATTGATGGCATGGTAAACCTATCTTCCGCGCCGAGGGCACAAGAGAGACAACTAATTATTAGTGTGTGTTGGCGAGACTGCTCGGCGTGGTGCAAAATCAAATTTTCGAGTGGGCAGATCGCCCCATCTGCTTAGAAGTGACCGAAATCTATTCAGTGTTTTAATAGGAAATGATTACGATAAAATGTTACTTACCTAATATCTATCATTTTGTTTTTTCTCTTGTGCACCTATTTATATATCTAATGAGTTAGTGTCGACAGAATATCGTCGGCAGTCCTCCGAGGGGTATCCCACGAAGGTAGATTGATCGGTAGAGGAGCGCGAGATCAAGAACAAGAAGGCAACAGAGACACATGAGTTAGACAGGTTTAGGTTGTTAGTATGACGTAATACCCTACTCCTGTGGTCTGTTGGTTTGTATTAGCTATCGTATGATATGCCGTGATTTTAGAGGGGGTCCCTGCCCGCCTTATATAGTCCGGGAGGCAGGGTTACAAGTCGGTTAGATCTAAGAGATAACCGAAAAGTAATAACTGATTACAGGAATCTTGGGATCATACATATCCTAACAGATCTCATATTATCTTCAGGATATCTTCCCAATGTCTTGCGGAAGGTGCCGAGCAGAGTCGTGCCTCGCAAGGCTTCTTCTTGTGGGCTAGGGGCGTAGCCCATGTGGTCTGCCGTGGGTATCCAGGGTCATACACCCCACAGCTAGTCCTCGAGTGCCTTGTAACCGTTGTGCAATGCCGTCTTGAGCTTGTTCGAGCAGGTGCGAATGACGCCGAGCAGTCAAGCTCTTGGTCCAACCACCATGCTGAACTGTCGAGCAGCGTAAACCATCACCGAGCAGTGTGAACAGTTGCCGAGCAGCATGACCTATCGCCGAGCAGCGTGAACTACCACTAAGCAGAGTGATCCGAGTACAGCATGCCATAAGGGTGTAAGGATCTCAAGTTCAGAATCGAAAATTTCTCCGTAGTGAACCAAGTGTGCCCACTTAGAGTCCAAACAAAGTTGTAGGAGTCAATCTTCCTCTATAGGCATATAGTCTTCGAGAAAAAACCCTACACACTCACCGCGAGGTGAAGTGTGCCCACTTAGTCCCCGAGCCTGACAGCAGATGATGCAGTCATGTGGTGCCAGGGTTAGAGAATTGAAAAATAGTAGAAAACCAGCCAAGTAAGAAGCCAGTACCCGGGCAAGTCCTAGAAAAACAAAGCACATTCACCGCAAGGTGAAGTGTGCCCACTTAGTCCCTGAGCCTAATAGTAGGTGATGCAGTCACGTGGTGCCAGGGTCAGAAACAGAAAAACAAATAAAGTCCAATCGGAATTGGACGCTAGTCCCCATGCTGCAGGCAGAGTTATCGGAAAAATCAAATCCTGGAGAAAAAAAAACCGTAGTAAAGGCTGCACAGTGCTAGTTACCGAGCCTCAATAAATGGTGGAGAAGTCGGTGATATTTCGGCGAGGAGCAACTGAAGGTAGCAACAAACGAGCGACGTGGGCTGAGGTTGCGCGAAAATCTTGGTAACGGCCCATTAAGCCGCATCGGAGAATTCGGAGCGGCGCAGATTGCGGGAACGGTTTCCCAAAAACCCTTGAGTCATAAAAGTGGGGAAAGTGCTTTATAACAGTACCACCGCCTCCCATTCTCACACCTTTGCCACTTTGTCATTTCATCTTCCACCTTAGCCACCACATCTCCAGATTCAGAGCCACATACTTTGCCGACGCCGTCCCTCATCTAGATCTGAGTGATGGCACTGAAGAGGAGAGCTGTGAACCCAAAGAAAACAAGCCCAAAGAAGGTAGGAAGTGGAGCTAGTCGTGATGAAAAGTGGACGCCGTCGCGCACTGGAGAAGCAGAGCTCGAAAGGATGGTGACGGCGGGCGTGCTTCCTGACCGTGTCACCGCTGGATGGCGGCCAGCCAGTGGTGAGCCCTTTCCAATGCCTAACACCAATGAAGTTGTAGTCTTTAAAGATTATTTCTGGCATGGATTGGGGTTTCCTGTTCATCCTTTCCTGCGAGATCTGTTGGTATTTTGGTCGATTAGTCTGTGCAATCTCCATCCGAACACCATACTGCACATTTCGATCTTTATTCACTTCTGTGAAGCGTTTCTTGGGATTCTCCCACACTTCAACCTGTTTAGACACTTATTCTGGTTAAAGAAGAAAGGCGGCGACGGGTCCAAGGTGGTCGGCGGGGTATATCTGCAGCTCTGGGATGCAATGGCCAGCGATTATATCAGCGTACCACTGAACACTTCCCTGAAAGGGTGGAATTCCAAGTGGTTTTACATGAAACAAAACCACCCGGCCATCCGCTACGACGTCCACCATATCTTAGAGAACCAAAGAAGCTGGTCGGAGAGACCAAGAAGTATCGACATGGAGCAAGTGAAAGAGCTCCTTGACTTGATTCAAAGTGTGGAGTTGAGAGGTGAACTTGTGGCAGCAAGCTTCTTAGTGCGCCGTGTCCAGCCTTGCAAGGAGAGGGCCTACCTTGCTTTTGACTACAAGGGCGACGACGACGGAACCCGGGAGAGACCTGAGCAGCTGTCAAGGAAAGAAGTAATAGGCCACGCCATAGAACTATTCACCTCCAGCGCCTCATTTAGCTAGCTGAAAGAAACAAAGGCTTTCAACTATACAAACCCGCCTCCTCAGGTAATCATCTTAACCTGCATTGTTAAACTGTCGACTTGCCGAGCAGGGAACTGAATTACTTATGTAAAGATCCATTCGCAGGATAGAGCAGTATATTTTTCTAACGTGCCGAGAGCCGAATGGCCAGCAGCGGTGGACGTCCGACCAATAGATCACCCTGAAGAAAGGTCTGTCGGTATCTCATTAGAATCCAGAGATTCGGATGTTGATCACACGGCACGCCTGCCCCTTTATCGAAGAAATCTCGGGGGAAACGGGCAGCGGCAGACGAGCCGTCCCAGAAAAAGAGGAAAACGACGACGGCCGCTCCCCGCAAGCCGGGCGACATATCACTGGATGGTGACCAGACCACTCGTCCACGGAGAGCCGTGGTGATGGAGTGGTCTGATGATGACAAAAATACAGTTCCCCCTCCCCCGAGCATGGAAACAACTTCACGCAGCACACGCGTGGAGGAGCAACCAAGGGGAAGCGATGAAGTCCCCGAGCCGCAGGCAACAAAAATTCCTACGGAGCAAGCAACGGGAGTCCCCGAGCATCAGGCGGGGTTAAACCCGGTGGTACAGGTAGAGCAAACACCGGAACAACAGGCGAAGCAGAGGACAACTGTAGAGGAGGATCCACCCGAGAGTGTGGGGGTCGACCCCACGGGCACACCTGGGGGCTCGAACAAGCCTCGCCGATTCAAAAAAGCACATCGACAGACCAAATAGTAAGTATCCTCGCATTGATGTTTTATTGCTATTTGATCATAGCTGTTTGGGCGATCGACCAAATGTTCTGATGCAGCGCAAGGCATATGGAGGATCCGAAATCAACCGCCCAAACTGACGAGCAGCCTCAAGCTGACCCCGAGACGGAGGTAACGCCTATCGCCCCTGTGTCGGGGTCAGCTAGTGCTCGGCAGCTGGTGGAAAAAACAACAACTGCTATGGGTGGAGCTGGAGACGACGAGGAGACAGCATCAACAGAGGCTCGCTCGGTGACAATGCCCGAAGCAACAACGGGTTGCGTCGTACCCTTGGGAGCTGAAACTGGAGTTGCTAGCGAAGTAATAGAAACTGGGTCGGCGAGACCAAGGGTGCCCGAGGAGCGAACGATACCCCTAAGGGTTCACAAGTCATGCTCGGACCCACTGTCTGGCCACAGAGCCCCTCTGTGGTGACCCCTACTACTGCGGAAGAGGAGGACGAGGTGGAGGAGATCGTTCATGATGAGCCTCGAACCCAGTCTGTCTGAATCCTTCGCAAGCGCGGTGACAAAGTGGTAGTGGTTGAGGAAGAGGACACCCCTAGAGAAATGAAGAGGCTGAAAGCCGCCCTCGGCGGAGTAGTAAAACAAATCGACGTTAATACTGAACCCCGAATATTCTTCGTTAACATTGGAGGCGTCCTCTTGTCATTGTCATTGTGCATTTATAGGGAATAACTCAAACTACTGAGCACCGTTATCAGCTGATTAAGAGGATGGAGCCCCTCGCCGAGGAGAACAAAAAACTCAAGGAGGCGATGAACTGTTCGGAGAAAAACATCCAAAGGGCCCAACGCGAGTGAGACCTTGCTGAGTCCAATGCGCGGGACCAAGAATACCAGAAGGCGGCCCTGGTTGAGCACCTAGCAACTGCAAAAGAACAACTATGGAGCAAGTCCAAGCAGCTGACCACTGCTTCTACACAACTTAAAGATGCTTCCGAGCAGTTGGAAAAGCTGCAGAAAGTCTCCGAGGAAAAGAAAGGTGCGTACAATCCACAAAAATGCCTCGCATAGATAGATATGATTACTTTTGGTTATGAATGACGTACATGTAGAACAAGACGCGGTGCTCGGCCAACTGCGCTAGGTCCTCGAGCAACTCTAAGAGGAGAAAACGAAGGAGACAGGGCGAGCGAACAAACTGGCCGAGGAGTTGAACGGTAAGCACCTCCTGGTCGGGTTTTCTGCTGTAGTGATTGTCTTGCCTGATGGAACTTCAAAATGCATGCAGACTATTGTCAGAGGGTCAAGGCACAGTTCGATGTGCTGGAGCAAGAAGCCCGGTCCCAGAGGAACAAATTTGACGCCGTAGTTGCCGGAATCAACCCAGTGCTCGCTTGTGTCGAACTGGAAACTGCTCCTTAGCCCGACGGCAGGCCGCCGCGCCCGGACATCATCATCGAAAGATGCAAGACAGCGTGGGAAAGCTTCAAGAGCTTCAACCGTGATGCCATTGTTACAGCCGCTACCCACACCCTTGTTGTTGTTCGGTCCCACTATCTAGCCACTGACCTTGAGGCGATAGGGGGTGGGTACGCCAAGGGGCTCAGCGAAGCAGAGACCCAGCGGCTGGAGGATGAGGTGGAAGACGCGGTGAAAAACTTGGCCGACGATATAGACCTGTTCGAAGAGACTGACGGCAGTGGCGAAGCACAATGATCTCTATGGTAGATATCATCTATAATTTCTGGACAATATTGTTAGAATGCGCGAAAGCATGGTAAATTCTTTTGCGGATGATAACTGTTATAAAGTGCATGTATATGCAGTCAGATTGTATTTTGGCAAAAAAATCTTCATAATTACAACCATAAAGTATTTATATGGAGTATAAGTGGAGTCCGAGCAGTTAGTTCACTACTGACCCCCATGGCCTCAGCTAGCCCATAGTTCATGACGTCGAGCGCGGAGCCCGTGGATGTGTGGGAAGAACAGGCGTAACCAAGGAAACGTAGCCGACCACCCATGACGCAGAGTGCGGAGCCCATAGCACGTGTAGGGAGAGATCAGAGATTGGGTCTTCTCCATAGAAAGGAAAAAAAGCGGAACGTGTACTGCTCGGCGGTTGTCGAAATAGCTTGGAAATATAGATCGCATAGGCATAGTATGAGCAAGTAGTCCTGTGTTGAACTCTCGGCCTTGGCTAACCCATAGTCCATATTGTCAGGCGCGGAGCCCATAAACAAGTAGGAAAAATAGGTGTGACCAAGGGACCGCAGCCGACCACCCATAATGCAGAGCACGGAGCCCGTAGCACGTGTAGGGAGAAATCGGAGACTGGGTCGCCTCCGAAGAGATCAGAAAAAAAAGCGTTTTCGACGATTTGGAGAAATCATGGTCGGCGATTTGGAGAAAACGTTCTCGACGATTTGGAGAAAACATGTTTGGCGATTTGGAGAAAACGTGTTCGGCGATTTGGAGAAAACGTGTTCAGCGATTTGGAGAAAACATGTTCGGTGATTTGGAGAAAACATGCTCGGTGATTTGGAGAAAACGTGCTCGGCGATTTGGAGAAAACATGTTCGGTGATTTGGAGAAAACGTGCTCGGCGATTTGGAGAAAACATGTTCGGCGATTTGGAGAAAATGTGCTCGGCGATTTCGTACTGTAGTTCGTTATGAAGTAGCATATATCCCAGCGACCATAAGTGGTTGTTAATCCACAATAGAGACAAAATGGAGATAAGTTATGGAGACCAAAAAACATTACTAAATATGAATTTGTAGAGTACATATCTGTAGTGTTTCAAGGATAGAAACGTATAAGGTGTTCGATGTGCCATGAGTTGGGAACATCGACTCCTTCTAAGTCACGTAAGTGATAAGAACCTGGTCGGGTAACCTCTTTGACGATATAAGGCCCTTCCTAGGGGGAAGAGAGCTTGTGCAAACCGTCAGTCTTTTGTTTTCTATGGAGGACAAGATCGCCAACAGTAAATGAACGACCTTTGATGTTTCAATTGTAGTACCTCCGCAAGCCTTCCAGATACTTAGTTGTACGGACACAGGTGACTAGATGCTCTTCCTCGGCTCGCTCGATGTTGTCAGACCGGACAGCCTTGGCTTGCTCTTCATCATAGTTTTCCACTCTAGGTGCTCGGAAAGTAACATCCGCTGGTAGTACGGCTTCTGAGCCGTAGACCAAAAAGTATGGAGTCACACCGATGCTGCGACTAGCTTGAGTACGTAGTCCCCAGACTACAGCTGGAAGCTCCTTGAGCCATCTGCCCGGGTGCTTTTCTTCTTTCAGATACAGTCATTTTTTCATGGCATCAAGGATCATACCGTTCGCCCGTTCGACTTGACCGTTGGCTCTTGGATGAGCAACAGAAATGTATTTGACGAAGATGCAACGGTCTTCACAGAAGTCCCAGAAGTGATGTCCAGTGAACGTAGCTCTGAGATCGGTGATGATACTGTTTGGTAGACCAAATCTGTGGATGATATCTTCAAAGAGATCAACTGCCTTCTTTGCCGTAGCTGAGACGAGCGGTTTATATTCAATCCACTTGGAGAACTTGTCAATGGCGACATACACGTACCGGAAACCACCTGTTGCTGGCTTGAAAGGCCCGATCATGTCTAGTCCCCAGCATGCATAGGGCCAGGAAGCTGGGATGGTTTGCAACTCTTGCGCGGGCACGTGTATTTGCTTAGCAAAGAATTGGCATCCTCCACATCATTGGACGAGATCTCCTGCATCAGTGATGGCTGTGGGCCAATAAAAACTGGCTCGGAAGGCCTTGCTGACCAATGTTCTCGAGGCTGCATGGTTGCCATAGGAACCAAAGTGAATTTCAAGAAGCAACTTCACTCCCTCCTCTTGGGTGATGCATTTCTACAGTATCCCTTCCTTGGCACTTTTCCTCATCAAGCTGCCATCCACCAACACGTAAAGCTTGCTCCGATGAACAAGGCATTTAGTTTCAGTCTTGTCTGCAGGTACCTCAGCACTAGTGAGGTACTTGATGAATTGATTCCTCCAATCGGTGACCGGCGAAGGTACCATAAGTACCAACTGCTCGGCAGGGGGAACTTCTTCAACTATCTTATCTTCTTTGATGGATGGCGCCAGGAGATCCTGAACGAAAACCCCTAGCGGAATCGCGACGCGAGAAGAACCGAGCTTGGATAGTTGGTCGGCGAGTTGATTTTGGTCACGTACCATGTGGTGATACTCGATGCCATAGAATTTTCCTTCAAGCTTCCTAATTTCAGCGCAGTAAGCATCCATCTTCTCACTAGAACAGGACCAGTCTTTGTTGAGCTGGTTGATAACCAGTGTGGAGTCTCCGTACACCATGAGGCATTTGACGCCGAGCGCGATGGCTATACGAAGACCATAGAGACATGCTTCATATTCCGCGGCGTTGTTGGAGGCCGAGAAGTGTATCCGAAGAACATAACGTAGCTTATCCTTGGTCGGCATAATGAACAGAATGCCCGCTCCTACACCATTGATGTTAATGGTGCCATCAAAGTACATCACCTAGTGCTCGGGGCAAGCAGCGGCGATGGGCTCTTGGATCTCGGTCCATTCAGCGACGAAGTCAACGAGCGCCTGTGACTTAATGGTAGGTCTGCTTCTGAATTCAATGGAATAGGTGCTGAGCTCAACAGCCCATTTAATGATGCGGCCATTGGCTTCTTTGTTGCGAAGAATGTCCCCTAGAGGGAACTCAGTGACCACGGTGATCTTGTAGTATTTGAAGTAATGCCAAAGCTTGCGCGACATAATCAGAATTGCGTATAACAGCTTTTGTACCTAAGGATAATGAGTTTTTGGCTCATTGAGTACTTCACTGATAAAGTAGACCAGACGTTGCACCCTGTAAGTGTGCCCAGCTTCCTCACATTCGACGACGATAGCTTTACTCATGATGCGAGAAGTGGCGGCGATGTATATGAGCAGAGTCTCATCTGGCCATGGCACTATCATGATCGGTGGCTTTGTCAAGAACAACTTGAGCTGCTCCAAAGCTGAGTCTACCTCCTTCGACTAGGAAAAGTGCTCGGAGGCCTTGAGGAGCTTGAAGAAGGGTAGCCCTTTTTTGCTGAGGCGTGATATGAAGTGGCTTAAAGCGGCCATACAACCTATAAGCTTTTGTATATCCTTGACACATGTTGGCCGTTTCATATTGGTGATGGCGGAGACCTTGTCCAGATTAGGCTTGATGCCTCGAGCACTAACGATGTAGCCCAGCAGTATACCGGATGGAACTCCAAAGATGCACTTTGAAGGGTTCCACTTCCATCGGTACTTGTTCAAATTGGCAAAAGTTTCTTTGAGGTCGGCGATAAGGTTGTTGGCTGTCTTGGTTTTGACGACCACGTCATCGATGTAGGCTTCGACGTTGTGACTAATCTGCTGGTCGAGGCACATCTGAATGGCCCTTTGATAGGTAGCCCCAGCGTTCTTGAGTCCGAAGGACATAGTTTTGTAGCAGTATGCACTGAAAGGTGTAATGAACGATGTCTTTATCTGGTCTTCTTCCTTGAGGGAGATCTTATGATAGCCGGATTAATAGTCAAGGAAAGAGAGTAGTTCATAGCTGGTGGTAGAGTCTACAACCTTGTCTATTCAAGGCAAGCCGAAGGGGTCTTTAGGGCAGTGTTTGTTAAGATCAGTATAATCAACGCACATTCTCCATTCTTTATTCTTTTTTCGAACGAGAATAGGGTTTGCTAACCAATCTGGATGATACACATCTTTTATAAACCCCACAGCTAAGAGCCATTTTATTTCTACCCTAATAGCCTCCTTCTTGTCTGGCGTGAATCGGTGAAGTTTCTGCTTGATCAGTTTGGCGGTCGCCGAGACATTCAAGGAGTGCTCGATCTTCTCCTGTGGTACCCCCGGCATGTCTGCAGGTTTCCAAGCAAACACATCGGCGTTGGCATGTAGGAAGGAGATGAGCATGCTTTCCTATTTGGGGTCAAGGCGAGCCCCAATCTTCATGGTCTTGGAAGCGTCATTGAGGCCGAGGCCGACCTCCTTGATTTCCTTGGACTTGGCGGAGGCACGGGGAAGCTCTAGCTCTGGAATCTCCATGTCATCGGCGGGTACTGTCTTGGCTTCAGCAACCATGCTAGCCATCTGGATGGAGAGGTCGGTGGCTTCGGCGAGGGTGAGACTCTCTGTCTCGCAGGCATAGGCGAAGGCATCTTCAACACCAGATACGCGTAGTGCGGTACAGCCATGAATTTGGCCAGATCTGGCCGGCCAAGTATGGCGTGGTAGGTGGTGTTGAAGTCGGCAACGTAGAAGTTGATATGCTCGATGCGGTAGTTGCTTGCCGTGCCGAACTATGCTAGCAGGGTGATCTCTCCAAGTGGCCTAGATGCCCTTCCAGGTACCACCCCCCAGAAGGAGGAGTCCGAGGGTGTGAGATCTGATATCACGAGGCCCAACTCTCTTAGGGCTCCGGTGAAAAGTAGGTTCAAAGCACTGCCACCATCAACAAGGACTTTTCTGAATATCATCTTCTGGACGGTTGTGTCGAGGACAAGGGGGAAACGCCCTGTATATGGTATGTCTACCCACTGGTCGGCCCTGCTGAAGGTGATGGGGATCTCAGACCATGGGCGATAGCTGGGGTCGACGGTAGTTTCTTCTGAAGCAACGGCGAGCACTCGTCGAGCGACAAGCTTCCGTTCCCTTTGACTCTCAGTGGAGGCAAGGCCCTCAAAGGTGGTGGCGACCACCTTATCATGGTCCTAAAAGGCGTTGTTGTTGTTCCCAGGCGGTTGGCGACCTCCCGTTCCATTGTTGGCGTCATCGTCGAGCCTCCTGTCCTGGAACTCCCTAGCTAGACCAATGCAGTCCTTCATCTTGTGTTTGGCGTTCTTGTGAAGAGGGCATGGGCCGTCGAGTATCTTTTGGTACTACTCATCGTAGTTACGCTTGGCGCGAGGTTGACTAGCAGCGGTGAAGATGTGTTCTGGCCGACGGTGGCGATTTTGGCCAGGCCTGTGTCCTCCTGTTCGATCACGGCCGCTATCGCGATGATAGCTGCAGTTGTCGGGGGCAGCGGTCATTGTGACGTCGGTCGTCGGGACGATCATTGTATTGGTGAGGTGGTCGCTGAGTGCCTGCATCCTCGTTGAAGCGCACCTTGGCTTCCTCTGCATCGGCGTACTGGTTGGCGGTAGTTATCATTTTGCCGATACCGGTTGGCAGCTTATGGTTGAATTTAGAGCGAAGCTCGCTATGGTGGAGTCCTCGGATAAAGGCAGTGATGACTTCAGCTTCCGTGATGTTAGGGATAGAGTTCTCATCTCGGAGAAATGCCAGATGTAGCTGCGGAGGAGCTCGGATGGCTTCTGGTTGATGCGGCTGAGATCATGCTTCGTGCCGGGTCGAGTACACGTGACCATATAGTTGTCGGTGAAGACCTTCTTCAACTCTTCCCACAAGCCGATGGATTCTGGCGCAAGGCTGGTGAACCAGCTCATGGCGGGTGGCGTGAGCATGACGGGGAGATAATTTGCCATAACGCTGGTGTCTCCTCCCACGGCACGGATGGCAGTGGCATAAGCCTACAGCCACTGAGTTGGGTTCATTCTTCCTTCGTAGGGCTCGACCCCGGTGATCTTAAAACCACGGGGCCATCGAAGCGTTCAGAGTGCCCTTGTGAAAGCCAGAGGCCCCTCAGGATTGTCGACACCGTAATCTGCGACGTTGTGGTCGGGGATAGGCTTGAGGGCTGAGTCCGGGTTGCCATACTTCCTTTCGTAGTCCTGGCGGCGACGTACTTCGTCTTCATGGCGACCAAAGCGATGGTGCTCCATATGCCGCCGTGCATCCTGGTGGTTCCTAAGATGTACTCTAGCATCCTGTTCGACCTCCTGGTCGTGTTGGCGATGGTGTTCGACGTAATGCCCCCCGGGTCCCCCTTGGAGAGGTAACGACTGGTCGGCGAAATGGCTTTGACTTGGGTGGTGATTGGACCTCGGTGTAGCTGATCGGTGAATCATGCTCGTAGAGCACGAAGGTCTCTGATCCTCGTGGATCTCATTGACCTGACAGTGAGCCGCTTTAAGCATGGCGGCGATCTTGGCGAGCTCGGGCGTTTGAGGGAAACGAGCGAGCTCGTTGGCGGCTACTACCAAATTGGCACTTGGAGTCTTGAAGACGTCGTGGCCATCGACGCGGAGAAATTCTTCGTCGAGGTCGCGGTAGAGCAGGAGCGGTCTTCCTTGAGAGTCAAGCCGATTATTCCGAGCAGCCTCGGCCCTTGTGATGGCTGCCTCGTTTTCTCGCCGCTGCTCGCGGTTGACATTTTGGTTCTGTAACACCCAAAATTCTACTACAAATTAGCAATTAAATTCTTGCCCTTTTAATACATTTTCTAGGTATTTCTAACTTAGGCCAAATAATAAATATTGAATAAATAAAATAAACTATAAGTTTAGAAACTTGTTTGTTGCATTCATGCCGAATCATATGGTTTTTGATTGAGTGTAGGGCTAGATGATTGAAATTGAATTCAAAACTTATTTGAATTTGGCTTAAAAATGGAAATGGAGAAAATAGAATTGGAAAAAGATTGGATTTGAAAAGAATTCATCTTCTCTTTTTTAGCCCAACCGAAGCAGCCCAGCCTTTCCTATTTTTTTTCCCGCGCTGGCATCAACCGGCGGCCTGTCTTGGTGGCCTGCCCCGCATCAGCGCTCTGGCCCGCACCCCACGTGGCCCAGCCTGCTGCCCGGCCTGTTTTGCTTTTCCTCCCGCGCACGCACCGCACGGCTCGGTGGCCCAGCTCGGCGCACTGGCCTGCCCGGCCTTCATCGCTGAGCCATCGCCCGCTCTCTCTCACTGCGCAGCTGGTCCCGCCTGTCAGCTGCATGCGCCCGTCGTCTTCCTTTCCTTTCTTCCCCGATGCCCTTTCCTTTCTCTGCCCGTCAATGGCGTAGCCCGTTCGGCAGCCGCCGCGCCCGTATGGAAGGCCACCGGCGCCCAGGTATGGAAAGCGCCGAATCCGCCCCACTCCCCTTCCTTGTATGCCACAGCCACCCACCTATAAAGGTCGAGCCCCCCCCCCTCTGCCCTTCCCCATCCCCTGCTCGCAGCCGTGAGCCACCACCGCCGGCTAACCCCTCCTCCCGAGCGCAAAACTCGACGTCGACGTGCCCAGGAGTTCCACCGCGACCCACCGAAGTCGTAGGTACCTCCACTTTGCGGTTTTGGTCTCGTTTTCATCGGATTCAACCTCAACCGCGCCCTCTCTCTCTCTCCAGTTCACGGCCGCCGTCGACGACTCGCTTCGGAGCCCTTCCAGATGCCGCGACCACCACCGTCGGACTCGTGATGAGTTTCTCCGCCTTCCTGTGCCATCCGTTCATCGTTTAGCGCACTAGGACGCCGTAGCACAAGCTCCAGTTCACACCGGCCATAGCGCCGCCGGCATCTTCCTCTTCCCTGGTGAGCCACTGCCCTGCCCTCACCCCTGCGTCGCCGGATGTCGAATGAACGGTCGAGATTGCGTACCCCTTCGGGGTTAAGTGGCCGGTCCACCGTAGACTCATGGACCCGGTGCACTGTGCCGCGTCAGCGCGCCCACGCTCGCGTGGTGCACCGCGCCCAGTCAGCAGCCGCCGCGTGTCGCCCTGGTCAACAGTCGGGTCAAACCCCAGTCAGCAGCGCCTATTTTGCAGATTAGCCCCTCGGTTTTTAGTGAATCAACCCGCAGTCCAGTTCAGTTCAAATTAATTTTTATTCAGTCCTGTTTTTATTCGTTCAAGTCCCTGTAGTTTCCAGAAATAGTATGCCTAGTCCAAATTTCATTTAAATTCAGATTTTAATTGTTTTAATTAGAAAATAGGTTTAGTTTAATTATAGAATTGCCATTACATCTTATTTCATGCATAACTTTCACGTTTTAAGTCCGATTTGAGTGATTCTTTCGCTCACGTGTTCGTAGCAATGCGTAGAATAGTTTTGTAAGCTTTTCAACTTATGTTTTCACTGTTTGGTGTACTGTTCTAATGGAAGTCTATCTTTTATGTATGTAATGATTGGAATGATGCTTGATTGATGATTGGATCACGATTAGAGGGTGAGCCATTTGAAGTGACTGAGGACCCCCAGCAGGATCAGTAGTACTCCCAGGATGACTTTGAGGAAGGCAAGTGTACCAAAGGCCCCTTGTTACCTATGAACTACTACCACTTACATTCATGCATGTGTTAAATTTTGAATTGCCTTTAAGGATTTTACCTAGATAATTCCTTGTACCACATATCCTTGATACCTGGGTTTATTGGGTAGGCATTTTGGATGGATGCTGCAGCGCTTAACATGAAGTAATTGTTAAACATGATTAAAGGCTATATGCAATGTGATTAAATGGAACTTTTTAGCAACAGATAGGGGGCTAGAGTACGGGGTTGAGTACTCTAGTGCCTCTCCATAAGGACTTAATCCTGAAGCGGCAACCCAGGAGGGACCGTACAACCCCGAGTGTCACATGGCTTTGACTTTAACCTATTATCTAGTTTGTACTAGCTCGTCTGTAGCTCCAGTAAGGGGTAAGAGGATATCTTTCCTTTTTCTGTTAGGGTGTGCACCGTGCTACGATGCCCACGCGTGCCATTCCTTTGTAGCTACGACCTGTTAGAGCAACTAGCTAAGGGTTTCATAGTGAAACTCTACCACACTTCCTAGGAAGAGGTGTAGTGGGTCTCGCGAACCCCGACATTGGGAATCACGGCTCGGTGGGTAAAGATGTACAATTTCTGCAGAAATAATTAACCTGTTATAATAGCCGTGCTCACGGATACGAGCAGTCTGGATCCTTCGAGATTAGTGGTTACTGTGGATGACGGATGGATGGGATATGAGATAAAGCTTGATGATACTTTAATACCACTTGGGAATTGGGACTGTTCATTAAAGTAGTAACCTAGGATGCTAAAATTTGGTCAACTAAAATTGTGAACCGCAGTCAAACAGTGTCAAGCCTATTTGAGCCTCATAGATCCCTTTGTTATACTTGCTAAGCATGGTGAGCTTACACTTGCTTTACATCCAATGAAAATCCTGGATGGGTAACAGATAATGGATATGAAGAGTTTCCGGAGGATGTCCAGGACTACTAGGGAGACGTTCACCAGTTGGAGTCCCTGTGGCAGTTGGGCTAGTTATTCCGCTGTGTTTGTAATAATATTGCCTTCGAGCAAACTTTGTATTAACTTTATGATGAGATATGCGATGTAATAAGTACTTTACTTTGATACTATTGCAATTTGTGATATATGTGTGTGTTTGGACATCCTGGGCGCACATATATGAGTACTTGGTTTTGCTTTGCAAAATTGGGTGCGACAAATTGGTATCAGAGCTATAACTTACTGTAGGACGAACAACCTAGATAGAAATGGATGTTTCTAGGATTTCATTACCTTTATTTTACTACATTTACTTTGCTATAAAATTTTTGCTTACATTTTGTTCTTTATCTGTTGCCAAAAATTATTTTGTTCTAATACTCAACCTTTTCATTCTTGTAGATGGCCCGTACCAAGCAGACCCCGCGCAAGAGGACCATCCTGATGCCCACTAGGAGGACCAGGTTCACTTTGGGCAAGCGTGTCCTGGCACATCTTGTGGAGGCTCTAAGGAACCAAGAAGAGGAACCACCTGTGGAGGTGCCCATGGGGGAACCTCTGGAGGACTTGTTGGAGGATCCAATGGATGAAGAAATAGAAGAGGGACCCATGTTCGAGGGACCCATTGAGATAGAGGAGTTTGAGGAAGATCCCGAGGAAGTGCAGGAACAAGGTGGCTAGGAGGGAGCTGGTGACCCCAATGATGGAGATGGTTCTGATGATTCTGAAGCCGATGGAGGCGATGATGGTGGAGACAGTGGAGATGGTGGAGACGATGGAGACGGTGGAGATGATGGGGATGATGACAATGATGATGATCACAATGCACCGTTGGCTTAGGGATGGACTGCGGAGATCCACTATGACTTGGAGGGTGATGGCTACTACCACCCTAGGCTTCTCACACTTGTGCATCGCTACCACCCCAGAGGCACTGTTCAGTACAGGACGGAGCATTGGACCCACCCCGACTACACCGGCTTCTGGGAGACAGAAGTGTACATCCACCACACCACCACTGCACAGCTCACACGTGCGGCCGTCATCAGTGATGCAGCTCGACAAGCGTTGATGGTCAACCACGACCGTCACTTCGACAACATCGCCTGGGAGGATGACCGCTATCTTCCCCGCCGTCGGAGCGGACAGTCTACGTGCAACATCGCTGCACCACTTGGAGAGGCGAACCTGAGGCTGAGGCCTACCCTGTTGTGCTTGGCTGAGACCCACACTGACTTGGATCAGGCCCTGGATGAGCTCGATGTCATGGGGAGGGCCTACATGTAGCTGGCCCGTGAGAACGCTACATTGAAGCAGCAGCTAGGAGGTCCAGATGTAGAAGATTCAGGTGTACCCGCTCAGTCGCCCCCAAGGACCAGAGGAGAGTCTGGAGACCCCAGCACCAGCACCAACATCGACCCGTACCCATAGGAGAGTCTTAAAAATATGTAATAAGCACGCATAGCTACGCGAGAGAGTATTTAGTTTCTTTCTTTTAATGGTTGGACAAGTGTTAGTTGCATGGTTGGATGATTATCATTATGAATAATGTTTGATTTGGATCTTTGATATGATTGTGATGACTTGTGGGCATGTCCACGGTCATTTAGTTAAGGTTAAGGTTTAAGGATATTATGAATAAATAGTTGGGTTTCGTTTTATCATGCTGTCCATTCTGTATCATTCGGAGCAGTCTGTCTTTATCAGTTCATATCTTGTAATCTAGATATTCAAAGGACATGAAATTTTTATGGAGATAAGTAGACTTCAACATCTTTCTTTTGGCTCTGGAATCGCCTCAATAGCTATTATAAATTGTGAGATACAGCTGTTGTAAGTTGAGGTTTCTGTGCTGTCAGGATTCCGGAACAGTACTGCTTATCGTCTGTATTTGACTAAGTAAACGTCAGAATCTGAAAAAGTGTTCTAAACAAAAGTTGTAGAGAATTTCATAAACTTTCCAGAAAGGTATGCTACGCAATCATATGATAAACAGAGAGTGAGATATGCTCGTTTTACAGCACAACTGTTATCCAACTCGCTGGAAAAGTTCATAACAAATATCTTCTTGCATACCCTACATATATCTCTTGTCTACACCTACTCCTGTTGCACCAGTATCTTGTAAGAGTTATATGCTTGGACATGTGAGACTTATATGATGCATCTACAGATGGTGAACACCAGGAGGAACAACCAGGGAGGCGAGGAACCGCCGCCACCACCCCCAGTCACCATGGAGCAACTGATGATGATGCAGACCCAGTTGCTTCAACAGATGGCCCAGAACATGCAGAACATGGGGCAAGGGAATGGGAATGCACCCCCTCACGTCAGAGATAAGAGGGGAGAGTTCCTGAAAGAACACCCGCCGGTATTCAAGCACTCTGCCGACCCACTTCAAGCTGATGATTGGCTACGTGCCATTGAGAGGCAACTGGAGATTGTCCAATGTGATGATAGGGAGAAAGTTTTGTATGCTTCTGGACAGTTGCAGGGAGCTGCACAGGATTGGTGTGACTCATTCCGCTTCGGCCGCACCGAAGCTAATCCCATCACTTGGGCTGAGTTCTGCAGTGCCTTTCGCACTCACCATGTACCTGCAGGACTGATGAAGCTGAAGAAGGAGTTCTTGGCTCTCAAGCAGGGGAGCATGACTGTTGCTGAATACCGTGACAAGTTTATACAATTGTCATGGTATGCACCTACTAAGGTAGACGAGGATGGAAAGAGGCAGGAGCTGTTTATGGAGGGCTTGAATGATGGTCTCCAGTACCAGCTGTTGTCTCGTACCTTTGCTAACTTCCAGCAGCTGGTGGACAAAGCTTTAGTGATTGAGAACAAGCGCTGTCAGATGGAGGACAAGAAGAGGAAATTTCAAGGACAGCAATCTAGGAGCAACTCTCACTTCCGTACCAACCCTCAACAAACTCAACCCCAGCAGCGCTATCAAGGTCAGACAGGTCCCAACCGCAACCAGCAGCAGCAGCGTGCACAGCAGCAGCAGCAGCAGTATAAGGCACCAACTCAGTGCCAGCAGCAGCCCAACAATGTACCGGTGAGGAATAATGCCCCCAATGCTCCGTAGAGGAATGGCGCACCAAAAGCGCCAAATGCAGTTAATGACAACAAATGCTTCAATTGTGGAGAACCGGGACATTACTCCAATAGATGTCCCAAGAAGACGGCTAACTCACAGCAGAACTATGTTCGGGGAAAGGTGAACCATGTTACTGCTGAAACAGCTCAGGAAGCACCAGATGTGGTGATCGGTACGTTTCCGGTCAACTCAAACTCAGCTACAGTACTTTTTTTATTCTGGTGCTTCGCATTCCTTCATAACATATACATTTATAAAGAAGCATGGTATTCTAGTAAGTGTTATGAAGAAACACATGTTAGTAAGCTCACCTAGTGGGGTAATGAAAGCAGAGTGGATATGCTTAGCTGCTAGTCTCAGCATAAGGGGGGTAGAATTTCAAGCAAATCTTGTAGTCATAAATTCCACTGGTATCGATGTCATCTTGGGTATGGATTGGCTAAGGTTGCAGAAAGCAGTTATTAATTATGGTAATAGTTCTGTGAATCTTATCACTTCAACTGGAGAAGAAGTGGTGTATGCGGCAACTCAGTCAGCTGCAGAAATCTGCCGGGTTAATCAGTTGGAAGGCACAACCATAGAAGATATAAGGATAGTAAATGAGTACCCGGATGTCTTCCCTGAGGAATTGCCAGGTATGCCACCTAACCGAGACATCGAGTTTATAATTGAACTTTTACCTGGAACTGCACCCATAGCTAAGAGACCCTATAGAATGGGAGTGAATGAATTAGCAGAACTTAAGAAACAATTAAGGGAATTGTTAGACAAGGGTTATGTTCAACCTAGTTCATCACCTTGGGGTGCACCAGTACTGTTTGTAGAAAAGAAGGATGGTACACAAAGGATGTGCATAGACTACAGGTCACTTAATGAGGTCACAATTAAGAACAAGTACCCATTACCTAGAATTGATGACCTATTTGACCAATTGAAAGGGGCTTGTGTGTTTTCCAAGATTGACCTTCGATCTGGATACCATCAGTTGAGGATAAGGCGTACTGACATCCCTAAGACCGCCTTTGTGACCCGTTATGGACTGTATGAGTTCGCAGTCATGTCTTTTGGTCTGACAAATGCACCTGCCTACTTCATGTATCTGATGAACAAAGTGTTCATGGAGTACCTTGACAAGTTTGTCGTCGTGTTCATTGATGACATACTAGTGTATTCTAAGAATGAAGAAGAACATGAAGGACATTTGAGATTGGTGTTGCAGAAGCTTAGAGAACATCAACTTTATGCCAAGTTCAGCAAATGTGAGTTCTGGCTAAAAGAAGTATCTTTCCTTGGTCACATAATCTCTAATGGAGGAGTAGCAGTAGATCCCAAGAAGGTTAGAGATGTGTTGAGTTGGAAGCCACCTAAAGATCTTAGTGAGATTCAGAGTTTTCTGGGTATGGCTGGGTATTATAGGAGATTCATCGAGGGATTCTCTAAGTTAGCCAAGCCCATGACTGTGTTGTTAGAGAAGAATGCCAAATTTGTATGGACTAAGCAATGTCAGGATAGTTTTGAAGAGTTGAAGAAGAGATTGACTTCTGCCCCAGTGCTTATCTTACCTAATCTCACCAAAAGTTTCTCTATCTATTGTGATGCCTCACGGCAAGGTCTAGGAGGTGTTCTTATGCAAGAAGGCAGAGTTGTTGCCTACGCATCCAGATAGCTGAGAAAACATGAGTTAAATTATCCGACTCATGATCTAGAATTGGCAGCTATGGTGCATGCTCTTAAGATTTGGAGGCACTACTTGATTGGTCATAATTGTGAGATTTATACGAACCATAAGAGTCTGAAGTATATATTCACGCAGTCAGATCTGAATCTGAGGCAGCGTAGATGGCTCGAGTTAATCAAGGCTTATGATTTGGATATCCACTATCACCCAGGAAAGGCTAATGTTGTAGCAGATGCCTTGAGTAGAAGGAGTTATGTGAACATGGCCTATACAACTCAACTACCTGAAGAGTTGTGTGAGGAGTTCAAGTACCTAAACTTGGGTATTGTGGCCAACACCATGGAGTTAGAGGTAGAATCTACTCTAGAACAAGAGATTCGTAAGGGATAGCTGGGTGATGAGAGGATCAAGGATATTGCAGAGCGTATAGTGATTGGTAAAGCCCCAGGATTCCATATGGATGATCAAGGGATGGTATGGTTTGGTAAAAGGATTTGTGTGCCAGAAGTAAAATCTATGAGGGAGTCTATCTTGAGGGAAGCTCATGACTCAGCCTATTCCATACACCCAGGAAGTACTAAAATGTATCTTGATCTTAAAGAGAGATACTGGTGGTATGGACTAAAAAGAGATGTAGCTGAACATGTGGCTATATGTGATACGTGCCAGAGAGTGAAAGCAGAACATCAGAGGCCAGCAGGTTTACTACAGCCTATGAAGATACCTGAGTGGAAATGGGAAGAAGTTGGAATGGACTTTATAGTTGGATTACCCCGTACACAGAGAGGATTTGACTCTATCTGGGTGATTGTTGACCGTCTGACAAAAGTGGCCCATTTCATTCCGATCAAGGTAACTTATTCGAGTGCAAAGTTAGCAGAGTTATATATGGAAAGGATTGTGTGTTTACATGGAGTACCAAAGAAGATTGTCTCGGATAGGGGTACATAGTTCACATCACATTTTTGGCAGAAATTGCATGAGTCAATGGATACGAAGTTGAACTTTAGCTTAGCTTACCATCCTCAAACAGATGGACAGACCGAGAGAACAAATCAGATCTTAGAGGATATGCTAAGAGCTTGTGCTCTGTAGTATGGGACAAGTTGGGATAAGAGTTTACCTTATGCCGAATTCTCCTATAATAATAGCTACCAAAAGAGTCTTAAGATGGCACCGTTTGAGGCATTGTATGGCAGGAAGTGCAGAACACCATTGTTTTGGAATCAAACGGGGGAAAGCCAAGTCTTTGGACCAGATGTTTTGCAACTGGCAGAAAAACAAGTGCAAACAATAAGGCAAAACCTAAAGGTTGCACAGTCCCGACAGAAAAGCTATGCGGACATGAGAAGAAGAGATTTGGCATTTGAAATCGGTGACTTTGTCTATCTTAAAGTTTCGCCTATGAAAGGAGTAAAGAGATTTCATACCAAGGGAAAGTTGTCACCCAGGTATGTGGGACCATTCAAGATCATCAATAGGAGAGGAGAAGTTGCTTACCAGTTAGAGTTACCGGAGCAGCTCTCAGGTGTTCATGATGTTTTCCATGTGTCACAACTTAAGAAATGTTTGAGAGTACCTGAGGAACAACTACCTTTGGAAGAACTGGATATTCGAGGGGATCTATCATACAAAGAATATCTAGTAAGAATCCTAGAAACAGCGGAGAGAATCACAAGGAGCAAAATAATAAGAATGTGCAAGGTTCAGTGGAACAGACACTCAGTGGATGAGGCAACTTGGGAAAGAGAGGAAGATCTGAGAACTGACTATCCCAATCTCTTTGAACCATCCGAATCACGAGGATGAGATTCCTCTTAAGGGGGTAGGTTTGTAACACACAAAATTCTACTACAAATTAGCAATTAAATTCTTGCCCTTTTAATACATTTTCTAGGTATTTCTAACTTAGGCCAAATAATAAATATTGTATAAATAAAATAAACTATAGATTTGAAAAGAATTCATCTTCTCTTTTTTAGCCCAACCGAAGTAGCCCAGCCTTTCCTATTTTTTTCCCGCGCTGGCATCAACCGGCGGCCTGTCTCAGCGGCCTACCCTGCTACAGTGCTCTGGCCCGCACCCCACGTGGCCCAGCCTGCTGCCCGGCCTGTTTTGCTTTTCCTCCCGCGCGCGCACCGCACGGCTCGGTGGCCTAGCTCGGCGCACTGGCCCACCCGGCCTTCATAGCTGAGCCACCGCCCGCTCTCTCTCTCGCTGCATGGCTGGTCCTACCTGTCAGCCACATGCGCCCGTCGTCTTCCTTTCCTTTCTTCCCCGATGCCCTTTCCTTTCTCTGTCCATCAATGGCACAGCCCGTTCGACAGCCGCCGCGCCCGTATGGAAGGTCACCGGCGCCCAGGTCTGGAAAGCACTGAATCTGCCCCGCTCCCCTTCCTTGTAAACCGCAGCCGCCCACCTATAAAGGCCGAGCCCCCCTCCGCCGTTCCCCATCCCCTGCTCGCAGCCATGAGCCACCGCTGCCGGCTAACCCCTCCTCTCGAGCGCAAAACTCGACGCCGACGTGCCCAGGAGTTCCACCGTGACCCACCGAAGCCGTGGGTACCTCCACTTCACGGTTTTGGTCTCGTTTTCATCGGATTCAACCTCAACCACGCCCTCTCTCTCTCTCTCCAGTTCACGGCCGCCGTCGACGACTCGCTTCGGAGCCCTTCCAGACGCCGCGACCACCACCGTCGGACTCGTGGTGAGTTTCTCTGCCTTCCTATGCCATCCGTTCGTTGTTTAGCGCACTAGGACGCCGTAGCACAAGCTCCAGTTCGCACCGGCCATGGCGCCGCCGGCATCTTCCTCTTCCCCAGCGAGCCACTGCCCTACCCTCTCCCCTGCGCCGCCGGATGTCGAATGAACGGTCGAGATTGCGTACCCCTTCGGGGTTAAGTGGCCGGTCCACCGTAGACTCGTGGAGCTGGTGCACCGTGCCGCGTTAGCGCGCCCACGTCCGTGTGGTGCACCGCGCCCAGTCAGTAGCCGCCGCGTGTCGCCCTAGTCAACAGTCGGGTCAAACCCCCAGTCAGCAGCGCCTATTTTGCAGATTAGCCCCTCGGTTTTTATTGAATCAACCCGCAGTCCAGTTCAGTTCAAATTAATTTTTATCCAGTCCTATTTTTATTCGTTCAAGTCCCTGTAGTTTCCATAAATAGTATGCCCAGTCCAAATTTCATTTAAATTCAGATTTTAATTGTTTTAATTCGAAAATAGGTTTAGTTTATTTACAGAATTGCCATTACATCTTATTTCATGCATAACTTTCACGTTTTAAGTCCGATTTGAGTGATTCTTTCGCTCACGTGTTCGTAGCAATGCGTAGAATAGTTTTGTAAGCTTTTCAACTTATGTTTTCACTGTTTGGTGTACTGTTCTAATGGAAGTCTATCTTTTATGTATGTAATGATTGGAATTATGCTTGATTGATGATTGGATCACGATTAGAGGGTGAGCCATTTGAAGTGACTGAGGACCCCCAGCAGGATCAGCAGTACTCCCAGGACGACTTTGAGGAAGGCAAGTGTACCAAAGGCCCCTTGTTACCTATGAACTACTACCACTTACATTCATGCATGTGTTAAATTTTGAATTGTCTTTAAGGATTTTACCTAGATAATTCCTTGTACCACATATCCTTGATACCTGGGTTTATTGGGTAGGCATTTTGGATAGATGCTGCAGCGCTTAACATGAAGTAATTATTAAACATGATTAAAGGCTATATGCAATGTGATTAAATGGAACTTTTTAGCAACAGATAGGGGGCTGGAGTACGGGGTTGAGTACTCTAGTGCCTCTCCATAAGGACTTAATCCTGAAGCGGCAACCCAGGAGGGACCGTACAACCCCGAGTGTCACATGGCTCTAACTTTAACCTATTATCTAGTTTGTACTAGCTCATCTGTAGCTCCAGTAAGGGGTAAGAGGGTATCTTTCCTTTTTCTGTTAGGGTGTGCACCGTGCTGCGATGCCCACGCGTGCCGTTCCTTTGTAGCTACGACCTGTTAGAGCAACTAGCTAAGGGTTTCATAGTGAAACTCTGCCGCACTTCCTAGGAAGAGGTGTAGTGGGTCTCGTGAACCCCGGCATTGGGAATCACAGCTCGATGGGTAAAGATGTACAATTTCTGGAGAAATAATTAACCTGTTATAACAGCCGTGCTCACGGATACGAGCGGTCTGGATCCTTCGAGATTAGTGGTTACTGTGGATGATGGATGGATGGGATATGAGATAAAGCTTGATGATACTTTAATACCACTTGGGAATTGGGACTGTTCATTAAAGTAGTAACTCAGGATGCTAAAATTTGGTCAACTAAAATTGCGAACCGCAGTCAAACAGTGTCAAGCCTATTTGAGCCTCATAGATCCCTTTGTTATACTTGCTAAGCATGGTGAGCTTACACTTGCTTTACATCCAATGAAAATCCCAGATGGGTTACAGATAATGGATATGAAGAGTTTCTGGAGGATGTCCAGGACTACTAGGGAGACGTTCACTAGTTGGAGTCCCTATGGTAGTTGGGCTAGTTATTCCGCTGTGTTTGTAATAATATTGCCTTCGAGCAAACTTTGTATTAACTTTATGATGAGATATGCGATGTAATAAGTACTTTACTTTGATACTATTGCAATTTGTGATATATGTGTGTGTTTGGACATCCTGGGCGCACATATATGAGTACTTGGTTTTGCTTTGCAAAATTGGGTGCGATAGGTTCTCCTGAGCAGTGCGCTCCTCCTCGGTTTCACCGTTCCGAGGAGGGCTGTCGATGCTGATGTTGAAGATCATGCCACCCTAGAAGGGTGGGAGGAGAAATTGATCGGAGAAGGTTTCGGCGAGGGTCTTTGTAGAGCCCTAAGACTTAGAGCCTAGAGCTTCTTCTAGGATGGTCTGGAGGTGCGCCCCAGGGCTCTGGCCTAAGTGTAGCGTGTTGACAGCCGGTGGGAGCTAGACAGCGATCTAGTCGGCGAGTTTGCCCCTTAGGGCGTGCTGGTAAGCGGCGGCGGTGTTGGAGAATCCGAAGGGTAGGGCCATAGCCCTTGTAGTTTCCCGAGCACCCTCCGATAGAACAAGATCGGAGGGTGGTCGGTGCTGAACCAGAGTGTCCAGTGCTGATTCGGCGATGGAGAGACAATCGGCGAGCTTCAGTCCGACCCGATCGATGGATTCGATCAGATCATCGTTGTTGATCGACCTCCTCTGGCAGCGCGGAAGCGGACGGTGAGTTGTTGCTGAAAGAGACCTCGGAATCTCCTTCGAGATTGGATCTGCAATTGCAGGTGCAGGGTGGCCGGCGTAGAAACGATCTGTTCTGGCTCGAGGAGCTCTCCGACTCCGTCAGCGTTGATGACCCACGAGATGGATCCGACCGTGAAGATCTGGCTGGGCTGTGGAAGGGACGAAGAGCCTATGGAAAAAGCCATCTTGTTCAACAAGGAAACAGCACGCACACTCCTACCTGGCGCACCAACTGTCGATAGAATATCATCGGCAGTCCTCCGAGGGGTATCCCACGAATGTAGATTGCTCGGTAGAGGAGCGCGAGATCAAGAACAAGAAGGCAACAGAGACACACGAGTTAGACAGGTTCAGGCCGTCAGTATGACGTAATACCCTACTCCTATGGTCTGTTGGTTTGTATTAGCTATCGTATGATATGCCGTGATTTTAGAGGGGGTCCCTGTCCGCTTTATATGGTCCGAGAGGTAGGGTTACAAGTCGGTTAGATCTAAGAGATAACCAGAAAGTAATAACTGATTACATGAATCTTGGGATCATACATATCCTAACAGATCTCATATTATCTTCAGGATATCTTCCTGATGTCTTGCGGAAGGCGCCGAACAGAGTCATGCCTAGCAAGGCTTCTTCTTGTGGGCTGGGCTACCCCTAGGGGCGCAGCCCATGTGGTCTGCCGTGGGTATCCGGGGTCGTACACCCCACAGCTAGTCATTTCCTTCTTTATTTTTTCATAATCTCTATACCTATAAATAAACATAAAACTAAAAGAGGTTGATAATAAATAATTAAAAGATCCATGAAATTAACACATAAGAATGACCCAAAAAAGAAAATAAACCTACTTGTTGTAGCTTATTGCGCTGCATCTGCCAATTTTTTTGTGCGTGTGACTGCATCTGTGGCTGTTTGAACTAAGGCCTATAATTTGGAAGCAAGGGGAAGGCAGGATCGAGGTTGGAAAACCCTCCATAAATAACTAAAAGGGTTATTGATATCCCTATGGATTTTCCAACCTAGAAAAAGTCATGGATTCTAAGGGGATTTGAGTTTCCAGAGAAAGAGAAAAAAACATCATCCTCCTCGCTAGTGCTCTGGTGATTCGTCGACTCGCTAGACACATTGCTAGACGAGTCGCAGTACTCTGGATCGTCCTCCACCTCGCTGGAGTCACAGTCGGTGTTGTACATGCAATCACTCGAGTACGTTCCCATTGCTCGTCGCTAGTATTACTACTTGAATCACTAGTGTAGTAGTCGAGGGGTTGACGTGTTTTGCTGCTCTGATAATGAGAAAGTCTGTAGCTCTATGTATTTAATGCGTCGGACTTTCTCGTAATCAGAGCAGGAAAATACGCTAACCCCTCGACTACTACTCTAACTGCTCATATTCTAAATCTACTTTATTAGTAGTAATTAGTAACGCTATGGGGACTCACGTCTTCTAACATTTGTTAGTGTCTACGTTGAGTATAAATATCCTTCCTGGTCCCTTTTACCTTTCACTTGCAAGTTGCTAGCCAAGGAAAGGAGGTAGTGTTACAACTTCGTTAGCAGTTGTTGCCCATAGAACAACAGTGATCGTCCTTGTTGAGGTGTGTTTTAGTTTATTTGTCATTTTATTCTAGTCAGGATCTCAATCGAGGCTAAGATATGGCCTAGGCAATATTATGTTGCTTTGTACTGGTTCTTGCTTGTTCAAGGTGTAGTGTTTCATATGTGGTTTTTTTCTAATGATTTTTTCCTTGTGTTTTTTGTTCTATATGTATACAAAGAGATGTCATCATACCACAACACCCATGTTTATTCCACCAGCAAGCTTGGGCTTTGGCAGCTAGGAGTGTCGCTAGGTATCGCATAAGGGGTGCTTGTTGCTTGGGGACATCATGTTCATCAACAGCCCCGATGGATCGTTGTTGAAGCTGCAGTTCGTTATATGCTTGGTAAAGATTGCTCTGTTATAGTTGTCGAAGACTATGATAGTGGCGAGATTTTTATCCATGTTAGGAATTTCAAGCAAATAAAAAGACTTGGTAGTGGTACTGTCTTTGTGGGAGAATACTCTACCATATTCACTCATGTTGATCAACTGAATGCAATTTGTCAACCATCTGACATCAGTCCCCTTGGGGAGATGAGTTATTTTAGATATTAGAGATTAGAGATATACTATGTAATGTACTTTTGTATATAATGGAATGAAGTTTTTATGTTGGTCCAACTATATTTATCTTCCTTTATTTCTTTCATACTTCATATACTTCGGTTGATTCTTATTACATTGAGTTTTTTTGTCAAATTTGACAATTCTGGCTCGTCGATTTGGGATGGAGGGAGTAGTTGAATTCAAATTTGGACTGATCGCAACCGTCAAAGGACAGATGCATAGCTGTTGAAATTTTTCTACACCCTATAGATAGAATGATCCTTTAAAATTTTCACTAGCAGGACACTAGTGGAGCGATAAGGTTTATCACAGAAGGTCCGACGGTTTGAAATTGTGACTACCTGGATAGTATTGATGAACGACATGCAACATCCGTTTTTGTCTTATAGGCTCCTAGATTCCCGCACAAGCGCGCATGAGTGGGTGGTGTTAGTAGGTAGTTCCAGTAGGGATGTCGCCTCATGGCTCATCATATTGATGTGATAGGGCGAAGCTGAACCACCCACACATGCAAATGGGTCAGTGGTTGTGGAGCATAGGGTGGTTCCACGGCCCCCAAACTATAGAAGATACAAGGGCGCTAGAGGGAAGGTTATCTGTTGCCTTCTGCCATCATCTACCTTCCCTCCCTGATCTCCTTCCATCCCAAAGCTTTTGCCCTACACCCTACTGTGCCCTTTGCACCACTAACGCCTCCTGCGAGGACCATGACCACGCAATGGACGAAGTCGTCCATCGACCGCCAGGCATTTGACGAGCTATGACTAAAGGCGGTGCTCCTAGAGGCCGCTAACGCAATCGGGTGGAGAGTCACACCGAGAACCAAAGTGGAGCCAAGGCCAAAGGAGAATGAGACCGTCTGTTTCTCCCATTTCCTCTTTTTTGGGTTTAGGGTGTCGACGCACCCCATACTCCCATGATTGTTGTACTACTATGGGCTCTAGATCCATGACTTGACCTCACAAAGGATCCTCCACCTCTCTGTCTTCATCATGCTGTGCGAGGCCTTCCTAGGAATCCCTACCCACAATGAGCTATGGCGGTCTTTATTCTGGGTGGTTTGTTCAGTGCCTAGGGGGTCCATCTTCCTCGGATGGGGAGCGCCTTGATCCATCTTTGTCCTGGAATGGAGGACAGGTACCTTAGCCTTGACCGCTACCCTTTCGTAGACTTGGGGTGGCAAAAGTGGTGGCTCTATGTAACACCCTTGGTGTTACACCCTAAATCATTTACTAAAACATGTCTGAGCATCATGTTTATGTGTTAATGCACGTGATAGAATGTGTAGATAAATTTCTTGTAGCTTAAAATGATCAATAAAAATACTAAATGAAAGTTGATTCAATAGCTCATGTATATCAAGTAGGGTTAAAAACCAATTTTTATTAAGCAAAAATACTATAGAACATGTGTGTGATACTTAAATAAAGTTTGAAGTATAAACTTTGTAGATGACAGTGAAATACTTGCTGTTGGAAAATGATATTACTAACTAATATTTCTACTGGCCTATATATTGCAAATTGAAATCAAGTTCAGCTCAAAAAACTTAGAAAATTTCCAAGTTTGTCAACAGCTAGACATTGCTATGTTTAGCAAATTATTTTGAGAGATTGGGTTAAGGGGTGGTGTAGTGTTATAGCTCGATTTGGTAGTCTCATATGCCATCTTGAGTATGGTGATGATGGTTTAGGTCCAGAAGCAAACGTTTAGTTTTTATATGCACTTTAAAATTTGTGCACAACACGGTTTTGAGCTGGTTGGCCACGTGGACGCGATCACCACACTCGGGCATTCGGCGTTGCCATGCTAGCTGTCCCGCACATGGTCAGCCATGGCTACTCTAGTCTGGCTATGGCCTAGCTGCCGCTGGCTCCTAGTGCGTGGAGCCGCCGTTGCTGCTTGCGTAGCCGGGCGGTAATGCCATCGGCCCCGCCGCACTACCGCACTACAACTCGTCCCACATCACGCTGTAGCTGCTGCTAGTGCCGTCTCCACGCCGTCATGTCCAAGCCTCACTCTGCATCTCTACGCTGCTACCAGCCCAGTGTGATGCCGCCTCTGCCACGTGCACATGGTTGGGCTTGCCGTCGCCTTATCATTAATGGCACAACGGTGTGTGGGCCACGCTGATCGCGAACGCGCGAGCCTATCTACTAGTGCCTACGCATGGGCCTCCACGATCATGTTGACCGCATCCCACCAAGGTGAGGACAAGCCGAGCCCACCAGCCACGCCCCATCTCTCTCTTTCTCTCTTTCTCCCGCTGCTGCCACCATCGAGCCGCGCCATGATATTACCCTACGAACGATCACCTCCACTCAATTCAGTGCATCCATGGTTTCAACATCACGTCCTCTTGCTGCCCAACCCTACCCAGTCTTGAACCATGCAAGGCCAAGCTCCAATTTGGAGTTTCTCCTGCCACCGTGTCCATAAGGTCATGTCCGGCCGTGGACGAGGGCCACCCTCCTACCGTCCCTCCTGAACCAATTCACTTGCTCCACTAGCTTCGCTTTGTCTCCCTCTCCACTTTGCGCATGTCAGTAGAACCGCTACTGCCTCCCTATCACCGATGACATGACTATGCCACTGCAGTGCACTGACACACAGCTTGACCGCATGTGGCCAGGCCTCCTCCGTCATCCTCCACCCTAACTGTCACCTTAGCCTGGTTCGGGGTAGCCGCCTGATGCTCATGTGCTAACCAATTAGGCCTATAGCTACCCCTACCCAACGGAACAGTGTCGCCACCATCACAGATGTCCACGCGTCGCTGTAGCCTTCCTCAGCTAGTCGTGTCACCCTGCATCATCGCTTAGCGTAGCCGCTCGGGTCTGAGATGGCGATCGAACCGTTAGGTGGGCCTGCGTAGGTCCTAGATTGCCGGCATAGGTGCCTAGTGCTGTCGCTCGCCGCGCCGCCGTGCACTGAGTTGCTGGGGGTGCTCACAGGGGAATTCCAGGAAAGCCAGGGGGTTAAGTGAGAAGGTTTGAGAGAGGGAGAAATAGTGTTAGCACTTAGCTATAATTTGGGACAAGTTCGAGGTCTCTTTTGCAAAATTGCCAGCACACACGAGATTCCCCCACCGTGGGCCGCCTCGCGCTATAGGCCGGCCTCGTGTGGACCGCACCATGGGCCATCACGCGCTTGCGCGCGCATGCTGCGTCGCGTGGGCCGCGCGTGTGGGCCACGCTGGAGAATTCATTTTTTTCATAAGGAATTAGAAATAGTTTTTTAATTTAATTTTTGAGCTGATCTTTGGTAAATCATATAAAATAATGTAGATGTCCAAAAATTATGAAACAAATTTTGTTAGGTTCCTAAAATTGTGCTCTATCTGTTAGTGTATTTAGTTTATATATATACAGGTTGATACTAGGAGCTATTAAATTATTTGAGAGTGCTCAATATTATTAGGTTAAATATTGTAGGAAATTTTTGTGGTAAATTGGTGATAGCTTTAGTCTTAAAATATTTATAGTAGCTTCATTGTATTATTATGTGCTCACTGTAATTTTTGTAGCCTTAGAATAGACTAAGCATTAGGGTAGTTAAATGTTCTTTGTTTCAATATACATTAAATCATTAGTAGAAATAAAAATATATCCTTCATTTGTAAAGCTAGGTGTTTGTTAGTTGAATCCAACACCTTGCGTGATGAAAATGATAGTTAGCTTAGTATCTTAGTCATTAGAGCTAGCTTAGTAGCTTAGTATGTGTATTCTTATTTTAAGAGTTGCTGTTGCATAAATGCTAAGTGTTGCATCATCATTGCATGCATGTAGACAACAAGTTGGTGGAGATCGTGACCACCGGCGATCACGAGTTTGAGGAGGTCATCGAGGAGTATAAGGAGGAGATTCTTGTGTAGGAGGAGGTCCTAGAGCCGCCACTGACTGACTTAGCTCACACCGCATCTGCCCAAGGCAAGCCCCGGTGCATAACCCCTTATTTTTTATAATCACTATTTATATTTGTTATGTGCATTTCTGTTATAGGAATTTTATGGAAACCACATGCTTAAATATATCTGTCCTAAGTGTCCACTAGGGTAGGTTCGGGTAGCTGCTATGCTTAGGTTTTCGGTAGCTTGAGTAACCTGTCGTTACTCACAATAGGTGATTATTATAATTACTCTCATGATAAAATAATGAAAGGAAAATTGGAGACAGGGCAAGGATATGGTATGGGTATTGGTGGGTGTAACAGGTTGCGTCCCATGGCCAACGGGGCTTAGCTTGGTTACACTATTGTCACTATTCATGTCGATTAAGGACCATTTGTTGTTGTGGATGGTAGTCATGTCACAGACTTATTATCCTGAGCACATACTTGCTTGTGGGAGCAGGAAGGCTCGTTACGCTCTTGATGTGGGTTCTGGCTCTTTCCGGACCAACTGATTGGAGGTGGGGAAAGGTGGAGGTCTGAGCACCATACTGAGACATCGGGTCTCAAGTGTGGGGGCTTGGAGTCCAAGTTTGGACGGGGACCTAGACCCCGTGACAGGAGTGGAATGGGTTGGTCTTGTTTGTGCCTAGGGTACAAACGGGGCGTGTGTTTTGGGGTACCCAGCTAGGATACATTGGTTCATGAATCACCATTTCTGTGAGACGGTACGACTTGGCTATGGCCTAGCACCATAGTAAGAACTGAAAGATGAAATACGGTGAATGGTTTTGATTGCTCGACCCTTGCTTGAAAGTAGAACAGGTGCTTACCTAGAATGGTTAGCTAATGAAGTAATCATGACTACTAATTAAACTTGATCTTAAGAATGTACTCCTAGTAATGCTTGTCGCAAATAAAAAGAAAATAGCAAACCCATATTGCCTATCATACTCCTTGGAGTCAGGAAACTATTCCCACTAGTCGGGTAAGTCTTACGAGTACATTGTGTACTCAGAGTTTATTTTACCCCTGGTGCAGGTGCAGCATGAGGTGTAGCTCTTGTGTGGAGGATTCTTCTAGTGGGCACAAACGGATCCTTGTGTCATTTCCTCTAGATGTTTATTTTCATTCTGCTATTTAATTATCGCACTCTAAACTCTAGTATTGTAATAAATAATTTATAAGAACTCTTATTGTATGAAATGAACTAAGTATTGTAAGCTCATACTCATTATTGGATTCTAGATGTAAAAAATGGATTGTTTTGAGTTCTCCCTTGGGGTGGGCTTGATGAAATTATCTGATGTAGCTAACTTTCAGGGTGCTTCGTGTCTAGAGGAAGATGAGCATCTCCGAAAGTGTGTTATTTTGGGCGATTCTGTCGTAGGTGGTATCAGAGCCAAATGAGTCTACGAGTTTAAAACTATTTTTAAAACCTAAAATTTGACCAACAAAAGCTTTGCGACAAGTAGCATGCAATAGATTACGTAAATATGTATAAGCCCAAGTTGTGGGTGGTATGACCCTGGATACCCACGGCCGACCACATGGGCTACGCCCTCAGGGGCGGCCCAGCCCACAAGACGAAGCCTTATGGGGCACGACAGTGGTCAGCGCCTTTCGCAAGATATCTGGAAGATATCCTAAAGATACTACGAGATCTATTAGGATATGTATGATCCCAAGATTCCTATAATCAGTTATTACTTTCTGGTTATCTCTCAGATCTAACCAACTTGTAACCCTGCTCCCCGGACTATATAAGGTAGGCAGGGACCCCCTCCAAACTTATGCAATATATCATACGATAGCTAATACAAACCAACAGACAACAGGAGTAGGGTATTATGTCATACAGATGGCCTGAACCTATCTAACTCGTGTGTCTCTATTACCTTCTTGTTCTTGATCTCACGCTCCTCTACCGATCAATCTACCTTCGTGGGATACCCCTCGGAGGCGCACTAGGTAGGGGGCTGCGTGTTGTTTCCTTGTTGAACAAGATGGCTTTTTCTGCAGGCTCTTCGTCCCTCCTGCAGCCTGGCCAGACCTTCATGGTCGGATCGATCTCCTAGATCATCAACGCTGACAGAGTCGGAGAGCTCCTCAAGTCGATGCAGATCGATTCTGTGTCGATCATCCCCGCATCTGTGATTTTAGATCCGATCTTGGAACAACTTTCGAGGTCGCCTTCATCAGCAACTCACCTCTTGCTTCCTCGCTACCAAAGGAGGCAGATCAACAACGATGATCTGATCGAGTCCATCGATCGGGTCGGTCTAAAGCTTGCCGATTGCCTCTCCATCGCCTAATCGACCCTAGACACTTTGGTTTAGCACCGACCACCCTCCGATCCAAATCTATCGAAGGCTGCTCGGAAAACTCCAGGAGTTGCGGCTCTGCCCTTCGGGCTCACTAACGTCGCTGCTACTTACCAAGACACCCTGAGGGGAAAATTCAATGACTAGGTGGGAGACGCCCATCCACTTGCTGACCAGCTCATCGTCCAGCCTCCACCAGCCGTCAACATGCTACAAATAGGTCGGTGCCCCGGAGCATCCCTCCAGACCATCCCGGAGGAAAATCTGAGCTCTGAGTCTTAGGGCTCTACGGAGACCCTCGCCGAAACCTTCACCGAGCCACTCCTTTTCCCACCCTTCCAGGGTGGCGCGATCTTCAATGTTAGAGTCGACAGCCCTCCTCGGAATAGCAAAACCGAGGAGGAACATGTCGCATGTGAGAACCGAAACGTCAACCGCGCGCAGCGCCAAGAACACAAGGCAGCCATTGCGAGGGCCGAGGCTGCTCCAAATAATCGGCTCGACTCATAAGGAAGGCCACTCCCGCTCCACCACAACCTTGATGAAGAGTTTCTTCGCGTTGATGGCCACGATGTCTTCAAGACTCCAAGCACCAATCTGCCAGTGGCCGCCAACGAGCTCACCCGCCTACCGTAGACGCCCGAGCTCATCAAGATCGCCACCATGCTTAAAGCGGCACACTATCTGATTAACAAAATCAGCGAGGATCAGAGACCTTCGTGCTCTATGAGCACGATTCGTCGATTAGCTACGCCAAGATACAATCGCTGCCCCAGTCAAAGCCATATCGCTGACCAATCACTGCCTCTCCAGGGGGGAGCCAGGGGCCACCGCGCCGAACACCATCGCCAACATGACCAGGAGGTCGAACAGAACACTCGAGTGCACCTCAGCAACCTCCGAGATGCATGACGGCGTATCGAGCAACGTTGTTTCGGTGGCCATGAAGACGAAGTACGCCGCCACTAGGAGTACGAATAGGAGTACGGAAACCCGAACTCAGCTCTCGAGCCAATCGACGCCGACAATGCTATGACCGATGTCGACCACAACCCCGAAGGGTCCCCAGCGTTAACGAGGGCGCTCCGAACACTTTAGTGGCCCTGTGGTTTCAAAATCACTAGGGCCGAGCCCTACGAGGGAAGGATGAATCCAACACAGTCACTACAGGCTTACGCCACCGCTGTCCGCGCCGCAAGAGAAGACACTAGTGTCATGGCGAACTATCTCCCCATCATGCTTACGCCACCCGCCATGAGCTGGTTTACTAGCCTTGCCCCAGACTCCATCGGATCTTGGGAAGCGCTAAAAAAAGTTTTCACCAACAATTATATGGCTACGTGTACTCGGCCGGGCACCAAGCATGATCTCAACCGCACCAACCAGAAGCCGTCTGAGCTCCTCCGTAGCTACATTCGACGCTTTTTCGAGATAAGGAACTCTATTCCCAACATCACGAAAGCTGAGGTCATCACTGCCTTCATCCGAGGACTCTGCCATTGCGAGCTTCGCTCCAAGTTCAACTGCAAGCCGCCCACAGGCATTGGTGAGATGATCACTACTGCCAACTAGTACGCCAATGCCGAGGAGGCCGAGGTGTGCTTCAACGAAGATGCAAGCACTCATCGCCCACCTCGCCACTACAACGACCGCCCTGACGACTGATGCCACAACGACCGCTGCTTCGATGACCACAGTTACCATCGTGACAGCGGCCGTGAGCGAACAGAAGGACCCAAGTCTGGCCAAAACTGGCACCGCCGGCTAGACCACATCGTCGCCGCCATCAGTCAACCTTGCGCCAAGCACAACTACAATGAGCAGTACCAAAAGATCCTCGACGGCCCGTGCCTCTTCACAAGAACGCCAAACACAAGATGAAGAATTGCCTCGGCTTGGCTAAGGAGTTTTAGGACAAAAAGCTAGAAGGCGATGCCAACGACGGAGCCGGAAGCCGCTTACCACCTAGGAACATCCACAATCCCTTCTAGGACCACGACAAGGTGGTTGCCACCATCTTCGGGGGCCTTGCCTCCACCGAAAGCAGAAGAGAATGGAAGCTTGCCGCACGGTGGGTTCTCTCCATCACTACGGAAGATGCCACCACCAACCCTAGTTATCGCCCATGGTCTGAGGTCCCCATCACCTTCAACAGGGCCAACCAGTGGGCGAACATCCCCTACACAGGGCATTTCCCCCTCGTCCTCGACACAACCGTCCAGAAGGTGCTTTTCAGAAAGGTGCTCGTCGATGGTGTGAGCGCTCTGAATCTCCTCTTCGATGGAGCCCTAAAGGAGCTAGGCCTTGGGTTATCAGATCTCACACCCTCCGACTCCTCCTTTTGGGGTGTGGTACCTAGCAGGGCCTCCAAACCGCTTAGAGAGATCACCCTACCAATACAGTTTAGCACGACAAGCAACTACCACGTCAAACACATCAACTTCTACGTCGCTGACTTCAACACCGCCTACCACGCCATACTTGGTCGACTAGCTCTGGCCAAGTTCATGTTGTACTGCACTACATGTATCTGGTGGTAAAGATGCCTTCGCTTGTAGGAGTTCTAGCCCTACTAGCCAATATCTCCATCGCCTACGTCTGCAAGACAGAGAGTCTTGCTCTCGCTGAAGACACCGACCTCTCCATCCAGATGGCCAGCGTGGCCATCGAAGCCAAGATGTTGCCCACCGACGACATGGAGATCCCAGAGCTAGAGCCTCCCCATGCCTCCGCCAAGTCCAAGGATATAAAAGAGGTCGGCCTCGGCCTCGATGACCCCTCCAAGACCATAAAGATTGGGGCTCACCTTGACCCCAAATAGGAAAGCATGCTCATCTGCTTCCTATATGCCAATGCCGATGTGTTTGCTTGGAAACCTATAGACATGCCGAGGGTACCATGGGAGAAGATTGAGCACTCCTTGAATGTCTCGACGACCGCCAAACTGATCAAGCAGAAACTCCACTGATTCGGGCCAGACAAGAAGGAGGCTATTAGGGTAGAAATAAAACAGCTCTTAGCTGCCGGATTTATAAAAAAAGTGTATCATCCTGAGTGGTTAGCAAACCCTGTTCTCATTCGAAAAAAGAATAAAGAATGGAGAATGTGCGTTGATTACACTGATCGTAACAAACACTGCCCTAAGGACCCCTTCGGTTTGCCTCGGATAGACGAGGTTGTAGACTCCACCACTGGCTACGAACTGCTCTCCTTCCTTGACTGTTACTTTGGCTATCACTAGATCTTTCTCAAGGAAGAAGACCAGATCAAGACATCATTCATCACGCCCTTCGGTGCATACTGCTACACCATGTCCTTCAAACTCAAGAACACTGGGGCGACCTATCAAAGGGCCATCTAGATGTGCCTCGATCAATAGATCGGCCGCAACGTCAAAGCTTACATCGACGATGTGGTCGTCAAGTCCAGGACCGCCGACAATCTTATTGCCGACCTCGAAGAAACATTCGCCAACCTAAAAAAGTACCAATGGAAGTTGAACCCTTCAAGGTGCATCTTTGGAGTTCCATCCGATATACTGCTAGACTACATTGTCAGCGCTCATGGCATCAAACCCAATTCTGACAAGGTCTCTACCACCACCAACATGAAACGGCCAACATGCGTCAAGGATGTACAGAAGCTTACAGGCTGCATGGCTGTCTTAAGCCGCTTCATATCACGCCTCGACGAAAAAGGGCTATCTTTCTTCAAACTCCTCAAGGCCTCCGAGCGCTTTTACTGGTCGAAAGAGGCAGACATAGCTTTCGAGTAGCTTAAGTTGTTCCTAACAAAGCCTCCGACCATGACGGCGCCACGGCCAGACAAAACTCTCTTGATCTATATCGCCACTACTTCTCGCGTCGTCGGCACAGCAATTGTGGTCGAACGTGAGGAGGCCGGGCATGCCTATAAGGTGCAACGTCCAGTATATTTTATTAGTGAGGTTCTTTATGAGCACAAGACTTGGTATCCTCAGGTCCAGAAGCTGCTGTACGCTGTCCTGATCACGTCACGTAAGCTCCATCACTACTTTGAGTATTACAAGATCATTGTGGTCACCGAGTTCCCTCTAGGGGACATCCTCCATAACAAAGAGGCCAATGGCCGTATCATCAAGTGGGTTGTCAAGCTCGGCACTTACTCCATTGAATTTAGAAGCAGGCCTACGATCAAGTCTCAGGCGCTTGCTGATTGCATCGCTAAGTGGACCGAGATCCAAGAGCCCATTGCCGCCACCTGCCCTGAGCATTGGGTAATATACTTCGACAGTGTCCTTAACATCAATGGTGATGGTGCGGGCATTCTGTTCATTACGCCAACCAAGGATAAGCTTCGATACATTCTCTGGATACACTTTCTGGCCTCCACCAACGACGCCGAATATGAAGCATGTCTCCACGGACTCCGTATAACCGTTGAGCTCAGCGTCAAATGCCTCATGGTATACGGGGACTCCGCGCTGGTCATCAACCAGCTTAACAAAGACTGGTCTTGCTCCAGCGAGAAGATGGATGCATATTGTGCCAAAATTAGGAAGCTTGAAGGAAAATTGTACGGCATCGAGTACCACCACATGGTACGTGACTAGAATCAGCTCACCGACCATTTATCCAAGTTGGCTCTTCTCGCGCTGCAATTCCGCCAGGGGTCTTTGTTCAAGATCTCCTAGCGCCATCCATTAAAGAAGATAAGGAAGTTTAGGAAGTTCCCCCTGCTGAGCAGCTGGTACTGGCGGTACCTTCGCCGGCCGCCGATTGGAGGGAACAATTCATCAAGTACCTTACCAGTGCCGAAGTACCCGCCAATAAGACTAAAACCAAACGCCTAATCCGTCGAAGCAAACATTACATGCTGGTGGACGGCAACTTGATGAGGAAAAGTGCCAAGGATGGGATTCTGCAAAAATGCATCATCCAAGAAGACGGAGTGAAGTTACTTCTCGAAATTCACTCTGGTTCCTGCGGCAACCATGCGGTTTTGAGAACACGGGTCGGCAAAGCTTTACGAGCTAGTTTTTATTGGCCCACGGCCATCTCTGATGTAGAAGACCTCACCGACGTTGTGAAGGATGCCAATTTTTCACTAAGCAAATACACGTGCTGGCACAAGAGCTGTAGACCATTCCAGCTTCCTAGCCCTTTGCATGCTAGGGACTAGACATGATTGGCCCTTTTAAGCCAACGCTAGGTGGCTTTCGGTATGTATACGTCGCCATTGAGAAGTTCTCCAAGTGGATTGAGTATAAACCGCTCGTCTAAGCTATTGCAAAGAAAGCAGTCGAGCTCTTCGAAGACATCATCCACAGATTCGATCTCCCGAATAGCATCATCACCGACCTCAGAACTACATTTACTGGCCATCACTTTTGGGACTTTCTGCGAAGACTGTTGCATCTCCATCAAATACGTCTCCATTGCCTATCCTAGAGCCAACGGCCAGGTCGAACGGGCGAATGGCATGATCCTTGATGCCCTTAGAAAGAGACTATATCTAAAAGAAGAAAAGTACCCGGACAGATGGCTCAAGGAGCTACCAGCTGTAGTCTGGGGACTACGCACTCAAGCTAGTCACAGCACTGGTGTGTCTCCATACTTCTTGGTCTATGGCTCAAAAGCCATACTACCAACGGATATTGCCTTTCGAGCACCTAGGGTGGAAAATTATGATGACGAGCAAGCCGTAGCTGTTCAGACAAAGAACATCGATAGGGCCGAGGAAGAATGCCTAATCACTTGTGTCCACACAGCCAAGTATCTAGAAGGCTTGTGGAGGTACTACAACCGCAACATCAAAAGTCATTCATTTGCTGTCGGCGACTTTGTTCTGTGCAGGAAACAAAAAACCGAAGGGATGCATAAGCTTTCCTCCCCCTAGGAAGGGCCTTACATCATCAAAGATGTTACCTAACCAAGGTCTTATCGCCTATGTGACTTAGACGGAATCAATGTTCCCAACTCTTGGCACATCGAGCACCTCATACGTTTCTATCCTTGAAACGCCCTAGATATGTGCTCTCCACTTTATGATGAATAAAGTTTCGATCTCCATAATTTGTCTCCATTTTTTCTCCATTATGGTTTAAATCTCCACTTACAGTCGCCGAGCTCTACGCCACTCCATGACGAACTCCAAAACGAAATCGCCGAACACGTTTTCTCTGAATCACCGAACACAATTTTCTCCAAATCGCCAAACACATTTTCTCCAAATCTCCAAGATCTTTCACCGATCAGCGAGCATCATACGTTCTATTCTATTCTCTATGGAAAAGACCTAGTCTCCGATCCCTCCCTACACGTGCCATGGGCTCTATGCTCTATGTTATGGGTGGTCGGCTGTGGTTCCTTGGTCACGCCTGTTCCTCCTACACGTCCACAGGCTCCGTGCTCGTCGTTATGGACTACGGGCTAGCCAAGGCCAAGAGCTTAGCACAAAACTAATTGCTCGAACGCCGCTTATACTACCTATATCTCCAAGTTATTTCAATAACCACCGTGCAGCACACGTTCTGCTCTGTTCTCTATGGAGAAGACCCAGTCTCCGATCTCTCCCTACACGTGCCACGGGCTCTGCGCTCTGCGTTATGGGTGGTCGGCTGTGGTTCCTTGGTCATGCTTGTTCCTCCTACACATGCACGGGCTCCGCGCTTGATGTTATGGACTCTGAACTAGCTGAGGCCATGGGGTTCAGTAGCAAACCAACTACTTGGATGCTACTTGTACTATGTATAATTGCGTTATGGTTAAAACTACAAAGATTTTTTCGCCAAAATACAAGCTAACTGCATACACATGCACCTTATAACATTTATCATATACATAAGTGTTTTTGTGCTTTCGCGCATTCTAACTACATTGTCCAAAAATTATAGATGATAGTCTCTGAGCATATCACCGAGCTTCGCCATCGCCGCTCGTCTCACCAAACAGGTCAATGTCACCGGCCAACTTTCTCGCCGCATCCTCCACCTCATCCTCTAGCTGTTGGGTCTCCGCCTCGCTCAGCCCTTTGGCGAATCCACCCCCTATCGCCTAAAGGTCAATGGATTGATAGTGGGACTGGACCACCGCAAGGGCATGAGTAATGCCGGTAACAACGATGTCGTGATTGAAGTTCTTGAAGCTCTCCCATGCCTTCTTGCACCTTTTGATGATGATGTCCGGGTGTGGCGGCCTACCGTCGGGTTGAGGAGCCACCTCCAGGTCGATGCAGTCGAGCACTGGTTTGACTCCAGCAACTACGGTGTCAAACTTGTCCCTTTGTGTTCGTGCATCCTGCTCCAGCACATTGAATTGCGCTTTGACCCTTCGATGGTAGTCTGCAAGCATTACAAAGTTCCATCAAGAAAGGAAACTACTTCAACATTAACTCCGACCAGGGAGTACTTACCGTTCAACTCCTTGGCTAGTTTATCTCCTCGCCCTATCTCCTTCGCCTTCTCCTCTCAGAGTTGTTTGAGGGCTTGGCGCAGCTAGCCGAGCTCCATGTTTTGCTCTACAAGCAAAACAGTCATCACTAAAAATATGGTTGTTCAGCAATACAAAGCACATTCGTCGATATACCATACCCATTTTCTGCTTCGATACACTTCTGAGCTGCTCGAAAGTCTGTTCTAGTTGCGTGGAGGCACTCGCCAGCTCCTTAGACTTGCTCCGCAGCTGCTCAGACGCAGCCGCCAGCTGCTCGGACGCAGCTGCCAGCTGCTCGGATAGGACCCCCTTTTGGTGTTCTAGATCTCGCGCGTTGGACTTAGCAAGGTCTCGCTCATGTTGGGCTCTCTGGATGTTTCTCTCCATCAGGTTCATCGCCTCTCTGAGTTTTTCGTTCTCTTCGGTGAGGGGTTCCATCCTCTTTATCAGCTGGTGCCGCTGCTCGGTAGTCCGAGTTATCCCCTACAAATACACAATTATAATGATGAACTTCGATCTCCAATGTCAAAGATGACCACTCTAGATGTAGTACTGACCTTGATTTGTTTCATCACTCCGGCGAGGGCGTTCTTCAATCTCCTAATCTCCCTGGTGGAGTCTTCGTCCTCGATAACCACCACCTTGTCGCCGCACTTGTGGAGGATTCAGATAGCTTGGGGTCGAGGTTCAGTGCGCTCGATCTCCTCCACCTTGTCCTCTTCCCCTATAGCTCGAGGCACCCTTGGGGGGCTCCATGGCTGGACAGCGGCTTCAACCATGCCCTGCGATGCCTCAGGAAGTGTCGTTTGCTCCTCGGACACCATCGGCTTCACCGCCCCAGACTCCGGTGCATTGTCGGTAACTCTAGCCTCTGCTCCCGAAGACCCAGTGGTTCCCGCCGTTGCCTTAGGTACTGTCGCCGATCCGTCCATCGCCAACGCCGCTCGTTCATCGTCACGAAGATCGCCAACAGCAGCGGTTGACTCCTCCTCTGGCTGCCAAGCCCTCAAGGACTCTGGGATGGTAGCTACCGGTGTTGCTTCCACCATGGGATCAGCCCTTGGCAGTTCAGCAGTCTGGACTGATGCGGTCAGACCCTCTGCACGTTTCGCTCTACATCAAATCAGTTCATCAAGCGCCAAAAAAGCTAAGAAATGACAACAAAGTAACTCCAAGGAAAGTATACTCACGGTTTGGTCTGCCAGAACAATTTCTTGAACCGGTGATGCCTACCCGAACAGCCAGGCGTGGCCATGGGGTCGACTCCCATACTCTAGGGTGGAGGTCCGGTTTCCTCCACCGTTGGCCTCTGTACCCCCTGCCGCAATGCAACTCCCTTTGCCTGCTATGTAGGGACTCCTGTCACCAGCCGCTCGGGAACTTCTTCGCCTCTCCTCGCTTGTTCCTCCGCGTGAATGCTGCGTGGAGGTGCTTTAGTGCTCGGCGGAGGAGCCACCGAAGTTTCAGCATTGTCCGACCACTTGAGCACCGTGGCCCTCCTCTATCAAGTGGTTTGGTCACCACCAAGCGAGATGCCGCTCGGTTTGGGGGGACCGACGACCGTCGTCTTCCTCTTCTTCTAGGCTGCTCGTCTACTACTGCTCTTTTTCCCTAGACTTTCTCTCATACTAGGGGTGAATTTTCTGTCCGACCATCCTCGGGCTCTGACGAAGCGCAGGCCGCATCTCCCTTAGGCCGAGCCAGTGGCCGGGTGTCTACACCCCTCAGCCAATCACCCCTCAGCACGCTGAAGAAGTACACCACTCTTTCCTGCAAATGGACCTTTGCATAAGTGAATCAGTTCACTGCTCGACAATGCTTTAGGATTTAAAGTATCAAAAAAAACAATCGAGATGGTTACCTAAGGAGGCAGATTTGTACAGTTGAAGGCCCTCATTTGCTTTGGCCAGCTGTACGAGGCGTTGGGAGCGAATAGCTCTGCGGCTCGCTCTAGGACAATTTGTTTTGTCAGCCGTTCCGTCCTCTCCCGGGTCCCGTCGTCATCACCTCTATAGTCAAAGCCTAGGTGGGCCCTCTCCTTGCAGGGCTAGATTCGGTGACTATGAAGCTCGCCACCACTAGTTCGCTGCTAATCTCTACACCTTCAAGCAGGTCGAGGAGCTCCCTTACTTGTTCCATGTCAGCACTATTTGGTTTCTCCGACCAGCTTTTCTGGTTCTCCAGGATATGGTGGACGTCGCAGCGGATTGTAGGGTGACTCTGTTTCATGCAGAACCACTTGGAGTTCCACCCTTTCATAGAAGTGTTCAGCGGTACATTAATGTACTTGCTAGCCATTCCATCCCGGAGCTAAAGATATACACCGCCGACCACCTTGGATCCACCGCCGCCATTCTTCTTCAACCAGAACAGGTGTCTGAAGAGGTTGAAATGCGATAGAACCCCCAAAAACATCTCACAGAAATGAATAAAGATCGAGATGTGTAATATGGTGTTGGGGTGGAGATTGCATAGACTAATCGCCCAGAACTCCAGTAGATCCTGCAAGAAAGATGAATAGGGAACCCCAACCCACGCCAGAAATAATACTCGAAGACTATAGCTTCATCCGTGTTAGGCATTGGGAAGGGCTCACCATTGGCTGGCCGCCATCCGGCGGTGATGCGGTCAGGAAGCACGTCTGCCGCCACCAATCTCTCGAGCTCTGCTTCCCCCATGCGCGATGGCACCCACTCTTCATCGCGACTGGCTCCCGCTCCTGCCTTCTTTGTGCTTGCCTTCTTCGGGTTCATAGCTCTCCTCTTCGGCGCCATCTCTCATATCTAAATGGGGACTGGTGTCGGGAGCGTGCATGGATGCGAATCTGGAAATGTGAGGGCTGAGGATGAAGACGGAATGGCAAAGTGGCAAAGGTATGAACAAGGGATGCGGCAGCATAGTTATAAAGCACTTTCCCCACCCTTTTGCATTCAAGGATTTTTGGGAAACCGTTCCTGCGATTTGCGCCCCTCTGAATTCTCCGACGTGGCTTGTTGGGCCATAACATGGGCTTTCACGCAACCGCATCCCATGTCGCTAATTTATCGCTATCGTTGGTTATCACTTTCCGAATAAATCACCGACTTCTCCGCCACTTATTAAGGCTCGGTAACAGTTAGTGTACAACCGTTACTCTGGTTTTTCTCCACAGTTGGGTTTTTCAGATATCTTCGTAAATGGCTCGGGGACTGATTACCTGCTCGGCTGGTCTTTTTATTATTTTTATATTTCTGACCTTGGCACCACATGACTGCGTCACCTTCTGTCAGGCTCGGGGACTAAGTGGGCACACTTCACCTTGCGGTGAATGTGCTCTCTCTCATTTCAGAGCTTTGCTCGAGGACTGGCTGCCTGCTCGGCTGGTCTTTTACTATTCTTCTACTTTGGACCCTAGCACCACATGACTATGTCATCTACTGTCATGCTCAGGGACTAAGTGGGCACACTTCACCTCACGGTGAATGTGCTTGCTTTATTCCTGAAGACTCCACGCCTCTTGAAGTTGAAGAAGACTATCTCCTTTTCTTGTGGTCAGACTCCAAGTGGGCACACTTGTTCCACTACGAAGAAATTTTCGGTTCTGAACTTGAGCTCCTTACACCCTTATGGTAAGCCATGCTTGGGTTCTATTGCTCGGCTATGGTTCGAGCTGCTTGGTGACAGTACACACTACTCGGCAACTGCTCACAACTGCTCGGCAACTCATCATGGTGTCGGACCATGAGTTCGACTGCTTGGCTTCGTTCGCACCTGCCCGGACAAGCTCAAGATGGCATTGCACTACGAGTACAAGGCGCTCAGGGACTAGCTGTGGGGGTATGACCCTGGATACCCATGGCAGACCACATGGGCTACACCCTTAGGGGTGGCCCAGCCCACAATACGAAGCCTTGTGGGGCATGACTCTGGTCGGCGCCTTCCGCAAGACATCTGGAAGATATCCTAAAGATACTACGAGAACTGCTAGGACATGTATGATCCCAAGATTCTTGTATTCAGTTATTACTTTCCAGTTATCTCTCAGATCTAACCGACTTGTAACCCTGCTCCCCGGACTATATAAGGCAGGCAGGGACCCCCTCCAAACATACGCAATATCATACGATAGCTAATACAAACTAATAGACCATAGGAGTAGGGTATTATGTCATACTGATGGCCTGAACCTATCTAACTCGTGTGTCTCTGTTACCTTCTTGTTCTTGATCTCACGCTCCTCTGCCGATCAATCTACCTTCGTGGGATACCCCTCGGAGGACTACCGATGATATTCTGCCGACACTAGTAATATGGTCTATCTTGGATAGTGGCACTGGTTTTATCTAATCAATCTTCTATAGGTACACTAACTTATGTTGTGTAAGAATCGTTTAGCCTACATGAAGTGAGTGTGCGCTGTGCCAAAAATTATATACGAATACCGCTATATTCTGGCCTGAGCGAACGAATAGTTCGATCCATGCATCATGAAAAGAGAATCTTGCTTAAACTAAACTCCCCACATGTATAATTTTTGGATAGTAAATTGATAGGATAATAAATAAAGAGAAATGCTTTAACTCTTAAGGAAAAGTCTCGCTAGTAACCATTTATTGGGCATTATCATCTCTCTAGCCTTGTTTCTGTATAAGGAGGCCTTGTCCCTAATGGTGGGTTCCTATTTGTTTACAGATGAACCTGAGGTCTGGTCGCGAGAGCACTTGTGCTAGCATGGGCCGTGGTCTTGGGAAAGACCAGGGCAAAAATGGTCATGGCGATGACCCATTCTGAGATGATGGTTGAGATGTTGGCTGCTCATCGCGAGTTAGCCTATGCCCTAGAGATGCTGGCATAGGCTATTGGTGGCTTAGCTCGTGGAGGCCCTGGTGGCAATGGCGGGAACGGGGTGGTGCCCATGGTCCCAAGAGGCCCTATTCCTATCAGGACTTCTTGGGGACACACCCAGCCTTGTTTGTGCTGACTGCTGAGCCTTTGGACGTAGAGCATTGGCTTCATATTCTGGAGCAGAAGTTTCAGCTGCTCAATGTGACTGATGAGCAGAAGGTGTGCTTTGCCACACAATAGCTTCTAGGATCTGCTAGTGCTTGGTGGTACAATTTCAACACCATGCATCCTTTGGACCACCATGTGACTTGGTAGGAGTTTACCACTGCTTTTCGTCAGTACTATATTCCTGTTGGTTTGCTAAACAGGAAGGTGTCCGAGTTTCTAGAGCTAAAGCAAAGAAACATGACTATGATGGAATATGTGAACAAGTTCAACCATCTTGTATAGTATGCTAGGACTCATGTGGATACTAATGAGAAGAAGATGGACCATTTCAATCGTGGTCTCTCTTGCATCTTGTAAGAGAAGCTGTATACATGGGGCTATCAGACGTTTGGTGCTTTGATGAATGCTGCCATTGCTATGGAGGGACTTCAGCATGACTCTTAGGCTGAGTGGAAGCGCAAAAGGGTGATCACTGGGTCTTCTAGTCACCCATAGTCTTAGAAGGTATAGGTTGTGAGGAGGGTGTCCTATCACTCTATAGGTGGACAGTCATCTCGGTAGACTCAGCAGACTCACCACGCACCTCCCACTTAGTACTATGCACCTACTCAGCAGGTGCAGTAGCCTCAGGGACAGCAGGTTCTGCCCCGTCAGGGATAGGGGAACAAGACAGGTGCTTATTTCAAGTGTGGCAAGGAAGGCCACTTTGCTCGTGAGTGCCCCTAGAACCAGCTTACTCAGTCTTCTTAGCCTTCAGCCAACTCTTGTCTGGTCAAGAGGGCTATCATCGGGAAGAAGGTGCCCATGAGCTGCTCAGGGTAGGTTAACATCACTGAGCCTGAGGAGGTTCCACAGGGAGAGCCTGTGATGGCTGGTATGTTCACCATTGATTCCCACCCAGCATATGCATTATTTGATTCTAGTGCATCACATTCATTCATGAGTATGGGGTTTGCACAAAAGCACAATATATCTACTATGATTATTCCTATTGCCTATAGAATCAGAGCTCTAGGTGCGCAGTTGTGCATTAACACTTGGACGGACACAGTGAGACTAGTGCTAGCAACTCACTCTTATTGTCTCTAGTTCATGTTATTACCTGGGCAAGGCATAGATGCAATTCTAGGAATGAACTAGTTGAGAAGTTATGGGGTTGTCCTGAACCTTAGGTAGAGAATTGTTGAGTTGAAACTTCCTTCTTCTGAGGATAGAATGTCTCTCCTTATGCCTTCAGTCCCCACCTTGCCAGTTGTTGCTCATACTGAAGCCTCTCCTAACCTTGCCTCTATTCTTGTGGTCTATGAGTTTTTGGATGTCTTTCCCAAAGATCTACCTAGGTTACCACCAGACCGGGATGTGGAGTTTGCCATTGAGTTAGAACCTAGTACTGCTCCTATTTCACGGCATCCTTATAGCGTGACTCCAAAGGAACTAGCAGAAATGAGAAGCAACTAGAGGAATTGTTGGAGATGGGATTCATCCATCCAAGTTCTTCACCATGGGGTTGTCAAGCTATTTTTGTGAAGAAGGACGGCACTCTTTGGATGTGTGTAGATTATAGCCCTCTCAATGCGGTAACCATTAAGAATAAGTATCATTTACCTTGTATTGTACTTTGTTCGATCAGCTGGCTAGTGCCAAAGTGTTTTCAAAGGTTGATCTTTGTTCTAGGTATCACCAATTTAGATCTAGCCACAAGATATACCAAAGACAGCTTTCTCTACTAGGTATGGCCTTTATGAATACTTAGTCATGTCTTTTGGTCTCACCAATGCTCCTACAGTCTTCATGTGCCTTATGAACTCAGTCTTTATGCTAGAGTTGGACAAGTTTGTAGTGGTGTTCATTAATGATATTTTGATATACTCCATGAACAATAAAGAGCATGCACAGGATCTTTGGATAGTATTAACTCGGTTAAGGGCAAGCTGTATACTAAATTCAGCAAGTGTGAGTTTTTGCTGGATCGTGTGCAATTTTTGGGACATGTCCTGACACCTGGAGGCATCTCTGTGGATCCTAGCAAGGTGCAGGACGTGTTAAATTGGAAATCTCCAAAGTCAGTGCATCAGATTCGTTAGTTCCTTGGTCTTGCTGGGTATTATCGGCACTTCATCCTTGATATTTCCAAAATAGCTCAACCGATGACCAAGTTACTCCAGAAGGATGTCAAATTTGTATGGAGTCTGTCTTATGAAGAAGCTTTCCTAGTCCTAAAGAAATTTCTTACCTCTGCTCCTATTCTTGCCCAACCAGATATTGATAGGCCGTTTGATGTGTATTGTGATGCCTCTAGGACTGGACTGGGATGTGTGATCGCTTATGCTTCACGTCAGCTGAAAAAGCACGAGTTGAATTATCCCACCAATGATTTAGAGCTGGTTGTAGTGGTGCATGCTCTAAAAATAGGGAGACATTACCTATTGGGAAATAAAGTACACATTTTTATGGATCACAAGAGTCTCAAATATATTTTCACTCAATCCGAGTTGAATATGAGGCAGCGGAGGTGGTTCAAGTTAATCAAGGATTACAATTTAGAAGTTCATTATCACCATGGAAAAGCTAATGTGGTAGCTGATGCCTTAAGTCGAAAGTCGCATCAAGTTGAAGAAGAATCTTTGTCTCTCAACCATTCTGAGGTGTTAGCCCATATTGCTCTAGTCTCGGATCTACTTGAGCAAATTATTATAGAGCAAAGGCAAAATGCTTCGAAAATTCTGCATATCAAGAAGTTAATTGCCGAAGGGTGTGGTCCTTATTTTAGTGTTGATAATCAAGGTGTAGTGAAGTTCAAGAACCGATTGGTGGTTCCCTCAAGCGATGAGCTTTGGAGGAATATTTTGGATGAAGCTCCCAATTTCAAATTATCCATTCATCCGGGAAGTAACAAGATGTATCATGATTTGCATCACTTGTATTGGTGGCCAAATATGAAACATGATATTACCAAATACATCTCAGAATGTGACATTTGTGGAAGGGTTAAGGCAGACCATATGCGTGCGCCTAGATTTCTACAACCCTTGCCTATCCCTGTTTGGAAATGACAGGATATTTTCATGGACTTTGTTGTGGGTTTGCCCTGCATGGCAAAGGGGTATGACTCTATTTGGGTCATTGTGGATCGCCTTACCAAGTTGCTCAAAGGTGGAAAGAACCTCATGGGAGTATGGGCAATGGGCTCCTCATAGATCTGATAGAGGTACCACAAGGCTTTGCGGGCCTCAACCTGGTAGGTGTCGATGAAGCTAAACCTGATTGCGGTCACACTCCAGCCTTCAGTAAGGTCGGGGAACTCCTCACTCTTCCCGATGTAGACGGTAACCTCACACCGCTTGGTGCCATGCTCCTCATACTCACGGCCCTCATACTCGAGACGATCTTTGACTTCAAGCTTTTGTAGGGTGGTATGCAGGATTCTAGGAAAACTCTCAATGTTCAGGCAGTAACTACTAACCCAGGCTCCTGCCATTTTTGGCGGTGGTTGTGAGGAAGGCTGAGCGAAAAGCTTGCTCAAAGGAAAAGCTGGAGTAGCTCAAGTGCGCTGAGTGGTGGTACCAATGGCTAAGCTAGGCTCTACTTATAAAGGCAGGACGTTCAGTGGTCCTGACGTGGTCCACGAGGGTTCCTACACGGGGTCGCTACAAATGAATTGACCAAATTCCGTGCGTTCGTGGCGAGCGACGTGCGATGCCATTACTGACTAGTACGACTGTAGGGCAAGGGTCCAACAAGAGTGTAGAAAAGGAGTATGGGGAGACATGGGTCATGACAGGCGTGAACCACGGGCGAACGCAGAGCACGAAGCCACAATGCAGACCTAACTCTAGAATAGGAACGAGGTAGTTGTGCACAATACGTCATGCGTGACACCTATGGATGGTGTATCTATAAGCAATACGAGCGCTACCATGCACAAACAGGATATGCATGAATGCACGTCCTTTTATTGTTGCCAACATATAGCGCAACTGTTCTCAAATTTTTGGCACATCGTTCTCTCCCTGTATCTAGTCGATATTACCGGACTATGCTCGAGTCAGTGTACCTGCAAAAAAATTTATTAAGCCTACCTAAGTTAGCAGAGTGCCATCTATCCTGGATACATAACCATAGTAATAGGGCTACTTATATAACTTCGCATAAAGACGTTTTAATTTTTGAAAATAATTTGTTGCCAAATTTTTGTTTAGAAAAGGTTTTCGAAGCCTTATTTCCTTATTTGCGCTCTGATACCATCTGTGGCAGAACCACCTAATCTAATGCCTCCTAGGAGTGCTCGTCTTCCATTAGACACTAAGCACCCATGGGAGAACACCAAATAACTCGGTCCCATCGGGCACACCCCAGGGGAGAACCCGAAAATCTACATTTTTGACATCAGCATCACAAATGAGAGAATAAAGTTTACATCATTCTTAATCATTTCTTACATCACTTTTAATACAACATTAGAGTATAACATTTATTATTATAACAACGGAATGTAATTATATTAGCAGAGTTATGAACAATTTAATGTAACAGCGGAATATAAACATGTGATCAGAATTACAACAGAAATAATTATCTATTCATGGCATGATGAAACATTGATATGTAAACTATGACAATAGATTATGAAACCTTCCTTTATAAAACATTTGGTGAGAGTTATAAAGGAGTCCACACACAAAGTCAGCTCTAGCATCCACCTGTCACCTGCAACAGGGGGAATAAAACCCTGAGTACTCAATTGTACTCAGCAAGACTTACCCAACAGGAGGAAAGAAAAGACTCCAAGGATATGTAAGGCTATCTGACTTGTGGGTTCATTGTATATGCAGGAAGCATTACTAAGCATGCGTCCTTATATTCGATTTTTATTAATAGTCGCATTAGTTCATTAACTAACCATTCTATGTAAGCACCTGTGCTACTTTCAAGCGGGTGGTAAGCAATCAAATTTCCTTTTTCCATCTTCCATCTTTTAGTTCTTACTACGGTGCTAGACACGAAACAAGCCGTACCGGATCGCCCGACGATTCGTGAATCAATGCCCCTAGATGGGTACCCCAAAAACACACGCCCCGCTTGTACCCAAGGCACAAGCAGGACCAATCCATCACCCTCCTATCCTGGGGTCCTGGGTCCCCGTCCAAACTAGGACTCCAAGCCCCCACCCCTGAGTCCCAAACTTAGAGCGGTGCAAGGACCTCCTCCACCAAAAAGAAACCCTGACAGTCGGTCCAAAAAAGAGCCAGAACCCCCCGACAAGAGAGCAACAAGTCTTTCAAGCACCCATACCCAAGTATGTGCTCAGGATAATAAGTCTGTGACTTGCCTCGATGGATTATGCAACGGCCGGTCCTTAACCGACACGGACATGGAAAGCAGTGTAACTAAGCCATGCCCCACGTCCACGGTGACACAACCTCTTACACCCACCAATACCCAAACCATATCCCCGCCTGGTCACCATTTTTCCTTTCCACCATTTTTATTTATTCCAAGTGACAATAATCCAACAATATATTTCCCTAACTCTCGCGAGTGACAGCCATCACTCGACTTCTACCGGGTCCTATAGCATAGCAATCTACACGATCCTGTCATACTAGTAAGACTCTAGGATAAAGATATATATATGCAAGTGGGTTTCATTCAACTCCTTAAAACTTAATGCATAAATAATTTAAACTGCAGAAAAGTAAGGATTATGCACCGGGGCTTGCCTGGGTAAGATATAGATTAAAAAGTTAGTATCTGCATCGACAGATCATCCACTATCATCTGAATAGAAAGCCCATTGCATCAACTCCTAGAGAGAATACTATTACACCATCTTCGGATTCCCAATCATCCTTCAATTGATCTGTTGCTCCATCATCGTACCTATATGATATGCATTGATGCAAATGCATAGATGTAAATAATAAATGACAGCTGAAATGCTTAGAAACTCGATCACACCTCACAAGCTAACGAGCTGGTTTTAACGACGACCGTACTTAGGCTACATTTCCATATTGTCGAATAATTCGTTACTTCCCAATAAATATTTTAGTTATATAAACTCAAGTTGTTTCTTTATTTCATTGGTTTAATATATATCCAAACTAGGGCTCAATAGTTAACCTAGCGAACTAATTATTCTAGAGCTACAAAAATTATAGTGAGCAGCTAAAAGTATTAGTAATTTACTATAAAATTCTCAGAGTCATTACTATCACCAATTTATCACGGAAATTCCCACAAGTTCACCTTTTAACCATATTAAGCATGTTAAAATAATTAGAGCAAACCTAAAAATATACAGAACCTATGTGAACGAAATACACTATTAGATAGATCATGATTTTATGAACTCAACAAAACTAGTTTGGTATTTTTAAGATTTTTTCACATTTTATTATCAATTTCCTTTTTTCACACTTGCTAAAATTAACAAAACATCGAGAAAGGTAAAAGGGTCCTTGGGCCTGAAGCAGCCCAGCTCGGCCTGGTCCAGCGAGCTAAACAGCCCAGACAGCGGGGGCGCGCGCAGGCGCAAGCGGTCCAAGCGCGGTTGGCACAGGCCGGCAGCACGGTTCGGCCCCAGGAGGCACTAGTCCGGCCCAGGCGGGTGCGGGTGTGAGCAGCCCAAGCACCAGACTGGCGGCCCACCGGCGCGCACAAGGCAGCGGCCCACGTGGCCAAGCCCAACACGACGATAGTCTTGCAAAAATGTCCCTACGCTTCTAGCTATTTGGTACTCTACTGTTCATATGATTCATCCAATTCGCAGCAATCACCCTAGAAATATTCAATCCTTATCCCGGGGTCCTGAAAGGTCCTAATGGCTAGAGGGGGGCAAATAGCCTAATCAAAATTTCTACAACAACACTTAGCAAACCGGTTAGACAATTATGAGGCAAAGCAAGTGTTGCGCTAGCCTACTAATAATGCAAGCCACCTACCACAAATTCTAGTTGATAAAGTTTCTATCCACACAATAGCTATGTTACTACACTAAATTAGTGTGCTCTCAAAGGCTAACTAAAGAGCCACACTAACCAAACTAACAAGCTCTCACAACTAGCTACACTAAAGAGCTTGACAACTAGTTTGCGATAAAGTAATGAGAGTGAGCAATTTGATTATACCGCCGTATCGAGGAAGGAGCCAATCAATCACAAGAATGAATACCAATAAAGACCAATCACCTTGGAATCAAATGATGAACACAATGATTTTTACCGAGGTTCACTTGCTTGCCGGCAAGCTAGTCCTCATTGTGGTGATTCACTCACTTGGAGGTTCACGAGCTAATTGGCATCACACACCAAACCCTCAATAGGGTGCCGCACAACCAACACAAGATGAGGATCACACAAGCCATGAGTAATTTACTAGAGTACCTTTTAGCTCTCCATCGGGGAAAGGTCAAGAACCCCTCACAATCACCACGATCGGAGCCAGAGACAATCACCAACCTCCGCTCGACGATCCTCGCTGCTCCAAGCTATCTAGGTGGCGGCAACCACCAAGAGTAACAAGCGAATTCCGCGTGAAACACGAACACCAAGTGCCTCTACATGCTAACACTCAAGCAATGCACTTGGATTCTCTCCCAATCTCACAAAGATGATGAATCAATGATGGAGATGAGTGGGAGGGCTTTGGCTAAGCTCACAAGGTTGCTATGTCAATGCAAATGGCCAAGAGTATGATCTTGAGCCGGCTATGGGGCTTAAATAAAAGCCCCCATGAAATAGAGCCGTTGTACCCCTTCACTGGGCACAACTCGGGGTGACCGGACACTCCGGTTGGATCGACCGGACGCTGGCCCTCAGCGTCCGGTCACGTGATACACGTCACGTGTCCCCTCTCTTTGAATATTGTTCGCCCGATCTCCACGGTCAATAGTCGACCAGACATTGTGGCATAAGTGACCAGACACTGAGCCTCCAGCATCCGGTCATTTCCAGTAAGGTTCCAGAAACGAATTTCTTCAACTGGACGCGTCCAGTCATGCTTGATCGGACACAGCCAGCGTCCGGTCACACGATGACTTTCTTCTGTGCTGTCTGACAACATGACATGACGCAACCTTCCAGTGTCCGGTCGCTGAGCAACCCAGCGTCCGGTCAGTTGACCAACGCCAGCGTCCACGCTGCTACAACTGACCGTACGTGCTGGTCCCTCTGAGACCAACGTCCGTTCACCTTGTGACCAGCGAGACTAACTCCTTTTCACCTCTAACTTCTTGACCCTTGCTCAAATGTGCCAACCACCAAGTGTATCACCTTGTGCACATGTGTTAGCATATTTTCACAAACATTTTCAAGGGTGTTAGCATTCCACTAGATCCTAAATGCATATGCAATGAGTTAGAGCATCTAGTGGCACTTTGACAACCGCATTTCGATACGAGTTTCACCCCTCTTAATAGTACGGCTATCAAACCTAAATGTGATCACACTTTCTAAATGTCTTGATCACCAAAACAAGATAGCTCCTACAATTTATACCTTTGCCTTGAGCTTTTTTATTTTTCTATTTCTTTTTTTTTCAAGTCCAAGCACTTGATCATCACCATGGCATCATCATCATCATGTCATGATCTTCATTTGCTTCACCACTTGGAATGTGCTACCTATCTCATGATCACTTGATAAACTAGGTTAGCACTTAGGGTTTCATCAATTTACCAAAAGCAAACTAGAGCTTTCAATCTCCTCCTTTTTGGTAATTGATAACAACCATTTCACAAAGATATGAATTGAAATTCAATTGAATCCATGTTGCTTGCCCAAGCATTTTTACCATTTGTAAAAGGATATGGACAAGTTTCATGAACCCCAAATGGTAGCAATTGCTCCCCCTACATATGTGCTAAGAGTTTGGATTGTAGCTTGCACATATGCTTAGATAGGAAATATAGGAGACAATGTCTACCAAATGATGCTAAGGTATAAGAGATGGACCTTTGAAGCGTGATACCAATTGGAGTGCACCATTATACCATCCTTAGCACCATGGTTAGCTTGATACCACTTGGAAACACTTGGAAATGACATCACTAGATAACCTATGCATGCTAGATTTTTATTTTATCATTCAAACCTATAACTAGCATACACCACATAAGCATGAATATTGAAATTTAAAACTTGTGCCATGCAAGCAAACATATGAAATGCACATTCAAATGCACCATACAAGTTCATGAGCTTGCTCCCCCTACTTGTGTGCTCAAAAATGTAATTGATCCCTTTCCTTTGTCATATTTCTCCCTTTATGTCAAGTGTCCCCCTATCACTGGTATCTCCATTTCTCTCCCCTTTGTGTTGTCTTTTCACTATCTTTGTGCACTATTTCTCCCCCTTTGTCATCAATGACCACAAAGGTTCAAAATGTAGATAGGTTGAGATTATCAATGTCAATCAATGGGGTGAGGATCATTTTCCAAAATTTGGTCCAATCTAGATCATTTGCTAAAGATATTTAACTCGGTTTGATCCAAGGACAAGCTTCTTCACACCTTCAAATAAGGGTTATCTTGTACCATGTTGAGTTAAACACTTAAAGCTCATTTTCTAGATTAAACACTAGGTTTACAAGCCCATAAACATGTCATATGCTACCACTAGATCAAGTCAAGCATAGAAGCAATAGTGATACCATATAAACATCAAATTCATTTGATTTTTATGAATGAGCCTAATAAAATGGAGAGATGACTAGATGCACTAAACATGTCCTTAGCAAGGATGTATGCCATGCCAATCAACTTTTATCTTGGATTGCTCGAAGAAGAGGCATGTCATATAAGTGGGGGTGCATCAACGCATATTTTAGAAATCCAATATGTTCAACTCATTCCTTCGCTTGCAAAACCTTTTCTCATCCAATGGCTTGGTGAATATGTCGGCAAGTTAATCTTCGGTGCCTACACTCTCAATGCAAATGTCCCCTTTTTGTTGGTGATCTCTTATGAAATGGTGGCAGACATCAATGTGCTTTGTTCTTGCATGTTGAACCGGATTGTTGGTCAATTTGATTGCACTCTCATTGTCACATAGCAATGGCACTTTCTTGAACTTGATTCCAAAGTCACTCAAAGTGGCCTTCATCCAAAGAATTTGTGCACAACAACTACTGGCGAATATGTATTCGGCTTCGGCGATTGATAATGCAACACTATTTTGCTTCTTTGATGACCATGAAACAAGTGACCTCCCCAACAATTGACATGTGCCCGAGGTGCTCTTTCTTTCAACCTTGCATCCCGCATAATCCGAGTCAGAGTAACCAACTAGCTCAAACTTTACTCCTTTGGGATACCACAAACCAACATTTGGTGTATGCTTCAAGTATCTCAATATTCTCTTTGTAGCCTTCAAATGACTTTCTCTTGGCGAGGCTTGAAATCTTGCACACATGCATACACTAAACATGACATCCGGCCTTGATGCGGTCACATAGAGTAGGGTTCCAATCATAGACTGATACAATTTTTGATCCACCATATTGCCACTTGCATCACTATCCAAGTTACCATTTGTTCCCATTGGTGTGCTAATGGCTTTGCTATCACTCATGCCAAACTTCTTGATCATGTCCTTGATGTACTTGCCTTGACTTATAAATGTACCATTCTTCAATTGCTTGATTTGAAGACCAAGAAAGTAACTCAATTCTCCAATCATGGACATCTCAAATTCATTAGCCATCATCTTTTCAAATTCTTCACAAAAATCTTGATTGGTTGATCCAAATATGATATCATCAACATATATTTGCAACACAAATAGATCTTTCCCAATCTTCTTGATGAAAGAGCGGTGTCAACCTTGCCCATTGTGAACCCTTTAAAGAGTAGGAAGTCCCTCAATCTCTCATACCATGCTCTAGGTGCTTGCTTCAAACCATACAATGCCTTCTTCAACTTATACACAAGGTTGGGCTTCTTGTCATCTTCAAAACCGGGAGGTTGCTCAACATATACTTCTTCATTGATGTAACCATTGAGAAATGCACTCTTTATATCCATTTGATAGAGCTTGATGTTGTGGGCACAAGCATAGGCTAGCAAGATTCTTATTGCTTCCAATCTAGCAACCGGGGCATATGTTTCTCCAAAGTCAAGATCTTCAACTTATGTATAGCCTTGTGCTACCAATCTTGCTTTGTTCCTTACTACTATCCCATCTTGATCTTGCTTGTTTCTAAAGACCCATTTGGTTCCAATCATATTATGTCCTTTTGGTCTCTCTACTAATTCCCATACTTGATTTCTTGTGAAGTTATTCAATTCTTCATGCATAGCATTTAACCAATCAACATCATTCAATGCTTCATCTATCTTCTTTGGTTCAATGGATGACACAAATGAGAAATACTCACAAAATGAAGCCAATCTTGATCTAGTTTGCACACCTCTAGAAATATCACCAATGATAGTGCCCAATGGATGATTCCTTGCAATATTTGGTTGATTGGAGGATTGGAATTTGATTGCTTGCACTTGCTTGATCATTGGGTTGAGATGATGTACTAGCCACTTGATCTTGTTCATTATCATGAGAGCCACTTGTACTAACTTGATTTGTATCATCTTGCACATTTGAGTTAGAGAGCACTTGCACTTGATCATCTTCATCACCATTTACTTGCCTAGGCCTCAATTCACCAATATCTATGTTCTTCATGGCATTTGAAAGTTGAATGCCTCTAACATCTTCCAAGTTCTCATTCTCTACTTGTGAACCCTTGGTTTCATCAAATTCAACATCATGAACTTCCTCAAGAGTACCATTATCCAAATTCCAAACTCTATATGCTTTGCTTGTAGTGGAATAACCAAGTAGGAATCCTTCATCACATTTCTTGTCAAACTTGTCCAATCTAGTATCTTTCTTCAAGATATAGCATTTGCAACCAAAGACCTAAAAATATGCAATGTTGGGCTTTCTACCATTCAAGAGCACATATGGTGTCTTCTCTTTTAATGGGTGACAATAGATGCGGTTGCTACAATAGCAAGCCGTGTTGATAGCTTCGGCCCAAAAGGATTGACTCACATTGTACTCACTAAGCATAGACCTTGCCATATCAATGAGTGTTCTATTCTTCCTTTCAACAAGGCCATTTGATTGTGGAGTGTACTTGGCCAAGAATTGATGTCTAATTCTAAATTCATCACACAACTCATCAATTCTAGTGTGTTTGAACTCACTACCATTGTCACTTCTAACTCTCTTGATGGTTGTTTCAAACTCATTGTGAATGCCCTTGACAAATGATTTGAATGTTGCAAACACATCACTCTTGTCCACTAGAAAGAATACCTATGTGTATCTAGTATAATCATCCACTATCACAAAGCCATATTTATTTCCACCAATGCTAGTGTATTGTGTTGGCCCAAATAAGTCCATATGCAATAACTCAAATGCTTTACTAGTGCTCATCATGCTTTTCTTAGGATGGGTGTTTCCAACTTGTTTTCCGGCTTGACAAGAGCTACAAATCTTATCCTTTTCAAACACAACATCTTTCAAGCCTCTAACCAAGTCATGCTTAACCAATCTATTCAATTATTTCATTCCAACATGACCAAGCCTTCTATGCCATAACCAACCCTTGCTAGACTTAGTGAACAAGCATGTAGATAATCTAGCTTCACTAGCATTGAAATCAACCAAGTGTAGATTCTCATATCTAAAGCCTTTGAAGATCAAATTAGAGCCATCTATGCTTATGATCTCAACATCATCTACCCCAAATATGCATTTAAATCCAAGATCACACAATTGAGCCACGGATAGCAAATTGAAGTTCAAGCTCTCTACTAGCAATACATTGGATATGCTCATGTCATTGGATATTGCAATCTTACCAAGCCCTTTGACCTTGCCTTTGCCATTGTCACCAAATGTGATACTATTATAACCATCATTTCCATTGGTGTTGATTGAGTTGAACATTCTTGCATCATCGGTCATGTGTTGAGTGCACCCACTATCAAGAACCCAATGCCTTCCTCCGGCTTTATAATTGACCTACAAAAGAAGATCAATTCTTTTTAGGTACCCAAACTTGCTTGGATCCTTGAAGGTTAGTTACTAAGCTCTTTGGTACCCAAATGGCTTTCTTCTTTGAGCCCATCCATGGTTTACCAATGAACTTAGCCTTTACACCATTTGCACCCTTGGTAAGCATATAGAAAGAATCAAGCTTAATGGAGGATACATTAGCATTTTTGCTCTTGTTTTTGTATTCATGCTCTTTATGACCAACTTGCTTGCAACTAGTGCAAAATCGACCATTTTTCTTCACAAAACTAGTCTTGTGAGGAGCAAAGGCTGCCTTGCCTTTCTTGGGGGTATAGCCCAATCCCTCTTTATAGAGAGAAGCTCTTTGGCTACCCAAGCACATAAGCAAGCGGTCCTCACCACCATAGGCCTTAGCCAAGGTGTGAGTGAGCTTGTTGACCTCCTTCTTGAGGTTCTCATTCTCAACCATTAGTGAGACATCACAAGTGAGACCATCACTACTAGATGAGGTGGAAGTAGAAGTACTACAAGAAGGGTTAGTGGGAGCAACAATAATAGGCATAGATAATGATTCATCAATTATATCACAAGTCAAGCCTACATTGCAAGTTTCAACATGCTTCTTTTTATTTTGCTCATCAAGCAAAGAGGAATGGGTCTTTTCAAGCTTTTTGTGAGCCTTGCCAAGCTTCTCATGGGCTTCCTCTAGCCTCTCATGAGTTGCTTTGAGCTCATCAAGGGCTTGCTTAAGGGCTTTTACCTCCTTATTCAAGCTCTTGCATTCCCTTCTCTTAATATCAAAGTGTTCTTTGGCATCTTCTAGCATATCAAATAATTCATCTTTAGTAGGTTCATCATCATCACTATCACTATTATTTTCATTATCATGTTCATCATCACTTTCATCATCATTACAAGTTTGTACCTTAGTGGCCTTAGCCATAAAGCATGATGGAGTGTCGAAGAGAGAAGGCTTCTTATTGATAGCAATGCTTGCAAGTGCCTTCTTCTTGGTGGTCTTGTCATCATCACTATCGTCATCATCACTTGAGGAAGCATCACTATCCCAAGTGACCACATATGAACCACCCTTCTTCTTCTTGAAGGTCATCTTGTGGCACTTTGACAACCGCATATTTAAACAAACATTTTCAAGGGTGTTAGCATTCCACTAGATCCTAAATGCATATACAATGAGTTAGAGCATCTAGTGGCACTTTGACACCCGCATTTTGATACGAGTTTCACCCCTCTTAATAGTACGGCTATCAAACCTAAATGTGATCACACTCTCTAAGTGTCTTGATCATCAAAACAAAATAGCTTCTACAATTTATACCTTTGCCTTGAGCTTTTTTGTTTTTCTCTTTCTTTCTTTTTCAAGTCCAAGCACTTGATCATCACCATGGCATCATCATCATCATCATGTCATGATCTTCATTTGCTTCACCACTTGGAATGTGCTACCTATCTCATGATCACTTGATAAACTAGGTTAGCACTTAGGGTTTTATCAATTTACCAAAACCAAACTAGAGCTTTTAGGTCCCACTCGTCATCCTCAAAGCAGAGCATGGACGAGGAATCACCAGTCGGCGATGATTCGGCATGAAGGCGGTGCATAGAGGCAGTGAGGGCACCCGCCGCTTCCATGGGCACCCCGGCCACGCACCCACGTGGGTGGCCACACGGCGATGCATGGCGCGGCCATGGTCCGCAACGGCCGCGGAGGCGGACAGCTGCGGCTGGCCGGCAACTAGGCGGTGCGCCCAACGCGGACGACAGCGGAGGGGCGTGTGGAGCAGTGGACCAGCGTGGCCGTGGCTTCGCACGCACGCACGGAGAACCGAGTGACGACGGCTGGAGAAGCGACACGACGGCTCGGTGACAGCGCAGTAGGCGCGATAGGAGGTGGTGAGGTGCTGCGGCCGTCTCGGCCGTAGACGCAGGCGGTCGTGGCCCGACCAGTGCTCAGCGGTGGCGAAGGGGAGGGGACACCAGCACTGCACACAAAGGAGCAGAGAGCAAGGGAGAGGAGGAGCAATGCCGCGGCACGGGGAAGAAACAGCGGTCCAGTGCGGGAATGGAGGGGTGGTGCTTGCTCGGGTGCAGGATGGCGAGAGAGAGTAGAGAGCGGGCGAAGCCGCGCGCGGGTCGGGGCCTCGCTCACGGGGAGGGCTGTTACCGACGGTGCGAGGCGAATGAGTAGCACACGAGGGAATGTGGGATGGCAACCGGCAACGACGGCTAGGTGCAGCGGCAGGCCGGCGCTCGAGGCAACGGCGGGCGCAGCCCTAGCGGGTACACCGACGCGCGGGCACGAGGGAAGCGATGCTGACAGCTGCACGAATGGCGCGGCAGTGGAGCACTACGGCGCGGCGCGGCTGCCTGCAACAACGGCTCTCCATGTGGACGGCGGCGGAAGGGGAAGACACGTAGCACAAGGCCCCGATGGGCGCTGCTGAGCGATGCTCTGGTGGTAGGGGCGCCGCGCGAGGCAAGCAGAGGAGGGAGTCGAGCGAGAGAGCAAGGAGGGCGAGTCAGAATTGGGACGCCTCCCATCGGCAGTAGAGAAGAAAAAAGAAAGGAGGAGACGGAGAACTCGGCCGCATCCGACAGAGGCAACAAGGTAGGCCGAGACAAGCAAGATAGGCAAGGCAAGCAATGTCAGAGAGCAGAGAGCAAGTGAGCAGTGGAGCTGGATGGCTCGGCGAAGCAGAGGCGACAAGGACAGACCGCGGCACCAGAGACAAGACAAGAGACGCAGGGTGAAGCGACGAAACTGGCAATGAGGGAGGGAAAACAAGCAGAGCAGTACACGGCAGCAGCACTATCGTTATTATTTTAGCTCTCAAATATTCATTTACCAAGCTGACTATTTATATTTTTAAACACGGCTAAAGCACTAAAGTTTGTTACTCGATATTTTAACTGCAACCAAAATCATGCTCCAAATTTTACTTAAGTACTATATACCAGTCATATTGTATTTTTGTTTATAAAAATTATTTTCATGTTCAATCCCCAGAACAAGCCATTCGCAATTTACTTACTAGAATCGTTATCGGACATTCCTAAATATTTCTATGCATTGCGTAAGTTAATTTGAGCGCTTATTTGAGTCCACGAAACTAAGTCACATAGGATTCATTTATCGCCTTAAGTACGTTTTAAATTAAAAACCCAAGAACTCGTTTCGAAAATTTTACGTAGGCCTAAATCGTGGTGCTAAACGAGCTCGTAACACCAGGGGTGTTACAAATGTAGGCACACCGGCGCGGAGGTCGACAGCGGTGCATGGACCGCGCTGTGCGATAGCGGCATGAGCAACTCGCTGGCAGGCCCGACATCAGACAAATCTCATCCCCCTCGCCTGCTTGCTGGAGCATCCGTCGTGGAGGCCCACCGGCTCGATGGAGGCGGTCGTGGTGAGCGGGCCGACCGCGGCGAGGAGGCAACGCGATGGAGGCGGGCAAGGCAAGCTAAGCTCAGTGGGGAATGCGGCGCGGAGGAGGCAGCACGGAGGAGGCCATAGGGGATGGGCGAGGCGCGGCGGGGGACCGACGGTACCGGAGCGGAGTGAGGTGGACACGACGACGCAGCAAGGAAACGGAGCAGCGAGCATCGGGACGTGTGGACGGGACGAGCGGATAGGGTCGCTGGATGAGCGACGCGTGCAGGAGTGAGTGGAGGGAGGTGTCCGGATGTCTTAATTATATCATTATCATTTTAGTGATTGTTATCACTCATAGTAAAACACATTTCTTTTTTATAGAAATCAAATACGCTGGACGCACATGTCATATATTGCAAAAGCATCACAAGCCCTCCACGGCAGCTTCCGTGCCACATTGGGGGTGTTCAGTGAGCTAAAAGCTTTTGTAGTTGGGCAGCTAGGCGGTCCAAATTTGTTTAGCGTATGTCTCTAAAAAGATCTATACGGACATCCAAATTCAAAATAGGTAATAGAGACTTAAAATCAGCCTTCAACATATTACCTATATGAGAGACCTATTTTAAGTTATCTGATAGATACAGGCCGAAATATGAGCATCCTCTCTTCTGAAAACCCATTTATAGAAAGGATTTTTTTCCCTATGCAGAAGATACCGAATAGGTATTTAACCTTTTAACTGTAGCGCTACCAAAGTTTAAATAGGTCTTATATTTTGGGTGTTACGCTTCACTGAAAAAACAAGCTGAAACACTGTTACAGCTAATTTGTTGTGAAAAAAAATATTATTCCAACTAAAAAACAAACTAAAAAACAGATTAAAAGAGAAGCAAATAGACCCATTGTTGGAGATAGATACACGTTGCCAAATGCCACACCTTCTGAGCGACTCGTAAAAAGCTGGTCCATGTTTGGAGCATGCCACTAGTACGTACCTCCGACTGCAATTAACTAAAAATTGACGTTTCAGGTTTGCTTCCTGTCTTAAATGTCATACTTAGACAGGAGGGATTATGTCCTATCCATTTGGTTGAACTTAAGCATCAGTCTCACTCTCGCGTGAAGACTAAACTTGGCTGAAATTGGCCGAAAAACATTGTTCCGACTGAATTGTTTGTAAAAAAAAATATTGTTCCAATTAAAAAAAGAAGCCGAACAAGTCGAATATGAGGTAAGCCGAACATGGCCACCTTATCACAATTTTAGACGAAAAAGATTCCATCCTATCTTTTTCCTCTACTATTAATTTATTCCTCGACAAAGCAAACTGAGTGTACTAAGCATGACTCAGCTAATACTGCTGAAAACAGAGTAAGAACAGACATCTCCATCCTAATTTTGCTCTACTAGATTAATTAGCAGTGCCAACCACACAAAGAATATTCAATGCCGGCCTAGCAAGGCGCTGGCGTAATCACTTTAAAAAAATAACACTACTGCCCCTGTATCGTATGTAATAATCTCTTAATAACCACAACGAAAAGCATTGTAAAGTTAAGCTCGTACAGTAATAACCACAACAAGCCGGATCATAAAACGTCACGAACCACGCTACCGCACAGCATATATGAAATCCTCTGTCCCCACGGCATCGCCACCTCTCCATCTGCCATCCAACGCTTTGCCTCAGCGCCGACCCCACCTGCCCCGCCACACAAGCGCCCACAGCCGCACCAAATCCGCTCCGCCCGCCATGCCCGTCCGGCCGCACTGCGGGGCCCACCCCGAGCGCAGCGCAGGCAGAGAGGTCAGGTCGCTTAAAACCCAAGCAATCCAACCAACCACGAGGGATTATTCATTTTCCTAAAAAAACAAATCAAAGCCGGAGGGAGAAGCCAGAAGAGTCGCGAAGGAAGCAATGGGGAAGGGCAAGGTGCATCCCTCGCCGTCGCCGCCGGCGGCCGCGGGAGGCGGTGCGGGGGAGATGATGACAGCGGAGGCGGTGCTGATGCGGCTGCTGCCCGCGGCGGTGCTCGCGGCCGCGGCGCCGCTCGGCGCCGAGGGGAAGGAGGTGCTGGCGTACCTGGTGCTGGCGTCGCTGCGGTCCTCGGCGCCGCCGACGCCGGCGCGCGGCGGGGACGGGAAGGCGGCGGGGGAGCACCACCGGCCGGAGCTCGGGTGCGGCTGCTTCGGGTGCTACACGGCGTACTGGTCCCGCTGGGACGGGTCCCCGGAGGGCGACCGCGACGCCATCCACCGCGCCATCGAGGCGTTCGATGAGCACCTGGCGGAGGAGGAGAGGGACCGCGGCAAGGGAGGCGGGGGCCGCCGCGGCCGGAAGAAACGCGCCGGCGCAGCAGCTAAGGAAGCCGCCGAGGAAAAGGGGAAGGGGAAAGAGAAGGAGAAGGAAGTCGGCGTCGATCCCCTCCCGCCGCTGCATCCGCCGGCCGAACTCCCTGCTGCCCCGGAGGAAGCCCCGAAGGCGGAGGACGGCGCGGAGTACCTGACGGCGGAGGACGAGAAGGAAGAAGAGGCTTCGACCGGGGCCGCCGGCGCCGAGGAGGAGAAGCGGCGGCGCGGGTGGGGCTCCGTGCTGAGCTTGAAGGCGTGGGGCCTCTGGGGGTCCCACTAGTCAGCCATCGATAGGTTCCCCTCGCTCTCCCTCCCTGTTCAGTTAGGTTTGGTGCTGAGTTTGAAGGCGTGGGGCCTCTTGGGGGCACAGTTTCATACGCCAAGCACCATGATAATAATATTTGTTGATGATGCGGTGGGTCACGTGTTAGGTTCTTGTGTGTAGTGTACATATACGGAGGCAGGCAGGGAGTGCGTGGTTGGTGTAAATTAATCATTGTAATGTACTCCTACTAATGTAAATGTGCAAGTAGTAGTTGTTGTTATGACTATGCTGTGGATTGCAATTTTCAAATGGTTTGAACGTTTTGGGTCGCTGGCCTAGCCGCCTCGCTAGGACTTGGACTTGGACTTGAAGTTTTGGCCACACTACTGGTAGTAAAAACGCGGAATTTGCACAGGAAGTGTGATGGCAACTGCTGAATTCTGCTTGGGTCGGCAAGGGAGAACTCGCCCTGGTCCAAACCGCGCGTGCCGTGAAAAATCTCTGGCTTAGTTTCCGTGTTTGAATCTGGAATGCCTTTTGCGGATGTCAACAGTTGGACTAGTGGACTGTGCCCAGGAATGGAATATGGGACTTGAAACCTTTGATCACCTGATCGTTAGTTATCCTTTTCTTGATCCGGTCAGCTAGGAAGGCTAATTGTGGCAACTACTGGTCATTACTACAGTGCAGTAGTACTATGTTCTTTGCTTGGGGGCTAAGCGTCGGAGGATGTTTGTGTAGTTCAAGTGGCTCTGGCATCCCGGTTGGTACTTTTTGGCCAATCTGTCTAATCTGCGTTTCAGGGTCCGTTTGATTGGGCTTTTGGTTTTGGTTTTTGGCTCTAAAAGTCAAAAGCCCAACCAAAGGGACTGTTTTTGGAGGCTGCTTTTTCAGAAGCAGCTGCTTTTCCGTAGTACATTTTTTAAAGCTGGTTTGACCCTGTTTTTGGCTTTTGGCTTTCTGCTTTTTGAAATTGGTGGAATAAAAAGCTCTTCCATAGTTGTTTCAAGAGATATAAAGATAGAAAGCATATTTTATACCTGTTTATCTAAACAGTTTTCAGCTTTTCTACAGCTCACAGCCCACAGCAGTTTTCCCACAGCTCACAGCCCACAACAGTTTTTTCCCACGGCCACAGCTCAACCAAACACACCCTCGAGCAACCAACTCGCTGTCGCAAATGCCTTTCGACTAGGGCTGGGTGGCAGTGGCAGGCGCGACAGGGAAAATCAAGCCGTGGAGCTGAGCAGGTCAATGGGCAGGGAACACACTGCTTCGGTTTGGTCTGCAACCTTGCGGCAAAGTGGCGTGCTGCCTGCCCAGTGGGCAGTGGGGAGTGGTGACGGATCACGGATGTGTAGCCTTTGTAGGACCAGTATAATATCCGTGCTAACACAACAACCAAACAACTATATTTTTTTTTCAAAAAACAACCAAAGTGGTAGGAAGCTGAGTAAAGCACCAATTTTTTTTCATGTAAAAGAAAAATTACAAGGTTGCAATTGAACAATTAGGACAGCTTTCCTGACATCACGAACCATTAGTTCTTGTGGCATGATAGGGGCTGTTCGCTGGTCTGGGCTGAACCAGCCAGCCAGCTGAACCCCCCCTCTCATTTCACTGTTTACCAAACTAGCCAACAGTGTTTTCCTCTCACAACATTCAGCCAGAACAGTGTTTTTCAGCCAAGTTTCAGACCAGCGAACGGGGCCATAGATGACTTCAGAGTAGAATAACAGAGAATCACATCACAGACATACAAATGCACATGTCTCAAGAACACGTCAAAACTACACTAAACATTTGACGATTTTTTGATAATTCCTAGCAACTATTTCAGCCTTCAACATTGTCTCCTTGGTAGCTCAGATGTCTTCCGTCGATGGAGACAACGACCAAGCTTATTTGTTATCACCTGTCTACTGTATGGTTCTTGGAGCTGCAGGCAAATGGACATAGTTCAGAACCATACAAGAAGTATTATAGCTAAATAAAACAATTCACCAAATTACAGATTCCAAACTTAAGTTTCAGATTCAGGCACGAAGACAGGAACTGTTAGCTGCAATATATAATCATCTGATTATTCCATTATTTTTGTGCTCTGTTATTAGCCAAGAGAAATGATCTATGCATACAAGCTACAATCCGTTTGCGGCCAGGATACAGTTGCACCTAATAGGGATGACTTTGCCTAACTTCATGTCTCATTTCTGCAATATAAATACAGGATAGATCTGAAAGGAAACAAATCATCTCTACATTCCATACAGCTTCTGTCATGGTTGGATTTATGTTCCATTTTCTGTGGCAATAAGAATCTAGATTGGTACTAATTGACTAATGGTGATGTGATAGTGTGGAGTTCCATCACAAATTGAAGAATATATGTGGCCCATCACTTGCTATTTGCATCAGATCAGAGTGATTGAAAAGAAAGCAGCAGTCTTATGCAGTGTACCAGTAGAAAAAAATAGAGATATGCAATGTTTTTCCTTGACCACTGGAAAAATTTGTTGCTACTAACCAGTCCTATAAGAATTATTGTCAACTATTTGCGGTATGATACTTACCCATTCCTTGATTCTCACACACTATTTAAAGGGTACAGTCTGACCAATCAGATCAATGCTTCATGTGCCCCATTGGGTACCTGGTTGGTATGAGAGGACAAATCATCTTTGTGAGATACAAATGACTGACTGAATGAAAGCAACACATATGAATATCTATATTTCTGGACATGGACCAAAGGCCTGAAAAGTTTCAGGTTTAGCTGCATGAATTTGAATCGAAAAAACCATCATTCACATGTTTGTGAACAGCAAAAATCCATACCCTTTCAAAAAAATCAAGGCATGTTACAAGTTGATATCCAACATTTCCTTTTTTCATTATTGAAGGGAATACTATAGTATCATTCAATGAAGGGAGAAACAATTGAAACAATCAAAAGCACAAAATAATTGATCGAAGTACTTACTGAATCAACAAATTGAGGTGAAATGACATAGTTTGCAGGAGACAGGTCACTACGATGAACCTTGTTGGATAGAGGTGAAACGCCTGATACAGATTTTGACTCATATACAGCCATACAGGTATGCCCATTAGTACTTCAGGGGCAGAGTGTGAAATGTAGTATCAGTCAACAGGGTTGTAGCTGCAAGTACTTGCCTAGAACTTGCAAAAGATGGAGAGAAGACCTTTGCGCAACGATTGAGTTCAAATTCCTGAAATAATGTAGAATTGTTTTATTGATGTAGGAAAAAACCATTCATAAGAACCCACATAATCATAATTCTGGGTGACATCACAATATCGAATCCGTAAAACCTATCATAAACATCCTGGTGACCTGCTTGCTCAGTTCAATTTAAGAAAACAAATGAACAAGTACATATCACTGTCATCTCAACTATATATATTATGATTTGAATACTGTTGGCACCTAAAACTACAATGCACGGCAAGGAATAAAAAAAACAATATAATGGTTAGGAGGATTGAGGATTAAAACCTGGACCAAGCAGTAGAAGATGCGTAGGCCTTCTGGGTCTTTGTTTACCTGAACATCGACAAGGGATCCAATTTTGGAGGCGGTCAAGCAAACAGCGGTAAAATAAGAAATATTCAACATTCTAACATTCAAAATATATGGCTACAAAATAAACTGGAGCCCCCAATACTACATCACGGGCTAATCAGAGAAAAAAATTGGATACACAGAATCCTAATCTAGAGGGGGCTATTGAATGGGGAGGCAGAATCGCACGGCTGTTAACCGTTGAAGATGACGTGCGCAACATGGAGGATGCTTAGCCGATCTCCATCTCCCCAAGTGCCGCTGCAGCGACCTTCTCCATCACCGGCTTGGGGCGGGGAGTGGTTGGGGCGGGGCTCATCCACTGCGGCGGACCTGGGGTCGCGCCATGGAGGGCCGGCGGCTGGCTGCCGGCGGCCGGCCTAGGCCAGCGCACGGGATGGGCCGCGGCCGCTGGCGGACTGGGGGCGACGGCCTTCGTCGGACCTGAGGAAGATGGATCTGGGGCGGCACACCTAGGGGCGGACCGTGGGGCGGCGGGCGGCGGCGCAAGGGAGGGGCGCGTGCGGGAGTTGGAGGCGTAGATCTAGGCGTGTGTGAAGTAACCGCTGTCAATTTTGATTTTGTCTATCTGTACGAGTTGCAAGCTTCGTCGTCGCCGCCTTCGGCTTGGTCGAAGCACCGGCGGCGGCCTCCGGCGGGTGCCTGCTCGCGAGTGCCTGCCGCCGGTTGCCGCGCTGTGCCGCGTCCGTCGCCGAAGTAGGCTGAGACGGCGACGCGGTGCTTGCCGTGGGGGAGCGGGTTCCGGTCGTGGTCGATGTGGTGGTAGGAGAGTTCGACGGCGGAACTGGGGGCGCCCTCCCCGGCGACGACGGGTGCGAGTTGCGTGGTGAAGCAGAGGGCGAGCTCGGGGGCCTGGGTTGAGGCGGCGGCGTGGATCGGGACCGGAGGGTTGAAGGGGGAACGAAAAAGCAAGAGAAGGCACCGACGTCTACGCGCGTGGATGGGGTGGAGCGGTGAAGCGGGGAGATCGGGAGTGGGAGATCCAAAGAATATCGGCCGTTCCATATGGTTCAGTAAGGAGAGAGAACGAGTGAGAGTTAATTTGGTGCGTATGTTTTTAATGTTATTTTTTTAAGTGTGTATTTTGTGGTGTGGACGTAGTTAAGGTCATGACTATAGAGTGGATAATTATTGGGTAGATCTAGAATAATTTAAAGTGGTGTATTATAGGGGTAGAGATAGAGATAGAGATAGGGATTTGGCAAAACGTCCGGCTGCTTTGTCAGATTGGTGGTGGCTTGGCTCAAACCTACTCGGCGTTACATTTCCTTTTTTTTCCATCCACCTTGAGTACGGAACATTTTCATATTCCATCGGTACATATATTATTTGTCGTTTTAGTTCAAATATAAGAATTAAGGAAAATTGGAAAAGTTACAGTGCATGAGAAACAAGACAGATGTAGAGATACAGATGTATTATTGTAGCAACCGGATTACCGGAGGATACATGAAACAGAGACGTTTCTATTTTTAAACAAAAATGAAGTACAAAATACTCAATTGTCACTTGAAAATAAGGGATTTAGAATTTATATAAAGCATTTTGAAATTAGGCCCTGGTGCAAGGGAATGTATAGGACGGGGTATGATTTTGTGTACAACACCAGAAACATACGTTTACAACATGCGCTTTTAGCGTAACATCTCCTTGTTGCTTGGACGAATAAAGGCTCGTCGGTGTGTGAAGTTCACCAGTGTAGAGCTCGCCGGACCCGCAGAGCTCGCCAGAGGCACATAGAGGGCAAGGTAGGGGCGGCACGATGGACGGCGCAGAGGGCAAGTGGGATGACCGGTGGGCGCTTGGACGCTATGGAGAACGCCGAGGTGGCACGGTCGCGGACCTGGGTGGCGGCGCACAGAGGGAGAGGTGGGGGTTGTGCGATGGCAGTGATGACATAGAGGGTGGGTGGGATGGTCGACCGGCACCCTGACGCCATGGAGAATGCCAAAGCGACACGGGCGCGGTGGAGCCGTGGACGGCAGTCGCGGCACGGTCGTGGCAGAGCACGGTCGCAGCGCAGTGGATATCGTGGCTTGGACGAGCGGATTCGATTGAGGGCATATGGACGAGCCGTTACGAGTGTTGGGCCATTGGGCATCATGGCCCACCAATGGAAGCATCCCGTAGGCCTAGGAAGCCTGCGTCCGGACCGACAGGCACTATGTAAAAAACGATTTTTAGCAACGGTTTAATTTTTTTGTAGGGGTGGCTGGTGATGGAGCCGCCCCTACAGTGACGTGCTCGGGTGCCCAGACACCAGCCGCCCCTACAAATGGGGTCTGATTTGTAGGGGCGACTCAATCACCAGCCGCCCTTGGAGTTGCTATTTATAGAGGTGGCTAGTGATTGAGCCACCTCTACAAATGCCTCCGTATATATAGCTCTGATTTGTAGGGGCGGCTCAATCACCAGCTGCTCCTACAAATGACCCACATATAAAACTGCTGCAGCACCTTCTTCCTCCTCGGGTCACTCCAACCCGTGAAAGAAAGGTGGAGAGGCCTTGGGCACCTCCCAAAAATTGCTCTACTGAGGGGGGAAGGTTTTGGTCTCAAATCCTTTGGTGGAGAGGTTGTAGAAGGTAAGAAAATGCTATTCCACACTTTTTTTTGAATTTTTATTGGTTGGCTAGTGAGTAATTAGAGTTTTGTTTTTCCCTCTCTTATATGGTGCTTGAGCTACTTATGAAGCAAATTAGACCCAAGTTTTAAATGTACTAGGGTAAATTAGGGAGGAGAACAAGATCATACCCTTATTTGGTCCATGTTTCTTGATTTTGGTGAACAATTAGTTAGTTTTATGGATGTTTCATATGCATGTGGATCTAGATCTAGGGTTTGGTTTTTTTTATTAATTTTGTTTTTGTAAATTTATGTTTGATGAAATTGGACTAGGGTTTGTATGAAAGATATTGGGTAAAGTATAATTGTTGCTAATTGTTGTCTTTGAAATTGTTTATTATAATCAATAAATATGTATTTTAATTATTTATGGATAAATGGGCCATCAATTAATTTTCCTCTACCATGGTGTGTTTGTATGCTTCATGTAATTATATTAGATTTATATTCAATATATCTAAAGTATATACAATTATTCTCAAGTAATTATTAATTTGTTTCATTTATATATATATATGAATAAGTAGTCCTTTAATGTTTGTTTTGTTGTTGTTGTAAAAGATGGAGTATAAGAACTCTTGGATGTATGGTTCGTTAAGGTTCAAGGTAGGTTTTCGTGAAGAGGTGGATAAATTTATTGAAGCCGCAAAGAAGCATGCAACGATATTGAAAGAGAATAAGGATACAATTATTTGCCCATGTAAAGATTGCAAGAACCGTATGGCATGGATAGATGTGACTATCATCAAATCGCATTTGATTATGCGAGGATTTGTTGAGGACTACACAATGTGGATTCATCATGGTGAAACGGTTATTGTTAACGACGAGGATGAGGACGAATACGACGATGAAACCATAGAATCTCTGTCCCAATATTCAGGAGAGCTTGATGCACAAATAGATTTCGAGTTTGGTAATGAACAAGGTGGTTGGGATGGTAACGACGAAGGTGGTGCCAATAATGATGGTGGAGCACGTGTCGGGGATGAAGATGATTTGGAGGACATGATTCGAGCCCTTGGACCAGAGATTTTACTAAATAGTCCGAAAGGTCTAGAAAATTTAGAAAGGGTGACAAAAGCATCGAAGGAGACTGTGTATGGTGTTGAAAAGGGCTATCCGACACATTGGACATTGCTACATTCTGTGCTTGAGCTGCTCATCCTGAAGGCTAAGTACGGCTGGTCAGACTGTAGTTTCAATGATCTATTGCATCTCCTGTCATGGGTGCTGCAATAAACAAACTCAGTTCCCATCAACACATACCAAGCGAAGAAGGTCATAAGTCCATTGACAATGGGGGTTAAAAAATCCATGCATGCCCCAACCACTGTATACTTTTTCGTGGCGAAACGTTCAAGTCACTGGATAAATGTCCCCGGTGTGGGGCCAGCCGATACAAGAACAATGACCTTTATGGTGGGGACGAAGCCTCCACGGGAAAAAAGAGGAATAAGAAGGGTACAAAAAAGGTGGTACAAGAATCTCAGCCCCTAGAGGACACTCCATTAGGCAACGATGCAAAGCAGAGAAGAATTCCTGCCTTGGTAATGTGGTACCTGCCAGTGACCGACCGCTTGAGACATATCTTCCTAAACCCTAAAGAAGCTGCACTCATGACATAGTGGGATGATGAGCGCAAGGTGGATGATGATAAGATTGCACACCCGGCTGATTGTAGTCAGTGGCAAAGGTTTGATGAGAAGCACAAAGAATTCAGCAATGACCCAAGGAATGTACGGTTTGGCTTGAGCACCGATGGAATGAATCCCTTTAATGAGAGGATAAGCGACCACATCACATGGCCAGTGATCTTGATCATGTACAACATCCCAACATGGTTGTGTCAGAAGAAAAAGTACCTTCTCCTCACTATTCTTATTTCTGGCCCTAAACAACTGGCATTGATATAGACGTGTTCCTCGAGCCATTGATGCAAGAAATTGAGAGGCTATGGAGGCATGGGGAGCAGATGTACGATGCGTTCCGAAAGGAGGACTTCATATGTAGAGCAATAATATTTGTTACTACCAATGATTACCCCGCGTTGTTTGCTTTGTTTGGACAGATCAAAGGGAAGACGGAATGCTTGGTTTGCTTGGATGCTACTACATGGGTGTACCTGGATGCATCCAAGAAGATAGTTTACCTAAGGAACTGACGCTTCTTAAAGACAAGTCACAAGTACCGCATCAAATTGTTCTTTAGATTTTATGACAACGCCCCGGAGATTAAACCCCCTCTGGAGAGACGTCATAACAGAGAACATGTGTACAGAATGGTGAAAAACATACGTGTCGTCTATGGAAAGAAGAATTCGGATGGGACGAACAGAGATAGAAGCACACCTCATGTCGAAGGCGTACCTTTCAAGAAACAATCGATCTTCTTTTAGTATCTGTCTTATTGGCTAGACTTGGAGGTCTCCCATGCCATTGATGCTATGCACGTGCAAAAGAATGTCTTTGAGAGTCTCATTGCTACCTTGATGGACACAGGCAAGTCAAAGAATGGTCTGAAAGCACGAAAAGACATGGTGCAGCTAAACGTGATGCCACAGCTTCACCCGGTACCTGAGGCTAATGGAAAATACACTCTGCCCACGGCGTGCTTCAACCTAACACCAGACGAGAAGAGAGCTATATGCACTTTCCTGAGGGGGATCAAAGTCCCGACTAGGTTTTCAGCAAATGTGAAGAAGCTAGTGTCGATGAAGGACTTGTCAATAACACACTGCAAGGCTCATGATTGCCATGTGATGCTAACAGTGTTTCTACCTATTGCAATCAGGGCTATAAAGCCAGAGTTCTTGAAAATGGCCATCACCCGCATGTGCTACTTCTTTTCGAAGATCTCACAGAAGACGATTGGCAAGCAAGAGCTGAGTGACCTATATGAATTTGTGGTGGAGACACAAAACCAACTGGAGATGTGTTTACCTCCTGCTTTTTTGCTATAATGCCACATCTCATGATTCACATGGTTCATCAAATACAGGCGCTAGGCCCTTGCTACTTGCATGAAATGTGGTCCTACGAGCGGTTCATGTCGGTTCTAAGTCGATACATGCATAATCGAGCATACCTAGAGGGCTCCATGATAGAGGGTTACAGTACTGAAGAAGTCGTCGAGTGGTGTCAAGAGTACCTAAAAGTACAGAAAGGGATTGGTAAACCCGATTCTCGTCACAAGGGTAGACTGGCTGGGAAGGGCACCAGTGGTAGAAAAGTGTTCATCGACCATGATTACAAAGAGGTGAGTCAGACGCATTATAGTGTCTTATAGAGTACACAACTAATGCAACCGTACATTGATGAACACTTGGCTATCATTATAGCGGAGAGAAATGGCCATTCGGATGATTGGGTCATGAAACAACACAAGCAATGACTAATTACATGGTTGAAGGATCAAAACATACCGCCTGAAGAAACTATAGACTCTATTACCATCAGTAGGTTGACGGAGGGTCTATCGAGACAAGTGACATCTTGAAATGCTTATGACATCAATGGATATACGTACTATACCCACACAAAGGATAGTAAATATGTGAACCAAAACAGCGGCGTTCGAATAGAGGCTCTCGATGGATTGGGGCAAAAAATCCAATACTTTAGCATCATTGAAGAGATATGGGAACTTGACTATGGAAAAGATATAATGGTGGCCCTGTTTCGATGCCGCTGGATCAAACAACACCAACTGAACGAGATCGGATTGAGAGTCCTGGACCTCAAGAATCTAGGCTACCAAGATGACCCTTGGGTGCTCACTTCACGTGTCGCACAAGTTTTCTATATGTCCGACCCACAAAGTAACCTCCCCCCGAAGAAGAAGACAAAGCACGTGGTTGCCTCCGGGAAACAACACATTATTGGAGTTGATGGCGTGGACGATGTTAAAGCTTACAATAACTACGATGAGATACCGCTATTCACAGACTTTCCTAAGAAGATCAGTATTGTGGAAAAGAACCTCCCCAAAGACATAATGCCATGAGAACGAAAATGTGTCAAGGGAAAGTCGTTACAGTGGGCTAGCTAGTTGTTGAACATGGAGTGTTTGTGTAAGTGTGTGTTTGTAAGACTTCATTTATGCATGCGTGTGAGACTATATATATATATTTATGTACATGTGTAAGACTACATATTTTTGTATGTGTGTGAGACTACATTTTATGCATGTGTGTGAGACTACCCTTTGCAACATCCAGATGACTCTATTTGAACATCCACTCTATTACTACTAAAACTTTATGAAGTCACTTAACACTTTATAAAATGAAGAAATGACCAAAATAAAAGTAGGAGATCTTGATGAGTTATACAACTTTTATATGCATCACCTTTACAGCTGAAATCATTTAGTGTTTAAAAATCAGGTTTGAAGCTGTCATTTTCTGAAATCATTTAGTGATTTTTCTTTTTAATCTTTGGGTAAAATTTATAACTAGTCTTTCTCCCTCATACTAACTCCAAATGTGATGATTTTTTCCCTAAAATTTTCTAAAATCTTGCCCTATCAAGTTAGTGTGTTGATTTGGTCATTCTTTTCATTTGACAAAGTTTGAGCACTTCAAATTTTCAAATTTAAAAAAAATGACAAGTTCGAACGAGATTTTCAACCATTAAATGATTTCAGCTGAAAAAGTAATGAATACTAAAGTTGTATAACTCATCAAGATCTACAACTTTTATTTTGATTATTTCTTCATCTGATAAAGTGATAGTAAACATTGTTCACAAATCAACATGTTTCTCGTATAGTTCATGAAACTGAGTCATACGTGAATTTATGAATAATGTTTACTAATACTTTGTCACATGAAGAAGTGACCTAAATAAAAGTTATAGATAGTGAGGAGTTCAACAACTTTTATGTTCACGACTTTTATTGTTGAAATCATTTAAGGTTTCAAAATCTTGTTTAAAGTTGCCATTTAGTGAAATTCAAAATTTCAACTGTTCAAATTTGGTCAAATAAAAATATGATCAAAATAAAAGCTGTACATATTGATGAGTTTTACAACTTTGGTATTCATGAGTTTTTCATCTGAAATCATTTACTCTTTCAAAATATTATTTCAAGTTGAAATGGTTTGAATTTCAAAATTTAAATCGTTCAAACAAAGTCACATGACAAGATGATCAAAATAAAAGTTGGACATGTTGATGAGTTATACAACTTTTATGTTTACAATATTTTTATTTTATTTCATTTAATGTCATAAAATTGTAGTCGAAGTTTTAAAATTCAAATTTTTAATTTTATTTTTTTTGTTTTCTATATTGTTTTGACTACAATTGTTTATATATATATATTTATTCATATATAGAATAATACAAAATATTATATTTGTGCATATACATAATTTTTTTATATTACTTTGTGTGTTTTATGATATAAAAATATAGAATTTATAATTTAAAAAATTGAAAATATTTGTAACCGCCCCTACAAATGCATTTGTAGGGGCGGCTGGATCAAAAACCGCCCCTAGAAATAGCCCCGAGTATAAATAGGAGGGCGCACGGGAGAAAAACGAGTTGGGCGCTGTCTTCTTCCTCCGACGCCGTCAGGCTGCCCCGCGCGCCTGCTCCTCCCCACCCTAGGGTTTCTGCCGCCGGCCCCACCGCCGGTCCTGTGCCCGCGCCCGCCCACACCAGCCCCCGGCGCTCGGTGTCCCGCACCCGGCGCCCGTCCCCGCGCGCCGACGACGTAGGCTCCCGGTGCCCCGCGCCCGGCCCCCGGCGTCTCGCCCCCGCACGCTGACGACGCAGGCTCCTCGGCTCGTCACCATTCCGGCTGCTCGACGCTTCGAAGAGGAGGCCAGCAACTGCTGCAGTTGAAGCGAAAGCACCGAAGCAATCCTCCAATCGTAAGTGGCCAACAACTGTCGCGAGTCCGGGTAAGTGGCCGCAACTAGGCTCCACGCATCTACATTCACGTCCGAATCCTACACTAGATTCATGCCCGCACCATCTTGATCCGAACGCGGTGCAAGGTGCGCGTTTTCGTTTTTCCTTTTTTTGAGTCTCCCCGCGAGAATCGGCGGTGTTTGTGTGGGCTGTTCCATTTCCATGGTAACCTAGCTTTAGTTTTGCTTTCTGTGTTAGATCCTAGATAGAACCCTAATTTCTAGTTGTGTGATTTAAACTTTTGGTGGAACCCTAGTTAGATTGCTGCCCCGGAGATTTTAGCTTTAGTTTCATTTCAGTGGTTATAGCGTTGGGATATCATACCTTTTTTAATTTAGCAACATCTAGCTATGAAAGGCAAAGGGTTTTGAATGTAATAGTTATTTTGAGAAAGCTGACTTAGTGATAGGTTTCTGATCCTTTAGTATTACTGAATAAATCTGGTTTGACATCTGCAACGGTTATCTCTACGAAGTTTTCAAATAACAAAACAATATATATGAGACTGGTTGAAAAACCATTTTCAATATGCAACAGACTGTTTTGATGCATCGGCAATTCACATTTTATTTAACCATCCGTGACTTGCGTGATGCTTAATTTGTACTCATACTGCTTATATTTTTTTCTGAATATTGTTGGTATTTTTTCATTTTTATTGCATGATTGCGTTATTAACAGTATTCGTGTCTCCACTCCGTGTTGGATTCCTTCATATGCATGTCGCCTGTTGCTGCCTTGTGGATCATTTAGGCTTCCTTTCGTTTATGTCGATCTTTTCTATTTTCCCATCTATTTATGCCTGCTGCTTGTTGAGATCAGTACTGTCAAATTTTTACTCCCCTGAGATGTCTTCACCTAATGTCACCTTCTTTGTTTTTGTCTCTTGCTTTTTGGGACTAGGTAGGTACTGCTATAGCCATCCATGCTTTTTCAGACCAGATAGATCCTGCTATATTCATGTCATTGATATTTATCTTATTCATATGCCTGCTGCTTGCTAAGATCAGTGCTGTCAAATTTTTACTCCCCTGAGATGTCTTCACCTAATGTCACCTTCTTTGTTTTTGTCTCTTGCTTTTTGGGATTAGGCACGAGCAGACACACACGGCTCCTCTTTCCTCCTCCAACCCTGCTGCTGTCGCTGTCGCTGTCCCTATCGTCTCTCATCTCTCTCTCTCTCTCTGACTCTGTGCGTGTGTGTGTGCGACGATCCATGATCCATCCATCCATCCATGGGCATGGAGCTAAGAAGAAAAGCTGAGCTGCTTTTCATTCTTTTTTCTTGGATCGTTCCCTTCCCTCGTGTCCTGTCCATCCATCCTAACCTGTCGCTTCATTCCCACCTGCATCTGCTGCACCCTGCTGCCTAGCCCGGCCCGGCCGAACCCTACATTTTTTTCTCGTCTCACTTGAACACTTTTGCATTTTATAAACCACCACTTCACTCCAGTTCAGTTCAAATGCATGTGCATCAACAATGTCAGTCTCCAGCAAAGCAATGCAAACCTCTCTTCTCCTCTCTTCTATTTTCTCCTCTCTTCTCTCTTGTTTGGCAGCAGCAGTTGCTCCTATTCTAATTTAAATAATGTGTAGACCTCTATTCTCTCTTCTCTCACCTCTCTTCTCCTCTCTTCTATCTTCTCCTCTCTTCTCTCTTGTTTGGCAATAGCAGCTGCTCCTTTGCTGAGTTGAATGATATGCAGACCTCTCTTCTTTCTTCTCCCTTCTACTCACCTCTCTTCTCTCTTGTTTGGCAGCAGCAGTTGCTCCTATTCTGATTTAAATAATGTGCACAACTCTCTTCTCTCTTCTCCTCACCTCTCTTACTACTCCTACTCTTCTTCTTTGTTTTGCCGATAATGAAATTGTCCAAGTCCATATATTATATGGAATATGAGCCGATGATCAAGAGCTTGTGAGGAACTTGGCATCATTAGCAGCCGCCCCTACATTACCTTCTCCTCTCTTCTCTGTTATGATGCCTTGATGCTTCAAGTTCAAGATCAGATGATGATTGACATGTTTCTAAGGCCTCTAGTACTGCTACTTCTCGTTTTTTTGATATATTGTTGTTTTATAGGACTACTTTGTTTTATAGACTTTTTTTATTTCTTATACCTTCTCGCGTACCTAAAACACATTTTTTTGCATCTATTAGAACAAAGAGCGAAATAATGTCGCAGACACCAGACAGTGCAGCCCGATGCCCTGAGCATGATGAGCAGCCAACCCTTGAGGGTGCCATGACTGCTAGTACGTACGTACGTACGTACCTTGTCTTCGACGTAGGAGGCCCAGAAGCGACCAACCGTGCGGTCATAAGGGTCAGATGGAAGGATGGGCGCGGACGGGAATGCCTCGTCGATGTACTGCACGATGATCTGGGACTCGCACACGGGCTTGCCGTCGTGGATGAGCACGGGGACCTTCTTGAGCACGGGGTTGGACTTGAGGAGAAGCTCGTTCTTGTCGTAGAGGCTCTCCTCGGTGTAAACGTAGGTGAGGCCTTTCAGGTTCAGCGCGATGCGCGCCCTGATCACGAACGGGCTCGCCCACAGGCCAAGCAGCGTGAGCCCTTGGCCACCACCGGTGGCTTCTCCTGCCATGATGCTAGCTCTACAAGCTACGCCGAGTATAGTGGTATGCTAGCTACGCGGAGAACTGGCCGGCCCTCAGCTAGCTTGTTGTTTAGTGTGAGCCGTGGTGCTCATGCGTGTGCGCATCTATATATATAGGTACACACACGGGGCCTAGTTCTTGACTTCCCAGAACAAAAGAGTAGCAAATCTTGTTTCGTTCGCACGCGCGGGCCGGACGGCTTGAGTGAGCGAGACAGGTGCACAGCCCATGTGTGGGTCCTGTATTGTTGCATACCGTTCGTCACCAATGACGCGCTGTTGGTCGACCCGATTTTCTATCTTATATTATAGTGCCTGGACGAGCAACCTGTTGGAGGAACGTTGCGGTGCTTTGGATGCATGCCCACGCTAACCAATCATCATGAACACACGAATCATCATGTATATCCAACATAAAACAGGGCCGCACATTCCTCACAAAGCTCATCCATTCACACATAAAACAGGGAGACTAGCATCACTTCATTTTCTCTGTGTTTGGCGGTCCTAAAGGATATATTTCGTATTTGTTTTTTTTTGTTTTTGTAGATTGTTGGAAATAGATAGTAAATAATGATATGTAGCTTGTGATTTAAGGTGCACAGTTTTTGTGTCTTTTAATTTTTTTAGGGGCACAATAGTCTTAGGCCCCGTTTGGTTTCTAGGGAGACGCCTAAAATTCCTGTCACATCAAATATTTAGACACATGCATGAAGTATTAAATATAGAATAATTATAAAACTAATTACACAACTTGTGACTAATTTGCGAGACGAATCTTTTAAGCCTAATTAGTCCATGATTTGACAATGTGGTGCTACAGTAAACATGTGCTAACGACATATTCATTAGGCTTAAAAAAATCGTCTCGCAAATTATCCTCCATCTATGTAATTGGTTCTGTAATTAATCTATATTTAATACTCTTTATTAGTATCTAAATATTCGATGTGACATGAATTTTAGAAGCCACTAAAGAACCAAACACCCTCTTACTCTTGTGGTACGGGACTGTGATTGTCGATGAATGGTACCGGACTCTAACTGTACTAAAAATGGAGCGCGGCGTTGCCGCGCCTGCCCTCGTTGTGTTCCGATCCCTAGATTTGAGCCAGTGTTAGATATCAGGACAAAGAAATATATCATGAAGGGTAGGCTTTTTAAGGGCGCAATTCAGACCTATACATGAGACAAATAAACCTTGAACTGAATTTGGAATCTACTCTGAGGCAGTATACATGTTTTTGTTCGTTCACTGAGAGGGGATGGTTTGTATGTGCCAGGTTCATAAACCCGGGATCCCCAATGGACCCGCTTCCCTACAAAACTCGGCCCAGCAGGCGGCGCAGCGACAACACGTGCCTAGGCCGGCTCAGATACACAATGACAGGCCAAGACCACGATCCGGTCCCCGACCGGCACCTCCGGCCAAGAGATCTGATCGGAGGTGCGACCGGAAGGCCTGGCTGTGGTGGGACTGTAGTCTGACTCCGACCCCCTTTCTCCATCCGAGAATACGTCAGGACCTCTAGTCGCTGCTCTTTCCTGACCGACACGGTCGGGGCCGACTAGGAACGACCGACCGGGGATGCCCGCTCGGTGTGGGCCCGGGGAGCAGGCGGAGCAGATAAGGTAAGACGCTCAAGTCAACCGCAATACCGATGACCGTACCCTGTCATACCCTGCGCACCTGCAGGACGGTGCCATCGGGGCATGTCAGGCGAACATGGTATAACCTGCCAGATGCGTCAGAGCATAAACAATATTATGGACGCCGTCGTTTGCCGTACCAGGAGAACACGGTAGAGCCTACCAGATGCGTATGAGCATAAACAGTGTTGTAGGCGCCGTCGTTTGCCGTACCAGGCGAACACTGTGCAGCCTGCTAGATACAACAGAGCATGAACAGCAAGGTGGGCGATGGCGACCATCCCATACCCGATGGTGTGGGCAACAAGACTAGGCAGCGCCCGTATGCACTCTCTCTTTCTCTCTGACTTGTAGGGCCATCCCCTTCAACTATAAAAGGGGATGCGCTCTCTCCTACCAGAGGGATCAAAGGATCGAAGACTCGAAGACTCGAGGACAATAGCACAACAGCTGTAGAGCTCGATAGCTACACAGTCTACACGCTCTCAACAGCTGATAAGCTCAGGCACACAGAGCATACGCTCCAATACTTAGCGCACATTTGAGTATCCGTCACTCTCTTCCACTCGGTTCAGAGTTCGACCAGGCCTCTAACACCCCCCTTCTCATTTCTTACTCGTTTGTAACCCCACAGCAAACTTCAAGCACCTGGGCTCAGGAATAAAGTCACCGACCGACCTCAACTAGACGTAGGGCCTGTTGCCTGAACTAGTATAAATTCTGTGTCATTGAGTGCTAGGCCACATCCGTTCACAACGCACGACAAAACTATAAATATTTACTTGTTGGCCACATTTTGCACCGACAGTTGGCGCCATCCATGGGGAGGACGTCGTGCGTTCACGCTTTTGGTCATCGGATGGCCCCACCTTTCCACTATCTTTGGCATGGCGGGCTCGAACGATACGATTCGCTTCGGCTTGCTGGAGCTTCCCACGCTCCCACTTGTTGGGATGTGGGTTCCTTCCGTTTTCATGCCACTCCAGACCTTCCTCTTCGGGAGTCTGGACTTCATCGCCGACCAGCTCGGCGTACTCCGCCTTCATGAGGAGGCGCTTGCCCTTATGCCCACTGGAGGAGGAGGAGAGCCCTCTACCAGACCCGGACCACTCGACGACCTCAACATCGAGACACTCGTGCTTCGCCTCGAGCCCATGCTACGCTCAAACCCCACTGTGAGTGATGTACATATTGTTCTTTACTCACTATTTTACACCTACCGCCGACTCTTCGGAGGACCCCATTGTCCCCACCGCGACCGCCGTGCGACCGGTTCCCCTACGGCTTCGCGTTCCCCATGGACGCGTGCGCACACGGGCTCCAAAGGATGCTGATGCCATCCCCTCTCACGTCCGAGTTTGTGGGGATGGCAGGCTACGCACCCTCCTCCTTCCATGACCTTGTCGCTGATGAGGTCAAAAGCGACGGTTCTAGCATCGGTGACGTCATAGCACCTGGCCACCCTCTGTCTCAGGAGTGCGCTATGGCGGATGCCCCGGGACAGCTACCAGTGGTAGTGGAGTCTCTACAGACTCACACCCCTCTGGACCCCTGTGCGCAGGCCCTAGCGCGTGTGTAGGAGCACGGCGAGGAGTTACGACAAAGGCGGTAGAGCCAGCTGCCGCATGCACCGGTGCACCCGACGCATCACGCTGCGCCACATGCAGGTAAACCAGCGAGCGGTGCTTGGGGTCACGCTCATTAGGTCTAGCGTAACATACTAGATGCAGGGGATGACTCCCTTTAGTTTGCTCGGGCTGGCCAGAACATCGCTGCTACAGCGATGCTTCTACGCGGCCTCCCTGAGCCAGCTGACCCCCAGGAGCAGGCAATCCATCAGAACCTCTGGGCACTGGTGGAGACTGCCGCCATTCAGTAGGCAGAGAACTCTGCGTCGCGACATTGGCTCGCGACCTCTTGCCTAACCGGGAGACTAGGGGCACACCAGTCGAATCACTCCATCCACTCACCACAGTAGTTGTCGGGCATGGAGCAGGAAGCCACGGCTGCACTATAGCCCAACTTGGCGGCTGCTCCACAGCGACCACCTATGCGTGAATGGCTCAGGATGAACTGTGACACTTGCAGCGTCATCAACAATCGATGCCACGCCCGACACGATGATGACGTCCATCGAAGGGCGGCAAGACCAGGTGGCGTGGGCCCCGACCTGATCATCGAGGAGTGCAAGGACATGCACCCCAGGCATGGTGGCTGACCGAACAACTGGAGCCCTAGCCTGGATGGCCTAGGGCCACGGACCTTTGGTCGCCGCATCCACAAAGCACCGTTCCCATAGCGCTTCCGATCGCCTAGCAACATCACCAGGTACACCGGGGAGACAAACCTCGGTATATGGCTCGAAGACTTTTGGCTGGCCTGCTGAGCCAGAGGAGCATCCAGTACCTCCCCATCTGTGTGGGGGAGCATGTTCGAGCATGGCTTGAATTCCTTCCACCCGATAGCATCCGTGACTAGGCGGATCTCAAGAAGGTCTTCGTTGGAAATTTCTAGGGGACATATGTCTGTCCTGGGAAATCCTAGGATCTTAAGAGCTGCCAGCAGGAGCCCAACGAGTCCCTGTGGAATTACATCCGCATGTTCTCAAAACAGTGGAACTCCCTTCCTAATGTCATCAATGGGGATGTCGTCAGCATGTTCCTCTTTGGGACAACCTACAAGTCCCTGATCCACAAGCTCAGCTATGTTAAGCCCCGTACCACTGGTGACCTGCTCGACATCACCATGAACCACACCTCTGGTGAGGAGATGGTCGAGGCGGTCTTCAGCAGTGGTCGAGACAAGGGCAAGGCCAAGCACGAGGACCAAGGCGAGGGCCCCTCCACACAAAAGGGCAAGAAGAATAAGAGGGATCGGAGCTGACTAGACAACCTAGCTTTGGTCGCCTCGACCGACCATGTGGGCAAGCAACCCTAGCAGGGCCAGCCCGACCACTTCGACAAGCTCATGGAGAGTCCATGCACCAACCATGCCTATCCTGTCAAACACCTCTACAAGGACTATGAGCTCTTCAAGCGCTTCCTGCAGCAAGCCGCTAAGCCAAAGGAAGAGATAGGCAAGGAGGAGGAGGCCAAGAAAGGAGGCATGCCGAGCAAGGATGAAGATGGTTTCCCCGACCCTAAGGAATGCCTCATAATCTTTGGGGGATTTGACACCATCCACTCCAAGCGCCAGCACAAGGTATGCTACACAGAGGCATGCGTCGCCGAGTCGGCCATCCCCTCTTTCCTTAGCTGGTCGGACTCCCCGATCACTTTTGATCAAAGAGACCATCCTTCCCACGTCACCCGACTAGTTCGCTACCCGCTCATCATTGACCCCATCGTCCACAAGAAGCGCCTCACCAAGGTGTTGATGGACGGAGGCAGCGGCCTCAACATTCTCTACGTCAACAGCCTCGACGCCATGCGCATCCCCTAGTTGGAGCTCCGCCCAGTGAGCTCTCCCTTCCATGGCGTGATCCTAAGGATGCAGGCGTACCCACTCGGGCAGATCAACATGTCCATCATGTTTGGTGACCGCACTAACTTCCACTCAGAGGTCCTAACCATCGAGGTAGTGGACTTTCGGGGCCCTACCACGCCATATTGGGGCGGCCATGCTACGCCAAGTTCATGGCGATCCCCAACTACACCTACCTCAAGCTAAAGATGTCGGGGCTGACCAACATCATCACCGTAGGTAGCACCTTCTCGCATGCCTACACGTGCGACCACGAGCATTACAATCTCACCACTACCGTCATCAACTCCACCGAGCTCCTGAAGCTCGGGAATTCGGCGACTCCAGCTGTCCCCGACCGCAATGGGCAAACCTCCTCGAGCACCTTCCATCCGACCGAGGAAACCAAGGCGGTAGAGATCAACCCTAGCAACCCAACCAAGATGGTGCGAATCAAGACCAAGCACCCAGCCAAATAGGAAAGTGAGCTCACTGACTTCCTATGCACAAATCGTGATGTCTTCATGTGGAAGCCTTCTAACATGCCGGGCATACCGAGGGACGTCGCCGAGAACACACTACATGTTGTCCTAGGCTCAAAGCCCACCAAGCAACACCTGCGTTGCTTTGACAATGAGAGCCGTAGGGCCATAGGGGAGGAGATCGCCAAACTTCTGGCAACCAGATTCATGAAAGAGGTATACCACTCCAACTGGCTAGCTAATCTTGTTCTTGTGAAAAAGAAGAATGGGAAATAGAGAATGTGTGTTGACTATACTGGCCTCAACAAGGCATGCCCAAAGGACCACTTCCCTTTACCACACATAGATCAGATAGTCGACTCCACCTTAGGGTGCAAAATCCTCTCCTTCCTGGATGCCTACTCAAGCTACCACCAGATCGCAATGAAAGAGTCCAACCAGGCCGTGACTTCATTCATCACCCCGTATGGTTCGTATTGTTACGTAACCATGCCTTTTGGTCTAAAGAACGCTGGTGCCACCTATCAATGGTGCATGAAGTGATGCTTCGCCGACCAAATCGACTTACCCGACCAACCTGACCAAGTCGAGTGGCCAAAACCAACAATCGCCATCTATGTGCCTCGACCCTGACCGAGCGCTCGGGGGCTCTAACCTTGGTGCCACCATGGCAACGTCACCCGGCAACATCATCATGATGGCACTCGATCCAGCCGACTGGAGAGCACCACTACTCGCCTACCTCCTCGAGGAGGTTCTCCCACCAGAAAGGACTAAAGCACGACGAATCGCTCTACATGACAAGATGTTCATCGCCATTAGTAATGAACTTTATAAGCAAAGTCCGTCAGGAGTGCTCATGAAGTGCATCCCGACTGACTAGGGGAAACAACTTCTCCTTGAAATCCATGCTGAAATCTGTGGACATCACGTTGCCCCAAGGTCATTGATCAGGAAAGCTTTTTGCCAAGGTTTTTACAAGCCCACTACGCTGCAAGATGTAGAGGAGGTGGTCCACAAGTGTGAAGGATGCCAGTTCTACGCTCGGCAAACTCACCTACTAGCACAGGAGCTTCAGACCATCCCCATCACCTGGCCATTCACGGTCTAGGGCCTCGACATGGTTGGACCCCTCAAAAAGGCCCCGAGTGGCTTCACTCACCTACTCGTGGTGGTGGATAAGTTCACCAAGTGGATAGAGGCGAAGCCCATCACCAATATCCGCTCGGAAGAGGTGGTCAAGTTTTTCCTCGACATCATCTATCGGTTTGGTGTTCCTAACTGTATCTTCACCAACCACGGAACAAACTTCACCGGGAAGAAGTTCCTGGACTTTTGTGATGGATATAGCATCAGGATCTATAAGTGCATCTAGCCCTTTAGTGGCTTTTGGTGAATTGAATGACAACACCATTAAAGGCCTAACAAGTTTGCTAAGTGTTGAACAGGAAATTGAGTTTATTGCATACACTTGTGGGCTGTGGAATAAGAAGTGTATATAGGTTCAATAAGAAGGCAAACTCGATGATATTCCATATAATGTTCAAATCAAGGCCCAATTGTGTATTGTTGTGTTGGAAGATCACAGAAATAATATAGTTCAAGAGAAAGACAACAATGCAAATGGAGTTGATGAAATGGCTTCTATGTTGAGGAATATCATAGTATCATGAGAAAGCAAGCATATTTGGCAAATGTTAAAAGAGATATGAGTTGATGATTTTGGATTGGTCTCAATAATGGCTTCCTTTGCATGAACAAGAAGAGTTTGATAGTGGATTAGCTTTGATCAAGGATTGGAGAATTAGTCAAGAATGCATAAGTGAAGAAATACCAAGCAAAGGTTTAAATAACAAAGGACACAACTCATATTGGATATAAGTCGGTCTCTATGTTGGTTTGCTTGTATGGATAAAGATTTGGAAAATCACTTTGCATTGCTTTGATCAAGCTAGAAGTATGACGATAGATATTGAAGTGAGTATTAGGAGTGTCAAGCCAAAATGAAGATGATATAAGGAATCGTGAATTGGCTTGACCATATTGATGATGATTCATATATGTCTTTATGTGAATTAAACTAAAGCTTGATTGATCTCAACATTCATATCTAGAAGATATTCAAGCAAGGATCATACTATTGAAAAAATGTTTTTTTAATGGACACTTAATATGATGTGACTTGAGTATGGCTTGATAAGGTGAAGATAGCAAGGAAAAGGCTTCGAGGGACTAAGCGAAGGTGAAGGGCAAGCGATGGCCAGAGGACCGAGGTACCATGGTTAAGGTGAAGAATGGAGTACCTGCATTGAGTCGAGTAACTAATCAAGCTATGAGGAGTCATATTGTGTTGAGGATCAAATCATTAGTGAAAGTGACTTGAATCCATTGAGGTGAACTCATATGTATGGAAATGGTTCAAGTCACATGCTCAAAGTGTGTTTGCTCTGAAAGTGCAATCAAGCCTTAATTGTGGGTTTTGTTGATAATGACCACGTAGTTAGAGAACTAATGAGATTTATCGAGATAACAAGCAGAGAATTTATATTCGAGGATGCTACATGAAATGGAGGAGCCCCCAATTACCAATATAGATGGCTTCAAACTCAAAAGAGGTTTAAGATTCTTTTATATCTTGAATTTGAGTATAGGAAAAGCCGTATTATAAAGGGGGAATGCTTAAGCTAATATGTGCTTCCAAGTGCTCAAAGAACCACAAGCATCCTTAGATTTATAGCCAAGACAGTCCTCACTTCACTATTACCCTTGCTGTCTTGCGTGGTGCGGCATTGTTGCACTTGAAGAGAGGCACTAACGCACTTGAGTCGTGGCACAAGGAAGTTAGCACCCACGCTGACTTCCCCGGATGGCTCGAGACATGTTAAACGGTCTTGCCTGACCCCTTGGGTGCGAGATCTGTCTCGCCTGACCCCTTGGTGCGGGCTCTATGTCGCCCGACCCCTTGGTGTGGGCTCCATCTTGCCCGACCCTAAATTTGTGGGCTCCATCTCACCCAACCCCAAGGTCACGGGCTCTGTCTCGCCCGACCCCAAAGTCGTGGGCCCAGTCTCACCCGACCTCAAGGTGGTGCGGGCTTTGTCTTGCCTAACCCCTTGAGCGCCGTTGAGGGCTGGGGGTTTATATACCTTTCCCTTTCCTCCCCAATGGCTATCTGCGATTTAAGTGACCATTGGGGGCTAGGGGGTATATATATACCTTTTCCCTTCCTTCCCAAGTGAGACCTGCCTCTTCTTCCTCACCTGAGCACGTCCAAAGCAGGATAGGAGCTCTCTCTCTCTCTCTCCCTCCATTGTTGACCTCAAGCCCTCAAGCAAATCCATTGATTTCCCCATCAATCCTTGAGGAAAAAGGGTCCCAAACTCAATTAGAGAGCAGCTCCATTGATTTCACAACTCCTAGAACACTTGGTTCATGTTTTGGTCAGCGGTTGTGTTTATTACTCTTGGAGCTTTGCTTCTAGACGGCTAGAGTGTTCACCCATGGAGCTTGCCAACTTGTGTGGCAGCCCCGGGAGATTTGTAATCACCCCAGACAGCTAGCGAAATCACCCCTCATCTCAAGAGTTCATTCTCTAAACTTGAGAACAAGGAAAGGGTTGAAAGAGACCCAAAGCCTTTGTGGCAACCTCAACAACGTGGACATAGGCAAGCCTTAGTGCCGAGCTAAACCACGGGATAAATCGGTGTCTCACTTGTGTTCTTGTGATTTGCATTGTTATACTTGTATTTGTGGTGATTCTAGGGTTTGGTCCCGATCTACTTGCTCATGCACTTCCGCCAACATCCAGGTGGTGGAATAGGCTCTACACTACCCCAACAACATCAGTGATTTGCTCGATCTACTCTTCCTTGGGCAGTTTTTGAATTGTAGTTCGAGCTTGTCTACAAGCGCGGCAGTGCTGCACTTTTGTGAGGCAGTGCCATAGTGCTACACCTTGAGAGCAGTAGTGCCACACCTAGAATTTAACTTCCGCTGCGAGTTTGTTTTAAATAGGCCTATTCACCCCCTCAAGGTCCTTTCAATTGGTATCGAAGCTAGGCTCTCAATTTAGTGCTTAACCGCCTTGAGAGACGATGTCAACAAGTGAGGAGGTATCTCTAGAACTTCTACTTTTAGATGGCTCAAATTATGCATCTTGGTCCGCTAGTGTGCTTGATATTTTTAGGGCCATGGGTCCTCATAATGAGCGGATTGTAGATGTAAGCATTTCACCTCCTAGTGATGATTTGGCCATCTTATATAAAGAGGAAGTGAAGTGCTTACAAAATAATGCTCAAGCTACTAATGTCTTATTTAGTGCTTTGAGTGAAGATGTTTTTGATGCCATCATATTTGGAGATGATGAACCACTTGATGATGCTCATATCATTTGGACCACACTCATAGAAAAATATGACAAGTCCAAAATGATGAGAAGACACTATCATTGGAGGAACCACTTGAGGAGTGCTCAACTTCACCGACAAATGAAGAGCCTCAAGTAATTTTCCCAAAAGGCCTAAGTGATCATGTCACATCCACTTCCTCACCAACATATGACCTAACGAAAGGCAATGAAATAGTTGGTGAGAACAATGTTTTTACATGTGGTACTTTTACTTCCTCTTGTTCTTGTGAGACTAACATTTTGAAGGAAGAAGAAGATTGTGATCGGTGGAGGCCAAATGATGAATCCACCTCACCAAGAAGCTCAACTCTCTATGCCACTCCTCATTTAGGTCTCATGGCAAAGAAAGAGAAGAATGTGGCAAGTGAGAGTGAAAGTGAGAGAGAGTGAACATGAAAGTGATGATGATGAGTTCAATCAACACTTGGCACGTCTAAGCAAGAAAGACAAGTTGATGGTGCTTAAGCTCATAGAGAAAATTCAAGAGCAAGAAGAAACACTTCATGAGCAAGAAGAGTTTCTCATCAATAAGATCAAATGCTTGGAGAAGTTGACCAAAAGGCATGAAAAACTTAAGTGCTCTCATGCTAGTTTGGTCGAAAGGTATGAGAACTTGTCAATTGAGCAAACTCGTACTATTAACTCTTTATCTTGTGTTGCCAGATTAGAAGATGAGAATTATGTGCTCAAGGACAAGGTGGAATGGCTCACTAGCAAGAATGAGATCTTACAAGAAGATCATGATGAGCTTTTGTGCTCTCATAAGAAGCTTATGGATTCTCATCTCATGCTAGAAATTGCTAATGAGGTTTTGGTAACAATGGTAAAATCATACCAACCTCACACTCACAAGTGCACATGTACATAAGTTCCATATATTTTATCATGTGCTAATAATTGTTGCTCTCAAGCAAGCCAACCTTCCGTTGAGCATGTAATTGTAGAAATTTGTGATGATTCCATTACAAAAGAAAATGAAGATCTCAAGGAAGAAGTTGAGAGGCTAAAAAGGGACATGATTCAATTAAAGGGAAAGTACAATGCTCAACCTTCTCAAGATAACTGCAAAGACATGGTGAAGAAGCTTGAGAAGGGATCAAACAAAGCATGCATCAAGCCCCATCAAGAAGGACACAAGTCCAATAGTGCCAATGTCAAAGGGAAATTTGAAGAAGTACAATCTGTCCAAAATGTAGCAGTTCAGTTGAAGGCTGTAGAAGTTCCAGGATGTGGCAGTGTCGCATCCTAGTGTGGTAGTGCCTCACCTGGGAAGAACAACAATGCCCCCAAAGGCCACCAAGGTGTAACTTCAACCAAAGAAGAATCTCATCACTCGCTTCAGGTGCAAGAAGGAGGGTCACCATGTAAGAGATTGCTCCTTGAAGAAAGAAAACAAAGGCATGAGTAAGATTCAAGAGAAGAAGAAGATGGCTCATGTCAAGTGCCTCAAGTGTTCCATCATGGGACACAATGCCTCTATGCATTCCGACAAGGTTGATGACCAAGCCACACTTCCAAAGAAGAAGACAAGAAGAAACAAGAGGAAGTGTTATGGTTGCAATGAGAAGGAACATGAAATTGGCTCATGTTCTAACAAGAAAAGTGAAAGCCCTGTGTCATCAAGAAAGAGGCTCATTAGCAAGGTAGCAAACAAGAAGCAAGATAAAAAGATGTCTTACAAGATCAAGCACCGCATTTGCTACACTTGCCGAGGAAAGGGACATCTATGTATGGATTGTCCCATGGGTAACACTCCTAAGCTCAACTCATCAATTGATTCCAATTTGCTTAGGAAGCCCAAAAATGACACTTGTGCTAGAAAGGTGATTTGTTCCCCACGTGCTAGCACAAAGGCCATTTGGGTGCCTAAGTCTCCTGTGACTAACCTTGATGGACCCAACATAGTTTGGCTACCAAGTTGTGCTTGATGAGTGTTGTAGGTACCTGAAGGTGGTATGAAGCTTTGGGGTGCTTGAGAAAGTTAATTGAAAATATCATCTCAAGTTATCAATCTTATTCATATTGTCTATTTTCTCAAGATTGACCCAAGGACAACTTGATGGATATATCTTTAACTTCATACTCACCTCTGTAACTAGTACCTAACCCTTCCTAGCTAGCCACTTGACTTCTATAGTATCTAGTAGTTCACAAATTTGTGTGTGTTTGTGAATTGTTAAGAGTGGCTAGAGTATTTCAAGTTTAAATGAATCATTTGCCATATGATGCTTTAATGGCTCTCTAGTAGAGCAAGATCTTATTCATGTTGTAGGTAATGAGGAACCACCTTGCAAGGCAATCAAGCAAATGGCCATTGGTGATATTAGACCACAAGAAATCCGGGCCACTATAGAGGAGGATCCTCAAGTTGCCGCTGCTCCAGAACCAGCTGATGCAGCATCTGCGGCAGTGCCGCACCTCTAAGCGGCAGTGCCGCGCAGCAACAAGGAGTAGCAGTTGACATCAGTCCAGTTCGAGGACAAAACCTACAACCAATATTTGAGCAAGAAGAAGATGAAACTCATGATGGAAGTGATTCATTTCTATGTGATGAAAATGGATGGTCAACTCAAGACCAATCTCTAGTGCCATAACCAAGAGCTCACCAAAACATTGAAAAGGACTGAATTTCAAGAAAGCCAAGAATAAAGAATCAAGCTCAAGTAGAGTCACTCATCACTCACACTTCAAGAACTCTCTACTTGATGGAATCTTGTCTTATGGTAGATTGCCAAATTCTCATTCTTATCTTATGGCCATCTACATGTTCTAATGGTTGTAAGTATTTCTTAGCATAGTTCAATTTGATTACTCTATTGTTGCCATGACATAGACATAGAGTGAAATCCCAAGTTCTTAAATGAATAAAATGCTATGTGAGGAATTCAAATACTTAGAGCACTTACCAAAAGGGAAGTTAATCTATGACTAGTGTTGTGAGACTAATCTTTCTCTCTAAGTGATTTGTGTAGTCTCACTAAATGAGAATGTGCTTCTCAAATGGAGTGTGCTATCATAGGAAGATCATCAATCCAAAACTATGTGATGTGCTCTCTCTCTCTAGTTAATTTGGAATTGATTCATCTATTCTAACCACTCACCATACTATGGCTTAAATCTACCCTTTTGGACTTAATTGACCAACCATGCACATTTATATTTCCACTCCACTCAAAAGAATATGCATGAGGGTTTAAGGGAGATTTAGTCCATGTTATGAGGTTTCTCTATTTTAGTAACCCATTTGTCTTCCACACATAAAAGGTTACTAAATGAGAAACTAGCGCTTGTGTTACTAATGCCCTCTTGTGTTGAGCTTATTTATAGAAATTCAAGAAAAAGAGGTTGTACTTGTTTAACTAAATAAATCACAAGCCCATGGTTACTCTTCACCTAAAGAAAGATGAGGTTGCTAGAGGCCAAAGAAACCAAATTTTTAGTTTGGATAAAATTAAGTTTGAGGTTGAGTTGGATAAGCTATATTAGAAGAATTCACAAGACTACAAGTATCAATAAGAAAACTGAATGGAAATAACATCTTGTGAGTACTCTCAACCAAATTCACCTTAAGATTCGACAAGAAGAGAAGAACAGGGAATTATTAAATCTGTCCAGAAAATTAAAATTCTAAATTGGCTACCTTCAAGCATGGATTTGGAAGTTCAAATACTGATAAATTGGCCTGAAACTTTGTGAGCATGCAATACACACCTAGTACTTGTTGCTATACAGTTGGCATAAAGATTGGTTTAGAAGAAAGTCAGTTGTGAGTCAAGTTCTGTTAGCTTCAGCAATGCTATATTGAATTGGATTGCATTGTAACAACAAGATTAAGTTGGCTCTAAAGTTGGTCATGAAGAATCAGTAAAAATGAGATGCATCAGTTTGGTCTAAAGGAGTTGCAATCAAATACAAGAAGCAGCAAGTAATTGCAACTGATTGGAACTAGAAGAAATCAGTTACAGGCTTTCAGAAACAACAACTAAAATCAATTAAAACTAGATCAAACTAGTTGACTTCAGAAGCTATAAGCAGCAGAAATGGGTTACAATCAGTTGGAACTAGCTAAAATCAATTGGAAGCAACTGTAACCAGCGGAAACTAATTGGATTGCATGTAGCTTGAAAGAGTTTAAGATTAGTTGGAATATAGTGTAATCTTCTCCCTTGATCTCATAATTATTGTTATGCATGAGTGTACTTTGTGTCCTCTTGTATGCACAAATTGAGGGGGAGTTAAGCCTATATCTTGTGGGACTAATGGTTTCTTTCAAAGTTAATATTGAGTAGTCTCACATACATTGGAAAAAGAAGAACATCAAAGGAGGATGGATGGTTCCAATGGAATTCTTGGGGTGCTCCAAAGGTTATTCTAGGAAGTCTTGGTCTTTATAAACCAAGTGCTCTCGGATTATTGTTGAATGCCCCAATCCTTTAGTGGAACTAGATTTGAATGAGTTGGAGAAGAGAATTGAAGAATGGGCTTTCAATGCTATTTCTCCTCTCTAGAGATCATCATATGCACATGATCCATCCCATTGATCACCCAGGATCTTATCAACACAGAGTGGTAACTCCTAGTTCACTATTTGCAAAATTCATGAATTTTACCTTTGCTCTTTGTGTGAGTTGCTTTAGGTAAAGAAAGAACTAGGAACCAAATATGGATCTTGGATGATCATAAGAGCTCTAATTCACCATGAGTCATCAAGTGAAGAACTATGGCTATCCAAATCATCAAGTCTCACTTATGATGGTCATATCAATGTGGTGATCTATCTACCTTGGTGGTGGTATGTTTTCTTGGCATAATTTCAATTGTTGTAAATTGATCATACCTTGACCAAGATATAGGATGAACTCCTCTTGATTGTTAAACCGATTAAAGTGCACTTCACAAAGTAATTCGAGTACTGATGCACATATTAAGAGGGAGCCCATTCCATGTCATGTGTCTTTTGAGACTACTCTTTTCTTCTAGTGAATTTATGTAGTCTCTTGGTGAGAATGAGTTTCTCATGGGTATGCTACATTGATTCAATCCAAATTGGCAAAGTTATCTCTCATATTCATTTGGATTGCAATTTTATCTCTTGTGTAGCTACTCTCCATAATATAGCTTAAATTCCCTTGTTTGGACTTAATTGACCAAAAGTGCATATGTTCTTGCCTTCCACATATATATGTGTGCACTATCAAAAAGGGGGAATTTAGTCTATGTTATGAGGTTTTGCAATTACTGATCTACATGCCTTCCACATCCAAAATGATAACTAGTTGTGAAACTCTAGCATGTGCAATTTAATGATATCTCTTGTCTTTATGAGCATTCCCTAAGTGACATTATGAAATGCAAGAATCCATTCCAATTGGCATTAGTGAAGACTCTCCTTCAAGTGGTGTCAAAACTATAAAGATTATATTTCAATTGGTATTAGTGGATAATCTTTCAATTCGGTATATCAAGAAATATGTCTCTAGTTGGTATGTCAAAATGACAAGAAGAGCTAGCAATGGACCTTCAAATGAGATCAAGCACAAGTTTGTGAAATCTTCATGAAGGTCATGATTAAAAGAGATGGGCACAAATGAAATCTTTTGCATTATGTCAAGCCCATCAAAGCACTAAATTCAAAATATCATGATAACAGTGGAGATTATGAGGCTTAGAACAAAGGTATATCGCTCCATGAACTCTTGTACTACCTTTGTGCATCTAGGCCCTTACATGCTAGTGTGTGCATGTGTATACAATATTTTGAGTCACACCATGAGTTTGTTCTTGTGGTGACGATTAGAGAATTATTTAGATATTTGGTTGATATCTCTTGTGGTGATGGCATGAGTCAATCTCATGTTAAAAGTGTCATCTAAGTGAGGTATGAGCCAAATATGCCGACTTCTCAAGAATCTTGACTTAACATGTTGCATACTTTGTTTGGTAGACAACTAAGGAGAGAAATCATATATGTTGAACTTTAACCTACCTCTTGCCCTCACTTGTCTACCATTATTTGCTCCTTTTGGTGGAGAGATCCTTTTTGGAGATTAATGTCAAAGGGGGAGAAATATTGGGAGAGAGTGTAAGGAAAAGAGATTGATATGAGGATTTAAAGGGGTAAAAGGGTGGCATATAAGATTTCAATTTTATTGTGTGGTGTGTGCAAAGATAGTTTAAATTGATGCTCTTGATAAGGACCATATATGCTAGTGTGTGATATTCATGCCTTGAATGATGTGTTGTTTATCTTCTCTGACTACCACTGTGCGGCAGTGCCGCACATGACAACTTCAGAAACTTCTTAAGTGGATGAACTGCCATGAGCATCACGTTTATCATGATGACACCTTGTAGCCCATAGATGCTAAGATATTGGAGAGTTCCCACACTTTATCTTGAATATGTGCATTTGGCATTTGAGGCCAAAATTTGAATTCCTTTCAGTGCACACATTTAGGGGGAGCTCACTATACCATAGGATTCAAAATATTATTATTTATCAATCTCTTATAAGCTTTACTTGTGTTGTCATCAATCACCAAAAAGGGGAGGTTGTAAGTGTATCTAGCCCTTTAGTGGGTTTTGGTGAATTGAATGACAACACTATTAAAGGCCTAACAAGTTTGCTAAGTGTTGAATAGAAAATTGAGTTTATTGCATACACTTGTGGACTATGGAATAAGAAGTGTATATAGATTCAACAAGAAGGCAAACTCGATGATATTCCATATAATGTCCAAATCAAGGCCAAATTGTGTTGAAAGATCATGGAAACAATATAGTTCAAGAGAAAGACAAAAATGCAAATGGAGTTGATGAAATGGCTTCTATATTGAGGAATATCATAGTATCATGAGAAAGCAAGCATATTTGGCAAATATTAAAAGAGACATGAGTTGATGATTTTGGATTGGTGAAAGGTCCTAATGGCTAGAGGAGGTGAATAGTCTATTAAAAATTTCTACAACAACACTTACCAAAACGGTTAGACAATTATGAGGTGAAGCAAGTGTTGCACTAGCCTACTAAAGTTGCAAGCCACCTACCACAATTCTAGTTTCTAGTCTCTGTCCACACAATGGCTATGTCACTATACTAAGTTAGTGTGCTCTCAAAGGCTAACTAAAGAGCCACACTAACCAAACCAGTAAGCTCTCACAACTAGCTACACTAAAGAGCTTGACAACTAGTTTGCGGTAATGTAAAGAGAGAGAGCAAGATGGTTATACCGCCAAGTTGAGGACTGAACCAATCAATCACAAGAGTGAATACCAATGAAGACCAATTACCTCAGAATCAAATAATGACACAATGATTTTTTACCAAGGTTCACTTGCTTGCCAGCATGCTAGTCCTCGTTGTGGCGATTCACTCACTTGGAGGTTCACTCGCTAATTGGCATCACATGCCAAACCCTCAATAGGGTGCCGCACAACCAACACAAGATGAGGATCACATAAGCCATGAGCAATTTACTAGAGTACCTTTTGGCTCTCCATCGGGGAAAGGTCAAGAACCCCTCACAATCACCACGTTCAGAGCTGGAGACAATCACCAACCACCGCTCGACGATCCTCGCTGCCCCAAGCTGTCTAGGTGGCGACAACCACCAAGAGTAACAAGTGAATCCCGTAGCGAAACACGAACACCAAGTGCCTCTACATGCTAACACTCAAGCAATGCACTTGGATTCTCTCCCAATCCCACAAAGATGATAAATCAATGATGGAGATGAGTGGGAGGGCTTTGGCTAAGCTCACAAGGTTGCTATGTCATTGCAAATGGCCAAGAAAGTGAGCTAGAGCCGGCAATGGGGCTTAAATAGGGAGCCTCCATGAATAGAGCCATTGGCTCAATTATTGGGCTGACTATGGGATGACCGGACGCTTTAGTCGTGTCCACCGGATGCGTTCGGTGTGGTGACCGGACGCGTCCTGTCGCTGCCTGACCGCCACGTGTCCCTTTCAAATTCTTTAGCCATTCGCGCCCAACGGCTATCCGCACAACAGCGACCGGACACGTTCGGTGTGGCCGATCGGACGTAGGAGGGGCAGCGTTCGGTCGAGTCTAGAGAGCTCCTAGAGCCGCTCAACTGCGACCAGACGCATCTGGTGTGGCCAAGCGGACACACCCCTATATCCGGTCCTCTCTAGACCAACACCCACGCCCCATGTCACCATGATTGGACGCGCTGTTAGAAAATGACCGGACACGGGAGATGCAACGTCTGGTCGAGTCTAGAGAGCTCCCAGAGCCACTCTAGACCGACCGGACGCGTCCGAGCACACCGGACCGGACGCTCCCAGCATCTGATCAATTGTAGCGCTAAAAACCCGAGACTTGTTGGTTCACACCGGATGCGTTCGGTGTGCAGGCCGGATGTGTCCGGTCACTCTACAATCTTGAATTAGGTTATATCACTTTGACCGGACATTGAATAGTAACTCGTCAGCGTCTGATCACTCCACTGAGCCAGAGTCCGGTCACTTTCACTTAGTTGCTCACTTTGGGTCCAAATATCAGACACGTTTGGTAGCCACACCGGACGTGTCCGGTCACTTCCGTCTGACTACCCGAAGTCTGGATAAAATACCGAACACATCCGGTATCTACACCGGACGCGTCCGGTCATTCTGTTACCAGTGCGACTAACTCCTTTTCAACTCTATGTTCTTTACCCTTGCTCAAATGTGCCAACCACCAAGTGTATCACCTTGTGCACATGTGTTAGCATATTTTCACAAATGTTTTCAAGGGTGTTAGCACTTCACTAGATCCTAAATGCATATGCAATGAGTTAGAGCATCTAGTGGCACTTTGATAACCGCATTTCGATATGAGTTTCACCCCTCTTAATAGTACGACTATCGATCCTAAATGTGATTACACTCACTAAGTGTCTCGATCACCAAAACAAAATAGCTCCTATCAAGTTCACCTTTGCCTTAAGCTTTTTGTTTTTCTTTCTTATTTTCCAAGTCTGTAGCACCCAGTTTTAAGGACAAAACCAGATACACACCATATGCGAGCCCAGGAAGTCAAATCTCACATTGTTGTTGATGCATTAAGTATAGGAATTGGTTGGAACCAATTGTTGCATTATACATCTATCCTTGTCTAGATACCGCACTTGAATCCTAATTAAGTTTAGAAATGGGTTAAATGCTTTGCCATTCTTAGTGCGGTAGAAGTCAGGTGATTTCCTGTCACCTATGAGCTTTAGGATGAGGTGGGTCACGGTTGGCTATATTTGCTATCATGGAAAAGAACCATGTTAATAATGAATTAAGACTGGGCAGAGTTTTGTGTAGGTTTGGACATAGTGACTCTGTCTATGTCGTTTAAGGACCGATACGCTGTACGTCCTCATGTCATGTTGAACGTAGCCTAACACTTAGCTGGCCAGATAAGTCGTTCCGACCGTGAAGCCTAGTAGCTCGACTCAGGCCGAGATCATGAGCAGTTGGTCGCAATCTAGATGGCGGTAAGGATGCGTGGAGAGCCATTGGTGTAAGCCTATGGGCGGGTTAAGTCACCGAGCACTCATGGCAGAGTGGTTCTCTAATTTTGCTGCACTGATCATACCCGCGACTCCTGAATTGTACCAAAGGTGACTTGTTTGCGACCCTGACGGGAGAAGCAGGGTTTGTGTTTAGGAATACCCCTCCAGCTAGATAGGAATCAATTTGAATCATCGTCTCTCCCAGATAGTGAGAACTTGACTGAGCAGCGGCAACGTAGATTCACTTAATTTAACAATATGGTTAATGGAGAATGATGATAAAGTTGCCACAGTTTATACCTGCTATGGTTAATAATGTTTGCATCTTAATCAAGTGATTGCTTAGTACAGGTGCTAATATAGATGCTAGGTTAATGGCTAAAAGTCACTGCTATCTCAGGTTAAGAGTTGATCATTATTACTTATGCTTTTTCGTAAAAAGAAAGTGTCAGCCAGATCCACTAAATTAAGCTATGCATGATCCTTGGTGTCAATTATTTTGGTTTTCGATGGGTAAGTCTAGCTGAGTACATCCTCGTACTCAGGGTTTATTCCCTCTTATTGCAGATGACCTTCTTTATCAGGGCTTCTGTAAGTACTGTCTCCACCCGGCGGGTGATGAAGACTAGATCACGGGCATGATCTCTATTTATCTTATCCAAATGCTTTTGTGGGATGTGATCGGCAAGCTGGTACTTGTATTTGAACTTGTGTGTGAGTTAAACTATTTGCTTCCGCTACTTTACAAGACTTGGTTTGTAATAACTATGACTCTGATGTGTTGTCATCTATCTACAAACTGTTTGTGAAATATTGTAACGTGCGATGTGTTATGTTGAATTACTGTGATCTTGGTTGTATGCAAGTTGGTTTGAAATCCTTCGTGGTTTCAGTTGACTACCGGGTTTATATGGGCTCAAGTGCGAGAATTTGATCATTTTCGGTGATCATTTTTGTACTTGTGCTCTTATAAATTGGACGGTTCTGTTACATTCAAACTCTCTACAAGCAACACATTTGAAATGTTCATATCATTGGATATTGCAATCTTACCAAGCCCTTTGACCTTGCCTTTACCATTGTCACCAAATATGATACTATCATAACCATCATTGCCATCGGTATTGATTGAGTTGAACATTCTTGCATCACCGGTCATATGTTGAGTGCACCCACTATCAAGAAGCCTCCAGCTTTGTAATTGACCTATAAAAGAAGATCAATTCTTTTTAGGTACCCAAACTTGCTTGGGTCCTTGAAGGTTAGCCACTAAGCTCTTTGGTACCCAAATGGCTTTCTTCTTTGAGCCCATCCAAGGTGCACTAACGAACTTAGCCTTCACACCATTTGTACCCTTAGTAAGTACATAGAAAGAATTAATCTTAATTGAGGATATATTAGCATTTTTGCTCTTATTCTTGCACTCATGCTCTTTATGACCAACTTGCTTGCAACTAGTGCAAAACTGACCATTGTTCTTCATAAAACTAGTCTTGTGAGGAGCAAAGGTCGCCTTGCCTTTCTTAGGGTATAGCCCAATCCCTCTTTGTAGAGGGAAGCACTTTGGCTACCCAAGCATATAAGCAAGCAGTCCTCAACATCATAGGCCTTAGCCAAGGTGTGAGTGAGCTTATTGACCTCCTTCTTAAGGGTCTCATTCTCAACCATTAGTGAGGCATCATAAGTGAAACCATCACTACTAGATGAGGTGGAAGTAGAAGTGCTACAAGAAGGGTTAGTGGGAGCAACAATGATAGACTTATAGAATGATTCATCAATTATATCACAAGCTAAGCCTACATCACATGTCTCAACATGCTTCTTCTCATTTTGTTCATTAAGCAAAGAGGAATGAGCTTTTTCAAGCTTCTTGTGAGCCTTGCCAAGCTCCTCATGGGCTTCCTCTAGCCTCTCATGAGATGCATTGAGCTCATCAAGGTCGTACTTAAGGGCTTTTATTTCCTTATGCAAGCTTTTGCATTCCCTTCTCTTAATGTCAAAGTGTTCTTTAGCATCATCTAGCATGTCAAGTAGTTCATCCTGTAACACCCTAAAATTTTGCACTTTTGAAAATAGAGTTAAAATAATGGTTATCGGTTTTTGTGCTCATGAAATATAGGAAAAGTAATATTTTTTTAAATTAAAATTCATCATAGGAGTAGCAACATGCGGGATTGTGCATTCATGCTGGTTGCATTTGGTGTTTATGAGTGCAAATGGTTTTGAAATATGATAGAGCGATGTTTCTTTCTCTCCGGAAAATTTTCCGACCTTTTCTGGAATTAAATTCCTTTTTCCTTGGGCTTAATATTTTTCCTTGATCTTTGCAACAATATTTTCGTGAGCTCTAAAAACTTTATTTGGGTTCATTAGGTTCAAAAGTGTCTTCCAGAATTTTTCTAGAATTTTTGGAGCCATCGGAGTATTTTTCGTGGGCTAAAAATCAATTCTGGACTTTTCTGGAATTATCTTAATCCCGGAATTAATTAAATCCGAAAATAATAAAATATCTTGTTTTTCCACCGACCTCAAACCCCTACACTATATATATGTCGGTGTTCCTCTCGATGCGAGCTTTCTAGAAGTACAGCCCGTTTTTTGAGCCGCCACTCGTAGCCCCGCAGATCGGACGCCGAAGTTCTCCACAGCTAGGTTTCCGGCGAACCTTCGGTGAGCTTTTCCGGCCACTTCGGACGTCTCCGGCGAAAACCGCCACCACTAGAAGGTAGCCCTCTTCGTCCTCTACGCCGTCGTGTCTTCCGTTTCTCGAATCCATCACCGTTTGAGCGTTTCCCCTTCGTTTTTCCTTTTTCGTTGATGTTTTCCGGCGAGCTTCACCATGGCTTTCTCTGTTCCAGGCCATCTCCGGCCATGGCCGCGGCCTTCCTCGCCTAGGGCCTGGCGCCGCCGCCCCTGGCCCTCACTCGCGCGCCTCCAGTCGACTCGGTCAGGCGAGCCGCTCCCCTTCCCCGCACCCCCAGCCCCTCCGGTCGCGTGCTCCAGCGTGCAGGCAGCAGGCCGTGCCTGTAGTGGCCGGCAGCCACCGTTTGAAGCCGGCCCCGGTCCAGCCACGTGGGCCCCTGCGCCGTGCAGTCCTGTGCCGCCGCTGGCCAGCCAGGTCCGGCCGTCCCCGGCCCCTTCCTCCTGTGCACTGTGCAGCAGCAGCTTACATGACCATGGAGGCCACGTACGTTCTGTACATAGACCAAGGAGGAAGATGATAGTATTTACAAGATTGCCATCCGGTAATTATCATTGATCTTTAATCCTTCGCCGTTTCATCATTTTAGCTCCGTTTCGTCTCGTTCTCATTGCGTTAGTATCGTGTCGAAACGCTCTATGCAGTAGCGCTAATGGTTTTCATGTCACATGATTTTTCATATATAGCTAAATATTAAATTGGTTAACATGCTTATAATTAGTTTTATAACTAGAAACAATATAGGTTTTATATCTCGGTGATTATACATAACCTGTTAATTTGATTAATCAGTAACTTCAGTATAGTCTTAGATTATAATTAGTTGAATGTTGCATATGTGTTAAGTATGAATAGATGCCCTCACATGATTTATGTTTTTAATTTATAGATGTTTAAATGACTAAAAGTATATATATAATCTTTTATAATTATAAAATATGATGTATGCCAACATTAATGCCTTTTTAATTATGACTTGCTTGGATCAATTATGAGACATAATATAATTGTTCTATTAGTTGCTCTCACATGTTCTATATTTCTAAAGTAAAGTTTAAATACTTTATATAATAAGAGATATGTTGATTAATAAAATATGATTAATTAGTGACATAAACAAGTATGTCTTTAAATTGTAATTTGCCAAGTTTAAATGTGACATATATACTTTGAATATATATACTCTCATTTGTTATTATATTTCAATTTAATTTGCATAAATGATATCAAAATATTTATAATTAAGATATGATTAATTTATCTTAGTTTTCTAAATCTAATAACTCAAGTATAAAATGACTTAACTCAATTTTAGATATTTCCCTAAGATATCTTATACATGTTTTATGATCATTAAAATAGATAAAGCATATAGTTTTCTTTCCAACGTAAATCCTTCGATAGATGTTTCTGTTTTACCGTAGCTCCGATTAGTGTGCCTTTCGCGTGTGTGTGATCGTAGCAATGTGCAGATTAGATTTCGAATCTTTTCATTGATTGGTGTATTGTTCTAATCTAGTATGTTTGCTATGCATGCTTGTTCGGGTGCTTGTGTGGTGCTTTTCGGTCTTGTCCAGTCGGTGAGTTTTGCGTTGGTGATCTATAAGAAGTTGGAGATCAAGAAGAAGAAGAAGAAAACGTTGAAGATTAAAGCTTACCAAAGGATCGGTGTTTAAGACAAGTATAGTTTGGGTTTTCTTTCTGTGACTATGATGTTGAAACTTGATTAATGAATATGCTATAAATATAAAAAGATGACTTGTTAGCAACAACAGGAGGGTTAAATTCCCTCTCCACAAGGTCTCATTTGTAAGTGATCATCCGGGACTTACAGTACAGCTGTGAGGGCTATATGGCTCTGGCTTTAGCTCAGTATGAGGTCTTTTTCTAGCCGGCTTAGAGGATACTGCGAGTTGGGTATAGGACAGCCTCTGTCCTGTTGAGCCTAGCTATGGTAGCAGCCTTTTTTTTGGAAGGGGGGTTCCTATATCCGATGACCCTGCGGCCCTTCCCGGTTAGACGGAACCTTTGAAAGGCTTCATAGTGAACCCTGCCGGCCTTCCTTTGTAGAGGGTTAAGAGGCTCGCAACCTCAGGTGAAAGGGCAATTCACGACTCACAGTGAAAGTGTACACCTCTGCGCAGAGTTTAATAAACTGATATATCAGCCGTGCTCACGGTCACGAGCGGCCAAGGGATTCTTACGCCAAAGATGAGCACTTGTTTAATTATGCTTAACTGAGTTATTCTGAGCTATTTATTATTCAATTATACTTGATCATGTGGCTATGGAATACACTACCTTGTTGCTATATTTGCGGAGTTCGATATGGACTCACCCTTGCAACTTCCCCCACACCTCAGGCTGGATGACAGTCTGTCAGAGACTTGAGAAGTTGGGCTTGTGGTCAACCAGTCAGTTGGATCCAGTGGAGTAAAGTCTGCACCCAGAGATCAGAGTTGTCTATCCGTTGATTGCTTTCTAAGGTTATCTCTTTTGCTAAGTTTGCTATATATTAAGCATTGTGAATTGATACTGCCCCTTCATTTGTAGCTATATGTGAGGTTTGATTACCAGGGCTCACATATGGTGTGCATTCGGCTTTGTCCTTAAAACCGGGAGTTACAAGTGGTATCAAAGAAATGCTGACTGTAGGACGCAAGCCTAGTAGAAATTGGTCGTTCTAAGGTTTACAGGTTACAGCAAAAATTCGTGTTCTATAAACCTTGATATTTTCTTTCCTACTACATTCTTACCCTTGATATTCGTCCCCTCCTTGATGCTTCTTTGAAAGCTTTTTGTTCCCATCTACTCCTTGCTTTGATATGCTTTTAGAATCTTATCTTACCACCTTCTCGCGTAATTTGAAGTTAAGCTATAGGATCTTTACTCATAATATGAAGAAGACGATAGTATCGCAAGTGTAAGTCAATGATTGAAACCTTAATTGCTTGTTGGCTTGTCATTATGATTATGTTTTGTTTTGAATCTTTGTAATGAGTGCAATGATTTTGTGGGATTTTCCACAAATTCATTTAGTTTATAGGCATAAGACATAAGGATTAATGAATAGATAGTTGGGTTTTGGTTTTCTCCTGTTTTCCTATCCTATCTTTCTGGAGCAACCTGTCATCTTTGGTTTATATCTCTGTTTTCGGGCAATCAAAAATCATGGTAAACTTTTAGAGAATACTAGACTTCAACATGTTTCTCTGACCTCAAGAATCACCCTGATAGCTATTATAGTTATGGAGTTATGAAAATCATAAGAGGATGTATCTGTGCTGTCAGAAATCTAGAGCAGTCTGCGGTGTTCTGGTCATAACTTTTTACCTATTCGAGCAATGGCTATGAAATTTTTGTGGGAATAAATAGACCTCTGTATCTTTCCAATGCCACAAGAATCACCTCATTATTAGTTCTGGATTAAAAATTATACCTGTCGTAATCTGAAGTTACTGTTCTGTCCGGAATCTGAAACCATCTTCTGTTGTGGTCTGTTTTTGATCAACTTAACTTCAGAATCAGAGAACATGGTCTAAATAAAAGTTGTAGATAATTTCATGAGCTTTCCAACGGTATAAAGTACAATACTATTGGATTTATAGAACAGGAGTTATAGCAGTTTTACTATTCTGCTATTTTTTTTACTCGCTGGAGAAATCAGATTGTTTTTGCACATAAGTTTATTTGGAATATATTGGATAGATCAAATAGGAGAAGAAGCAAGCTATCCTTTGGTGACCCTACTTGATCTTTTCTTAAGGGGGGTAGCCAAGGCATAAAGGAATCGCAAGATGGAGGTCTCATACAATCTAGAGCTTCACTGGGAAGTGTCGGTTATTCCTATGGTTGAGGAATCACTATTAGACACAAGGATCTTTGTTCAAGATTGTTAACAGGTTGGATCATCTACAAGGAGCTCAAATATTTTGTCAAGATTGGTCTTCGCTTCAAGCTATCATCACTTGGGAGTTCAACCTTCAACTCAAGACAAGTTGGCACTGATGGCATACGAAAATATGATGATTGGACTTCTCTATAGTTGGTTCTTTGGCAACTTAAGTGAGTTTAGTTTGGATGGAGTTCTCTTTTTGGTTGTGGGATGTCTCTAATGATAGAATTATACGGACAATCACTCAAGAGAGATGTGTTGAGCTAGAACCCACTTAAGTATGCAAGAGTGATTCAGAGTTCCTCGGAATGGTAAGATTCTATCACACGTTCATTAGAGGTATTATAGTGTTGAACACAAGAGTTTCTTTTATAAAGCGGTTGGCAAGGATATGGATGTGCTCTATGTAAGAAAAGCAGTGAATTGTGCATCAAGACAACTATGGAGGCTTGAGATGGACTATTTGACATATGAGATCTGGAGTTATCCATTGTGGAGCATAGTGGTATTATCTACTTGGACATGAAGGGTGATATCTACGTGAATCATAAGAATCTAAGGGACATTTTTAGTAAGTTGGTTTGAGATTGTGACATCAGTGTTGGGTTCAAGTAACCAAATGTTTTTGGTTTAGAAGTATGTGTTATCTTTAGGAGAAATAAAAGTCATTGCCAATGCCGTTAGCAAATTGGAAGAGCTATGCTAAGAAGATTAGACGACACCATTGATTAAGTTGTGTTTAAGAGTCACAACTCAACCTGAGCATATATATAGTTAATAGTGTTTTGAAGTTGGAATCTATTTTGGACCAAGAGAGAGTAATACATGAGGATCCATTGGAATATGGATGTATGAAGTAGTCGATTTGATATCTTGGACTAAAAAAAATCTAGCAAGACATGTTGAGAAGTATTGTGTTACATTTTGGAATTAGTGAGGACAAGAGTTTGTCACCCAATGGATTCCAAAGTGGTCTTTGTGAGAAGCATATGGAGTGTCAGTGTGAAGAATAAGCTAGCACCCAGCTACAACAGTTCATTGAGGTTGTATAAAAGGAAAAGAGAAGAGGCCTAATAATTGGAAGAGTACCAGAGAGTTGGTTTGTGGATACTTGAGAGTTAATTAGAGGGCCTATCAACATCTGGGGATCAGCGAGTATACTATTTGGAGTAAAAGTAACAGGTGTGCAAAGTCAAGAGGATTCTTTGTCAAGATGGTGGAACTACTCGAGAAAGTGGAGAAGATCCAATGGCAGTGCGCATTCCAGTGTCTTGATCATCATCTTCCGAATCTCGAGGACGGGATTCATCTTAAGGGGGGTAGAATTGTAACACCCTAAAATTTTGCACTTTTGAAAATAGAGTTAAAATAATGGTTATCGGTTTTTGTGCTCATGAAATATAGGAAAAGTAATATTTTTTTTAAATTAAAATTCATCATAGGAGTAGCAACATGCGGGATTGTGCATTCATGCTGGTTGCATTTGGTGTTTATGAGTGCAAATGGTTTTGAAATATGATAGAGCGATGTTTCTTTCTCTCCGGAAAATTTTCCGACCTTTTCTGGAATTAAATTCCTTTTTCCTTGGGCTTAATATTTTTCCTTGATCTTTGCAACAATATTTTCGTGAGCTCTAAAAACTTTATTTGGGTTCATTAGGTTCAAAAGTGTCTTCCAGAATTTTTCTAGAATTTTTGGAGCCATCAGAGTATTTTTCGTGGGCTAAAAATCAATTCTGGACTTTTCTGGAATTATCTTAATCCCGGAATTAATTAAATCCGAAAATAATAAAATACCTTGTTTTTCCACCGACCTCAAACCCCTACACTATATATATGCCGGTGTTCCTCTCAATGCGAGCTTTCTAGAAGTACAGCCCGTTTTTTGAGCCGTCACTCGTAGCCCCACAGATCGGACGCCGAAGTTCTCCACAGCTAGGTTTCCGGCGAACCTTCGGCGAGCTTTTTCGGCCACTTCGGACGTCTCCGGCGAAAACCGCCACCACTAGAAGGTAGCCCTCTTCGTCCTCTACGCCGTCGTGTCTTCCGTTTCTCGAATCCATCACCGTTTGAGCGTTTCCCCTTCGTTTTTCCTTTTTCGTTGATGTTTTCCGGCGAGCTTCACCATGGCTTTCTCTGTTCCAGGCCATCTCCGGCCATGGCCGCGGCCTTCCTCGCCTAGGGCCTGGCGCCGCCGCCCCTGGCCCTCACTCGCGCGCCTCCAGTCGACTCGGTCAGGCGAGCCGCTCCCCTTCCCCGCACCCCCAGCCCCTCCGGTCGCGTGCTCCCGCGTGCAGGCAGCAGGCCGTGCCTGTAGTGGCCGGCAGCCACCGTCTGAAGCCGGCCCCGGTCCAGCCACGTGGGCCCCTGCGCCGTGCAGTCCTGTGCCGCCGCTGGCCAGCCAGGTCCGGCCGTCCCCGGCCCCTTCCTCCTGTGCGCTGTGCAGCAGCAGCTTACGTGACCATAGAGGCCACGTACGTTCTGTAGATAGACCAAGGAGGAAGATGATAGTATTTACAAGATTGCCATCCGGTAATTATCATTGATCTTTAATCCTTCGCCGTTTCATCATTTTAGCTCCGTTTCGTCTCGTTCTCGTTGCGTTAGTTTCGTGTCGAAGCGCTCTATGCAGTAGCGCTAATGGTTTTCATGTCACATGATTTTTCATATATAGCTAAATATTAAATTGGTTAATATGCTTATAATTAGTTTTATAACTAGAAACAATATAGGTTTTATATCTCGGTGATTATACATAACCTGTTAATTTGATTAATCAGTAACTTCAGTATAGTCTTAGATTATAATTAGTTGAATGTTGCATATGTGTTAAGTATGAATAGATGCCCTCACATGATTTATGTTTTTAATTTATAGATGTTTAAATGACTAAAAGTATATATATAATCTTTTATAATTATAAAATATGATGTATGCCAACATTAATGCCTTTTTAATTATGACTTGCTTGGATCAATTATGAGACATAATATAATTGTTCTATTAGTTGCTCTCACATGTTCTATATTTCTAAAGTAAAGTTTAAATACTTTATATAATAAGAGATATGTTGATTAATAAAATATGATTAATTAGTGACATAAACATGTATGTCTTTAAATTGTAATTTGCCAAGTTTAAATGTGACATATATACTTTGAATATATATACTCTCATTTGTTATTATATTTCAATTTAATTTGCATAAATGATATCAAAATATTTATAATTAAGATATGATTAATTTATCTTAGTTTTCTAAATCTAATAACTCAAGTATAAAATGACTTAACTCAATTTTAGATATTTCCCTAAGATATCTTATACATGTTTTATGATCATTAAAATAGATAAAGCATATAGTTTTCTTTCCAACGTAAATCCTTCGATAGATGTTTCTGTTTTACCGTAGCTCCGATTAGTGTGCCTTTCGCGTGTGTGTGATCGTAGCAATGTGCAGATTAGATTTCGAATCTTTTCATTGATTGGTGTATTGTTCTAATCTAGTATGTTTGCTATGCATGCTTGTTCGGGTGCTTGTGTGGTGCTTTTCGGTCTTGTCCAGTCGGTGAGTTTTGCGTTGGTGATCTATAAGAAGTTGGAGATCAAGAAGAAGAAGAAGAAAACGTTGAAGATTAAAGCTTACCGAAGGATCGGTGTTTAAGACAAGTATAGTTTGGGTTTTCTTTCTGTGACCATGATCTTGAAACTTGATTAATGAATATGCTATAAATATAAAAGATGACTTGTTAGCAACAACAGGAGGGTTAAATTCCCTCTCCACAAGGTCTCATTTGTAAGTGATCATCCGGGACTTACAGTACAGCTGTGAGGGCTATATGGCTCTGGCTTTAGCTCAGTATGAGGTCTTTTTCTAGCCGGCTTAGAGGATACTGCGAGTTGGGTATAGGACAGCCTCTGTCCTGTTGAGCCTAGCTATGGTAGCGGCCTTTTTTTTGGAAGGGGGGTTCCTATATCCGATGACCCTGCGGCCCTTCCCGGTTAGATGGAACCTTTGAAAGGCTTCATAGTGAACCCTGCCGGCCTTCCTTTGTAGAGGGTTAAGAGGCTCGTGACCTCAGGCGAAAGGGCAATTCACGACTCACAGTGAAAGTGTACACCTCTGCGCAGAGTTTAATAAACTGATATATCAGCCGTGCTCACGGTCACGAGCGGCCAAGGGATTCTTACGCCAAAGATGGGCACTTGTTTAATTATGCTTAACTGAGTTATTCTGAGCTATTTATTATTCAATTATACTTGATCATGTGGCTATGGAATACACTACCTTGTTGCTATATTTGCGGAGTTCGATATGGACTCACCCTTGCAACTTCCCCCACACCTCAGGCTGGATGACAGTCTATCAGAGACTTGAGAAGTTGGGCTTATGGTCAACCAGTCAGTTGGATCCAGTGGAGTGAAGTCTGCACCCAGAGATCAGAGTTGTCTATCCGTTGATTGCTTTCTAAGGTTATCTCTTTAGCTAAGTTCGCTATATATTAAGCATTGTGAATTGATACTGCCCCTTCATTTGTAGCTATATGTGAGGTTTGATTACCGGGGCTCACATATGGTGTGCATTCGGCTTTGTCCTTAAAACCGGGTGTTACACATCCTTAGTTGGTTCATCATCATCACTATCACTTTCATTTTCATTTTCATTATCTTGTTCCTCATTACTTCCATCATTACAAGTTTGTACCTTAGTGGCCTTAGCCATGAAGCATGATGGAGTGTCGAAGAGAGAAGGCTTCTCGTTGATAGCAATGCTTGCAAGTGCCTTCTTCTTGGTGGTCTTGTCATCATCACTATCATCATTATCACTTGAGGAAGCATCACTATCCTAAGCGACCACATATGAACCACCCTTCTTCTTCTTCTTGAAGGTCATCTTGTCCTTCTTCACTTTCTTTTCCTTCTTGTCCTTCTTCTTGTTCTTCTTGTCATCATCATTGTCACTATTGTATGGGCATTGAGCAACAAGATGATCTTTGCTTCCGCAATTGAAGCACCTTCTTGACTCTTTCTTGTTCTTGGATGATGACTTCTTTCTTCTAGCATGGTAGCCCTTCTTCATCATGAACTTACCAAATCTCTTGACAAAGAGAGCCATCTTCTCATCATCCATCTCATCAAAGCTCAAGTCTTCATCTTCACTTGATGATTCTTGCTTTGCTTTGCCCTTGGATGATGTGGCATTGAATGCCACACTCTTCTTCTTGTCATCCTTATTCTCCCTCTTTTCTTCCTTCTCATCATCATCTCTATAAGCATCATCGGTCATGATATCTCCTAAGATTTGGTTTGGTGTCATTGTATCCAAACCGGTCCTCACTACCAATGTGACCAACATGCCAAATCTTGTGGGTAAGCATTTCAAGAACTTATGAGAGAAGTTCTTGTCCACCACCTTCTCACCAAGTGCTTTGAGATCACTGACAAGCACTTCCATCCGATGGAACATGTCCGACACACTCTCATCTTCCTTCATCTTGAAGCTAGCAAATTTCTCCTTGAGAATGTATGCCTTTGCACCCTTCATTGCCTTGGTGCCCTTGAATAATTCTTCCAACTTCTTCCAAGCCTCATGAGACATCTCAATGTTCTTGATTTTCTCAAATGTTCTCTCATTAATTGCATCATGAATGGCACTTAGAGCAATGTCATTGTTTTAAAGAAGCACTTCTTTGGCCGCGGTGGGATTCTCTGGATCGACAATCTCAATTTTGGTTTCTACCACCTTCCACACCCTTCTATTGATTGACTTGATATGTGTGGTCATCTTTGACTTCCAATATGGATAATTTGTGCCATCAAATGGGGGTGGCTTCTTGGTGTTGTTAATTTGAGCCATTTTTACACCGAAGGTTGTTAAGCCTCAAATCACGGTGACCTCGGCTCTGATACCACTTGAAAGGTCCTAATGGCTAGAGGGGGGTGAATAGCCTATTAAAAATTTCTTTAACAACACTTAGCAAACCGGTTAGACAATTATGAGGCGAAGCAAATGTTGCGCTAGCCTACTAAAATTGCAAGCCACCTACCATAATTCTAGTTTCTAGTCTCTATCCACACAATGGCTATGTCACTATACTAAGTTAGTGTGCTCTTAAAGGCTAACTAAAGAGCCACACTAACCAAACCAACAAGCTCTCATGACTAGCTACACTAAAGAGCTTAACAACTAGTTTGCGGTAATGTAAAGAGAGAGAGCAAGATGGATATACCGCCGAGTTGAGGACTGAACCAATCAATCACAAGAGTGAATACCAATGAAGACCAATCACCTTAGAATCAAATAATGACACAATGATTTTTTACCAAGGTTCACTTGCCTGTCGGTAAGCTAGTCCTCATTATGGCGATTCACTCACTTGGAGGTTCATGTGCTAATTGGCATCACACGCCAAACCCTCAATAGGGTGCCGCACAACCAACACAAGATGATGATCACACAAACCATGAGCAATTTACTAGAGTACCTTTTGGCTCTTCGCCGGGGAAAGGTCAAGAACCCCTCACAATCACCACAATCAGAGCCGGAGACAGTCACCAACCTCCGCTCGACGATCCTCTCTGCTCCAAGCCGTCTAGGTGGGGGCAACCACCAAGAGTAACAAGCGAATCCCGTAGTGAAACACGAACACCAAGTGCCTCTAGATGCTAACACTCAAGCAATGCACTTGGATTCTCTCTCAATCCCACAAAGATGATAAATCAATGATAGAGATGAGTGGGAGGGCTTTGGCTATGCTCACAAGGTTGCTATGTTAATGCAAATGGCCAAGAGAGCGAGCTAGAGCCAGCAATGGGGCTTAAATAGAGAGCCTCCATGAATAGAGCCGTTCGCTCAATTATTGGGCTGACTGCGGGATGACCGGACGCTTCGGTCGTGTGCACCGGACCGCGTTCGGTGTGGTGATCGGATGCGTTCAGTCATAGCCTGACCGCCACATGTCCCTTTCAAATTGTTTAGCCATTCGGGCCTAACGGTTATCCGCTCAACAGCGATCGAACGCGTCCGATGTGGCCGAGCGGACGTAGGAGGGGCAGCGTTCGGTCGAGTCCAGAGAGCTCACAGAGCCGCTGAACTGCGACCGGATGCGTCCGGTGTGGCCGACTGGACGCACCCCTACGTCCGGTCCTCTCTGGACCAACACCCACACCCCACGTCACCATGATCGGACGCGCTGTTAGAAAACGACTGGACGCAGGAGATGCAGTGTCCGATCGAGTCCAAAGGACTGGATGCTCCCAGCGTCCGATCAATTATAGCGCTGAAAACCCGAGACTTGCTAGTTCACACCGGATGCGTCCGGTGTGGAGGACGGACGTGTCCGGTCGCTCTCTACAATCTTGAATTGGGCTATATCACTTTGACCGAACGCTAAACAGTAACTCATCAGTGTCCGGTCACTCCACTGAGCCAAAGTACAGTCACTTTCACTTAGTCGCTCACTTTGGGTCCAAATATCGGACGTGTCCAGTAGCCACACCGGACGTGTCCGGTCACTTCCGTCTGACTACCTGAACTCTAGATAAAATACCGGGCGCGTCCAGTCACTCTATCACCAGTGCGACTAACTCCTTTTCAACTCTATCTTCTTTACCCTTGCTCAAATGTGCCAACCACGATGTGTATCACCTTGTGCACATGTGTTAGCATATTTTCACAAATGTTTTCAAGGGTGTTAGCACTCCACTAGATCCTAAATGCATATGCAATAAGTTAGAGCATCTAGTGGCACTTTGATAACCGCATTTTGATACGAGTTTCACCTCTCTTAATAGTACGGCTATCGATCATAAATGTGATTACACTCACTAAGTGTCTTGATCACCAAAACGAAAAAGCTCCTATCAAGTTCACCTTTGCCTTGAGCTTTTTGTTTTTCTTTCTTCTTTTCCAAGTCCAAGCATTTGGTCATCACCATGCCATCACCATCATCATGTCATGATCTTCATTTGCTTTACCACTTGGAGTAGTGCTACCTATCTCATAATCACTTTGATAAACTAGGTTAGCACTTAGGGTTTCATCAATTCATCAAAACCAAACTAGAGCTTTCAATTGGTCTCAATAATGGCTTGCTTTGCATGAACAAGAAGAGTTTGATAGTGGATTAGCTTTGATCAAGGATTGGAGAATGGGTCAAGAATGCATATAGCTTCAAATTTTAGGCACAACACCGGGCTGCTTTTCAGTAGAATATAGTCCAACTTCAAGTCCTAGTGGCTTATCACAGAAATGAAGCAACATATAGGTTGATGACAACAGGAAGTACTCCTGAGGAAGCATCTAAACAAGCAAGTTTAGTTACTAACAGAGGCAATTGATGCCTATTGAGAGGGTGGTTGGCCTCAACACGGTGATTGATAACAAAGCCTGCACTAACTGGAAAACTAACACTCCTTACCCAACCAAAAAAAATAATGAGAATAACAAAAACAAAAAAATAAAAAAAAGATCTAAAAAACCGTACTGATTTGTGAAATACCTAAGAGTCTACTTCAACACGGATCAAACAGCAAAATAATGAGACTGACATAAACCAAGGAAAACTCAAATAGTCAAGAAAAGAGATAGAAAAGAACACAATATATAGTTAACTGGACTAACAGATTCTTAAACAAATAGTTTCGAGATTCATACAAAGGCAGGCATCTAATCATACAGAGACTAAAAGAAAACAAAACTTACATGAAGGATACAGAAACGGGTCGCAGACGCACAAAGAAGAGAATGGCAGGAAAAGAGAAGAACACAACCCTAAGAGGAAGCCTAGTGCTTTATAAAGAAATAAAGGGCACTTCATAAGCAAGATCCGAATGGTCACCCAAATAAATGGGAAACAAGGACATAATTCCAAACGCTAGGAGTAAATGGAGGACCACAGATCGAGAGAAAACCACTGAGGGAGTACAACTAGTCAAACCACACGGTGAGAGTGTAGCACCCGGTTTTAAGAACAAAACCAGATACACACCATATGTGAGCCCAGGAAGTCAAATCTCACATATAGCTACAAATAACGGTAATATCAAAAGACAATGCTTAAATACATAGCGTATTAGTGTAAAGATTATTAACCTCAGAGTATAGACAGCGAAAAGACCACTCCGTTCTTCAGGCAAAGACCCCAAATCCACAAGGACAACTAACTGGTTGATCACAAGCCTAATTCCTCCAAACTCTAGCAATCTGGTACCCATCTAGGATTTTTCCAAATATATATAAAATAAAGCAAGCGTAAGTACATGTCGTACTCAACAAATATAACATGGGGTTCATGAGGCTCAAAAGGCTGACACTGGTTAACTGCAATTAGCTTTTAATGAGTCATGATTTTAGCAATTGAGTAGCAACAAATTTATCATAAGCCCATAAACACATGATCAGGTAAACATGAATAATGAATAGCATAAACAATTAACCATTAGTGAGCATCTTTATCATCCATATCATTAGTGTTCATCATCTATTCCGTAAGGGTTCCAAGGCCGCTCGTGACCGTGAGCACGGCTGATATACCAGTTTTATACTCTGCAGAGGTTGTACACTTTCACTGTGAGTCGTGATTTACCCTTTCGCCCAAGGCGGCCAACCCCTTGACCCACTACCAAGGAAGGTCGGCAGGGTTCACTATGAAGCCTTTCAAAGGTTCGTCTAACAAGTTAGGGCCATTAGATTCACTCAGCAAACAGATATAGAGCCCCCCTTTCCGATGGCACATTGACACGCAGCCTATACTCATGGGGACAGAGGCCGCACTATACCCAATTCGGCCATTCTTACGCCAATAAAGGTAACCACTAACAAGCTAGAAAAGCTCCTCATACTGAGCTAAAGCCAGAGCCATGTAGCCGTCACAGCTGTACTATAAGTTCTGGATGATCACTTACAGATAAGTCCTTAGGGAGAGAAATCAAGAGCACCATAAAATAGCCCAATGCTCTAGCCCCCTTGTTCCATGCTGCTAAAAAGCATCTTTTAATGTTTATAGCATATACCATTAGTCAAGTTACAAGATCATGGTCTTTAATTGAGCACTAGCATCATACTACCCAATGTAATACCCCATAAGTAACAAGGCACAAGTACAAAAGACTAGGATATCCTAGTGGTAGTCAAGGTAGACACATGCAGTATGAATTAAATGATTAAAGGTGAATAGGTAACAAGGAAGATCCCATGTTATACTTGCCTTAAAACACCGATCCTTCGATAAGCTTTAATCTTCAACGTTCTTCTTCTTCTTCTTCTTGATCACCACGTATATCTCACCGACTGGACTTAATCATAAAGCACCACACAAGCATCCATACAATCATACACGAAGCAAACAATTGATCTAAATTAGAACAGTACACCAATCATAAAATCAAGATAAAAAGTTTGTGAAACGAATCTACGTCTTGCTATGAACACATAGACACAAAAAAGCACTCTAATTGGAGCTACGGTGAAAAAGATACATCTACCGAAAGATCTACTCATAAAACTATGAGCTTCATGTGTTTTAATTATATATAAAAACATATATAAGATATTTTATAGAGATTATAATTTAAGTCAAGTTTAGATTTGAATTATAAAACTAAAGTAAAACGAATCATATTTTATTTATAAAACCCAGTTGCATAATTATTAATCAAGATATGATTTTAACCATGAAATTTCAGAAATAGTAATATGGTACGCGTAGATCTCGTCGATATGAATCTAACACAACTTGAATGGGCTAAAACGGAGTTAAAACGCAGAAGATATGAAATAAACAAGATTTCCTTTATTAAAGTAATAGATTAAATCTAATCTCAAATTTTAAAAGTTGAAAACATACATAACAGTAGTATGAACATGTAGATTATGAAATTACGAACCTAACACAAGTTGAACGGATCAAATCGGAGTTAAAACGGAGAAGTTATGGCTAAAACAAAATCAGTGGCAATTCTGTAAATAGCTGAAAACGTAATTTATTTCTTAACCGAAACAAAATACGCTTTTAAATGAAGAAAACAAAATCTGTAAACATGTTTTGGACTGCGGGTTTATTTTCCATGAATACAGGGACTCTTTAGCAAAAAGAACAGCGAAAGGGTATGTTTTAATCTGGGCCATTGATCTAAAAACAGACGGCTCAGGATGATGTGTATTTCTATTGTATTTTAAGGTTTGTTTTGTTAAAGAAAAACGGCCACAAAACTCATGCATGACCTCATATGACGTCATCAAGCTAACTAGCAGATTGGAACAGTGCAACGCATGCATGCACGGGTGACGTTGATTGCTCATATGCATGTAAGCCTCCATGCCTTGCGTGATGTACGTAGGCATACACATGTGGACATGATAAGCGCGCTAACAGGCCATAGATCATAGCGATATGAAACTGACGCAACAAATGAACTGAAATAGAGCTAAAATAAATAAGATGTGAATTGGACAAGTGCACGAGTGTGGGTTGCCTTGCTTGCTTCTGGATTGCATGACGAGATGTGTTCTCTAGATGATAGTGTGCTCTTGAAAGGTACAGGTGGCAGAAGATACATACATGTACTTGGTGAATTTGCTGTAGGATCCATGTACGTTGAACATGAGTCGTGGCTTTGATTTCCTCTCTGGCAGTGAAGAAATTAACGTGCAGGAGCTGCTTGCTATGGTGAGGACAGAGGCATGAGCCTGGCTTGGGCATCAACTGGCAAGGACGCTTGTGCCCGGAGATGGATGGCCGACGTGCAGAACAGCAAGCGACGGCGACATGCAGAAAGTGATTTCCTTGCAAGCAGACAGATACACCATGATGAAATAAGCGAGTGCAGACTACAGAGAACACAAAGACCTGATAGAAAAAAGGAAAGGTAGCAATAAGAGGCATTCTCACTGGAGACAGATGTGCGGCAGATGAACAATGGTGACCAACAGGGCTCTGACTGGCGGCCGGCACGACGATTCCAAGCCGGCAACGAACCGGTGCCGAGGAGATGAGAACGCTGACATGGTAGCTTGATGAAGCTTCTTCTCAAGAAGGTTTTCTCAGACAGCGTTGCTGAAACATGGTTCACGGTCGGCAATGAGTAGCAGATTGCATGTCCATGGAGCAACGACAGGATGTAGCCATGAGTTGGAGAACGGTAGGGACGGCGGCGGACTTACTTGTTGCCGAGGAGAGTATGGCCGGGCTAGGCAGCGCGGCGGCGGCGGCGACGGCGATGGTGATGGCGAGGGCGAGGATGACGGTGAGGGAAGGAGGGAAAATATAATTTACTACGCGAGGGATTTCCCAAACTAGGGGCTCCCCTTACGGTAGTTTTGGTGTGCTTTGCCCAAGGAGTTGGTTGATATATAGAGGAAGAAAAACTCCCCACATCCACGTCCACTAGCGATATGGTACTAATTGATGTTGCACCCTCCACATTTACTAATGGGCCTAAATAATCATTAAAGCCCATTAATAAATAAATGCATGGGCCTTTATGATTTATTAAGATTATTGCACATGGACTTTGAGCGTTGGGGAAAATGAGAGATTTATTATTTTCGGAATTAATTAATTTCATGGATAAAATAATTGTAGAAAAGTCCAGAATTGATATTTAAGCCACGAAAAATACTCCGAGATCTCCAAAAATTTGGGGAAAATTCCTAGAGACACTTTGGAACATGATGAACCCAAATAAAGTATTTGGAGCTCATAAAAATATTGTTGGGAACATGGAACATAAAGATTAAGATGAAGGAGATAGGAATTAAATTCCAGAAAGAAGCTGAAAAATTCCTAGAGATAGATATTCGTCTCCTAAACGTATAAAAAAACACACATTTTGCACATAGAAACACGAGGTGCGACCGGCATGAATGCAACAAACACGTTTCTACCTTATGATAAATTTTAATTTAATGAAAATTTTATTTTCCTAGGTTTTCATGTGCTCAAAAATTTAAAAATAAATCATTTTAACTCTATTTTCAAAAGTGACAAATTTTGGGGTGTTACAATTCTCCCCCCCTTAAGATGAATCTCGTCCTCGAGATTCGGACGACTTCGACTAGGAAATAGGATACTTCGTTCTTGGATTCTTCTGTACTTTCTCGTGCAGTTCCATCGTCCTGATAAGAATTCCGTCTTACTTTGCATTCCTGTGAATCTTACTCCAAGTCACTTATCGAACTGATTCCAAGATTCTGATAGGTACCCTAACAATGCTTAGGTAATTCCAATCACTAGGCCACCTTCTTATAATACCAATTCTCTTTCTTTAAAACATCCACCTTCCAACGAAGCCCGATGATTCTCTTGGTCAGAAGGAGATTCTCTTACCAATCTTCAAAACATTAATGATTCTTATCAAGTTGCTCAAACTTGGAATACGATTCCTAGCCCTTGGTGTCACCCGAACCTTCTTAGCACAATTCTCCATTGCTAAGGGCATCGGTCGCGACTTTTGCTTCTCCAGGTGATAGCACTTTTCCAAGTCTTAAGCAATTTCATTCCAACGAGGATATCATAAGCTCAAGACCAACTTAGTAAAGATGCCTTGTAGATTCTTGTGATCCTCCTAGATGACACTTTTACTTCTAAAAAGACAGTACTTCCATGCTCCATAATGGATAACTCTAGATGCATGTTAGGTAGTTCAACTCACGCTTCCTTAGTTGACTTAATGAATAAGGTACTACATTTTTCTTCTTGCATCAGGACACATCCCACATCTTGACAAGGTGCATCATCATAGTTATGAAGCTCTTGTCCGGATCTAGCAAAGCTAATACTTAGATTTTACTTCAACCTCTTCTTAGATTCCTTCAAACACTTAGCTGAGGTCTCTTGATCCAAACTACCTTGAAAACTTCTCCGGTAGCTCTACCAAAATCTTGATGAGCTTGGATAAACCTTCCTTGAACCTTTAATCAAACCTCATTGAAACTCTGAACTTCTTTCACATCTTTGGGTACCACCTCGCTTCCGCTGTGCAAACTAAAACGTAGGGTACTTCATCTTGTAAATTCTTTAACTTGGCTACCCCCTTAAGAAAAGATCAATAGGGTAGCTTGAACCTTCTTCTAGATGGATTAACTAGCATAAGGACATCCTGGCATCCCAAAGAAACTCTCGTGTAGGGGCAAGAACAAGAAATCTGGAATTCCTCGCGAGATGAAAAACAGCAGCACAGTAAAACAGCTATAACTCTCATTCTATTAATCCAATAAAGTTGTAGCTTATACCGTTGGAAAGCTTATAAAATTCTCCACAACTTTCTTATAGAACACTTTTCCAAATTCTGCAGTTAACTTGGTCAAAAATAGTGCACTACAGAAACTACTCCATATTCCAAACAGCACAGATTTATCGCCTTGTGATTTTCGTATCTCCATAACCAAAATAGCTACCATAGGCTGATTCTTCCGCTCAGAGAAAGATATTGAAGTCTACTATTGTTCAAAAAATTTTCTCATGATTTTTTGTCATCCAAAATTAGAGTCATAAGCCGAAGAGTGCAGTCTGCTCCGGAAGGACAGGATAGGGAGAACAGAAGAAAACCATAACCCAACTATTTGTTTCACTAATCCTTATACCTTAGGCCTATAAACTAAATGAAATTGTGGGAACACCCAACAAGATCATTGCAATCATTACAAAGATTCAAAACAATCATAAGCATAATGACAATTCAATAAGCAATAAAGATGCACAATTCAATCATTGACTCAACTTGCGATACTATCGTCCTCATTATGCTTGGGGTAACAATCCTAAGACTTATCTTCAGATTACGCAAGAAGGTGATGAGGAACAGTTCTAAAAGCATATCAAATCAAGAAGTGAAGATGAGAACAAAGACTTCAAAATAAGCACCAAGGTAGAGATGAATAGCAAGGGTAGAGGTATAGTAGAGAAGAAAATATCAAGGTTCATAGAGCAAGGTTTTATAGCAATTTCAAAACCTTAAGACGGCCAATTTCTAACTAGGCTTGCGTTCTACAGTCAGTATTGCTCTGATACCACTCTGTAGCACCCGGTTTTAAGAACAAAACCAGATACACACCATATGTGAGCCCAGGAAGTCAAATCTCACATATAGCTACAAATAACGGTAATATCAAAAGATAATGCTTAAATACATAGCGTATTAGTGTAAAGATTATAACCTCAGAGTATAGACAGTGGAAAGACCACTCCGTTCTTCAGGCAAAGACCCCAAATCCAGAGGGACAACTGACTGGTTGACACAAGCCTAATTCCTTCAAACTCTAGCAATCTGGTACCCATCCGGGATTTTTCTAAATATATATAAAATAAAGCAAGTGTAAGTACATGTCGTACTCAACAAATATAACATGGGGTTTATGAGGCTCAAAAGGCTGACACTGGTTAACTGCGATTAGCTTTTAATGAGTCATGATTTTAGCAATTGAGTAGCAACAAATTTATCACAAGCCCATAAACACATGATCAGGTAAACATGAATAATGAATAGCATAAACAATTAACCATTAGTGAGCATCTTTATCATCCATATCATTAGTGTTCATCATCTATTCTATAAGGGTTCCAAGGCCGCTCGTGACCATGAGCACGGCTGATATACCAGTTTTATACTCTGTAGAGGTTGTACACTTTCATTGTGAGTCGTGATTTACCCTTTCGCCCGAGGCGGCCAACCTCCTGACCCACTACCAAGGAAGGTCGGCAGGGTTCACTATGAAGCCTTTTAAAGGTTCGTCTAACAAGTTAGGGCCATTAGATTCACTCGGCAAACAGATATAGAGCCCCCCTTTCCGATGGCACATTGACACGCAGCCTATACTCATGGGGACAAAGGCCGCACTATACCCAATTCGTCAAGCCATTCTTACGCCAATAAAGGTAACCACTAACAAGCTAGAAAAGCTCCTCATACTGAGCTAAAGCAAGAGCCATATAGCCCTCACAGCTGTACTGTAAGTCCCGGATGATCACTTACAGATAAGTCATCAGGGAGAGGAATCTAGAGCACCATAAAATAGCCCAATGCTCTAGCCCCCTTGTTTCATGCTGCTAAAAAGCATCTTTTAATGTTTATTGCATATACCATTAGTCAAGTTACAAGATCATGGTCTTTAATTGAGCACTAGCATCATACTACCCAATGCAATACCCCATAGGTAACAAGGCACAAGTACAAAAGACTAGGATATCCTTAGTGGTAGTCAAGGTAGACACATACAGTATGAATTAAATGATTAAAGGTGAATAGGTAACAAGGAAGATCCCATGTTATACTTGCCTTAAAACACCGATCCTTCGATAAGCTTTAATCTTCAACGTTCTTCTTCTTCTTCTTCTTGATCACCACGTATATCTCACCGACTGGACTTAATCATAAAGCACCACACAAGCATCCATACAATCATACATGAAGCAAACAATAGATCTAAATTAGAATAGTACACCAATCATAAAATCAAGATAAAAAGTTTGTGAAACGAATCTACGTCTTGCTACGAACACATAGACACGAAAAAGCACTCTAATCGGAGCTACGGTGAAAAAGATACATCTACCGAAAGATCTACTCATAAAACGATGAGCTTCATGTGTTTTAATTATATATAAAAACATATATAAGATATTTTATAGAGATTATAATTTAAGTCAAGTTTAGATTTGAATTATAAAACTAAAGTAAAATGAATCATATTTTATTTATAAAACCCAGTTGCATAATTATTAATTAAGATATGATTTTAACCACGAAATTTCAAAAATAGTAATATGGTACGCGTAGATCTCGTCGATATGAATCTAACACAACTTGAATGGGCTAAAACGGAGTTAAAACACAGAAGATATGAAATAAACAAGATTTCCTTTATTAAAGTAATAGATTAAATCTAATCTCGAATTTTAAAAGTTGAAAACATACATAACAGTAGTATGAACATGTAGATTATAAAATTACGAACCTAACGCAAGTTGAACGGATCAAATCGGAGTTAAAACGGAGAAGTTATGGCTAAAACAAAATCAGTGGCAATTCTGTAAATAGCTGAAAACGTAATTTATTCTTAACCGAAACAAAATATGCTTTCAAATGAAGAAAACAAAATCTGTAAACATGTTTTGGACTGCGGGTTTATTTTCCAAGAATACAGGGACTCTTTAGCAAAAAGAACAGTGAAAGGGTATGTTTTAATCTGGGCCATTGATCTAAAAACGGACGGCTCAGGATGATGTGTATTTCTATTGTATTTCAAGGTTTGTTTTGTTAAAGAAAAACGGCCACAAAACTCATGCATGACCTCATATGACGTCATCAAGCTAACTAGCATATTGGAACAGTGCAACGCATGCATGCACGGGTGACGTTGATTGCTCATATGCATGTAAGCCTCCATGCCTTGCGTGATGTACGTAGGCATACACATGTGGACATGATAAGCGCGCTAACAGGCCATAGATCATAGCGATATGAAACTAACGCAGCAAATGAATTGAAATAGAGCTAAAATAAATAAGATGTGAATTGGACAAGTGCACGAGTGTGGGTTGCCTTGCTTGCTTCTGGATTGCATGACGAGATGTGTTCTCTAGATGATAGTGTGCTCTTGAAAGGTACAGGTGGCAGAAGATACATACATGTACTTGGTGAATTTGCTGTAGGATCCATGTACGTTGAACAGGAGTTGTGGCTTTGATTTCCTCTCTGGCAGTGAAGAAATTAACGTGCAGGAGCTACTTGCTATGGTGAGGACAGAGGCATGAGCCTGGCTTGGGCATCAACTGGCAAGGACGCTTGTGCCCGGAGATGGATGGCCGACGTGCAGAATAGCAAGCGACGGCGACATGCAGAAACTGATTTCCTTGTAAGCAGACAGATACACCATGATGAAATAAGCGAGTGCAGACTGCAGAGAACACAAAGACCTGATAGAAAAAGGAAAGGTAGCAATAAGAGGCATTCTCACTGGAGACAGATGTGCGGCAGATGAACAATGGTGACCAACAGGGCTCTGACTGGCGGCCGGCACGACGATTCCAAGCCGGCAACGAACCGGTGCCGAGGAGACGAGAACGCTGACATGGCAGCTTGATGAAGCTTCTTCTCAAGAAGGTTTTCTCAGACAGCGTTGCTGAAACATGGTTCACGGTCGGCAATGAGTAGCAGATTGCATGTCCATGGAGCAACGACAGGATGTAGCCATGAGTTGGAGAACGGTAGGGACGGCGGCGGACTTACTTGTTGCCGAGGAGAGTATGGCCGGGCTAGGCAGCGCGGCGGCGACGGCGAGGGAAGGAGGGAAAATATAATTTACTACGCGAGGGATTTTTCAAACTAGGGGTTCCCCTTACGGTTGTTTTGGTGTGCTTTGCCCAAGGGGTTGGTTGATATATATAGGAAGAAAAACTCCCCACATCTACGTCCACTAGCGATATGGTACTAATTGATGTTACACCCTCCACATTTACTAATGGGCCTAAATAATCATTAAAGCCCATTAGTAAATAAATGCACGGGCCTTTATGATTTATTAAGATTATTGCACATGGGCTTTGAGCGTTGGGAAAAATAAGAGATTTATTATTTTCGAAATTAATTAATTTCATGGATAAAATAATTCTAGAAAAGTCCAGAATTGATATTTAAGCCACGAAAAATACTCCGAGACCTCCAAAAATTTGGGGAAAATTCCTAAAGACACTTTGGAACATGATGAACCCAAATAAAGTATTTGAAGCTCATAAAAATATTGTTGGGAACATGGAACATAAAGATTAAGGTAAAGGAGGTAGGAATTAAATTCCAGAAAGATGCTGGAAAATTCCTAGAGATAGATATTCGTCTCCTAAACGTATAAAAACACATACATTTTGCACATAGAAACACGAGGTGCGACCGACATGAATGCAACAAACACGTTTCTACCTTATGATAAATTTTAAATTAATGAAAATTTTATTTTCCTATGTTTTCATGTGCTCAAAAATTCAAAAATAAATCATTTTAACTCTATTTTCAAAAGTGGCAAATTTTGGGGTGTTACAGAGAGTAAATGCATAACCACCAAGCAGTTATTGATAAGAAAATGGACCAAAGAGGCCAACATGACTCAAAAAGTCCAAAACAAGGCCCACAAAGATAAGAACAACTCCTTCCGCAAGGCCCAATCATTGTCACAAACCACCAAACATTCAATAAAAAGCCCAACTCAGGCTATGCATATCTAGAAAGCCCAAAAGAGAGCGCACTTTAACCAAGAAAGAACAAAAAGAAGGGGCAAAACACAAAAACATAGACTTGCCAACCAAGAAGGTCAAAACGAATCTGTTATAACCAAAAGAAGGGCATACAAGTAAAACAAGGAGACTTTCCTAAACTGCAAGACCATTCAGTCGATAAAGGATGGCACAATCCCAATCGAATGCAGATCGGAGTATAGGACTCAAAGAAACCAAGAGCAATGGAACCTCCAGATCCATCATGGGAGCAACCTTGGGATAAACAAGGAGATAAAACATAGGTAAACATCAAACTCAATAAAAAAAAGTACTAGAATAATGGATCTACAAATAAGTTAGAAGCACATAGGAAACAACTACTGCACCAATTCTAAATAAGAAGCCAAAATCACATAGTTTGGCATAATCTTACTGCATAGTACAAAAATTTTGTGTTCTCGAATATGAAATTCATCCTAAACAAACTATGTAACTAATAATGATGACACAATCTTAATGTTAAGACAGATTCAAAATTCCTTATCTAAATTACTCTACATACTAATAACTTATTATTATTTGTTCAATGCAGGAAGTAATAGACAAGGACAAATATACACCAACATCATTACAAGGAAATCAAATGCAGGTACCTTCTAAAACCTAAGGAAAACTCACTAATTTATATCACAACTCAAATACTGCAAAGATTGCATACATCCATAAAAAATAAAAAAAATAAACAGGCACAATTCAGCTAACTTGCAACAAATCCATTTGGAGCAACAACTTCAATGCCTCCAATGAACCAATGGCGGGACTGCTTGGGGCTCATGTACAACTCCCAGATATGAAATTCAAAATAAGAAATACACAAGTTACTAGCAGGTTGTATAACACATCGTCTATTGAAAATAGAGAGATGATGGCACATCAAGACACAGAACAAATACAAAAGAAGCTACTCCTATTTCAAGGTCAAGCTCAAACATCAATGCATCAATAATCACTCAAAGCAGTGGACACATTTCTCAATTACACAACACAAGCAAGGTAAACAACGAAAAACTTCTCATACATTAACCATTTAGCACCATTAAAATAACAACTAAAAATATGATACAATTATCACAGGAGAGCTTAATAGGACTACTGATGGAACAAATTAGGAACTCCCAAGAAGAAACATACTTGGTAAGCAAATTTACAATTTAAAATTCATTAACTTACACCACCTATGCAACTGTAAACTCAGTGTACTGATAATGTAATAATTTTAATACATGTTACAGTTTTCCCAAGAAATGCAGGGATCATACACAAGTATGTTACTGGGTCCAGATATTTTCTAGGTACGAACAAAAACAAATTATAGATATGCAAAATTCAAATACAACTACTCATAAACACCTTACTGTTGTTTATATATCATAGAAACTATCTAATTTATTAATCAAAATAAATACAGGGAACTCTATAGGTGCAGAAACAAATTTCAAACATTACACATGAGATGAATATGCCATATCTAATGCTCAAATAGGAAAAGAGGTAAACATGAAAAAAAATTACATCAGTAACTTGCCTGATTGCTAACATTTTTTTTGGCAGATTGCTGTTGAAAACATGAACATCATTCCTAAAACAAATACCAATTTCAATTACTCAACTTCAGAATTAGAGGTAAGACTCTAAAAACATGATCTCAAACTACATATGCATTTACTACTACAACATTCAATATGATACAATAATGAACTAGATGTAATATTAACAATTTCAAGATTACCAACTCCACTCAAGAACTGGGATGAAGAATACTTATCAGAGCAAGAAGAAGAACCGGTAGAATGGCATCTTAAAAAAATGCAACTTCAAGTAATACAAGAAGCTACAATTGTTGTAGAAGATGTGTCAATGACAACATCAGACCTGACAAGGACAAATTCAGAAATTGCAAATAATGAAATAGTACTAGTAGAAGAGTTACACTGTGCAGAAGGAAAGGGAAGCCAAGAACTCATTGAACATGAAATAGATGAATTTAGAAGTAGAGAACTGATATCAGCATCCGAAGGCAATAATGCAGATATCATTAGCAAGTACACCCCATAGTTAGGGATGGAATTCAAAGGAAAAAATGAAGCTTAACACTTTTTCAACTTCTATGCATACCTTGCTAGGTTCGAAGCCGTCGTAGTCCATGTCTTCAGGACTGGAAGCAAGAAAAGGAATGGTGAGATAACCAAAGTGACAATGAAGTGTCACAGATATGGAAAAAGAGTAGCCAAATACAATAGATCAGCAAGAGGCAGCAGTATACAAGGATATTGGCAAAAAGTACAAAGAGACAAACAAATGTGATAGCAAAAACAAACTGCCCATGTGTGATGGTTGTGAAAGAAGTTGATGACATTTGGAAGATTATAATGCTAGACTTAGAGCACAACCACGAACTACAACCAGGACAGAGAAACCAACAATTCAATGGACACAAATATATGATAGAAATAGAGAAGGCACTGATCAGAACCTTGAATGATAACAACATTCCTACAAGGACAATGATTTCTATTTGTCATATCTTAGAGAAGGACCTACAACACTACCAGTGAACAAAAAAGATGTGAGCAACTTCATAACAAAGTTAAATAGAGAAATAAGGGGAAGGTATTAGACAACTTCATAATTAAGAAGAGTCAAGATCCTACCTTCTTCTACAAATTTGAGTTAGATGATGACAACAAAGTCAAAAATATCTTTTGGAGAGATGGATCATCACTGAAATACTATGCAGATTTTGGAGACTATGTCAGCTTTGACACAACATATATGACAAACAAATACAGATTACCTTTTGCACCTTTTGTTGGAATCTGTCGCACCCAGTTTTAAGAACAAAATCAGATACACACCATATGTGAGCCTAGGAAGTCAAATCTCACATATAGCTACAAATAAAGGTAATATCAATAGACAATGCTTAATATATAACATACTTAGTATAGAGAATATAACCTTAGATAGCAAATAGCGGAAAGACAACTCCGATCTTCGGGTGAAGACTCTACTTCCACAGGGACAACTGACTGGTTGATCACAAGCCTAATTCCTCCAAACTCTAGCAATCTGGTACCCATCCGAGATTTTTCTAAAGATTTAAAAAGTAAAGCAACTGCAAGTACATGTCGTACTTAACAAATATAACATGAGGTTCATGAGGCTCACAACGCTGACACGGGTTTAACTGCGATTAGCTTTTAATTGTCACAATTTTAACAAAGGAGTAGCAACAAGTTTATCACAAGCACATATAAACACATGATCAGGTAAACATGAATAATGAATAGCATAAATGGTAATCATTAGTGAGCATCTTCATCATCAGTATCATCTGTGTTCATCATCATTTCTTTAAATGTTCCAAGGTCGCTCGTCACCATGAGCACTCTGCAGAGGTTGTACACTTTCACTGTCAGTCATGATTTACCCTTTCGCCCAAGGTGATCAGCCTCTTGACCCACTACCAAGGAAGGTTGGCAGGGTTCACTATGAAGTCTTTCAAAGGTTCGTCTAACAAGTTAGGGCCGCTAGGTTTCTGTGGCCTGCAAATGTAGAGCTCCCCTTCTGATAGGCACAATAACACGCAGCCTATACACTAACGGATAGAGGCCACACTATATCCAACCCGGAACACACTCCTCTTGTGCCATAAAGGTAACCTATAACAAGCTAGAAAAGGTCCTCATACTGAGCTAAAGCCAGAGCCATGTAGCCCTCACAGTTGTACTATAAGTCCCGGATGATCACTTATAGATAAGTCCTTAGGGAGAGGAATCTAGAGCACCATAAAAACAGCCCAATGCTCTAGCCCAAGAGCATCTTTTAGTGTTTATTGCATATACCATTAGTCAAGTTATAAGATCATGGTTGTAGTTGAGCACTAGCATCATACTACCCAATGCAATACCCCATAGGTATCAAGGCACAAGGTACAAAGTACTAGGAAATCCTTAGTGGTAATCAAGGTAGACACATGCAGTATAAATTAAATGATTAAAGGTATATAGGTCAACAAGGAAGATCCCATGCTATACTTGCCTTAAATTCAGATCCTTCTATTGAATTGTAACCTACAAAAGACTTCTTTTAGATCACCAACGTACTTCTCACCGACTGAACATGATCATAAAGCACCACACAAGCATCCATGCAATCATACAATAGAACTAAATTAGAACAATACACCAAACATATGAAATAGCAAGTAAAAAGGTTTTAAAGATGTTCTACACGTCGCTATGAACACACAGACACGAAAAGCACGCTAATTGGAACTACGATTGTAAAGAAACGACTACAAGGTTTTATATTATAAAAGAAAAGAGAAGACTATAAGCTTGATTTATGTTAATTAGGAAAAACTATGTGAGTTGCATTAATTTAGATTAAACAAATCATATTTATACTTAAAAACTGAGTTGAAGCTAATCATATTTTATTTATAAATATTTTGATATCATTTATGCCTATTCAACTTTAACTTGCAAATACGAACTGACATGTGAGAACATCTAATCAAATTTGATATGTGTGTTTAGACTAAACATATTATAATTTAGAAATATATTTATGTTAGCAACTAGTCATGTTAAAACTTACTTGCAAAAGAGCATTGTATATAATTATGTTGCTTTTATTTATAAAAACTAGTTGCATGCATATTAATTAAATCAATATTTAAGCACATATATAAAAGTCACTTGACATGAAAACAACGACACTAGCATGTAGATCACATCGATATGAATCTAACGCAATTGGAACGACTCGAAACAGACTTAAAACGAATATACGATGACGATATTACAAACCGGTGGTAATTTCGTAATTACCTCATCTTCTTCCTTTGGCCTCCCATACAGCCACCACATGGCCATGGCAACAACAGCTGCGTAGGAGTGGGCTCGACTTGTTGCATGAAGGAGATGATGGCCGGGCTAGGCAGCGCGACGGCAACGGCGATGACGAGAGGAGGAGAAAAATCTAATTTACTACATAAGGGATTTCCCAAACTAGGGGCTCCCCTTACGGTAGTTTTGGTGTGCTTCGTCCAAGGGGTTGGTACATATTTATAGGGAGAAAAAGTACCCACATCTACATCAACTAGCAATATGGTACTAATTGATGTTGCACCCTCCACATTTACTAATGAATCTAAATAATCATTAAAGCCCATTAGTAAATAAATGCATAGGCCTTTAGGATTTATGAGGATTATTTCACATGGGCTTTGATCGTTGGGAAAGTGAAAGATTTTTATTTTCATAATTAATTAATTTTGTGGATAAAATAATTTCAGAAAAGTCTAGAATTATTATTTAAGCCGCGACAAATACTCCGAAAGCTCTAAAAATTCGGGGAAAATTCCCAAAGACATTATGGAACATGAGAAACCCAAATAAAGTATTTGGAGCCCATGATGAGATAATTTAGAGCAACTAAAAATTAAATTATGCTCACAGACAAGTAGGAACAAGTTCTAGAAAAAGCTAGAAAATTTTCTGAGAAGCTTGTAGAGATTGATTGACGGACGCACGAGGAACTGAAAGGAGTGATATGCGTTACAAAGAAAAGATTTTAGGAAGCTCCCAACGAAAACTTGAGTCGAGAAACAAAGAATTTGATTGTAGAAAAAGATAAACGCGTGCTGGAGAAGGAAAATCGACCAACTAACGTATTTTAAAGACTTTGCTCACTCTCAACACACAAAGAAGCAACAAGCAAACATCACATCATCCAAACGCCCTTCAAAATTAGAAAACATTGAAAATTAACATTTTTTTCTATAACTAAATTTGCGCTAGCTGAAACTAAACTTGGTAAATTTTATCCAAATATTAAAACATTTATTTTAATTAGTGTTTTCTATGCACAACCCAAAATCAAAAATTTTGGGGTGTGACAGAATCACTGGCCATGCGCAGACATGCATCTTTTGGATGTGCTTTCCTACATGATGAGACAACAACAACATTCAAATGGGTTTTTGAAACATTCCTAGAGTCAATGGGAGGCAAGCACCCTCAAACTATAATAACTGACCAGGACAAAGCTATCAAAACAACAATTAAAGAGGTAATGACAAATACAAGGCACAAAAATTGTCTTTTCCACATCAAGACCAAATGCTACTCAAAGAACGTCAAAGTATTTGCAGCTAAAGATGGACTATATGAGGAATTTGAAGACATAGTGAACAACTATGTCACAGAAGAGGAATTTGAGTACTTGTGGGAGAATATGATCAAGGAAAGAAACCTAAAGAACAACAAGTACTTTACAAAAATGTGGGAAACAAGGAAATGATTTATCCCAGTCTACTACAACAATGATTTTTTCCCTTTCATCCAAACTAGATCAAGAAGTGAGGCTACAAATGCAAGATTCAAAGAAAATGTGGGTCCAACCTATAGTATTATCAACTTTTTGAAGAAGTATGAACACATAATTGAGACAATAGACAGAGCAGAGAACCTAGAGGACCACTACAGCAACCAAAAAAGACCAAAGAAACTAATCTTTGGATACAAATTTGAGAAGCAAGCATGTGAGTTATATAACAAAAACATATATAAGAAATTTCAGGTTCAACTGAAAGCTACTTCAACACTCATTTATAAGGAGATTCAACAAGACAAGGCTTTCGAAGTATGGCAAAGAAGCAACCAGGTATATAAGGTACAAAGGATAAGGAAATACATAGTGCTAACTGACATGACAAAAAGGAAAGAAGAATTCAGTTGCATCTGTGCCAAATTCATCAAAGATGACATACTCTGCTCCCATATCTTGAAAGTGATAATAGAAAAAGAAAGTAGCACCATACCAGATAAGTACATAATAGATAGGTAGAGGAAAAAAGATATGAGATTGATCCAACAAAGATTAGAAGACAAAACAACAACTACAAGTTCTCTGCTCATATTCAATATACTATCAAGGAAGTCCACTATACTGAATCCAAAAGCATCTAAACAGGAAGAAGCAATAGATTACCTTATAGCATAAATGGAAAGGATTGACTTGCACCTGGAAAAGTTACTAGCACCTCAAGGCATTTAGGATGGTCAGAATGAACCAAACTCACATACAGAAGTACAAATAGGTGGAACAACATATACTGAGGTCAACAATTTAGAAAATATTATTCCAGATCTAGATACAACACCAAAGAAAGGCAAGCCACCAAAACCAAAGAGAATGAAGACTGCAATAGAAGAAGTAAAGGAGAAAATGAAGCAGAAAGAGACCAAGAAGAAGAAGAAATCAACAAAAAATGAAAATTCAGGTGAATATCTCACAAAAAAAGCAAGTGAAATTAGTTACTAACTAATATCAGTTATCAAGTATAGTGATACAATTAGAAAAACAACACCATTGTCCACACATTTTTTCCTGATAGAATCACCAAGCAAGCCTAAGATAAAGAGAATGAAGAAAGCATCCAACAAACACTAATGCAGAGGAGAACAACTCAACAGCTCCAAGGAAGAAGTAGAATAAGAGGATGGAAGACAAGAACAAGTCAGCAAGACATTTTTCAGAAAACATCAGCATATGTAATACTATATTAGACTTAAGAACTGTAGTACAAGGTTTGCTTGTATGATGTGCAACAGAGCACAAACAGATTGTAAGGCACTTCCTTAAGTACTACCCTATTACAAGATAGGGAGACCAAAAGTTTTTGATACAGCATTAATACCTTTACAAACCAGCGAAAATACTGTAGATAATGAAAACTAAAGTAAAAAAGAAAGCAAGAAAAAATAGCTACCGAGAGCCACCTTCCTGAAAAAAATACAGTCAACTAAAAAAACAAGTCAAAAAAGGAAGCAAGCACCGATAATACCTGATTGTGATAATAGGTAATGACTGGATTCTTTTTTTTGAAACAAAGTAATGACTAGATTCTTGTAACCAGTGTTCCTAGGGTTGAACAACATCTCATTGCATAACTTGATCCTGATATTTGTAATATCTTTGCTGCTGAACAAAGAAAACAAAGAAGATCTTGGTGACGACCAATGCTCAAGAAACATCATAGCATAAACTCCTGAATCAATACTACATTAATTTAAAAAAGATTAATATGATAAAAAAAATTAACAAAGGTAACCATAACAAAAAAGAAAAATATATAAGACTAAAGAGAAATAAAAAATAATTAACACGAATCAAAAATACTAAAAAGCACATACACATACTTATTATCTAGAGACTGCTTGGGCACACTTGGATATATAACACCATATTCACTGAACTTCATATTAGTCTTGACAAACCTGTTCCACTACAATTGGAATTCTAGAATCTGGATCAAAAAATATAAAAAGATCATCAAATAATTAATCACTAACACAAAAAATTAAAGCTGATGAAACAAAACATACCATCTTTTCCCTAACATATTGCTGGTAAGCATGAAGTTCATAATAGAATGAATCTAAGAACACAAATTTCCTATCCTTAACATCAACAACAAAGACAAACCAATGATCTTCAAAGAAAGTTGGAAAATACAACTGCACAAGCAAAAAAATAAAATAAATATTCAAATAAGAAAGCAAAAGAAAAAATGGTTCATCAACCTTAGAAAACATTACTTTAAAACCTACCAAGTCAAAACGATGAAGTGGCATGGCTTTTGCATAACGCTGAAAAGTTCTCATCATCACATCACCATCAACTTTAGCATGATCTTTGAGAAGATTATCCTTCAAACTCAAAAACATTAGGATTAAAAAATGATCACATTATCTAACACATAACATCAAACACTTACTGAAATGTTAGAAAAGAAGTAATGCCACTTCAAAACATCTGGATGTCCATCAGGCCGGCAAAAGAGATGATAGGAAAATGCAGCCACCACAAAATTATTTACTTTACCACCTGGCTTCATAGATTCTCCAAGAGACTAGTATGTACAACGAACACCTCCAAAATACAAAGCATCCTCACTAAAAAGAACAAAATAGATAAAAAAGTATTAGTTACATAAAAACAAAGAAATACACAGGAGCACAATCAATAACAAAAAAGGACAAGCAATTACTTGCTGGGACTAGACTTTGACAAAGCACGGATAGCCTTATAGTTTGCAATTATAGATTTTGAAACTTTAAATTTGTCTTGAAGATTATCAAAATCATCACTATAATATCGATATCGACTTGGACAAACCATCCTTCTAGGACCATGAACAGGAACTTTCCCACCAGTTGATGAATCCCTTGATTTGAAAATCAGAATGACCAGCCACACCTGCAGGATCAATAGAAAAATCTAATGGAAAACCATGAGTTTTGTTCAGACACAAATTAGGAGTCTCTGAGCTCATCCACGCTTTTTCCAACTTGGAATTATAGATAACATCAGATTTTTTACTTTCAACTCTGACTATCAGAAAAGGACCCTGAACCGGTACAAACAATAGGAGAAGTATCCTAAAAAAAGGAGAAAGACAACCAATTATAAATATAAATTTTATATACATATATATAAATGACAAAATCAAAAAGAAAGAAGGAAAACTAACATTTCCTTTGGCTGTAGATTTTTGAGAATTCTTCACAGAACTATGACTGAGAGGCAACATTGGAGGCTTCATAGAAAGTTTAGGTATAATATAGGGAGTTTCTTCATCAGAAAATGGAAGAGTTTGCAGAATTACACGATCCTAAAAAAGAAGATGAAATATAAACAAGACAACAACAATAATAGAATACAAAAATTTAAAAACAAAAACAACAAACGATAAAAAATTTGGACCTAACCTCATCTCTACTACTAATAGAGCCATTCTGAGAATCTTGAGACAGCTACAAATTAAAATGAATAAAAATAAGCTTACAACAAAAAGAAAAAAAAGGAAAACAAAGAGAGAATTTTTAGCACACTATACCTTAGATGGAAATATTCTAGATCGATGCCGAAAAGGAAATGGGGAAATAGATTCAGGGATAACAACATTCTCTTTATCAATAAGAATGACATCCCTATCCAAATTAGAAGAAATATGACAACCACCAGAATGACAAGCAACATTAGTTCTATCAGCCAAAGGGTTACGAACAGAAGCATGAGCAAGCCTGACTTTAGCATCCATATTAGGGGAAGACATAGGTTTCAATCTCTGGCTTAAAACAGCGGAACTTCCTAAAGAAGAGATCAACATTGAAATAAGAAAACAAACAATTGCAGAAAAATGCTGATAACAAACAATGAAAAAATATAATAGCGAACAAAAGGTATAAAATAATAAACAGGAAGGTCCTTACCACTACTTATATAGCAAAGTGGTCTACCTACTACAACATATTATAACAACTAAAGTGAATGCTAAGCATAATCATAATACAAGGATTACAAGCCTAAAAATTAATGACAGGAAACACTAAAAACAAGATACAAAACACTAGGCTTAACAGTCCAACTATAAAAATAAGAATCAAGGATACTATATAAAGTGAAATCATCAAATACAAAAAACTTGAAAAATAGAAACTACCATTATTACAAAATAGATCACTTACTCTTTTTCAACTTCTCCTCCAAATCAACATCAATAGACTGATTATTACCAACACGTATACTCTAAAAGACTTTAGGAACAGAATATGCATAGAATTAAGATTCAAAATTGAAAAAGAACCAAAAAAGAAAAATTATATAAACAAAGTAAAAAGCAAGAGCAACAGCAATCACCTTTCATAACAGGGACAATAACAGGATCACTTTTACCTTCATCTGGACTTGCAGCAGCAACAGATAAAGGATCATCATCTTCAACAGATGGATCGGTCTGAGCAATAGTTTCCATAACATCCACAATTAACTCATTCGATCTCAAATCAATAGTACACACATGCCGCATTAGCTTTGCGAACATATCTTGAAAGTCTTTGGACACATTCCCAAGAGAAATGATATCCAAATTGAAGGACGAACCACAGTTAAAGGAATGCTTGTCAACCAATTGAGATATCTTCAACTTCAAAGCTAAAGGGAGCTTACAACCAGAAACAGATTCCATTTTATCACAAATAACAGAATCAAGGTCATCAACAGAAACCACAGTCTTAAGATGACCACAATGTCCAAAATAAATAAAATAAATAAATAAATAACCAAACAATGCATGACTTAGAATTAATCACAACAAAAAGAATGCAAATAATAGATCTAATCTTGTAATAGCATGTTTTCTCAAAGTCAAGCAAAGGTCTGTAACCATAAACACCACGAGATTTGATGTCAAGATTAGCATAAAACTGAATCAAATCACCCTTCCACACAGATATTCAAGGAATAGAGCCTACATGTTGCCTTTGCCGAAAATCAATATGATCTAGGTAAACAGCCTTAAAAGAACCAGTAAAAAATAAGATACATTAAAACTAGGACCTACTACATAAAGCAAATCCATAATAGGAAAAAATTACATCAAGTACTAAGATGTAAAAATAGTAATGCTAACATATAAGTTAACCTACACAAGGCTAAAACTCTTAAAAGATGCCACCACAAAACTCATTTGCTCTGTTGCCTTGTTAACTACCAACTATAAGGCACACTAATACAACAATAACATCAACCCAATGTACTCCAGAAAACAGTTGCAGTAACATACTAAAAACATGGGCAAAACTAACAAACCAAAACACTTCACCATTCACTTGTTAAGACCACAACAGTAGTTTCAATACAAATGGCTCACAGGAAACACCAGTTCCTAAATTAACCATATCAAAATGTAATACAGACTAGACTTAAAACTGAAGAGAGAAAACAACAATATCTTGAAGAAAACAAACCACAAAACAAAACTCACAAACAACATAGAAATAAATGCACAAGCAACTCATGAACCCAAATACTACATCATTCCTATAGTAGAAATAGACAAAATAAATACTCATAACAAAATATTATAGGAATCATATCTACAATTAAAAAAGAAACTTACCACAAGATAATACAGACAACCACCAAGACCTAAACAACGTTTCGCTTTATCATCTTTACCTCAATTGAACGCCTTGACATGATCAAGTAACCAATGTAGCACATAAGTACACCACTTGAAATCATTAATGTGCTCAACATCTTCAAATATGCCAAAGTACTTTGGGTTCGGAACAGTATTCGTAATGGGGCACAAGAAACTGCTCAAAGCAACTATCATGAAACAAATAAACATTTCCTCATCTAACAAATCTTCCTTCTTGATCAATTTATCAGAAAAATAGAAACTAGCAGAATCTTAGACTTTTGAAACTTCGATAATACAAATCCTTGCCAGCACTTGGATCTGAAGGGAAGGGTCTTGTACCAACAGGAAGATCTAGAACAAGATGAACTGACTCCTCAATTAGTGAGATTACCTTTCCATCATGAACAATATCACCAGACTTGGGATCAACTAAATGCACAACCCACTTAACAAAACTATTCGGCACAAAGCATTTATCAAACAACAATAGAGAACCAAACCCATAGCTAGCAATGACAGCCTTCTTCTCAGGGGACAAAAGAGGAAATCACATTCATAAAAGCTATAGCAGAAAATCTTGTGAATCCCTCCTTAGACTTCTTTACAAATTTCATCTTCTTAGACTACAATTATATTCAAAAAATTAGAAAACAAACAATCCACAAAAAGCTCTGAAACACTAACAACACATGAACAACATCTGAAAATAACAAGGAGGATTACTAACCTTATGCCTCAATGCCATTTTCAGCCTTCTCTTCATATTCCTTATTTTCTCATACTGAACAAACAACAAACTATTTTAGTAAAAGAAAGTAGTAAAAAAAGAAACCTACAGAGAAAAAGACAAGAAGGGAAAAAGAACAAATCCATACATCTTTCAAACACTTCTCATACAAATGTCGATCAAAACTTGAATTGTCACTGGAAGAATCACCCTACAATCACCAACAAAAAATAACTACAACAAAAAAATACAAAAAAACTGAGTTACAAATAGAGCACTCACATCTGAAATAACCTGAGTTTCTAAAGCAGATTGATATGAATCATAATCCATATAAGGAAGTTGAGAACATTGGACATCATCCAAATCATCGTTTTCAGAATCATCAGAACTAGATAAATCAACAACACCACCAGGCCTTTTCTAAACCATCTAACAAAAAATTAAATAAATAAAAAACAAATTAAAAAACTAATAGAACAAAAACTGATGCACCAAGCAATTAGACTGAAACACATTATATACTAAATGGATATAATATTCACTAACAGAAATTAACAACCTAAAGAAAAAATGAGAATATAATTGCAAGCATTTGAGACACAATGAACTTAGAAACCAGAATTGCTACATTCAATTCAAAGCTTGAATAACAAATTCAAAGAGAAACCAACTAAAAGTTCAAGCAAAAATCATCAGAATTTTACATAGGAAATCATGAAGAAACAAATATGAAAAAAAAACAAACTTGAATCTCACAACAGCAACATCCTACTAAATCGTCACTCATTTAAATCCTAAAACTCTGAAATGGACTAAGACTTTGTGAAAGAATCAGAACTGCTATGCTAAACACAGAATAGGGGAAAGGAGCAGAATTCAGATAGCACATAAAAAAGAAAAAAAAATCAAAAAGGAAAATTAATGAATAACCAATAGAGAATATGCAAAAGAACACAAGTCAGCTATCTTCCATTGGATAAGGTTGAACACCTAAGCACAATTCATAAAACTCAAACTCAAATACTTACAGCAACAAAATACTAAAATTACACTTTGATTTGGAAAAAATTACATTGAGTCCTACAATGTAAAAATTGTAATATTAGCATATAAGTGAACCTACACATGGCTGAAACTATGAAAGGGTGGAACCCTAAACTCATTTGTTGTATTGCCTTGCCTAGTATACATACAAATCTAAGTACCAACTATACGACACACTACTATACAAGGGTAACATCACCCCAATCTTCTCCAAAACAACTGTTGCAAGACACTGCAACATTCCTAAGACCATTCCCAAAAATAAGAAAACAACCATTTTCAGCCCATAAATAAGCATACAACTACAGTCTAGGGAAGTAAAATATAAGCTACAAAATAGGTAACCTAGTCTTAAAAATAGATTGATCTTTCATCTTCAAATCACTGCATGAAACACAACACACCATCAACTAAAAAGCCTTTGATGATGCATCTTCTAAAAGGAGATAACAGCCAGTCATGATGACAACTCACAGAAACATGCTAATGTATTTTTTCTAAAGCTAGCACTTGTCACAACTTACTGTTCCCATTTTCCACAACATGGCCATGTCTAACAAAAATACCATACAATTCATTTCATAACCATAACCTATTAACATCATTTTCACAACAGCAAAATACTCAGACTACAAACAAAACCATGGTCAATAATCAAAGTAGCCCACAAATGATAATGCAACTTCCCAAGAACAGGCGACAGAGAAAATCAACATATCCGGCGATGAACGACTAGAAAATAACAAAACAAGAATGGGGAGACAGAGGAAATCTACATGCTCTAATCTTGGGCATACCCAAATAAGCAGAACAATATGACAAAAGAGGAGGCATCCACGGTCAACCAAAACAATAGCGAACAAAGAGAAATCAACTAAAAAGAAGTTGTACTCAAATTAACCTGAACATGAACTTACCTAAACGAAATTGCTATCCATCAACCTCTATTGAACTTGGACAAAAACTATTCTACTCAACATGAAAGACAAATTTTATTCTATTGAACTTGAACATAACTAAAACTGGAAATAAGATCTACTAAACTAAACCTAAAATTACAACAAAAAAATTCCTCTGGCAAACATCTACATCAAAAAATCAATCTAACATCAATAATCTACCCATCATAACAAAACATAAATGGCCATCATCAATCAACTTAGAAATAACCCTACCAAACATATCTACTCACACCATACATCATTAAGCAAAAATACGTAGCAGCACACACTAGGCAGCAGAGCTAGATCAAAAACATGACTAACTCAAGAACAAAACATACCTGAACAGTCCCTACGAGTCGCCAATAGCCAAGCCAGTCGCCACCACCGAAAACACCAAATCGAATGGAGGAATAGGAGAAGAAATGAGAACGCCGAAAACCGAAAATGACAACAACAAACCCTAACAAACATAATCAACTGCAGCAGAACGAACATACCTTAGCAAACCCTAGGAATCGAGCATGATCACCCCAAATCCAGCCACCGGTGCAGGAAGACGAGAAGAAATGAAAACATCACAACAACATCGAAGAACGAAAACAAACCCTATCAAACAACATCCAATGGAGCAGAAACCAAACATAACTTACCAAAACTTAGCAAACGCCAGACGCCGCACCAGTCACCGCCCTCAGGGAACACAGATTCGCATGCACGAAGACGAGAATAAATTAGAATGGGGAGAAGAAGAAACAACCAGAAACAAACCCTAACATGGAGCAACAGCAAACAACGGAGAATGCCGACTCGCCGAGAAAGAACTTGATCTACTGGAGCACAAGGAGCGTACCTCGCCAAACCCAAGCAATCACCAACGGCGCAGAACGCTGAGTCGCCAAGAAGGAGACAAAGTGAGAGGAGAAGGGGAATGGGGAAAGTGGGAAACGGCAGCGAGTAAATCGGCACGACTCCTAAAAAATCAAACAGTGCGGCACTGACAACTCAACCCCACATGTCATCATCACAAAAGCCACAGCGATGGGAAAGCAAACGCCAAAACAAAACAACCAGATCGGACGGTCCGCAACAAAACAGAAGTAGATCCGATAGTCAAAAAAATGGATGCTAGAGGGAGCCAAAACATCCGGTTGATGGATATCAATTTCGTAATTATTCCCCTGAATAATTGTTGGTGAGTTCAAAAAATCCATGGTTTTGTAAGAAATTTTTGGGAACTCTTCGGGATGCTCTTACTTAATAATTGACTGGGAATCAAATTGACTAAAATTTTCCAATAATATTAGTATACTTCCAATTTTTCTAGTACAAGTAATGTGAAAAAAAATATTCAAACATTGTACCTTGAACCTCATTGACATGGAAAGGGAAAACAACCCCTTTTGTGATCATTAGAGCATCTCCAAGAGTTCACTAAATCCTTTCCTAATCCTTGGTTTTTAGCAAGATGAGAAAAACCCCTCTCTAACAACTCCTAATCTATCCTCCTAATCTTTTAGAACTTGGAAAAAGTCATCCTGTTTCGTGTAAAGTTATGCGCTTTCGAGTCGCGCATATCTTCTCTCTCCTGCCCGTGTTTATCGGTCAATGTAAAGGTGAAAGGACGTGGAAAGAATAAAGAGTAGAAAAGGGTTCCTGATGTAAATGTATAAGAGAGAAAGAATATATAAAAGTGGTTAGGATAATTTAGAAATAGTATATGATTCCTGATGTAAAATTGTCTTATATTTTAGAAGTGCATTATTAGAAACTCTTGGAGATGGCTTTCTTTATTCCATTCAATACTTTTTTAGGAGTCGTAAAACTTCATGTTTTTAGTAAGAAAATATTACGTACTCTTGGAGATGCTCTTAGGGATATACCCGCGAGATTACATATATTAGAACCGATTATTGACAATACTAATTAATATCAACTAATAAAATACTTAAATGTTAATAGCATGATTGACATGTATACATGTCACTGATTTGACATGGCAATACATACGTCGTGTCGTGTCTGGTCGGTACATCTATCAGTCCGTCCGGCATGGCACCTTCATATTACCCATCGATTTGCTAGCTTGCTGGTTGCAAAGATTGCTCGGTGGCTAATTTTTCAGCTAGTTTTTTGTTGTGGCATGTCTGGCCATATGCACAGATCCGTCAATTCATCAGCTATGCTCTTTTTTCTCGGATGACTGATCGATACCATCGTTGCTTGATGCTCGTTCTCAGTTCAGTTGTTCACTCGCCATCTCACATTCATTATAAAAGGCTTTCTGTACGGCTAAACCAAACTGAATTTGCAAGTGCGCTACTCATAGCTAGTTACCAATAGCTTTAATCTGTTAAATGTGTGACGGATGATTAATTCGATGAAGAAAAAGCATGCAGGAAAGTTGAGAGTACTACTTTCACACACCTGCTGATTTGAAAGTGAAGTGACCACGGACAGAGAGAGGTTGCTGTGACATGCTGCTGCTCATATTGATCGGAGTCCATCGATCGTACCAACGGATTCATTCATTCATTATAAAGGCTGTGTGGCATTAGGTACCAAACAAACTAATTAATCATCGTTGTTGATATATAGAAAGCTTTATTACGAGATAATCTCCAAATTTGGTTATTATAAAGAATTTTATATACGAGGTTAATTATACGCAAAGCTACAAAGTAGGGCCGGTTGCGCAGGCTGCGGCTTACTACATTACATCGGTCCTGTACTCGACCATTTGTAGCCCTCTTTATGTTGTGATCTGCCGACTGATGGATCACTCCTGCCGCAGCTGCAGTGCGTCCCGGCTATTCTGTTCCTGCCTCTGGCGCCTTCCCTACCCATCGTCTATTAATGCCTGCCTCGTCTATAGCTCCAGCGCTCGGCTTAGACAAGCCTCTCCAACATGAAGGTCAGTAGTCCTAGCTACCTTTAATTTCCTCCTCAATCCTGATGCTCATTTCTCAACTTTCCTTAATTTACCACCCTGCATAGCTTGCTAGTATTCCAGGCGAATGGTCTCCTCTTGATAATTTGGAAAAGAAAATGATTTTCCCTTTTCAAGTTCTTGAATCATTGCTCTTTTCAGTAAATCTCTCTACTTTGTACTTCTTCAGCGATGATCGTTTATGAATAATATTGGACCAATGCAGCTGTAATCACTCTCTAAGCCTCCCTTCCTCTGAATTCTTTGTTCTGCGGTTCAATTAGTTGATTGTTTGGCAACAAAACTCTGTTTCTGAATTATGATCTTTTTTTTATGCATGAATGTATGTATGATCAGCTCCTCGGTTGGATGCACCGAAAGTTACGACAGAATAGTAATGATGTGTTCAAAGAGTTCAACAACGGTGGAGGTACATTCATCTGATCTGCCTTCTCTCTCTATGTGCCCTCTTCCTTGCATCTTATTGTTTAATCTGTTCATCAAACATTTTCTCTTATTTCATTGGCAAATGGGCTTTTCTAATCAAGAAGAGTGTAACACCCTAAAATTTGCATAATTTTGAAATAGATGAAAATGATTAATTATGCATTTTTGTGAGCATTTGAATTTAGGAAAAATAATAAATTTTATCAAATTAAAATCAAATATAGGCTTACAATCATATGTGTGCATTCATGCTGCTGCATAATATTTTGTGTTGCCTGGTTTGAAGTCAGATTTCAAATTAATTTGAATTTGTATTTTGAAATTACTTTGGAAAAAATGAAAAAGAAAACTGAATTTCGCTTCCTCCTTTCCCTGCTTTCGGCCCAGTCGGCCTACCTCTCTTCTCCCTCTCGCGGCCCGTTCCCGTCCCGAGGCCCAGCTTGCTCCATCGCGCATCCCAGCATAGCAATCGGCCCAGCCGAAGGCCAGGTCTAGCCGTGCCCGTGTGTTCTCCTTTCCTCCCTCTCGCTGACCGCCCTGGCCCACCCGTCAGGCGCTCCTTCTTCCTTCGGATCGAGTCCGAGCCGGACTCTACCACGCCTTGTGTCCGGCTTTGCTACGCTGCCGTGTCGCCCAAGCCGCCTTGCCCCTTAAATACCGCCCGAGCCTGCGCCACCTCCCTACTCCGCCCTCCAGCGCCGCAGCCATCCACGCCGAGAAGCCGCGTCGCTGCCTAGCCCTAGCCGCTGCCATTGCAGTCCGCCTCGTCGAGCGTCGCGCTGTCGTCGCTTCCCCGCTCGCTTCTTTTGGTTCCGATGAGTTCCCCACCCTCTCCCCTCTCCTACACCTCTCAGTTCAGAAAACCGTGCACCGTAGGCTCTTAACCGTCATCTTTGGTGAGCTTCTCGTTGTTCCGGCCATGGCACCGCCGCGCTCGTCATGTTCTGACCGACCGCCGTCGTTTCCTGCCCGCCCGCTTCTATCCCGGCCGTCCAAATCTAATCCGACGGCTCATATCGAAGGATACCCCTTCGCTGCGAGATTTGCAAAAGCCCCCTTATAATTATTTGAGTCTTAACCCGCGGTCCATAGCGTCTTTTCAGATTTCGTTTTCTTCTTTTGAAAGCGTACTTTGTTTCAGTTAGATCTAAAATACGTTTTCACCTATTTACAGTTTTGCCACCCAACTTGTTTTAGCTATAAAATCTCCGTTTTAACTCCGATTTGATCCGTTCAAGTTGCGTTAGGTTCATAATTCTATAATATACATGTTAATACTACTTTTATGTAGGTTTTCAACTTTTAAAATTCGAGGTTAGATTTAATCTATTATTTTACTAAAGGAAATATTGTTTAAATCATAACTTCTTCGTTTTAGCTCCGATTTTTATGATCTTCGCATTTGTGTAATCGTAGTGAGACGTAGATTCATTTTACAAACTTTTTATATTAATTTTATGATGTTTGGTGTACTGTTCTAATCTATCGCTTTTGTTTACTATGCATGATTGTTTATGGATGCTTGTATGTTGCTGCGAATATCGAGTATAGACGGTGAGTAATTCGTGGGAGACCAAGAGAGTATTACTTTGATGAGCGGGAACAACAGGAGTACTTTGCTCAAGGCAAGTATAGCATGGGATCATCCTTGTTTCCTAATTACTTTAATACATTAAATTCATGTTGCATGTGTCACCTTGATAGGGATTCCCTAGAATTGAACTTATACCTTGTCACCTATGGGATATGCATTGGGTAGCTTTGCTAGTGCTCAATTAAACCATGATCTTGTAACTTGACTAATGGTATATGCAATAAACATTAAAATATGACTTTTTAACGACTTGAAAACAAGGGGCCGAAGTGTTTAGCTACTTTTTAAATGCTTCAGATTCCTCTCCCTAAGGACTTATCTGGAAGTGATCATCCAGGACTTACAGTACAGCTGTGAGGGCTACATGGCTCTGGCTTTAGCTCAGTATGAGGACCTTTTTCTAGCTTGTTAGTGGTTACCTTTATTGGTGTAAGAATGGCTTGACAAATCGGGTATAGTGCGACCTCTGTCCCCATGTATATAGGTTGCGCGTCAATGTGCCATTGGGAAGGGGGGCTCTACACCTGTTTGCCGAGTGAATCTAATGGCCCTAACTTGTTAGACGAACCTTTGAAAGGCTTCATAGTGACCCATGTCTGCTCACCTTGAAATTGTTTTAGGAGTAATTAACCTGGGCATATGGGTATCACGACCCACAGGGAAAGTGTACAACCTCTGCAGAGTATAAAACTGGTATATCAGCCGTGCTCATGGTCACGAGCGGCCTTAGAACATTTACGAAATAGATGAACACTAGAATTATCTGTTTATGCTATTCATTACTCATGTTTATTTTGATCATGTGTTTTGCTTTGGGAATTGAAACAACTTGTTGCTACTCTTAAGCTAAAATTGTGACAACTAAAAGCTGAATGCTGTTAAACCTGTGTCAAGACTTTTGAGACTCATTAACCCCATGTTACACTTGTTGAGTACGACATGTACTTACGCTTGTTTATTTTTATTATTTGGATAAAAATCCCAGATGGGTAACAGATGGCCATGGTAATAATGACTTCTCTGAGGATTACTAGACTTGTGGTCAACCAATTGACATCACTGTGATATGGAGCTTCCACGAGAGATCTTTTCTTTATACTTTCGCTATATTTATGTGAAGACTCTGTCTTATTCGTGATGTAATAAACACTTGTGATGATACTATTCATAATTTATCGGCTTATATGTGTGACTGATCTCTGGGCGCACATAAGATTTTGCATCCCATTTTATCCTTAAAATCGGGTGTGACAGATTGGTATCAGAGCTATGTTGACTATAAGACGCAAGCCTAGTTAGCAATGGTCGTTTTAGCTTCTTTTGCTTCACTCATTTCATGCTTTTCATCTCACCATTGTTATTTGCTAAAGTTTTATGCTTCTTTTGTCTTACTCTATTATGAAAATTATTGCTTCTAATCTAACTAAATCTAATTCTGTAGATGCCTCGTGCTAATAAGACTATCCGCATCAGCACCGGAGGTTACTACCCTCCTCGTGGTTTGTCTATGGAGCCTGAGGAGGAGGAACCTCAGGAACAAGAATTTGATTCACCAACACCTGTACCTATGCCTGAGCCAATCCAGGAGGAACCCGAAGAAGTAGAGGTCGTCTTACTGTCCGACGATGATGATGAGGAAGACACCGTTGAAGAGGATGAGCCGATTCCGCCCCTAGGATGGACGACAAAGGTCTGGTATAAGCCGGGCTATGAATCCTCCGTTTCGCACCACCAACTCATGGGAATTCTTTAGACCTACTATGGTGATTGGGATGCAGCTATGGAGTACGTCTGCAATGAACATACGCACCCTCTGGAAGACACCTATTCGAAGACCAGAGTGTGCATCTCCATCAAGGACGAACAGAAAGACACATATTAGTTGGATTCAAACTATGCGCATCATGCTCACTGTGCCACCATAGAGGATAGCATAGAAGATGCAGCCGCTGCAGCGTGCATGGGTCTCCGTGGTCGTCGATTCGAGGATATGAAGGATGACCAATATCGATTCCTCCCTCACCAGCACCCTGAATTGGAATGGGCAATGATGGACCAGCAGGGCACGGATCCAACTACCCAAGTGATGGTACACTTTGGCTATGAGTCTGTAGCAAAGATTCACCGACTGGAGGATCAGTTGAAGGCACAGCAGAAAACCATTAAGAGACACCAACAGGTGATAGATGAGCAAATGGTGTACCTCAACCTGTCAAAGATGTACGAGGAGATTCCCCATAAACATCGTCCATAGATGTTGGAGTCCCTCTTATGTAATAAAACGATAGTAGAACGAGTCAAGTTGAGTCTAATCGAGTCTATTAATGCGGTGTGAACTTTTGTGTGCATAGTTGAATTATTATTATGTTTATGAGTGAGTTGAATCTTTGTAATTAGTGCTGGAACTTTGTAGGCATGTCCGCGAGTTTCATAGTTAAGAATATTAAAGTTTGGGTCAATAAATAAATTATTGGGTTTGGTACATCCTGTTCTCTTGGATCTGTTTTTCGAAGCAGCCTGTCTTTATCTTAATGCCAATTAAAATATACTCGACCAAAAATTATGAAATTTTGTGCAAATAACTAGACTTAAGTATCTTTCCAACGCCTCTAGAATCACCTCTATATCTGATCTGGTTTGTGAGATATCGCTGTTTCAAGATAAAGTTTCTGCGCAGTCTGAAATCTGAAATAGTTTCGGTTGTATCCTATTTTTGAGTAACTTAGCGATAGAATTTGGGAATGTGGTCTGAATAAAAGTTGTATATAATTTCTTAATATTTCCAACCATATAAAGTACATCTCTTTTGGATATCTGGAACTCGAGATATGACTGTTTTAACGAGCTGCTGATGTTGGAACTCGTCTAGAAATTTTTCAGAATGTATTCTAATTTAGAAATCTCGAAAATTTAAATATTTATGTTGGATGACAGATGTCTGGAAGAGGAAGAGGAAGCGTGGCAATACATACGTCTTGTCGTGTCAGGTCGGTACATCTATCAGTCCGTCCGGCATGGCACCTTCATATTACCCATCGATTTGCTACCTTGCTGGTTGCAAAGATTGCTTGGTGGCTAATTTTTCAGCTAGTTTTTTGTTGTGGCATGTCTGGCCATATGCACAGATCCGTCAATTCATCAGCTATGCTCTTTTTTCTCGGATGACTGATCGATACCATCGTTGCTTGATGCTCGTTCTCAGTTCAGTTGTTCACTCGCCATCTCACATTCATTATAAAAGGCTTTCTGTACGGCTAAACCAAACTGAATTTGCAAGTGCGCTACTCATAGCTAGTTACCAATAGCTTTAATCTGTTAAATGTGTGACGGATGATTAATTCTATGAAGAAAAAGCATGCAGGAAAGTTGAGAGTACTACTTTCACACACCTGCTGATTTGAAAGTGAAGTGACCACGCACAGAGAGGTTGCTGTGACATGCTGCTGCTCATATTGATCGGAGTCCATCGATCGTACCAACGGATTCATTCATTCATTATAAAGGCTGTGTGGCATTAGGTACCAAACAAACTAATTAATCATCGTTGTTGATATATAGAAAGCTTTATTACGAGATAATCTCCAAATTTGGTTATTATAAAGAATTTTATATACGAGGTTAATTATACGCAAAGCTACAAAGTAGGGCCGGTTGCGCAGGCTGCGGCTTACTACATTACATCGGTCCTGTACTCGACCATTTGTAGCCTTCTTTATGTTGTGATCTGCCGACTGATGGATCACTCCTGCCGCAGCTGCTGTGCTTCCCGGCTATTCTGTTCCTGCCTCTGGCGCCTTCCCTATCCATCGTCTATTAATGCCTGCCTCGTCTATAGCTCCAGCGCTCGGCTTAGACAAGCCTCTCCAACATGAAGGTCAGTAGTCCTAGCTACCTTTAATTTCCTCCTCAATCCTGATGCTCATTTCTCAACTTTCCTTAATTTACCACCCTGCATACCTTGCTAGTATTTCAGGCGAATGGTCTCCTCTTGATAATTTGGAAAAGAAAATGATTTTCCCTTTTCAAGTTCTTGAATCATTGCTCTTTTCTGTAAATCTCTCTACTTTGTACTTCTTCAGCGATGATCGTTTATGAATAATATTGGACCAATGCAGCTGTAATCACTCTCTAAGCCTCCCTTCCTCTGAATTCTTTGTTCTGCGGTTCAATTAGTTGATTGTTTGGCAACAAAACTCTGTTTCTGAATTATGATCTTTTTTTTGTGCATGAATGTATGTATGATCAGCTCCTCGGTTGAATGCACCGAAAGTTACGACAGAATAGTAATGATGTGTTCAAAGAGTTCAACAACGGTGGAGGTACATTCATCTGATCTGCCTTCTCTCTCTCTGTGCCCTCTTCCTTGCATCTTATTGTTTAATCTGTTCATCAAACATTTTCTCTTATTCCATTGGCAAATGAGCTTTTCTAATCAAGAAGAGTGTAACACCCTAAAATTTGCATAATTTTGAAATAGGAGAAAATGATTAATTATGCATTTTTGTGAGCATTTGAATTTAGAAAAAATAATAAATTTTATCAAATTAAAATCAAATATAGGCTTACAATCATATGTGTGCATTTATGCTGCTGCATAATATTTTGTGTTGCCTGGTTTGAAATCAGATTTCAAATTAATTTGAATTTGTATTTTGAAATTACTTTGGAAAAATTGAAAAAAGAAAATGAATTTCGCTTCCTCCTTTCCCTGCTTTCGGCCCAGTCAGCCTACCTCTCTTTTCCCGCTCGCGGCCCGTTCCCGTCCCGCGGCCCAGCTTCACCCATGTGGCTTGCCTCCCTTGCTCCATCGCGCGTCCCAGCATAGCAATCGGCCCAGCCGAAGGCCAGGTCCAGCCACGCCCGTGTGTTCTCCTTTCCTCTCTCTCGCTGACCGCCCTGGCCCACCCGTCAGGCGCTCCTTCTTCCTTCGGATCGAGTCCGAGCCGGACTCTACCACGCCGCCGTGTCCGGCTTCACTACGCTGTCGTGTCGCCCAATCCGCCTTGCCCCTTAAATACAGCCCGAGCCTGCGCCGCCTCCCTACTCCGCCCTCCACCGCCGCAGCCATCCACGCCGAGATGCCACGTCGCTGCCTAGCCCTAGCCGCCGCCATTGCAGTCCGCCTCGTCGAGCGTCGCGCTGTCGTCGCTTCCCCGCTCGCTTCTTTTGGTTCCGGTGAGTTCCCCACCCTCTCCCCTCTCCTAGACCTCTCAGTTCGGAAAACCGTGCACCGTAGGCTCTTAACCATCATCTTCGGTGAGCTTCTCGTTGTTCCGGCCATGGCACCGCCGCGCTTGTCATGTTCCGGCCAACCGCCGTCGTTTCCTCCCCGCCCGCTTCTATCCTGGCCGTCCAAATTTAATCCGATGGCTCATATCGAAGGATACCCCTTCGCTGCGAGATTTGCAAAAGCCCCCTTATAATTATTTGAGTCTTAACCCGCGGTCCATAGCGTCTTTTCAGATTTTGTTTTCTTCTTTTAAAAGCGTACTTTGTTTCGGTTAGATCTAAAATATGTTTTCACCCATTTACAGTTTTGCCACCCAACTTGTTTTAGCCATAAAATCTCTGTTTTAACTCCGATTTGATCCGTTCAAGTTGTGTTAGGTTTATAATTCTATAATCTACATGTTAATACTACTGTTATGTAGGTTTTCAACTTTTAAAATTCGATGTTAGATTTAATCTATTATTTTACTAAAGAAAATCTTGTTTAAATCATAACTTCTTTGTTTTAGCTTCGATTTTTATGATCTTCGCGTCTGTGTAATCGTAGCGAGACGTAGATTCGTTTTACAAACTTTTCATCTTAAATTTATGATGTTTGGTGTACTATTCTAATCTATCGCTTTTATTTGATATGCATGATTGTTTATGGATGCTTGTATGTTGCTGTGAATATTGAGTATAGACGGTGAGCAATTTGTGGGAGACCAAGAGAGTATTACTTTGATGAGCAGGAACAGCAGGAGTACTTTGCTCAAGGCAAGTATAGCATGGGATCATCCTTGTTTCCTAATTACTTTAATACGTTAAATTCATGTTGCATGTGTCACCTTGATAAGGATTCCCTAGAATTGAACTTATACCTTGTCACCTATGGGATATGCATTGGGTAGCTTTGCTAGTGCTCAATTAAACCATGATCTTGTAACTTGACTAATGGTATATGCAATAAACATTAAAATATGACTTTTTAGCAACTTGAAAACAAGGGGCCGGAGTGTTTAGCTACTTTCTAAATGCTTCAGATTTCTCTCCCTAAGGACTTATCTGGAAGTGATCATCCAGGACTTACAGTACAACTGTGAGGGCTACATGGCTCTAGCTTTAGCTCAGTATGAGGACATTTTTCTAGCTTGTTAGTGGTTACCTTTATTGGTGTAAGAATGGCTTGACAAATCGAGTATAGTGCGACCTCTGTCCCCATGTATATAGGTTGCGCGTCAATGTGCCATCGGGAAGGGGGCTCTACACCTGTTTGCCGAGTGAATCTAATGGCCCTAACTTGTTAGACGAACCTTTGAAAGGCTTCATAGTGACCCCTATCTGCTCACCTTGGAAGTGTTTTAGGAGTAATTAACCTGGGCATATGGGTATCACGACTCATAGGAAAAGTGTACAACATCTGCAAAGTGTAAAACTGGTATATCAGACATGCTCATGGTCACGAACGGCCTTGGAACATTTACGAAATAGATGAACACTAGAATTATCTGTTTATGATATTCATTACTCATGTTTACTTTGATCATGTGTTTTGCTTTGGGAATTGAAACAACTTGTTGCTACTCTTAAGCTAAAATTGTGACAACTAAAAGCTAAATGCTGTTAAACCTGTGTCAAGCCTTTTGAGACTCATAAACCCTATGTTACACTTGTTGAGTACGACATATACTTACGCTTGTTTATTTTTATTATTTGGATAAAAATCTCGGATGGGTAACAGATGGCCATGGTAATAATGACTTCTCTAAGGATTACTAGACTTGTGGTCAACCAGTTGACATCCCTGTGATATGGAGCTTCCGCGAGAGATCTTTTCTTTATACTTTCGCTATATTTATGTGAAGACTCTGTCTTATTCGTGATGTAATAAACACTTGTGATGATACTATTCATAATTTGTTGGCTTATGTGTGCGACTGATCTCTGGGCGCACATCAGATTTTGTATCCCATTTTATCCTTAAAATCGGGTGTGATAGATTGGTATCAGAACTGTGTTGACTATAAGACGCAAGCCTAGTTAGCAATGGTCGTTTTAGCTTCTTTTGCTTCACTCATTTCATGCTTTCCATCTCACCCTTGTTATTTGCTAAAGTTTTATGCTTCCTTTATCTTACTCTATTATGAAAATTATTGCTTCCTAACTAAATTTAATTTTGTAGATGCCTCGTGCAGTAAGACCGTCCGCATCAGCACCGGAGGTTACTACCCGCCTTGTGGTTTGTCTATGGAGCCTAAGGAGGAGGAACCTCAGGAACAAGAATTTGATTCGCCAACACCTGTACCTACGCCTGAGCCAATCCAGGAGGAATCCGAAGAAGTAGAGGTCGTCTTACTGTCCGACGATGATGATGAGGAAGACACCGTTGAAGAGGATTAGCCGATCCCGCCCCTAGGATGGACGACAAAGGTCTGGTATAAGCCAGGGTGTGAATCCTCCGTTTCGCACCACCGACTCATGGGAATTCTTCAGACCTACTACGGTGATTGGGATGCAGCTGTGGAGTACGTCTGCAATGAACATACGCACCCTCTGGAAGACACCTATTCGAAGATCAGAGTGTGCATCTCCCTCAAGGACAAACAGAAAGGCACATATCAGCTGGATTCAAACTATGTGCATCATGCTCACTGTGCCACCATGGAGGATAGCATAGAAGATGCAGCCGCTACAGCGTGCATGGGTCTCCGTGGTCGTCGATTCGAGGATATGAAGGATGACCAATATCGATTCCTCCCTCGCCAGCACCCTGAATTGGAATGGACAATGATGGACCCGTAGGGCACGGATCCAAGTACCCAAGTGATGGTACACTTTGGCTATGAGTCCGTAGCAAAGATTCGCCGACTAGAGGATCAGTTGAAGGCACAGCAGAAAATCATTAAGAGACACCAACAGGTGATAGATGAGCAAAGGGTGTGCCTCAACCTGCCAAAGATGTACGAGGAGCTTCCCCAAAAACATCGCCCATAGATGTTGGAGTCCCTTTTATGTAATAAAACGATAGTAGAACGAGTCAAGTTGAGTCTAGTCGAGTCTATTAATGCGGTGTGAATATTGGTGTGTCTAGTTGAATTATTATTATGTTTATGTGTGAGTTGAATCTTTGTAATGAGTGCTGAAACTTTGTGGGCATGTCCGCAAGTTTCATAGTTAAGAATATTAAAGTTTGGGTCATTGGGTTTGGTATATCTTGTTCTCTTGGAACTGTTTTTCGGAGCAGTCTGTCTTTATCTCAATGCCAATTAAAATATACTCGACCAAAAATTATGAAATTTTTATGGGAATAACTAGACTTAAGTATCTGTTCAACGCCTCTAGAATCGTTCCTATATCTGATCTGGTTTGTGAGATATCGCTATTTCAAGATAAAGTTTCTGCGCAGTCTGAAATCTAGAACAGTTTCGGTTGTATCCTATTTTTGAGTAACTTAGCGATAGAATCTGGGAATGTGGTCTGAATAAAAGTTGTAGATAATTTCCTAATATTTCCAACCACATGAAGTACGTCTCTTTTGGATATCTGGAACTCGAGATATGACTGTTTTAACAAGCTGCTGATGTTGAAACTCGTCTAGAAATTTTTCAGAATGTATTCTAATTTAGAAATCTCGAAAATTTGAATATTTATGTTGCATGATAGATGTCTGGAAGAGGAAGAGGAAGAGGCCGAGGTCGTGGCAATACATACGTCTTGTCGTGTCTGGTCGGTACATGTATCAGTCCGTCCGGCATGGCACCTTCATATTACCCATCGATTTGCTAGCTTGCTGGTTGCAAAGATTGCTTGGTGGCTAATTTTTAAGCTAGTTTTTTGTTGTGGCATGTCTGGCCATATGCACAGATCCGTCAATTCATCAGCTATGCTCTTTTTTCTCGGATGACTGATCGATACCATCGTTGCTTGATGCTCGTTCTCAGTTCAGTTGTTCACTCGCCATCTCACATTCATTATAAAAGGCTTTCTGTACGGCTAAACCAAACTGAATTTGCAAGTGCGCTACTCATAGCTAGTTACCAATAGCTTTAATCTGTTAAATGTGTGACGGATGATTAATTCGATGAAGAAAAAGCATGCAGGAAAGTTGAGAGTACTACTTTCACACACCTGCTGATTTGAAAGTGAAGTGATCACGCACAGAGAGAGGTTGCTGTGACATGCTGCTGCTCATATTGATCGGAATCCATCGATCGTACCAACGGATTCATTCATTCATTATAAAGGCTGTGTGGCATTAGGTACCAAACAAACTAATTAATCATCGTTGTTGATATATAGAAAGCTTTATTACGAGATAATCTCCAAATTTGGTTATTATAAAGAATTTTATATACGAGGTTAATTATACGCAAAGCTACAAAGTAGGGCCGGTTGCGCAGGCTGCGGATTACTACATTGCAAGGGTCCTTCCCTGTACCTGTACTCGACCATTTGTAGCCTTCTTTATGTTGTGATCTGCCGACTGATGGATCACTCCTGGCGCAGCTGCTGTGCGTCCCGGCTATTCTGTTCCTGCCTCTGGCGCCTTCCCTATCCATCGTCTATTAATGCCTGCCTCGTCTATAGCTCCAGCGCTCGGCTTAGACAAGCCTCTCCAACATGAAGGTCAGTAGTCCTAGCTACCTTTAATTTCCTCCTCAATCCTGATGCTCATTTCTCAACTTTCCTTAATTTACCACCCTGCGTAGCTTGCTAGTATTTCAGGCGAATGGTCTCCTCTTGATAATTTGGAAAAGAAAATGATTTTCCCTTTTCAAGTTCTTGAATCATTGCTCTTTTCTGTAAATCTCTCTACTTTGTACTTCTTTAGCGATGATCGTTTATGAATAATATAGGACCAATGCAGCTGTAATCACTCTCTAAGCCTCCCTTCCTCTGAATTCTTTGTTCTGCGGTTCAATTAGTTGATTGTTAGGCAACAAAACTCTGTTTCTGAATTATGATCTTTTTTTTATGCATGAATGTATGTATGATCAGCTCCTCGGTTGGATGCACCGAAAGTTACGACAGAATAGTAATGATGTGTTCAAAGAGTTCAACAACGGTGGAGGTACATTCATCTGATCTGCCTTTTCTCTCTTTGTGCCCTCTTCCTTGCATCTTATTGTTTCATCTGTTCATCAAACATTTTCTCTTATTCCATTGGCAAATGGGCTTTTCTAATCAAGAAGAGAAATGAAAACAGCCTTTTCATCCTCATCGTCTTTCAGATACTATGATTGATTGATCATACAGCACATAGGAGGACTATAGGAGCCAAGCTAGCTAGGACTAGTTTTACCATATTGCTTTGAACAAGCATAACTGACAAGCAGGCACATGTGGAAGCTTAACACATTCCTTCTAGGGAACACATGTCAGTAACAATTCGTACATAGTAACTTCACAACGCTAGATTTAAACAGTATGGATCCCTGAATGCTTGAACACAGTGGCGGATCTGCCATAGGGGCAGGGGGGGGGGGTGCTCGAGCCCCCACTACCGTGGCCGTGCCTGTGGAGCCCCCCAAGAATTGTTGGATAGTGGACTGGCAATGGAGGAAGGAAAGGAAGGGCTCGCCTGAAACACTCGAGAGGTCGACAGAGGTTGAAGACGACGCATCGGCTGTTTCTCCATCTCTTTGTTTCCCCCCACCCAAATAGGCCCAGGAAGGCAATAACGTCAATAGGCCAAGTGGGCCGTGGGCCTTTCTCCTTTCCCCGTTTGCCATTTTCAATTGTATTTTTTTACTTCTTGTGAAATATGATACACTTTCAATTGTTTATCAAAGTTATTGTTATAAAATGCTTAAAACTGCTATGTGTTAGTTATATATGGGACATAATTGAGTTATAAGTTGGTCTTGCTCTCTTCAGTCCAGCCCCCCTATATATTTTTTTTTGGATCCGTCACTGCTTGCACTTTTGCTGTTTGTCACATTGGACTGGACATGGCACATGCTATTCCTTTCCAGCTTAGTCTAGCTCAACAGTTTCACTGCAAGCAGCACCCCCATATCATCATGTTTCTAGATAATATTTCTTTATAGCAACATTGTCCTATATGAAGGTATCCTCTCTTTTTTTGCAAGCAATATATTGCAATATTTTTCACGTTTTTTAGACAGACACCACATGTTGATATTTTTGTAGCTTTGGTGTGAGCTGAAAAAATGTTAGGATATCCAGTTTGAATTTACATATTTATTAATTTAACAGAAGCTGTTCATATGTAAATTTGACACTGATTACCTTTGCTGATATCATAATATTCAATAAGAAATCAAAATCCAAATTTTGGTTTTAATTTTTTTGTGAAGAAGTTAATTTCAGTTTTTATCTTACACTGTTCACAACAAGTTTTTTTCCCATTGCTTTTGTTTTTAGAATGTAGAACAAAGTGGTATTCCTTTTTGTGTGAAATTGTATAGGAATATTGTATAATACTGCATCTTTATAAGTTACCATTTTATAGATACTTGTTACTGCTTATTCATAATTTGCTTGAGAGAATATTATGTAGCATAGAAGCCTCACTATCGCGGATGCCTACCACTCGGTGAATAGCATCATTTCTTATTAGAAGTAATCAAGGAAAACACGATCACTTATACCACGTCTAGGTCAGACTCTCGAACCTAGGTGTGCATGTTTCATCTATTCTACTCTTTTAGAGTAACAAAAATAAAGTTTTTAGTTGTCTCAAGTGAACCATATTAAACTTCAATAACTACTTCTAAAAAATGACTAATTTTCAAAAGGTAACAAATTTGTAACATAGGAAAGTTCAAGGTAAATCTTTTTTTATTTCTCTTAGAAGAAAAAAAAGACAAATCTACTTTGTTGTATCCCTACTACAAAGTTTTAAAGTAAACACGAAAATTAGAGTACTATTTTTTTTGTCGAAGTTTGAAATAGTTGACTTTACAAAGGGGGTCATCGCCAAGTCGAAAGTACCAAAAAATCACCATAAATCATTTCACAAAAACTCAACAAGTTAAACATAAACCTTACTAGCAAGTATTTCACTGCAGGTGGGACCTGCAACTGCATCAACGGGCTGGCCTCACCAGACCCGGCCACCTTCCTCGCCTCGGCCAACGAATACTTCGCCGGCGACCACGACTTCACCAACAATCACTCATCGCCGCCGGACGCCGACCTCTTCACCTTTGGCGGCAGCGGGCTCCTCACCATTGGCACTCTAGGCATCGCCGCTGTCGCGGTCCCGGCAAACGGCGACAACGATTATTACGATGTCGACGTCGACGTCGATGCAGACTCCGACTCTGACGACAACGACGACACCGCGGATGAGGGAGACAAGATCGACAGCGCCGTGACGCCCACATTCACATACACAGCCACAGCGCCGCCTCCGCCAGAGTCCGCGGAGGTCGTCGAGAAGGCTGCAGTCGCCGTGGTCGAGGCCATTGCCGAGAAGGACGACGACACCACCACGGAGGACGACCTGATGGTAGTGAGTGCGGAACTGGAGAAGGTCCTCGGTGGCCGCAACAGCGGCGCCTCCGGCGACCTGGTGGCGTCGGCGCGGGTGAGCTTCGCCATGGGCGGCGTGGACTGCCCGCTGCAGGGCTTCCTGTTCGGCTCCCCCGTGAGCGACGCCGAGTCGCGCCTGGAGAAGCCGCGGGATAGCAACGGCGGCCGGCGCACCTCGCTCGGCGAGCTGTTCATGCGCACGCGCTTCGCCGACGAGAAGGTGCTGCTCGTCGCCGTCGAGGAGGGCGAGGACGGCGGCGGGGATGGAGCTGCCGGTGGAGAAAGGGACGACGGGAAACCAGGGAAACGCGGCGGCTTCCACAAGACAATGAAGAAGAGGAGGGTGAAGGATGAGAAAGTCCCCGGCGGTGATGGAGCGCCGGCGAGTGCAGCGGTGACCAAGAGTAAGTTTCAGAAGGTACGACCATCGATTTATCTCTCAAGTTCTGTGTTTTAGACCTTTTTTAAGGGAAATACAATTCTCTACTATATATGTACAAATTCTTGATCTTGAATCATCCTTTTTAATTTGGTTGATTTGATTCAAAATGTTGATAAACATTGGGTCTATTTGGGTTGAAACAAAAATTTGCAGTTTTTATCAAGTATAAGTACAATGCTGGGAAGAAAACACAACTGAAGCCAATCAATTGCACGTTAATTGTATAAGTACCTGCTCCATTCTCCTTCACGCACCGTTCGGTTCATACGAAACCTTGTCCAACCGTTCCTAACAGGAATGCTAGTCTAATTTATATAATCTTTGATAGGCTAGAACTATTCATGGACAGAAATCCTCTAACCGAACGAGCCCTTAGGCTTCGTTCGGTTTCATAGGAACCATTCCTTGTAAAGATTTTCAGCAGAAATGATTAACTAATTTATATAAGCTTGATCAAGCGGGAATGGTTCCTAGGACTTATTCTAGGCTAACCAAACAAGCCCTTAAGTGTGTCATACACAAAGCTGGCAATAATTGTAATCTTGATATCTTGATTGCTAATTTGTAGAAAAGTTTTACATATCTCGCATAAATGATAGTAATTTTGCTATATTTTGATAATCTTATTAATTGACGTGGCATGACCCAACTAGTTTTTTTTTTATTTTTGTTCTCACAATGGAAATAATTAGCTAGTTGCTCCAAGCCAATATATATGGTTTCTTTGTACCACTCTCTGTCCCAAATTGTAAGTCGTTTTAGATTTTGTAGGTACATATAGATACAGGATATATCTAGATACGTACCAAAAGTTATATATTTAGAAAAGCCAAAACGATCTATAAATTGAAACAGATGGAGTACTATTTTGAAGCAAGAGTATATCGAAACCACATGAATGTCCAAAACAGGAAGGGGGAAAGATTTTTTTTTCTAGAGCTTAAGCAATCATGCATATCCGACAATCTTTTTGATGAAACGTCCACTTATGTTATAGATCTGGAACACCAACTAGGACTAGGAGTCAAGTTGTTATTAGAAGTAGGGGTAGCGAGTTGACACACCCTTTTGTTTGCAATCTCTTGTCAAGTGTTATCTTTATGGCTCATTGCATTTGTCATGTTCCATAGCTTCCAAACAATTGGACTTGATCTGACAGGACTTTTTTTTATCATATATATATATAACAATTGAACCTCCCTCTATCTCTTTCTTCTCTCTTACTATTATATATATATAACGATTCTGTGCATGTATGTATTATGCAAGTCCCTATAATAAGATAATCTCTGGAGAAATCTTTTTTTTTTGTTTAGTAATCATTTGAAGAACCTTCTACTCTTTTCAAAATTCCATATAATTGGTGCCATTATATTCTTGAATTTACAAATTGATTAGACGGTGGTTTTTTTTTTCATTTTGTCGAATTCAGAAAAATGATGAGCCAGTTCTGAAACAGAGAGGCATTAATTTTGCTCATTTGCAGATCCTCCAAATCTTCCACAGGAAAGTGTACCCTGAGAGCGCGGCCCTGGTCCGGAACCTGACCAAGAAGAGCCGCAGGCGCGGCAGCGGCGCCGCCGAGCCGGCGTCGTCCAAGCTCCGGTGCCGCAAGGAGCAGCGCGCGCCGGTGTTCGGCTGCTGCGCCAACCGCGCCTCCTTCGGTGGCGCCGCTTCTCCCATCCACCACCACCACCACCACGACGACGAGGAGCTCAACGGCAGCAAGAGCGGCCACTGGATCAAGACCGACGCTGAATGTGAGCGCATATTCATTTCATTTCACAGCACAGCACATACGTACACCTTGCAATCACAGCACAGCACATATCTATCTCATCCTAATCCACCAATAATTAATCTGCAGTCGCAAAAAGCAGTCTTGACAGAGAGACTTTCCATACTGTTATCGGCAAAGAATAGAATCTTCAGGAGCTATCAATTCAGTTTGACTGCGCCATGGTGATGCATGTAGCTGACTGTTTACTGACTGAACATCTCTTTTTCTCTGACTGGATGCAGACTTGGTGCTGGAGTTATAGAAAGAGAAACAACAAGAGAAAGTCAGAATCTGTTGGCTGGTCAATATCAAGCATATATAGTGAGTATATTGAGCATGTTGATTACTTATGTTTGTGTGCTTGCTTGCTCTTCACAAAAAAAAACTTTATATATATACATATATATTTGTTCATGTCACTACGTACCTGATGGATGAGTTGTACGTGTCCGTCTATCTATAAAGGTGAAAAGGACTGTGTGTGAATGTATGAACTTAATGTATGGTTTGCATCAAGGTGTGATTGATGCCTCCTGCCTCATGGATACTCCTATAGCTGATGATAGCCTTCTGTGGGTGCATGTGGGGCCTTAGGCACTTGGCTCGGCTGCCCCCCCCCCCCCCCCCCCCCCCCCCCCCTTCTTGAACTCTTGTTGGTGTCCTGATTGCAGAGGAATATCCGGTGACAGGGATGGGCCTAACAACAAATTGCCATTTCCCGCAATAGGCTGGATGCAGCTTTGATATGCATCATTATTCGTATGGCCCATTTAATTCAGATTAGGAGCTTTCATATATTCACCATTTCAAAGACATTTGCTTGTGTGCATGATGAATTTGGCCAGGCAGAGGCAGGGGTACATTAGATTACAATCCATTGTTCACTGACATGTTTGTGCAAGAGTCTAAATGGCATATGGTTTTTGACACAGTGCGTGATATATGACTAAATCACTGGAGTTACCTAGTGGTTTGGTTGGGTTGCATGCATGATTCCTGTGCAGAAACTATTCTCAGGTAAACATGATCAGCAAAAACCTTGTGTATGATGAGAACTTGCTTGTGGGTCGGCTTGAAACTGTATGAACAGATAGCAGGTAGGCTTCTAGCAAGATCCTAATAAACTTCAAATCAAAACCTTGTGTGGTTTTTCACCATGGAAACTGTTGTAACGGTAGGTTAGGTAACCATATTATTAAACATTTTTTATTGAGATTTGTTACTGCATTTTTTTTTTGGAGCACCAGAAAATTTCTCAGTATAATAACATGTACAGCTTCAAAGTTCAAACAAAATACGCTATCAAGAAGTATTGCAAAGAGAATCGAATGAAAATTGTTTGATACTGTAGCCATTGATGAATTTTTCTATAAGCTTGGTTGAGGTCGATTGTAATTTGGGATAGAGGGACTAAAATGAAAAAAGTAGTTCATTATGTGCTCGTTATGCAAACAAATAATTGTATTAATGAATAGACTCCGAGATCATATACCTGATTCTGCATATCGTCTATTGTGGGACTTGTTTTTTTCCTGAAACAACTGTTGTGGAGCTTTATCTTTTATAATAACAGCAGAATAATGTCCACCGGAAGGGAAGAATATCTGACAACTGAAACATTTTCTTTATGTAATTATGCATGATTGGCTCACTGGTTCACTTACCCATAGTGTCAACTAGAACAATTGTATATTTTAATATTTGCACTACGTTGTAAAATCGTGGCCTAATTAGGCTTAAAAAATTCGTCTCGTAAAGTAGTAGCAATCCGTGCATTTAGTTATTTTTTAGTCTATATTTAATACTCCATGCATGTGTCTAAACATACGATGTGATAGGGACTAAATTTTAGGGAAGAAACTAAACAAGGCCTCAGTGGTTTAATATGCCTTCAAATAAAGTTACTGTACTTGTAGTATAGTAAGTGTGATATTATTATTGTACATTTGTACGTATAAAATTAAAAAAGGAATCTCTAGACCCAATCGCATGGCACGTTTGGATTGGATATATATATATATATATATATATATATATATATATATATATATATATATATATATATATATATATATTTTATAGCTAGTTGTAGCTCTTGGTGTCCCTGGATCTGCTGCTATCTTATCCATCTCTTGGGCCCCAGCCGGCCGGAGATCATAGGTTACCTTTTTTTTTATATATATATGATGAATCATAGGTTACTTAGTCACGGCTTCACCAAATATATATGGACACCTAGCTAGCTTTGTGTCACGCTTTTATTTGGCGCAAAAAGTCACTTGCGCACCTAGACAGTGCCTGTCGACATGAGAAGTAATTATTGTTCTTTTCTGGCACTGTGGCTATGGTTGTATCTGCTTCTCAGGTAATCATAAATAAGCTAAAACAATCCCAAACGCCAGGATTCTCAATAGCTTTTTTGAGTGGCACTTCCTAATTTTACAATATCAAATCTATAAAGCAAAAAGCCACGCACGAGGTGCTTCTTGGGCTTTTCGCTCACCCTTGACCCCTCCTCACTTAAGCCTCTACCTCCACACCCACGTCTTCACCTCTTTACTAACCTCTAGCCGATCGGCTCTGACCTTCCCTCCGCCACCTTTCTTTTTTTTCCTCTTGTTACCTTATCTCTATCGCCACCCTATCCTCCGCCTCCGACCTCCCCTCTACCGCCACCCACTCCTTCACCGCCCCACGGTGTAGGGCGTGTCACCACTCATAGCCTTCGGTGGAAGAGCTCTTAGAGTCCATCGCCTTCAGCTCACCTACCAAACTCCTAAAGCTGACGCCTACAAACTTCCTTCGTTTTTATCATCGAGATCCATGACACTCGGGCATGGAAGCCAATGTGGGACTTAGAGGAGAAATGCCAGTGTACCAAACGATCAGCTTTTTCTAGCTCAAGTTCTTTCAATTAGTGGCTATTGCAAGAAGCTGATGAAAATCTGGCTTCTCCTAGAAATTAAACTGTTCAAATAGAGCCTATATCTTCTGCACCGTCATGCTACACGTGAAGTGGCAGTGACATATCACTCCTCGAGCTTAAGCTAATGACCACGCAGTTAGAGAACTAATGAGATTTATCAAGATGACAAACAGGGAATTTATATTCGAGGATGTTACACAAAACGGAGGAGCCCCCAATTACAAATATAGATGGCTTCAAACTCAAAAGAGGTTTAAGATTCTTTTATATCTTGAATTTGAGTATAGGAAAAGCCGTACTATAAACGGGGACACAATGCTTAAGCTAATATGTGCTACCTTGTGCTTAAACAACCACAAGCATCCTCAGATTCACAGCCAAGACAGTCCTCACTTCACTATTACCCTTGCTGTCTTGCATGGTGCGGCACTGTCGCACTTGAAGAGAGGCACTGACGCACTTGAGTTGCGGCACAAGGAAGTTAGCACCCACGCTGACTTCCCCGGATGGCTCGAGACGTGTTAAATGGTCTCGCCCGACCCCTTGGGTACGGGATTCGTCTCGCCCGACCCCTTGAGTGCAGCGACCGTTGAGGACTAGGGGTATATATACCTTTCTCTTTCCTCCCCAACGGCTATCTGCGATTTAAGTGACCGTTGGGGGCTGGGGGTATATATACATACCTTCCCCTTCCTTCCTAAGTGAGGCCTGCCTCTTCTTCTTTACTTGAGCACGTCCAAAGCAGAGTAGGGGCTCTGTCTCTCACTCCATTGTTAACCTCAAGCCCTTAAGCAAATCCATTGATTTTTCCATCAATCCTTGAGGAAAAAGGGTCCCAAACTCAATTAAAGAGCAGCTCCATTGATTTCCCAACTCCTAGAGCACTTGGTTCATGTTTTGGTCAGCGGTTGTGTTTATTACTCTTGGAGCTTTGCTCCTAGCTGGCTAGAGCGTTCGCTCGTGGAGCTTGCCAACTTATGTGGCAGCCCTGGGAGGTTTGTAATCACCCTAAACAGCTAGCGAAATCACCCCTCATCTCAAGAGTTCATTCTCTTGACTTGAGAACGAGGAAAGGGTTGAAAGAGACACAAAGCCTTTGTGGCAACCTCAACAACGTGGACATAGGCAAGCCTTAGTGGCGAACTAAACCATAGGATAAATTGGTGTCTCACTTGTGTTCTTGTGATTTGCATTGTTATACTTGTATTTGTCGTGATTCTAGGGTTTGGTCCCGATCTACTTGCTCGTGCACTTTTGCCAATATCCAGGTGGTGGAATAGGCTCTACACTACCCTAGCAACATCAGTGATTTGCTCGATCTACTCTTCCTTGGGCAGTTTTTGAATTGTACTTCGAGCTTGTCTGCAGGCGCGGCAGTGTCGCACTTTTGTGAGGCAGTGCGGCAGTGCTGCACCTTGGGAGCAGCAGTGCTGCACCTAGAATTTAAATTTCGCTGCGAGTTTGTTTTAAACAGGCCTATTCACGCCCCCTCTAGGCGACATCAAGGTCCTTTCAGGATTGATTGGGCCTCAGTCGGACACCCGTGTACTAACGGTCAGGTCGAACGGGCCAATGGCATGGTCCTCCAAGGACTCAAGCCCCGCATCTTTGACCGACTCAAAAAGTATAACGAGCGTTGGGTTGCAGAGGTCCCAGCGACCCTCTGGAGCCTTAGAACGACCCCAAACCGATCCACGGGGTTCATCCCTTTCTTCCTAGCATATGGAGGCGAAGCAGTGTTGCCATCCGACCTCGATCACGACGCCCCAAGAGTAAAGGCCTTCGACCGAGACTGAGCCTCGGAGGCTCAGCAGGATGCGGTCGACCTACTCAAGGAGGCTCGTGAGATGACCGTCATCCACTCCGCTCGTTACCAGCAAACTCTCCGCAGGTACCATGAAAGAAAAATCAAGGGGAGGATCCTCGAGGTCAGAGATCTCGTACTCAGGAGCACCCAGTCAACCAAGGACAAACATAAGCTCTCTCCACCATGGGAAGGACCGTACGCGGTGGCTGAGGTGATCTGACCGGGCGCCTACCAACTGAAGGACGACAACGGCAACGTTCTCACCAACACATGGAACATCGAACAGTTACGTCGTTTCTTTCCCTAAAACTCGGTCTTACCATTTATTTCCATTCAATGCTTGCTCCTACAGCGCCCCAGCTTGGGGGCTCCATGGGGGTGCAATACCACCCTTCTTTTTTTACTATCATGTAGTAAATTTTTTTGCCCAAACAAAAGGGCGTCGCTCAAACGAAAGGGCATTCCGTTCCTTTGATTACCCTACGTAACTTGCGCTTTAACCTCCTGACCGATCACACCCCACCACGACCTACGGTTACGAGTAGCTGAGCCTCGCAGGCCAAGCCCGGGTTCTTAAGGTTGCAGCCTACGGATCAATGGGTAGGTGCAAAAAAGAAAAGACAAAAGACAAAGCTACGCAAGGATAAAAGCAAGGGCGGACAGGACAAGCTTCCCCTCACGAGTGATTTCATCACAAAACGAACTTAAAATATTCATGAATGTAAAGCTGTTCACACGGGGGGCCCTCCATGAATTCATCTTTTACATAAACTGACTATTTCTACTCTAACTCCATTATGGCCCCCTGGCTGTGTCGATTGACGGTGCAATTGATGAGGACAAAGGCAGCTCGGTTGTGGCCAGGATGGAGGCGCTCGGCTCGGCTACGGTCAGGACAACGTTCGGCTCAGTTGGGGGCGGGACGACGCTCACCTCCGACCCGGCCTCCGCTGCCTCCGTAGGCTGGACGATGCCTTCCCGGCGCACATCTGCGGCCACGGTCGAATGCCGAGCCTCCATCACCCACTGTGCGGTGACCTACTCAACGACCACCTATGCGTGCAGCACCAAACTTTCCCACTGCGCATGGATCTCGTCTGGGCTCCACCCATTGGCATATCCTCTATAGATGGCCGCGAAGTCTAGATCGGGGTAGTGGGTCACCACCGAGGTCAGCACCCCTGACATCCCGTAGAACATGCCGTCAGAGATGAGCACCCAAACTTCATTCGGGACCTTCGCCAGCTAGACGGCAGGCGTACTGGTGCTCGGTCCTGACCCAAACACCTCAGAGACCACCACCTGCGCAATGTTGCGAAGCTAGCTGAGCTCTCCCTCGAGAGCGCATTGCTCCTCAAGGGACTGGGCTAGCGCCTCCGCGCTCTGACCGACCACCGCTTTGACCGTCTTGAGCTCTTGCTCTAGAGAGCCGATCTTTCCACCCAGTTCTGGAAACAGACGACAAATTCAGGAGAAAGGAAAAGAAAATTTCAAGAGATCAACCGAGGGTAGAACAGGTATGTACCAAGGCGGGCGCTCTTGAGAATGGAGAGCCCTACCTCTTGTCGGGTCACCCTCTCGAGTAGCCGAGTGTTTGACTCCTCTGCCCCAAACATCTGCCCCCAGAGCGCGATGACCTCTCGCTCGGCATCTGACCGGGCCTTTCGCTCTGCTTCCAGAGCCTCTAGGGACTTCTTGAGCGCCGCCTCGGTCTCCGCTAAGTGGGCCTTCACCGCGTCGAGTTTCTGCTCGGCAGCACTCGCCAGCTCGACCGCACGCAGCTCTATCGCCCATGCTCCCATCACCTCGACCGCCCAGTCTTAGGACTCACAGTGGGCGGACTCCAGCTCGTGCTTGAGCTCATTGACCCGCCGCAACGCCACCGCTTCTTGCTCCATCCGACCGTGCTTATCCCAAAAAAAAATGGGACTTGCGCATCGACATCATCTCCAGGTCCTGCGAGACAAGAAGCATGCGGCAGGGTGTGGCCCTGACTGATGGGACATGGCCTGCCCAACAGGACGTCGCCTAGCTAACGGGACGTGGCCTAGGCGAGGCCCACCACTACCATAATCCGGGCACGGGAAAAGAGGCGCAACCGCACTCAAACGACCCTCCGCCTTCCCAGGCAGGGTTTGGAGGGGCCCACCGATGGAATCTCCATCGAGGAGAGGCCAGCGGGTCACCCGAGTCGATCGGACGGCTCGGGCGGTTGCTGAGAGATAGGTAAGGAGCAGCGGGATGCCCCATGCAGGTTATGCCAACTCCGTCATGAACGATGGGCCCAGATTCCACTCGGACATATCCAATAGGAGCTCCCCGAACCCGTCCTTCGAGCCATCGAGGTAACTTTACTGACCCCCGTTTTACTTTTCCAGTACATAAGCATTCATTCTCATGCATACATTTATACATCCAAATCATTGCATATGCAATCATTCGATATGAGCGGCAACCGACCAGGGTTCGAAGGCCAGCCCGCGAAGGGCTCGAGGCCGTCTCGCGTCAAACAGAGCTAGGGGAGAAAATACAGATGAGTCCCAATGGCCCTCGCTGACTCGCTCAAGAGCGGATAGGGTCATCTCAACCTTCTTGTTCGATTCTAACCCCGAGCCGTTCCCATAGAATCTCCATCGAGGGGAGGCCATCGGGCCACCTGAGTCGCTCTCCGGAACGACTCAGGCATCTGCTGGGAGGCGGGTTAAGGAGAAGTGGAGTGCCACATCTATGCTGACCCTATCACGAACGACGGACCTGGATTCCACTCGGACATCCCCGTTAGCGAGCTCACCGAAGCCCGCCACTCGAGCCATCGAGGCAAGTGGCGTTAGCTCAACCCCTCTGGTTGTGGAAACCGTGGATGGGGTGACGCAGGAAATCATGCGACCAACCCTGATCGGCCCCTAGTGGCTCGGGGGCTCGAGCCGCCAGATCCTGACTCAGGAACCCTACCAACTGCACAGGATGCGGTCGGAACGGACGTGGGCGAACACCCCGACCAGAAGAGACACAAGAGTCCGCAGCCCTAAAAGAGAGTACCAAGGTGCTTAGCCTCTAACTGACTCCCCAGTCGGCCGTAGGCTCGAGGTCTACACCCACCGGGTGCGCTCGCCCGCACCCAGCCAAAAACGGATTACCAACGAGTCTCCTCCTCAGGGGCTGGGCGCCTATGTCTGCACGGCGCGCCTCCACGGCCTTTGCCAGTCCTCCACATGAAGGTTGTGCGCCTAAATCCTACTCGGTTACCCTACGCGGTACAACAAACCAAGGAGGAAAAACATCAAAGTTCCAATAACAGCCACCTCCATGGCACAATGGGCACATGAATTACAAAGGAAATACAAGCTTTTATTAAGCTAAAAACACAAGCCCCTGGCTTTTACAATATCACGCAAAGCGTGTGCGAACAGCCCCTTCACGGCTTCATAGAAGTCCCAAAGGGGCTCAGGGGTTCCTGTCGGGTTCATAAACCCGGGGTCCCCAATGGACCCGCTTCCCTACAAAACTCAGCCCAGTAGGCGGCGCAGCGACAGCACGTGCCTGGGCCAGCCCAGATACACAATGACAGGCCAAGACCAAAGTCCAGTCCCCGACTGGCACCTCCGGCTAGGAGATCTAATCGGAGGTGCGATGGGAAGGCCTGGCCGTGGTGGGACCACAGTCCGACTCCGACCCCCTTTCTCCGACCGAGAATACACCAGAACCTCTGCTCACTGCTCTTTCCTGACCGACACGATCGGGGCCGACTGGGAACGACCAACCGGGGGCGCCTGCTCGGTGTGGGCCCGGGGAGCAGGTGGAGCAGATATGGTAAGGCGCTCAAGTCAACCGCAATACCGAGGACCGTACCCTGCCATGCCCTGCGCACCTGTAGGACGGTGCCGTCGGGGCATGTCAGGCGAACACGGTAGAACCTGCCAGACGCGTCAGAGCATAAATAGTATTGTGGGCGCCGTCGTTTGTCGTACCAGGTAAACACGGTAGAGCCTGCCAGACGCGTATGAGCGTAAACAGTATTGTGGGCACCGTCGTTTGCCGTACTAGGCGAACACTGTGCAGCCTGCCAGATACAACAAAACATGAACAGTAAGGTGGCGATGGAGACCATCCCGTACCCGATGGCGTGGGCAACAAGACTAGGCAGCGCCCGTATGCACTCTCTCTTTCTCTCTGACTTATAAGGCCATCCCTTCAACTATAAAAAAGTATGCGCTCTCTCCTACCAGAGGGATCGAAGGATCGAAGACTCGAGGACTCGAGGACAACAGCTCTAGAGCTCGATAGCTACACAGTCTATACGTTCTCAACAGTTGATAAGCTCGGACACACAGAGCATACGCTCTAATACTTAGCGCACGTTTGAGCATCCGTCACTCTCTTCCACTCGGTTCAGAGTCCGACCAGGCCTCTAACACCCTCCTTCTCATTTCTTACTCGTTTGTAACCCCACAACAAACTTCGAGCACCTGGGCTCAGAAATAAAGTCACCGACCGACCTCAACTGGACGTAGGGCCTGTTGCCTGAACCAGTATAAATCCTATGTCGTTGAGTGCTTGGCCACGCCCGATCACAACGCACAGTAAAACTACAAATATTTACTTGTTGGCCAGATTTCGCACCGACAGTATGATTATACGATAAAAGTGCAGTTTTTATTTGTTTATATAAGTGACTTTGTTCCTGTATCTTGGAGAATCTTACCCACGTAAGCTGTAGTACATGGAGTATTAAGGGAAAATGGAAAAATGAAAACGAAGAGCCACATGGGAAAGAACTAGCATCATTACTAGATTATAAGCCATGGATGTAAGATATCGTCAGTATCGCACAGGTAAATCACAATTGGAATTTAAGAACTCATTAGCATTTTTTCTGTGGCCCAAGTGTTACCAGCTGAATATCAAAAAGGGAAAAGGAAAGAAGTGCCCATGGTCCATGGAGTGGAGCTAGAGATCATAAATAAACTATTATATTGGAGGCACAAACCACCATATAGTTTCATCTGCATGGATGTTCTTTGCCTTGCTGAGGACAAAAAAGTACATCTAGTGGGAAGGGAACATATGGACAATTCCTGCAGTAGACAACATAAGGAAACTTTAAATACAAACTATAGGACCATCTGTACGTCTATGGGAAGCGGTCCAGTGATATGGAAATGGAACCTGCTTAAATATATATCCTTGACCACTGTATTTTCAGTAAACACATGTCGTTAGGTTTATCTAATCAGCAATGAAGGATTATGTCATGAAATGTTGGCATAGGTACTAGCTAGTGCCCTGCTGCTCAACTGCTTCAACATTCAGAACCGTGACCTTCAACAAGCAGGCGTCCTGCTCTTGAAGCATGTCCGTGACCTTGGATTGCACAAATGCACAGAGTAGTTGTTCCATGGAGATGACGCACGTCCAGCGAAAGGCTCCGCTAAGGCACCTGTGGCTCAATGATGACTTTCGGCGTTGCAGCAAGATCATGCTCGTCCACCTCCTTCAGCTGGTAGATTGGCAGCATATGGAAAGTAGGGGAGGGGATTGGGACGACTGTGCTGCCATTGCTCTTCATCCTGCTCCAGCGCGTCATGGCGAGGCACGTTTGTTCATGTGAGCAGCTTGCCTTGGAGGCATTTCGTCAAACATGTACTGGGCGTCGTCCTGTGGCCAAATGACGTTTTGTGACGTGGCCAAATGACGTTTGAGTATCTCTGGTGCAAGACTCGTGTTTTAAAAGATGTGAACAAATTTGGTAAGTGTTCTCTTTTCATACTTTATGAAACAGTGCATTTAATTGTTCGCGGATGATATTAACACCTAATATGAGAGAACTAAATTAATTTTATATTGAAAATAAAAGTGGAATGGCCACATGGATCTTTTGTATTCTTTAAATTAGTTATCCCTTTCATGTGTTAAAATTTTGGGACGGACGGATTACACGTGAAGTACGTGTGAAGTGAAAGCTCCTTACCTGTAGCTGGCTGATACGCCTCCAAGTTTGGAAAGTGGCAGGGTTGAAGATGGACTCAGGGCAGCGAGCGTCTGGATCATCGGGAAAGTTTAGGAGGTGTCAGGTAGGGATATTACCTGGGTTGTTCGGACACTAATAAAAAATAAAGGGAAAATGGTGTTCTTGTCCTTGTCCAGTACTTCAATTGTGATTGTACTCCTGTTTTTTCAACTTTGTGTTTTTGCCCTTGTTATTTTGAACTGAACTCTCCGTCTACCCCTACTTTGAATGTCCGTCTGATCCCTAGTGAATAGATAAATTAAAAAAATTCTAAACCTAAAAAGAAAAGACCAAATGCCTACGCTGCCCTTATCCCTTCCAGCTGTTCCTCGACTCCTCCAAAACACATCGGAGGGAGCGGGCGGCGCGGGCGGTGCGGGCGTGTGGCGGCGCGGAGCGGGCATGCGGCGCGCGACTGCTGCTCCGGGGTGTGGGACCGGGAGCGGGCAGCGCCCATCGGGAGCGGGCGGCGGCGGCTCCCGGCGGCGGGTCTCCGGCGGCAGCGCCCTGACGCGCGGTTGGGCTACAGGGTGGGCGGGCGCGGCGGCCGCACGGCGGGGCTGCAAGGCGGCAGGCGGCGGCGTCCGTGTGCAGTGCGAGCGCGCGGCCTCCTCGCGAGCGGTGCTTGCGCTCGTCTGCTCATCGCACGTCATCGTTGCCAATTGCGGCGACTCGCGAGCGGTGCTCTGCCGGGGCAAGCAGCCCCTGGCGCTGTCCGTGGACCATAAAGTGAGCCATCATCTCTTCTTGGGTCAACTCTTCTACTTGTTTCACTCAATCTGTTGATTCTGTCTGGGTGCTAGCCTGATTGTATGATGTATTGCTCGTTTGCTGTTCTTGTTGTTACAGCCAAACAGGGAAGATGAGTATGCAAGGATTGAGGCCCAGGGAGGCAAGGTCATCAATTGGAATGGCTATCGAGTTCTCGGTGTTCTTGCCATGTCCCGGTGTCTTCATGTCATGAGAGCAACGTTGGCTTATGATGCCGTATACATCCTCACAGTTATTCCTGAAAAACTACAGACTAGTTAATCAGACTACTTACAACAAAGGGTACAATATGTAGCTATCACCACTTGGAATGTTGTTGACTGGTCCATTCTGTTCTTTGACAAATTATTGGCTATTTGATTTGTTGCAGTTTCGCTTTAGGGATATATATGCTTTAATTTCAGTAAAGTCAAAAGTTTGCTTGTCCGTTATGGAAACCTAATGAGTTCCGGTTTTAATTAGTGCTACTGGATGAAATGGTATGGACTTCTGTTGGATAACAAACAGTTGTGTGGTTTGGAATGTTTCGCTGACTATGCGGTGCAGACTGTAAGCCCCTGTGTTCATGTGTGGTTGGTTACTACAGAACAATTGGTAGCGCTTCCAGGCTTGTGAGGAAATTAGGCCATTGTGCGCATCTGTTGAGCTTCAACATTTCCTTTCACTTCACCCACAGGAGTCCACAAATTCAGTTAATCTTATTCATTACATGGACTGAGGACTGCACTGCTTGGCCCTATGTTCTATAATCATGGACTCCTTGCAGTCACAGGAGAGGGTCAGGCCCAATGATCTTTGTTTTACTTTTATTGAACCTTTAGAACCTCGTGTACTGTTTTGTTGCCTTTGTTTCAGTGTTCCAGTGTACCTCACTTAAACTTGACTACAACCAGATAGACATGTGGATGAAAAAGTGACCATCAACCAACTGCTCTTTTGACTGTTTATTTCTCCCAACATCAGATAGAGTGAGAGACAAATGATAACGGTGATGGTGAATGATGATATAATTTTGATTGATTGCCAGATGACGCCGGCGCTGCTGCAGTTGCTACCGCCGAAGAGCGAGGAGGAGCGAAGCTGCTCTGGTTTGTCGTCGTCGTCTGTGGTGTTCGACGCGGCGCCGCCCGTGGGCCTAGGGCTGGACCTCAACCTGGCGCTGCTGCCGCCGGCCGAGATGGTCATGTGAATGTGATTGCCGCCGTCTAGGAGACTCTAATCGATCACCTTCCGTGCTAGTGAATCATGCTTTGAAGCTGCATCCTGTGTTGTACAAGTGTGCTGCTGTCGTTTGTGCCCTACGTGACTTGTGTTTCATAAGCTGGATGGTTGTTTGCACATGCTTTTAGTATAGCACAAGGGGCAGCACAGGACCATTGGATGTCCTTTCACTTTCTGTGTTTCATTAGTCCTTTGTCTTGTTCAATTTTTGATGCTTTATCTCTGATATGATTAATCAATTGTCAGTGTACAATAAAAAAGTCTAATTTTAAATCAGGGTAAAATCACAATTAGCCATAACAAACAGGGGCAAAATCGCATGGGCATTTATGTCCTTTTGTACAAAGTTTAACACCGTTAGGGGTGGATGACGGAGCAGGGGCAAACTGGTGCTTCGTGAATGGCACAGTAGGGGTAAATTCACAAAGTCAAAAAAATAGGGGCAAAATCACAATTTCGATACAAAATAAGGGTACAAACGCAAGAGCCCCAAAAATAAATTACAGAATCAGTCAATAATCCGCGAGACGAATTTATTAAGTCTAATTAATCCGTCATTAGCACATCTTTACTATAGCACCACGTTGTCAAATCATGAACTAATTAGGCCTAAAAAAACTCGCCTCGCAAAACAGTCTCCATCTGTGCATTTAGTTTCGTAATTAATCTATATTTAATACTCTATGTAGACGTCCAAACATCCAATATGACAGGGGCTAAATTTTAGAAGTTGAAAATAAACACAAGCTCGAGAGCAAAAACAATTATTGCAGGAGATCTCTGTACATGATTTATATTAGCCAAGAAACAGACAATTATTACAATGAAAGCTGAGACCACCACCACACTTCAGAATAAGTTACCTAGTACACATGACACTTCTACTACTAGAGAATCACTTCAATAGTTTCTCGAAGAGGACAGACTCCTCCGGCTGGCTGCGACGCCATACCAGCTAAGCTACTACTAAAGGAGCGTTTGGTGCGGCTCCCACCGGCTCTGGCTCTCATACTGTAGCGCAACTGTAGAGCACAGGAGCCGGAGCCGAAGGAGAAAAAAACGAGCTTCTCTGACTCTGGCGTTGTCAGTGAGAGAGAAAAGAAGGAGAGAGAAAAACAACTCTGATGAACAGTATCGCTACCAGAGATAAACAGAGAAGAGTCAGAGGAGCCGGAGCCGGTCAGAGCATGGCCAAACGGGCTCTAAAACAGACTAATGAAATACGAACTCCCTCCCAACAATAGGTGTCAGAGAGACTTGCAGAGGACTCGACGCGGCAAGCAGCAATCGGAGAACACATTGCAGAGCTGATCCATCTTTCGGGACCAGGACCACACGCGCACCCACGCTATTTCTGCCAACGCGAGGAACTCCGCGCGTGGCACTCGCATCAAATCTCCCGCAGAATTCCACAGCAGAAACTTCCATCGCGGTTTGCCGCCTTGCCCCCGTCGTATTTGCTGCCGCCGCCTGATTATGAACATAAGGGCACGTATAACTCACAGACGGAAGGTCGTCTGCAACACCCTTGAATCTAGCAAACAGATAGCTAAAAAGACAGGTCATACAATAAAGAGTCTGTTGCACTGTATGCAAGCTGTTTAATGCTTTGCATATAGCTAGATCAACCGTGAACACTATTTTGTATACCATTGTGTTGCTATTTGATAGAAATGGATCAAAAATAAATTAGATGAACATGATTACAATATTTATTTTAAAACCATCAATATAAATTAATATAAGTCATATATTTTTTTTAAAAAAAATGGAACACTATGTGTCGGTACAGAAAGTGACCAACTAGTGAATATTTATAGTTTTGATGTACGTTGTGATCGGAGGTGGCCTAGCACTCAATGACACAGGATTTATACTGGTTCAGGCAACATGTCCTACGTTCGATTTGGGTCGGTCAGTGACCTTATTCCTGAGCCCAGGTGCTCGAAGTCTGTAGTGAGGTTACAAACGAGAAGGAGAAAGGTGGGGTGTATGAGAGGCCCGGTCGGGTCCGACCGGAAGGGCCGAGGGCGACCGAATCTCCGCTATGAGCTAGGTGTTCAAGCGTGTGCTTGAGGGGTTGTCAGCTATCGATCTAGTGAATTTCAACTTGAAGGAAGTTGACCCCTTTCGTTGGAGGGAGTGCATTCCCTTTTATAGATGGAAGGGGATGGCTTTACAGGTGAGAGGGAGAGAGTACGGATGTTTCTAAGCCTTGTTGCCCACGCCGATGAGGATAGTGATGATGGTAGGCGCCCACAATACTGTTGATATCACTGTAGAACGTCAGGTGCACATGGGAGGTTGCGTTGGCTTCTTCAGGAAGGGTGGATGTCGGTACCTGCAAAATACTGTTGGTATGTGAGGAGCCCTACCACGTGTACTAGGTATGGTGAATCCTGGCGCCCACAGTACTATCGATGCTCAGAGGCATGTGGGGGGGCTTTTTGCCATACGGGAGTCCAACGGCGCCTACAATACTGTAGACATAAATATCGACGCCTACAATACTGTTTGTGTCAGGATGGTTGTGGAGCACTGTTTCCGTAGGCGTACAGGGTATGGTCCCTGTTATCGTGGTTTGACTTATGTGCTGCCTTCTTTGTTCGTTCCTGGTCCCTTCCGAGCGGACGTCCCTGGTCGGATGGCTCTAGTCGGCCCTGGCCGCGCCAGTCGGAGAAGAGCGGTAAGCAGGCTTCCTACGGGGTCCCTGGTCGGAGACGAGAGGTCAAAGTAGGAAGCAGTGTTTTGGGCCAGTCCTTCCGATCGGTGAGACCGTCCGGAGGCGGCTGGTGTCCGAAGCGAGTGCTCCGGTCGAAGAGGTGGGCCGAAGAAGTTGACGAGTGGGCGTTTGTTCTTTCGGGCAGACCACTGTCCTTCCGGCTCGTCATGTTTTAGACTCTTGGGTCGGCCCATGAACTACATGCTATTTTTCTGGGCCGAGCCCTGGCGAAAGCCGGTCCCCGAGAGACCCCGGGTTTATGAACCCGACACTATGTAAGCCTGCACACTAGTTTCAGAAATCAACATGATAGCTCCATACGTCAACTTAGCTCCATACATCATGAGAGGAAACAAAATCATATGGCAACTCAGCTAATTTAAAAGAAAAAAATGATAGCATGCAACAGGTTGATATGATCTCAGTCCTTGTCCAATTCCACAAAAGTAGCTCGCAACACTAATAGAGCTTGGTAAAAATTAGTAACAGCAGCAACATACTTAGATTTTCAGGTAGAAGCGTTGGTCAACTATGAGGTTCATTCACAACAACAATAGCTAACCTCCTTCAAGAACTCATCAGTTTTATCAATACTCAATAGAATGAGCTAGCAGCATTCAGTTTTCTAAAAAAGGCCTGATCATGATTCTTCAGAACTGACAGTAGAAATGAATTAATAGCAGCAGCTAGCTCATTCACATTTAGATAGCACATTCACATTTAGATAGCACATTCACATTCAGATAGATAGCATATTCACATTGAAATGGCATGTTCACATTCAGATAGATAGCACATTCACAGCCACTTTCAGGATGACATGTTCACATTTAGATAGCACATTCAAATGACATGTTCACATTCACATTCACAGTCACTAGTAGATAGATAGCACATTCACATTCAGGTAAATAGTAGATAGCACTCAGATGACAGCATCAGGTAGATCACACCATGTCCTACAAAAATGAGAGGTTCAGGTTGCTCAAATTCTTCATGGCAGGTGTAGAGGTGTACAGGTTGCTCAAGTTACCTGTTCAGTCACTTTCAGGAAAAAGGGCCTTCCTAAGACACTTCATGGCAGCAACTCGCTCCGCCTTTTCCACATTGGACATTGAACTTGTATCCTTGTATCTTGTAAGATGAGGCTGTTATAAGCCTCCATCATCTTTGATTCTTTCTCAAGCATCTTTCCCTTTTTGGTCTCTTGTGCAGTAAGGTGGGCAAGTTTTGTGGTCTCAAGCTTCTCAAATGATAGCTTCTGCTGCAGTTCCAATATCTTCATACGGTTTGCATTTGTTTCCTCCTGGAATTTGCCTAATTTGTCTAGATCAATAGTAGATTCCTTTGAGTTACCATTATCTTCACTGCTGGAGCCTTTTGACTTGCCTTTTTAGCTGCCTTCTGACCCATTGGTCGATTTGGCATCTCTTCCAAACTTTCATCATTTTCCTGATCCCTTTCTTCTTCAAGGTGAAATGATTTCCTTTTACGTGCATTCCTCAGCTCTTCATTGTATGTTTTCCACTTTGACACTTCTCGACAAATTTTTCAAACCTCAATCCCAACAAAGGGTCCTAGTTTTGCATCTTTGTTGTCCTCCACATAGAACTTGTGGGCTGCATCAATCCACATTTGATCAGAATATCCACTTGTAAATACTCTGCGAGCCTTTACATAAGCACATTCAAAGAGGCCCGTCCACCTATTAATCTTGTGCCATCTATCCTTGCATTGCTTTAGATTTCTCTTTCGAAGTGGTGGGGTAGTCTTGTTGTAGGATTCAACAACCTCACCCCAATACTGGTTACCACCCTTATCGGCTCCACAGGTAGAGTCTGTTGAATGTTCTATCCAAGCGCTCATCAATCTAAGATCCTCTTCCTCTGTCCATAGGATCCTCTTCTTAGTCCTCACATTGTCATTGTCAAGTAATATTTCTACTTCAGGCTGTGAACTTGCATCATTGTTGGTGGACAGTGGTCTATTCAAAGGGCTGTTGTGAATAGGTGCACCGACCAAATGAAAGTTGTGTGGCTGATTTTCGAAGTAGCTCATGAAACCACCAGATGGACGTGGATCTTTGTCCCTGCAGGAAACAAACAATAACCACTATGGCTTTGAGTTGCAGAATATAGCACAGTACAAACATCTATCCAATATGTTGCAGAATATAGCACAATCATCTATCCAATATGTTGCAGAATATAGCGGAATCATCTATCCAAAAAGTTGCAGAATGTAGCACAATCATCTATCCAATATATGTTATTCTTCTACTGGATCTTAAACAATGATTGTAAATTGAAAAAAATCACAAACCAGGAGAAGAGGCATTACCATGATACAGGAGAAGAGGGATCACTGCCGGCCGCATCAAACCAGGCTTGAGACAGTGAATGAGGGAACGGAAATCCATCTATGCTGGGGAAGCCACCAATGCTGGATCCATCAATGGAGGATGGCACCATCGCCGCGCCCTTGCCGACACCACTGGTGGTTGGGCGGGTCCCTGCTGCTGCTGAGCTGCCGCCACATCCGAGAGAGCGGGCCATCAGCACCGAGCCACCACCACGACTGAGAGAGAGAGCCATCGACACCGAGAAGCCACCGCGACCGAGGGTATGGGCTGGGGCCGCCGCCATCGCATCCAACGCAGATACTTCAACTAAACAAAAGGGAACAGACTTCAATACAATAGAATGCTATCCAGAACATACTCAGATACTTGAATATAGTAGAATGCCGTCCAACAAGGTAGATCGGCTAGAAAATCGTTTGTTCAGGTTAAACATGCATCAGAAACCCATTAGATGGAATGTTTGTTCAGGTTAAACATGCATCAGACATTTTTTCATGAAAATCGTGTAAGAGCTCAGAAACCCATTAGATGGACGTGGGTCTTCATCGGCATCGGCTAGAAAAGAGCAAGCTAGTTGGCGAAAATTGTGTGGTTGATTACCAAAATACTATAACTCCCCAAACCTTGAAACTAATAATACAAGAGTGTTTTCTAGCAATGCATGAATAACCATCAAGACTAAGTATGCTACAGGGCATAGTTAATTTCATTACCAATGCATATATGAAGTCCAAATTACCCAAACATTACATTCAGGCTATTGATTTTGTAAATGCAGAGATTCAAATAAATGAGACCACCACACAACAAAGATTCAGATAAGTGAAACACTCGCTCCATCACACTGTAAATGAAACAAAATGAACACTGGGCAGCTATATAAAACTCTGAAATCTAAAATATGAACTATGAGCTGACACTAAAATTATTTGTGGAACTCTAAAAATATGAACTCTGGAATCTGAACTGTAAAATTTTTCATGTGAACTCTGAAATCTCAACTATGAGCTGACACTAAAATTATTTGTGGAACTCTGAAATCTGAACTCTAAAATTATTTATGTGAACTCTGAACTATGAGCTGACACTAATTTTTTTTTGTGAAACTCTGAAATCTGAACTATGAGCTGACACTAATCCAAATAGCATAAAAGATAGATATTACCATGATGGATCCCAACTTGCTGAACGCCCAAACGATGGAGAAATCGGATCAACGATGCCTAATTCCAACCAAGCAGTAGATGATGAAGGGGGAATGAAAACCCACCATCCAATGATGGAGCTGTCGCCGGGCCGAGGAAGGCAGCTCCGCCAGATCCATCAATGGAGGATGGATCCATCGCTGCGCTGTACCCGAGACCACCAAAGATAGGGCGGGACGCCGCTGCCGCCGACGCTGATCTGCTTCCACGACCTAGGGTTTGGCCCGTAGAATCCACGCCTGAGGCCGAGCCGCCACCATGACCGAGGTTGCGGGCCACCGCCATCGAGCCACTTCCATGACCGGATGTGTGCATTGGGGCCGTAGCCGTCACCGTAGCAGCAGCCGAGGCGCCCTTGCTCTTCTTACTTGCGCCAACTAGCTTGCTCTTCCTAGCCGATGCGCTCAACATAGCGGTCGCCGAAGGATGGCGGTGAACGGCGAGGAAGAAGAAAGGACCTGGCAATGCTTCACCTTCACTAGGTACATATGGAGAAGATTTGGGTGCGAGAGCACCTTCCCCCGTGCGCGCAAATCACACCTGCGCGCGCGAGCACCCGGGATCCGCGCAACGACGAGTCGAGGAGGTGGCCCGTACATCACTGCTGGAGCCATCTTTTTCTCCTCGGAGCACGGGACGTTCCTGTCGCCTCGCGAGGCGACGCCGGCTCCATCTCTACACTCTCACGAGGTGTTTTCTGTAAAAACTATGCCGAAGGGACGGGGTGAAGGGACCCGTTGTACATGCCCTAAATACAAGACCTATTTCATATTTAGGTAACGCTATAGGTAAATGTTTTAATATCTATTTTTTTGTCTTCTCCAACACCAAGACTTAAAAGAGAACCCTTTCTGCAAATGGGTCTCTAGAAGAGAGGATATTCATATTTAGGTCATACCTCTCCTGGCACCTAAAATGGGTCTCCTATATAGGTACTCTGTTAGAGACCGATACAATACTGTCAGAGACCCATTTTGCGTTTGGGTGCTCTTATGCGTCTCCTATTGGAGACAGTCTTACTCTAGTCTGAGACCTATATTTGTATTAGCTTGCACCGGAGAAAACCTCGATGTCCGTGTCATGTAGCCTTCAGGTAGATCCGGAGAGGATGATTTCCACGACGTCATCCATGACGCTGTGCGTGTGTGTGGTTTCTTCCCCTTTTCCGCGCAAGCAAAATTCTGGTCGCCTCGTTCTAGTGGGACATAGAGAATGCATGTTCCGCCGCCCGTCCCATGTGGACCACATGGGACAGAGATATGATATGGAATCTAACACTATTCATTTGGAATGACCCTCCTAGTCGCCCTAGTCGTAGTCGTAGTACTAGGTCGCCATGACCTGGCATCTGCTGTGGCGTGGCACGATGCAAAGATCCTGTTTGTCTGTCAACCCTGAATGCAACACCGGGAAGAAGGGGAAGAAAGCAGAGGCACGCACCGAAAGTTTTTTTATTTTTAGCCATTTTTTGAAATTTTTTCACAAATATACCCCTGGAGGTATGATTTCAAAATCTGGACCTTTAGCTCAGCGCCATCATTGGTGACGCCAAGCTTACACGTCTCGACGCCATAGATTCTAGCGCCTAGGTCTTGGGCTCGACACAGACGTGGCGATGACGCGCCGTAGATCTTCGCGCCGAGCTCGGCGCCGTGGTTATTGGCGCCGAGCTTGACGCCATGGTTATTGGCACCGAGAACGGCGCCAAGATCTATGGCGCCGAGGTGGTGTTTTAACCCGGCCCCCAGCCTTCCTGCCCGAGCCTTCTTCCTCTTCTTTCTCCTCCCTCTCGGGTTTTTTTGTCTCCCCACTTCGCCCTACCTCACAAATCGGCTTGTTGGACCTTAGAAACTTTGATTTGATTCGTAGATCTTCAAGAGCAAGGTATCCTCGCTTCCTCCTAGTTTCTTTTCACATCGATTCGGTATGTATTAGTTAGATTTTTCAACTTAAGAATCGTCATTACTTAGGGTTTCATGCAATTTTAATATTTATATTATACACTGTAGGATGCCAAGGCGTAGAAAAGCTAGCAAACCAAGATAGCCTCGTCGCATGTTGTTATGTTGTGGGTTCATTGTTGTTCGATCAAATGGGAAACCCTAGGTGTAGGGTTTAATGTTAATTGATTTCTGTTCTTAGAACAAAAATGGCAAAATTATAGTTATGGCCGGATGACCGAAAATGCCTTCGACCCATTGCCTCTGCCTAGTGGTGTTCCAGTGCTCATGTGCTTTTGCGGTGATCCTTGCAAGGTAGCCAAGTCCGATGAAGAGGACACGTATAGGCAGAGATATTGGATGTGTTCCAATTTTGCGCTTGAGCCTACACTTCGTTAGCGCCGCATTAACAAGATGGTGAGGAATTGATGTTTGTGTCATATGACATCTTGCATGATTTTTTTGTTTTATAACAATTGCATTTTTTGCAGACCCCTCCACGCTCTGTGATTTTGAGCAGTGGATCGACACTGCGATCAAGCCTAAAGACAAGGAATGGATGCATAAACTATTGCGGTAGGAGGCAGAGGACAAGGAGATGATGGAGAAGAGATGCGGAGAGGAGGCTGCAAAAAAGGAGAACAAGGAAGAGGAGGGAAGGAGGCATGTTGCTGTGTATAGGGAGGAGAGGGAGAAGAAGCTTGAGCATACACGCCAAGTGAAAGCAGCGATGGAGGAGAATCCTGATGCCCTGAGGAAGGAAAAGTGACCTCGTTGTACTCAGTAGTCTCCATGACTTGCTAGTTCTATGGTTTATTCATGAACAATATTGTCTACTGTTGGACTTTTCATTGTGTTGTCATGTAATGCACTTTAAGTATGAGCATGCTTAGGTCATATACTGCGTTATTTAGTTTGTCGGCACGTACTTCTAGTATTATTGTGTTGTTTAATGTGTCATAGTATTGGACTTTTCATTACGTAGTTGTATTCATTATTTGTGGTCATAATATTCAGTTTAATATTACGGATGTAGTGAAATGTGATCACGTGTTGCAAACAAAACCTAACGAAGTAGGGCATTATATAATTCAACACACAAAACACATGAAATGACATGTGCGAACATGTACCGAACTAGGGTACAGAGGTCTTGAACTAAACCTAATATGCCTTAGGTAATTGAAGCGAACAACAAGCACAAGAAATGGTGGGTGATAACATGTACCAAACAAGGGTACATAGTTCCTTCGACTAAACCTAACATGCCTTAGGTAATTAAACCAAACAACAAACACATAGATGTGCCATGTGAATAAGATAGGGTCGTCCTAGTAGTGTGGTCACATAGCAAATTGTGTTGCACCTTCTCCATAGTAGCCTCCCATTGTTGGTGGTGGTGGTGGCGGGGGTGACGGTTGAGGCCTCTTGTTCTTGTGATTAGGGCAGGTGCAATATGGATCATTGCAGAGTGTCTCCTATGAACCGGCACCATTGTTGTTGTCGTCCTGTTCGTCGTCCTGGTAACCACTTCTAACTTCTCTTTCTAGATCGAAGATACGGTCCAGCAGGTAGTAGATGTACTCCGCATGCGGATAAATAGGTCAAGGATCGACCTACCTAGTGAACCCACAGTTTTCTTCGGCCTAGGAAGACTGCAATAAGTATGTCATGTAAGTTGTATAGAAGACGAACATATTGAAGAAACAAATAGTAATAGCAATTACCCATGCTCGCGGACATTTGAAGAAACAATGACCTCCATCTATTTCCTCGGTGAACATCTGCACTAGGCAGTCCTCACCATGCATGCATTTTGGCCACTCTTCTTTTCGTTCATCATATCATCTCAGTGGTGCTTCTTTGGTGAAATCAATTTTGCTCTCAACTGAAAACCTCTCATAAAGAGCTTCCTCAAAGAAATCGGGACCAAGAGAACCCTCCCACACAATGGTAGTTTCCTTCCCCTTTCCTCTCTCTCTGGACGACCCTCCAGACATTGGTACTGCAACGAAAGAAAATACTAGTTGGGAAGTAAGTAGCAATGCATCCAACATTACGTATATATAGGCAGAGGTAGGTTTAGTTGCCGTTTCAATGTGTTATAAGTGGTCACAAGAAGCCTAATTAGTTTACTGAAGAGCCTATTTCAATGGACACTAAAAAGCCTAGATTCGTGTCCTGAAAAGTCTATTCATCGTTGACATGATAAATCACTAAAAAGACTAGATGCTATAGGTGTACTATGTAAGTGAAGTGATAAATCACTGTTGTCATCGTACTCCTCGTCCTTGTAACTGAAAAGTCTATTTCCATTGTCTGAAAAGCCTAGATTCGTTCACTGTTACTGAAAAGGCTAAATTCATCTGCAAAGCGTTTGTACGATACGATTGGACTATACATGTTCTAATGAATTTACATTTAATCTATGTACTATATTTGTCCTTTTTAGCAGTGTAGTATAATTAATGATTCACAAAAAAAATTTGCAAGAGTTTCCCTTATTTCAGGAGCATCCACGGTTACAAACAGAGACATCATTATATAATCCAAATATTTAATCATCCAAAGAGCACAATACAACAACATTGAACATCACAATCAATATAACATGTCCTGTATAGTCCAAATACTCCGCAATGTCCATACAGTCCCAAATAGTTATAAAAAAGTAACTATAAGGTCCATAATAGTACGTAATAACATCTACCACAAACCCTCACTGCCTCCTAGTCTTACCCTTACCCTTGTGACCAAGAGCGCTAGTGCCTGGAGTGTAAGGGTTAGGTGGACGGCGTCACCTAGTGCCTAAAGGCTGTGTAGGCTGAGTCGAGGGAGCATCCTAGAGTTGAGACGGGCCAAGCTCCTCGTGCCTCTGGTCCACCTCGTTGTCGTCCTCATCCTCATCCTCGTACGCAATGCCTATGGACCCTGTAGGTGCTTGGCTAGAGGAACCTAAGCCTCCTCTGTCTGCGGAAGGAATATGCACGTCTTGCGTCGTGGCTGTCCTGCAACCACAATGAGCAGTCGCACGGCGTAGCCGATGTGACAGCCTCTGTTGTACAAAATTATGTTAACTAAAAGAATTTAATGTATTAATAATTTGTTTGAAAGAATATTTTGAATCTTACGTCTAGGAAGCTACGCGTGTCGTCGTCCCTGACTCTCGGACGAAAGCACTCAATGTCTTCAATGGAACATTTGAGGGTATTGCCCTGCAATAAAGTTCTCAGTAATAATACTTCTCAACAGATAGCAACAAGTTTTGTTTTCTTTTGTAGAAGAAAAATTCACTAAACAACTATTAGGACTAAACCCATCCAAATTTGTACCGTCACCTACAGGTCATCACAATATCCATTTGGTCATGCATCAAACTCCATCCAGTCCTCTTCTGAAGGCATGATTATGTTGCATGATTAAATTAATTATAAGGATGCTATGACTCGAAGGTGCCACTAACTAAAATAGGTACCTCTAACGCATAATGTATTGGTATGCAACTTAACATAGAAAAATAAGACAATTGACTTACCACTCTGTCCAAGATTGGTCCTGCCTCCACCTGCCTTCCTGCACGAGTAGATTGGTCATACGCCGTGTCTTCATCGTCAGAGAACTCGATGTCGGCGTAGTCATCTTCTGTCCATTGTAGCCTCAGTCTGCAACGTGTCGCATGTTGGTACCAAGCTTGGTAGCGCCTGAACTCATGGTTCATGTGCGGCTCGTTGTTCCCGTCCACATTGTCGTGCAACAGCTCCCATTGTTTAATGTAGTACTGGGGTGCTTCTCCCAATCAAAAATCTTTCTGTTCTTCTGACGATCCAACCTGCACGTATGTCATTATTACTTCAATCCATGTACATGTCACCATATTAAGGGAAATGGATCATCATGAGACAATTAAAATAACAAAACACTTGTGTATGTCAACGCCAGTCGAGAACGGAGTCATTGGCCAAAGCTGTCTCACTCTAAATTAGCGTGCAACTCTATCTAGCAGGTGGAACTCAACAGCATAGAAATAGATTAGAGGGCACCTCATCCTATAGAAGTCATCGTCACACCCACACATGTTGCTCAACTAAAAAGGATGTGCCCCCTCTCTATCGTACGGCTCCCACGATACCTGCAACATGTCCAAACAAGATGTTAGATGCTATACTAAACCATTTCAAACCAGCATGGGAAATAAAATTTACTTACAATAGACACCGTGAGCGTGTCTAGCTCGTTCGTGAACTCAATGTACGCTCGCTGTAACCTCACGTGCGGAACCCTAACTTGGTCCCAAAGGTACGCCCACATCGGCTGCCGACGTGGAGGCTGACCTAGGAACCACTTACGACGAGCCAGAACCTCAGGACGGCCAACTGGTAGACGAGCCCATATCCACAACTGGAGTAGGTACACGCATCTACCAAGTGACGCTGTGGACGAAGACTGATGACATGCCTCGCAAAGCTACCGGTAAAGAAAACCCAACACTGCAGAGCCCCAGCTGTACTGACCCGCTTGGTCCCACTCATTAAGGCAATGGACCCACATCCATGACGTAGTGTCACCTGTGGCGTTGGGGAAGAGAACGCAGGCAAACATGTGTAGGATCCACGCCCAGCAGTAGTACCCAACTGTCTCCTCATCTCCCTCCTCGGGGCACTGTGCGAACTCTTGTTGGAGCCAGGAGATTAGAACTCCAGAAGTGCGAGCCCCTTGCTCGCCAACCTCACGCCCAAGGAGGTCTGTACTCGTGCTCTTCAACCTTCTGACATGTCCAAACTAGATCACTAACTAAATCAACTACCTGAGTCATCACATTAACTAATAAATAACAAATGCCAAAACTACTACACTAAATCAAAGCTAACTAAGTACGTACATTGCATATGAACAATTTTTACCAGTCCAACGAGTTCAAGAGCTTGAGCAGGCGACGCTGTAGGCAAACAGCCCTATCCGAACTGTTCGAGCATCGCGGCTACTACGGCCTTCTAGGCGGATAGCACCCCCTCCCCTCAGCCCTTGCCAAAGGCCACCACCCTCGGTCCTAGGATGGCCGACGGCAGGAATGTGGACGGGGTCACGGACATCGACGGAGTCGCAGCGGACGCCGAGATCGATGGCCCTAGGACGGAGTCGCAGTGGACACCGGGCGTGGGTGAGGGCGATGAGCCAGGCCGGTGGTGGCACGGCCGGGCGCTGCAGGGGCCGGGGCCGGCGGTGGCGCACGGCGGGCGCGGGACGGCCGGCGCTCCGTGCGGCGAGGCGGCGTGAGCGGCCTGGGGCTGCGGGCGGCCGGCACTGTTGCGGGCGCGGTGGCGGGCGGGGGCGGGGGCTGGGGCTGGCGCGGGAGCGGGCGCGGTGGCCGGGGCAACGCGCGGCGGCGGACGCTGCGGTGCGACAGCGGTGGCGGCACCCTGGCTCAACAGAGAGGAAGAGAGAAAGAGAGAAAGGAAGGGCCCATACGTAACACATGGTTCAGCACAAATAATCACGGCACCAAGATCCATGGCACCGAGCTTGGCGTCAAGATCCACGGCGCTGAGATGGCTGTCATGTCAGCGTCCACGCCGCCAACGTGGTCCTGACCTAGACGTCGAGACGTGTAAGCTTGGCGTCACCAACGATGATACCGAGCTAAGAGTTCAGATTTTGAAATCATATCTCCAGCGGCATATTTGTAAATTTTTTTCAAAAAATAGGCTAAAAAATAAAAAATTCGGAGGCACGCACGGGTCCGCGCGCGCAATCGTTTGCCCTCGTGCGCTGATGCCTACTGTTGCTGCTGGTCAGCAGGTCAGCAAAATGCCGGCATATCCCTGTACTATGAAGACGAAAGCGTTTTCATTTCATCCACTGTTCCTATTTGGACCGGCGACATCAGCTGACCTGCATGCAGTTTCATTCGCCGGGGCTCCCTGCTCGACGGTGACATGAATAGGCACGCTAGATCAGCGTACAGTCTGTTCCTTTCGTAGTAAACGATCGTGGATTATTTATTGCTGGCTGGTTTGGTGTGAGAAAAAAATACTGTTCCAGTTTATAGTCAGCGTTATTAGTCCCTATCATGCGCAAGTGTCAAACATACTAGAGACCGAATATTCTTTGCGCTATAATTTCACGATGAATCCGCGTATTATTATACTGGCACGTTTATGTTTTATTACAAGCAAATATTGGGCATGTTCGCTTGTCTGAATTCTGGAGGAATCTGGATGGTTTGGAGTAATGCTGGATGAATTTGTGAGAGAAAAATACTGTTCCGGATGAAAAAATAAGCGGATCAAGCCGGATTTAAGAGCACGCGAACGAAGCCATTGACGCAAGTTGGAACAGGACGTATAATTTGTTGTACAGCCATATGGACATTTGCGGCTCATAGATTATTCGGCAATTATGCGTCGTCTGTTCAATATTTCTTGGAATTAGGCTCCAACATTATTAAATCAGATAATACTACAAAGAACATTGTGGTGAAAACAAATTTAAATCAAATATATGTTTTTTTAGATATTGTCATTAGAAGTTTGTTTATCCACAAATTTCGAACCACGTCACGCATAAGTATTGATTCTTTTTTTTTTCTAAGACCAGTATGGTACAGACGCAGAAGCTCATATATATATGAGTCTACATTCACTACTCTTATGAACCTGCACACATCTTACTCACGTGAGTACCTACGAAGGACTGAGTTAGACTGACAAATCTTGAGATATATATTGACGAATCACAAACACCTTATTATCGATGGACACATCATCTACTTGGAAAATCTCGGAGTCACTACAAACGCCTTGCTGTTGGTGTCGTCTATTTGGAAAATCTCCTCGCGACCTCACTGTGTTGATCAGCATGTTGTCTATCACTAAAAGGATAGCGCTGTTGAATCATGAATAAATTGAGGGAAACTCAAAAAACCATGCCAAATCGAGATCTTAAAGCAACGGGTAGGTTTCCACCATAAAAAGCCTAACCATGTTCAGTTGGCGCATAACCGTAGCATTGTTCGAAGAGCGCCTCAGCTAGAAAATAGACATGCAGCCCGGCCAAACTAACAGCCCTCGTACACTGTAGCGTGTAGCTGGAGTTGGCCAAATTTTTTAGGCTGGCCAAACTTTGGGCTAGAAAGAAGCAACAGCTAAATTTGCTGGCTAGCCAGATATTAAGTCGGCTTGTTGGAGGCAATATCCAAACATTGCCAATATCTTCGAAATGACGACTTACATTTTCAACTGGTGTACCATTTCCTTATGGACACTCTGACCTTATCTTAAACAACGCTCCTCTCTCTCTCTCTCGGACCTATGACGGTCATTAAACTTGTTTGGCTGTGTCATCCTAGTCCCTAAACTCGTAAAACGACCGTTTAGGTCCTCAAACTTGTCCATCTGTCATCCCGGTCTCTAAACTCGTGAATCGCTCATTTTGGTCATCGAACTTGTTCGGCTGTATCATCTAGGTCCCTAAACATGCAAATCACATGTTTAGGTCCTCAAACTTGTTTAGTTGTTGTTATCCCGATCCCTAAATATTGTAAATATTGTAAAATTGTAAATTCAATATATATTTATAGAGCTATCCAAAAATTGTAAATCTAATTTTGTTAAACTCCTGATAACATGTACTTTAAAATTATATTAAAAGAAATCATCATATACTTTTTATTTTTAACTATGTAGTAAAATGACTAAATAGGCATGTATATTTTTAAAAATGTATGTGCCTATTTAGTTATTGAACTATGGAGTTAAAAATAGAAACTACATGGTGAATTATTTTATTCTAATTTAAAGCATATGTTACCGGGAGTCTAACAAAATTACATTTATAATTTTTGGATACTTCTATAAATATATATTAAATTTACAAGTTTACAATATTTAGGGTCCGCATGATACAACTGAACAAGCTTGAACAAGTTTGAGGAATTAAACGGGTGATTTGCAAGTTTAGGCACCTAGATGATAACCGAACAAGTTTGAGAATCTAAATGAGCGATTTAAGAGTTTAAAGACCGGAATGACGCAGATGAACAAGTTTAAGAACTTGAATGATCAATTTGTAAGTCGGATAACACAGCCGAACAAGTTCGAGAACCATCGGTATACTTATGTGGTTAGGAAGACACAGGACATACATTATTCAACTATTCTGCATGTGTGGCGGTGGCGCGTAGAAAATGTGGCAGAAGATACATAATCTGACGCACGGGGACACCGAAAGGAAGATTGCATGGGACTCCACCCACACCCAGCAACTGGTTCGTCCTAGACTCCTCTGGACGACATCTCGAAGCCAAACAAAACGTGTCAGCGACGCCGCTGCGAGTTTCCTGATAACGGTGCCTGGCATAACTCGGACAGTAATAAATTCTTTTTTAGGAACAGTAATACTCCCATTCTCTGGCTGGGCCACCCGAACCATGCGTTAACGAACCAACGGTCAAATTGGGCCGTCGCTGACACTACAAATCTATGGGCCGGACCACCGGGATTTCCGGTCGCAGCCAGGCTTCTCTGTTGGAAAATGCTCATTCTAACTTCCTAAATTATCCTCTTAATCTTATTTTTGTCCTCAAGCTCTAATGCTCTCTCAGTTCCAAATTATAAGACGTTCTGCTTTTCCAAATACATAGCTTTTCCTACGTATGTAGAATTCTAGATATACATTATGTCTAGGTACATAGCTAAAGCTATCTATCTCTATATTTTCTTTTCTTTTTCTAATTTCTAATAATAAAGAGACAAAATTTTCGGTCATTTTTTTTTGTCCGTATCGCTCTAACTACCAAATAATGGAGAGTTTCTTTCGTCCGGACTTACATATATAACAACCCGTGCTCATACGAGTGAGAATAGCTTTTGTCTAGGGCGATATAGAGTCGTAAGAAAAAAGAAACATTATGAGTGAACTGTGAATATTCGTTTTATATATGGAACGCAGAGACATGAGACAGAGTTCAGATACAGTACGTTTGGCACGATAGAACCAGAAAGGAAAACGAAATAGTCTAGAAGAAAGAAACGTTACGAGTGAATTGTGAAATAACAGGAAATAGCGACGAGAAGCTGATATACAGTATGTGTTTGCAAGAGATAATAAAGAAACAAAACAGATAAAATAAAAGGAAACGTTTTGCCGTGAAACAACATGGAGGCAGAGGCGAAAGCAGATAGCTAGATATGCTTATGGTAAGTTGAAGAGATAGATCATTATATGCACGCAACTCTGTTGCCGGAGACGCCGAGAGGGACGGACGGTCTAGGGGCCGTCGAAGCGTTCGGCGTGGACGGTCGTCCGCCTGCACACGCGCACTTCCCGGAGCCTAGACCGTCCACGCCGCACTTTCCGGAACGCTTCGACGACCGTTTTCCGGAGTCGCAGCCGCTTGCTCCGCATGTGCCGAGCTACCAACTACCATGCCAACGAACTTGGGCAGCATGAGCGGATAAGAGAATATCTCATGTTAAGTTCGTGAGTGGATAAGTTGCGTTTTTTCGGGTTTTTTTTTCATCGATTTTATTCTAAATCCCATCAAATACTGCGTAAGTGAATGGGGTACGGGGTTAAGGCTATTTTTTTTTATCCGTTGCACTCTTTCTCACTATCCGCCTATACCCCTTTATTACTCTCCAAAAGCACAAGAGTTAGAGCCGACCGATGCATTAGAGATTAGAGTCCTAATTAGTTTATTGTCTTGTTCATTGACTCAACCTTACAATACATGTTCATGCGAGTTAGAATAGTGTGTTTTAACCATGTTACGGAGCATCCGAGAATGATTCCACAATGTATTATAATATATATAACACACTGTCAAAGCTGCCGTTGGAGACTTGGAGGAGGCATGATAAATAGGCCCTAAGTCCTTGCCACCTTTAATCAGAGATTATAACTATAATTTTGTATATGTCTGCAAATTAACTCGATATTTAATTGTACAAACACATGGATAGTTATGAATGTGCTTTATAATGAGAGAAAAAAACTATCAAAATTGTATTTCTAACTTGATACAAGTTAATAGAATATTGTCATACTATTGCCAATATTAGATTGTTGATGTCATAGTCATCATAAAATGAAATATTAAATTTTTATAAAAAGCTAATAAAACATATATATATATATATATATATATATATATATATATATATATATATATATATATATATCATTTCGGTTCTTGCTTCTCATGAATGTTTGGTAGTTTCTTTTTCTCTCATAGCAATGCACGGGCATGTTTGCCAGTGTATTTAGAAAAGCCAAAACGCCTTGTAATTTGAAACAGAGGGAGTACTAGATATCTTATTCCATAAACTCTCAAAATAGTTCAAATTACCTTTCTGTCTAGATTTGAAGTGGTTTTGTCTTTTTTTAGTTAAAAAGTCTAACAAATACTTGATAAGATTTTTAAACCAAAGAAAATGCTTATAAGTTTCTAAAAAATTCAGGAAAAATCATAGAAATATATTAGGATATGATGAATCATAAGAGATATTTAGAGCTCATAAAATAGCTCTAGATGCTTCCAAAAAATAGATTTAGCTATATGAAAATGGAGAATATCCAAAAATATATAAAAATCCCTAAATATTTAAAATGATGTCGAAACATGTTTTGAAAACTTTTCACAACAAAAACATAAGACACAACAAGAAGGAATGGATTACATGAATACATTCAACATTAACCTATGTTGCATCCATGTTGGTTGAATATCATTGTATTGTTGAGCAAAGCTCCTAAAACATATTTATACAATGACAAGAATCTTCTGAATTTTCTAGATTTTCTAGACATTTTCCCATTTTCCTTGAGCTAAATCTATTTTTAGAGATTTTAGAGATATTTTTACGAGGTTTAAATATTTTATTTGGATTTTAATATCCCAAAACTATCTCTAAGATTTTTGTTGGAATTTTTAGAACATTATAGACATTTTTTGTGGTTTAAAAAACTTACCAAGTATTTAGCGAGTTTTTTAACCTAAAATGACAAAAGCACCTTCCAAACCACTTCAAATCAAGGCAAAGAGATAATTCAAATGTTTATGAGAGTTTTAGGGGGTTCATATATTAGTTTTGGGAGTTAAGGAAAAACCAAACTACAACAATAGTTTAGTGAGGTAGAATTAAACTTTCCCTTCACCGGAAAGTCCAATGCATGCGGGGTCCCAAATGTTTGACTTGAAGAAAAAGCAAGATGAACACGCAAAGCAAGACACAAATGGTTCATTAAGATTGGACTATTAAATTTCTTACAAGTAGAGCTTCGAAACAAAATGACACTTGAGTATACTTGAACAACAGCTTTGAGATCCAATGCAATTAAACAATAAATAGTGCATGCACAATGCAAGATGCTCAAGTGCGAGTGCTTAAACACAGTCTTTGTCCTGTAATTAAGTTCTAGTATAAAAGATTATAAAGTAAATTGGCGCCTAAATAGGTTTAGCCACCTTGTTAGCACAACTGAACTTGCTAAGTAGCTAGTGCAAACTTAAACAACCTATCCAAGATTTAGGGACTGCTTGGACTACTCCACTCCACCGCCGGGTCCGCCTTCGCTGCCACTCCTGCCCTGCTAAACCCAGGGTCAGCGCTGAAGCTCACCGTGCCATCGCTCCTGCCCCAGCTCTTGCCATTTGATTGTCCAGCTCTGCCCGCTCGGCGACGCCCCAGCTTGTTGATATTTGTTTTGTTTGATCATCATATATACGTACTTGGCTATTTCTGTCTTTATTCTATCTTAGTAATAAGGGAATAAAATACAACAAAACTCTTCGAGATCGAAATGAAATTCTCCGCGATGAATGATCCAGGCTTTTACGTCAAAAATGATCCAGGAGCCCCACCATGCATCGTGTCTCTAGCTCCGATGAATAATCCGGTCGGCCACCCTAGTAGTTTGTTAAAAGTCGACTATTAGATCTGAAGGCAGATCACACATAGCGAGGAGGCAACAATGACATCATTGATGAGGAATATTTGAGTACGCCAAATCAATAAATTTGCAGAGTGCTCCTTAGCAAATCCGAAATTCGAAGGCAACCCATGAAATGCAATCTGGCAGAAACCACGTGCAACCTGCAAACCAATATAATGATCCGGCCGATATTTCTCTCCACTTTCGCATGTTCTATGGCCCCCATGGCCATACTCTCTCCGAGCGCGTTTGATGCCAGGCATATCGTCTTCCCTCCCGTACCTGCAATGCCGGATCGCCCCATCTATCCTGAAGGGACCTGTGCACTGTAGCAAAGTACAGATATACTGCCGAGTAGGGCTCCCAGTTTGCATGAATTATGGCACAGTGCTCCAAAAAAATTGTGTACAGTAGAAACGACTTGTGGCCTTCACTCGTGGCTAGCTGTGTTAGATTGTTGATCTGTGAACAGTGAAGAACCATGTGTTTCAAAGAAAAGGGCACTAAGGCCTTGTTTAGTTCCAAAAAGTTTTTTCAATAAGTGCTACAGTATCCATCATATCGAATTTTGCGATACGTGCATGGAGCATTAAATGTAGACGAAAAAAAATTAATTGTACAGTTTGGTTGGAAATCGCGAGACGAACGTTTTGAGCCTAATTAGTCCATGATTGAATACTAATTGCCAAATAAAAACGAAAGTGCTATAGTAGCCAAATTCCCAAATTTCACCCAACTAAACACAGCCTAACATTGTTGAGTTACTCACCAAAGAGAATACTATCGACTATAGTGCCAACCCATTTTAATTGCAACGCAACTGTTGTGAATATTCTTTCTGATGTTTATGGGTATGTCTCCGCGGCAGCCGGCAGGTGCCTGACGCTCGTCAGTCAACTTCAACCTTCAGCCGCCTACCGCCAGCCTCTTCATCTCCCATGCTCCCCCACTTACCGCCAACATCCTCCCCATCCCGGCGGCATCCGATCGCCGCTATTGGGTCCGCCTTCGCTGCCCCCCACCACGCTAAACTCAGAGGTAGCGCTGAAGCTCACCGCGCCCTCGCCCCTGCCCATCGCCAGCCTCCTCCCGTCCCCGGTGGCATCCCCGCCGCCGCACTAAACTCACAGAGCTGCGCTGAAGCTCACTGCGCCGTCGCCGGTGCCCCCGGCTTTTGCCATTCGGTTGTCCAGCCCCACCGTCTCGGCGGCGCTCTGCCGAGCTCGCCACCGGTCAACCTGCCACCACCGCCGTGCCTACCTGCCTCCCTAAGCCCTACCCTTATAAGCCCACAACCATTGGAACCCAGGAGGAAGATGAATAGTGTCGTCTGAAGGAGGAAGATGAACAATCTAGGTCATCAATCTCCTATTAGACGCGTGAGCACGTCGACTGACGAGAATGCAAATTAGCATGTGCCTAGAAACGAGTAATTCTAAATGTTTATTCTCTCTTTCCTTGTTTGGGATTTTTTTTTGTATTTTGTATTTTCTTGAAAGCTTCGGAGTCTACTTATATTAGAACAACTCCAAGAGAGTTTGTAGAATTAGATAGCTAAATCAATGATTTAGCTATTCTCTAAAATAAAAAAAACTCTAAAAATAGATAACTCGAAGAGCCTTTCTAAAATAGATAACTCCATGCTATATTTAGCTGGCAGGGGGCCATGGGGTGGTGCTCCACGTGCATGGGAAGAGCCAAGCACATGCAGGAGAAGTGGATGACGAGCCGCGATGGCATGCTATATTCACCTAGCGAGGATCTCAGGATAGCATACTTGCTATTTTAGAACGCCGGATAGAAGCGCCGTTGGAGGACTATTTTCTCTAAAAAAAATACTCAAACATAGACTACATAGCACATATAACTTCTCTCTTGGAGATGCTCCTCTATATATTTGGCACATGTTTTGAGCTGCTCATCCCTAGCTACTTCACGAAATTCTTGGAGCTAGATCGAGCAGGGGCACATTAATAAGCAATTCTTATATTATTTCGGATTAAACACATATGTTTAAACCAATTTATTTTGTCCTAAAAACCCATATTGTTTTGGATTAAACACGTTAGTATATTTAAAACACTTTATTTACTTTATCCTACAAATTTCAATTTTTTTATTGGTTAATCTTAAAGCTGGCGCTGCGTCAACCAGATCAGATGTGGCGAGGACGGGATCCACGTACGTACGCGTGTGGTGATTGCCCGCTAAATCAAATGTCTAATCGAGAGACAAATTCCACTATTGCTTGGAAAATTATTAATAGACCGTTCGTATAATAGTTTAATTAGATTCTTTTTTTAGAATAGTTTAATTAGATTCTAACTATAGTATACGATATCGTCTAGCTACTATAGAGCAAGATCATGCACAATATAATTATGGGTTTGTTTCGATCAAGCACGGTAAATTACAGCTCTAGTTCTATGAAATCATGGGGGTCCAGTTTCATTGTCACTCCTTTGTTTGTAAGAAACACATATGAGGTCAAATCGAGCTGTAAATTGATTTGAAACCGTTGGATAAATATTATAATGCATGTTTATGGTGCTATTGTCATCAAAATGTGGACTTTGGTTAATTTGACAGACCCCTCTTCTTAATCATGTTATGCATGCTAGGGCCCGCAGGCCATACTTTGCGGTCTGCATATAGTCCTGCATGTATGTAGTAGTAGCAATAATGGAACAGGATTACATTTGTCTAGAGGCACAAAAGCTGCGTGTGTATAACCGGAAAGAATACAATATTTATGACATCAAAATAGTATCACTAAATATATCATAATTTTTTTTATTTTGCTTGTTTGGTATCATAGACGATATTACTCTCACTTATAAAGTTGGTCAAATTTTATTAAGATAATTTGACTTTAGGAGTTGAGATTTGTTTTGGGATAAATGGAGGTAGTATATGTGAACTCTTTGTTTGTACGAATATAGGTTTGGTGCCCCTAATACTGTACCATTGATCCTTGCAAATGAAGGACCGCGAAAGCTAGAAGACCACAAAAGGGTGAATGGGAGCTTAATCCAATTTTCTTTCGATTTTGGCCATTGTCCCAAATCAAGCCCAAAGCACTCAAAACACCAAAACTCCAAGGTGAAGCGCACATGAGTCAACTAGTGACTGGATGCCCTTAGGAAACTCCAAAGAACACAGTGAAACACTCACCAAAGCGGAGCAGCAACCAATGAAGTGAAACACGCAAAAGTTCAACCGAGAGGCTCTGGACTTCAACCTAACTGAAGCAATAGCCTAAACTGAAATCACCCAAGCCAACTAGTGACTTAATGATTTCCAAACCTAGCTTTCTTGACATCTTAGAAAGCTCACGGAAGAAACCGATCGAAGAAAGGAGACCCGGAACTCAAAAACACATCGAAAATGCAAACTGCACAGGCAAAAGCCGGCCTAGCCGGGATGAGAAGCCAACCTAGCCGGGTTGCATAGCTGTGCACTGGGAAACCCGGCCTAGCCTACTTTGGTAGTTTCAACAGCCTGAAATAAAATGGGAAAACAAAATATTCGATCAACTTAAGTCCTATTGAGCTCAAATTTTTGTGGATATATCTCTAAGGACGTTTAGAATCTGTCTCAAAAGATCAAAGAAACTCCATGGATCTAGAAATAATCCATCTCCTGGTTCGGTTGTCACACCCAATTTTAAGGATAAAATGGAGTGCAAAATCTTATGTGCGCCTAGAGATCAGTCACACACATAAGCCGACAAATTATAAATAGTATCATCACAAGTGTTTATTACATCACGAAGAAGACAGAGTTATCACATAAATGTAGCGGGGTTAAGAAAAGATCTCTCGCGGAAGCTCCATTTCACAGGGACGTCGACTGGTTGACCACAAGTCTAGTAGTCCTCAGGAAAATTATCATACTCATAGCCATCTGTTACCCATCCGGGATTTTTACCCAAATAATGAAAATAAACAAGCATAAGTACATGTCGTACTCAACAAGTATAACATGGGGTTCATGAGGCTCAAAAGGCTTGACACAGGTTTAACAGCAATCAGCTTTTAGTTGTCACAATTTTAGCTTTAGAGTAGCAACAAGTTGTTTCAATTCCCAATGCAAAACACATGATCAAATGTAAACATGAATAATGAATAGCATAAACAGATAATTCTTAGTGTTCATCTATTCCGTAAATGTTCCAAGGCCGCTCGTGACCGTGAGCACAACTGATATACCAGTTTTACACTCTGCAGAGGTTGTACACTTTCACTGTGAGTCATGATACCCATATGTCCGGGTTAATTACTCCCAAAACACTTCCAAGGTGAGCAGACATGGGTCACTATGAAGCCTTTCAAAGGTTCGTCTAACAAGTTAGGGCCATTAGATTCACTCGGCAAACAGATGTAGAGCCCCCCTTCCCGATGGCACATTGACACGCAGCCTATACACATGGGGACAGAGGCCGCACTATATCCGATTCGGCAAGCCATTCTTACGCTAATAAATGTAATCACTAACAAGCTAGAAAATGTCCTCATACTAAGCTAAAGCCAGAGCCATGTAGCCCTCACAGCTGTACTATAAGTTCCGGATGATCACTTACAGATAAGTCCTTAGGGAGAGGAATCTGAAGCATTTAGAAAGTAGCTAAATACTCCAGCCCCCTGTTTCCAAGTTGCTAAAAAGTTATATTTTAATATTTATTGCATATACCATTAGTCAAGTTACAAGATCATGATTTAATTGAGCGCTAGCAAAGCTACCCAAATGCATAACTCGTAGGTGACAATGTAAAAGTTCAATTCTAGGGAATCCCTATCAATGTGACACATGCAACATGAATTTAATGAATTAAAGTGAATAGGAAACAAGGATGGTCACATGCTATACTTGCCTTGAGCAAAGTACTCCTGCTGCTCCTGCTCGTCAAAATAGTACCCTTAATCTCCCACGAACTGCTCATCGTCTATATTCGATAATCACAGCAACATACAAGCATCCAGGAGCAATCATGCGAAGCAAACAAAGCTATAGATTAGAACAGTACACCAACAGCACAAAATCAGGATGAAAAGTTTGGAAAACAAATCTATGTCTCGCTATGAACACATAGACGCGAAGATCACAAAAATCGGAGCTAAAACGAAGAAGTTATGAATTAAACAAGATTTCCTATAGTAGAATAATAGATTAAATCTAACCTCGAATTTTAAAAGTTGAAAACCTACTTAACAGTAGTATAAACATGTAGATTACTTAATTATGAACCTAACGCAACTTGAACGGATCAAATCAGAGTTAAAATGGAGATTTTATGGCTAAAACAAGTTGAGTGGCAAAACTGTAAATTGCTGAAAACGTACTTTCAATCTAACCGAACCAAAATACGCTTTTAGAAAAAGAAAACGGAATCTAGAAAAGACGCTAGAGACGGCGGGTTAATACTGAAGTAATTATAAGGGCTCTTATGCAAAGTTCCAGAACGAAGGGGTATCCTTCATCCTGGGCCGCCGGATTAGAATTGTACGACCAAGATTGGATCTGGTGGGTGGAAAAAAACGTTGCCGGCCGAAACAGGACCGGCGACGGGTTGACCGCGGCGGCGCCATGGATGGCTCACCGGAGCTTCGGTTTTTGGTCTACAGTGCTCGGTTCGACGAAAAAGAAGCACTAGGAGAGAGAGGAGGGGATGGGGATCTCACCCGAACCGAAAGAGGCAAGCGGGACGCGATGAAGGCTGCGCGGTGCTTCGACGAAACGGCATCGGCTTTCAAGCTTGCGGCGGCGCTGATGTAGGGCACGAGCGGCTGCGGCTTCCTTCCAAAATGAGATGAGGAGAGCGGCGCAGGGTCGGGCGACATTTAAAGGGCGTGGAAACTTGGGCAGCACGGCACCAAGCTCGTGGCAGAGGCGGACACGGGCATCGGCGCGAGATAGTGTCCGAGGTGGACACGACGCGAGGAAGGAGGAGCGCCTGACCGGCGGGCCAGGGCGGTCAGAGGCCGGAGGAAAGAGGAGCGCGGGGCGGCGTCGCAGACTTGGGCCGGATGGAGCTGGGCCGGGTGCTCGGCTGGGCCGTGCGAAGGAAAGGAGCGATGTGGGCCGGCGCAGAGAAGAAAGAAGAGCAGGCCCGTGTGGGAAAGAAAGGCAGGCCGACTGGGTCGAAAGGAGAAGGGAGGATGGGGAATTCGGTTTTTTCCTTTTCTAATTTTTCCAAGGCAAATTCAAATCGATTTAAAATCCGACTTCAAATCAAGCAATACAAAATTTTATGCAACAGCATGAATGCACACTCATGTATGTTAACCTATATTTGATTTTAATTTGATAAAATTTATTAATTTTCCTAAATTCAAATGCTCACAAAATTTGCATAACAAATCAATTTCCTCTATTTTAAAATATTGCAAATTTTAGGGTGTTACAATTCTATCCCCCTTAAAATGAATCTCGTCCCCGAGATTCGGACGATGCTTACTCAAATAACTGCGGGTATGTTTTCCTCAAATCCTCTTCTCTTTCCCAAGTAGCCTCATCTTCTGTATACTGATTCTACTGAACCTTACACATCTTTATAACTCGGCTCCTTGTAACTCTTTCTGCCGTCTCCAAAATCCTTACCGGAAACTTCTCATAAGTGAGATCTTCCTTAACTGTAATATCTTCTAACGGTATCTGCTCCTTAGGTACACGCAAACACTTCTTTAGTTGAGACACATGGAACACATCGTGCACACCTGACAAACTCTCAGGCAATTCCAACTGATAAGCTACTTCACCACGTCTCTCTAAAATCTTGAAAGGCCCGATATACCTTGGTGCTAACTTTCCTTTCATGTTAAACCTTTTCACACTTCTCATAGGTGACACCTTCAGGTAAACATAATCCCCTACTTTGAAAACCAATTCTCTTCTTCTAGTGTCGGCATAGCTCTTTTGTCGAGACTGAGCCACTCTCAAGTTATCTCTGATCATCCTTACTTGCTCTTCTGCATCTCTCAAAACATCTGGTCCGAACACTTGAGTTTCTCCCGTTTGATTCCAAAACAACGGGGTTCTACACTTTCGTCCATACAACGCTTCGAAAGGTGCCATATTGAGACTTTTCTGATAACTGTTGTTATACGAGAACTCTGCATAAGGCAAACTCTTGTCCCAACTTGTACCATACTGCAATGCACAAGCTCTCAATATATCCTCCAATATCTGATTAATTCTCTCAGTTTTCCTATTTGTCTGAGGATGGTATGCTGTACTAAAATTCAACTTTGTTCCCAACGATCTATGTACTTGCTGCAAAAAATGAGATGTAAATTGGGTACCTCGATCAGACATAATTTTCTTAGGAACTCCATGTAGACACACTATCCTCTCCATATATAATGCAGCCAATTGGGGACCAGTATAGGTAGTCTTGACCGGTAAGAAGTGAGCAACTTTAATTAACCGATCCACTATTACCCAAATTGAATCATAACCTCTCTGAGTTCATGGTAACCCGACTATAAAGTCCATACCAACTTCTTTCCACTTCCACTCAGGTATCTTCATTGGTTGTAGCAATCCTGCAGGTCTTTGATGTTCAGCTTTGACTCTCTGACATGTATCACATAAAGCAATATATTCAGCCCCATCTCTTTTCAGTCCGTACCACCAATACATCTTAGTACTTCTAGGATGAATAGAATAAGCAAACTCATGTGCCTCACGAAGAATTGCCTCATGTATAGCCTTATCCTCAGGCACACATAGTCTTTTCCCAAACCACAGAGTTCCATTATCATCCATACAGAAACCTGGTGCCTTACCAATCACTATGTTTTGCGCTATCTCTTTCAACTTCGCATCCTTTAATCGTCCCTTATGTATTTCTTGCTCCAGTTTAGGCTCCAACACCAACTGCACTGAATTAATGACAAAGCCCAAATTTAGTCGCTCGAATTCAGCACACAACTCACTTGATATAGGTGCCACTTGCACCTCATTGGCATAACTCTTCCTGCTAAGAGCATCAGCAACAACATTCGCCTTTCTAGGATGATAGTGTACCTCCAGATCATAATCTTTGATCAACTCCAACCATCGACGTTGTCTCATATTCAGATCTGTTTGAGTGAAAATGTACTTCAGACTCTTGTGATCAGTATAGATGTCACTCTTATGCCCGATAAGATAGTGCCTCCATATCTTCAAAGCATGAACCACTGCTGCTAACTCCAAGTCATGAGTAGGATAATTTAACTCATGCTTTCGCAACTGTCGGGAAGCATAAGCACTACTCTGCCTTCTTGCATAAGAACACATCTAAGACCTTGATGAGATGCATCACAATAGATAGAAAAGCTCTTGTTAAAATTAGGCAAAACCAATACTGGGGCGGTAGTCAATCTCTTCTTCAATTCTTTAAAGTTAGCCTGGCACTTCTTGGACCACACAAACTTGGCATTTTTCTCCAACAAAGCTGTCATAGGCTTGGCAAGTTTAGAGAAACCTTCTATGAACCTTCTGTAGTATCCAGCTAATCCCAAGAAACTACGAATCTCTCCCACATCTATTGGTGGTTTCCAATTTAATACATCTTTCACCTTGCTTGGATCTACTGTGATTCCACCATTAGAGACAACATGGCCTAGGAAAGAAACTTCCTTCAACCAGAATTCACACTTGCTTCGCTTAGCATACAACTTGTGCTCTCTGAGCTTCTGCAAGACCAACCTCAGATGTTCAGCATGCTCTTCTTCTGTTTTGGAGAATACCAATATGTCATCGATGAATACCACCACAAACTTATCCAAAAACTCCATGAACACCTTGTTCATCAAGTAAATAAAGTATGCAGGTGCATTGGTCAAACCAAATGACATAATGGTGTACTCGTACAAACCATACCTCATAGTAAAAGCTATCTTGGGTATGTCAGTTGCATGAATCTTCAACTAATGATAGCTAGAACGAAGATCAATCTTAGAGAAAACACAAGCACCTCTCAACTAATCAAACAAATCATCAATTCTAGGCAATGGATACTTGTTCTTGATAGTAACCTCATTGAGTGACTGATAATCAACACACATCCTCTAAGTACCATCCTTCTTATCAACAAATATAATCGGTGCTCCCCAAGGTGACGAACTAGGACGAATAAAACATTTCTCCTGTAACTCCTTTATTTGTTTCTTAAGTTCCTCTAGTTTGTTAACCCCTATTCTATATGGACGCTTAGCTATAGGTGCAGTTCTAGGTAATAATTCAATAATAAACTCAATATCACGGTTAGGTGGCATACCTGGTAAATCATCGAGGAACACATCTAGAAACTCATCAACCACTGGGTCCTCCTTGTTGACGTGATGATCAAGTGGGTTCACTGTGGCTGTCGGCTGTGCTTGTATTACAACATCAACACTGATTCTTTCCCCATTCGGTGCGGTCACAACAACTACCTTCTCCTTACACTGAATCACTGCTTGTTGTTGCTTCATCCAGTCCATACCTAGAATCATATCAATACCAGATGCTCTCAACACAATGGGGCTCACTTTGAACTCTACCCCAATGATATGAAGCTTACATACTTCCACCCGGTGAGTTTACTAATATGGGATTTTGCATGACACATAATGGTGTGCTATGATTTCTAACAAATGCTTGTGATATGAATGAATACGAAGCTCTAGAATTGAAAAGAATAGTGGCAAGGGTTGAGTTGACATTGAACGTACCGAGCATGACTTCTGGTTCCACAAGTGCCGTCTTGGTAGACACATGGTTCACCTTTCCTGTGTTGGGTGTTGGCTTCTGATAGCTATTCTGCCTTTGGGGGGTTTGCTGGTTGGGCTTCTTAGGGCAATTATAAGACATGTGACCTTCTTTACCACAACGAAAGCACTTGCTGGGAGTGCTAGGGGCACTGGTCTTCATGGGAGTGTTGTTAGGCGCTCCCTGTCGTGGTGTCTGCTGACCACTTTGCTGCTGAGGACGTTGATTGGCATTCTGCTGCTGGTTCTGGTTGCGCTGGGGGTACTGGCCATGATTCTACTGATTGGGTGGTCCCTAAAACCTTTGCTAGAAGCCTTGCTGAGGGTTGGTATGTGGACAAGTATTACTTCTAGAGGCCTATCCCTGAAGCCTCCTCTTCTTGGCCTCCACCTCCTTGCGCTTGTTGTCAATAACTATGGCACGATTCACCAATGTCTAAAAATTAGGGTATGTATTGGACATAAGCTGGAGTTACAGACCATCATACAGACCCTTGAGAAAATGACATTGCTTATCAGCATCATCAACAACTTCATTCGGAGCATAACGTGACAACTAAGCAAACTTGTTACGGTACTCAGCGACGGACATGGATCCCTGCTTCAGAGCTCTAAATTCCTCTTGCTTGTGCTCTATCAGTCCTTCAGGTATGTGGTAAGATCTGAAATTCTCTCTGAATTCCTACCATGTGACATGAGGAGCATTGGCAGGACATCCATACTCAAAGGACTCCCACCAGTCTTGAGCTTCTCCCTGGAGCTGTCCTGACGCATACAACACCTTCTGCTGATCATCGCACTGCGCTATGTTGAGTTGCTTCTCCACTACACGAAACCAATCATCTACTTTCAGTGGATCAGTGGCATGAGAGAACACCGGGGGACGGCCCTTCAAGAATTCACCACGCTTGTCACGCGGTGCCCCACCAACCTGTTGGTTCTGCTGATTCTGCACCAATGCTTGCATGAGCTATGTCTGTACTACCAAGAGTTGCTCGATAGTTGGTGGCGGTGGTGGTGGTGGATGTGGATGTGGGGGAACACCTCCACGACCTTGGCCTCTTCCTCTTCTAGACATCTGCTATCCAACACAAATATTCAAAATTTAGAAATTTCCAAGTTAGAATACATTCTGAAAATTTTTTGGACGAGTCTCAACATCAGCAGCTCGGTAAAACAGTCATATCTTGAGTTATAGATATCTAAAAGAGGCGTAGTTTATATGGTTGGAAATCTTAAGAAATTATCTACAACTTTTATTTAGACCAGATTCCCAGATTCTGTCGTTAGGTTACTTAAAAACAGGATACAACTAAAACTGTTCCTAGATTCCAGACTGCACAGAAACTTTATCTTGAAACAGCAATATCTCACAAACCAGATCAGATATGAGGGTGATTCTAGAGGCATTGGAAAGATACTTAAGTCTAGTTATTCCCATAAAAATTTCATAATTTTTGGTCAAGTAGATTTTAATTGACATTAAGATAAAGACAGGCTGCTCCGAAAAACAGATTCCGAGAGAACAAGATGTATCAAACCCAACTATTTATTTATTGACTCAAACTTTAATATTCTTAACTATGGAACTTACGGACAGGCCCACAAAGTTCCAGCACTCATTACAAAAATCTAACTCATATATAAACATAATAACAAATCAACTAAACACATCATTGTTCACACCGCACTAATAGACTTGACTAGACTCAACTTGACTCGTTCTACTATCGTTTTATTACATAAAAGGGACTCCAACATCTATGGGCAAGGCTTATGGGGAAGCTCCTCATACATCTTTGGCAAGTTGAGGCACACCCTTTGTTCATCTATCACCTGTCGGTGTCTCTTAATGGTTTTCTATTGTGCCTTCAACTGATCCTCCAGTCGACGAATCTTTGCTACGGACTCATAACCAAAGTGTGCTGTCACTTGGGTTGTTGGATCCATGCCCTGCGGGTCCATCATTGCCCATCCCAATTCCGGGTGTTCGTGAGGGAGGAATCAATACTGGTCATTCTTCATATCCTCGAATCGACAACCACGGAGACCTATGCAAGCTTCAGTGGCTGCATCTTCTATGCTGTCCTCCATGGTAGCACAGTGAGCATGATGTGCATAGTTTGAATCTAGCTGATATGCGTCTTTCTGTTTGTCCCTGATGGAGATGCACACCTTGGTCTTCCAATAGGTGTCTTCTAGAGGGTGCGTGTGTTCTTCGTAGACGTACTTCACAGCTGCATCCCAGTCGTTGTAGTAGGTCTGAAGCATGCTCATGAGTCGGTGATGTGAAATAGAGGATTCACATCCCAGCTTATACCACACCTTTGTCGTCCACCCTAGGGGCGAGATCAGCTCATCCTCTTCAACGACATCTTCCTCCTCATCATCGGATAGCTAGACGACCTCGACTTCTTTGGGTTCCTCCTGGACTGGCTCAGGCGTAGGTACAGGTGTGGGAGAATCAAATTCTTGTTCTTGGGGTTCCTCCTCCTCAGGCTCCATGGACAACCCACGAGGCGGGTAGTACCCTCCGGTGCTGATGCGGGTAGTCTTGCTGACACGAGGCATCTACAGAATTAGATTTAGTTAGATTAGATTAGAAGCAATAATTTTCATAATAGAATAAGGCAAAAGAAGCATAAAACTTTAGCAAATAATAAGGGTGAGATAGAAAGCATGAAATGAGTGAAGCAAAAGAAGCTAAAACGACCATTGCTAACTAGGCTTGCGTCCTACAGTCAACACAGCTCTGATACCAATCTGTCACACCCAATTTTAAGGATAAAATGGAGTGCAAAATCTTATGTGCGTCCAGAGATCAGTCACACACATAAGCCGACAAATTATAAATAGTATCATCACAAGTGTTTATTACATCACGAAGAAGACAGAGTTATCACATAAATGTAGCGGAGTTAAGAAAAGATCTCTCGCGGAAGCTCCATTTCACAGAGACGTCGACTGGTTGACCACAAGTCTAGTAGTCCTCAAGAAAATCATCATACTCATAGCCATCTGTTACCCATCCGGGATTTTTATCCAAATAATGAAAATAAACAAGCGTAAGTACATGTTGTACTCAACAAGTGTAACATGGGGTTCATGAGGCTCAAAAGGCTTGACACAGGTTTAACAGCAATCAGCTTTTAGTTGTCACAATTTTAGCTTAAGAGTAGCAACAAGTTGTTTCAATTCCCAATGCAAAACACATGATCAAATGTAAACATGAATAATGAATAGCATAAATAGACAATTCTTAGTGTTCATCTATTCCATAAATATTCCAAGGCCGCTCGTGACTGTGAGCATGGCTGATATACCAGTTTTACACTCTGTAGAGGTTGTACATGTTCACTGTGAGTCATGATACCCATATGCCCGGGTTAATTACTCCCAAAACACTTCCAAGGTGAGCGGACAGGGGTCACTATGAAGCCTTTCAAAGGTTCGTCGAACAAGTTAGGGCCATTAGATTCACTCGGCAAACAGATGTAGAGCCCCCCTTCCCGATGGCACATTGACACGCAGCCTATACACATGGGGACAGAGGTCGTACTATACCTGATTTGGCAAGCCATTCTTACGCCAATAAAGGTAACCACTAACAAGCTAAAAAAGGTCCTCATACTGAGCTAAAGCCAGAGCTATGTAGCCCTCACAGCTGTACTGTAAGTCCCGGATGATCACTTATAGATAAGTCCTTAGGGAGAGGAATCTAAAGCATTTAGAAAGTAGCTAAATACACCAGCCCCCTGTTTCCAAGTTGCTAAAAAATCATATTTTAATGTTTATTGCATATACCATTAGTCAAGTTAGAAGATCATGGTTTAATTGAGCACTAGCAAAGCTACCCAAATGCATAACCCGTAGGTGACAAGGTAAAAGTTCAATTCTAGGGAATCCCTATCAAGGTGACACATGCGACATGAATTTAATGAATTAAAGTGAATAGGAAACAAGAATGATCCCATGCTATACTTGCCTTGAGCAAAGTACTCCTGCTGCTCCTGCTCATCAAAATAGTACCCTTGATCTCCCACAAACTGCTCACCGTTTATATTTGATAATCATAGCAACATACAAGCATCCAGGAGCAATCATGCGAAGCAAACAAAGCTATAGATTAGAACAGTACACCAACAGTACAAAATCAGGATAAAAAGTTTGGAAAACGAATCTACGTCTCGCTACGAACACACAGACGCGAAGATCACAAAAATCGGAGCTAAAACGAAGAAGTTATGAATTAAACAAGATTTCCTATAGTAGAATAATAGATTAAATCTAACCTCAAATTTTAAAAGTTGAAAACCTACTTAACAGTAGTATAAACATGTAGATTACTTAATTATGAACCTAACGCAACTTGAACGGATCAAATCGGAGTTAAAACGAAGATTTTTTGGCTAAAACAAGTTGAGCGGCAAAACTGTAAATAGTTGAAAACGTATTTTCAATCTAACCGAACTAAAATACGCTTTCAGAAAAAGAAAACAGAATCTAGAAAAGACGCTAGAGACGGCGGGTTAATACTGAAGTAATTATAAGGGCTCTTATGCAAAGTTCCAGAACGAAGGGGTATCCTTCATCCTAGGCCGCCGGATTAGAATTGGACGGCCAAGATTGGATCTGGCGGGTGGAAAAAAAACGTTGCCGGCCGGAACAGGACCAGCGGTGGGTTGACCACGGCGGCGCCATGGATGGCTCGCCGGAGCTTCGGTTTTCGGTCTATAGTGCTTAGTTCGACAAAAAAGAAGCACCGAGAGAGAGGATGGGATGGGGATCTCACCCGAACCGAAAGAGGCAAGCGGGACACGATGAAGGCTGCGCGGCGCTTCGGCAAAACGGCATTGGCTTTGAAGCTTGCGACGGCGCTGATGTAGGGCACGAGCGGTTGCGGCTTCCTTCTGAAACGAGACGAGGAGAGCGGCGCAGGGTCAGGCAACATTTAAAGGGCGCGGAAACTTGGGCGGCACGACACCGAGCTCGTGGCAGCGGCGGACACGGGCGTCGGCGCGAGATAGTGTCCGAGGTGGACACGGCACGAGGAAGGAGGAGCGCCTGGCCGGCGGGCCAGGGCGGTCAGTGGTCGGAGGAAAGAGGAGCGCGGGGCGGCGTCGCAGACTTGGGCCGGACAGAGCTGGGCCGGGCGCTCGGCTGGGCCGCACGAAGGAAAGGAGCGATGCGGGCCGGCGCAGAGAAGAAAGAAGAGCAGGCCCATGCAGGAAAGAAAGGCAGGCCGACTGGGCCTAAAGGAGAAGGGAGGATGGGGAATTCGGTTTTTTTCTTTTCTAATTTTTCCAAGGCAAATTCAAAATGCAAATTCAAATCGATTTAAAATCCGACTTCAAACCAAGCAATACAAAATTTTATGCAACAGCATGAATGCACACTCATGTATGTTAACCTATATTTGATTTTAATTTGATAAAATTTATTAATTTTCCTAAATTCAAATGCCCACAAAATTTGCATAACAAATCAATTTCCTCTATTTTAAAATATTGCAAATTTTAGGGTGTTACATCGGTGTTTTTTGAACTTTTGTCAAAATGAGAAAACTACCAAATCTAGTTGGTAGACATGTTCCTCATGGATCCTAGCACATATTCATCCAGCCAAAACAAACTCAAAAGCTCATATTCAAATAAACCACCTGGACAAAGAAGAAGGGTTCAGGAAGAGGAAAAACCAAATCGATTCAAAGCAAGAGATCTTGGGACCTTGATTTTAGAGGACAACTTCTTTATTTCCACAAGATCAACTTGAACAAGATCTAGCCTTACAAAGGAACACAGACATAGTCTCTCGTCCACGGATCTCTCTCACAGTACAGACTTTGGGAAACACTTCTAGCTAAGCACCTAGAGACTCAAATGAAAGTACTTGGAAGAGATGGCAAGTTTTTGTAGCCTTCCCTCTTATTTATAGAGGCTATTACACATTCCAAACTTGCCTTACATATTTTGGCTTAACCACTTAATCTAGGGTCAAAATGGTCCAAGTAGATATCCGTGCATCCGACGGCCACGAGCCTTTCATGAGAATGCTTCGTCTCAACGCAAGCTTACCAATGATGCCACATGCCACCTCGAACTCCATCTCAGGTTTTGAGGGCCAAACCTAGCAAACCATCCGCTGGTGGTTTAATTTGAGGCCCAAACCACCAAACCCAGTTGGAGAAGTGTATCAGCTACGCCTCCTCCACAATCTCGATGCGTGTCACCACTTGTCATCAACCGCCTGATCACCAAGTCCTTCGTGCCTCCACTGGACTTGGTCAACTACTGCCTTGACTTGGTCAACACGGTCTACTCCTCCACATGTACATTTCTCAACCATGTGATCGTAGCAAATCATATCGAAATCTTTAAGTAAGATTGGAATCATAAGATCGTCCTAATATAGGACTAGAGTACATAATTAAAAGTAATAGGAAAACATAAAGTCTAATTAGAATCATCGAATCATGGCTTAATCAAAGAGCTTAAAAGTTCTAAATGGTACTACAATAAAATTACGATTTTGAGACACTGATAGTAAATAGGTTCCAATTCATGATTTGCCATTAAGAGGTTAAAAACAAGTATTAGAGCATCTTCAAGAGTTCTTAATAAAGCCTCCCAATCTAGGATTTTTGGCAAGAATAGAAAAAAAATCATCTCTAAGAGTTACCAATCCCACCTCTCAATCTTTTGGCACTTGAAAAAAATCACCGAACGCGCGGATATATCCGCACGTCTTCAAGTGGTTAGTATAGGATTCCTCATGTAAAATTATCTTCTATATTTTATGAGTGAATTATTGAAAACTGTTAGAAATGATCTTATTTATCGAACCTGTCTACCCAGAAACCGGTTGATTTGGCCCTTCTAAACAACCGGTTGTTGGAAAGCACCAAAACAACCGGATTTACAATCAAACAGAATCCGGTTGTTTTGGCTCCATCCAACAACCGGATTTCCTGAACCTCAGATCAAAATTTGTTGGTCCAAATAATATACAACAAATTCAAATGATCAGAATTAAAATCAACAGTCACAAATAATAAAAAATGACAATACACAGAGTTCAGCACACATGCTACTTAAAAGCTCAGGAGGCAAACTTACACAAAATATTCAGATAATAAATTACATCAACAAAGATATAAATTTACAACAATCTGACAAGAAATTTACATTGAACAAATGATTGTAAATATAGTAATATGACACTATAAATAGAGTATACAGACAATACAAATACAACAATGGTGCACAGTATACAGTTAGCACTACCTAGGAATTCAGAAAAATCATATCTCAAACGTACTAATTGGATACTTGGACAGGCACCGCAAAGGAACTATTGCCATACTAGTACTAGTACAAGAATGAAGATTGATAACTAAAAGCAACAACAGAAATTCAAATACACATATAGAATATTCTTCAAAAAAAACAAATATTCCAAAAAGTTTCTACTGCGTGAAGGAAATCAGAAAAACAAATGACAAAATGATCAAAAACAAAAATTTCCAAATATTTTCTATGGAAGGCAAAAACAAAAGAGAAATAGGGCATATACTACACAAATGCAAAATAAATTAATTAAAATAAATGCAAACCTACACATGGCTGAAAGCCAAATACTAAAATTACAGTTTCATTTGAAAAAAATTATAATGAGTCCTAGGATGTAGAAATAGTAATATTACCATATAAGTTATACTACACAAAGCTAAAACATTTAAAAGACGCAACCCTAAACACATTTCATCTATATCCTTGACTAGTATACATAGGAGTCTAACAACCAACAATATGGCACACTACTACAAGGGTAGCATCAACCCAAATCTACTCGAAAAACAGCTCCAGTAAGACAAAAAAGAAGTGGGCAAAACTATGAAGCCAAAGCCTCGCACAACCAGTTGCTAAAACCACAATGGCACTTCTGAACAAATAGCTGACTGACCAAATGGTCACATCAACCATATAAAAATGTAATTAAAACTACCGAATGCAAGAACTCACTACTAAGGAACTATTTCAGGCGTACAAGAATGAACATTGATAACTAAAAGCAACCACAGAAAAGCATACATGTATAAGAACCAACTTTAAGGCACACTACTACAAGAGAAACATCAACCCAATGTACTCCAAAACAGGTGCAGTAAGATACTAAAATAGAAAAGACAAATGACAAAATCTTCAAAAAAACAAATTTCCAAATATTTTTTATGGTAGCCAAATACAAAAGAGAAATAGGGCAGATACTTCACAAATGCAAAACACATACTTACAAAAAGACATAATCTTCATATAGAAATATTTCCAAATATTTTCTATGGTAGCCAAAAATTACACCAACAAAATACTAAAATTACACTTTGATTTGGAAAAAAAATGCATTGAGACCTAGGATGTAAAAATAGTAGTGTTAGCATATAAGTGAACCTACCAAAAGCTGAAACTCTTAAAAGATGGCACCACAAACTCATTTGTTCTATTGCCTTGTTGAGTACGCATACATGTATAACTACCAACTTTAAGGCACACTACTACAACAATAACATCAACCAAATGTACTACAGAAACAGCTGCAATAAGATACTAAAACAATGGGCAAAACTCAGAAACCAAAGGGTTGACCATTCAGTTGCTAAGACCACAACGGTACTTTCGATACAAATGACTGACAGGTAACACCAATTGCTAATATCAACCATATGAAAATGTACTACAGACTTGACTTACAACTATAAATGAAATTTTTTCTATGGAAGTCAAATACAAATGGGAAATATGGCAGATACTTCACAAATTAATAATAACCAGTCACACTACACAGAGTTCAGGACACATGCTACTTAAAATCTCAAACCAATAAAAACATGAATTAAGAGTACGCCCAGCACCTCAAACAAAAACATGAACCAAATCAAAGTGCATAAATCAAAATCACAAAGAGCAGACCATACAGCCTCATGGAACCACCTCTCACCAGTACGAAATCAAAAGAGGAGCATGTAGGACGACTTACTTTTTCATCAGCAGTACCACATGGCCATTTCATAATACATATCTGCATCACATCAATAGTTGGATTAGAGGCAAAAAACCTGAATACACTGAAATAATTAAATGAACAAAGATACTTACAGTTAAGATGAACAAAGAAACTTACAGCTAAGATCAACTAAAAAAAATACCTCGTCCCAAGTTACATCAACCTATCAGTAAAAATACAATTAACTAATTAGTACAAATAAAAAACAAAGGAACTGAAAAAAACTTGCAACATCAACTCATTTTACTAAATTGACTAGATGTAAAGACAAAGAGTAACTTATCTCTATCATTATCAAAACCTCCACTCATCATAATCACAATCACCATGGACATCCATCATTACAGTGCACAAGGAAAACATAAGCTGAATCAGACTAAAAAAAATACTACATAGAAACAAACAAATTAACGATAGAATATTACCTGATAACCTGACCATGTAGATAAGACAGTAGATCAGAACCACAAAGGTAAACCTGACAACCTCCATATAGAAGCAAACATAGAAAACAGATACAAAAAGAAAAAAAAGCAAATTATATTACAAACACTAAGATAATAAAGTACCATAAAAACTCTAGTTCCACAAACATAAATTGTTCAATTATTACAAAAACAACCAGTCACTTCAACAAAAGTTCCACAAACAAAATGCTTCTACTGATGGCAACCTACTCAAGGCTGATATCAGGAAACATCTGACGGCATTTCACAACCTGATAGATATATTCTTCTTCTGAACGAACGCTGATACTGAGAATACGATAGAAGGACATTCTTTCACCAGCAACCTCAAAAGATCTTCCAGCCATCAGATTTGCATCCGCTTCATCATTCACCTTTACATACATAGTACCATTCGTTGGATCATATGCAAACTTGCAAGTACACAGAAAATCACCACCATGATTCTGCTTAACTGTAAGTGCATCTAGCCCTTTAGTGGGTTTTGGTAAATTGAATGAAAACACCATTAAAGGCCTAACAAGTTTGCTAAGTGTTGAACAGGAAATTGAGTTTATTGCATACACTTGTGGACTATGGAATGAGAAGTGTATATAGGTTCAACAAGAAGGCAAACTCGATGATATTCCATATAATGTTCAAATCAAGCCAAATTGTGTATTGTTGTGTTGAAAGATCATGGAAACAATATATTTCAAGAGAAAGACAACAATGCAAATGGAGTTGATGAAATGGCTTCTATGTTGAAGAATATCATAGTATCATGAGAAAGCAAGCATATTTGGCAAATGTTAAAAGAGACATGAGTTGATGATTTTGGATTGGTCTCAATAATGGCTTGCTTTGCATGAACAAGAAGAGTTTGATAGTGGATTAGCTTTGATCAAAGATTGGAGAATGAGTCAAGAATGCATAAGTGAAGAAATACCAAGCAAAGTTTTAAATGACAAAGGACACAACTCATATTGGATATAAGTCAGTCTCTATGTTGGTTTGCTTGTATGGATAAAGATTTGGAAAATCACTTTGCATTGCTTTGATCAAGCTAGAAGTATGAAGATAGATATTGAAGTGAGTATTAGGAGTGTCAAGCTAAAATAAAGAGGATATAAGGAATCGTGAATTGGCTTGACCATATTGATGATGATTCATATGTCTTTATGTGAATCAAACTAAAGCTTGATTGATCTCAACATTCATATCTAGAAGATATTTAAGCAAGGATCATACTATTGAAGAAATGGTTTTTCAATGGATACTTAATATGATGTGACTTGAGTATGGCTTGATAAGGTAAAGATAGCAAGGAAAAGGCTTCGAGGGACTAAGCGAAGGTGAAGGGCAAGCGATGGCTTGAGGACCGAGGTACCATGGCTAAGGTGAAGAAGAGAGTACCTGCATTGAGTCGAGTAACTAATCAAGCTATGAGGAGTCATATTGTTTTGAGGATCAAATCATTAGTGAAAGTGACTTGAAACCATTGAGGTGAACTCATATGTATGGAAATAGTTCAAGTCACATGCTCAAAGTGTGTTTGCTCTGAAAGTGCAATCAAGCCTTAATTGTGGGTTTTGGTGATAATGACCACACAGTTAGAGAACTAATGAGATTTATCGAGATGACAAGCAGAGAATTTATATTCGAGGATGCAACACGAAATGGAGGAGCCCCCAATTACAAATATAGATGGCTTCAAACTCAAAAGAGGTTTAAGATTCTTTTATATCTTGAATTTGAGTATAGGAAAAGCCGTACGATAAAGGGGGACACAATGCTTAAGCTAATATGTGCTACCAAGTACTCAAACAACCACACGCATCCTTAGATTCACAGCCAAGACAGTCCTCACTTCACTATTACCCTTGCTATCTCATGTGGTGTGGCACTGTCGCACTTGAAGACAGGCACTGACGCACTTGAGCCGTAGCACAAGGAAGTTAGCACCCACGCTGACTTCCCCGGATGGCTCGAGATGTGTTAAATGATCTCGCCCGACCCCTTGGGTGCGGGATCCATCTCGCCCGACCCCAAGGTCATAGGATCCGTCTCGCCTGACCCCTTGGTGTGGGCTCCGTCTCGCCCGACCCCAAGGTCACAGGATCCATCTTGCTCAACCCCAAGGTCACAGGTTTCGTCTCGCCTGACCCCAAAGTCACGGGCTCCATCTCGCCCGACCCTAAAGTCACGGGCTTCGTCTCGCCTGACCTCTAGGCCACGGGCTCCGTCTCGCCCGACCTTGAGGCCACAGGCTTCGTCTTGCCCGACCCCATGAGTGCGGTGACCGTTGAGGGCTGGGGGTATATATACCTTTCCCTTTCCTCCCCAACGGCTATCTATGATTTAAGTGATCGTTGGGGGTTGGGGGTATATATATACCTTTCCCCTTCCTTCCCAAGTGAGACCTACCTCTTCTACCTCACTTGAGCATGTCCAAAGCAGAGCATGAGCTCTCTCTCTCTCCCTCCATTGTTGACCTCAAGCCCTCAAGAAAATCCATTGATTTCCCCATTAATCCTTGAGGAAAAAGGGTCACAAACTCAATTAGAGAGTAGCTCCATTGATTTCCCAACTCCTAGAGCACTTGGTTCACATTTGGTCGGCTGTTGTGTTTATTACTCTTGGAGCTTTGTTCCTAGCCGGCCAGAGCGTTCACCCATGGAGCTTGCCAACTTGTGTGGCAGCCCCGGGAGGTTTGTAATCACCTCAAACAGCTAGCAAAATCACCCCTCATCTCAAGAGTTCATTCTCTTGACTTGAGAATGAGGAAAGGGTTGAAAGAGACCCAAAGCCTTTGTGGTAACCTCAACAACGTGGACATAGGCAAGTCTTAGTGGCGAGCTGAACCACGGGATAAATCGGTGTCTCACTTGTGTTCTTGTGAATTACATTGCTATACTTGTATTTGTGATGATTCTAGGGTTTAGTCCCGATCTACTTGCTCGTGCACTTCCATCGACATCCAGGTGATGGAATAGGCTCTACACTACCCCAGGAACATCAGTGATTTGCTCGATCTACTCTTCCTTGGGTAGTTTTTGAATTGTAGTTCGAATTTGTCTGCAGGCGCGGCAGTGCCACACTTTTGTGAGGCAGTGCCGCAGTGCGGCAGTGCTGCACCTTGGGAGCAGCAGTGCCGCACCTAGAATTTAACTTCCGCTGTGAGTTTATTTTAAACAGGCCTATTCACCCCCCTCTAGGCGACATCAAGGTCCTTTCATTAACAAACCGAGCCACTAATTTAACATGATTCTCACTGGTCAAACCCTTAGCAACAATTAACTGAGATTGATCTCCAACAATTAAATCCAGATTATCAACAACAAACAAAGACACTACTTCATCTTGTAGAGTAAATGGGACTGTAGCTTCAGGAGCAATTGAATTTCTTTGAGAAACAACCTAAGAAAAAACAAGATCAACAACATAAAAGGAGAAAATGTATTAACTTAAACATCAATCAGTGACAAACCCAAAAACATTAAAATAAGTAAAGACCAGTAGCAAACAACTACATTTCCAAGAAAATTAAACAAAAACAAATATATTACTAAAAAGAGTAAAAGAAAAATACCTTGATCCTAACTGGAATATCCATGAAAGCTTTGAAAGAGCCAGTCCTGTAGACAATACTCTTAACTTGATAAACAGGAAGAACAGTGTCACCAACTAAAATCAACCACTTGCAAAGTTTTTGAGGAAGAAAATCCTGATTTGCCAAAATAAATACAACACCATCATGATCATCAACACAGAATTTGCTCTCATTGACCATCGTTCTCATAGTTATTGGCTTGCGCTCAATATGTTTCAAACCACAAGCGATAGTAGAGACTGTGTCACCACTAGCGTGCATCCGCCTAACTGCCATCAGACGAGACTGCTCACCCTCATTCAAACCTAGAATCTCAAACACATAACCCAAAATAGGCTTGTTTTCCATTATACCTGCCATCTAAAATAAAAAAAACTAATTCAGATCTATAGATATAATACAATAATACACAAAAATTACCACTACTATTAAATAACTTACTAAAATACACAAAAATAAGAAGGAAAAAATAGTCAAATACTATAAATCCAAATCATTATACTATCAACTAGATTGTCATACTATCAACTATAACAAGACAAATAAAAATAAAAGATATTAGAACATACCTTCCAGAAACTGTAGATGATATCCAAATGCAAAGTCTGAGTTCAAGGAACACAACTATATGAAAGATACAAAAATATCAGAGCATAACTAAATCAATCTTAAGAAACAAAAAGAAATACTTCAAGCACATGACGAAGGAAAGAACACACACCGGAAACCTAACACTCCTTACCCGACCAAAAAAATAATGAGAATAACAAAAACAAAAAACAATAACATATAAAAAAACCCTAGTGATCTAAGAAATACCTAAGAGCCTACTTCAACATAGATCAAATAGCAAAACAATAAACGGCTCTTTCTTTATAGCTTCAAATTTTAGGCACAACACCGGGCTGCTTTTCAGTAGAATATAGTCCAACTTCAAGTCTTGGTGGCTTATCACAGAAATGAAGCAACATACAGGTTCATGACAACAGGAATTACTCCTAAGGAAGCATCTAAACAAGCAAGTTTAGTTACTAACAGAGGCAATTGATGCCTATTGAAAGGGTGGTTGGCCTCAACACGGTGATTGATAACAAAACCAGCACTAACCGGAAAACTAATACTCCTTACCCGACCAAAAAAATAATGAGAATAACAAAAACAAAAAAAAGATCTAAAAAACCATACTGATCTATGAAATACCTAAGAGCCTACTTAAACATAGATCAAACAGCAAAACAATGAGACTGACATAAACCAAGGAAAACTTAAATAGTCAAGAAAAGAGATAGAAAAGAACACAATATATAGTTAACTGGACTAACAGATTCTTAAACAAATAGTTTTGAGATCCATACAAGCACAGGTATCTAAACATACAGAGACTAAAAGAAAAGAAAACTTACATGAAGGATACGGAAATGGGTCGCAGACGCACAAAGAAGAGAATGGTAAGAAAAGAGAAGAACACAACCCTAAGAGGAAGCCTAGTGGTTTGTAAAGAAATAAAGGGCACTTCAGAAGCAAGATCCGAATGGTCACCCAAATAAATGGGAAACAAGGACAGAATTCCAAACGCTAGGAGTAAATGGAGGACCACGGATCAAGAGAAAATCGCTGAGGGAGTACGACCAGTCATAAACCACATGGTGAGAGTAAATGCATAACCACCAAGCAGTTACTAATAAGAAAATGGACCAAAGAGGCCAACATGACTCAAAAAGCCCAAAACAAGGCCCACAAAGATAAGAACAACTCCTTCCGCAAGGCCCAATCATTGTCACAAACCACCAAACATTCAGTAAAAGCCCAACTCAGGATATGCATATCTAGAAAGCCCAAAAGAGAGAGCACTTTAACCAAGAAAGAACAAAAAGAAGGGGCAAAACACAAAAAACATAGACTTGCCAACCAAGAAGGTCAAAACGAATCTGATATAACCAAAAGAAGGGCATACAAGTAAAACAAGGAGACTTTCCTGAACTGCAAGACCATCCAGATGACAAAGGACGACACAATCCCAATCGAATGCAGATCTGAGTACAGGACTCAAAGAAACCAAGAGCAATGTGTCACACCCCAAAATTTTTAATTTTGGGATGTGCATAGAAAACACTAATTAAAATAAATGTTTTGATATTTGGATATTTTTTTTCAAGTTTAGTTTAAAATAGCGTCAATTAATTATAGGAAAAATATGAATCTTTAAATTTATCTGAATTAATATGATGGGCTTGTTTGTTGATGTGATATTTGCTTGTTGCTTGTTTTGGTGTTGATGAGTGCTGATGGTTTCAAAATTACGATAGGACGACGTTTCTTTGTCTTCGGAAAAGTTTCTAACCTTTTCTGCAATTAAAATTACTTCTCCTTCAGCTTAATCTTTTTCCTCGATCATCTCTACATTATCTTATGAGATACAAGCTCTTCCTTTTGATCTATCATGTTCATACCCACCTCTAGTAATTTTCCCAGAATTTTCTCTAATTTTTGTTGTTTTTCATGGCTTAAATATGATTTCAGGAATTTCCTGGAATTATTTTTATACAGAAATAAATTACAAAAATAATTAATTCTCATCCTAGTCCGTCTCTTTCTTCTAATCAATCAAGGTTTGTACCATTCTCTACCTTGTTGACACTTATCTGTCTTTTCTTTTTATTTATTTATTTTGTTCCTTGGGCCAATGTTTTGGACCTGACGACAATCCATTCCATGAAGCTAATAAACCAGATCAACGTTGCTAGCACAGGAAGGTCCTGTAATCTTTGTATGCCACACGGACGACATCTAGGATAGCAGGTTTATCATGCCGTACGTGTCTCCAAGTCCCCATCTATAAATAACAAGCTATTGCCCTGGTTCTTTTCTTTCTGCACGAACAAAATATCGCCGCCCGTGCCCTAGCAGATGGCGATAGCTCCGTCTCGTCTGATTCCGGGCAGAGCCATGGCACCACACCTCCGATGCCATTGGAGGGAATCATCAGCATCTCAAATTTATGAGACTCCGTCCTTGGCTGTTTTCATTACGGCATGATGAAGGCATCCCATGCCCAGTGGCGGATGCACGATGCGGGATAAGGGGGGGCTAAAACAATGGAGATGTTGATTTGCATGAAGATTTAATGGTGAAATCAAGCTTTTGCTACAGTAATTAGGCTTGAAATCAAGAAATTAGGGGGGGCTGGAGCCCCCCAGCCCCCCCTGTGGATTCGCCGCTGCCCATGCCCTAGCTCTCGTCAAAACACGGCCGCCCAAGTTCATCGATCGATGCCACCACCAGAATTGTTGCGTGCGCCTTCCCTAACGATGCAACATTCAAGGCTGTCATCTACGTTCGTCTTCTATGCAAAGCCGGCCCGGTGTCCGACTCGTTCCGAGATCATCAACGCCCCGGCCGTCCCGTTCCGAGTTCATCGTTGCCATGCTTTGGTAAGAAACATCTGCACGATGGTGCTCTTGTCGATCTACTGTATCTGTTAGTTAATCCGGTTAGTTTTCTATCTGTGATGTGCACCCGTCCATGCAGTTGCCCATTGCCTATCACCGTTCAGCTGCTTTATGTCATCCTTCCTTGTTATTGAAGCTGTGCAAGTTCCCTTGCCACCGGAGCAGAAGCCGTCCTAAGAATTCAAGTTGCTGCCTTTTACGATCGTGCAAGCTGCATGCATGTTCTCCAAGGATTTACGTACAGGTCTTTCTCTCTCTCTCTGAGTGTTTATTCACTGATCACTCCATCTTCCATGTTGCTTTCACATAAATCTCTGCAGTCATGTCCTCCCGTTTAATTATTCGTCTCTGAATTTAGTTTAGTCTATTCTTTTCGCTCCAGTATGTGACTGTAATTCACACGTTAGCAATCACGTTTATCATATCACATACTCTGAAGTTTATAATTTAAATATTAATTTGGTTAATATGCATACAACTACCTTTCTAATTTAAAAGCAACGTAGGTTTTATAACTCATCAGTGATGTATATACAAATATTAATATGCTTCTAAAGTATAAATTTCCTTATTTTAAACACGCATATTAAATTCGTATATAAATGCTCTCACATGTTTATTTCTTTTGCAAAGCAAAGTCGAAATGATTTTAATAATATGTGACATATTTTATAAATAAAACATGACTAGGTTCAACTTGGCTTTTGAATTAAAATATGCTTTGTTAAAACTAAATTAATATTCTTCACATGGTTTTGCTTAATTAAAATAAATCAAGCACATAAGCTTTTCTTTTCTTTTATACAATAATATAAATAATCTTCCAGTATCTGTTTCTTTTTAGCGGTAGTTTCGTTTTAGGTGTTTTCTTGTGATCTTGTGACTGTAGCACCTAGCTTTCTTTTAGTACGTTGTTTTCTCTCGTGTGGTGTGTTGTTCTTAGTTGCTTTCATTTGTTGCTCGTATGTTTGCCAATGTGTGGTGCTTGCTTTGAGTAGAATGAGAATCGTCTGTGAGCGCTGGGGACCAGAAGTTGCTGAGTGGAAGATAGAGTGGGGCTTCTTGAAGCAAGGTGCTTTGGGTGTAAAGCAAGTTAAAGGCAAGTATAGCTAGGGACCTTCCTTGTTGTCCTATTCATGATGCTCACTAAAATACATATGCATGTGTCTTTCTTGCTACCTATGGTAGGATTTCCTAGATTTTGAATACTCAATTACCTTGTTACCCTGGGAGGTTTGCATTGGGTAGTTCTATTGCTAGTGCAACAATCATGATCTTGAAACTTGATTAATGAATATGCTATAAACATAAACAAGATGACTTTTTAGCAACAGAAGGACTTGTCTTGTAACTGATTATCCGGGATTAACGTACAGCTATGAGGGCTATATGGCTCTGGCTCTAGTTGCTTGAGAAATCCTTTTCTAGCTGGTTAGAGGTCTGCGAGTTGGGTATAGGACAGCCTCTGTCCTGTTGAGCCTAGCTATGGATGTGGCCTTTTATATTATTGGAAGGGGGGTTCCCATATCTGATGACCCTGCGGCCTTGGCCGGTTAGCCGAGCTCTTGGGTGGCTTTATATGATTTCTGGTGTTTTGGGATTGATCCACCCACTCATTTGGGAAACATGACTCACAGTGAAAGTGTATACCTCTGCGCAGAGTTTACAAACTGGTATACTAGCCGTGCTCACGGATACGAGCGGCCTTGGAACACTTACATTAAGGGATAATGACTTTTACTTGTTAAGATGATCATTTACGTTAATTGTTTAAGATATTGATTATTCATGTTCATTGATCATGTGTTATGGGATTATTGCTACCTTGATGTTAACGAATGCTAAACTTGAAGATTACTTAAATGCTAACCGCAGTAAACCAGCGTCAGCTTTTTGAGCCTCATAAACCCCTAGCTATATTTGTTGAGTTCGACATGGACACACTCTTGCAATTTCCCCCACACCTCAGGACAAAGTTCAGATTGCTAGTTTTCAAAGGAGTTAGGCTTGTGATCAACCAGTCAGTTTGGATCCAGTGGAGTGGAGTCTACACCCGGAGATCGGAGTTGCTTATCCGTTGATTGTTCCTAAGGTTATATCTTTTATACTATGTACATTATGTTATTAAGCATTGTTATTTGATAACACCCCTCATTTGTAGCTATATGTGAGATTTGTTTCAAAAGACTCACATATGGTGTGCATCAGGTTTTGTCCTTAAAACCGGGTGTTACACAATGGAACCTCCAAATCCATCATGGGAGCAACCTTGGGATAAACAAGGAGATAAAATACAGGTAAGCACCAAACTCAATAAAAAAGTACTAGAACTAATGGACCTGCAGATAAGTTAGAAGCACATAGGAAACAACTAATGCTCCAATTCTAAATAAGAAGCCAAAATCAAATAGATTGGCATAATCTTATTGCATAGTACAAAAATTTTGTGTTCTTGAATATGAAATTCATCCTAAACAAACTATGTAACTAATAATGATGACACAATCTTAATGTTAAGATAGATTCAAAATTCCTTATCTAAATTACTCTACATACTAACAACTTATTATTATTTGTTCAATGTAGGAAGTAACAGACAAGGACAAATATACACCAACATCATTACAAGGAAATCAAATGCAGGTACCTTCTAAAACCTAATGAAAATCTCACTAATTTATATCACAACTCAAATACTGCAAAGATTTCATACTTCCATAAAAAAATAAAAAAATAAACAGGCACAATTCAGCTACCTTGCAACAAATCCATTTGGAGCAACAACTTCAATGCCTCCAATGAATCAATGGCAGGACTGCTTGGGGCTCATGTACAACTTCCAGGTATGAAATTCAAAATAAGAAATACACAAGTTACTAGCAGGTTGTATAACACATCAACTATTGAAAATAGAGAGATGATGGCACATCAAGACAAAGAACAAATACAAAAAGAAGTTGCTCCTATTTCTAGGTCAAGCTCAAACATCAATGCATCAATAATCACTCAAAGCAGTGGACACATTTCTCAATTACACAACACAAGCAAGGTAAACAACGAAAAACTTCTCATACATTAACCATTTAGCACCATTAAAAAACAACTAAAAATATGATATAATTATCACAGGAGAGCTTAACAGGACTACTGATGGAACAAATAAGGAACTCCCAAGAAGAAACATACTCAGTAAGCAAATTTACAATTCAAAATTCATTAACTTACACCACCTATGCAACTGTAAATTCAGTGTACTGATAATGTAATAATTTTAATACATGTTACAGTTTTCCCAAGAAATTCAGGGATCATACACAAGTATGTTACTGGGTCCAGATATTTTCCAGGTATGAACAAAAACAAATTATAGATATGCAAAATTCAAATACATCTACTCATAAACACCTTACTGTTGTTTATTTATCACAGAAACTATCTAATTTATTAGTCAAAATAAATACAGGGAACTCTACAGGTGCATAAACAAATTTCAAACTATTACACAGGAGATGAATATGCCATATCTAATGCTCAAAAAGGAAAAGAGGTAAACATGAAAAAAATTACATCAATAACTTGCCTAATTGCTAATAATCTTTTTTGGCAGATCGCTGTTGAAAACATGAACAACATTCCTGAAACAAATACCAATTTCGATTACTCAACTTTAGAATTAGAGGTAAGACTCTGAAAACATGATCTCAAACTACATATACATTTACTACTACAACATTTAGTATGATACAATAATAAACTAGAAGTAATATTAATAATTTCAAGACTACCAACTCAGGAATTGGGGTGAAGAATACTTATCAGAGCAAGAAGAAGAACTGGTAGAATGGCATCTTCAAAAACATGCAACTTCAAGTAATACAAAAAGCTACAACTGTTGTAGAAGAAGATGTGTCAATGACAACATCAGACCTGACAAGGACAAATTTAGAAATTGCAAATAATGAAATAGTACCAGCAGAAGAGTTACATAGTGCAGAAGGAAAGGGAAGCCAAGAACTCACTAAACATGAAATAGATGAATTCAGAAGTAGAGAACAGATATCAGCTTCTAAAGGCAATAATGCAGATATCAATAGCAAGTACACCCCACAGTTAGGGATGGAATTCAAAGGAAAAATGAAGCTTAACACTTTTTCAACTTCTATGCATACCTTGCTAGGTTCGAAGCCATCGTAGTCCATGTCTTCAGGACTGGAAGCAAGAAAAGGAACGGTGAGATAACCAAAGTGACAATGAAGTGTCACAGATATGGAAAAAAAAGAGTAGCCAAATACAACAGATCAGCAAGAGGTAGCAGTATACAAGGATATTGGCAAAAAAGGTACAAAGAGACAAACAAATGTGATAGCGAAAACAAATTGCCCATGTGTGATGGTTGTGAAAGAAGTTGATGACATTTGGAAGACTATAAGGCTAGACTTAGAGCACAACCACGAACTACAACCAGGACAGAGAAACCAACAGTTCAGTGGACACAAATATATGATAGAAATAGAGAAGGCACTGATCAGAACCTTGAATGATAATAACATTCCTACAAGGAAAATGATTTCTATATTGTCATATCTTAGAGAAGGACCTACAACACTACCAGTGAACAAAAAAGACGTGAGCAACTTCAGAACAAAGTTAAACAGAGAAATAAGGGGAACAGATATGACCAAGGTATTAGACAGCTTCAGAATCAAGAAGAGTCAAGATCCTACCTTCTTCTACAAATTTGAGTTAGATGATGACAACAAAGTCAAAAATATCTTTTGGAGAGATGGATCATCACTGAAATACAAAGACTGTGTCAGCTTTGACACAACATATATGACAAACAAATACAGATTACCTTTCGCACCTTTTGTGGGGATCACTGGCCATGCGCAGACATGCATCTTTGGATGTGCTTTCCTATATGATGAGACAACAACAACATTCAAATGGGTTTTCAAAACATTCCTAGAGTCAATGGGAGGCAAGCACCCTCAAACTATAATAACTGACCAGGACAAAGCTATCAAAACAGCAATTGAAGAGGTAATAACAAATACAAGGCACAAAAATAGCCTTTTCCACATCAAGACCAAATGCTACTCAAAGAACGTCAAAGTATTTGCAGCTAAAGATGGACTATATGAGGAATTTGAAGACATAGTGAACAACTGTGTCACAGAAGAGGAATTTGAGTACTTGTGGGAGAATATGATCAAGGAAAGAAACCTAAAGAACAATAGGTACTTTACAAAAATGTGGGAAACAAGGAAACGATTCATCCCAGTCTACTACAACAATGATTTTTTCCCTTTCATCCAAACCACATCAAGAAGTGAGGCTACAAATGCAAGATTCAAAGAAAATGTGGGTCCAACCTATAGTATTATCAGCTTTCTGAAGAAGTATGAACGCAAAATTGAGACAATAGATAGAGCAGAGAACCTAGAGGACCACTATAGCAACCAAAAAAGACCAAAGAAACTACTCTTTGGATACACATTTGAGAAGCAAGCACATGAGTTATATAACAAAAACATATAGAAGAAATTCTAGGTTCAACTGAAAGCTACTTCAACACTCATTTACAAGGAGATTCAACAAGACAAGGCTTTCGAAGTATGGCAAAGAAGCAACCAGGTATATAAGGTACAAAGGATAAGGAAATACATAGTGCTAACTGGCATGACAGAAGGGAAAGAAGAATTCAGTTGCATCTATGCCAAATTTAGCAAAGATGACATACTTTGCTCCCATATCTTGAAAGTGATAATAGAAAAAGAAATTAGCACCATACCAAATAAGTACATAATAGACAAGTAGAGGAAAAAAGATATGAGATTGATCAAACAAAGATTAGAAGACAAAACAACAGCTACAAGTTCTCTGCTCAGATTCAATATACTATCAAGGAAGTCCACTATACTGAATTCAAAAGCATCTAAATAGGGAGAAGCAACAGATTACCTTATAGCAGAAATGGAAATGATTGACTTGCACCTGGAAAAGTTACTAGCACCTCAAGGCATTGAGGATGGTCAGAATGAACCAAACTCACATACAAAAGTACAAACAGGTGGAACAACATATACTGAGGTCAACAGTTCAAAAATATTATTTAAGATCCAGATACAACACCAAAGAAAGGCAGGCCACCAAAACCAAAGAGAATGAAGACTGCAATTGATGAAGTAAAGGAGAAAATGAAGCAGAAAGAGACCAAGAAGAAGAAGAAATCAACAACAAATGAAAATTCAGGTGAATATCACACAAAAAAGCAAGTGATATTAGTTACTAACTAATATCAGTTATCTTGTATAGTGATGCAATTAGAAAAACAACACCATTGTCAACACATTTTTTCCTGATTGGATCACCAAGCAAGCCTAAGATAAAGAGAATGGAGAAAGCATCAAACAAACACTGATGTAGAGGAGAACAACTCAACAGCTCCAAGGAAGAAGAATAAGAGGATGGAAGACAACAACAAGTAAGCAAGACATTTTTCAAAAAAACATCAGCATATGTAATACTATATTAGACTTAAGAACTGTAATATAAGGTTTGCTTGTATGATGTGCAACAGAGCACAAACATATTGTAAGGAACTTCCTTAAGTACTACCCTATTACAAGACAGGGAGACCAAAAGTTTTTGACATAGCATTAATACCTTTACAAACCAGCGAAAATACTACAGACAATGAAAACTAAAGTAGAAAAGAAAGCAAGAAAAAATAGCTGCTGAGAGCCACCTTCCTAAAAAAATACAGTCAACTAAAAAACAAGTCAAAAACAATGTAATGACTGGATTCTTGTTACCAATGTTCCTAGGGTTGAACAACATCTCATTGCATAACTTGATCCTGATATTTGCAATATCTTTGCTGTTAAACAAAGAAAACAAAGAAGATCTTGGCGATGACCAATGCTCAAGAAACATCATAGCATAAACTCCTGAATCAACACTACATTAATTTAAAAAAGATTAATATGATAAAACAAATAATTAACAAAGGTAACCATAACAAAAAAGAAAAATATACAAGACTAAAGAGAAATAAAAAATAATTAACACGAATCAAAAATACTAAAAAGCACATACACATACTTATTATCTGGAGACTGCTTGGGCACACTTGGATATATAACACCATATTCACTGAACTTCATATCAGTCTTGACAAACCTGTTCCACCAAAATTGGAATTCTGGAATATGGATCAGAAAATATAAAAAGATCATCAAATAATTAATCACTAACACAAAAAAAATAAAGCCGATGAAACAAAACATACCATCTTTTCCCTAACATATTGCTGGTAAGCATGAAGTTCAGAATAGAATGAATCCAAGAACACAAATTTCCTATCCTTAATATCAACAACAAAGACAAACCAATGATCTTCATAGAAAGTTGGAAAATACAACTGCACAAGCAAAAAAATAAAATAAATATTCAAATAAGAAAGCAAAAGAAAAAAATGGTTCATCAACCTTAGAAAACATTACTTTAAAACCTACCAAGTTAGAACGATGAAGTGGCCCGGCCATTGCAGAACACTGAAAAGTTCTCATCATCACATCACCATCAACTTTAGCATTATCTTTGAGAAGATTATCCTTCAAACTCAAAAACATTAGGATTAAAAAAATGATCACATTATCTAACACATAACATCAAACACTTACTGAAATGTTAGAAAAGAAGTAATGCCGCTTCAAAACATCTGGATGTCCATCAGGCCGGCAAAAGAGATGATAGGAAAATGCAGCCACCACAAAATTATTTACTTTACCACTTGGCTTCATAGATTCTCTAAGAGACCAGTATGTACAACGAACACCTCCAAAATGCAAAGCATCCTCACTAAAAAGAACAAAATAGATAAAAAAAGGATTAGTTACATAAAAAACAAAGAAATACACATGAGCACAATCAATAACAAAAAAGGATAAGCAATTACTTGCTGGGACTAGACTTTGACAAAGCACGGATAGCCTTGTAGTTTGCAATTTCAGATTTTGAAACTTTAAATTTGTCTTGAAGATTATCAAAATCATCACCATAATATCGATATCGACTTGGACAAACCATCCTTCTAGGACCATGAACATGAACTTTCCCACTAGTTGATGAATTCCTTGATTTGAAATCAGAACGACCAGCCACACCTGCTGGATCAATAGAAGAATCTAATGGAAAACCATGAGTTTTGTTCAGACACAAATTAGGAGTTTCTGAGCTCATCCTTGCTTTTCCAACTTGGAATTATAGATAACATCAGATTTTTTACTTTCAACTCTGACTATCAGAAAAGGACCTTGAACCAGTACAAACAACAGGAGAAGTATCCTAAAAAAGGAGAAAGACAAACAATTATAAATATAAATTTTATATACATATATATAAATGACAAAATCAAAAAGAAAGAAGGAAAACTAACATTTCCTTTGGCAGTAGATTTTTTGAGAATTCTTCATAGAACTATGACTGAGAGGCAGCATTGGCGGCTTCATAGAAAGTTTAGGTGTAATACGGGGAGTTTCTTCATCAGAAAATGGAAGAGTTTGCAGAATTACACGATCCTAAAAAAGAAAATGAAATATAAACAAGACAACAACAATAATAGAATAAAAATTTTAAAAACAACAAACAACAAACGACAAAAAATTAGGACCTAACCTCATCTCTACTACTAACAGAGCCATTCTGAGAATCTTGAGACAGCTACAAATTAAAATGAATAAAAATAAGCTTACAACAAAAAGAAAAAAAAGAAAACAAAGAGAGAATTCTTAGCACACTATACCTTAGATGGAAACATTCTAGATCGATGCCGAAAAGGAAATGGGGAAACAGAATTAGGGATAACAACATTCTCTTTATCAATAAGAATGACATCCCTATCCAAATCAGAAGAAATATGACAACCACTAGAATGAGAAGCAACATTAGTCCTGTCAGCCAAAGGGTTACGAACAAAAGCATGAATAAGCCTGACTTCAGCACCCATATTAGGGGAAGACATAGGTTTCAATCTCTAGCTTAAAACAACGAAACTTCCTAAAGAAGAGATCAACATTAAAATAAGAAAACAAACAATTGCAGAAAAATGCTGATAACAAACAATGAAAAAATATAATAGCTAACAAAAAGGTATAAAATAATAAACAAGAAGGTCCTTACCACTACTTATATTATAACAACTACAGTGATGGTAAGCATAATCATAATACAAGGATTACAAGCCTAAAAATTAATGACAGGAAACACTAAAAACAAGATACAAAACACTAGGCTTAATAGTCCAATTGTAAAAAAAAATAAGAATCAAGGATACTATATAAAGTGAAATCATCAAATACAAAAAACTTGAAAAATAGAAACTACCATTAATACAAAACAGATCACTTACTCTTTTTCAACTTCTCCTCCAAATCAACATCAATAGACTGATTATTACCAACACGTATACTCTGAGAGACTTTAGGAACATAATCTGCATAGAATTAAGATTCAAAATTGAAAAAGAACCAAAAAAAGAAAAATTATATAAACAAAGTAAAAAAAGCAAGAGCAACAACAATCACCTTTCATACTAGGGACAATAACAGGATCACTTTTACCTTCATCTAGACTTGCAGTAGCAACATATAAAGGATCATCATCTTCAATAGATGGATCCGTCTGAGCAATAGCTTCCATAACATCCACAATTAACTCCTTCGATCTCAAATCAATAGTACACACATGCCGCATCAGCTTTGCGAACATATCTTGAAAGTCTTTGGACACATTCCCAAGAGAAATGATATCCAAATTGAAGGACGAACCACAGTTAAAGGAATGCTTGTCAACCAACTGAGATATCTTCAACTTCAAAGCTATAGGGAGCTTACAACCAGAAATAGATTCCATTTTATCACAAATAACAGAATCAAGGTCATCAGTAGAAACCATAGTCTTAAGACAACCACACTGCCCAAAATAAATAAAAAATAAATAACCAAACAATGCATGACTTAGAATTAATCACAACAAAAAGAATGCAAATAATAGATCTAACCTTGTAATAGCATGTTTTCTCAAAGTCAAACAAAGGTCTGTTACCATAAACACCACGAGATTTGATGTCAAGATTAGCATAAAACTGAATCAAATCACTCTTCCACATAGATATTCGAGGAATAGAGCCTACAAGTTGCCTTTGCCGGCAATCGATATGACCCAGGTAAACAGCCTAAAAAGAACCAGTAAAAAACAAGATACATTAAAACCAGGACCTACTACATAAAGCAAATCCATAACAGGAAAAAATTACATCAAGTACTAAGATGTAAAAATAGTAATGCTAACATATAAGCAATGTTTTCCTAAACGGTAAATGGTCTTTACACGGTCGCCCTTCGTTTAGTGTTTAGGCTATTTACACGATGTTTAAACGAAGTTAAACGGTTTTGTACTTTTAAAAAAGTACATATAATTATATATGTGCATGTAAAAAATCAAGTATTCTAGCATTTATACATATTTATCCGAGTAAAAATCAATTATTTTGGTATGTATATATATTTATGCATGTGAAAAGAACCAAATATAGATATTTATGCATGTAACATATCAAGTGTACACATTTATAAATATAATAAACTTAAGTATACAAATTTATCCATACAAAACGGAACTAGATTTACCTCGTATTCGCCAAAACAGCCGTTTAAACAGCTGTTTAGCCCGTTTAATATTGTTTATCTCTGTTCCGTTTAGGCCGTTTAGACCGTTTTTTCTGTTTTTTGACCGTTTAAATGGTCAACCGTTTAATTTCTGTTTACCCCCTAAACAAAATAGTTTACCACTGTTTACCATTTACTGGTCGTTTAATCCGTTTAGGCGAACACTGCATATAAGTTAACCTACACAAGGCTAAAACTCTTAAAGGATGCCACCACAAAACTCATTTGCTCTATTGCCTAGTTAACTACCAACTATAAGGCACACTAATACAACAATAACATCAACCCAATGTACTCCAGAAAACAGCTGCAGTAACATACTAAAACAGTGGGCAAAACTAACAAACCAAAACACTTCACCATTCACTTGCTAAGACCACAACAGTAGTTTCAATACAAATGGCTCACAGGAAACACCAGTTCCTAAATCAACCATATCAAAATGTAATACAGACTAGACTTAAAACAGAAGAGATAAAACAACAATATCTTGAAGAAAACAAACCACAAAACAAAACTCACAAACAACATAGAAATAAATGCACAAGCAACTCATGAACCCAAATACTACATCATTCCTATAGTAGAAATAGACAAAATAAATACTCATAACAAAATATTACAGGAATCATATCTACAATTAAAAAAGAAACTTACCGCAAGATAATACAGACAACCACCAAGACCTAAATAGCGTTTCGCTTTATCATCTTTACCTCTATTGAACGCCTTGACATGATCAAGTAACCAATGAAGCACATAAGCACACCACTTGAAATCTTTAATGTGCTCAACATCTTCAAATATGCCAAAGTACTTTGGGCTCAGAACAGTATTCGTAATGGGGCACAAGAAACTGCTCAAAGCAACTGTCATGAAACAAATAAACATGTCCTCATCTGACAAATTTTCCTTCTTGATCAATTTATCAGAAAAATAGAAACTGGTGGAATCTTAGACTTTCCAAACTTCGATAATACAAATCCTTGCCAGCACTTGGATCACAAGGGAAGGGTCTTGTACCAACAGGAAGATCTAGAACAAGATGAACTGACTCCTTAGTCAGTGAGATTACCTTTCCATCATGAACAATATCACCAGACTTGGGATCAACTAAAAGTGCAACCCACTTAACAAAACTATTCAGCACAAAGCATTTATCAAACAACAACAGAGAACCAAACCCATAGCTATCAATGATAGCCTTCTTCTCAGGGGACAAAGAGGAAATCACATTCATAAAAGCTGTAGTAGAAAAATATTGTGAATCCCTCCTTAGACTTCTTTACAGATTTCATCTTCTTAGACTACAATTATATTAAAAAAACAGAAAACAGGCAATCCACAAAAAGCTCTGAAACACTAACAACACATGAACAACATCTAAAAATAACAAGGAGGATTACTAACCTTATGCCTCAATGCCATTTTCAGCCTTCTCTTAATATTCCTTATCTTCTCATACTGAACAAACAACAAACTATTTTAGTAAAAGAAAGTAGTAAAAAAGAAACCTATAGAGAAAAAGACAAGAAGGAAAAAAGAACAAATCCTTACATCTTTCAAACACTTCTCATACAAATGTCGATCAAAACTTGAATTGTCACCGGAAGAATCACCCTGCAATCACCAACAAAAAACAACTACAACAAAAAAATACAAAAAAATAAAACTGAGTTACAAACAGAACACTCACATCTGAAACAACCTGAGTTTCCGAAGCAGATTGATATGAATCATAATCCATATAAGGAAGTTAAGAACATTGGACATCATCCAAATCATCGTTTTCAGAACCATCAGAACTAGATAAATCAACAACAACACCAGGCCTTTTCCGAACCATCTAACAAAAAATTAAATAAATAAAAAACTAATTAAAAACTAATACAACAAAAACTGATGCACCAAGCAATTAGACTGAAACACACTACATACTAAACAGATATAATATTCACTAACAGAAATCAACAACCTAAACAAAAAACGAGAATATAATTGCAAGCATTTGAGACACACTGAACTTAGAAACCAGAATTGGTACATTCAATTCAAAGCTTGAATAACAAATTCAAAGAGAAACCAACTACAAGATCAAGCAAAAATCATCAGAATTTTACATAGGAAATCATGAAGAAACAAATATGAAAAAAAACAAACTTGAATCTAACAACAGCAACATCCTACTAAATGTTCACTCATTTAAATCCTAAAACTCTGAAATGGACTAAGACTTTGTGAAAGAATCAGAACTGCTATGCTAAACACAGAATAGGGGAAAGCAGCAGAATTCAGATAGCACATAAAAAAGAAAAAAATCAAAAAAAGGAAAATTAAAGAATAACCAATAGAGAATATGCAAAAGAACACAAGTCAGCTATCTTCCATTGGATAAGGTTGATCACCTAAGCATAATTCATAAAACTCAAACTCAAATACTTATAGCGACAAAAAACTAAAATTACACTTTGATTTGGAAAAAATTACATTGAGTCCTACGATGTAAAAATTGTAATATTAGCATATAAGTGAACCTACACATGGCTGAAACTATGAAAGGGTGGAATCCTAAACTCATTTGCTCTATTGCCTTACCTAGTATACATACAAATCTAAGTACCAACTATACGACACACTACTATACAAGGGTAACATCACCCCAATCTTATCCAAAACAGCTGTAGCAAGACACTGCAACATTTATAAGACCATTCCCAAAAAATAAGAAAACAACCATTTCCAACCCATAAATAAGCATACAACAGTAGTCTAGGGATGTAAAATATAAGCTACAAAACAGGTAACCTAGTCTTAAAAACAGATTGATCTTTCATCTTCAAATCACTGCATGAAACACAACACACCATCAACTAAAAAGCCTTTGATGATGCATCTTCTAAAAGGAGATAACAGCCAGTCATGATGACAACTCATAGAAACATGCTAATGTATTTTTTCTAAAGCTAGCACTTGTCACAACTTCCAGTACCCTAAACTCCATATTGTTCCCATTTTCCACAACATGACCATGTCTAACAAAAATACCATACAATTCATTTCATAACCATAACCTATTAACATCATTTTCACAACTGCAAAATACTCAGACTACAAACAAAACCATGGTCAGTAATCAAAGTGGCCCACAAATGATAATGCAACTTCCAAAGAATAGTCGACAGAGAAAATCAACATATCCGGCGATGAACGACTAGAAAACAGCAAAACAAGAATGGGGAGACAGAGGAAATCTACGTGCTCTAATCTCGGGCATACCCAAATAAGCAGAACAATACGACAAAAGAGGAGGCATCCACGGTCAACCAAAACAATAGCGAACAAAGAGAAATCAACTAAAAAGAAGTTGTACTCAAATTAACCTGAACATGAACTTACCTAAACGAAATTGCTATCCATCAACCTCTATTGAACTTGGACAAAAACTATTCTACTCAACATGAAAGACAAATTTTATTCTATTGAACTTGAACATAACTAAAACTGGAAATAAGATCTACTAAACTAAATCTAAAATTACAACAAAAAAATTCCTCTGGCAAACATCTACATCAAAAAAATCAATCTAACATCAATAATCTACCCATCATAACAAAACAGAAATGGTCATCATCAATCAACTCAGAAATAACCCTACCAAACATATCTACTCACACCATACATCATTAAGCAAAAATACGTAGCAGCACACACTAGGCAGTAGAGCTAGATCAAAAATAACAGTCCCTACGAGCCGCCAATAGCCGAGCCAGTCACCACCACCAGAAAACACCAAATCGAATAGAGGAATAGGAGAAGAAATGAGAACGCTGAAAACCAAAAACGATGACAACAAACCCTAACAAACATAATCAACTGCAGCAGAACAAACATACCTTGGCAAACCCTAGGAATCGAGCATGATCACCCCAATCGCAGCCACCGGTGCAGGAAGACGAGAAGAAATGAAAACATCACAACAACATCAAAGAACGAAAACAAACCCTATCAAACATCATCCAATGGAGCAGAAACCAAACATAACTTACCAAAACCTAGCAAACGCCAGACGCCTCACCAGTCGCTGTCGTCGGGGAACACAGATTCGCAAGCACGAAGACGGGAACAAATTAGAATGGGGAGAAGAAGAAACAACCAGAAACAAACCCTAACATGGAGCAACGGCAAACAACGGAGAATGCCGACTCGCCGAGAAAGAACTTGATCTACTGGAGCACAAGGAGCGTACCTCACCAAACCCTAGCAATCGCGAACGACGCAGAGCGTTGAGTCGCCAGGAAGGAGACGAAGTGAGAGGAGAAGGGGAATGGGGAAAGTGGGAAACGGCAGCGAGTAAATCGACACGACTCCCAAAAAATCAAACAGTGCGGCACCGACAATCGACCCCACATGTCATCGTCACAAAAGCCACAGTGACGAGAAAGCAAACGCCAAAACAAAACAGCCAGATCGGACGGTCTGCAACAAAACATAAGCAGATCCGACGGTCAAAAAAATGGACGCCAGAGGGAGACAAAACATCCGGTTGATGGATAGCAATTTCATATTTATTCCTCTGAATAATTGTTGGTGAGTTCGAAAAATCCATGGTTTTGTAAGAAATTCTTGGGAACTCTTGGAGATGCTCTTACTTAATAGTTGTCAGGGAATCAAATTGACTAAAATTTTCCAATAATATTAGTATACTTCCAATTTTTCTAGTACAAGTAATGTGAAAAAAAATTCAAACATTGTACCTCGAACCTCATTGACATGGAAAGGGAAAACAACCCCTATTGTGATCGTTAGAGCATCTCCAAGAGTTCCCTAAATCCTTTCCTAATCCTTGATTTTTAGCAAGATGAGAAAAACCTCTCTCCAGCAACTCCTAATTCATCCTCCTATTAGAACTTGAAAAAAGTCATCATCTTTCGCGTAAAGTTACGCGCTTTCGAGTCGCGCGTATCTTCTCTCTCCTGCCCGTGTTTGTCGGTCAATCTAAAGGTGAAAGGGCGTGGAAAGAATAAAGAGTAGGAAAGGGTTCCTAATGCAAATATATAAGAGAGAAAGAATATATAAAAATGGTTAGAATAATTTAGAAATAGTATATGATTCCTGATGTAAAATTGTTTTATATTTTAGGAGTGCATTATTAGAAACTCTTAGAGATGGCTTTCTTTATTCCTTTTAATACTTTTTTAGAGTCGTAAAACTTCATGTTTTCAGGAAGAAAATATTAGGTAGTCTGGGAGATGCTCTCAGCGATATACCCGAGGGATTACATATATTAGAACCGATTATTGACAATACTAATTAACATCAACTAATAAAATACTTAAATGTTAATAGCATGATTGACATGTATACATGTCACTGATTTGACATGGCAATACATACGTCGTGTCGTGTCGTGTCTGGTCGGTACATCTATCAGTCCGTCCGGCATGGCACCTTCATATTACCCATCGATTTGATAGCTTGCTGGTTGCAAAGATTGCTTGGTGGCTAATTTTTCAGCTAGTTTTTTGTTGTGGCATGTCTGGCCATATGCACAGATCCGTCAATTCATCAGCTATGCTCTTTTTTCTCGGATGACTGATCGATACCATCGTTGCTTGATGCTCGTTCTCAGTTCAGTTGTTCACTCGCCATCTCACATTCATTATAAAGGCTTTCTGTACGGCTAAACCAAACTGAATTTGCAAGTGCGCTACTCATAGCTAGTTACCAATAGCTTTTAATCTGTTAAATGTGTGACGGATGATTAATTCGATGAAGAAAAAGCATGCAGGAAAGTTGAGAGTACTAGTTTCACACACCTGCTGATTTGAAAGTGAAGTGACCACGGACAGAGAGAGGTTGCTGTGACATGCTGCTGCTCATATTGATCGGAGTCGATCGATCGTACCAACGGATTCATTCATTCATTATAAAGGCTGTGTGGCATTACGTACCAAACAAACTAATTAATCATCGTTGTTGATATATAGAAAGCTTTATTACGAGATAATCTCCAAATTTGGTTATTATAAAGAATTTTATATATGAGGTTAATTATACGCAAAGCTACAAAGTAGGGCCGGTTGCGCAGGCTGCGGCTTACTACATTACATGGGTCTTTCCCTGTACCTGTACTCGACCATTTGTAGCCTTCTTTATGTTGTGATCTGCCGACTGATGGATCACTCCTCCCGCAGCTGCAGTGCGTCCCGGCTATTCTGTTCCTGCCTCTGGCGGCTTTCCTATCCATCGTCTATTAATGCCTGCCTCGTCTATAGCTCCAGCGCTCGGCTTAGACAAGCCTCTCCAACATGAAGGTCAGTAGTCCTAGCTACCTTTAATTTCCTCCTCAGTCCTGATGTCAATTCTCAACTTTCCTTAATTTACCACCCTGCGTAGCTTGCTAGTATTTCAGGCGAATGGTCTCCTCTTGATAATTTGGAAAAGAAAATGATTTTCCCTTTTCAGGTTCTTGAATCATTGCTCTTTTCTGTAAATCTTTCTACTTTGTACTTCTTCAGCGATGATCGTTTATGAATAATATAGGACCAATGCAGCTGTAATCACTCTCTAAGCCTCCCTTCCTCTGAATTCTTTGTTCTGCGGTTCAATTAGTTGATTGTTAGGCAACAAAACTCTGTTTCTGAATTATGATCTTTTTTTTTATGCATGAATGTATGTATGATCAGCTCCTCGGTTGGATGCACCGAAAGTTACGACAGAATAGTAATGATGTGTTCAAAGAGTTCAACAACGGTGGAGGTACATTCATCTGATCTGCCTTCTCTCTCTCTCTCTGCCCACTTCCTTGCATCTTATTGTTTAATCTGTTCATCAAACATTTTCTCTTATTCCATTGGCAAATGGGCTTTTCTAATCAAGAAGAGAAATGAAAACAGCCTTTTCATGCTCATCGTCTTTCAGATATTATGATTGATTGATCATACAGCACATAGGAGGACTATAGGAGCCAAGCTAGCTAGGACTAGTTTTACCATATTGCTTTGAACAAGCATAACTGACAAGCAGGCACATGTGGAAGCTTAACACATTCCTTCTGGGGTCCACATGTCAGCTACAATTCGTACATAGTAACTTCACAACGCTAGGTTTAAACAGTATGGATCCCTGAATGCTTGCACACTGTGGCGGATCTGCCACCGGGGCTGGGGGGCTCAAGCCCTCCTACCGTGGCCGTGCCTGTGGAGCCCCCCAAGAATTTTTGGACAGTGGACTGGCATTGGAGGAAGGAAAGGAAGGGCTGGAGACCTGAAACACCCGAGAGGTCGACGGAGGTTGAAGACGACGCATCGGCTGTTTCTCTATCTCTTTGTTTCCCCCCACCCAAATAGGCCCAGTAAGGCAGTAACGTCAATAGGCCAAGTGGGCCGTGGGCCTTTCTCCTTTCCCCGTTTGCCGTTTTCAATTGTATTTTGGTTATAATTTTTTTTTTGAAGAAGTTAATTTCAGTTTTTATCTTACACTGTTCACAACAAGTTTTTTCCCCATTGCTTTTGTTTTTAGAATGTAGAACAAAGTGGTATTCCTTTTTGTGTGAAATTGTATAGGAATATTGTATAATACTGTATCTTCATAAGTTACCATTTTATAGATACTTGTTACTGCTTATTCATAATTTGCTTGAGAGAATATTATGTAGCATAGAAGCCTCACTATCGCGGATGCCTACCACTAGGTGAATAGCATCATTTCTTATTAGAAATAATCAAGGAAAACACGATCACTTATACCACGTCTAGGTCTCAGACTCGAGAACCTAGGTGCGCATGTTTCATCTATTCTACTCCTTTACAGTAACAAAAATAAAGCTTTCAGTTGTCTGAAGTGAACCATATTAAACTTCAATACCTACTTCTAAAAAATGACTAATTTTCAAAAGGTAACAAATTTGTAACATAGGAAAGTTCAAGGTAAATCTTTTTTTTATTTCTCTTAGAAGAAAAAAAAGACAAATCTACTTGTATGTTGTATCCCTACTACAAAGTTTTAAAGTAAACACGAAAATTAGAGTACTATTTTTTTTGTCGAAGTTTGAAATAGTTGACTTTACAAAGGGGGTCATCGCCAAGTCGAAAGTACCAAAAAATCACCATAAATCATTTCACAAAAACTCAACAAGTTAAACACAAACCTTACTAACAAGTATTTCACTGCAGGTGCGACCTGCAACTGCATCACCGGGCTGGCCTCACCAGACCCGGCCACCTTCCTCGCCTCTGCCAACGAATACTTCGGCGGCGACCACGACTTCACCAACAATCACTCATCGCCGCCGGACGCCGACCTCTTCACCTTTGGCGGCAGCGGGCTCCTCACCATTGGCACTCTAGGCATCGCCGCTATCGCGGTCCCAACAAACGCCGACGACGATGATTACGATGTGGACGTCGACGTCGATGCAGACTCCGACTCTGACGACAACGACGACACCGCGGATGAGGGAGACAAGGTCGACAGCGCCGTGACGCCCACATTCACATACACAGCCACAGCGCCGCCTCCGCCAGAGTCCGCGGCGGTCGTCGAGAAGGCTGCAGTCGCCGTGGTCGAGGCCATTGCCGAGAAGGACGACGACACCACCACGGAGGACGACCTGATGGTAGTGAGTGCGGAGCTGGAGAAGGTCCTCGGTGGCCGCAACAGCGGCGCCGCCAGCGACCTGGTGACGTCGGCGCGGGTGAGCTTTGCCATGGGCGGCGTGGACTGCCCGCTGCAGGGCTTCCTGTTCGGCTCCCCCGTGAGCGACGCCGAGTCGCGCCTGGAGCAGCCGCGGGATAGCAATGGCGGCCTGCGCACCTCGCTCGGCGAGCTGTTCATGCGCACGCGCTTCGCCGACGAGAAGGTGGCGCTCGTCGCCGTCGAGGAGGGCGAGGACGGCGGCGGGGATGGAGCTGCCGGTGGAGAAAAGGACGACGGGAAACCAGGGAAAGGCGGCTGCTTCCACAAGACAATGAAGAAGAGGAGGGTGAAGGATGAGAAAGTCCCCGGCGGTGATGGAGCGCCGGCGAGTGCAGCGGTGACCAAGAGTAAGTTTCAAAAGGTACGACCATCGATTTATCTCTCAAGTTCTGTGTTTTAGACCTTTTTTAAGGGAAATACAATTCTCTACTATATATGTACAAATTCTTGATCTTGAATCATCCTTTTTAATTTGGATGATTTGATTCAAAATGTTGATAAACATTGGGTCTATTTGGCTTGAAACAAAAATTTGCAGTTTTTATCAAGTATAAGTACAATGCTGGGAAGAAAACACAACTGAAGCCAATCAATTGCACGTGAATTGTATAAGTACCTGCTCCATTCTCCTTCACGCACCGTTCCGTTCATACGAAACCTTGTCCAACCGTTCCTAACAGGAATGCTAGTCTAATTTATATAATCTTTCATAGGCTGGGACTATTCATGGGCAGAAATCCTCTAACCGAACGAGCCCTTAGGCTTCGTCCGGTTTCATAGGAACCATTCCCTGTAAGGCCTCGTTCGGTTATGCTAGATTTCACCAGGAATGAATCCAGATGATCAAAGACTATATAAAATAGAATAGCATTCCGACTAGGAATTAATCCTGGGAACCGTTCTCTGGCAAACGAACGGGTCCTAAAGATTTCCAGCAGAAATGATTAACTAATTTATATAAGCTTCATCAAGCGGGAATGGTTCCTAAGACTCATTCTAGGCTAACCAAACAAGCCCTTAAGTGTCTCATACACAAAGCTGGCAATAATTGTAATCTTCATATCTTGATTGCTAATTTGTAGAAAAGTTTTACATATCTCACATAAATTATAGTAATTTTGCTATATTTTGATAATCTTATTAATTGCAGTCGCATGACCCAACTAGTTTTTTTTTATTATTTTTGTTCTCACAATGGAAATAATTAGTTAGTTGCTCCAAGCCAATATATATGGTTTCTTTGTACCACTCTCTGTCCCAAACTGTAGGTCGTTTTAGATTTTGTAGGTACATATAGATACACGATATATCTAGATACGTACCAAAAGTTATATATTTAGAAAAGCCAAAACGATCTATAAATTAAAATAGAGGGAGTACTATTTTCAAGCAAGAGTATATCGAAACCACAAGAATGTCCAAAACAGGAAGGGGGAAAGATTTTTCTAGAGCTTAAGCAATCATGCATATCGGACAATCTTTTTGATGAAACGTCCACTTATGTTATAGATCTGGCACACCAACTAGGACTAGGAGTCAAGTTGTTCGGCCTGTTCACTGGTTGGTTTCTGGGCTGGTTTGGGCTGGCTGGTGCTGGTTTATTGTGAGAGAAAAACACTGTTGGCTGGCTGGTTTGGGCTGGCTGAAACCAACAAGCGAACAGGCTGGTTGTTAGAAGTGGGGGTAGCGAGTTGACACACCCTTTTGTTTGCAATCTCCTGTCAAGTGTTATCTTTATGGCTCATTGCATTTGTCATGTTTTATAGCCTCCAAACAATTGGACTTGATCTGACAGGACTTTTTTTTATCATTGAACCTCCCTCTATCTCTTTCTTCTCTCTTACTATTATATACTCCCTCCGTTCCTTAATATAAGCCATATAGTTTTTAGCACCAATATTAATGTACGGCTTGGGAAAGAATGTGAAACTGAGGAAAAAAGGAAAATCAGGCCATCTTCTCTCTCCCAATCAGATTGCTTTCTAAATCTAAGAGATTGGTTGGGGCATGCGCTATGTACGGTGAGAAGGTTTCCAAACTAATCGGCGTGGGAGCTGATACGTACCTATATTTTGGAATTTTCTTTAGAAATCTATATGGCTTATATTAAGGAACGGATGGAGTATATAAAACGATTTTGTGCATGTATGTATTACGCAAGTCCCTATAATAAGATAATCTCTGGAGAAATCTTTTTTTTTTGTTTAGTAATCATTTGAAGAACCTTCTACTCTTTTCAAAATTCCATATAATTGGTGCCATTATATTCTTGAATTTACAAATTGATTAGATGGTGGTTTTTTTTCCATTTTGTCGAATTTAGAAAAATGATGAGCCAGGCCTTGTTTAGATTGCAAGTTTTTTCACTCTCTTTTCGTCACATCAAATCTTTGGACACATGCATGGAGTATTAAATATAGATAAAAAATAACTAATTACACAGTTTGATTGTAAATTACGAGACGAATCTTTTGAGCCTAGTTAGACCATAATTGAACAATAATTATCAAATACAAACGAAGTGCTACAGTGTCAAATACGGATTCCTAACCCCAATCTAAACAAGGCCCCAGTTCTAAAAAAAAGAGAGGCATTAATTTTGCTCATTTGCAGATCCTCCAAATCTTCCACAGGAAAGTGTACCCTGAGAGCGCGGCCCTGGTCCGGAACCTGACCAAGAAGAGCCGCAGACGCGGCAGCGGCGCCGACGAGCCCGCCGAGCCGGCGTCGTCCAAGCTCCGGTGCCGCAAGGAGCAGCGCGCGCCGGGGTTCGGCTGCAGCGCCAACCGCGCCTCCTTCGGTGGCGCCGCTTCTCCCATCCACGACGACGACGACGACGACGACGAGGAGCTCAACAGCAGCAAGAGCGGCCACTGGATCAAGACCGACGCTGAATGTGAGCGCATATTCATTTCATTTCACAGCACAGCACATACGTACACCTTGCAATCACAGCACAGCACATATCTATCTCATCCTAATCCACCAATAATTAATCTGCAGTCGCAAAAAGCAGTCTTGACAGAGAGACTTTCCATACTGTTATCGGAAAAGAATAGAATCTTCAGGAGCTATCAATTCAGTTTGACTGCGCCATGGTGATGCATGTAGCCTGCCTTATACTGTTTACTGACTGAACATCTCTTTTTCTATGACTGGATGCAGACTTGGTGCTGGAGTTATAGAAAGAGAAACAACAAGAGAAAGTCAGAATCTGTTGGCTGGTCAATATCAAGCATATATAGTGAGTATATTGAGCATGTTGATTACTTATGTTTGTGTGCTTGCTTGCTCTTCACAAAAAAAAAAACTTTGTATATATACATATATATTTGTTCATGTCACTACGTACCTGATGGATGAGTTGTATGTGTCCGTCTATCTATAAAGGGAAAAAGGACTGTGTGTGAATGTATGAACTTAATGTATGGTTCGCATCAAGATGTGATTGCTGCCTCCTGCCTCATGGATACTCCTAGCTGATGATAGCCTTCTGTGGGTAATTTAATACATATATGAGGGTCACTTAAGTTACTTTTATGATGGCAGAGGTGGGCAATAATTATTATCAATGATGTTGGAGTTTATTGAATTGATGACTTGATGTTTTTGCTTTTGCAAGAATTATATAATTTATTTTTAACATGTGACACAAAAAGGTAAATTCGAGCGCTATCTCCTACTCCATATGAATTTGCTCGGCGCTTTGTATACTCAAAAGTCCCGGACTGCTGGTACATACCTACTCCCTCCGTTCCTAAATAACTGTCGATTTTAGTTTCCAAGCCGTTAGTTTAACTGGATTTGTAGAAAATACGTGCAATATTTGTATCTCTAAATTAATTTATTATGAAAATAGATTCAACGATCTATCTAATGATATTAATTTTGTACCATAAAAAATAATATTTTTTTATATATATTTAGTCAAAGTTGTTTCTTGGGAAGCGAAAATGATAGTTATTTACGGACGGAGGGAGTATATATATATGCAACACCGCTTGCAATGAGATCGGAGATCAGCGTTGTTCTGTTCAGTGAACAGTGTTTACGACTGATATGCATCGTGGTGATGGTAACATGAGAAGAAATCATCAATAGAATCCTGCCCAGTGCTTAAATACACTGCATTTGGATGGTGAATGGATTTTTCTCCAGCAAACAAGGAGTCCAGCCTGATGATAGCCTTCTGTGGGTGCATGTGGGGGCTTAGCGCCCCCCCCCCCCCCCCCCCCCCCCCCCTAATCATGCTGCTTCTTGAACTCTTGTTGGTGGCCTGATTGCAGAGGAATATCCGGTGACAGGGATGGGCCTAACAACAAGGGGGAATTCCATGTGTGCCATTAAAAAAGATCGTAATGCCCTGTGTGTTTCTGAAAAAGTTTAGCGGTCTTCAGCGTCACTGCTCTAACTTTTTTGTGCCCTCCATGCCACTGCCGTCAGTTTGGACTCTAACGCCGTCAAACTGCAGGTGTGAAAATTCAAAAATACCCTTAAGTCTAAATATGTCATTAATTTTTTTTGAGCATCTTAACGACTTCAAATAAAAAAACTCAAAACTAGAAAGTTGTAGATCTCGTCGAGATCTATAATTTTCATATAAAAATTATCTTCATTTAATTCCGCAAAAAAAAGATATGATTTTTCTAAGATATATTAATCATATCAAATCATATTTTTTGCGGAATTAAATTAAGATAATTTTTATATGAAAATTATAGATCTCGACGAGATCTACAACTTTCTAGTTTTGAGTTTTTTCATTTGAAGTCGTGAAGATGCTAAAAAAAATTTAATGACATATTTAGACTTAAGGGTATTTTTGACTTTTCACACCTGCAGTTTGACGGCGTTAGAGCCCAAACTAATGGCAGTTGCATAGAGGGCACAAAAAAGTTGGAGCAGTGGCGCTGAAGACCGCTGAACTTTTCCAGAAGCACACAGAGCATTGCGATCTTTTTTAATGGCACACAAGGAATTCCCCCTAACAACAATTGCCATTTCCCGCAATAGGCTGGATGCCGCTTTGATATGCATCATTATTCGTATGGCCCATTTAATTCAGATTAGGAGCTTTCATATATTCACCATTTCAAAGACATTTGCTTGTGTGCATGATGAATTTGGCCAGGCAGAGGCAGGGGTACATTAGATTACAATCCATTGTTCACTGACATGTTTGTGCAAGAGTCTAAATGGCATATGGTTTTTGACACAGTGCGTGATATATGACTAAATCACTGGAGTTACCTAGTGGTTCGGTTGGGTTGCATGCATGATTCCTGTGCACAAACTATTCTCAGGTAAACATGATCAGCAAAAACCTTGTGTATGATGAGAACTTGCTTGTGGGTCGGCTTGAAACTGTATGAACAGATAGCAGGTAGGCTTCTAGCAAGATCCTAATAAACTTCAAATCAAAACCTTGTGTGGTTTTTCACCATGGAAACTGTTGTAACGGTAGGTTAGGTAATCATATTATTAAACATTTTTTATTGAGATTTGTTACTGCAACTTTTTTGGAGCACCAGAAAATTTCTCAGTATAATAACATGTACAGCTTCAAAGTTCAAACAAAATACGCTATCAAGAAGTATTGCAAAGAGAATCGAATGAAACTAGTTTGATACTGTAGCCATTGATGAATTTTTGTATAAGCTTGGTTGCAGTCGATTGTAATTTGGGATAGAGGGACTAAAATGAAAAAAATAGTTCATTATGTGCTCGTTATGCAAACAAATAATTGTATTAATGAATAGACTCCGAGATCATATACCTGATTCTGCATATCGTCTATTGTGGGACTTGTTTTTTTCCCGAAACAACTATTGTGGAGCTTTATCTTTTATAATAACAGCGGAATAATGTCCACTGGAAGGGAAGAATATCTGACAACTGAAACATTTTCTTTATGTAATTATGCATGATTGGCTCACTGGTTCACTTACCCATAGTGCCAACTAGAACAATTGTATATTTTAATATTTGCACTAATATTGCTTTGAAAATATACCAAAATGGAATAAACAAAATATAAGAGAAAATATAGACTCCACTGAGCATAGTAAAACTATTTCAGGAAAAATTATTTCAGGCGTGACCATATGTGCATATGCATCCATCCACGTCTTGAACTCTGAGACCATAAACTTTGCATTCACAGCACAGTAAGTTATAATCCAGCAGCAATTTTGCAATCACATGCATGTTACAAAATAAAATCTTGACAGTGAGATGCTTAGTGGTTGGGTGGTAGTTTCGATCTTCACAGTATTTGACTCCCTTCAATGATCGATTCCTTCTCCATGAAAGCGCAGCGATGTTTTAAAGATAATCATTTTGCCTAAAAACTAGCAAAATACAATATTATAAAGAGTGCAAGTGTGCAACGAACAAACCAGATAATAGATAGAGATTTAGCAATTTCTTACTTGTAGGGAGTTTTTTTACCAACTTATTATTAGAGGGCTATTTTTATGATTTTTGCAAAAAAATCGGTTTAGAGAGTACAACCTCTTCTTGAGTAGTGTAAAAAAATCAATGATCAATTTAGGATCATAACTAATGAAAATTGGATAAATACTATATATTACACTAGGTTAATTTTATGCTAGATATAGGTAATTTAATACATATATGAGGGTCACTTAAGTTACTTTTATGATGGCAGAGGTGGGCAATAATTATTATCAATGATGTTGGAGTTTATTGAATTGATGACTTGATGTTTTTGCTTTTGCAAGAATTATATAATTTATTTTTAACAACATGTGACACAAAAAGGTAAATTTGAGCGCTATCTCCTACTCGATATGAATTTGCTTGGCGCTTTGTATACTCAAAAGTCCTGGACTGCTGGTACATACCTACCCCCTCCGTTCCTAAATAACTGTCGATTTTAGTTTCCATGCCGTTAGTTTAACTAGATTTATAGAAAATACGTGCCGTATTTGTATCTCTAAATTAATTTATTATGAAAATAGATTCAACGATCTATCTAATGATATTAATTTTGTACCATAAAAATTAATATTTTTTATATATATTTAGTCAAAGTTGTTTATCGGGAAGCGAAAACGATAGTTATTTAGGGACGGAGGGAGTATATATATGCAACACCGCTTGCAGTGAGATCGGAGATCAGTGTTGTTCTTTTCAGTGAACAGTGTTTACGACTGATATGCATCATGGTGATGGTAACATGAGAAGAAATCATCAATACAATCCTGCCCAGTGCTTAAGTACACTGCATCTGGATGGTGAATGGATTTTTCTCAAGCAAACAAGGAGTCCAGCTGATGATAGCCTTCTGTGGGTGCATGTGGGGGCACTACCCCCACCCCCAATCATGCTGCTTCTTGAACTCTTGTTGGTGGCCTGATTGCAGAGGAGTATCCTGTGGCAGGGATGGGTGTTACTGTAGCACCACATTGTCAAATCATGGACTAATTAGGTTTAAAAAATTCATCTCGCAAAGTAGTCGCAATCCGTGTAATTAGTTATTTTTTAAGTCTATATTTAATACTACATGCATATGTCAAACATACGATGTGATAATGACTAAACTTTATGGAAGAAACTATAAAAGGCCTTAGTGATTGTATATGCCTTCAAATAAAGTTATTGTACTTGTAGTATAGTAAGCGTGATATTATTATTGTACATTTGTACGTATAAAATTAAAAAAGGGATTCTCTAGACCCAATCTTATGGCACGTTTGGATTGGATATATATATATATATATATATATATATATATATATTAATTATAGCTAGCTATAGTTCTTGGTGTCCCTGGATCAATGAGCAACATGTCTGCTGTCTTATCCATCTCTTGGGCCCCAGCCGACCGGAGATCATAGGTTACTTTTTTTTATATATAATGATGAATCATAGGTTACTTTTTTTTTATATATGATGAATCATAGGTTACTTTTTTTTATATATGATGAATCATAGGTTACTTAGTCACGGCTTCACCAAATATATATGGACACCTAGCTAGCTTTGTGTCACGCGCAAAAAGTCACTTGCCTTGCACCTAGACAGTGCCTGCCGACATGAGAAATAATTATTGTTCTTTTCTGCCACTGTGGCTATGGTTGTATCTGCTTCTCAGGTAATCATAAATAAGCTAAAACAATCCCAAACGTCAGGCTTCTCAATAGCTTTTTTTAAGTGGCACTTCCTAATTTTACAATATCAAATCTATAAAGCAAAAAGCCATGCATGAGGTGTTTCTTGGGCTTTTCGCTCACCCTTAACCCCTCCTCACTCAGCCACTATCTCCACACCTATGTCTTCACCTCTTTACTAACCTCTAGCCGATCGGTTCTGACCTTCCCTCCGTCACCTTTTCTTTTTTTTTCCTCTTGTTACCTTATCTCTATCGCCACCCTATCCTCCGCCTCCGACCTCCCCTCTACCGCCACCCACTCCTTCACCGCCCCATGGTGTAGGGCGTGTCACCACTCGTAGCCTTCGGTGGAAGAGCTCTTAGAGTCCATCGCCTTGAGCTCACCTACCAAACTCCTAAAGCTGACGCCTACGAGCTTCCTTCGTTTTTATCGCCGAGATCTATGACACTCGGCATGGAAGCCAATGTGGGAGTTAGAGGAGAAATGCCAGTGTACCAAACGATTAGCTTTTTCTAGCTCAAGTTCTTTCAATAAGTGGCTATTGCAAGAAGCTGATGAAAATCTGGCTTCTCCTAGAAATTAAACTGTTCAAATAGAGCCTATATCTTCTGCACCGTCATGCTACATGTGAAGTGGCAGTGACATATCACTCCTCGAGCATTGAGCAGAGGGCAATAGGGAATTAACAGAACCATTTCTTAGCGTAACTTTATATGTTCACCCATAATTTATTATAAATAGTACTTGATACAAGTACTCATATTTCATTGCTATTATTTTTAGTGAATATTTGCTATCTATCTATATCTATATTCTATGCTATGAAAGAGCGAGTTCTTACGAACTGAACATAACTTAGTTGATTGGATTCCTTGTAGTAAAATATGTCCACTAGGGTTCATAGTCCTTGACGTTATATGAGTGCTCGTATTTTTCTAGATTTATTCCAGGATTTAAGCCTTATTCTTTGAATGGTAAATGATGTACTCATCGTAGCAAAGCACTTGTGATGATTTTGTCAATCTCGAGATTTATCGAGTTAGTCTTTCAGAGGTGCTCATATGGATAGAGTGTTCCATGCACATGACATATACATGGCTTTTTTGTATACATTTGCACATGACATACATGGATTTTTTTATATATTTGCACATGACATATATGAATTTTTTTATATATGTGCAAATATATATAAAAAATAATGATTCCATGCTTGAAAAATATATATTGTACCTTATTTTGAGAAATTACTGATAGTAGGCAGCCTGAAAGGCATGGCTCTATTGTTGCACATGAGGCTACAACTGCTGCACTGTTGCCTTTGGCGCCGGGGTAAAAGGGTAATTTTATGTACAAGTTAACATTGTTATAGCCTCGAACTAACGGAATGGCTAAGAAAGGAAACAAATTTCGTTTTGGGACCAAAATAGGGAAGTTTATAAAGCAAAAAAGACCAAGGAAGAAAACATAATATTTTTTAGGGTCAAAGAACTAATTTTCTCTTGAACCAAATACCACCTAAGTTTCTACCATGGAAGCACAAGTAGGAGGAGCTTGATTGTGTTCTGAAGGTTGAAAGCAAAAGAGAGCCGTGACTTGAGCTAGCGGATCAACAACTTGTTGCCTCCCTGTATTCTGCGAAACATTATGGCCACGACTTGGGCCTCCATCTGTTTTGGCCCATGGGCAGTAACCCACCCGGCCTCTCTCTCACTTGTCCAAAATCCAGCCGGAAGCCCACACTGACACCGCACGTGCTCCTTCCCGGCCACTAACCCGATCCTATCAGCTAGCGGTGGCCTCACCGGCGGCTAACCGGATTTGACTTGCGGCTGCCGCCGCCCGCCTTTGGCCGCGGTCCCCCACCACAATCTCCTGGCCCACTACTGCCCGAGACTTCCTTGAATCGTCGATGAGCACCCGAGCGAGCCCGTGACGGTTGCTCCGAAGCTCCGTTCTCCGCCATGCTCGCCGCCGCCGCCACGGCGGTGGCCGTCCTTCCCGCGGCTTCTTATCGTTTTCCAGAAAATACGGCCAGGTACGGTGGTCTGTTCTTGAACCAGCCTTTTCTTTTCTCAGGGTGATGTTCCTCCATGAAAATTCGTCTGTAATTATTCTGTCACAGGAAATGTAGGATTTCTTGGAGCTGTCGGGCGGCAAGAGTCGAGGCTGCGTACTCCCAATTGGAGGTGTGCATTAGCCTATTTCCCTGCATTCTTTTGATTTTTTTATTAGAGTTGGGGGTGCTCCCAATTCGATCTAGGAATTCAGGTATGCTAAGATGGTGTTTGGTGTGAGTGGGCTGGTGTTTACACCCAGAGATTACCAAGTTGTGGAATGTAGGTGAGCTTTGGATCTTCAGTTTCACCAAACACCCGGCGGTGTGCCTGGAACACAGATTTGTATTAATTTTACAACAACCTTGGCATTTTAAGGATAGGTTTGGGAATCAGATTGCTCAGGTCCAATAAGGAACCAGTGTTGGGAATCGTCATGCATGACTTAATAGCTTACCACATTGCTTTCACAGTTTGGTGTTCCTAAATTCCTCCAATGTTGTATACAATGCATCATGTTACTCTTTTTGTCTTTTCTGCTAGAAGTTTGCATGACTACATACATCTAGAAAAGAGTCTTCCAGCTAGTAGCATCTGCACAATTTGCCATACTAAATATAAAGTTCATCCTTTTAAATTAATTATCAAATAGATTGAACCACCATTTCTTTCAGGTGAGAAAAGTCACCTATCGACCTCCTGGAACTGAACAGAACTTGTTGAAAGAAATTAACCTCTCTCTTCGGGAGAAAAGGCAAGCATATTTGCTCTGGCTTAATTATATTTCTGGTGGCTTTTATATACCTAACTCTGTATTTGTGCAGTTTTGGTTTGATATTTGGACGGAGTGGGAGTGGAAAGACCACCCTTTTGCAGGTGCGCATTGAAACACTACATAACATTACTAATTTTCCTTGTGATCTGTCTTCCATCTTAAAGTAAAATCTTGGTTTCGCAGCTTTTGGCTGGTCTATCAGAACCTACCTCTGGGTCTATTTGCATTCAGAAGTATGATGATACTGGGAATCCTATTGGCTTGCCTGAACTGCTAACTTCTCAACGAGTTGGAATTGTATTTCAGTTTCCTGAGAGGTTTGAACTACTGCTTTAATGAAAGTTATGCAAAAGTGGACATGCATACCTATAAACTGTGGTGGTTCAAAAGTTTACTGAACATAAGGACTATCATCATCTTGTTGTAGGTATTTCTTAGCAGATACTGTACTTGAAGAAGTTACTTTTGGATGGCCTAGGCAAAAGGCGGACCTCCTATTAAAAGAACAGCTCGCTTTAAATCTTCAAAATGCCTTTAACTCGGTAATGCTTACCTAACAAAATTCTATGTGCCTAATGGAACACCTTTACCATTTTTAGATTTACGAAATTTCTTGAAACACAAATTTTTTTGCAATTTAACTTGATGTCATGTGAAACATACCAGGTTGGTCTGACAACCATCTCATTAGATGAAGATCCACAAGCTCTAAGTGGTGGATTTAAGAGGCGACTTGCTTTAGCAATTCAACTGGTATTATACTTTTTTGGTTTACTACGAGTTGATGTTCAATCTCTCCACTTTATTTTTTTTTGGAAACAAGAATTCTTATTGTTTTTTGGTCATCTCCTTAGCTTCATGGTAGTGGCCTGGTGGTTTTGGTCGTTGACTTTATATTTTTCTATCAAGTTTGTTAAGCCTTCTCTGGATTTGGAATTCAATGTGCTGCAACAAACTCAGAGTTCTCCTGGCTTCTGCTCATGGATAGGCTAAATACTAGAAACGTCCTTACGAGAAAAAAACGCAAATTGGGGGGAAATAACTACAACTGTGTTCTGTGCAGCAATAATGTTGAGGAAACTGCTTATCACCTGTTTTTCAGCTGCCCCTTCAGCCAGGAATGTTGGCAGCACTTGGAAATCCACTGGAACCTTCAGAGTGAATTCTTTCAAATGATGATACAGTCAAAACAGCAACACCAAAATCCCTTCTTCATGGAGACCTTCATCATTGCTGCTTGGCATATCTGGAAGCAGAGAAACAACTTCATTTTTTATAGAGGCCGGCCTTGTTTCTCTTCTTGGAAAAACCTCTTCTATGAAGAGGCCAAACTCACAGAAGCCAAACTTCAAGCTTTTAGAATGAGAGATGACAAATGTGCAGCTTTTCTCCTCTGTTTAGATCTTCTCTCTTAGACCTCCCTGGCTTTGGGCCGGCGGTTCCCTTCCTGCTGTGGCTACCTCAGCCCTCCGGCTAGTTGGTTTGTTGTATATTCTATCTCTTTGTATAGGTTTATGTTTGTTTTTAAATTAAATAAAATCCTACAGTCGTTTAGAGAGCAGAAGAAGGACCTCCACTTGGTTTTCATTGACTTGGAGAAGGCTTATGACAAGATACCAAGAAATGTTATGTGGTGGTCTTTGGACAAACATAAAGTCCCATCAAAGTATGTGACCTTCATCAAGGACATGTACAACAATGTTGTGACTAGTGTTCGAACAAACGATGGTAACACATATTACTTCCCGATTAAAATTGGACTTCATCAAGGGTCAGCCTTAAGCCCGTATCTCTTTGCCTTGGTAATGGATGAGGTTGCCAGGAACATACAAGGGGATATCCCTTGGTGTACGTTGTTCGCTGATGATGTAGTGTTAGTGGACGAAAGCCAGACGGGAGTAAATGAGAAACTAGAGTTATGGCGGCAGACCCTTGAGTCTAAAGGTTTTAGATTGAGCAGAACTAAAACCGAATACATGAGATGCGACTTTGGTAGAGTTATACAGGAGGAGGGAGATGTGAGTTTGGAAGGTCAAGTAGTGCCTAAGGAGGATACCTTTCGGTATCTGGGATCGATGCTACAGAGGGATTGTGATATTGATGCGGACGTTAGCCATAGAATCAAAGCAGGGTGGATCAAGTGGCGACAAGCTTCTGGTATTCTCTGTGACAAGAGGGTACCATAAAAGCTAAAAGGCAAGTTCTATAGAATGGCGATTAGACCGGCTATGTTGTATGGAGCAGAACGTTAGCCTACAAAGATTCGACATGTTCAACAACCGAGTGTCGCAGAAATGCGTATGTTGCGATGGATTTGCGGTCACACAAGAATGGACCGAGTTCGGAACGATGATATACATGATCGCCTAGAGGTAGCATCAATTGAAGAAAAGCTTGTCCAACATCGGTTGAGGTGGTTTGAGCATGTCCAAAGGAGACCTCCAGAGACACCAGTGCATTGTGGAGTCCTAAGCCAAGCTAATAATATGAGGAGAGGTAGAGGAAGACTGAAATTGACATGGGGGAGACAATAAAAAGAGATTTGAAAGCTTGGGATATACCTAGAGATCTATGTTTAAATAGGAGTACTTGGAAAGTAGCTATTGAAGTGGCTGAACCGTGACTTGGGGTTCTTGGTGGGTTTCAACTCTAGCCTACCCCAACTTGCTTGGGACTGAAAGGCTATGTTGTTGTTGTTGTTGCTGCTGCCTACAGTGGGGGCTTCCTGTGCTGTATTTTCCGTTCAAAAAAAAAGTTTGTTAAGCCTCTATCTTTTTTAATTTTCTATAGGTTCAAACTCCTGATCTGTTACTGCTTGATGAGCCACTTGCTGGTCTAGGTATGTGATTATATATTAATCAGATCAATTGTACATGATTAAATTACTATATTGATCAGATCAATCATTGAACATCGCTTCAAAAGTTCAAATCTTGTTCACTCATTCATCTCTGCATGTGCGCAATATCATCTCCGTTACCTCTTTCTAGGATTCATGTTAAGAAGCAAACAATATGCTGAAATTCATATATTTGTAGTGGACATGTTTACTAACTTCATATTTTAAATATCAGATTGGAAGGCTCGGGCTGATGTTGTGAATCTCTTAAAGGACCTGAAAAAACACCATACCATACTGGTTGTAAGTCACGATCTAAGGTAATTTTCAAACCACAGTAAATGGGAGAGAACGTTTTCTATTTGTATGCCACATGAAGAATAGCAAAGCAAATGGTTGAGAACAACAAAGTAAATGATTTATGAACCAAGCTGGTCTTTCTGTGCATCGATTCTGCTGAAAGGAAACAGCTTCTAATGACACAGATTAACTGTCAAATTGCCTTATTCAACATCATTTGCAGGGAACTATATCCACTAGTGGATTACTCATGGCGAATGGAAATGGGGGGAAGTTTGAAGGAGGAAGCTTTGCCTGTGTAAACATGTGCTTGTCGGTATAGCTGTCAGACATGGTGGCATGTACATATTGGTCATCCGAATCTAGTAAGATCAACTACTTTTAAACTTAGATTTTGTCAGCTCGGAAATTTCTTGAAGATACACTGTAGTCAGAGGTGGCTGTGAATGAGTTATTTGGTAATACATGGTGACTTGTGCAGATGGAGAATCAGCAGACGAAAAATGCTAGAAAAATTCATTAGAGGGATCACGAATGTTAGTTCTGAACTTTGACTGCTGAAATGGAGAACAGTCTGTGATGCAGACATTGTCGAGGTACCGTGATCGTTGAACAGTGCTATTGAAATTTAGATTCAGGATCTAGGGATAGCTCCTTTGTTGCACACATTCATAGCAAGGGATGCAGAAGGCCTGTACACTTTGAAAGGTGGGGTCAAAATGACGCTGATGATGGTTCGCAAATGATATACTTTGTTGATATTTACACTGAAGAGATTCAGAGAACATTTACTTGCACTATCAATAGTCAGCATCATTCACAATTTGTTGTTTCTTACAAACTTATTTGTCTGGAAGAATATATGGCGCACATGTAGATTCTTTTCCTACAAAGATCTTTGACCTGCTGTTACCACCACTTCTCTCTATGGCTTCTGAAATTGGGAGGAGCAATCGCAGTCATATATGAGCCTTGGTTCAAAAATGGTGAGCAAAATTCTCTTCCCATTGTAAATCCAGGCATACATTTTGTCCTTGTAAATCCAGGCATACATTTTGTCCTTAGCACGATATACTCTCCTTATGCTTCAGCTTCACGCCATGGTTACACACACACACACACACACTATATTCAAAAGTCGTGCTGTAAATGTGTAGTCACTTTTTACAAACAAAGTAGCCTACTGAGTGTTACTTGTGCCACATAGTTTACCTTCAGCAATGTGCATGCATGTTCAAAACAAGAAACTTTTCTTTGCCTTCTAGACTCCAGCTGTCACCTTCGTAGCACATCTTTTTCCAACCATTGTAAACCCCACGTGTTTGAGTCCATGTCACCATATCGGCAGAAGGGAGGTACTGTATTTTTTGATTGATTCGGGGACTCTGAATGCTATGCAAGTGATGCTATCCAAGATCCTGTAAAGAAGCCAAAGGATCTTTGCAAACATGACACCTCTGCTGGTCCATTCGAAGCTTCTGTCAGGAAGGCTCCAGGAAGCTGATCGAGTTGGAAAGATTTGTTGGTTGATCGGGGGCCCCTCCCTGCTGGACAGATTGGCGCTGTGTTTTTTTCCACATGAAAGGACCTTGCTACCTGTTGGTCAATACTTTATCATTTTCCTTGTGCTGCTTTCCTTTGGTCTGTTGAGGCTTTGGACATGTCGTCGTCAGCTGTCAGATCAGTACAGGTAACCTGAACCTTGTGACTTTCGAAAGAAATTACCAACGGTGGTTACACGGAGATAACCCAGTGTCCATCCAGTTATATTGTTGCCGGTTTAAGTGGTATACTTAGGAGCTCTGTTTAAGTAAAAACATCGGTTTATGTGGTACATGTACCTTGTCTTAACGGTTAAGAAAGTAATAAAAAAATTAGGTCATGCCATGTTCTTTGGGTACCTTGAATATTAGTAAAATGGATAGATGTTTCTCAGAGATGCGATTACCTCATGTATAGACGTATATCTGAACACCAGAAAATTGTATGAACAAATATGTTGCGCCAAGGAAATGCTTGTAAGATTACAGCTTAGTATTGACTTTATTCAGTTGGTAAATTGGCAAGGCTTTATGGTAAAAACTGTGTTAGAAGAAACTTGAAACAAATCTCAAGGAGTAAGGACTGCACTCAGTCGAGTAGCATATATGACCTACTTTCAGAATCCTGATAAAAAGTAGAAACGTGGCCTATTCATTGCATTCACCTGGTAGTCTATTTCTTAAATACAAAGTAGGTAATTTTATTTGCAGAAATCAGCAAGGTAGGAAACTGCTGGTTTTTGTCTGAAAACCAGGTTCTCGACAACGAAGAACTTGCGTGGTTTTGGATCCGGTTACGGTTTCGAAGACCATATATGTTCCGGCTTAAAAAAATGACGAATAGATCAATAATATGTTTCCTCAATCCTCATCCATCTAGTAAGATGTTACTCCCTGCTTTTCAAATTGTGGCTTTGTTCTGAATCATTTTCTAGTTCTGACCAAATGTATAGAAAAATAAATCAATACTATTTACAACACTAAATTAGTTTCATTCAATCCATCATGCAACATGTTTTCAGAGTGCACTTATTTTGTATTGTAGATGTCAATGTATATTTCTAATCTTATATAAACTTAGTCAAAATTATAGAAGTTTGACTTAGAACAAAATAAAAATGACATAATTGAAAATGGATGGAATACCATATATATCTCTATCTGTTTAGTAGTACAATTGTGGGCATGGCACAATTGTGGTCACTATCGGTATATAAGGAGCACAATATGAAAAGGGACAGATCACACATGAGCCTGACGGGAAGGGTGAACCAGGCCTATGGATGAAAACGGATCGGATACGAACGGATATCACTGATATTACATTTGTTTTCATATTTTTGTCCGAATTCGGATTCGAATACGGATATTGTCAACCTTGACGGATAGGATACGATTGGATATCGACATCATAAATATGCGATTTGATTATTCGGATACGGATACGGTATCGGATGTTGAATATCCGGACTCAGATATGGACATATCTGAACTCTACTAAACGGATTCGGTCTCAAATACGGTCGAAAAATATCCGTACCATTTTCACCCCTAACTAGCCACTTGAAACTAAACTAGCCTCTCTACTAGTCCAGTCTTTACAGAACAATTTATTCATGCCAGTACGGAAAGTGCGCAGCCGGCCCAAGAGGGTGAGGGGTGAATTGGGTCGCTAAAAACTTTACACTACTACACTAACTCTTTTTGCAGTAGGCCAAATGTTTTCAAAAGTAGACTACCAAATATGTTGGAGTTAACTAAATTATTTTTGGAGGGCTACCGATGCTATACTAGTCACAATGGCTAATCTTTATGTGGTGGAGCATGGCACCTGTGAGGTTAGTTAATTGGTGTTCTCTTCTAGATCTTATTTTTACTCGTAGTATTGTATGGTTCTCTTGGTTAATCTCGAGTATGATATTGTGCCAAATGATGATTTAAATAAGTAATGGATATGATTATGAGCTATAAAAACAAGGAATATGAACGAATAAAATAAAGTGCAAACCACTTTTGAAACCAGCTCATGGCCTAATTGGCGAGGTATTAATTGATAGTAGAGTAGTGGTAAAATTTTTTTGATTTTAATGTTGTATGCTAAAAACAAACTCAAAAAATCGTTGACTGGCCAAAAATTGACTTTTCCCTTATATCTAACAGTAATACTTCATATGGATCATCAGCAACAACTTCAAAGTGGGCATGCACGGTCAATTACTTGCTAACTTCAATTTACGCAAGCTAACGACTTTCTATGCCTTCTATAAGAACTGGATAGGACAACACACCACCCTACGACTCCTAATAACTCGACATATGAGTGTATGATATGACTATATGATATGAGTCGTTTTATTATTGTAAAGAAAAAAAAGAACACAAGAGCTATGGAGAAGCACGTTTGCTGATGAATGGGTTGCCCATTGCGCGCGGCACCTAAAAAATGTCATCATGTCAGTCTTATGGAATCCCCTACTGTCGGTGCGCAAAAGTGACCGACAAGTAAATATTTATAGTTTTGTCGTACGTTGTGATCGGATGTGGCCTAGCATTCAATGACACAGGGTTTATACTGGTTCAGGTAACGTGCCCTACGTCCAGTTTGAGTCGGTCGGTGACTTTATTCCTGAGCCCAGGTGCTCGAAGTTTGCTGTGGGGTTACAAACGGGAATGAGTAAGATGGGGGTATCAGAGGTCCGGTCGGACTCCGGACCGAAGGGCCAAGAGTGACAGGAGCTTCGATGTGTGCTAAGTGTTTGAACGTCTGTTGTTCGTTGGGATCCTTGTGTAAGGAAAATGGACCCTTGGCCCATTTACTTTGGATTTTGGTGTTTGATGACCAACACAACTAAATTGGACTAATGAATTTGCAAGTGTTTATTTTGTAGTTCAATAGGGCGCAAGACATGACTTGGACGAAGGCGACGTGATGATCCGATGATCAACATCTTAAGAAAGACCTTAGGAGCATAAGAAAAGACCCAAGATATCAAGCAAAGTTCAAGCATGAAGATAGGAACCAAGCCGTACGCAAGATCGCGAAGAAACGAGCTCGCAGAGGCGACCGGACGCTAGACCGGACGCTGGAAGCACGACCGGACGCTGGACCGGTGGCTCGGCAGACAGGCGACCGGACGCGAGGACCGGACGCTGGCGGCAACCGACCGGACGCAGAAACGCAGCGTCCGATCGAGTACAGAGAGGTTCCAGGCGCGCGAAACTGCGACCGGACGCTGGCAGCATCCGATCGGTGGTTCGTGGCTGCAACGGTCGGGACGACCGGACGCGTCCGGTCAGGACGAGTCAGCGTCCGGTCAGTAGCAGAATTGCGGGAGTTCGACCCCAACGGCTACTTTCTCGGTGGGGCTTATAAATACAACCCCCAACCGGCCATTTGGCAAGTGTGGAGCTGAGGAAACATACCAAGGGTGTTGATACACCATTTTAGTGATCCCCACTTGCATAGTGCTTAGTGTTTCATCAGGTGATTAGCGTAGGTGCTTTGCGAAGTGCTTAGGTTGATTAGACCACCGCTTATGCGCTTGCTCTAGGTGTATGCCTAGTGTTTAGTGAGGTTTGCATACCTCTTGCCACCCCGTGCTTGCGAGCACAAGAGTTGTACATCGGAGGGGCTTGAAGTCTTGCGAGATCGCACCAACCACGTTTGTGGTGCGGCCGCCACCGTGTACCGAAGGGAACAAGGCCCGCGGCGTTTCGGCCGAAAGCTTGATAGTGAAGACGGCGGAGAGCATCCGGGAGAGGCTTGCCGGAAGGCACATCGGAGACCCACTTGCGCGTGGGGAAGGCCCGAGGCTATCCACGGAGTTACCCGACCGGGAGCTTGGCCCTTGCGAGGGATTCCTTGCGAGGGGCTCCAACGAGGACTAGGGGGAAGCTTGCGCGCTTCTCGATACCTCGGTAAAAATACCGGAGTCGTCGACGGGAGTTTGCATATCTCTACCTTGCTCTTTAAGCTTCCGCATTTACATTGATCATTTTATTATCATTTGCGGTAGAGATAGCAACACACTAGCAAAACCATAGTTGCACATCTAGATGGATTATCTTTTGCATAGGTTTTGCTAGAGGTAGAAAAAGAGGCCATAGTTTAGAGTTAGATTTTTTAAATTGCCTAATTCACCCCCCTCTTAGGCGTCCACGAGTCCTACAAGTGGTATCAGAGCCGGTTGGCTCAATTTGGACCTTTGGCTTAACCGCCGTTGAGCCGACGCTATTTAGAATGGTTGGGATGGATACCGCTAGGCCTCCGAAATTTGATGGCACTAACTTCCCATATTATAAAGCAAGAATGGCTTGTCATCTTGAGGCGGTTGATTTAGGTGTATGGAGAGTCACTCGTGACAGGATGAAACCCATTAAGAATCCCGAAAAACCCACGAAGAGTGATGAAAAAGAATTGCATTTCAATGCTAGAGCTAAAAATTGCTTGTTTGAATCATTAAGTATGGATGTTTTTAACCAAGTGTTCACTTTAAATACCGCACATGAAATTTGGTTAAAACTCCAAGAGCTCCATGACGGCACAAGTAATGTCCGTGAGCAAAAACATTGTCTAGCTAAACAAAATTATGATTCCTTTACTATGAATGATAATGAGCCTGTTCGTGATATGTATTCTCGTTTGAATCTAATTATCAATGAGCTCCATTCAATAGGACTATTAAAGCTAGATGATGCAGACATCGTGAGGAAGATCATCTTCGTGCTACCACAAAAGAAATATGCAAGCATCATCACCATCCTTCACAACATGGAGGACTTGAGCAACATGACCCCGGGCATAGTCATTGGCAAGCTAGTGGCATTTGAAATGTCCCGTAAGATGGGTCAAGAAGAAGCTTCTTCATCAAGCAAAGGCAAAGCTCTCGCATGTAGCGAGAAGAAGAAGATGGAGGGCAAGCAAGTTGAGACAAGCTCAAGCTCAAGCTCCTCAAGTGAAGATGAAGAAGAAGATGAGGATGATGATGATGATGATGAAGAGGTTTCAAGTAATGATGATCAATCTTCCTCCTCCGCCTCCGACCTTGATGAAGAATCAATCAAACTTATCAATAAGGTGGAGAAGATGATCCAAAAGCTCAATGTCAAGGGTGTGCCCATCCAAATCCAAGACCTCGTTTTCACCAATCAAAGAAACGAGCAAAGAAAGAGAGGATGCTATGGATGTGGCGAAGTGGGGCACTTTGTGGAAGTTTGTCCAAACAAACCCACACCCAAGACAAAGAAGAAGGCATGCAAGAACAAAGCCCTCACATCAATAAGATCATGGGATGATTCTTCAAGTGAAGAAGACCATCACAAGAGGCGAGGGCGCAAACACTCATCATCAAGCTCTTCTCGTGTGTGCCTTATGGCACGAGGTAACAAAAGCTCATCCTCTAGTAAGAGCGATAGTGATGATGATATGCCTTCTTATCATGAAATTGTGCAACAAAATCTTAAATATGCTAAAGTTTGCACTAGTCAACAAAAGAAGCTCAAAAGTTTAAAAGAAGAGCTAGGTAGTTCACAAGAAGCATACAAGAATTTGCTTGAACAATATGAAAACTTTGCAAATCTAAATGTTGAACTATCTACTAAAATTAAGCAACTTGAGGCTAGTGCAACAACAAGTGCATGCACAATTAACGATAAGCAACTTGAAAAGAAAAATGAAAAATTAAAAGAAAAGTTAGCTATCTCACAAAATGATTATCAAAGTTTGCTTGCTAAAATGGAAATCATGTGCAAACATTGTGATGAGCTAACTAATAAAGTTGCTAATCTTGAGGCCGTCAATTTAACCTCCACCAAGGCATCTAAAAGAAATGACATAATTAAAAAGGATGCCTCTACTTCTTGCAATGATTTATGTTTAGACTCACCCTTGTGCAATCAAGCTTGTGTTGAGAAAGTGATTGTAGATACATGCACACAAGAGGTTGTAAAGGAGAATGAGCAACTCAAGCAAGAAGTAGTTCGCCTCACAAAGGACTTAACTCAAGTGAAAGGCAAGGCGAAGCAAACCCAACTTTATCAAGATAACACCGTCAAGGGAGTGAAGAAGCTTGATGAAGGACAAACCGTGGTTTGCTACGTGTGCCACAAGGAAGGCCACAAGTCCTATGAGTGCAAGGTGAAGAATGGGGGAGGAGAAAAGAAGAAAGAGAAAAAGCAAACGAGCAAGCTCTCCAACACCTACACCAACAAGGTGGACAAGAAAGCCTCCACACCTTATCTCTTGAAGAAGAAGAAAAATGACAAGGTGGTGGCCATCAAGGTGAACAAGCAAGCCAACAATGGGGTCAAACACTTTTGGGTGCCAAAGGAAATCATTTCCAACATGAAAAGCACCAAGAAGGTTTGGATCCCGAGAGGGAAGTGAGAAGTCAAATGGACTTCGGGGAATTTGGAGACTTGGCAAAGTATGGATGCATTTCATGGGGTGCATCATGTTGGACAAAGTTATTGCCAAGTGGGTTAGTGAATACTATGGACCCAAATTCCCCTTCCCATGTCAGGTAACTAGATTCAATTTACTTCACTTGGTATTAGATTTAAAATTTTCCTACAATTGGTATCTTTTAGCATCTAGTTACTCTTCATGCCTATGTTTGCATTTGAATTCTTATATCCTTTGTCATGCATACACTAGGTATATCATATGGTAGGCTTGCTCGGTTTCATTCTTAACCCTTGGAGCAAACCTACATGGTTCACAATTGTTTAAGAGCACGGCACATAGCTTGTTTTACTATTGTTCATCTAATATGTGCCAAAGTCCAAATTGTAGATAATCTCTCATGAATATCTATTTTGAAAATGATTCTCACGTTCATGAGATGTCATCTTTCAAGTGGTATTTTTTTATTCCAAAATCAATGTGCATGATTTCTACAAAGTATTCTACATTTGTGTGCACATATTTAGGGGGAGTAATTCTACAACTTGGATGCATTGAGACTAACACTTTTACAAATGGTATCAATTTTTCAAACCTATCACATGTGTAGTAGTCTCATTGTAAGGAAATTGGAGTCCCCGGAGTTAAGCATCATTCTTCAATTAGCATCATCATGTTGATTTCATTTCATATTTATATGCTTTCTCCATGCATTATATAGATTAAACTCTCTTGTGCAACAAATTGCTAATTATGCATATGCTTTGCTTTCTACCATATGTATGCGTATATTTAGGGGGAGCTTAGTCTATATAATGCGAGAGTCAAATTTTGTGATCCATTTCACTCTATACACAAAGGATCATGAAATTTGACCCTCCCTTGTGCTACTAATGTCTTCCTTTTTAGTGTTTGATGCCAAAGGGGGAGAATTTGAAGGACCAAAGGCAAGCATCAAGTTGATGTCTACAAGTGGTAAGGGAGGAAAGTGGATTATGGATTAGTCTAAGTAATGGTAAAATTGGTAGGAATCCATAATGCCACATGGGGACATTTGCAAGGGCAAGATAACCTTTCTTTTAGTCTCAATTGGTATCTTTAAGTATCAAATAAACTTGCCCTTTGCATTGCATCCTAGCAAGTAGGTAGTTTTTAACTTCCAAATTCTAATTATTTGCTTGCTTTGGTCGTGTTGGCATCAATCACCAAAAAGGGGGAGATTGTAAGGAAAATGGACCCTTGGCCCATTTACTTTGGATTTTGGTGTTTGATGACCAACACAACCAAATTGGACTAATGAATTTGCAAGTGTTTATTTTGTAGTTCAATAGGGTGCAAGACATGACTTGGACGAAGGCGATGTGATGATCCGATGATCAACATCTTAAGAAAGACCTTAGGAGCACAAGAAAAGACCCAAGATATCAAGCAAAGTTCAAGCATGAAGATAGGAACCAAGCCGTACGCAAGATCGTGAAGAAACGAGCTCGCAGAGGCGACCGGACGCTGGAAGCACGACCGGACGCTGGACCGGTGGCTCGGCAGATAGGCGACCGGACGCAAGGACCGGACGCTGGCGGCAACCGACCGGATGCAGAAACGCAGTGTTCGATCGAGTACAGAGAGGTTCTAGGCGCGCGAAACTACGACCGGACGCGTCCGGTGGCAGGCGACCGGACGCTGGCAGCGTCCGATCGGTGGTTCGTGGCTGCAACGGTCGGGACGACCGGACGCGTCCGGTCAGGATGAGTCAGCGTCCGGTCAGTAGCAGAATTGTGGGAGTTCGACCCCAACGGCTACTTTCTCAGTGGGGCTTATAAATACAACCCCCAACCGGCCATTTGGCAAGTGTGGAGCTGAGGAAACATACCAAGGGTGTTGATACACCATTTTAGTGATCCCCACTTGCATAGTGCTTAGTGTTTCATCAGGTGATTAGCGTAGGTGCTTTGCGAAGTGCTTAGGTTGATTAGACCACCGCTTATGCGCTTGCTCTAGGTGTATGCCTAGTGTTTAGTGAGGTTTGCATACCTCTTGCCACCCCGTGCTTGCGAGCACAAGAGTTGTACATCGGAGGGGCTTGAAGTCTTGCGAGATCGCACCAACCGCGTTTGTGGTGCGGCCGCCACCGTGTACCGAAGGGAACAAGGCCCGCGGCGTTTCGGCCGAAAGCTTGATAGTGAAGACGGCGGAGAGCATCTGGGAGAGGCTTGCCGGAAGGCACATCGGAGACCCACTTGCGCGTGGGGAAGGCCCGAGGCTATCCATGGAGTTACCCGACTGGGAGCTTGGCCCTTGCGAGGGATTCCTTGCGAGGGGCTCCAATGAGGACTAGGGGGAAGCTTGCGCGCTTCTCGATACCTCGGTAAAAATACCGGAGTCGTCGACGGGAGTTTGCATATCTCTACCTTGCTCTTTAAGCTTCCGCATTTACATCGATCATTTTATTATCATTTGCGGTAGAGATAGCAACACACTAGCAAAACCATAGTTGCACATCTAGATGAATTATCTTTTGCATAGGTTTTGCTAGAGGTAGAAAAAGAGGCCATAGTTTAGAGTTAGATTTTTTAAATTGCCTAATTCACCCCCCCTCTTAGGCGTCCACGAGTCCTACACCTTGGTCATTTGAATCGTGGGTGTTTCAGTCGTCTGAATCGTCTGTGTTGGGAGAGAGCGCATCCTCTTTTATAGATGAAGGGGATGGCCTTACAAGTGATAGAGAGAGTACGTATGCTACTAAGTTTTGTTGCCCACGTCGTCGGGTACAATATGATTGTAGGCGCCCACAATACTGTTGATGTCAGACGCATATGGGAGGTTTTATCGTATTCACCATGTATGGCAAATGACGGCGCCCACAACACTGTAGGGCAAACGTCGGCGCCCACAACACTGCTTGGGTTCTAACATGCCTGGAAGGTTGCAGGGCACCCTTCTGACATGTTCTGTCGGTACTGTCCTACAGATGTACAGGGTACGGTCCTTGGTATTACCGTTGACTTGAGCGCCCTACCTTACTTGTTCCGCTCGTTTCCTGGGTCCTCACCGAGCGGGCGTCCCCGGTCGGTTGGTCCCAGTCGGCTTCGACTGCGCCAATCAAAGAAGAGCTGTAAGTAGAGGTTCAGTGCATCCCCGGTCGGAGACGTGGGTCGGAGTTGGAAGCGGCGTTTGGCCAGGCCTTCCGGTCAGAGACGCGGGTCGGAGTCGAAAGCGAGCGCTGTTCCTCCTTGGCTAGGCCTTCCAGTCGGAGAAGCGGGTCGGAGTCGGAAAGTGAGCGCTATTCCTCCTTGGCCAGGCCTTCCGGTCGGAGAAGCGGGCCAGAGTCGGAAGCGAGCGCCGTTCCTCCTTGGCCAGGCCTTCTGGTCGGAGACTGGATCGCCCTTCTGGCCAGTCGTTAGGTTTTTGGGCCGGCCCAGGAGTTGCGCGTCGTTCGCAACATCGTCTACTGGGCCGAGCTTTTACTGAGAAGTAGGTCAATGAGGGACCTCGGGTTTATGAACCCGACAGGAGCCTCTGAGCCCTCGGGCGATTCGAGTAGAATCATCTAGGGGATTTTTGGTTTGACGGCGGGTGTAGCCCCCGGGTGATTTGGGTAGAATCGTCTGGGGGGTTTTTCGTGTCGCCTATGGGGGAATCTTTCGTTTTGACAGCGGGTGCGTGCGAGCGCACCCGTGGGAGTAGCCCCCGAGCCCTCGGGTGATTCGGGCAGAATTGCCTGGGGAGTTTTGTCAGCGGGCGTGCATGTGTGCACCTTGGTGGGTGTAGCCTCTTTTTTCTAGTTTCTAACCCATAGTTTCTAGGAGCGCGGTCCCAGGCGTTTGGGTGCGGCCGAGGGATCGGGCAAGACGGAGTCGTGGATCCAGACGTCGGGCATGCCGAGGGATTGGGCAAGATGGAGTCACAGATCCAGATGTCGGGCGTGCCGAGGGATCGGGCGAGTCGGAGTCATGGATCCAGGTGTCGGGCGTGCCGAGGGATCGGGCGAGTCAGAGTCGCGGATCCAGGCGCTGGGCGAACCGAGGGATCGGGCGAGTCGAAGTCACAGATCCAAGCATCGGGCGAGCCGAGGGATCGGGCGAGTCGGAGTCATGGATCCAGGCACCGGGCGAGCCGAGGGATCGGCGAGTCAGAGTCACGGATCTAGGTGCCGGGCAAGCCGAGGGATCAGGTGAGTTTGGTGTCTCGAGCCCCTGAGCCCCGTTGGGCTTGGTAGGGGTCGGTTGAGTTTCCGCAACCGGAGGGGCTGAGCTAACATCGCTTGCCTTGATGGCTCGAGTGACGCACTCGGTGAGCTCGCTAACGGGTATGTTCGAGTGAAATCCAAGTCCGTCGTTCGTGATGGGGTCAGCATAGCCCTCATGTGGCATTCCACTGCTCCTTAACCCATGTCCCGGTAGATGCCCGAATCGTTTCGGAGACCGACCCAGGTGGCCCGCTGGTCTCCCCTCGATGGAGATTCTATGGGCATGGCTCAAGGTTAGGATCGAACGAGAAGGTTGAGATGACCCTGTCTGCTTTGGAGCAGGCTAGGCGAGGGCCACTGGAGCTCATCTGTGTTTTCTCCCCTAGCTCTATTTGACGCGAGGCGGCCTCGAGCCCTTCGTGGGCCAGCCTTCGAACCCCAGTCGGTCGTTGCTCATGTTGAATGAGGCAACTACCACTTCGTGACACAACACGAAGCGTTGTGATGCATCAACTGCATATGCGATGCTTTGGATGCATGTGATGAATGAATGAATGCATGCATGTATGAATATGTGAATGCGTGTATGAGAAATGATGAATGAATGATCATGTAAATAAATGAAATAGAAGGTTTTGGTAAAGTTACCTTGATGACTTGAGCGATGGGTTTGAGGAGTTTTTATCGGATACGTCTGATTGGGACCCATGCTCATCGTTCGTGATGGAGTCAGCGTGGCCAACATGGGGCGTCCCTCTGCTCCTTACCTATCCCTCGGCGTTTGCCTGAGCCATCTGATCGACTCAGGAGGCCCATTGGTCTCTCCTAGGCGGAGATCCTATTGTTGGGCCCTTCCAAGGTTTGCCTGGGAAGGCGGAGGGCCGCCTGCGCATGGTTGCACCTTGTTTCCCATGCCCAGCATGCGGTAGTGGTGGGCCATGCCCAGGCCATGTCCCGTCTAACCAGGCGCCGTCTCGTCGGGCAGGGCGCATACCATCCGTCAGGATGCGTCCCACCGTACCCCATCCGCATTGAATGGGGGAAGGGAGAGGGTTTTTCGCCCCAATCCTTTGCCTTTCCCCAACTGCTGTGCCTCCTCCTTAAATAGGGGGAGGGAGAGGGCTTTCATCCCGTTCCTTTGCCTATTCCCCATCTACCACCTCCCCTCCTTCTTGCTTCTCGCTGAGAGCATTCGTGTGTCGCGGCGGTTCCTAGGAGAAAAAGGGGAGAGCGAGGGAGAGGAGAAACTCACAGATCCGTTCATGAATCCAGAGCGCAATGTCGAGCTAGAGGTCATCCTGTGTGAGTGAGTCAGTGTTGGCCACCTTCACCGAGAAGGGGGTGCTGCCATCGAAGGAGGTGGCGCACTGGAGGGCTCCCACGGGGGAGGCTTTTCCGTGACCTCGGGCCAGTGAGCTTGTCTCTTTCATCGCTTTCCACAAGTGCGGGCTAGGATACCCCATGCACTGGTTCTTGCGTGGGCTCCTCAATGAGTGGGGCCTGGAGCTGCAGCACCTCAATCCGACTGGTGTGCTGCATATCGCCGGCTTCGTCACCATCTGCGAGGCCTTCCTTGGGATGGAGCCGTACATGGACTTATTCCGGCGGCTCTTCTCTAGGCGAGCCTTGTCGGAGGGGGACCCACCCAGGATCACGCCGGTAGGGGGCTTCACGCTACAGAAGAAGCCGAGTTCATTGGGCACCTACCCCGCGTACTCCCCTTGCGACTCCAACCAGGGGTGGCATGAGGAGTGGTTCTACATCAGGAACCCAGTGGAGGCGCCATTCCCATCGTTCACCGGTAGAAGGCTAGAGAGGCGGGACGGCTGGTCATGGGGCCCTTCTAGCCAGTAGAACAAGCTGGAGATTATCGGGGTGGAGCTCTAGAAGTTGGTGCAATAGGGCCTTGACGGGATGCGGGTGTTCCATACCTTCTTCCGCCATTGGGTCGCCCCACTGGCAGAAAGGATGCGGCCGATGTGGATGTACACCGGCCCGACGGACCCCGACCGCGCGTCGCCGGAGGAGTTGGCAAAGGACAAAGTTTGGAGCCAACTCGACCGGGTGCTACGACTGAGGCCCAAAGAGTCCCACGACGGAAAGCCCAGAGCTCTTCACCCTTCAATGCTGTCCAACCTGGTATGTTCTCCTTTCCTTATTTCGTGTCCCTTTTGATCTGGCTCTCCTATAATCTTGATTTCGAGTCGTTCGTTCTGTAGGGACTCAAACGTTACAAGTCCCAGCCACATCTTCCAAAGGGGCCAGAGGGCGTGGCTCGGCAAGCTACCCTGAAGGAGGCGGCGGACGCCAAGAAGAAGAAGAGAGCTGAGGAGGCTCAGAGGAAGCATCAAAAGGAGTAGGATATCACCCGGCGTGTGCGGGCCGGGGAGAATAGGAGTGACGTCGAGGCAGAGCTCGAGTCGGAGGAGCCCACGCAGGTGGGGGACGATGTGAGCTCTTCCGAGGATGGTGGGGGCCAGGATGCCGCCACGACCTCGGCGGAGCGTCGTGAGCCTATGGTCACGTCTACCAGTGGTGGGCGGGACGCAAAGAGGCATGGCAATGTTCCCATGCCTAGGTAGCGCATCGTGATCTCGGACGCCGTCGGTGAGCGGGAGGCGAAGCGGACGCAGTCGCCGCGCCCTTCGGAGGAGCAGGCTCGCACCCGTGCATCATCGGGGCTGGCGTCAGCGCATGACCCACAATGGGGGGATGCCCCGCTAGCTGCTCCGGTCAGCGTGCCTTGAGCCAGCTATCGCGGTAACTCATGGGCCGATCGGGAGCCGGTCGGGTTGACTCCCCCCTTGGTCGAAGAGAGGGGGCACAGGTCATGAGCTGTGAGCGGCCCTCGTTTGGCGGGCCCATTGCCAGTGGGTCAGGGCTTCAGAGCCCTACCGCTTACATCCCGGTATGTATTCTTTGTTTCTTTTTTTATCTCATAGCTAAGTTTTTGGAGTGCGACTGACATGTTCTTTTCGATAGTGGCCAGATGTTGATGGGATTGAGCATCGCCCCAACTCCCGTGCAGGTGGAGTGGACACCCAGCCTGCATCGAGCCATGGCGAGTGGTGGGGAGGGCAGGCCGGTGGTGGTGTGTCCTTCCCCTCTGGGGGTGGTGCCTTCCCAGCCGGTCGCAAGTACAGTAGCGGCGGCAGAGGCTGGGTCGGAGGTGACCCTCGCGATCCCTCCCGCACTGGCTATGGTGGAAGAGAGGAGGGAGACCGAGCTCCCTGCCTTGCCTGGTGGAGGGACGCACGGCTCGCCCTCCCGGTCGGAGCTAGATGCGTCGGTGGGAGACGTTGCCGGGCCGGAGGCGGAACGTCCACCGGCGGGCCATGAAATCGAGGGCATGCAGATCCCCTCCGATGGCGAGGTAGATGCTAGGGTGGAGCCACCGGCCATCTCATCGTCGCAGGAGTTGTCTATGGTTCGATCATCGGCTAGGCCTTCCAGCGCGTTAGGGGTGACCACCGACCTGGTGTGGCCCTGCCCCGACGATCCGAGGAAGGTTCGGTTCATCCTTCGGGATGAGGGGGAGCTGTAGCTCTAGGACGTACTTGGGGGAGAGGACTCGCGATGGAGTCTGATCTCGCCCAAACCAGGGCGAGGCTCGAGGAGGCCTTGGAGCGGGTCAAGTCCGTCCATCAGGCAGTTATACTCGACCTACCCCACGTCGTGGAGGTAAGTTTTCTGCATTTGTCCTTGATTCCTTGGTTTCTCGCTGGTTGCTTCAGCGTGTTTGCTTCTTGCTTTTGTAGGACTTGGAGGAGATTTTGAGCTGCAAGTCCCGTTTCCTCTAGGAGGAGCATGCTCGGATGGAGCAGGAGGCCACCGCGTCCCGGTGGCTCACCGAGCTCGAGCGCCAGCTAGAGTCCACCCACCGTGAGTCTCAAGACTGGGCGACCGATGCGATGGAGGCGTGGGCGGTGGAACTGCTCACGGTGGAGCGGGTGACCGCCGTTGAGCGGGGACTTGAAGCGGCAAAGGTCCACCAGGTGGAGACCGAGGCGGTGCTCCAGAAGTCCCTGGCGGAGACCGAGGCGGCGATCCAGAGCTCCCTAGAGGCTCTGGAGTCGGAGCGGAAGGCCCGGTCGGAGGTTGACCAGGAAGGGCTAGCGCTCCAGGGCCAGGTGCTTGGGGCGGAGGAGTTGAACGCTCGGCTATGCGAGCAGGTGACTCAGTAGGAGGAAGGACTCTCCATCCTCGAGAACACCCGCCTCGGTATGTACCTATTCTGCTTTTGGTTGATGTTTTGTTTTTTCCTTTAGCTTGCTTCTGATCTTGTCATCCTTCTTCTAGAGCTGGGCGGAAAGGTTGGGTCGCTGAAGCAGGACTTGGAGACGGCCAAGGTGATGATTGGTCAAAATGCGGAGGCACTGGCCAAGTCCCTACAGGAGCGACATGCTCTCGAGGGGGAGCTTGACTAGATCTGCAACGTCACCCAGGATGTCGTCTCGGAAGTCTTCGAGTCATCGCCGAGCACCAGCACGCCCGCCATCTGACTGGCAAAGGTCCCAGATGAAGTTCGGGCCCTCATCTTTGACGGGATGTTCTATGGGACGTCGAGGGTGTTGACTTCGGTGGCGAGGCACCACTCAAACCTGGACTTCGCCGCCATCTGTAGTGGGGACGCTGATGGCTAGAGCGCGGAGGACATCCATGCGCTCGAGGAGAGCTTGCTGCCACATGCACAGTTTGTGGCTGAGCAACTCTCCGTGCAGTGGGTGATGGATGCTCGTTGTGCGAACGCGGCTGAAGGCGCGTGCTAGGAGGACGTCGCCCAGCCTACGGATGGAGTGGAGCCCGGGTTAGAAGCGAACGTCGCCTCGCCTTCGACCGAGCTGAACGTCGCCCAGCCAGAGGACGAGCAACCCCTACCCTCGCCGGTCGCGCCGTCAGCCGATGCCGCCGGGCGGCCACAGTTGTATTTAGAGTAGGAAAAACAGTCAATATATGTAAGGGATAAGTTCGTGGGGGAGCCCCCTATGTAAACATTTTTGTGTATACATGAATACATCAACTTTGTTTTTGTGATGGAATCACTTTGTGCGGGGAAGCATGTCCCATCCGTTCTTTATTTTTATGCTAGCATAACTTTGTTTTTATTCTTTCTTTTTTGCACCTGCTCGTTCGAACCATACGATGCAACCTTAAGAACCTGGGCATGGCCTGCGAGGCTCAGCTGCTCGTAACCATAGGTCGTGGCGGGGTGTGATCGATCGGAACATTTAAAACCAAGTTACGTAAGGTAATTAAAGTAACAGACTACCCTTTCATTTAGGTAAAAAGTATTTACCATATGATAATAAAAAGGAGAGGTGGTATCACACACCCATGGAGCCCCCGAGCGACCTAGGTCGTAGGAGCAAACGTTGAATGAAAGAAAACGGTAAGACCGAATTTTATGGGAAGAAACGACGTAGTTGTTCGATGTTCCAAGTGTTGGTGAGAACATTGCCATTGTCGTCCTTCAGTCGGTAGGCACCCGGTCGGATCACTTTGGTCACCGTATAGGGTCTCTCCCAAGGCAGGGAGAGTTTGTGCTCCTCCTTGGTCGATTGGGTCCTTCGAAGGACGAGGTCTTCGACCTTGAGGATTCTTCCTCTGATTTTTCTCTCATGGTACATGCGGAGAGTCTGCTGGTAGCGAGTAGAGCGGACGACGGTCGTCACATGGGCCTCCTCGAGCAGGCCGACTGTGTCTTGCCGAGCCTCCATGGCTCGGTCGTAGTCGAAGGCCTTCACTCTTGGGGCACCGTGGTCGAGGTCAGTGGGTAGCACTGCTTCAACTCCATAGGCTAGGGAGAAGGGTGTGAACCCTGTGGATCAGTTTGGGGTCATTCTTAGGCTCTAGAGGATCGCTGTGACCTCTGCAACCCATCATCCGATGTACTTGTTGGGCCGGTCGAAGATGCGTGGCTTAAGTCCTTAGAGGACCATGCCATTGGCGCGCTCGACCTGACCGTTAGTACGTGGATGTTTGACCAAGTCCCAGTCGATCCTGATGCCGTATCCTTCACTGAAGTCCAGGTACTTCTTCCTAGTGAAGTTAGTTTCGTGGTCAGTGATGATACAGTTAGGAACGCCGAACCGGTAGATGATGTCGAGGAAGAACTTGACTGCCTCTTCCGAGCGGATGTTGGTGATGGGCTTCACCTGTATCCACTTGGTGAATTTGTCGACCGCTATGAGCAGGTGAGTGAAGCCACCCAGGCCCTTTTTGAGGGGTCCTACCATGTCGAGGCCCCAGACCACAAATGGCCAGGTGATGGGGATGGGTTGAAGCTCCTATGCCGGCAAATGGGTTTGTCGAGCGTAGAACTGGCATCCTTCACACCTACGGATGACCTCCTCTTCATCTCGTAGCGTAGTGGGCTAGTAAAAACCTTGGTAAAAAGTTTTTTCGACCAGCGACGTCGGGGCCGAGTGATGTTCGTAGATTCCGGCGTGGACCTCGAGGAGGAGCTGTTTCCCTTGGTTGGTAGGGATGCACTTCATGAGTACCCCCGATGGACTTTGTTTGTAAAGTTCATCACCGAGTGTGATGAACGTCTTGGCGCGTTGAGCGATCCATCGTGCTTCAGTCCTTTCAGGTGGGAGAACCTCCTCGAGGAGGTAGGCAAGTAGCGGCGCTCGCCAGTCGGCTTGATCGAGTGCCACCACAGCAACATCGGTGGGCGACGTCGTCATGGAGGTACTGGGGTCGGAGCCCCTACGCGCCAGGTCGGCATCGGGGTGTGTCTAGATCGGACCTTCCAGGATGTGAGCGAACGGCGAATGGAGGTCATTGACGAAGACCCCGTCTGGAGACAGAATCCGCTTGGCAGCCAATTTTGCGAGAAAATCGGCGACATCATTGTCCTTTTGGGGGACATGATGTAGCTCGACCCCCTGGAATTTGTCCTCAAGCTTGCGCACCTCCTGGTAGTATGCTGCCATGAGAGGGCTTCTGCAGGAGGACTCCTTTATGACTTGGTCAACGACCAACTCCAAGTCACCGCGAACGTAGCGTCGCATAGCACCAAGCTCAATGGCGATGCGCTGTCCGTTGATGAGGGCCTCTTATTCCGTAGCATTGTTTGAGGCAAAAAAATGGAGGCGGATGGCGTAGCGGAGCCTACTCCCGTCTGGGGAGGTCAGAACCACTCTAGCCCCCGAGTCGGGTGCAATTACGGACCCGTCGAAGTACATCATCCAATACTCATGGGTGATGTCCGAGGTTGGTAGCTAGACCTCCGTCCATTCGACGACAAAATCCACGAGAGCCTGAGACTTAATGGCGGTGCGGGGGATATACCTAATGTCGTGGCCCATGAGTTTGAGTGCCCACTTGGAGATCCGTCCCGCGGCGTCGCGGTTGCGGACGATGTCTCTGAGCGGGTATGTAGTGACGACCATGACTTCGTGGTCGGTGAAGTAGTGCAGGAGCTTCCGAGTCACCATCAGCACGGCGTATAGGAGTTTTTGCACCTGGGGGTACCGGACCTTGGGGTCGGTGAGTACCTGCCCGACGAAGTATACGGGTCGCTAGACCTTCAGGTGGTGTCCTGGCTCCTCCCTTTCGATGACCAGGGTGGCATTCACCATGTGGTTGCTTGCCACGATGTAGAGGAGGAGGGGTTCTCCCCGGTCGGGAGCGACGAGGATTGGGGCCAATGTTAGTGATGCTTTGAGGCTCTCCAAAGCCTGCTGTGCTTCCTTAGTCTAGACGAAAGCGTCCGTCTTTTTGAGAAGCTTGTAGAGAGGCATCCTCCATTCGCCGAGCCGGGAGATGAATCGGCTCAGGGTGGCCAGACAGTCGGTGAGCCTTTGTACACCTTTGACGTTGCGTATAGGGCCCATGTTGGAGATGGCCGTGATTTTTTCAGGGTTGGCCTTGATGCCGTGTTCAGACACGATGTATCCTAGCAGCTTCCCCTTTGGAACCCCAAAAACACATTTTTTGGGATTCAATTTGATGTTGGACCTTTAGAGGTTCGCGAACGTCACAGCCAAGTTTGTGATCAGGTCGCAAGCTTGAGCCATTTTGACCACTATGTCATCAACATAGATGGCGATGGTTGGTTTTGGTCGGTCAACCTTATCAGGTTGGTCGAGCGTGTCAATCTGGTCGACAAAGCATTGATGCATGCACCATTGATAGGTGGTGCCAGCGTTCTTCAGGCCGAAAGGCATGGTTACGTAACAGTACGAACCATATGGGGTGATGAACGAGGTTGCGAGTTGATCGGACTCTTTCATCGTGATCTGGTGATAGCTTGAGTAGGCATCCTGAAAGGAGAGGATCTCGCATCCCAAGGTGGAGTCGACTATCTGGTCTATGCGTGGCAAAGGAAAATGATCCTTTGGACACGCTTTGTTGAGGCCAGTATAATCAACGCACATTCTCCATTTCCTAGTTTTCTTTTTAACAAGAATAGGATTGGCAAGCCAGTCGGAGTGGTATACCTCCTTGATGAATCCAGCCACCAGGAGTTTGGCGATCTCCTCGCTTATGGCCCTGTGGCTCTCATCATCGAAGTGACGCAGACGCTGCTTGGCGGGCTTTGAGCCTGAGATGAGGCATAGTGCGTGCTCGGCAACCTCCCGCGGTATGCCTAGCATGTCAGAAGGTTTCTATGCGAAGACATCGCGATTGACGCATAGGAAGTCGACGAGCTCGCATTCCTATTTGGCTGGGAGCTGGGTCCCGATCCGCACCGTCTTGGTAGGGTCAGTGGGGTCGATCCCCACCGCCTTAGTTTCCTCGAGTGGGCAGAAGGCAATGGAGGAGGTTGGCTTATTGCAGTCCAGGACTGCTGGGGTCAACAACCCCCTGAGCCACGAGAGCTCGGAAGAGTTGATGACGGCAGTGGCGAGCTCAAAATGCTCGCGGTTGCACGTGAAGGCGTGCAAGAAGGCGCTACCCACAGTGATGACGCCGTTCAGTCATGGCATCTTCAGCTTGAGGTAGGTGTAGTTGGGGATCGCCATGAACTTGGCATAGCATGGCCACCCCAAGATGGCATGGTAGGACCCTAGGAAGTCCACCACTTCGAAGGTGAGAACCTCCGAGCGGAAATTGGCTCGGTTGCCAAATGTGACGGGCAGGCCGATCTGCTCGAGCGGATACGCCTGCGCTCCCGGGATCACGCTGTGGAAGGGAGAGCTCGCCGGACGGAGCTCCGACTGGGGGATGCGCTTGGCGTTGAGGGTTTCGACGTAGAGGATGTTGAGGCCGCTGCCTCCGTCCATCAGCACCTTGGGGAGGCGCTTCTTACGGATGATGGGGTCAATGACGAGCGGGTAGTGCCTCGGTCTGGCGATGTGGGATGGATGGTCCCATCGATCGAAGGTGACTAGAGATTTCGACCAGCTAAGGAAGGAGGGGGTGGCCGTTTCGGTGACGCATGCCTCTCTATAGTGCACTTTGTGCTGGCGCTTGGAGTAGACGACATCGGACCCCCTGAAGATCATGATGCACTCATTGGGATCGAGAAAATCATCCCCATCCTTGCCCGCCATGCCTCCTTTCTTGGCTGCTGCCTCCTTGCCCTTTCCTTCTTTCGGCCCGCTAGCCTGTCATAGGAAGCGCTTGAGGAGCTCGTAGTCCTTGTAGAGGTGCTTGACAGGGTAAGCGTGGTTGGTGCATGGGCTATCCATGAGCTTGTCGAAGTGGTTAGGCAGGCCCTGTTGGGGCTGCTTTCCTACGCGATCAGCCACGGCGACCAACACGGAGTTTGCCGGTCAGTGCCGATCCTTCTTGTTCTTTTTGCCCCTCTACGTGGAGGGGTCCTCATCTTGATCCTCACGCTTGGCCTTGCCCTTATCGCGCCCTCATTTGAACACCGCTCTGACTGCCTCCTCGTCGAAGGTGGGGTTCATTGTGACGTCGAGCAGGTTACAGGTGGTCCGAGGCTTCAGACAGCCAAGCTTGTGGATCAGGGACTTGCAGGTTGTCCCGGAGAGGAATGCACTAATGATGTCTGCGTCGACAACATCAAGAAGGGAGTTGCATCATTTGGAAAACCTACGGATGTAATCTCGTAGGGACTCATTGTTCTCCTGCTGGCAGCTGTTGAGGTCCTAGGAGTTCCTAAGGCGGACATACGTCCCCTAGAAATTCCTAACGAAGATTCTCTTGAGGTCTGCCTAGTCGTGGATGTTGTCGTGCGGGAGGAATTCGAGCCACGCTCAGACATGTTCCCCCACGTAGATGGGGAGGTACTGAATGATGAAGTGGTCATCATCCACTCCACCGGCTCGGCAGGCGAGCCATAAGTCTTCGAGCCATATACCGGGATTCATCTCGCCGGTATATTTAGCGATGTTGGTAGGCGGTTGGAAGCGCTATGGGAACGGCGCTCTCTGGATGCGTCAGCCAAAGGCCCGTGGTCCCGGGCCATCTAGGCTAGGACTCCGATCGTCTAGCCGGCGACCATGCCTAGGGAGCGTTTCACCGCCCCCCTTGATCGATGGTCCGACCAGGGCCAGTGCCGCCTACCCTCACCGCCGCCCGACAGACGTCATCATCATGCCAGGCCTAACACCGGTTGTTGATGACACTGCGAGCGTCTCAGTTCGGCCCAAGGCATTCACGCACAGGGGCTCGGTGTGGAGCGGGTGCCGGGTCAGGCCGAGGCGCAGCTGTGTGCTCCTTTTCCGTGCTCGGCAGCTATAGCAATGAGCGGATGGAGCGGTTTGACTGTTGTGCCCCCATTCCTCTGGTGGGGAGAGAGGCCGCAAGTCGGTGTCACGACGCAGAGCTCTTCGCCTATTGAACGGCGGCGGTTTCCACCAGCGCCCGGAGGTTACGGTGGACCGCCTGCTCCTGGGGGTCGGTAGGCACGGGAAGGCCGCGCAGAAGCATCACTACAGTGGCAATGTTCAGGCCAACCTGAGCGAACTGTGGGGGATCGTTACCCCCATCCATGATGTTACGCCGCACCTAACGGGCGCACCCCCGGGCGCCGCTCGTCGGGTTACGCGAGCGTGGCGCAACGTGCTGCGCTGAGCGCACTGGCACATGTGGCGGCTGGTTCTGTAGCCTTTGTCGTAGCTCCTCGACATGCTCTTGTGCGAGCACGAGGGCCCCCACACGAGGGTCCGAAGGGGTGTGACTCTGCAAGGACTCCGCTACCACCGGCGGATGTCCCGGAGCATCCGCCATAGCGCACTCCCGGGATGGACGGTGGCTAGGTGCCACATCGCCGATGCTGGAGCCATCGCTTTCAACCTCTTCATCCACGAGTTCATGAAAAGAGGCGGGGGTGTAGTCCGCCATCCTCATGAATTTCGATGCGAGAGGGGGGCGGCATCAGCATTTTCTGGAGCCTCCATGCATATGTGTCCATGGGGGACGCGAGGCCATAGGGGAACCGGTCGCACGGTGGTCGCGGTAGGGACAGCGGGGTCCCTCTAGAGAATCAGCGGAACATAGTAAATAGCGAGTAAATGACAGTATGTACGTTACTCACAATGAGGTTTGAGCCTAGCGTGGGCTCGGAGTGAAGCGCAGGTGCCTCACCATTGAAGTCGTCGAGTGTCCCAGTGTCGACGGAGGGCGCCCCTCCGACAGGCACCGGAACAAGCGCCTTCTCACGAAGGCGCAGCACGCCGAGCTGGTTGGCGATGAAGTCTAGGCTTCCCAAGAGGAGGGTCTGGGAGGGCTCGAAGACAGATGGAACCCACATCCCAATAGGTGGGAGTGCGGGAAACTCCAGCGGGCCGAAGCGAGTCGTATCACTTAAGCCCACCATGGCAAAGATGGCGGAAAAGTGGGCCATCCGATGACCAAAAGCGTGAACGTACGGCGTCTTCCCCACAGACGGCGCCAACTGTCGGTGCAAAAAGTGACCAACAAGTAAATATTTATAGTTTTGCCGTATGTTGTGATCGGATGTGGCTAGCTCTTAATGACACAGGGTTTATACTGGTTTAGGCAATGTGCCCTACATCTAGTTTGAGTCGGTAGGTGACTTTATTCCTAAGCCCAGGTGCTCGAAGTTTGCTGTGGGGTTACAAACGGGAAGGAGTAAGATGGGGGTATCAGAGGTCCGGTCGGACTCCAGACCGAAGGGCCGAGAGTGACGGGAGCTCCGACGTGTGCTAAGTGTTTGAACGTCTGTTGTTCGTTGGGATCCTTGGTTGTTTGGATCATGGGTGTTCCAGTCGTCTGAATCATCTGTGTTGGGAGAGAGCGCATCCCCTTTTATAGATGAAGAGGATGGCCTTACAAGTGAGAGAGAGAGAGTACATATGCTACTAAGTCTTGTTGCCCACGCCGTCGGGTACAAGATGATTGTAGGTGCCCACAATACTATTGATGTCAGACGCGTGTGGGAGGTTTTATCGTGTTCACCATGTATGGCAAATGACAGCGCCCACAACACTATAGGGAAAACATCAGCACCCACAACACTGCTTGGGTTCTGACATGCCTGGAAGGTTGTAGGGCACCCTTCTGACATGTTCTGTCGGTACTGTCCTACAGGTGTACAGGGTACGGTCCTTGGTACTGCCATTGACTTGAGCGCCCTGCCTTACTTGTTCCGCCCGTTTCCTGGGTCCTCACCGAGCGGGCGTCCCCAGTCGGTTGGTCCTAGTCGGCTCCGACTACACCAGTCAGAGAAGAGTTGTAAGCATAGATTTGGTGCATCCCCGGTCGGAGACGTGGGTCAGAGTCGGAAGTGGCGTTTGGCTAGGCCTTCTGATCGGAGACGCGGGTCAAAGTCGGAAGCGAGCGCTGTTCCTCCTTGGCCAGGCCTTCCGGTCGGAGAAGTGGGCCAGAGTCAGAAGCGAGCACTGTTCCTCCTTGGCCAGGCCTTTTGGTCGGAGAAGTGGGCTGGAGTCAGAAGCGAGCACCGTTCCTCCTTGGCCAGGCCTTCCGGTCGTAGACTAGATCGCCCTTCTGGCCTGTCGTTAGGTTTTTGGGCCAGCCCAGGAGTTGCGCGTCGTTTGCAACGTCGTCTACTGGGCCAAGCTTTTACTGGGAAGTAGGTCCATGAGGGACCCCGGGTTTATGAACCCGACACCTACTCACCAGCTAAACTCATAGATGGGAAAGTTGAAGTTGTTACAATCCAAGGATCACAAACTGCGGAACTACACATGGTTTTAAAAAAGTTGGCTGGTTTTTGGAAGTAATTCCCTAGCAAGCATTTATCAAAACCCGAGAACTTGACTAATAAATGTGGGTAATATAATAAACCATCTTAGTCATCACAAAATACGTACGTGGACACATGTTGGGATATATGCATGCATTCTATGTGGTTCTAGTAAAAGATAAGGATAAGATCTTGACTATGAGTTATCGAAACTCTCTGCATGCAACAGATGCGTTAGCTCATAGGATAAAAGTTAAAAAAAGCCATGCATACTTGTCTAAAACTATTATTATTATTATTATTATTATTATTATTATTATTATTATTATTATTATTATTATTATTAGTCACCATTGCCCCTCTTAGCCATGGTGACCAGACGCGGGTGCAGGCGTGTAGGCCAGAGGCACCTCCCCTCTCTCTTCTAGCTCCATCTCCATGCTCTCTTCTACTGTGGCAATGCATCTCGGTCACCAACTCGTCATCCCTAACCCTTGCTTTTATCATCCTCGACCTCAAAGGCCACAACATCATCTCATTAGTGGTGGCAGCAACGCCAAAGCTAGTGCTTCTTAGGTAGAAGAAGTAGATGAATGATTGCTGTTGACGGTCACTAACACCCATTTTGACCATCAACATTTCACCCAAAAGCTAAGTAAAGTGAGGTAAAACATCGTCACATGTGTTGAATTTGCTTTACAATTCACCTAATTCCACTTGTACTTGTAGAATTATTTGTATGCAGGAATTTTGGCAAAAATAGTGCAAAATATGAACAAAGGAGGCAAGTAGATGTGGCAAGGGACCTTGGGCCCACCTTGCCACATTGGCCGTGCCACCTAGGCACCGCCCGACCCCCCAGGTGGCCCTACCACGTCATTGATCCATGGGAGAGGCTCTCCAAGGCTTCTCCACCATCAATTCAATGTCGGTTTGCTTCAAAGGTCAAGATGGAGTGGCCTTGGATCCATGGGTCCACCGTCATAGACTTGGAGGCCTCCAACCAACCTCCTGCCCAAATAATCGACTTACCTATCATGCAACCACCATTGTGGTGCCATCTAGTGCCGTTGGATGCAAAGGCGGTGGAACTGTAAGGAAAATGGACCCTTGACCCATTTACTTTGGATTTTGGTGTTTGATGACCAACACAACCAAATTGGACTAATGAATTTGCAAGAGATTGTTTTGTAGTTCAATAGGGTGCAAGATGTGACTTGGACGAAGGCAATGTGATGATTCGATGATCAACACCATAAGCAAGACCTTACAAGCACAAGAGAAGACCCAAGATATCAAGCAAAGTCCAAGCATGAAGATAGGAACCAAGCCGTACGCAAGATCATTAAGAAACAAGCTCACTGAAGTGATCGGACGATGGACCAGACGCTAGAGGAAAGTGATTGGACGCTCCGATCAAGAGGCTCGGCAACAGGCGTGACCAGACGCTGGACCGGACGCTGGCGACAGATCAACCAGACATAGGACAACAGAGTCTGGTCGAGTACAGAGAGGTTCCAGAGCGGCGAAAATGCGACCAGACGCGTCCGGTGGTATGTGACCGGACGCTGGCAGCGTTCGATCAGTGGATCGCGGCTCCAATGGTTGGGATGACCGGACACATCCGGTTAGGACGTGACCAGCGTCCGGTCAGTAGCAGAAAAGCGGGATTTCGTCCCAACGGCTACTTTCTCAGTGGGGCTTATAAATAGACCCCCAACCTTCCATTTGAAGTGTGTGGGGCTGAGGAAACATATCAAGGGTGTTGATACACCATTTTAGTGATCTCCACTTGCATAGTGCTTAGTGATTCATTAGGTGATTAGCGTAGGTGCTTTGTGAAGTGCTTAGGTTGATTAGACCACCGCTTATGCGCTTGCTCTAGGTTTAGGCCTAGTGTTTAGTGAGGTTTGCATACCTCTTACCACTCGGTGCTTGCGCGCACCATTGTTGTATATCGGAGGGGCTTGTAGTCTTGCAAGATCACACCAACCGCGTTTGTGGTGTGGCCGCCACCGTGTACCGGAGGGAACAAGGCCCGCGGCGTTTTGGCCGGAAGCTTGATAGTGAAGACAGCGGGGAGCATCTAGGAGAGGCTTGTCGGAAGGCACATCGAAGACCCACTTGCATGTGGGGAAGGCCCGAGGCTATCCACGGAGCTACCCGACCGGGAGCTTGGCCCTTGTGAGGGATTCCTTGCGAGGGGCTCCAACGAGGACTAGGGAAAAGCTTGCGTGCTTCTCGATACCTCGGTAAAAATACCAGAGTCATCGACGGGAGTTTGCATATCTCTACCTTGCTCTTTAGCTTCCGCATTTACATTGATTGTATTACTCCTTTTACGGTAGAGATAGCAACACACTAGCAAAACCGTAGTTGCACATTTAGATAGTTTATCTTTTGCATAGGTTTTGCTAATTTTAGAAAAAGAGGCCATAGGTTAGAAGTAGATTTTTAAGTTGCCTAATTCACCCCCCCTCTTAGGCATCATGGTCCGCTTTAATTGGTATCAGAGCTGGTTGGCTCAATTTGGACCTTTGACTTAACTATCGTTGAGTCGATGCTATTTAGAGTGGTCGGGATGGATACCTTTAGGCCTCCGCACTTTAACGGTACTAACTTCCCCTATTATAAAGCTAGAATGGCTTGCTACCTTGAGGCGGCTGATTTGGGTGTTTGGAGAGTCACTCGTGATAGGATGAAACCCATTAAAAATCCCGATAAACCCATGAAGAGTGAAGAAAAGGAAATTCATTTTAATGCTAGAGCTAAAAATTGCTTGTTTGAATCATTTAGTATGGATGTGTTTAACCAAGTGTTCACTTTAAATATGGCACATGAAATTTGGTTGAAACTTCAAGAGCTCTATGACGGCACATCAAATGTCCGTGAGCAAAAACATTGTCTAGCTAAACAAAATTATGATTCCTTTACAATGAATGATGATGAGCTTGTTCGTGATATGTATTCTTGTTTGAATCTAATTATCAATGAGCTCCATTTAATAGGATTAACAAAGCTAGATGATGCGGACATCGTGAGGAAGATCATCTCCGTGCTACCACAAAAGAAATATGCAAGCATCATCACCATCCTTCACAACATGGAGAACTTGAGCACCATGACCCCGGGCATAGTCATTGGCAAGTTAGTGGCATTTGAAATGTCACGTAAGATGCGTCAAGACAAAGCCTCTTCATCAAGCAAAGGCAAAGCTCTCGCATATAGCGAGAAAAAGAAGATGAAGGGCAGCAAGTTGAGACAAGCTCAAGCTCAAGCTCCTCAAGTGAAGATGAAGAAGAAGATGAGGATGATGATGATGAAGAAGATTTGAGTGATGATGATCAATCTTCCTCCTCCACCTTCGACCTTAATGAAGAATCAATCAAACTAATCAACAAGATGGAGAAGAAGATCCAAAGGCTCAATGTCAAGGGTGTGCCCATCCAAATCCAAGATCTCATTTTTACCAATCAAAGAAATGAGCAAAGAAAGAGAGGATGCTATGGATGCGGCGAGTTGGGGCACTTTGTGGAAGTTTGTCCAAACAAGCCCACACCCAAGACAAAGAAGAAGGCATGCAAGAACCAAGCCCTCACATCAATAAGGTCATGGGATGATTCTTCAAGTGAAGAAGAACACCATCACAAGAGGCGAGGGCGCAAGCACTCATCATCAAGCTCTTCTCATGTGTGCCTTATGGCACGAGGTAACAAAAGCTCATCCTCTAGTGAGAGTGATAGTGATGATGAAATACCTTCTTATGATGAAATTGTGCAACAAAATCTTAATTATGCTAAAGTTTGCACTAGTCAACAAAAGAAGCTCAAAAAATTAAAAGAAAATCTAAATAGTTCACAAGAAGCTTACAAAACTTTGCTTGAACAATATGAGAACTTTGCCAATCTCAATGTTGAACTATCTACTAAAATTGAGCAACTTAAGGCTAGTGCAACAATAAATGCATGCACAATCAATGATGAGCAACTTGTAAAGAAAAATGAAAGATTAAAAGAAAAGTTAGCTAGCTCACAAGATGCTTATAAAAGTTTGCTTGCTAAAATGGAAACCATGTGCAAACATTGTGATGAGCTAACTAATAAAGTTGCTAATCTTAAAGCAGTTAGTACAACCCCCACCAAGGCATCTAAAAAGAAAAGCTCTATCTTTAACATGCCTAAAAAGGATGCTTCTACTTCTTGTAATGACTTATGTTTAGACTCATCTTTGTGCAACCAAGTTTGTGTTGAGAAAGTTGTTGTAGATACATGCACACAAGAGGTTGCAAAGGAGAATGAGCAACTCAAGCAAGAAGTAGCTCGCCTCACCAAGGACTTGACTCAAGTGAAAGGCAAGACAAAGCAAGCCCAACTTCATCAAGATAACACCATCAAGGGAGTGAAGAAGCTTGATAAAGGACAAACCATGGTTTGCTACGTGTGCCACAAGGAAGGTCACAAGTCCTATGAGTGCAAGGTGAAGAATGGGGGAGGAACAAAGAAGAAAGAGAAGAAGCAAACAAGCAAGCTCTCCAACACCTACACCAACAAGGTGGACAAGAAGGCCTCCACACCATACTTGTTAAAGAAGAAGAAAAATGACAAGGTGGTGTCCATGAAAGTGAACAAGCAAGCCAACAATGGGGTTAAACGCTTTTGGGTGCCAAAGGAGATCATTTCCAACATGAAGAGCACCAAGAAGGTTTGGATCCCGAAAGGGAAGTGAGAAGTCCAATGGACATCGGAGAATTTGGAGACTTGGCAAAGTATGGGTGCATTTCATGGGGTGCATCATGATGGATAAAATCATTGCCAAGTGGGTTAGTGAACACTATGGACCCAAATTCCCCTTCCCATGTTAGGTAACTATATTCAATTTCCTTCAAGAAGTATCAATTTGCATTTCCTACAAGTGGTATTTCTTACAAATTGGTATCTTTAAGCATCTAGTTACTTTTTATGCCTATGTTTGCATTTGCATGCTTATATCTTTTGTCATGCATACACTAGGTATATCTTATGGTAGGCTTGCTCGGTTTTATTCTTAACCTTTGGAGCAAACCTACATGGTTTAAAATTGTTTAGGAGCACGGCACATAGCTTGTCTTTCGATTGTACATCTAATGTGTGCCAAAGTCCAAATTGTAGATAATTTCTCCCGAATATCATCTTCGAAAATGACTCTCACATTCATGTGATGTCATCTTTCAAGTGGTATTTTTGATTCTAAAATCAATGTGCATGTTTCCTACAAGTATTCCATACTTGTGTGCAAAAATTTAGGGGGAGGTTACTCTACAAGTTGGATGCTTTGAGACTAACACCTTTTCAAGCTTATCATGTGTGTAGTAGTCTCATTGCAAGGAAAATGGAGTCCCCAGAGTTAAGCATCATACTTCAAATATCCACCACCTATTGCAAGTGGTAGAAATCAAATTGGTTTCCACATGTGGTATTTCTAAACCGATATCATCATGTTGATTTCATTTTGATATTTATATGCTTTCTCCATGCATTATATAGATTAAATTCCAATGAGCAATAATTTGCCAAATATGCATATGCCTTGCTTTCTACCATATGTATGCATATATTTAGGGGGAGCTTAATCTATATAATGTGAGAGTCAAATTTTGTGACCTATTCCACTCTACACATAAAGGATCACAAAGTTTGACCCTCCCTTGTGCTACTAATGTCTTCCTTTTCGGTGTTTGATTCCAAAGGGGGAGAATTTAGAGGACCAAAAGCAAGCATTAATAATTTACAAGTGGTAATGGTCCGAGAAAGGGAGGATAGTGGATTATGGATAGCCTATGTAATGGGGAGAATTTGTAGGAAGCAAGGCTTAAATCCATAATGCCACATGGGGACATTTGCAAGGGCAAGATAAGTTTTTCATGTAGTATCTTTTAGTCTTACAAGTAGTATCTTTTAGCATCATATAATCTTGCCCCTTGCATTGCATCCTAGCAAGTAGATAGTTTTTTATTCCAATTTTTTTTATTTGCTTGCTTTGGTCATGTTGTCATCAATCACCAAAAAGGGGGAGATTGTAAGGAAAATAGACCCTTGGCCCATTTACTTTGGATTTTGGTGTTTGATGACCAACACAACCAAATTGGACTAATGAATTTGCAAGTGATTGTTTTGTAGTTCAATAGGGTGCAAGATGTGACTTGGACAAAGGCAATGTGATGATCCGATGATCAACACCATAAGCAAGACCTTAGAAGCACAAGAGAAGACCCAAGATATCAAGCAAAGTCCAAGCATGATGATAGGAACCAAGCCGTACGCAAGATCGCGAAGAAACTAGCTCACTGAAGTGACCGGACGCTGGACTGGACGCTGGAGGAAAGTGACCGGACGCTCCGATCAAGAGGCTCGGCAACAGGCGTGACCGGATGCTGGACTGGACATTGGCGGCAGATCGACCGGACGCAGGACAGTAGAGTCCGGTCGAGTACAGAGAGGTTCCAGAGTGGCGAAAATGCGACCGGACGTGTCCGGTGGCATGTGACTGGACGCTGGCAGCGTCCGATCAGTGGATCGCAGCTCCAACGGTTGGGATGACTGGACACGTCCGGTCAGGACGTGATCAACGTCCGGTCAGTAGTAGAAAAGCGGGATTTCCTCCCAACGGCTACTTTCTCAGTGGGGCTTATAAATAGACCCTCCAACCGGCCATTTGAAGTGTGTGGAGCTGAGGAAACATATCAAGGGTGTTGATACACCATTTTAGTGATCTCCACTTGCATAGTGCTTAGTGATTCATTAGGTGATTAACGTAGGTGCTTTGCGAAGTGCTTAGGTTGATTAGACCACCGCTTATGCGCTTGCTCTAGGTTTAGGCCTAGTGTTTAGTGAGGTTTGCATACCTCTTACCACTCGGTGCTTGCGCGCACCATTGTTGTACATCGGAGGGGCTTGTAGTCTTGCGAGATCACACCAACTGCGTTTGTGGTGTGGCTGCCACCGTGTACTGGAGGGAACAAGGCCCACGGAGTTTTGGCCGGAAGCTTGATTGTGAAGACGGCGGGGAGCATCCGGGAGAGACTTGCTGGAAGGCACGTCGGAGACCCACTTGCGCGTGGGGAAGGCCCAAGGCTATCCATGGAGTTACCCAACCAGGAGCTTGGCCCTTGCGAGGTATTCCTTGCGAGGGGCTCTAACGAGGACTAGGGGGAAGCTTGCGCGCTTCATGATACCTCAGTAAAAATACCGGAGTCGTCGACAGGAGTTTGCATATCTCTACCTTGCTCTTTAGCTTCCGCATTTACATTGATTGTGGTACTCCTTTTGTGGTAGAGATAGCAACACACTAGCAAAACCGTAGTTGCACATTTAGATAGTTTATCTTTTGCATAGGTTTTGCTAAGGTTAGAAAAAGAGACCATAGTTTAGAAGTAGATTTTTAAGTTGCCTAATTCACCCCCCCCCTCTTAGGCGTCATGGTCCGCTTCAGGAACCATGGGCTGGCCGATGCCGTTAGGCGTTGCCCGACACCCAAGGCACCCCCACCGTCTCATTTGCTGCCTACAAGTACCCCCACTGCCTCTCCACACTATAAAAGGGGCAGTGGTGCTCGGTGGAGAAGTGCCCCATTCATTTCCAAGCATTCCAAGCTTCTCCAAGTTCTCTAGCTTAGCGTAGCTCTAGAGTAGTAGCTTAGTAGTGTAAGTAGAGCTAGAGCAAAGCTTTCTTCGGAGTCCAAAAGAGACTTCTAGGTCTGGTATAGCTCTTTTATAATTCTTTCATTTAGCATTTACTTTATTTAGTACTTTACTTTTAGTACTTTATTTAGTATTATTGCTTTGCTTTGTTCAAGTTCTAGTTCATTATTGTTCATCATTAGTGAGCTTAGGTGCTTGTGTCTTGGCATTAGTATCATAGGTTATCTTTTGTTTAGTAGTCATTCGTTAGTATCGGTTCCACCATCTGGTTAGGGTGTTTTGATCTCATTTCACCGGAGCTCGGATCAAAGTAGTAAGCCTATAGATTAAGCGTGGTGCTTAGGCTATAGATTACCTATGGATACGGCTAGGTCTCCGGATAGATTGTGGTAGTTGGCAAGTGGTGATAGCCTTGTCCATCTTTTGTATTCCACCACGTTAGGTAGAGTTATTAAATCATAGGGCTCATGGCAGACCATGTCTATTTAACTCTCCTAGTTGGTAGGCGAGCTATACCCCAAAGTACTAGCGTATTTCTCGTAGCCATTTGTTTACCCTTTGTTACTTAAGATAAATTGCTCGCTCTCCCACCTAACTATCCTACCTCTAGTTTAGCTTGATTATTAGTGTACCCATTCGTTCACTCACAACCACCATTATCATTCAACCACTTAGAATAAGATCATGCTTTTCTTACCAAACCTAACAATTATATAAACATTAGCCTCCTGCCTTCCTTTGGGAAAATATAAATTCAACACTCGGTACTCACCGAGCGAAGTGCTATGCGATAGTTCTGTGCGCTTGCGGAATCCCTCCACTAGTCGTTAAGAAAAAATATCAACAATTGCTTTGCTAATAAATTTATGCCTCGGGCAAGGATGAGGTGTTGATCCAACCACTACGGTGTGCGGCATCAAATGTGGAGTAGATCTGGTCTATTTGGACCTAAGTGACACATTATGATAAGTTCTAAGGACCTAGATGACATTGAGACAAGTTTTGAGATCTTAATATCATTTCAAATTTTTGGGGCTCAGATGACACACAAAGACAAGTTTAGGACCTAAAAATTTGTTTTAAGGGTTTGGGGATATGAATGATACTTTGAACAAGTTTAGAGATCGCCCGTGTATTTAACTCTTCATTCTAGAATTGAGGGGGCACATGTAGCATCCATATGCTCTATCCTAGACTTACAGTTCCACGCCATTATCGAGTCCAGTAAGATTTTTAAGGACCATCATCTAGTTCCATTTCTATATGGCATAATTTTCCACAGGACACTGAAAGTGACCTCCCTTTGCTGGTGGACATCAAAAATAATGAGATTTGCTGGAGAACACTTTCACAACTACAGAAAGCTAATCACCGCCGGCTCCAGAACCCCCATTACCGACGGTTTTGGCCCTTGTTGGTGTATGTCAGCGGTGATTGGTGACCTTTATCTCCGCCAGTTGCGCGCCGGCAGTGACGTTATGTTACCATCGTCGGTCCAGCGTATCATATGGCAGTGATAGAATGTTACCACCACCGGATCATCGTATCATCTAGCAGTGATAATGCGACCTTCGACGCCGGTTCGGCGTACCATCTGGCGGTGATGATGCGTCCATCGATGCCAGCTCGGCGTACCATCTAGCAGTGATGATGCATCCATCGACGTTGGCTTCACGTACTGTCCCGTCAGTGATGATGCGTCCATCGACGTCGGCCTAGCGTACTGTCCGGCGATGATAATGTACCTGTCATCATCGGGCTGGCGTACCAACCGGTGGTGACGATGGATCTATCGATGCTGGACCGGCGTACCATCCGGTTGTGATGCCGAGAACATCAATGCCATACCAGCGTACCATCCGGATGTGATGACGACATCAATGCCCGTCTGTCATACCATCCCATTGTGATGACGAGAACAGCAACGCTAGTCTGGAGTACCATCCGACGATGATTTAGGTGACAGCACACACAGTCGGTGCTCCCTCCGGCGGTAATAAGGGGCAGTGTCACCGCCGCCATTGTGTTTGTTCCGGCAGTAATGTTTTGTTCATTACCATCAGCATTACCACTGTGCATCATTATTGTTCACAATACATTATAACACCAACAGTAATACATAAATTTCATGGCTTACACATCACCAGCAACATATATATTTTTTAGAACACCACCGAGAAAACATCCATACAAAATGACAGCAACATATATAGTTTTCAACCACAGTGACATATTGTCCAAATCCAACCACAACGAATATATAGTTTTCAGAACACAAACAGACGTCCAAAATGAAATCGGCATTCCAAGGTCAGGAACTGTAGCACCTTGATTAGATAAGGTGATGGTCTCCGTAATGAAACCGCCAAGATCTTCTTGCAGCCCAGATATCTCCAAAATTGTCAGCTCCACTAAAGATGACACTACTATCTGCAACATAAGTAAAAAGGTGAAACACAGTTAAGACATCTTCAGAAATCAACATCACTCTTTGCAAACTTGCAAAGTAGTTTTCAAACAAGAGCTAGCTCAAGTTAACCTCAGAGCTAAGTGTGATCTCCAGTTACAGTTACAATTATGGCAAGACAGCTATGTGTAATTTTACTTATTTTCTTTGTTTCCTGAAGTATGTACTTGGCAAACATTGTTACTAAATTTTAATAAAGTCCAGTAGGGGGCAACTGTCGGTGTTTGACGACCAACAACCTATCACGGTGGTACCCAGGACAGTGTTAGGTGGGCTTCGGCATATGCAGAACTCGGCGGAAAAGACGAAGACGAATGATTTTTATACTGGTTCGGGCCCTCGTGATCGAGTAAAAGCCTTTATGTCCAGTTCGGCGTGAGCCTTTGTGTTGGATTGTATGATTGAGTTGAGGTACAAGGGGTGCTGCCTGCCTCTCTTTATATAGGTCAAAGGGTAGGGCAATTGCTCTAGTCCTAGTCGTTTACATTTGGAGAGTCCTAGTTCTATTACAGAGTCTACTTTCCCTAAACATTCGTCTAGGTCGGTTCTTGAAAACTTGGAGATCACGCCACCTTGTTCCGTGTCTTCAAGCAAACCTTGGGCCGACCTAGGAAACCTTCAAGTAGTCGGTCCAATAGGGGACCCATAGGATCCTGGTCCGTCAAGCCCCCAAGCCCTTCATGGTTGATTAATAAAAGTCTTCTTGAATCTCTTGGAGTATACCGAGTACAATCAAGCTTCATCCGAGTACTTTTTTGAGAGAAACCATGATGTGCTCTTGAAGAACTCCGATGGTGTGAGCGCACCCATTGGGTGTATCCCCCGAGCCTCTTGCTATTTAGCATAAATAGCTGGAGGGTCAATTTTGAAATTTCCACAAGTTTTATGAGAAAAATTTTAAGCAAGAGCTGAGGATACATATCCCATAGTCCCCAAGCCTAAATCTAAGTACTCGGTACTCAAATATAGGATCATAAAAGCATTCTCAGAGGTGCAATCGTGCAATACATAGTCCCATGCCAGTTCTTCACGGCGCCACTCGACGTCTGTCCATGAAGGGTCGTCTGCTGATCCGAGTGAGTCTAGATGCCGAGGGCTAGGATTTGTAGGATGCGTGTCCAACTAGCACCTCCTGCATACTAGCCACTGCGCCGTGGGTTCCATGAGCTTGATTCCTTTGTGTGCACAAGAATTGTCCACAGTTCTCCGCTGCACGCAAATTCTTAGGCTACGCAGAGCTGCACTTCTCTCCTAACTCAAATGTATAGGTAGTCTGTTCAAAGAACCAAGTACATTGTGTCGGGTACCTCTTGCCGAGTAAGTTGTATTGTGTTTGGATTGTAATACGCCTTACCGAGGCCTTGTACTTGTAACACTTGTAATCTGTTGTAATCTAAAATGAAAACCATCATTGGAATCTGCTGTGTATTTGTGACATGTTGGTGTATTGAACTAATCACCATGTAGTCCGCAAATCTAAGTAGAAGTCAAAAACACCGAGTACGTTTCCTTTACTAATTGACGAGTTGACTGGTATCTGGAATGTTGATGGTCACTGCCTGTTTCAACATAATGCCGTCACATGTGAAACTGTGCCCTTTGGTGAAGAGGCGTCCGTTAAGGTGGAAACGGTAATAGATCTAAATCCAATCTAAATAGATCCAATCAAATCCAAAATAACCATCCAATGTCACTTATATATAAACGCATCTAGGGTTAAAGCCGGTCACTTCATTCTTGCCTTCCTCAAACTCGTGCACAGCCAGAGAGAGAAAAACCCTAACAGCGCAGCATCCAGTGAATGAGAAAAAAGACGCTTGTAAACAGCAGATCCATGGCCCCCAAGACGAGAAGGAGCAAGAAGATGTCCAAACAAGAAGAGCATCTTGCAAAGCTAGCTGCGATGCCACAGCCACAGCATAGCAACCCCCGATTGACTGCTTAGCCTAGAAGAAACCGTCGACCACAGAGGCCAATTTGGAAAAACTAGTGTCCAAAAGACTGCTTCCCGAGAAATCAGTGGGCAAATGGAGAGCACCGCCAAAGGGTCATCAGTGGCCTGGAGCAAATGCAGGTGAGATTGTCCTGTTCAAGCCGTTTGTAGAAAGGGGAATAGCGTTACCCACTTCCAAGTTCTTTCGGTATTTGCTGCATTATTATGGATTGACTGTGAATCATCTAACCCAAAACGGCGTGCTGCATGTATCCATCTTTGTTCATTTGTGCGAGACGTTCCTTGGCATCTGTCCTTCAATCAATCTCTTCTGATACTTTTTCTAGGTTAAGTGTCAACCTAGCGACATGGCCGTACATGTAGTCGGAGGTGCCGGAATCCAATTGAGGATAGAGACAAAACCAGAGTACCTAGAGTATAATCTTCTAGAATCAGTAAGGAACTGGCAGCACGAGTGGTTTTACATGGAAAATCATCCACCGATTCTGACCAAGCACACCGGGTGGCCTCCAAAAAAGCAGAGTAACTGGAGTAGTCGGTTAACTGAGGAGGAGTTAGCCACAATCAAACCTTTGCTCAACCAGCTGGAAGGTCTAAAAATTTGTGGTTTGACCAGAGCCGGAGTTCTCCGTAGCTTCATAAGTCGTCGTATTCAACCACTGAAGCTGCGGGTAAACTATGGCTTCGAGTACTTGGGAGTTAATGATCCATCAAGGATAACCTCCGAAGAATTACCCACCAAAGATGTGCTAAAGAGGATACAAAAACTTCTTGTGGCATAGAGAATATGCCAGAAGAGGCCATAGCATTCTGTGCTTCACGGAAACCATCAGCAGCAAGTATCTATTTCATGTCAATTGTTCCCGAGTACTTTTACTGAATAGTCTCTGAATATTGACTGTTTATTATATAACAGCGGTATGGTCGTGAATGGGACGACTGCCCAGAACCACCAGTTGACGAGGATGTCGGTGAAAACTTAGCACGGCCCATGACGGCAGAAGATATGTAGAACGTTGTTGACCCACTCCAAGGCATCAGTGTGTAAGATACCGAGTCTGATGATATTGATGCGGCTGATGAAGGAGAGGGTACAGAAGTAGGACCCGCTAGTCGAAAGCATGGTCGAAGTCCCCGCATGGAGCTGAATGTGGCACCTGTACCTAAGAAGCCACACTCAGGTACTCGGACAGCTGTTTGAAAAATGTCTAAATCTTCCGCTTTAGCGCGTGGTACAGAAAAGGAGTCGGAGGGTACTCGGCATCTTGAGCCCATAGCCCAAGGGACAGGTAATAACCCCTATTTCGACTACTTTTAGTCTCTAGTTCTTGTATAAATGATCCTAAATCTGCTTCATGTGTTGATGTAGGAACTTCACAAAATGCTCAAGTTGAAGGTACGTCTCTACCATCTCCAACTCAAGCTTTAGAAAGAGAAGGTACAGGCAAAGGGAGTACTCCTGAAGAACCAGTGCAAGGGCAGCCGACGGAATCATCTAGTAAACTCAAGCAAGTACTAAGAGTACCCACTCATCCTGCTTTTAGCGAAGAAGAGTAAGTAATCATCTTTCACAGGTTTTGTTTAACCAATCCATCTTATAACAACAGCTTGATCCTTAATTTGATTGAACCAGAGAACCAATTGTGCAAGAGGAGGATACTGCCAGAAGTGCCTCTCTGGACGCGGGAGCAAGAGTAGCAGAACCAAGCCCCGCTGAAGTGATTGCTCCCATGGAAAATATGTTTACTCCAACTGAGCATGAAGAATGACATGAAGAAAGAGACTAACAAGCTGCCAGCACTGGCACCATGGGAGGCGAGAAAGGCCCTGACAAGGAATCGCTTCCCCAGGCTAGTAGCCTTGATGAACTTGGAGAACTCGGAACATCCAAAGCTACTATAACTGCTGGCCAGGAACAGTTGGCGAGTGCTTCTCATACACTTCCCGTTGATGTACCGTCTACATCTATGGCAAACATCAATGAAGTAGCCGCAGGACAAGCTGAAGATGCTGAAAGAACTATTCGGGGAATACCCGACAATCAATTGATGATCGTCGATCAGCCTTTGGCAACTCCAACTATCCCACGATCGAGTTCCTCTGCCTTGACCGGACGGAGCACTAGCTTGGAACTGTTCGGGTTTGACTCCGATATTGCTCGTATCAAAGAGGCTTGGCAGAAGAGCACGATTGAACATGCTGCATTGGGTAGTATGATTCTGGTAACAGTCTGGCCTTTAAGATGGTAAAGATTCATTGATGTTATACTCATATAGATGTGTCTGTTGCATAACTTAGAACTCCGAGTGACTGACCAGGCCAAAATCATCCAACAACAGCTCTCTACCCGCTGTGCCGAGGCGGAAGCTAGGCATGCGACAGAGATTAAAGAACTCAGGAATGAGATGATGTTGAAGGAAGAAGAACATAAAACGGCCACTAAGGTACTCGGAATCCGCATAGGCGAGCTGGAGGCCGACATCAAATGTATTGCTGGCCAACGCGATGCTTTGTTGGAGCGAGAGAGAGATGCCAACCAGAAGCTAGACAATGCCAAGGAGGCTGCCAAAAAATTCAAGACCTCTTTGGAAAAGAAAATCAAGGGTAAGTTCTTCCTGCTTTATCTGGAGATTTGTAATGCTTAAGTCATCAAATGACCGGGTACTCTGTTGTAGCTGCTAAATTGCTAGCGGAGCAGAAAGACCACCAGGCTCAGGACTGGAAGCGATGCTACAACAAGAAAGTGGATGAACTCTAGCAGGTACAATCTGAGGCTGATTCTATAATGGCTGAAGCAGAGCAAATACGCTGTGATGCTGACAAGAATCTTGCTCAGGGACTCGCCACTTGAAGACGCAGCAAGAATAGATACAGAAGCATGAATCCAAATTGCAGTTTCTGATGGAAGCCATAGAGCCACTCCTGGATATGATCCTTGAAGGCGAAGGAGGCGGAGAAACCACGCTTCTGGAGTGTATTAAGTCAGCGCCCGCTCAGCTAGGTCAATACATCACGGAGATGGCTGAATCCATCGTGAAAGGAGTACTCTCCATCATCCAAGTACACCTTCCAGACGCAGACATGGGCATGATCTGCCGCAAGCCATGGGAGAAGACCGAATCAGAGTTAGCTGCTAACTTGGCTGCTGCAGAGGAAAAAGTTGAGGGGGTAGCCAAAGCATATGCCAAAAAGCTAAAGCTTTTGTAGTGCTAGCCCATCATTATGTAATACCTATAAGAAACAGTGGTATGATGTAACAAAGGCCTAATGATAGTACAAGTTAGCAAAAATATGCAATGTACTTCTAATTTTTATTGTTTTACTCGACCCGTATCTGTACTGAGTAGATTAAAAACAGGATGGACGTGTATGACCAGACATTTAGCTAGTGTGCGTCTGCCTCTAGAAACGGGTCTGTCCGAGTGCTGGAATAAGCACTTGTAGAGGTGGATGTAATTGACCAGACACTTAGGAGCTGGCTTGCCGCCGTAAGTGAGTCTATCCGTGTGCAACTACGGGCACTAGAGGTGGGTATATTTGACCAGACGTCTCAAAGAGTAGGAGTACTCTCTTTACGAGTCTACCCGGGTGGATGTGATTACCAGACGTTTCAAAGAACTAGATTGTTCTAAGTACGAGTCTATCCGAGTGCAACGACAGGCACTAAGTGAAGGGACTTTAGTTGACCAAGCGTCTCATCCAGCTTGTATAGCCAAAGGACGACTCAGCCCTCTTCCGCTTCCGCAGCGTGTGCACCAGGATTGTGATTAAAATCCTTATGGTATGTGCAGCGTGTGCGAGTCCATCTATCATTACTATGGACCTCGACAGGAAGTAGCATAAAGCTATGGGTCAGGAGTGACAGTTGAGGGCCACAAAAGTGGTTAGTAGTCAGTAGCATAGTACTCGAAAAACTACAGCACTAGTACATGGGAGCGTAGTAGTTGGAAGGCTACGGACCCAATGTACGGACAACACGGAGTTGTAAAACAGTGTAGAGAGCAATTGACGAGAACCAATTTTATTAATCTGAAGTCTCGTACAATTGCGATGCTAAATCTACTACTGTCTCAAGCTAAAAAAGTGGAAAAACTCTCAAGCATAAAATCTGTGCAGTTGATCAATGTGCCAAGTAGTGGGAACTAGGACACCATCTTCTGTGATGAGTTCAAATGAGCCCGGACGCGTAACCTTGGCAACAATGAAAGGACCCTCCCAGGGACTTAGAAGCTTGTGCCGCCTAGAAGTGTCTTGGATGTGACGTAAGACAAGGTGTCCAACCTGAATCGTGCGTGGCTGAACATGCTTGTCATAGTGCCTGCGCACGCCTTGTAGATAACGAGCTGATTAAAGTAAGGCTGACTCTCTGATTTCTTTAGCACTGTCTATTTCTAGTCGTCATGTGTCATCTGCCTCGCCTTCATTATATTGCTCAACTCTAGGTGAGTTCCAAATAAGACTACGGGTAGAATTGCTTCAGACCCGTAGACCAAAAAGAAGGGTGAGTACCCTATCGCTTTGTTTTGCTGCGTACAGAGCCCCAGACTACTTTAGGCAACTCATCAATCCACTTGCCGCCGTAATCCTTGAGTTCATCGTATAACTGGGCTTTAATCTAGTTAGCAATAGCCCGTTGGCTCTTTCGACCTGTCCATTGGCTTGCGGGTGGGCTACTGGTGCATAATCGATTCTGATGCCACAATCGCTTGCCCAATTTCTGAATTCCTTAGCCGTGAAGGGTGAGCCATTATAAGTAATGATCCTATTGGGGATACCAAAGTGGAAGAAGATACTCTACATGAATTGTACAGCTTTGGCGGATGAAAATTTGACCAGAGGTTGATATTATATCCACTTGGTAAACTTATCGATTGACACATATATGTACTCAAATCCTTCGGGTGCTTGCTTCAGGGGTCCCACCATATCCAGCCCCCAACAAGAGAAAGGCCATGACTAAGGGATACAGATGAGACTATGTGCTGGCACATGTGCCTGTCTAGCAAAGAATTGGCATGGCTTGCAATGAAGGACCAACTCCTCTGCATCTTTGAGAGCTACAGGCCAATAGTAGCCAGATCGGAAAGTTTTACCGACTAGCGTCTTGGACACGGCATGATTGCCACAACATCTAGCATGGATTTTATCAAGGATCTCTTTGTCTTTTTCTGCTAAGACACATTTCAAGAGAACACCAGAGGATGCACCTCTGCGATACAATTTGTCACCTACTAGGACATAATTCTTACTCCATCTTGTAATTTGTTCAGCTTCAACTTTGTCAAGTGGCAGCTTCTGTTCCTTGATATAATCAATAAACGGCTATGTCCAAGCTGGGTTAATGATTAAAACTTCTCTATCAGGCATTGGTATATCCCCAGAGTGGTCTTCTAGCTCTTTGATCGAGGGATGAGCAAGTTCCTGGACGAAGACACCACTCGGTACTGCTGCTCTGTCAGAACCCAATTTGGCTAGAACGTCAGCTGCAACATTGAGGTCTCGAACGACATGATGGAATTCTAATCCTTGAACATGCTTCTCGAGCTTGCGGACTTCTGTGCAGTAAGCATCCAAGGTTTCCTTGGTACAATCCCAATCCTTGTTGACTTGGTTGATAACTACCTAGGAATCACCATAGATGAGAAGGCATTTGATGCCGAGGGTAACTGCTAGGTGTAAACCATGAAGGAGAGCTTCATACTCGGCTTTGTTGTTGGTAGCTGACCAAAGGATTTGCAAGACATACTTGAGCTGTTCCCCTGACGGTGAGATGAGAAGAACACCTGCACCCGCACCACCAAGCTTCAATGAGCCATCAAAGTACATCTTACAATGTTCCAAGACTGCAACAGGTACAGACTGTTGAATCTTAGTCCATTCAGCCACGAAATCTGCTAGACCCTGAGACTTGATAGCCTTACGCGGAGTAAAACTGACATGGAGAGCACCAAGCTCCACAACCCACTTAGAGATGCGACCTATTGCATCATGGTTGTGTAGTATATCCCCAAGCGGGTAGTTGGTAACCACCACAATATCATGTCTATTGAAATAGTGATGAAGTTTGCGCGATGTGATGAACAAAACATAAAGCAGTTCTGAACTTGAGGGTATTGGACCTTGGAATCAGAAAGCACTTCACTGATATAATAAACTGGTCGCTGTACCTTGAAAACATGTCCTTCTTCTTCTCGCTCGACTACTATAGCCATGCTGACTACATGTGTAGTTGCCGCAATGTAGAGTAGTAGAGGCTCTCGTTTGAGGGGTGGGGTAAGCACCGGAGAGCTTGTAATATAGGCCTTCAACTTTTCAAACGCTTCATTAGCCTCATAGGTCCACTCAAACTTTCCTGACTTTTTTAGTTGCTTGAAAAAAGGGAGACCCTTCTCTCCAAGCCGTGAGATGAACCTATTGAGAGCAGCCATACAACCAGTGAGCTTCTGGACATCTTTGACAGAATGCGGGGACCCATAGATGTGATAGCTTTATTCTATTTCTGGGTAGCTTCAATCCCGCGATTACTGACAAGAAATCCGAGTAACTGCCCTGAGGGGACGCCGAAAACACACTTAGTCAGATTCAACTTCCATCTGAACCTCTAAAGATTCTTGATGGTTTGTTCTAAATCAGTGACTAAGGCAGATGGGTCCTTCAATTTAACCACCACATCATCCACATAAGCTTCAACATTTTCACCAATCTTATCACCGAGACAAGCCTCAATAGCGTGTTGATACATGGCGCCTGTGTTCTTTAATCCAAAAGTCATGGTAGTATAGCAATAAGCTCCAAAAGGGGTAATAAACGTCGTATGAGGCTGGTCTTCTTCCTGGAGAGCAATCTGATGATATCCTGAATAACAATCAAGAAAGGAGAGTAATGCTGAGCCTGCTGTTGTATCCACAATCCGATCAATGCTGGGTAAATGTGGCAGAACCGCCTAATTTAATGCCTCACAGGAGTGCTTGTCTTCTATTAGACACTAAGCACTCAATGGAGAACACTAGATTACTCGATTCCGTCGGGCACACCCCAGGGGAGAACCCGAAAATCCACATTTTTGCCATCAGGATCACAAATGAGAGAATAAAGCTTACATCATTCTTAACCAGTTCTTACACCACGTTACATGTACATCAGAGTTATAAACAATTTAATTGAACAGCGGAATAGAAACGTGTGAACAGAGTTACAGCGGAAATAAACATCTATTAATGACATGATGAAGTATTGATATATAAACTACGACAACAGATTATTAAACTTTCATTTATAAAAGCATTTGGTGAGAGTTATAAATAACAACTACGATCGCAGCGTAAAGGAAATCCTCGCTGAGCCCACCAGGAGGAATCCACACACAAAGGTCAGCTCTAGCATCCACCTGTCACCTGCAACAGGGGGAATAAAACCCTGAGTACTCAATTGTACTCAGCAAGACTTATCCGACAGGAGAAAAGAAAAGACTCCAAGGATATGCAAGGCTATCTGGTTTGTGGGTTGCATTCGCAGAAAGCATTACTAAGTGTGCGTCTTTATCTTTGATTTTTAATAATAGCCGCATTGGTTCATTAACTAACCATTCTATGTAAGCACCTGTGCTACTTTCAAGCAGGTGGTAAGCAATCAGATTTCCTTTGTCCATCTTTCATCTTTCAGTTCTTACTACGATGCTAAACCATAGGCAAGCCGTACCGGATAGCCCGGCGATTCGCGAATCAATGCCCCCAGCTGGGTACCCCGAAAACACACGCCCCACTTGTACCCCAGGCACAAGCAGGACCAACCCATCACTCTCCTGTCCCGGGTATCCAGGTCCCCGTCCAAACTGGGACTCCAAGCCCCCGCCCCTGAGTCCCGGACTCAGTACGGTGCAAGGACCTCCTCCACCAAAAACAAACCCTAACAGTCGGTCCGGAAAGAGCTGGATCCGTGATAAGAGAGCAACAAGCCTTCCAAGCGCCCATACACAAGTATATGCTTGGGATAAAAAGTCTGTGACCTGCCTAGAGTCATATGCAACGATCGGTCCTTAACCGACCAGACAGGGAAAAACGGTGTAACCAAGCTATGACCCGCCTCCGCGGCGACACAACTTCTTACACCCACCAATACCCAAACCATATCCCTGCCCGGTCACTATTTTCCTTTCCACCATTTTATATATTCCAAGTGATAATCATATAGTAACATATTTCCTATATCTCGCGAATGACAGACAATCACTCGACTTCTACCGGGGTCCTGTAGCATAGCAATCTACACGATCCTGTCATACTAGTAAGACTCATAGGATAAAGATATATATGCAAGTGGGTTTCATTCAACACCTTGAAACTTAATGCACAAATATAATTTAAACTGCAGAAAGTAGGGGTTATGCACCGGGGCTTGCCTGGGTAAAATATAATCAGAAGTTAGCTTTCCATCATGGTGACATGATCTCCAAAAGCACCATTTCTCCAGCAACTCCCGATGACTCCGTGATCCATCGACGTCCCTATCATGATATGCAATGTGATGAAATGCAAGGGTATGATCAACTGACTGCAATCGTGACTCGTATAAATTTGCTCTACGTCCCTCAAGTTAACGGGCTAATTCTAACGACGACCGTACTTAGGCTACATATACACGTTGTCGGATAAGGCGTTATTTCCCAACAATTATTGTAGTTATATAAACCAACGGCATTTCTACATTTCATTGTATCGATTTAATCGTTATTCAAAATAGAGCATCATTATCTACCTAGCAAACTAACTCTTATTGAGCTACAAAATTTACAGTGAGTATGTAATAATATTAGTAGTTTACTGTCAAATTTTTAGAGTCAACACTATTACCGATTTATCCGAAAAATTCCTACAAGTTCATCTTTTAACAATATTCAGCATTTTAAAATAATTATATAGCTCCCAAAAATATTGCCAAACTTTGTGAACAAAATATACTAACATGTAGAGCATGATTTTAGGGGACTAACAAAACTGGTTTCGCTATTCATGGATTCCTATGCCATTTTATATTGATGTTACAATTTTATTCCCAAGACTCAATTAGCAATCGCTTTATAAAACTAAAGGGCCAGCGGCCACACATCTGGCCCAACGACCAACGAGTCGACCTGGCCCGTAGGCAGAGGGGTGCGATCAGCAGCCCAGGCGCGACCATCGGACAGGCGCGCGGTGGCCCAGCAAGGCGCGCGGCACCCGACGTGCGGCCCAATTGGTCAAGGCAGCCCAGGCGCGGACAGCCCAGCACGCAGGCGACCAGCCAGCCCAATGGGGCAGGCGGTGGCCCAACGCGGCAGGCGGCCCAGCAAGGCGCGCAATGGCCCAGGCGCGGGGCGGTAGGCTGGCCTAGCCGGTCAAGCCCACAGGCGCGGCAGATACGCGAAATGGCCCCTACGCTTTTCACTAATCAATCCTAGGTCCAGAGTACTGTTCAATGTGCCATGTATTATTGCAGTAAAAACCCCGTATAACATTTTTGCTTGGATTAATACCCCTTCCTCACCTTCCTTCCAAATTCCAGAAGCGAAACGCAGGGAGTAGAGGAGCGCCGGGACGGACGCAGCAGGCCCAAAATCCGACCACCGGCACAGCATGGCTCCTGGCGGGCGCTGCGGAGAGGGCGATACAGAACTAGAGCAAGGAGCCGCGCGGGCACGGCGGCTGGCAGGGCGGCTGGCAGGGCGGCTGTGCCACAGCGGGGCGCTCCACCGACTCGGATGATGGCGGGACGCCGGCGCGCGGGGAGGAAGATGAAACGAGGCAGAGCCGCACGCTGGCAGGAGGACTCCACGGCTCTGGGCGGGCCGGCGCAGCCATGGCTGGGCGCTGCGAAAGGGCAGCGTCGCGGCTAGCACGCGCGCGGTGCACCTAGAGTGGCACGGGGAAGGCTCGGTCTAGCGCAGAGCTGAGACGACGGGGGAGCTGTGGCTTTGGTAACGCAGCGGCTGCGTGGCTCGATGGTGGCGTGGTCCGGTCGGGTGCCCAGCGCTGACGAGGAGTGGGGAAGTGAGGGCGGTGCGCCTGCTCGCGGAGGATGGCAGGGGAGAAACGGCTCAATGGCGGCGCTTTGGAGTAGCGAGCGGTGAAGTACGGCCGACTGCGTCGGAGCGCAGAGCGCGCGTATGCGAAGACGGGGGCAACGCCGATGACGGAGGCGCTGCGGCAAAGGTGGCGGGGACGGGGACTAGCGCAAGGCCGTGGCATGCGCACGGGACGGCAGCACGGGGAGCCGAGAGCAAGGTGGCGGCATGCCATACCTGGCCGGGAAGATGGACGGCCACGGTGGGCGCGGACCACGGGGTGCCGAACGGGGCGTTGCGGCTCGGCGCGCGAGGTGAGGCAGTGCGGAGCCACACGCGGTTTTGGGAGAGGGAGGAGAACGGCGGCACGGCTCTGGCTGGTGATGCGGCACACGGGCGCGGCAGCAGCGGACCGGCGGAGCTCTGCGGAGCTCACGGGCACACGGGCGCGGGAACGCCAGGGCGCCGAACGCTGGGAAGGAAAAAGAAGAGAATGCCGGTGCTGCAGGGCACACGAGGCGAAGCGAAGTAGCCTCGGTGGGACGCGAAGACAGAGACGACAGCGGTTGCGGTACAGAAAAGGAAGAGGAAGGCGCTGGAGGCTCAGCGTGCACAAGAAGAACGAGTGCTGGAGAGGGAACAGCAGGACGTGGGCATGGCAGAGGCAAGGCAGAGCAGCGCGCTGGCCTCGGCGAGAGAAAGAAACAAATGAGTCGGCAATCATATGAGAGAGCAGAGCGGGAGTAGCAGCACATGGGTCGGCCGATCAGATTCATTGCACTGCCACTGCACAGTTGCTGGTGCCTCCATTAAAAATAATTGAACAAGACACTCCCTGTCTCATGAGTCCGCTCACAGAGGTGTGTTCTAAATACAGACATTTTCTCAAGAAAACTGTTGTGGTGTAGAACCAGGTGCAGAACGACTGCGAAGCTAGGAGTAAAAAAAAAATAGGCGCTAAAAGTTCTCACATCTGCTAGCTTTCTGTCACCTCCTTTCAATTTTTCTTATCAAATTCTAGTTTTCTTTCACCTAGTATATACGAGCAGTTCATCGTCCTGTTCACTTAAGCTTTTCAAAATAAACTCCTGAGCATATATATATATATATATATATATATATATATATATATATATATATATATATATATATATATATATATATATATATATACACACACACACACACACACACATCGTTCAACTTATTAACGGATTTTATCTTATTTATAAAAGTCGCTTTTCATGCTTAATCTAACAGAACATACCGTTCGCTGGCATTGTCGTTTGACATTCCTAAATTATTTCTACGCACTGCGTATTTTAACTTGAGCATTTATTTGAGCCCTCGAAACTAAGTCACACATGATTCGCTTATCGTTTCACGTATGTTTTAAATAAATTTTCGAGAAACTCTTTTCGAAAGTTTTACTTAGGCCTAAATCGCGGCGCTAAAAAGGATCGTAACACCCGGGGTGTTACAGTAAACCAAAGGGATCCTTTAGACAATGCTTGTTGAGGTCTGTATAATCAACACACATGTGCCACTCAGCCGAATTCTTCTTTTGAACCAACACGGGTTTAGCCAACCACTCAGGATGAAGGATTTCTTTGATGAACCCGGCAACTAGTAGCTTGGTGATTTACTTTTTGATAGCTTCTTTCTTATTTGGCGAGAAATGCCGCAATCTCTGTTTGACCGGTTTAGAGCCGACTTTTAGCTCCAATTTGTGCTCAGCCAAATCCCTTGGGACACCTGGCATATCAGCCAGCTTCCATGCAAAGATGTCCTTGTTGTTCCTAAGGAATTTGATGAGCGCGAATTCTCTTGGGACACCTGGCATATCAGCCAGCTTTCCACGGACTCTAGTAGAGCTCTCGGGTTAGGTCTAAGCCACGGTAGAGCAGCGGTGAGGTTCAGCCGCGTGTGCGGAGCTGGGCAGCGCTCGGTGCACGATGGCGGCGCTTGCCATTTCGGCGAGGGGGCTATAGGCGACCTGCCTACATCATAGGCTATGGATCTAGAGCTCAAGGCGACTCAATAACGGGCACCAAAGGGAACTAAGGGTAACCTATTGGGGTTGGTCGCGGCGAGCTCATGCTCGTGGCCATAGCGAGCGCGTACGGTGCAGATGTGTGTTCCATCACCGACGAGGCAGTAGGGGTTAAATGGACAGTGGCTCTAGCTTCTAGGACCTACGGCGAAGACCAGATGAGGGATAGAGAGAGCGGAGATGCACGGGTTGTGAATATGTAATCTTGCTCATGCTCATGCTAGACTCTTATACCTTGCCCTCCTTTGGGAAATATAAGTAACGATACCCTGAATACTTCTAGGTGAAATGCTACAACGGTAGATCCGTGTGGTTGCGGATATTTTCTGTAATCGTTAAGAACTATCATAGTTGGTGTTTCTTGGCGGCGTGGCTAAGATTAACTCAATCTTAGTGATGGTGTTAAGAAATACCAACATGCATTTCTGGCGCCGTTGCCGAGGATGGACTTAAAACCTCCACACTTGGTGATTGCGCTAAGAAATGCCAATAAGCATTTTTGGCGCTGTTGCCAGGGATGGACTTAAAACCTCCACACTTGGTGATTGCGCTAAGAAATGCCAACAAGCATTTTTGGCGCCGTTGCCGCAGAGGGCATAGGTTAAAGAATCTAGTAGGACATGATCATGGGCACATGCATGTAATGGTAGCCATAGTTTATGCAGGCTAATTTTGCCTATTTTCTTCCTGTTGTGGATGAAAACAGGATAGTGTATCAGTGGTTTTGATCTACCAAACAACTACACCGATAATCCGAAGGCACTCCAAAGGAAAGAGTCAGTGCCGTACCGCTTCTTTTGCGACTCCATTGATAGTTGAACCAGTCACCCCTGTACCATCCGCTACTACCGAAATGGCCAAGTCACTCTATGACTACTCCACCCCCGATGTTGCCAATGTGCCCATTGGGCCCGTTGTTAACACAGGTACTGGAAACTTTGAGCCGCGCACTGGCCTAGTCACGATGGTACAGGCGAACCAATTCTATGGTTTGCCCAGCGAGGATGCAAGTGCACACTTACAACACTTCCTGGAGCTATGCGACACCATAGTCATCAAAAACATCACACCAGCCAGCATCAGGCTCTGTCTGTTTCCCTTCTCCCTCATGGGAAGGCGAAACAGTGGTTCCATAAAGAGAAGGAAGCTGTCAGTACGTGGGATAAATGTTCTGTGACATTCCTCATTAAGTTTTCCCCATGGGCGAAACCAATGCCCTGAGGGGAAAAATTTCGAACTTCCAGCAAAATCACATGGAATCCATCCCCGAGGCATGGGAGAGGCTCCAAGATTATATGCAGGCCTGCCCGCACCATGAAATGGAGAATTGGCTCATGCTCCAAAACTTCTACGAGGGGTTTATGCCCATGTTGAAGGGGCACATAGATGCCGCTGCTGGAGGAACATTCCTTTCCCTGATCATTGCTGATGCCACGAGTCTTATCAAGAAGATGGTGTCCAATCAGAGTTGGGGAGAGGAGCATAAATAGGGCATGCATACCATGAAGGAGACGAATATGCTTGCCACAAAAATAGACTTGTTACTCTCAAGACTAAACGAAAGAGCACATGAGAAGGAAGCTATGAAGGCCACCGTTCAAGCCACAAACTCGCAAATGACTTGCAAAGTCTATGGTGAGGTCGAACACTCAGGGAACAACTGCCCCAAAACCCATGAAGACGCCGCATACATCAACAATGGGTTCCGACAAGGTAACAATAATGGGTGGTGCAATCAGTCCCGCCCACAAGGAGGTAATTCGAACTTTAACTCAAATTATAATTCAAATCAACCCTCCTTGAAAGACCTAGTTTTAGGTCAAGCTAAAATAAATGAAAATCTTACTAAAAAGTTAATGTATAATGATAAAATGATTTAAAATATTAATTCAAAACTTGAAAATTTATCCTCCTCTATGAAAAAGCAATTGAGCTTTAATAAAATGGTCAAAACTCAAATAGCTCATATTGCTGTCGCTATACCTGTCTCTGATTCGGGGAAGAATCTAGGGCAACCTGAAACTTCTCTCGAATCTATTAAAATGGTCTCAATGAGGTTTGGTAAGCCTCTATGTTGGGAGAGCCACAGTTACTTCATAGATCCACCATTTGTCAGCAAAAAGGAAGATCCTGGCCGCCCGACAATCACATGCTCAATAGGCCCACATGTCTTCCACAATGCCTTCTACGACCTTGGAGCAAGCATCAACGTTATGTCCATGGTAATATATGATAAGATTTTGGGTGGACCTTTGTCCACTACAAATTTTAGACTATAGATGGTGGATCAAACTTCATGACACCCGAAGGGATTAGCCAAGGATATCTTGGTAAGAATTCGAGACACATACATCCCCACGGACTTTGTCGTTCTAGACATGGGTCATAATGAGGAAGTTCCTCTCCTCATAGGGAGACCATTCCTTGACACTACAAATGCAGTACTACACGTGGGATCTAGGCATGTTTGCTTTCATATCCAAGGGCAAACAACAAGATGCCCATTTAATGGATTTAACATGCATAAACACCTTAAAAACAAACTGCCCAAGAAACAACCACGTAAAGGAATCAAACAGGTATGACAGATAAAAGGATCAGCATCCACACCCTTACAAGAGATGGATTATCAAATTTTTCTCTCATAAGATCTTTCATATCATTCCATGTGTGAGGTTTATCTGAAAAACTAAAGACTCCCACCAAGTTGATGTAGATTGTCTCAAAACACTAGTTGCATTTTTAATTTTCCTCCGTTCGCACATATAACTTTGTGCAAAAATATTATCTATTTTAGTTTTCTACTCAATGTACTCATCAGCACCAATACCATCATAAGTAGGCGGGGAAGAAAGAATAGATTGACCTGCGGGAGGAGGTGTAGCAGCAATAGTGCATGGCTCATACATCATTGATGTCTCATATCGGTACGTGTTGTAACCTGTCATTGTTAGCATCAAACAAGAAAATACACAAGTATGTATTTTCCTATCAGCTATATAGGATGTGGTCAAGGAGTAAAGTCACACACTCTCAAGCGTCTTACCACGGTCTTACAAGTGTTCTTACCAAAGCAACAGGCGGTGCAATAGGTCGGTAATTGTGATACCATTGTAGCTTGAGTGTAACAGTTGCAAGGTGAACCGGTACTTGGTTAGAAGAAAGTGGAGCTTCGACAGGCACAATATAGTAGCAAGGAATAGCAATAATTTAATTTAGAAATTGTAAGATTGAAAAGTAGTCCCAAGCTAGTCTATGTCGCCGGCCTAGACTCGTCCTGGACCTAGTTCAACAAGCAACAATATCTCAGCACAAGGACTAAACAGGATGCAAGCACTTCTGAATTTTTTACTTTCTTTTTTGGTGCGGCTCTTTTGTTTTTCTTCTTTTTTTGCACCTCTTTGCCTTTTTTTGTGCGGCTTTTTTTGCACGTTTTGCCTTTTCCTTTTTTTAATCTCAGATAATGTGCCGTAAGGAACAAGAAATAGAACTGAATGATACACGACTGGAAAAGTGATCACAAGATAACAAATCTTCTAGCTTCAACGCACTAAGATATCTTCCACAAATATTAGAGTGTAGCAGATGACAAATATATGCACATAATCTGTACGTGGTGTGCTACTATCAACGTGACCATAAGGGACTCCTTCAAGGCAAAGAAAGGTTACGTGAAAATCAAAAGGGAAATAATTCTTTCCTGTGTTGATTGGCCAGAAATAAATAAACAAGGATATTCGGCCACAGATCACGCCTAAACTGCTATGCTCTTTACTGTTTTGATTGAGGCACGATATATTCTTGGAAAGAAAAATGACGGCACCTCCAACAACAAAAACCGATCTACAATATGTTTATGCTCTAAATTGTTGCTCGTATAGCATAATAGAACTAGTGTACCATGGAACACGAAGGAGACCTAGACACGACGAACACCACACGAGGGATGACCGTTCAATAAAGCAAACTGAAATTAAAAAATATTGCAAGGCACAAAGGGGCTATAGGATATGGAGTATGTGGCAGTGTATATATATATATATTTTTGGCTTTTTGTGGACTATAGGTAAAACAAAAATAGTAACAATCTAAAAGGGAAAATAAAAGTATACCTAACGGGCAACAAGGTCTCTGATACCACTTGATGTAGACAAGACCCGATCTTCTGAAAGGTATGATAGTGTCGATTGGTGGAGACTCGACGTTCACGATCTAGGCTTCGAACCAAGACTGATTCGGACCCCCACAACCGTTACACCACTGCTCCGTTGGTTATCAACCACGCGAACGCGATTGACCTCGCCGAGAAGGCTTTCCTGCAAGCGAATCGAGAACACAAGCAAGAAAGGGTTGAACGCGATCTGAAATTGCAAATAAATATGAGGCTTATGATAATGATAAGGAGTTCAAGTCTTTATTCAAAAGGACTAATCGCCATAGGTGAACAAGATCAAGAACTGGGGCCCTGGTTCATAGCAAGCGGCCTTGGCGGCACAGTTGCAGCAAAACGACGTCTGTTTCATGAGGAAATCAAGAACTAAACAAAACCCAAATCCTAAAGAGAGCGACGGCTGCTAATTATAGAGTCTTGGACATCACCCCCCTGGACATGCCCCCTAATGGGCCCAAACACGATACACGGTCCAACGGACCAAAAGACGGTGTCGCAACACCGTGGCAGATTCTGGATACTGACTTATTTCAACTATTCCTATTGATTCCGAAGGGATTTTGATGTGAGACCACTTGCATTGGCTTCCTTATCTAATTAGCTTTCCATCCATATGTGGATCGTCGAAAACGGAGCCCATACGCGCCCGTGTGACCAGTTTTATGACAGACTGGTCCTGGAACCCGAGATGGGCTCGAACTTGATTTGGGCCTCCACCTTAGTGACTCGAACCGGATGAGCTTCGGGCCTCCTTCTCGGTTAGGACAACCTCGCTGATCTCCTCGGCCTCTATCTCCAAGCATGGTCGTATGCGTGGAGCTCATGTCCTTATCAGGTTGTACTTTCTGGCCCATAGTGGTTGGCGACGGCGTGAGCTTCCATTAGGAGTCATGCCTGAGGGAACGGGTGACATGGAGCCGGCCCTCAGATGTCGAGCGAGGTGGAGCCAGCCCTCAGACATCGGGTGAGGCGGAGCCTGCCCTCGGGGTCAGGCGAGGCAGAGCCCGTGGCCTCGGTGTCGGTCGAGGTGGAGCCTGTCCCTAGAGGTCGGGCGAGGCGGATCGCATGACCTTGGGGTTGGACGAGGCAGAGACCGCCCTTGGAGGTCAGGAAAGATGGAGCCCACGGCCTCGGTGATCGGGCGAGATGGAGCCTACGGCCTTGGTGTTGGGTGAGGCGTAGCCCGTCCCCAGAGGTTGGGCGAGGCGGATCGCACGACCTTGGGGGTTGGGCAAGGTGGATCTCGCCCTTAGAGGTCGGGCAAGGTGGAGCCTGCTCTTAGAGGTCGGGCGAGGCGGAGCCCATGGCTTCGGTGTTAGGCGAGGCGAAGCCCGCCCCCAGAGGTCGGGCGAGGCGGATCACATGACCTTGGGGTCAGGCGAGGCGGAGCCCACGGCCTCGGTGTCGGTTGGAGCCGTAGTCACACCCTTGACTGTCTGGATGGATTAACATATAACGACCATTATCCCCTCTTCTTTGGGTACCCTAGTATTGGTCCCCGATAGACACCGAGGATGAGCCTGAGGAAGAGGTTGATCCTTTTGAGGACGACCACGGTGATGATGTGTCCGACATCGATAGCGACCACCCTGAGGAGTAGCTTAGCTATAGTATCTAGCCAGATGCGCTAGCTCTCTATCTTCGATCCTTTATGTAATGAACTCATAATTTAGGTTTTGATCTCATGATGTACTCCTTTGATATAATCTCGGAACCTTGCATGTTTAATCTATGTCGTTGTTGAACCTTAATAAATGTCTAGTTTGTGTGCTGGCAAGTATTTAGCATGTATAGGAATGCATTGCGTGATCGCTAAGTAATATAATTGGTGATGTTGTGTTGTGGAAATGGATTATTATGCCTCTGTTTTATTGTATGAATGTAAATTCTCTCCAATAAATTCAGTTTGGCATAATTATATAATTCCTCTACAATTGTTTTGACATCATCAATAATTACTTGTGGTTGTAATTCTGCAGATGACGTGCACCCGTAGGGGAACTTGTGGAGATGATGCCGGTGGTAGTGGTTCCCGTGGCAATAACAATGGGGACCTCCCACCACCACCGCATCCCACGCTAGCGGAGATGATGGCCCAGCTCATGGAAACCCAACGCTCCATGGGAGAAGTGCTACGCGGTCTTGCATAGAATAATGGCCATGGACGAGGAAGGGACCAACACCAAGGACCTGAACCTAACTAGTTCAACAATTTTAAGGACTTTCTTGACACCAAGCCACCTATCTTTAAGGAAGTAGAGGAGCCATTGCAGGCAGATGAATGGCTGAATACAATTGAACAGAAGTTCCATCTCTTAAGGGTCCCAGAGCACCTGAAGGCAGAATACGCATCACACCAGCTGCAAGGGCCTGCAGGCATTTAATGAAGTCATCATCGATCCACTTTGCCTGAGGATGCTCAAATTACCTGGAACTAGTTTAAGGCTGCATTTAAGGGACATTATATTCCCCTGGGTCTTATGAGCATGAAACATACAGAATTCATGAGGCTGACACAGGGTACCAAGAGACTAACTGAGTATCTGCATGCCTTTAACAATCTATTAAGGTATGCCATAGAGTTTGTTGACACTGATGCAAAGAAGATTGCTAGGGCTTAGTCTAAAGCTAATGAAGACTCTAGCTAACAGCAAGTGTGCCACTTTCAATGAGTTTGTTAGTGATGCTTTAACTCAAGAGAATCAGAACAACATCTATTCAGCATCTAAGAGTCATAAGAAAGCTCATGAAGTAGGTGCATCTCAATCAAAAGCTCCTATTGCTGCGAGACCTTAGTTCCGCCCACCTGCTCCAAAGTATAGACCACCTCAGAAGAAGGTACAGACCAGTTAGACCTAGAAAGTGTATCGCAAGGCCTTTCCTATTGCCCAACCAAAGGGTAGCACAGGACAAGGAAGCTCCAGCGTTCCACCTAGCAGCATGCCATGCTGGAACTACAACAATACTGGCCATTGGGCAAGAAATTGCCCCTATCCCAAGAAGAACAACAACCAAAGGCATGGTAATCCAAATGCACGTTAGGGACACGTATATTATACCACCCTAGAAGAGATCCCTTCAGGTGAAGTTGTTACTACAGGTACGTTTCTTGTGAACCAACACGCCGTAGTTGTTTTATTTGATTCTAGAGCATCACATTCATTTATGAGTCAAATATTTGCATCCAAGCATGATCAAAGGGTAGTTACTGTAGATAAGGGTGGTTATTGCATAAACGCAGCTGGAAATAATATCTCTACCAACTAGATAGTTAGAGATATGCGCATCTCAATAAGCAACTGAGAGTATACCTTAGATCTTGTGGTATTTCTAGGGTTGGGAATAGATGTAATCTTGGGTATGAAATGGACGAGTGGCCATGGAGTTCTCATTGACACTTCGACTAGAACCATCATGTTGAGGGAACCCTAGAGTAACGATGCTTTCCTAGTGCCACTTTCTAGGAGATTTTATCTCCAAAACTTAGCCTGTGCTATTCAGACCACGACCCTCCTTGATATTCTAGTGGTATGTGAGTTTCCGTATGTGTTTCTAGAAGAATTGCCCGGGTTGCCACTCGACAGGGATGTAGAGTTTAAGATTGAGTTATTACCAGATACAGCCATCTCTCGGAGGCCATATAGAATGCCACCAAATGAGCTAGCCAAGCTTAAGGTTCAATTGCAAGAGCTTTTAGAGAAAGGTCTCATTTGACCTAGCCCATCTCTATGGGGTTGTCCCGCCTTATTTGTGAAGAAGAAAGACAAATCCTTGCGGATGTGTGTGGACTACCGACCACTTAATACCATAACAGTTAAGAACAAGTATCCCTTGCCTCGAATTGATATCTTGTTTGATCAGTTGTCAAGGGCTAAGGTGTTCTCCAAGATCGATTTGAGATCTAGTTACCATCAGATTAAAATCAGGCCGAAAGACATACCTAAAACTGCATTCTCCACTAGGTATGGCCTGCATGAGTATTTAGTCATGTCCTTTGGGCCGACAAATGCTCCTACATATTTTATGTATCTGATGAATTCGGTGTTCATGCCTGAGCTGGATAAGTTCGTGGTTGTGTTCATCGATGACATTCTGATCTATTTAGAAAATGAGGAGGATCACGCAGAGCACTTGGGAGTTGTTCTAACCAGGCTAAAAGAACATAAGTTGTATGCTAAGTTTAGCAAGTGTGAGTTTTGGCTTTGGAAGGTACCTTTTCTAGGGCACGTGCTGTCAGAAAATGGGATCTCCATAGACCCCTCTAAGGTGCAAGAAGTTATGGATTGGAAGGCCCCAACTTTAGTTCACGAAGTTCGAAGTTTTCTTGGTTTAGCAGGTTACTACCGTCGGTTCATTCTAGACTTCTCCAAAATCGCCAAGCCAATGACAAGGTTGCTTCAGAAAGATGAGAAGTTTATATGGACTCCAGAGTGTGAAGTTGCTTTTCACACTTTATGGACTTTGTTGACTTTAGCTCCTGTTTTGGCACAACCTAATATTGAGAAACCTTTTGATGTGTTTTATGATGCATCAAGTACTGGGTTGGGATGTGTTCTTATGCAGGAAGGCCAAGTCATTGCTTATGCCTCACATCAGTTGAAAAAGCATGAAGTCAATTACCCAACTCATGACTTGGAATTAGCAGCGGTTGTCCATGCATTGAAGATTTGGAGACACTATTTGCTTGGTAATGTGTCATATTTACACAGATCATAAGAGTCTTAAGTATATCTTCACTCAACCCGAACTAAATATGAGACACAGAAGATGGCTAGAATTGATCAAAGATTACAACTTAGAAGTACATTATCATCCTGGCAAAGCGAATGTGGTTGCAGACGCTTTGAGCAGAAAGTCTCATTGCAATTCTCTGTTAGAAGATGGCTTCAATTTGTTACATCCTGTTGTGCTGCACAATATTATGATCAGTTGTTCTCTTGAGAGTAAGATCATCGAGCTTCAGAAGACCGATCCAGGTGTGTTCCACATCAAAAGAAAGATGAAAGAGCAAGAGACTAAGCATTTTAGGATAGATGAGAACAGTGTTCTATGGTTTAAAGATAGACTGGTAGTGCCGAAGGATAAGGAACATAGAAACCAGATCTTAGGTGAGGCTCACTCTTCTAAACTATCCATTCATTTGGGTAGTAGTAAAATATATTAGGACTTGAAGACCCATTTTTGGTGGACCAAAATGAAGAAGGAAATTACAACTTATGTTGCTAAATATGATAATTGTTGTCGAGTTAAGGTTGTTGATTTGAAACTTGCTAGACTGCTTCAACCACTATCCGTTCTAGGTTGGAAGTGGGAAGAAGTTAGCATGGATTTTATTGTTGGACTTCCACAAACTCATAAGAATTTTCATTCCATATGGGTGATTGTGGATCGCCTAACTAAGTCTGCACATTTCATTCTAGTTAGAACCAACTATCGACCGCATGAGTATGTTGGGTTGTATTTCTCCCATATAGTACGTCTACATGGCATGCTAAGAACCATTGTGTCTGATAGAGGGCCTCAATTCACTACTCGTTTTTGGTAACATTTGCACAAGATGTTAGGCACCAACTTAGTCAGAAGCTCTGCCTATCACCCTCAGACCTTCGGGCAAACTGAATGTGTAAATCAAATATTGGAAGACATGTTTAGAGCTTGTGTCCTCTCTTCAAAGGGTTCATGGGAAAAATGGTTACCGTTAGCTGAGTTTTCCTACAACAATAGTTATTAAGAGAGTATTAAGATGGCTCCTTTTGAAGCTTTGTATGGCCATAAATGTAGAACTCCTTTGAATTGGGTTGAACCCAGAGAAAGGAGATACTACGGTATTGATTTTGTCAAAGAGGCTGAAGAGCAGGTGCATATCATCCAACAACATATAGAAGCCACTCAATCAAGGCAAAAGAGTTATGCGGACAAGAGAAGAAGACCCATTGAATTTGAAGTAGGTGATTATGTATACCTGAAAGTGTCACCAATGAAAAAGGTATAAAGGTTTGGGGTAAAAAGAAAGCTTGCACCCAGATATGTAGGTCCATATCCAATAATTGATAAAAGTGGAAGAGTAGCCTACAAGATTCAGTTATCTCTAGAAATGAGGGCTATCTTCAATGTTTTTCATGTATCCCAATTAAAGAAATGCTTACGTGTTCCAGAAGAAAGAGTGGAGTTTGGAGATATCAAGTTAGAATCGGATCTAGCCTATGAAGAGAAGCCGGTGCAAATTATAGATAGCAAGGATAGAGTAACTCGAAATTGTGTGATCAAGTTTTACAAAGTGATGTGGAATAATCATAGTGAGCAAGATGCTACGTGGGAACAGGAAGATTATTTACATGAGGTTTATCCAACTTTTTATGAAAAATAGTAGGTCTTTCGAATCTCGGGATGAGATTTCTATAAGGGGGAGGGGCTGTAACACCCTAGTGTCAAGCATTGCATTTAGCACTTGCATTTCATGAGCACAAGCAACATTCAAGCATTCATGGGCATGAGCATAAGAAGTTTCATCTCATTCACTTTATCTTTATCACATGTGATGTTGCTTATATACATACCTATGCTTGTGATCATGGGTGACCAATGTGAGAAATGGTTGTGAGGTTACAAAAACACCTTAGGCATACTTAGGAGGGTACATGGAACAAGTTTGGTATCCATGACATGGACCAAAAACAGCCCCCAAGTCATAGTTATTCTAGAAACTCTAATTTTCATGATCTTAGTTTGACCAAAGTTGAACTATGCTTTAGATTGCTTGCATAGTAGTGCACCCTTAAGCAAAGTTGTACTACTTGACTAGAGTAACAACTTTAATTTTTGGGCCAAGACCTAATTCGGTGCATAGCATGGTCAAAAACAGCTCACAAGTAGCAACGAAATGCTGTTTTCAAACTTACAATTTTTTTTAAGAACTGATTTACAGTTTCATGTACCATACTTCGAAGCTTTACAATTTGAAAACCAGCTCAAATTAGACCAAGTTCATTTAAGCAAAGTTAGAGATCACGGGTAGCTCTACAATTCTTAGTAATGTAATTTTTGCTAACTCGCCATGGATTAGGAGTACTAATGGCTTGAACTTGCGCTGTCAGATGGCCTGATGGCCGGGTTTGAACCAGGCGCCGCGTGCCGTTAGTGGCCAACCGTGCTAGGCCACGCCGCCACGTGGTGGCAATACATCGGCGATGGCTAGGCCGGTTGGGCCAGCACGCGGACAAGAGGGCCACGTCCCTGCTGCTCCACTCCCACTCGCACACTCCTTCTCTCTCGCTCGCGCACGCAGAGCAAGTAGCAGCGCCACCATCGCCATCGACGCCATGAGCTTCACCGAGCTCACGCGCAGCGGTCACCGCTCCATTTCCAAATTTCCCTCACCAATAGCTCCATCTTGCTCCACTCTACCGCCTCGACACAATAAAACTACTGTTCGAGCCTAAGGTAAAGGCCTACGGCCGTTTCCGCTGCCGTAACATCACCAGAGCATCATCGCGTGCTCGGCTCACCGTGGCTAGGCCGCTCTACTGCATCTCCCACCTTCCTATCATCCGATCCATAGTTGCCTTAGGTCACTACTGCTCAGGCTAGAGCTAGGGTAGATGCTTCCACACCGTCACATGGGAATGCACCGCCACTCTCGCTGTGCCGCCATGGCCGCGAGCTCAAGCTCGCCGTGGCCAGCAGTCCCTAGGTCTTGCCATCCCCCACTCAAAGATGTTTATGAATAGCCACGAATGCTAGCACCTACCGTGAAGATGGAGACCCACCTCTCACCGCCGGTTCGCTGGAACGGCAAGCGCCACTGCCGTGCACTGGGCGCCACTGTGCTGCCATGCACGCGGTCAGGTTTACCCACTACTTCACTGTGGCCAGATCTTGCTCTAGAGCTATGCTAGGTCACCGTAGAGGTAGGACCATCCTCACCGGAGCCTGCCATGGCCGGAGATGGTCGATGCGCCACTGCACGACCACCATCGTCTGCCATGCTCGCCAGTGAGCTTGCTCCGGTGAGCCGCCGACCCAACCTGGGGTACCCCTGGGTGCGGGTTGACGTGAGGACCACGACGGACGTAACCTCATCGCCGGAGACCTCGCCGACGGTGAGCTATCGCCGGTCAACCTCCGTCCACTATTTCTGTTTCACTGACGAGCGGGCCCCATCTGTCAGTCTATGTGTTCTTTGCTTTTCTTATTTTTTCACAGATTTGAATACATGTTTCAAAAATTCATATCTAGAGCTAGGAGTGTCCAAATTGAGTGAACCAAATTTTTTTGGATTCATCATGAAGTGTACTATTTGATAAAAATATGAAAACTACTATTTGGGATATTTTTCTTGGAGAATTAAATTGAGCTAGATAAGTGCTTTTAAAGTAGTTTATATATTGTAAAATGCATAACTTGAGCTAGAAAAGTGATAACATTGTGATTCCAATTTTGCTGATCTTGTATTGACATGCTCTAGCTAAGAAAATACTAAACCTACAGTAAGCATACTTGGTATATGGTCTTTCTATTTATTCTTAAATAATTGCTAGTTTCTAGTGAAAATAAAGGGGGTAAAAATACATAACTAATGATCATGTAAAATTTTACATAGTGTTATGGTGCTAGGCTAAATGTAAGAAAAATATGAAATCTGTTGTGTGACACTTTTTACTAGGCTAAACTATTTTTGCTAGAATAAGCCTATGCAACTTGTCATTTTTGTAGAGATGGCTATACTTATCCAAATGGCATGAAATTTGTACAATAGACTTTTGATGTCATATGTAGGCTACTGTAATTTTCTCAGAATTTACTGTGCACGTTAGATATATGTTCCTTATTTCACCTTAGTCTCCAAATAAATTAATAAATACATTTAAATAATTTATTTGGGCTTGACCATTATGTTTTCTAAAGTGTATATGATGTCTATGAACTGTTGGTTCCATTGGTTGTGCCCCAATTTGATTGCTTGTATGTAGTAAAATATTAATTGCTCTATAATTCAATTTTAGTGACTATTTTGGACAGTTTCTGTTGTTCTGTAAATTGCATGGGTAAAATGATGTTTGCTGTGAATCTTGTCAATAACAAAGTTGTAGTTAACTTACTTATCTTTCTTGTGTCAAATTATCATGGCAATAGGCCAAATAGTTTGAGAGTTATAGTTGTTAAAAATTGGTCTCCAGAAATGCTTATTCTCTGGAAATTCTAGACAGATATGGGAAATTGCTTTGTTTGACCTTGATAGCCATTGAATCATCTTGAGATGACTACAATAAAGTTGTAGGCAGTTTTATAAGCTTTCTAGAAAGTCCAAGATCATAGTATTTGGTTGAGTGAACTCTGGATATGGCCAAAATAAGTAGCTGTCGTTTACAGCAGGAAAGGACTAAGTCAATTATAATTGTTTGTTTTATGTGATGCTTGTGTAGATGCTTAGGCTAATTGAGATTAGTTGTTAGCTGTAGGTTCTAAGCCTCTTACTGATGATGAGCAACTTTACCTTAGGTTACTAGAACTTGGTGAGTGTATATTTCTTGTACTATAGAAGAGATATGCACCTACTCAGTAAAGATCAACTAGAAGAAAATTATACATTTACATGGTCAACGAATGTTAAACTTATCATACATCTTGCGCATAACCATGCTCATGCATATACAATTTATCATATCATCTCATCTCTTATGTATTTATGATACTCATTTGTGCATATGCATGTAATAGGTTCCCCGAATGGAGTGACACTACTCGAGTTTGAACCCGAGCATCAGGAGGAGCAACAGGCAGCCCAGGAGCAGGCGGTTCAGGCGAAAGGAGTCCATTAGGAGTCATGCCTGAGGGAACGGGTGACATGGAGCCGGCCCTCAGATGTCGAGCGAGGTGGAGCCAGCCCTCAGACATCGGGTGAGGCGGAGCCTGCCCTCGGGGTCAGGCGAGGCAGAGCCCGTGGCCTCGGTGTCGGTCGAGGTGGAGCCTGTCCCTAGAGGTCGGGCGAGGCGGATCGCATGACCTTGGGGTTGGACGAGGCAGAGACCGCCCTTGGAGGTCAGGAAAGATGGAGCCCACGGCCTCGGTGATCGGGCGAGATGGAGCCTACGGCCTTGGTGTTGGGTGAGGCGTAGCCCGTCCCCAGAGGTTGGGCGAGGCGGATCGCACGACCTTGGGGGTTGGGCAAGGTGGATCTCGCCCTTAGAGGTCGGGCAAGGTGGAGCCTGCTCTTAGAGGTCGGGCGAGGCGGAGCCCATGGCTTCGGTGTTAGGCGAGGCGAAGCCCGCCCCCAGAGGTCGGGCGAGGCGGATCACATGACCTTGGGGTCAGGCGAGGCGGAGCCCACGGCCTCGGTGTCGGTTGGAGCCGTAGTCACACCCTTGACTGTCTGGATGGATTAACATATAACGACCATTATCCCCTCTTCTTTGGGTACCCTAGTATTGGTCCCCGATAGACACCGAGGATGAGCCTGAGGAAGAGGTTGATCCTTTTGAGGACGACCACGGTGATGATGTGTCCGACATCGATAGCGACCACCCTGAGGAGTAGCTTAGCTATAGTATCTAGCCAGATGCGCTAGCTCTCTATCTTCGATCCTTTATGTAATGAACTCATAATTTAGGTTTTGATCTCATGATGTACTCCTTTGATATAATCTCGGAACCTTGCATGTTTAATCTATGTCGTTGTTGAACCTTAATAAATGTCTAGTTTGTGTGCTGGCAAGTATTTAGCATGTATAGGAATGCATTGCGTGATCGCTAAGTAATATAATTGGTGATGTTGTGTTGTGGAAATGGATTATTATGCCTCTGTTTTATTGTATGAATGTAAATTCTCTCCAATAAATTCAGTTTGGCATAATTATATAATTCCTCTACAATTGTTTTGACATCATCAATAATTACTTGTGGTTGTAATTCTGCAGATGACGTGCACCCGTAGGGGAACTTGTGGAGATGATGCCGGTGGTAGTGGTTCCCGTGGCAATAACAATGGGGACCTCCCACCACCACCGCATCCCACGCTAGCGGAGATGATGGCCCAGCTCATGGAAACCCAACGCTCCATGGGAGAAGTGCTACGCGGTCTTGCATAGAATAATGGCCATGGACGAGGAAGGGACCAACACCAAGGACCTGAACCTAACTAGTTCAACAATTTTAAGGACTTTCTTGACACCAAGCCACCTATCTTTAAGGAAGTAGAGGAGCCATTGCAGGCAGATGAATGGCTGAATACAATTGAACAGAAGTTCCATCTCTTAAGGGTCCCAGAGCACCTGAAGGCAGAATACGCATCACACCAGCTGCAAGGGCCTGCAGGCATTTAATGAAGTCATCATCGATCCACTTTGCCTGAGGATGCTCAAATTACCTGGAACTAGTTTAAGGCTGCATTTAAGGGACATTATATTCCCCTGGGTCTTATGAGCATGAAACATACAGAATTCATGAGGCTGACACAGGGTACCAAGAGACTAACTGAGTATCTGCATGCCTTTAACAATCTATTAAGGTATGCCATAGAGTTTGTTGACACTGATGCAAAGAAGATTGCTAGGGCTTAGTCTAAAGCTAATGAAGACTCTAGCTAACAGCAAGTGTGCCACTTTCAATGAGTTTGTTAGTGATGCTTTAACTCAAGAGAATCAGAACAACATCTATTCAGCATCTAAGAGTCATAAGAAAGCTCATGAAGTAGGTGCATCTCAATCAAAAGCTCCTATTGCTGCGAGACCTTAGTTCCGCCCACCTGCTCCAAAGTATAGACCACCTCAGAAGAAGGTACAGACCAGTTAGACCTAGAAAGTGTATCGCAAGGCCTTTCCTATTGCCCAACCAAAGGGTAGCACAGGACAAGGAAGCTCCAGCGTTCCACCTAGCAGCATGCCATGCTGGAACTACAACAATACTGGCCATTGGGCAAGAAATTGCCCCTATCCCAAGAAGAACAACAACCAAAGGCATGGTAATCCAAATGCACGTTAGGGACACGTATATTATACCACCCTAGAAGAGATCCCTTCAGGTGAAGTTGTTACTACAGGTACGTTTCTTGTGAACCAACACGCCGTAGTTGTTTTATTTGATTCTAGAGCATCACATTCATTTATGAGTCAAATATTTGCATCCAAGCATGATCAAAGGGTAGTTACTGTAGATAAGGGTGGTTATTGCATAAACGCAGCTGGAAATAATATCTCTACCAACTAGATAGTTAGAGATATGCGCATCTCAATAAGCAACTGAGAGTATACCTTAGATCTTGTGGTATTTCTAGGGTTGGGAATAGATGTAATCTTGGGTATGAAATGGACGAGTGGCCATGGAGTTCTCATTGACACTTCGACTAGAACCATCATGTTGAGGGAACCCTAGAGTAACGATGCTTTCCTAGTGCCACTTTCTAGGAGATTTTATCTCCAAAACTTAGCCTGTGCTATTCAGACCACGACCCTCCTTGATATTCTAGTGGTATGTGAGTTTCCGTATGTGTTTCTAGAAGAATTGCCCGGGTTGCCACTCGACAGGGATGTAGAGTTTAAGATTGAGTTATTACCAGATACAGCCATCTCTCGGAGGCCATATAGAATGCCACCAAATGAGCTAGCCAAGCTTAAGGTTCAATTGCAAGAGCTTTTAGAGAAAGGTCTCATTTGACCTAGCCCATCTCTATGGGGTTGTCCCGCCTTATTTGTGAAGAAGAAAGACAAATCCTTGCGGATGTGTGTGGACTACCGACCACTTAATACCATAACAGTTAAGAACAAGTATCCCTTGCCTCGAATTGATATCTTGTTTGATCAGTTGTCAAGGGCTAAGGTGTTCTCCAAGATCGATTTGAGATCTAGTTACCATCAGATTAAAATCAGGCCGAAAGACATACCTAAAACTGCATTCTCCACTAGGTATGGCCTGCATGAGTATTTAGTCATGTCCTTTGGGCCGACAAATGCTCCTACATATTTTATGTATCTGATGAATTCGGTGTTCATGCCTGAGCTGGATAAGTTCGTGGTTGTGTTCATCGATGACATTCTGATCTATTTAGAAAATGAGGAGGATCACGCAGAGCACTTGGGAGTTGTTCTAACCAGGCTAAAAGAACATAAGTTGTATGCTAAGTTTAGCAAGTGTGAGTTTTGGCTTTGGAAGGTACCTTTTCTAGGGCACGTGCTGTCAGAAAATGGGATCTCCATAGACCCCTCTAAGGTGCAAGAAGTTATGGATTGGAAGGCCCCAACTTTAGTTCACGAAGTTCGAAGTTTTCTTGGTTTAGCAGGTTACTACCGTCGGTTCATTCTAGACTTCTCCAAAATCGCCAAGCCAATGACAAGGTTGCTTCAGAAAGATGAGAAGTTTATATGGACTCCAGAGTGTGAAGTTGCTTTTCACACTTTATGGACTTTGTTGACTTTAGCTCCTGTTTTGGCACAACCTAATATTGAGAAACCTTTTGATGTGTTTTATGATGCATCAAGTACTGGGTTGGGATGTGTTCTTATGCAGGAAGGCCAAGTCATTGCTTATGCCTCACATCAGTTGAAAAAGCATGAAGTCAATTACCCAACTCATGACTTGGAATTAGCAGCGGTTGTCCATGCATTGAAGATTTGGAGACACTATTTGCTTGGTAATGTGTCATATTTACACAGATCATAAGAGTCTTAAGTATATCTTCACTCAACCCGAACTAAATATGAGACACAGAAGATGGCTAGAATTGATCAAAGATTACAACTTAGAAGTACATTATCATCCTGGCAAAGCGAATGTGGTTGCAGACGCTTTGAGCAGAAAGTCTCATTGCAATTCTCTGTTAGAAGATGGCTTCAATTTGTTACATCCTGTTGTGCTGCACAATATTATGATCAGTTGTTCTCTTGAGAGTAAGATCATCGAGCTTCAGAAGACCGATCCAGGTGTGTTCCACATCAAAAGAAAGATGAAAGAGCAAGAGACTAAGCATTTTAGGATAGATGAGAACAGTGTTCTATGGTTTAAAGATAGACTGGTAGTGCCGAAGGATAAGGAACATAGAAACCAGATCTTAGGTGAGGCTCACTCTTCTAAACTATCCATTCATTTGGGTAGTAGTAAAATATATTAGGACTTGAAGACCCATTTTTGGTGGACCAAAATGAAGAAGGAAATTACAACTTATGTTGCTAAATATGATAATTGTTGTCGAGTTAAGGTTGTTGATTTGAAACTTGCTAGACTGCTTCAACCACTATCCGTTCTAGGTTGGAAGTGGGAAGAAGTTAGCATGGATTTTATTGTTGGACTTCCACAAACTCATAAGAATTTTCATTCCATATGGGTGATTGTGGATCGCCTAACTAAGTCTGCACATTTCATTCTAGTTAGAACCAACTATCGACCGCATGAGTATGTTGGGTTGTATTTCTCCCATATAGTACGTCTACATGGCATGCTAAGAACCATTGTGTCTGATAGAGGGCCTCAATTCACTACTCGTTTTTGGTAACATTTGCACAAGATGTTAGGCACCAACTTAGTCAGAAGCTCTGCCTATCACCCTCAGACCTTCGGGCAAACTGAATGTGTAAATCAAATATTGGAAGACATGTTTAGAGCTTGTGTCCTCTCTTCAAAGGGTTCATGGGAAAAATGGTTACCGTTAGCTGAGTTTTCCTACAACAATAGTTATTAAGAGAGTATTAAGATGGCTCCTTTTGAAGCTTTGTATGGCCATAAATGTAGAACTCCTTTGAATTGGGTTGAACCCAGAGAAAGGAGATACTACGGTATTGATTTTGTCAAAGAGGCTGAAGAGCAGGTGCATATCATCCAACAACATATAGAAGCCACTCAATCAAGGCAAAAGAGTTATGCGGACAAGAGAAGAAGACCCATTGAATTTGAAGTAGGTGATTATGTATACCTGAAAGTGTCACCAATGAAAAAGGTATAAAGGTTTGGGGTAAAAAGAAAGCTTGCACCCAGATATGTAGGTCCATATCCAATAATTGATAAAAGTGGAAGAGTAGCCTACAAGATTCAGTTATCTCTAGAAATGAGGGCTATCTTCAATGTTTTTCATGTATCCCAATTAAAGAAATGCTTACGTGTTCCAGAAGAAAGAGTGGAGTTTGGAGATATCAAGTTAGAATCGGATCTAGCCTATGAAGAGAAGCCGGTGCAAATTATAGATAGCAAGGATAGAGTAACTCGAAATTGTGTGATCAAGTTTTACAAAGTGATGTGGAATAATCATAGTGAGCAAGATGCTACGTGGGAACAGGAAGATTATTTACATGAGGTTTATCCAACTTTTTATGAAAAATAGTAGGTCTTTCGAATCTCGGGATGAGATTTCTATAAGGGGGAGGGGCTGTAACACCCTAGTGTCAAGCATTGCATTTAGCACTTGCATTTCATGAGCACAAGCAACATTCAAGCATTCATGGGCATGAGCATAAGAAGTTTCATCTCATTCACTTTATCTTTATCACATGTGATGTTGCTTATATACATACCTATGCTTGTGATCATGGGTGACCAATGTGAGAAATGGTTGTGAGGTTACAAAAACACCTTAGGCATACTTAGGAGGGTACATGGAACAAGTTTGGTATCCATGACATGGACCAAAAACAGCCCCCAAGTCATAGTTATTCTAGAAACTCTAATTTTCATGATCTTAGTTTGACCAAAGTTGAACTATGCTTTAGATTGCTTGCATAGTAGTGCACCCTTAAGCAAAGTTGTACTACTTGACTAGAGTAACAACTTTAATTTTTGGGCCAAGACCTAATTCGGTGCATAGCATGGTCAAAAACAGCTCACAAGTAGCAACGAAATGCTGTTTTCAAACTTACAATTTTTTTTAAGAACTGATTTACAGTTTCATGTACCATACTTCGAAGCTTTACAATTTGAAAACCAGCTCAAATTAGACCAAGTTCATTTAAGCAAAGTTAGAGATCACGGGTAGCTCTACAATTCTTAGTAATGTAATTTTTGCTAACTCGCCATGGATTAGGAGTACTAATGGCTTGAACTTGCGCTGTCAGATGGCCTGATGGCCGGGTTTGAACCAGGCGCCGCGTGCCGTTAGTGGCCAACCGTGCTAGGCCACGCCGCCACGTGGTGGCAATACATCGGCGATGGCTAGGCCGGTTGGGCCAGCACGCGGACAAGAGGGCCACGTCCCTGCTGCTCCACTCCCACTCGCACACTCCTTCTCTCTCGCTCGCGCACGCAGAGCAAGTAGCAGCGCCACCATCGCCATCGACGCCATGAGCTTCACCGAGCTCACGCGCAGCGGTCACCGCTCCATTTCCAAATTTCCCTCACCAATAGCTCCATCTTGCTCCACTCTACCGCCTCGACACAATAAAACTACTGTTCGAGCCTAAGGTAAAGGCCTACGGCCGTTTCCGCTGCCGTAACATCACCAGAGCATCATCGCGTGCTCGGCTCACCGTGGCTAGGCCGCTCTACTGCATCTCCCACCTTCCTATCATCCGATCCATAGTTGCCTTAGGTCACTACTGCTCAGGCTAGAGCTAGGGTAGATGCTTCCACACCGTCACATGGGAATGCACCGCCACTCTCGCTGTGCCGCCATGGCCGCGAGCTCAAGCTCGCCGTGGCCAGCAGTCCCTAGGTCTTGCCATCCCCCACTCAAAGATGTTTATGAATAGCCACGAATGCTAGCACCTACCGTGAAGATGGAGACCCACCTCTCACCGCCGGTTCGCTGGAACGGCAAGCGCCACTGCCGTGCACTGGGCGCCACTGTGCTGCCATGCACGCGGTCAGGTTTACCCACTACTTCACTGTGGCCAGATCTTGCTCTAGAGCTATGCTAGGTCACCGTAGAGGTAGGACCATCCTCACCGGAGCCTGCCATGGCCGGAGATGGTCGATGCGCCACTGCACGACCACCATCGTCTGCCATGCTCGCCAGTGAGCTTGCTCCGGTGAGCCGCCGACCCAACCTGGGGTACCCCTGGGTGCGGGTTGACGTGAGGACCACGACGGACGTAACCTCATCGCCGGAGACCTCGCCGACGGTGAGCTATCGCCGGTCAACCTCCGTCCACTATTTCTGTTTCACTGACGAGCGGGCCCCATCTGTCAGTCTATGTGTTCTTTGCTTTTCTTATTTTTTCACAGATTTGAATACATGTTTCAAAAATTCATATCTAGAGCTAGGAGTGTCCAAATTGAGTGAACCAAATTTTTTTGGATTCATCATGAAGTGTACTATTTGATAAAAATATGAAAACTACTATTTGGGATATTTTTCTTGGAGAATTAAATTGAGCTAGATAAGTGCTTTTAAAGTAGTTTATATATTGTAAAATGCATAACTTGAGCTAGAAAAGTGATAACATTGTGATTCCAATTTTGCTGATCTTGTATTGACATGCTCTAGCTAAGAAAATACTAAACCTACAGTAAGCATACTTGGTATATGGTCTTTCTATTTATTCTTAAATAATTGCTAGTTTCTAGTGAAAATAAAGGGGGTAAAAATACATAACTAATGATCATGTAAAATTTTACATAGTGTTATGGTGCTAGGCTAAATGTAAGAAAAATATGAAATCTGTTGTGTGACACTTTTTACTAGGCTAAACTATTTTTGCTAGAATAAGCCTATGCAACTTGTCATTTTTGTAGAGATGGCTATACTTATCCAAATGGCATGAAATTTGTACAATAGACTTTTGATGTCATATGTAGGCTACTGTAATTTTCTCAGAATTTACTGTGCACGTTAGATATATGTTCCTTATTTCACCTTAGTCTCCAAATAAATTAATAAATACATTTAAATAATTTATTTGGGCTTGACCATTATGTTTTCTAAAGTGTATATGATGTCTATGAACTGTTGGTTCCATTGGTTGTGCCCCAATTTGATTGCTTGTATGTAGTAAAATATTAATTGCTCTATAATTCAATTTTAGTGACTATTTTGGACAGTTTCTGTTGTTCTGTAAATTGCATGGGTAAAATGATGTTTGCTGTGAATCTTGTCAATAACAAAGTTGTAGTTAACTTACTTATCTTTCTTGTGTCAAATTATCATGGCAATAGGCCAAATAGTTTGAGAGTTATAGTTGTTAAAAATTGGTCTCCAGAAATGCTTATTCTCTGGAAATTCTAGACAGATATGGGAAATTGCTTTGTTTGACCTTGATAGCCATTGAATCATCTTGAGATGACTACAATAAAGTTGTAGGCAGTTTTATAAGCTTTCTAGAAAGTCCAAGATCATAGTATTTGGTTGAGTGAACTCTGGATATGGCCAAAATAAGTAGCTGTCGTTTACAGCAGGAAAGGACTAAGTCAATTATAATTGTTTGTTTTATGTGATGCTTGTGTAGATGCTTAGGCTAATTGAGATTAGTTGTTAGCTGTAGGTTCTAAGCCTCTTACTGATGATGAGCAACTTTACCTTAGGTTACTAGAACTTGGTGAGTGTATATTTCTTGTACTATAGAAGAGATATGCACCTACTCAGTAAAGATCAACTAGAAGAAAATTATACATTTACATGGTCAACGAATGTTAAACTTATCATACATCTTGCGCATAACCATGCTCATGCATATACAATTTATCATATCATCTCATCTCTTATGTATTTATGATACTCATTTGTGCATATGCATGTAATAGGTTCCCCGAATGGAGTGACACTACTCGAGTTTGAACCCGAGCATCAGGAGGAGCAACAGGCAGCCCAGGAGCAGGCGGTTCAGGCGAAAGGAGGAGTCAACGTTGAAGATCTTCCTAAGTGTCCTGACCACCAACCTTCCTTGTTCTTGAAAGGCAAGCCCCGGAGCACTATAAGCCTCCTATATTTTTACAAATATCACTTGCGTCCTTTATGTTTGATGTATTATGTTATAGGAGGTGATTGGAAACACTTGCTGCATATATTTTCCTTATCTAGACAAATATATCTTAAATCCTTTGTAGGTCCAGGATCGAATATATGCTTAGTCTGGTAGAAGTTAGGTGATTTTCTGTCACCTGCAAGATATAGATAGATATCTGATCACGGTTGGTTATAATTGCTATCATAGAAATAACCATGTGTTGATGAATAAAAAGGATACCGGGCGGGATTGTGATAGAGAAGCAACAGGGCATGGAGGTCTTGGTGCCTATTTATCCCGGTTAAAGACCGATTCGCTGTACGTCCTTATATCATGTTGAACGCATGCCTAGCACTTAGTTGGTCGGATAAGTCATTCCGACCGCGAAGCCGAGTAGCTCAACTCAGGCCGGGACTCGGTAAGTGAAAGTGCGCACACTGGAGGCAGTAAGGATGTGCGGGGAGCCAATGGCGTGAGTCCAAGGGTAGGCCGGGCCTGAACTTCCTGGCAGACTGGTAGAATCTCTGAGGGTGTGGCGCTGATCGGACCCACGACTATACCTGAATTGTACCAAAGGTGACCCGATGCGACCCCGACGGGGGAAGTATGGGTTTGTGTTAGGAATAACTCCCCAACTGGTTGGAATCGATTCGAGTCGTCGTCTTTCCTCGATAGTGAGAACTTGACTAAGCAGCGACAACGTATCATTAATTAATGGAACTTGATGGTTATGATGATGCTTAAATTATTACACCGGATATGGTTACTAATGCTTGTTAGCTTAATCAAGTGATTGCTCTAGTACATGTGCTAATCTAGAGATGCTTAATTGAATAGGTATTCAAATTGATGCTAGAGGTACTAAATCTCTAAGTTATGTTACTTAAGCTTTTATGCAAAATGTTATCAAGCTAACTCCACCGATAAAATCTTGCATACTCCTTGATGTCATATTATTTCTGGTTTATGACGGGTAGTCTAGTTGAGTATATTCTCGTACTCAGGGTTTATTCCCTCTTGTTGTAGATGACATGATGTATCTGTAAGAACTGCCTTTATCTTGCCATGGATGAAGACTAAACCATGGGGCATGGTACTCCTAAGATATCCTCTCTGTTTTGCTTTTGCTGGAAATGACCGTGGTACTGGCATATATTTGAACTAAGTGTGATGTTGATGTCAAACTATTTTGCTTCCGTTATTTAAACCTGGTTTGTAATAACTATGTGAACTCCGATGTATGTGAGATATTTGTGAACTGTAATATAACATGTGACTGGTTATGTTGAATCATGTACGATCTTGGTTTGTATGTTAATTTGTTTGAGATCCTTCATGATTTTATCGGACTACCGGGTTTATATGGGCTCAAGTATGATAGTTTGATCGCTTCGGTTATTGTTATTGTACATGTGCTCTTATAAATTGGACGGTTCTGTTACAGGACCAGCGTGCAGAGGCTCGCGACCATGGATCACGTGCGGGGGGAGAAGAAAGAGGCTAGGGCAAAAAGGACATTTCACCGTTTTTCTTTCTCCTCAAAAGCTAGTAATAAATATTTTATTGGATGCAGTATCTACTAGCAAATTTAATTAGAAGCAAAATGTTCTTCGGCAAATCTATATCTCTTATAAAGATAATCCCCACTACATGTGTTCTATCACAACATGCAAGCCATCCACATCTTCCACTAAGTATCCACATCATCTCCCACTAATAGCTATGTCGTCCCACTAACTTTCATTTTTTTTAATGCAACCAAATTTAATAAGAATAAAAATGGATGTAAGAATATGTAGATGATTTATCTCATATATGCAATAGTTTTATTTTTGAGAGAGTCCCGCAGCAACGCGCGGGGTATCCTTTCAATCTTATTATTTTCAGTGTCCACCGATAAAGAAAAACCACTTTGAGATTTCAGTACCCTGTAGCAAATTTTGTAATACAGATGGGAGACACTTTTTCCTTTTTTTTCTATTATTATTGTTGCCGTATCTGGTAGAGTCGTACCTTCATTGTTGCGCCTTAAAATTTTGCTTTCATTCTCAGAAGTCATGAAACCAAAGTCTTACGGAGCAGTATATGTCAGAGTCGAAGCACGCAGCTGGTTGGTCGTACTAGTTAACCGGCGCTCCTAAAATTCCTGTCATATTGAATATTTAGACACATATATGGAGTATTAAATATAGACTAATTATAAAATTAATTACACAACTTGCGACTAATTTGCGAGACGAATCTTTTAAGCCTAATTAGTCCATGATTTGACAGCGTAGTGCTACAGTAAACATGTGCTAATGACAAATTAATTAGGCTTAAAAACATCACACCCCCTATGTTCGGTAGGATTTATTGCTGCTGCAGCTGATTTGTAGGACTAATTTGTTAGGAGAGAAAAACATTATTCCATGACTAAAAAAATAAGACTAATTCTGACTTATAAGCTCAAGCGAACATAGCTTTAAATTTGATGGAAATCCGGTTAGCATGGACCGGATAATATTAGCATTTGAAGAGACATCATATCCGAAATGACAAGTCTAGCTCCATGTGACCATCTTTATTTTGTAGTATCAAAACAAAACAATAGACAAATAGAGAAGAAATAAAATACATGCTAGACTGGTCTGGTCTGACGAGTGATATGCTTCATATCATCAATCATCAGCTCACTAAAATTTGTAATGGAACCAACAAGTGGACCCAAGCAAGCTCCACAAAGTTCAAAGTCAACGTACGTGAAACAGCTGGTATTCCTTTTTGTCTTGTTCTCATCAAAACTCGCCGCCGGGCACGTAAGCACCGTCAAGTAGTGCGTCATCGCTTATGCTTTCAACTTGCCGGCACCACTTAGCGCGTGTTTAGTTGTCCAAATTTGAGAATTTGAGCTACTGTAGTATTTTCATTTTTATTTAGTAAATAGTGTTTAATCGTGGACTAATTAGGCTCAAAACGTTCGTCTCGCAATTTCCAACTAAACTGTGCAATTAGTTTTTTTTCGTCTACATTTAATGCTCCATGCATGTATCGCAAGATTCGATGTGATAGATACTATAGCACTTTTTTAGATCTGGAGTGGTAACTAAACACGCTCAGCAACTGCGTCATCTCTGAGCAGTACATGCATGCATCCGTACGTTCTCCTAGTTCAGATGCGAAAGTAATTAACACAAATCAAAGGATGATGCGATCAGATGAGCATGCTGGTCCATGGATATATATCACTCCGTTCCTAAATAACCATCATTTTTGCTTTTCAACAAACAATTTTGACTAAATATATATAAAAAATATATGGTACAAAATTAATATCACTAGATAGATTATTGAATATATTTTAATAATAAATTTATTTAGAGATACAAATATTATACGTATTTTCTACAAATCTAGTCCAATTTACGACAGGAAAACCAAAAGCAACAGTTATTTAGAGACCGAGGAAGTATACAGCAGCTAGGATACCACTACTGCACTGCTGGTATATAGATGCCACTACTATATATATATATATATATATATATATATATATATATATAACTACTACTCTGCAACTGGTTATAGAATAACTTATTCTGTAGCCACTTTGAGTTACAATAATTATTATACCAATTTACATAATTATAGTAACTCCTTACTAAGTGGTTTACTATAATGTTACAGTAAATATCCCCATGTGTTATAGTAACATAATTATCGTAAATATGTATTCACTTTATCGTAAATTAAGTATAAAAAATGTCGTAAATGGAGGTGACTACAAAATAACTTATTCTATAGGTAGCTACTAAATATACTATCCCATATATATATATATATATATATATATATATATATATATATATATATATATATATATATACATCTGTAGTTGTCGCTGCTGCACACTACCGAAAGGCAGGTGATTTGCCGAGTGCCAAAACATTTGCTGAGTGCATTTCATCGGGCACTCAATAAAAAAGTTTTTTGCCGAGTATGGCAGAAACCACACTCGGCAAAATAATGGCACTCGGCGTACCAAACTCTTTGCCGAGTGCTGAAAAAAGACCACTCGGCAAACTAGGAAAAACACTCGGTAAAACAGAGACACACGGTAAAAAACCGCTACGTGGACATCCTTCAGTTAGTGTGCCTGCCGTTAGGAGTTTGCTGAGTGTCCGTTAGTGGCACTCGACAAAGAAGTAAGTTTGCCGAGTGTTTTTCTTTAGCAGTCGGCAAAGAAGTAAGTTTGTCGAGTGTTTTCCTTTAGCACTCGGCAAAGAAATAATTTTGCCGTGTGTTTTTTTTTTCACTCAGCAAATAAATAAGTTTTTTTCTCTTTTGATCTTGAAACTTTTTCTATTCTCCACATACAACATGTAGTACTCCATGTTAAGATTTGGTATATTTCTAGATCTGTTTGCTATATTTAATTAATTTATTGAATTTTAAGGAATTTTTTTTGTATAAGTAAAATTTGAACCACAAGTGATCCAAATAATAGAATAAAATGAGTAGAAAAATGATATTCATGTTATTAAGTCCGGTGTTACACTCGACAAAGAGGCCTTTTTGCCGAGTGCCGGGGTAAAAACACTCGGCTTCTTTGCCAAGTGTCTGCGCTTTGACACTCGGCAAAGAAGTCAATATTTGTACATTCTGGGCCAGTCTTTGCCGAGTATCCAGTATTTGACACTCGACAAAGAAGGCAGGTTTGTCGAGGGCCTGGGATTTGACACTCGGCAAAGAAGGCAGGTTTGCCGAGTGTCAGGTCCGGGACACTCGGCAAACGCACCATGACCATCTCTGCGCCGTCGCGTTACTTTTTTTCGCCGAGCGTCGGTTTCAGCTCTCGGCAAAATATTTGCCGATTGCCCGATAGAAAACACTTGGCAAAGAGACGTTTGCCGACACTGTAGATGCCGTGTGCTGTTTGTCGAGTGTTACACTCAGCAAATCCTTTGCCGAGTGTTTTGTGGGCTTTACCGAGTGTCTGTGCCACATGACAAAGCTATTGTTTCTGGCAGTGGCAGATCCATGTATGACTGGAAAAACATGCTAGCTAGCTAGCACAGTCGACACGTTGCTGTTAGGCAACAAACCGTGTGCCAGCCGGCTGGTTATTAGCGTTTCGATCAGTTCAACACATGACAATTGATCGATGCATGCATGACACAATTGACACGAGAATATGTGCAGGTGCAGCTGGTCCTAGAGAGAGAATGTCGCTGCTGCTTAAGCTGGCTGCAGCGGCTAGGTACCACGCCCCGCGTGCACAACGACTGCAGACCCAGAAGTTCTCGCCTGTTTCCGTGTTCCTGATTCCTACGAAACCGGGCAGGAATTTTGCTCCGCGCAAACCGGTCGTCATTGACCGATCGATTTCGCTTTTGCTTTATTTGTTGCTCAGGCATTACCTCTTTTGTTATTCAGATCCAATACTACTAAATATATGTGTTTAATATATTTTAAAATAATTTCATTTAGAAAATTCATGCACGCGCGTTCAACTACATGGAAATTACCAATTCCAAACTGGCAACAGTTGCAGTTGCAATCAAATTTATTTATATATATATATATATATATATATATATATCTTTTTGCAAAATTTCTGGTTTGTTAGGTTTAGTCTCACATCGAAAATTGATGGTGAGGAGCATAACAGATAAGGCAGGACAACCCTCACCTTTCAAACTAGTCTTTTAAGCTGAGTTAGGCCTGAGACCTTGGCTTGTGTAGCGCTGACTCGTGGGTATAGCAAGCTGAGCAGTATCCGCTATGCACTCTAACATAATTTAATTGAACTGATTTGATATTAAAGATATATGTTGGTACATTCTCCTATAAACTTGGTCAAAGTTTAAAGAAGCTTGACTTAAGATAAAACTAAAATAAAACTATAATTTAGAATGGATGGAGTATCTTCAACTTTTAGGATTCGTAGCTATAAGTAGGTCAAACTATATTAAGTTTTGGATATTAAGATACAAGTTATTACTACCTCGGTCCCAAATAGAATGCAATTCTAGGTGAGTCCTTTGTTAAAGTATGTAAAGTTTAACTAAATATATAGGTAAAAATATTAAAGTCTATGACACCAAATAAAAATATTTCTCATGGCTGATCTAATGATACTTATTCGGTCTCATAAATATTGATATTGTTTGTATATAGTTAGTTAATCTCAAGACACTTTAATTTGGTACTATACTAGAATTGTATTATTTCTTACATGGATGAAGTACATAGTTTATAACGACATATAAGATAGACAGTACTAGATCAATCACCATGACTAAGGACTCAGATATATGTAATCACTTTATCTGAATGTCATTTTCTTTATAAAAATTATGGTCAAAGTCCTACCCTGTAGACTGTAACTATATCATAAGTGATATGTAAATTGAACCAGAGGGAATAAGGTTGCATATCATACAAATACTTCTAGCTGGACAACCGTGACAGTCTGTGATCACAAAATATTTCATTTGTCGGATACATACCCACTGAAATGACATGTGAGAACGCTCAGATTTTCTGATGGAGTAGTTCCGTAGAAGTTTCCAAGAAATTCAAGGGACCTTGGCCTTGTGGTCAACATCTATCGATCAATGTTTTGCTTTGACCCAGCGCAAGCTATAGTACTTCAAATGTTCAAATTAGCTTGAGATTTTGAGCTTGACACCCAAGCTACTAGCTAAACTGTTCCACGACAGCATACTTGTGCAGCTGAGTGTGGCTGTTTTAATTTGTATTAAACAAAGTTCATTCGATTGGAAGATAATGTTTCTTAAAGGTATGACAATGGGCTTGTTGTCATATGGTTGAGTTTGTAGCTTACTGAGGGAGACAATGCTTCCTCGCAGCATCTTTGTTCACCAATATGAAACCATATGCATTGAAAATTCATTCATCAAACATGCGCTTATGATAGGTAGGGCCTTTTCATTTGTCACATTTTTTACGATTATTAGGTTTTGGAACAAAATAATGTTCCCAAAAGCTAAGACCATGCCCTGTCTGTCAAATGGTTGAGTGTCAAATGGTTGAGTTTGTATAGTTTACTGCGACGATGCTTCCTCGCGACGTCTTTCTTCACTCTTCATTGCGAAACCCATGCATAGAAAAATCATCAAAAAAACGTGCATTTGAGGGCTTCTCTTTTGGGCCTTTTCGTCTGTGACACCTTTTACTTGTGCGTTGTGCCCCCACGAGCATGCCTGCATACCGTTCAACAAAAAATCTTGCCCCGATCTAGTAGTTTTTACTTGTACATAGGCAAATCCATTGGATACACCGTACCTGCAGCTAGCTAGATTCTGTTCCCTGCAGTCAGTGTATAGCACGTGGAGAGAAATTTTCAAGATGTCGAATAATGGATTTAGTAGAATTACCATACCGGTTCATCAGATTCCCAATCCAATTGGGGTCGATGCATGCATGTCTGCCAAACTTGCCTCCTGCATGGTTGCATATTTACACATGTGTCAAGGGCCTTGCGGCTGGCGATGGGTCGGCGGAGCGGGAAGAAGAGAATCGGCGTGACCGTGATACCAGGTTGTCAAGGGCCTTGGTGTCTAGGGTAGGAGGCCCTCGGCTACGGAGATTGTAGCCGCGGTCCGTCGTTTTCTCCGGCGAGGTTATGCCCCTCTTCCGCAGGCTTAGATGGGAGACGAGAGAGATTAGGGATAATAATCTTGCTTGCCTTTATCGTCTGGTTACAAGACTCAAATAGCCCTCAGGCTGAACTAACCATGCCTACAATTTAGGAATAAATAAGGAAACTAATCTCTTATTTTCTAATCTTAGCCACTCACGGTGGCTTCCTCAGCCGCACGCTGGGCGCGCTCTGTGGCTCGGCGCACGTCACGCGCGCGACAGCGTCTCACGTACGTCCCCACATGACAACATGTAACAATTTTCAACGTACACATATATCTGGTACTGATAGGATGACGAACCCAATCTATATTAGCAATTGATAAAGTGCACCTGCAGTAACCGTGGAACGGTCAAAGGATAGGCGCTCGTGCGGATTGGTTACCTCACATGCATGCACGGACAAGCAAGCCACCACCAAGAGGCTGCTGCCGCCTGCAGGCACTCACTCTCCTACGCCACTGTTCCTCGTCCAAACAAACCCCGCCCAGCCCCGGCGTCCGCATGCACCCACAACACCAAATCTAGCCCGCAACCTTTACATTGGCTGGCTGCCCAGCTACCTAGCTGCTCCGTGTCGTTCACGACAACCAAACACGCAGGGGAAACTCACAGCCGATACTGCCCATCTCTCTCTCTCTCCTAGTCTTCTAGGACCTATAGAACATCTCTCTCTCACAAGTCTCCATCTCATGACGCATGTGTCTGATTTGTGTGGAATGTGCAGAGCACAGGAAGCTGCCTTTACTAGTCTACAGGCTGGTCAATGTGAAGGGTGCATGTGAGCCAGAAATAAAGTAGCAAACGCCCCGGCAGGTTAGCATTACCATTATACTAACCACCCTCTATATAACCCTGGTTGTAGCTTGTAAAACTCTTTCAGCCTCCCCTCTCCCTCCCTCCCTCCCTCCCTGCCTCACAAGCTCTCTAGCTAGTTTCCGCGCGCCCGGCACGGCGGCGCAAACTAGCCAGCAACTGAGCCATGGAGAATTATCACATGCTCTTTGGGGCGACGACGCATGCGCAGCCCTCATCTGCCACTCCCAACTCCTACAACTTCATGGCAACTGCTGGAACCGGAACCAGCGGTGGCGGCTTGCACGACCATGAACGAGGCCAGCACAGCGGGCATGGCGGCCGATCGTCGTCGTCCTTCTTCGCGGAGCTGTCCAACAACGACTCCAAGGATGGTGGTGCACCAGTAGCAGCCGATAGTGGCCGTGGGGAGTCGTCAGCTGCAGCCGGCGAGGTGGACAGGCCGGCGGCCAGGAGGAAGGGGGACAAGAAGGAGCGCCGGCCACGGTACGCCTTCCAGACGCGCAGCCAGGTCGACATCCTCGACGACGGCTACCGGTGGAGGAAGTACGGCCAGAAGGCCGTCAAGAACAACAAGTTCCCAAGGTTAGTACGTATTTGGTGCACAATTCATAGATGGTACAGTCAATAATCAAATTCTTCCGATCCTCATATATAGTACAATCAAAATGTTTGGTGTTTCTCATCAACGACTACTATGTATGCATGCCGATCCATTTTTGTGGTCGATCGATCGATCAGCCTGCGATTTTGATTTTCTGTTGCTGCTTGGGGATTTATTTCGATTACTGGTTTAATTTGGTGTGATGCGATTCCTTGTTTTTAAAAGTGTTAATAGTAGGGTTGGGCCGCAGAAAGTAGGTGAGATGAGATGGAGTCCCAACGAATCTTCCAAGCTCTGCTAGTGGTTGCTTACATAGGCTGTGTTTAGTTGGATGAAAGTTAGAAATTTAGTTACTGTAGTATTTTCGTTTTTATTTGATAAATAGTGTTTAATTATGGACTAATTAGACTCAAAACGTTCGTCTCGTAATTTCCAACCAAACTGTGCAATTAGTTTTTTTTCGTCTATATTTAATGCTCCATGCATGTATCGCAAGATTCGATGTGATGGCTACTGTAGCACTTTTTGGGAATTTAGGGTGGGAACTAAACACGCGCATACATACATAGGATAAGGACACGTCTCATCTCTCATCCAACGTCCTCATCATCTAGATGAAAACGACTCCTAGTTTCATTCAATAAATAGGAGCCCGATGGCGATAGAATTTGACCGGAAGTTATTTCGTCCACCCACCGGTTAACCGCAGCATATATTCTATTAATTTCGATCTTGGATTTATCGATACTTCATTAGCTACTAGCTCAAGCTAACTATTCCGTCGCTATCTTTTATATGCTTCAGAGAACGACAAAAGTGGTTTCTTTGGGCATCCAAAGGATAAGGGCACCCTTCTTTTTTCCAATTTTTGGGCCATAAAGTTCACAGATTCAGCATCAACTGTTGCTGGAGGTGCTTGAACACTCCAAAGACTTCAAATAATTTATTAGACGAGTAAATTTGACACAGAAAAATAACTACATATATGGAGTAAAGAGAAATGGCCAAAATTAAATTTATTCGACCACTGTGTCTAAAAAAATGCAACTATGTAGGACATTAGCGTTTTCTCTTTTAAAATTTACAAGATCAAAAGGACCTTTAATTTGCCACTCCAAAAGCACTTGATGCCTTCCTTCTTCTAAAATTAAGGCTTCTTCATCGACATGGGTCTATGATTTTTTTTTCTATCCTTGCTCGACTCCTCTTCTTCTTCTACGAAAAAGTTTGCCATGACAATCATATAGCCATATATACTCTATACCTAGACACGTTAAGCAAGAACTGCACACATATCCCTACACATCATATTTGCATCAAGGACCACAGATGTAATACTTACGTTTCACTTGTTCATGTCTCTGCCAACCATCTATGCTGGCTACCAAAACACTAACTGAGAGTCTGAGAGAACCAAACAGTAATTACGTCATGAACAAAATCTGATGCATGCAAGCACATATAGTATTACGCTTCTAAATTGTTATTCATCACTTATATTGGCTGCTGATTGGAGTTTTTTTTCATGATGAACATAGATAAGATTAAAACTGACCATGCAACTATGGAGGCATTTAAGATTTTGCATTTGTAAGACATAATAAGCCTTTATCATGCCAAAGTAACATTGATATGTGGTATATATATGAATTTGGGGAAAGGATATATATACTGCAAATTCGTAAATCCCACATTAAATTTGTCATTCTTTAAATAAAAGAACAAAAATAATAACTATTAGTGATGAGGTATAGTATATATAAAATTTTCTTAAAAAAATAGTCATCGTGCTTCAGCGGATTATATATCTACACAACTCTAGAACCCTCAGTATATCCATTTTCAACTCAAACTCCTATAGAAATAGAAATATATAGAAACACTTAATATCACACAGATCAATGCTGATTGTAATAAGAAAAAGGGACCCCTTTTATTGCATTCACAGAATTAGGCATGCAAATAATACATTCCTCTATCTTATTTCTACGTCCAACAATATAATGAGAACAAGACCAATTAAGGAGCAGCAATTAATGAACAGTGCACTCTTCTAAATGAAGACATTAGACCTCACCACAACTTGAAATGGCAGATAACTTATACATTCTTCTTAGAGAGAAATGAGTGCATGCTTCCACTGAATATATAGGTTGACATACTTAGTCAAGCAACAATAAAGAAGCTTGATACACATATACAAGCCAAACATGTTCAGCTTTTGTGTGCATCCGTTTGTACATACATGCATGGATATACAGGCATATATCTCTTTCGTGCACATTTTCACTTTGTTTTGCTATTACTTTCTTGATTCATGCACCCGGAGAGTGAACTAATTCTTATTCTTTTGGCACGCATTTATGGATGCAGAAGCTACTACAGATGCACTCACCAAGGGTGCAACGTGAAGAAGCAGGTGCAGCGGCTGTCAAGGGATGAGGGCGTGGTGGTGACCACGTACGAGGGCACCCATACACACCCCATTGAGAAGTCTAATGACAACTTCGAGCACATTCTCACCCAGATGCAGATCTACTCTGGCATGGGATCAACCTTCAGCAGTAGTAGCCACAACATGTTTCACTGAATGAACCGTCCAAAATCACTTCAAGCATCCATGCACCGTGCAAACTAAGCAAGAAAATCGATCCCTAGATTTTATTAATTTGTACATTAAGTCTTTAGATGTTTAAGAGATAAATTAAATAAGCGTGATTTGGTAGCTAGATGCAGGTATTACTCACGCAAAGGTTCTTTTTCTCTTCTTGATTTTCTTTTGTTTTTAATTTGCAATTGTAGGCCAGGGATAGAGACTGATATACACCCTCAGAAATTTAAAAGATGCTGCATTACATTACAATTGAAAATGGGATACCTCTCAGGCCAGGGCACCTTAATAAGTGTACTACTTCGTTCTCGATCGATCATATCATATGCACGCTTACATGGAAGAGATCGAATATATTAGCACTAGTGTGGCCATGTGTTAGCAAATTTTACTTTCCGGGGAAAACAATCCACTACTAAATATTTTCTTCCATCTCACTAAATTGGCTTGGTAATAATGAGGGGCACAGCTAGAAAATGATGCTAGCTGGGGAAATACATATATATATTGTCAAACTGTTTGCCCAAAAAAGTTTGAAAGTAATATATATATATATATATATATATATATATATATATATATATATATAACAAGAATTGGTCAGGTGAAATTATTATCGAATTGTTTTTTATTTTCTCTACCGGTACCCTATTTTATTCTTTCACTCAGCTTAAAATCATATTTGTTGATCTTTTAGTCCATTTTCAGATTTGATTTTGGTATAGTGCGCCCTAGTAATTTCTTTTAGTGATGCGCGGTATGGTGGTCAACCTCTGCCTAGCTATGTGCCAACATCATAATTAATCAGTCACAGCTCTTTAGACCAAAATTTAGCAGTTTCCTACTGTTAGAACTTGGAGCAAATGCACTAGACTGCAGTCACTGTGCTTCCTTGCCGCTTGTCGGGATCAGTACCTCTAGCATCAGGGTCGGGTGAAGAAGCATTTCTCCCCACCATATGCTCTTCTCAGATTTCATCAATTTTCACTGATGATATTGCATGCATTGCAACAAAGCACTTACTCTTGCAATTCCAAATTGTGAAGGCAGTGCCTTTTGAAACTGCTAGAACTGTGCTTCTAATAAGTTAAAATCGAAACATCACTTGCTTATCCACAGCCTTCGCCTATTGTAAAGATCATGTATTCTATGCAAGATCATATATGTTCGGTTTTGGTGATTGAGGTGAAAACACAAGCACCATGACTAAAATGTATGTTAAGGTGTGTTAGACATGTTCTAATAGGGATGCAACAGAAGAAATGACGTGAAGACCAGCAAAGAAAGAGTTAAAATCGAAATATGCGCAAAAGTCGTTGCACATTCCGGACAGTCCGGCGACCACGCCGGCGACCACGGTTTTGAACATGCCAAACAAAAAGTTGTCCGCTGCAAAATCAACTGACTAAAAAAATCAAGGCACCTGGTGACTTCGTGAATTTCAAGATCTGCTAGCTCAGTCCTTCGACGGTGCTCATAGAGGTAGGGTTTACATACGTGTGTTCATAGGGGGTGAGTGTGCATGCGTGTTGTGGGTGTCTACGTTGTACTATGTAATTCTAAAAAAAACTGAAAATTTTTAGATCTTTCAGAGCACAACTTTTGTTGTAGGTCATTTCTCCATCAACTGTTATTTAAAAAAATAAATTTCAAAATCTAAGGTCAAAATGAATATTTGGGCCTCCAAATGCTCACAAATAAAGAAGTTATCAAATACGAAGTTGTACATTGTGTGAAGAGGTACAAGTTTGGTATAGACAATGTCTACATTTGAGGCCATTTAAAAAATTCAAAATTTTGAATTCAGAATCTAATAACTTAAAACGAGTATTTGGCCTCAAAATGATTTCAAATAAATAGTTGTTCACTGCAAATTGTAGATCACATTAATGGCTAAAATTTCGGTATATAGCATGTCAGCAACTAAAGTAATTTGAAAACTTTAAAATTTTGATTTCAAAACCTGATAATTGAAAAAGAATATTTGGACATCTAAACTGTATCAAATAAAAAAGTTATTAGGTACAATTTCACAACCACGTTGAGCTCAACAATTTTCGTGTAAAGATTATTTTCATTTAACTTCATATAAAAAATAATGAAATTTTATATAAGAGAGATCACCTGACATGTGGCTCCACATTAGCAAAACCACCTATGATGCCAACTTAAAACAAATATTTGGCCTCCAGTAATCTCAAATAAAAAAAGTTGTCCACTGCAAAACTATAGACCACGTTAAGGGATAAAACTCTGGTATAGAGCACGTCAGCATGTGAGGTCATTTGAAAAATTCTAAAATCTGGATTTCGAAACTTGATAATTTAAAGAATATTTGGGCATCTAAAATATCTCAAATAAAAAATTATCAGCTAAAATGTTGATGACCGCACTGAGCTTTACAAGCTTCAGATAAAATTTGCTTTCATCCAACTTCATATGAAAAAATTATGAACTTTTATATAAGAGAGACCCCTGACATGTGGCTCCACTGCTACGTTAGTAAAACCATCTTTAAAACCACTCTAAATGATAGGGGTGAGGGTGTTTTGAAAGTTAAAATGTGCATTTTTTTGGTATTATAAAGCTCAGGGGCGTTTTCAAATTCAACAAAAAATTTAAGTTGTAAGACGGACTGAGGATATATGATATATGAGACCATGATTTTTACGTAATGTTATGACCCGAAACTAGTTTTGCCAATTAAAAGAACCTGCTAATTAGTTGAAAAAAGAAATGTTGATTGTGGGCTTTAGTTGAAAAACCTGTCATAGTTAGGTAGTAGAGAGCTTGGATCTGCCCCATGGGAATTTTACAAAGCAAGGTCGCAAAAGGATAAACACTTCAGAATGCAATTAAGAAGGGATCTGCACGAGCAAGGAGGAATTAATTGAGGTGCCTTGCTCACTTGCAAAAAATTAAAAAAAGGAAATCACATATATATTGTAAGTGTCAACGGATAATTGAATTCTGCAGAGGAGAGGTGTCAATTTTTTTTTTTGAGCAAAAGAGGGGAGGTCTCAATGATGCATCTCTACTATACTGTAACACTCAAAACTATCTTTAGGTACACCTAAAAAAACGTCCCCCGGGCCCAAACACTGTATATCAACCCTATTGCACTTAGAAAATTGTCTTCATTAAAATCAAGGGCTAAAACACACCCCTCGATGCTTCAACGCAGTCCAACAGCCATGGTTCTTCCTATCAACAGCGATCATGAGGCTTCAACACGGCGCCGCAGAGGCTTTTGCGTCGCGTTCAACGCACAATTCGCGTTCGAAACCTGGTATCGCCGGGGGGAAAAAGAAAGAAAGCACCGTAACGTGGTACCGTCGAAGAAAAAAAGGAAACAGGCGAGGGCGCCCAGCTCACCGCCACGATCTCCGCGCCCTGCTCACTGCCCACAGGAAGGAAGGCGACGGCGCCCTGCTCACCGCCACGATCTCCGTGCCCTGCTCACCGCCCACAGGTGTTGAGCGTACCGCCACTCGCACGCCACAGCCCCCCGAGCCGCCACGATCTCCGCGCCCTCAACACTTGGTCGGCTGCTGCTACGATTGCAGGCGGGGCGGGTTGTTAACGTAACCCGCCTGCTCACTCTGCAAAACTTGGCTTCATGGCTGTTATGGACCAGCTGCAATTTTTTCGTGGCCCAAAGACTTCCAACCCTCCAAGCCCGTTGGGCGAGCGAGAAGCCTCGCAAGAGTGAAGAGTCGCATCCCCTGAAAGAACCATACAGCTACCGCTGTCACCCTCCTCCGTGGTTGCCATCAGCCCGTCGTCCTCCTCCTCCGTCCTCCCACAAGAATCTGCAAGAACCTGCAAGGCTCTATTCTCGCCTCTCCGTCATCGTCGGGAGTCACCCTCCTTTGGTCCTCAGCTCTATTCTCACCTCTGCGTCGATGTGATGACTGCTCTCAGCTCGTCCAATCTCCCATGGAGGTTCTGATGGCCTTGTCTAGTTGATGGAATGGTTGTTTGATGATTAAGGTTTCAGATCATTGCTTGGACTCTTGTTCAGCTCTGGTAATCATTGTTGCTACAGCTCACAGACATGCTACGGAAGTTGTTTGCAACTTATACTGAACATTTGTTCAATAGAACGCATCAAGTCAAGAATCGGCAGATTGAAAGGGAGTTGTGTGTATATGTATCTTTCATCAGTTCAGAAGACCATGAAGACGGACTAAATTAAGCAGTGACCGGAAAAAAGCTTCAGTTATTGAAATGGCCATGAATCCATGGTGATTGGATGTTTCAGTCAATGGAGAGTTGCAGAGTGGCATCCATACGTCATGTCTTTGTTTAGTAACAATAACTTTTGTTACAGGATATGTGTCTTTGTTTCTGTACCTGTATTTCTTGATGTTGTTATATTTGAGAACGTACAACATATATATAGCCGGGATATGAAAATTAAAATGATCAGTGCAAAGTTGTATCATCCTTGCTCGTCGATTAAGTGGATATGAAAATTTAGCTCGCAGGTTCCAAATTCTTATAGGATATGTGTAGATACTGTACGCGCAGAGAGATAGTGTACACGTAGCCTCCATTGTAGTGTAGCGGGTCTCGCGGGTTTTGCAGCATAGTCTGTTATGTCCGTGGAAAATTTGTCCGCAAAGTTTATAGCTTAGTGGCTGGCCGCAAGCCCGCTAACAAACTTTGCGGCGAGCAATGCGGGTTAGCGGCCAGCCGCGAACGAGCCCGCCTGCAAGCGTAGCTGCTGCCTCCGCCAAGAATCGCTGCCGTACCCACGTAGCCGACGAGAATCGCTACCGTACCCACGTAGCCGGCACCGGGCCTCGAGCGAGCACTGCCTCTGACACAAAGGGCAGAATCGCGGCCGTAGCCACATCATCGGCACCGCGCCGATCGCAGTCCAAACTCCAAAGCCCCCGCGCCATGATCGCGGCGCCCTCAACGGCGGCGCCGTCACCACTTGATCGGAGGCTGCAACTACGGCCTGGAGCGAGCACAACGGGTGGAACGGGTGGCCGTCGCGGGCAGCTGCTTCGGCGAATCGGCAGGCGGCCACGGCGGGCAGCTTTGGCGGGCGCCCACGGCAAGCGGCGGGCAAGGGGCGGCCGCGGCGGGCGGTGAGCAAGGAGCGGCCACAACGGGCGGCTCCGGCGACCTGCAGTCCCTGCACTGTTGTTTGCCTGCTGACTTTCAGAGTTCGGAGTTTTCAAAAGGACGCTACTGCTACTGACGGCTCCAGCCTCCTCTGCAACTACGGCCTGTGGAGCGAGCACAACCTCGGCCACCACACGGCAAGGAGATGTCTCAGTTGGAGATTCTTCCAGTTCGAGGTCGGTTGAGTTTCTAGCTTTTTATTTCCAGCCATGCCCACACTTGGATTTGAAACTTTGAATTTGGTTGCCTGAGGATGACATACATGCAAGTTGCTTCAGGTCATCGGTCCCGTATATATAGGGTGGGGTATCGAGCTAGGCTCATTAATATTACGAGCTAGAGGGGTAGCTCAGCTCGGTTCGTTATCGAGCTCGAGCTAGCCCGTTTAGCTCGCGAGCTACTACAAAAAATAGGACACACATGTTTATAATGTTTATGCTACATTAATTTCAGAAGATGACGTCCACCATTATGCAACCATACACGATTAATACATATCAGATTCATCAAAAGTTTCAACCATGCAACATAGCTGGTCCATCTATGATCATGCAGTTCCAGCATACTAACTAGTTGCTTGCCACCACAAACTTAGGAAAGTCCACATATTCAATGTCAGCATCGTCATCTTCTTCCGGGAAAACAATCCATAAAATCAACATTTAAGTACCACAACAATTATAAAATTAAAATTTATATAAAACAGCTGAAAATAAGGATTGCATACCAATAGAATAGGTGTATACTTCTAGGTCAGCATCATCATCTTCTAGATTCATGGTCGTGGGCTGATAGGCCTCAGCTCGTGAGCAGCTCGCGAGCTGGCTCATTAAAATAGCGAGCTAGACTTACAGCTCAACTCGTGAAAAAAAGTTACAACGAGCCGAGCTGAGCCGGCCACGAGTCGAGCGAGTTGGCAAGCCACGAGTATTTTATCCAGTATATATTGCCCACGACGAAGGAGGCGCCGTGGAGGAGGCCATGCGAAGACTTGCAGGTTAGCATGCTTTTGTGCTTTCAAATTGGCCCAAAACTATTGAGTCAATGTGCATACCATCTTTTGCCCTACTTGCTTTGAAAGCATCTAGGCCCCTAGATTGGATTTCGGCAATTAATGACAATATAAGACTACTATGACTAACGTGTGTTTTGTAGAGACAAATAAGTTAGGTCATGGTAATGGAGATCGATTGGGCGATCATGGATGTCATGCCCCTACGATGGAAATCGTTTCGGTTTTCAAAGGATGGACGACAAGGTTAAGGATGACTAGTTCTAAGTGTCGATTGGAGTTGGAGTGACACTTAGAGTAGTTTAGGACTTTGTTTTTCCTTTGGCCGTACTATTGAGGGGGGTATGGACGGGTAGCTTGACCTAGGTGAGTCTATTGAGTTAGGTGTGGTGCACACTTGATAATTCTAGCACTAGGTAGCTCCTACAAAGCCCTTTGATCCTATGGAGCAAACTTCATTCACAATTGATCGAGAGTTGGAAGTGAATGGAGGGTCAAACACTGACCGGACGCTGGCTCCGGTGCCACCAGACGCTGGCTGCAGGGTCCAGTCAGTTCATTTGACTGAGGTGAACCAGTCTGGTGTGACCGGACGCTGGAGGTCATGTGACCGGACGCTGAGGGCCAGCGTCCGGTCGACTCCAGTAAGGTTCCAGAGAAGAGAATCTACGTCCGGACGTGTCCGGTCAGTGCTGACCGGATCCTGGGGGTTCAGCGTCCGGTCGAGTAGTAAGCATCCAGTGAAGGAGAAATGCGACCGGACGGTCATCACTTAAACACTGGTCCATGGGTTGAACTGACCGGAGCGTCCGGTCACCCCGCAGAAGCTCATAACGGTTCGTTTTTCAGGCTGCCTTATAAATAGAAGCTCCACTCGTGTGTGGAGTCACTTTTGCTCATTCCAACAGCTGAGAAACACGTTTGTGAGTGCCAAGAAGAGCAAGGTCCTAGTGAGGTGATTGAGATTCGTGAATCCAAGAAGAGTAGCCTCATTAGTGAATCACGAGTAGCAAAGTGTGCATCCACCGTTCTCATTAGGCTTCGAGTGGTCAAGTGAGAGTTCGTGCTTGTTACTCTTGGTGATCGCCATCACCTAGACGGCTTGGTGGTGATTGGGAGCTTGGTGATCACCCGGCGGAGCTTGTGGGTGACCCAACTCAAGTTGTGAGTGGTTTTGGGTGATTCGCCGCGACGGAGTGTCGAAGAATCAACCCGTAGAGAGCACTTGATCCTTGCGCGGATCAAGGGGGAGCTACACCCTTGCGCGGGTGCTCCAACGAGGACTAGTGGGGAGTGGCAACTCTCCGATACCTTGGCAAAACATCGCCGCGTTCCTCTCTCTCTCCATTTACTTTGAGCATTTACTTTGAGCATTTACTTTGAGCAATTCAATACTTGTCTTTACATTCATAGAATTGCCATGCTAGAGTAAGTTTAGAACATAGGTTGTAGGTCCATTGTGCGTTAGATTAATAGAAACACTTTTCTAGGCACAAGGGGTTCATTGGGCTAACCGTAGGATTTAATTATTGCAAGAAAATTTAGAATTAGCCCAATTCACCCCCCCCTCTTGGGTATCTTGATCCTTTCAATTGGTATCAGAGCCTTGTGCTCACGTTTTTAAGTTTAACCGCTTAGAGCAAGATGTCTCACGGGGATGGACCTCCTCCTATCTTCGAGGGGGATGATTTTCCATATTGGAAAATTCGCATGGAGGCATACCTAGAAGCTCTAGACGTAGGAATACTTAGAGCCGCCTCTCATGGGTTCCCAAGACCTAGGAATCCCGCACAACTTCAAGGCGATGAATTGAACTATGAAAAATGGAATGCAAAGGCTCGCAACACCATCTTTAGAGGCCTTTGCAAAGATGTGTTCAACCGTGTAAGGAACCACAAAGACGCCCATGCACTATGGTCGGATGTTTGTGCGCTCCATGAGGGAACCAAGAGTGAGCGTGAGGAACGCTATCATCTTGTGATTAAAAAGCTAAATTCATTTGAGATGCTTCCCAAAGAATGTGCTAATGAGATGTATTCACGTTTGAATATTCTTGTAGAGGAAGTCAATGGGCTTGGACTTACTCAAATGTCACCATCCGACGTTGTGAGAAAGATCTTGAGTGTCCTCTCCATTGACAAATATGGCCATATTGTGACCGTGCTACACCAAGGTGATCTTTCCACCACTACACCGACACAAATCTTGGGAAAGATCAATGCTCATGAGATGTACATGTACATCACACCTCAAGATGGTTCATCCTCTACAAAGAAGAAAGAAAAAGACTTAGCACTCAAAGCTAGCCAAGAGAAGGGCAAAGCAAGACTTGAGTATGAGAGCTCAAGTGATGAAGAAGATGATGATGAAAGCCTTGCTCTCATGGTAAAGAAGACCGCCAAGATGCTAAAGAAGCTAAACAAGAATGGCATCAAGTTTGATGGCAAGAAGAAGAAGTTCTTCACTAACTCAAGAAGGAAGCCAATCTCCGAAATGGATTGCTTCAATTGTGGTGAGCTTGGTCATCTAGCGCATCAATGCACAAAGCCCAAGAAAGACAAGTACAAGAACAAGTACAAGGGCAAGAAAGATGACTCAAGCAATGAAGAAGAAGATGAGAAGAAGAAGAACAAGCCATACAAGAAAAGAGATGGCAAGAAGAGGGAATTCCACAAGAAGAAGAAGAGTGGAAAGGCCTACATCGTCGGTGATTGGCTTACGGACATTGATTCATCTAGTGGATCATCCAATGATGATAGTGACAATGAGAAGGTGGCTGCCATTGCTATTGATCTTCCATCTTCACCGCCACCATCGCTATCATCCTCTACACACCTATGCCTTATGGCCAAGGGTGAACGCAAGGTAACTAATAATGATGATAGTAGTGATGATGAGCATGCTAGTGATGATGATAGTGATAGCAATAGTGATGATGATGACTCACCTTCTTATGATGATCTTGTTAAAATACTAAGAAAATATACTAAGATCATTAGAAAGATAGGAGCTAAAATTGAAAAACTAGATGCTAAGAATGATTCACTTTTAGCAAAATGTGATACAATGGATAAGGCTAATGTTGAGCTCAAAGAAACAAATGATGCTATAACATCCAAACTCAAGGAGCTAAAATCTTCTAAGAAAGAACTTAAAGATAAACATGACAAACTTGAGTGGGTGCACAATGAGCTCATCACTAGCCACAACAAGCTAAAAGATGAATATACAACTCTAAAGATTAATTACGATACTCTTGTTATTACTCAAGAATTTTTACCAAATGAGCCAAATGATGCTACTAACCATGTTGTTAAGATTGATATAGCTACATCATGTGATGATTTGATTGATGAGAGCATTGAGCAAGGATCTAGTGGCAAAGGCAAGCAAGTGGTTGAGTGCAATGACTATGATGAATATGCCAAGCTCAAGAACACAAATGAAAAGCTCATGAAAGATCTTGAAGAAATGAAAAGCCACAACACCATTGTGCTAGAGACTCTTGATCATGACAAAGAGTTGATCCTTGAGAATGAGAAGCTCAAAGAAGAAAACAAGAAGCTCAAGGAAGAGAAGAAAGATGATGCTCTAAAGGAAGAAAATAAGAAGCTCAAGTTGGAGAAAGAGCATCTCAAGATTGGGTTGAGCAAGTTTGCTAGAGGCAAGCACCTCCAAAGTGAGCTACTCATGAACACCGTCATGAAGATGGATAGAAGTGGCATTGGATATGTGGCAAGTGTAGAGAAGAAGAAGGCTCAAGTTCAACAACAACAATCAAAGCCAAAGCCAAAGCCAAAGAGATATTTTGAGTGTGGACAAGAAGGCCATTTTGCTCATGAGTGCCAAACTCCACCGCCACAACCCTTGCCCAAGCATGCTAGACCCTTTGCCTTCAATGCTCACTACATGCTTAGAAAGGACTCTAGTGGAAAGATGAAAGTCATGTTCTTAGGACCCCCTAACAAGAATAGGCCTAAGAAGATTTGGGTGGCTAAGTCACTTGTTGAGAAGGTGAAGGGCCCTCAACAAGTTTGGATTCCTAAAGCTTGAATCTCTTATGTGTAGGTGAACTACAAGACCGGTGGAAGTCATTGGGTTATTGATAGTGGTTGCACTCAACATATGACTGGTGATCCTCGTATGTTCACCTCACTAGATGAAGAGGTAGATGGACAAGAGAAAATAACATTTGGAGATAACTCAAAGGGCAAGGTTAAAGGATTGGGCAAAGTGACAATATCAAATGATCATTCCATCTCCAATGTGCTTTATGTTGCTTCATTGAGTTTCAATTTGCTATCCGTTGGACAATTGTGTGATCTTGGCTTCCAATGCTTGTTCACCGAGAAGGAGGTTGTTGTATCCAAGGTGGATGATAATCAAGTGATATTCAATGGATTTAGATACAACAACTTATATCTAGTGGACTTCACCTTCGAAGATGCAAACTTAAAGACTTGCCTATTCACCAAAACAACACTTGGGTGGCTATGGCATAGAAGACTTGCTCATGTTGGTATGAGTTCACTCAAGAAACTAATGAAGAATGATTTGGTGAGAGGGTTGAAGGATGTGAAGTTTGAGAAGGACAAGCTTTGTAGTGCATGTCAAGCCGGCAAGCAAGTTGCAAATACCCATCCGACAAAAGCTTTCATGTCAACCACAAGAGTGCTAGAACTCCTCCACATGGATTTATTTGGACCAACAACATACAAGAGTTTGGGAGGAAATTTTTATTGTCTTGTGATAGTGGATGATTATTCAAGGTATACATGGGTGTTCTTCCTTCATGACAAATCCAAAGTTGCATCTTGCTTCAAGAAGTTTGCCAAGAGAGCACAAAATGAATTTGAAGTGAAGCTCAAGAAAATTAGAAGTGATAATGGCAAAGAGTTTGACAACACAAACATTGAAGCTTATTGTGATGAAGTTGGGATCAAGCATGAAGTTTCCGCAATTTATACTCCTCAACAAAATGGTGTAGTTGAGAGGAAGAACTAGACTTTGATCACTCTTGCAAGGACAATGCTAGATGAGTACAACATCCTCGAAGCTCTATGGGCGGAAGCAATCAACACCGCATGCTATGCATCAAACCGCCTATTCCTTCAAAAGTTCCTTGGCAAGACACCTTATGAGTTGCTCAATGGGAAGAAGCCGGATGTCTCCTTCTTTAGGGTGTTTGGTTGCAAATGCTACATCTACAAGAAGCGACAACACCTAGGGAAGTTTCAAAGACGTTGTGATATTGGTTTTCTTGTTGGTTACTCATCAAAGTCCAAAGCATATAGAGTATTTAATCATGCCACTGGCTTGGTTGAAGAAACATATGATGTGGAATTTGATGAATCTAACGGCTCCCAAGGAGCACATGAGAATCTTGATGATGTAGGTGATGAACCATTGAGGGAGGCTATGAAGAATATTCCAGTGGGAGACATCAAGCCAAAAGATGATGAAGATGATGTACAAATCATTGATCAATCTTCTTCATCAAGTGTACCACAAGATGGTGATAAAGATGGGAGAGTAGAAAATGAAGATACTCATATCTCCCATGAGCAAATGGTGGTACAAGCACAAGATGTTGATGCTTGTAAGAAAAATGGACCCTAGGCCCATTTACTTTGGATTTTGGTGTTTGATGACCAACACAACCAAATTGGACTAATGAATTTGCAAGTGTTTGTTTTGTAGTCTAATAGGGTGCAAGACATGACTTGGACGAAGGCAACGTGATGATCCGATGATCAACACCTTAAGCAAGACCTTAGGAGCACAAGAAAAGACCCAAGATATCAAGCAAAGTCCAAGCATGAAGATTGGAACCAAGCCATAGGCAAGATCGCAAAGAAACGAGCTCGCAGAGGCGACCGGACGCTGGACCGGACGCTGGAAGCGCGACCGGACGCGAGGACCGGACGCTGGCGGCAACCGACCGGACGTAGGCACGCAGCGTCCGATCGAGTACAGAGAGGTTCCAGGCGCGCGAAACTACGACCGGACGCGTCCGGTGGCAGGCGACCGGACGCTGGCAGCATCCGATTGGTAGTTCGTGGCTGCAACGGTCGGGACGACCGGACGCGTTCGGTCAGGACGATTCAGCGTCCGGTCAGTAGCAGAATTGTGGGAGTTCAACCCCAACCGGCCATTTGAGGTGTGTGGAGCTGAGGAAACATACCAAGGGTGTTGATACACCATTTTAGTGATCTCCACTTGCATAGTGCTTAGTGTTTCATCAGGTGATTAGCGTAGGTGCTTTGCGAAGTGCTTATGTTGATTAGACCACCGCTTATGCGCTTGCTCTAGGTATATGCCTAGTGTTTAGTGAGGTTTGCATACCTCTTGCCACCCCGTGCTTGCGAGCACAAGAGTTGTACATCAGAGGGGCTTGAAGTCTTGCGAGATCGCACCAACCGCGTTTGTGGTGCGGCCGCCACCGTGTACCGAAGGGAACAAGGCCCGCGGCGTTTTGGCCGAAAGCTTGATAGTGAAGACGGCGGGGAGCATCCGGGAGAGGCTTGCCGGAAGGCACATCGGAGACCCACTTGTGCGTGGGGAAGGACCGAGGCTATCCACGGAGTTACCCGACCGGGAGCTTGGCCCTTGCGAGGGATTCCTTGCGAGGGGCTCCAACGAGGACTAGGGGGAAGCTTGCGCGCTTCTCGATACCTCGGTAAAAATACCGGAGTCGTCGACGGGAGTTTGCATATCTCTACCTTGCTCTTTAAGCTTCCGCATTTACATTGATCTTTTTATTATCATTTGCGGTAGAGATAGCAACACACTAGCAAAACCGTAGTTGCACATCTAGATAGATTATCTTTTGCATAGGTTTTGCTAGAGGTAGAAAAAGAGGCCATAGTTTGGAGTTAGAATTTTAAGTTGCCTAATTCACCCCCCCCCTCTTAGGCGTCCACGTGTCCTACAAGTGGTATCAGAGCCGGTTGGCTCATTTTGGACCTTTGGCTTAACCGCCGTTGAGCTGACGCTATTTTGAGTGGTTGGGATGGATACCGCTAGGCCTCCTCAATTTAATGGCACTAACTTCCTCTATTATAAGGCTAGAATGGCTTGCCATCTTGAGGCGGTTGATTTAGGTGTATGGAGAGTCACTCGCGACGGGATGAAACCCATTAAGAATCCTGAAAACCCCACGAAGAGTGATGAAAAAGAATTGCATTTTAATGCTAGAGCTAAAAATTGCTTGTTTGAATCTTTTAGCATGGATGTTTTTAATCAAGTATTTACCTTAAATACGGCACATGAAATTTGGTTAAAACTCCAAGAGCTTCATGACGGCACAAGTAATGTCCGTGAGCAAAAACATTGTCTAGCTAAGCAAAATTATGATTCCTTTGCTATGAATGATGATGAGCTTGTTCGTGATATGTATTCTCGTTTGAATCTAATTATCAATGATCTCCATTCAATAGGATTATTAAAGCTAGATGATGCGGACATCGTGAGGAAGATCATCTCCGTGCTACCACAAAAGAAATATGCAAGCATCATCACCATCCTTCACAACATGGAGGACTTGAGCAACATAACCCCGGGCATAGTGATTGGCAAGCTAGTGGCATTTGAAATGTCACGTAAGATGGGTCAAGAAGAAGCTTCTTCATCAAGCAAAGGCAAAGCTCTCGCATGTAGCAAGAAGAAAAAGATGAAGGGCAAGCAAGTTGAGACAAGCTCAAGCTCAAGCTCCTCAAGTGAAGATGAAGAAGAAGATAATGATGATGATGATGATGATGAAGAAGAAGATTCAAGTGACGATGATCAATCTTCCTCCTCCGACTCCGACCTTGATGAAGAATCAATCAAACTAATCAATAAGGTGGAGAAGATGATTCAAAAGCTCAATGTCAAGGGTGTGCCCATCCAAATCCAAGACCTCGTTTTCACCAATCAAAGAAACGAGCAAAGAAAGAGAGGATGCTATGGATGTGGCGAGGTGGGGCACTTTGTGGAAGTTTGTCCAAACAAGCCCACACCCAAGATAAAGAAGAAGACGTACAAGAACAAAGCCCTCACATCAATAAGATCATGGGATGATTCTTCAAGTGAAGAAGACCATCACAAGAGGCGAGGGCGCAAGCACTCATCATCAAGCTCTTCTCGTGTGTGTCTTATGGCACGAGGTAACGAAAGCTCATCCTCTAGTGAGAGCAATAGTGATGATGATATGCCTTCTTATCATGAGATTGTGCAACAAAATCTTAAATATGCTAAAGTTTGCACTAGTCAACAAAATAAACTCAAAAGTTTAAAAGAAAAGGTAGATAGTTCACAAGAAGCATACAAAACTTTGCTCGAACAATATGAGAATTTTGCTAATCTCAATGTTGAACTATCTACTAAAATTGAGCAACTTAAGGCTAGTGCAACAACAAATGAATGCACAATCAATAATGAGCAACTTATAAAGAAAAATGAAAAATTAAAAGAAAAGTTAGCTAGCTCACAAAATGATTATCAAAGTTTGCTTGCTAAAATGGAAATCATGTGCAAACATTGTGATGAGCTAACTAATAAAGTTGCTAATCTTGAAGCCGCTAACAATACCCTCACCAAGGCATTTAAAAAGAAAAGCTCTATTCTTAACATGTCTAAAAAGGATGCCTCTACTTCTTGTAAAGATTTATGTTTAGACTCACCTTTGTGCAACCAAGCTTGTGTTGAGAAAATTGTTGTAGATACATGCACACAAGAGGTTGAAAAGGAAAATGAGCATCTCAAGAAAGAAGTAGCTCGCCTCACCAAAGACTTGACCCAAGTAAAAGGCAAGGCAAGGCAAACCCAACTTCATCAAGATAACACCGTCAAGGGAGTGAAGAAGCTTGATGAAGGACAAACCATGGTTTGCTATGTGTGTCACAAAGAAGGCCACAAGTCCTATGAGTGCAAGGTGAAGAATGGGGGAGGAGCAAAGAAGCAAGAGAAAAAGCCAACAAGCAAGCTCTCCAACACCTACACCAACAAGGTGGACAAGAAGGCCTCCACACCTTATCTCTTGAAGAAGAAGAAAAATGACAAGGTGGTGGCCATCAAGGTGAACAAGCAAGCCAACAAAGGGGTCAAACGCTTTTGGGTGCCAAAGGAAATCATCTCCAATATGAAGAGCACCAAGAAGGTTTGGATCCCGAAAGGGAAGTGAGAAGTCCGTCGGGCTTCGGGGAATTTGGAGACTTGGCAAAGTATGGGTGCATTTCATGGGGTGCATCATGATGGACAAAGTCATTGCCAAGTGGGTCAGTGAATACTATGGACCCAAATTCCCCTTCCCATGTTAGGTAACTAGATTTCATTTACTTCATTTGGTATTAGATTTTCCTACAATTGGTATCTTTAAGCTTCTAGTTATCTTCCATGCCTATGTTTGCTTTTACATGTTTAAATCACTTGCCATGCATACAATAGGTATATCTTATGGTAGGCTTGCTCGGTTTTAATTCTTAACCCTTGGAGCAAACCTACATGGTTTAAAATTGTTTAGAAGCAAGGCACATAGCTTGTCTTACAATTGTTTATTTAATATGTGCCAAAGTCCAAATTGTAGATAATTTTCTCCCAAATATCATCTTCAAATGGTATTTTGATTCTAAAATCAATGTGCATGAGTACTACAAGTATTCCGCGCTTGCATGCACAAATTTAGGGGGAGGATCATCTATAAGATGGACGCTTTGAGACTAACACCTTTTTCAAGTTTATCACGTGTGTAGTAGTCTCATTGCAAGGAAAATGGAGTCCTCGGAGATAAGCATCGTTCTTCATTTGGTATCATCATGTTGACTCCATTTTGATATTTATATGCTTTCTCCATACATTATATAGATTAAACTCCTTTGTGCAATATTTTGCCAATTATGCATATGTTTTGCCTTCTATCATATGTATGCGTATATTTAGGGGGAGCTTAGTCTATATAATGTGAGAGTCAAATTTTGTGATTGATCTAATTCTACATACAAAGGATCACAAAGTTTGACCCTCCCTTGTGCTACTAATGTCTTCCTTTTCGGTGTTTGATGCCAAAGGGGGAGAATTTGGAGGACCAAAGGCAAGCATTAAGTTAATGTCTACAAATGGTAATGGTCCGAGAAAGGGAGGATAGTTGATTATGGATTAGTCTAAGTAATGAGGAGAATTTATAAGAAGCAAGACTTTAATCCATAATGCCACATGGGGACATTTGCAAGGGCAAGAAGGTCTTCAATTAGTATCTAAGTAGGACTTTCTAGAATCATATAACCTTGCCCTTTGCATTGCATCCTAGCAAGTAGGTAGTTTTTAATTTTCAAAAAATTTATTATTTGCTTGCTTTGGTCGTGTTGTCATCAATCACCAAAAAGGGGGAGATTGTAAGGAAAATGGACCCTAGGCCCATTTACTTTGGATTTTGGTGTTTGATGACCAACACAACCAAATTGGACTAATGAATTTGCAAGTGTTTGTTTTGTAGTCCAATAGGGTGCAAGACATGACTTGGACGAAGGCAACGTGATGATCCGATGATCAACACCTTAAGCAAGACCTTAGGAGCACAAGAAAAGACCCAAGATATCAAGCAAAGTCCAAGCATGAAGATTGGAACCAAGCCATACGCAAGATCGCGAAGAAACGAGCTCGCAGAGGCGACCGGACGCTGGACCGGACGCTGGAAGCGCGACCGGACGCGAGGACCGGACGCTGGCAGCAACCGACCGGACGCAGGCACGCAGCGTCCGATCGAGTACAGAGAGGTTCCAGGCGCGCGAAACTACGACCGAACGCGTCCGGTGGCAGGCGACCGGACGCTGGCAGCGTCCGATCGGTAGTTCGTGGCTGCAACGGTCGGGACGACCGGACGCATCTGGTCAGGACGATTCAGCGTCCGGTCAGTAGCAGAATTGCGGGAGTTCAACCCCAACGGCTACTTTCTCAGTGGGGCTTATAAATACAACCCCCAACCGGCCATTTGAGGTGTGTGGAGCTGAGGAAACATACCAAGGGTGTTGATACACCATTTTAGTGATCTCCACTTGCATAGTGCTTAGTGTTTCATCAGGTGATTAGCGTAGGTGCTTTGCGAAGTGCTTATGTTGATTAGACCACCGCTTATGCACTTGCTCTAGGTATATGCCTAGTGTTTAGTGAGGTTTGCATACCTCTTGCCACCCCATTCTTGCGAGCACAAGAGTTGTACATCGGAGGGGCTTGAAGTCTTGCGAGATCGCACCAACCGCGTTTGTGGTGCGGCCGCCACCGTGTACCGAAGGGAACAAGGCCCGCGGCGTTTCGGCCGAAAGCTTGATAGTGAAGACGGCGGGGAGCATCCGGGAGAGGCTTGCCGGAAGGCACATCGGAGACCCACTTGCGCGTGGGGAAGGACCGAGGCTATCCACGGAGTTACCCGACCGGGAGCTTGGCCCTTGCAAGGGATTCCTTGCGAGGGGCTCCAACGAGGACTAGGGGGAAGCTTGCACGCTTCTCGATACCTCGGTAAAAATACCGGAGTCGTCGACGGGAGTTTGCATATCTCTACCTTGCTCTTTAAGCTTCCGCATTTACATTGATCTTTTTATTATCATTTGCGGTAGAGATAGCAACACACTAGCAAAACCGTAGTTGCACATCTAGATAGATTATCTTTTGCATAGGTTTTGCTAGAGGTAGAAAAAGAGGCCATAGTTTGGAGTTAGAATTTTAAGTTGCCTAATTCACCCCCCCCCCTCTTAGGCGTCCACGTGTCCTACAATGCTCCACAACCTCCTCCTCAAGTGGTTAATAGAAGAAATACACCTCTCCTACAAGATCATCCACAAGATCTCATCATAGGGAGTCCATCAAAGGGTGTAATGACTCGATCTCAAAAACTTACTTCATTTATTGCTCATCACTCTTTTGTCTCTTGCTATGAGCCTACCAAGGTAGAAGAAGCTCTTAAAGATCCGGATTGGATCAATGCCATGCATGAAGAGTTGAACAACTTCACTCGTAATGAAGTTTGGACTCTTGAAGAGCGACCAAAAGGTGCAAGAGTCATTGGAACAAAGTGGGTGTTCCACAACAAGCAAGATGATCAAGGTGTTGTTGTGAGGAACAAGGCAAGACTAGTCGCAAAGGGGTTCTCTCAAGTTTAAGGTTTGAATTTTGGAGAGACCTTTGCACTGGTTGCAAGATTAGAAGACATCCGTATCCTACTTGCATATGCATCACATCATGAAATGAAACTATATCAAATGGATGTGAAAAGTGCATTTTTAAATGGCTTTATTAATGAACTAGTCTATGTTGATCAACCTCCCGGGTTTGAAGACCCTAGATATCCTAATCATGTTTATAGGTTGTCCAAGGCGCTATATGGGCTTAAGCAAGCCCCAAGAGCTTGGTATGAGCGGCTTCGGGACTTCCTCATTGAGAAGGGTTTTACCAATGGGAAGGTCGACATTACACTATTCACCAAGAAGCTTGATGAGCATATCTCCATTTGTCAAGTGTATGTTGATGATATCATCTTTGGATCATCAAATGAAGACTCATGCAAAGAATTTGGTGAATTGATGTCGAAGGAGTTCGAGATGTCAATGATTGGTGAGCTTACATTCTTTCTTGGTTTTCAAGTCAAGCAAATGAAAGAAGGCATCTTCATCTCTCAAGAGAAATACACAAAAGATCTTCTCAAGAGATTCAAGATGGATGAATGTAAGCCAATCAAGACACCAATGCCTACCAATAGACATCTCGACCTAGATGAGGGAGGTAACCCGGTTGATCAAACTCTCTACCATTCTATGATTGGTAGCTTGTTATATTTAACCGCATCTAGGCCCGACATCATATTTAGTGTGTGTATGTGTGCTAGATTTCAAGCTAATCCTAAGGAAACACATTTAATTGCCGTAAAAAGAATCCTTAGGTATCTTAAGCACACACCAAGCTTTGGCCTTTGGTATCCCAAAGGAGCTATATTTGAACTAATTGGCTATTCCGATTTGGATTATGCCGGATGCAAAGTTGATAGAAAAAGCACATCCGGAGGGTGCCATTTGCTTAGTAGATCACTTGTGTCTTGGTCCTCCAAGAAACAAAATAGTGTGGCTTTGTCCACTGTCGAAGCGGAATACATTGCCGTGGGTGCTTGTTGTGCACAAATATTATACATGAAACAAACTTTGCTAGACTATGGTGTAGTTCTAGATAAAGTACCTCTTTTGTGCGATAATGAAAGTGCGGTAAAACTTGCAAATAACCCGGTTCAACACTCTCGCACCAAGCACATAGATATCCGTCATCACTTTCTAAGAGATCATGTTGCTAAAAATGATATATCACTAGAAGGTGTAAGAACCGAAGATCAATTAGCGGATATCTTCACTAAACCGCTAGATGAGGCTACATTTTGTAGATTGCGGAATGAGCTCAATGTACTTGATTTTAGTAACTTCACTAAAAGATGAGCTTGTGTTGTCCCCTGCATTCACTGTAATATACAACATGTTTAATTCATGGCAATGCATATAGGGCTTGTCTAACATGGTTAAGATAACCGCCGAAAAGCATGTGAAGAAGCTTAACCTTGGATCAAACTTGACAAGCAACTAGATTTACTTACAAGTATTGCATATGCATGAATGTTGTTTTGTCGTTTTGTTCCATTTGCCCTCTTATTGCCTATTTTCTTAAAAAGAATTATAGCCTAAGGCAAAATATTTTGAAAAATATGAGGGTTTGAGAGAGGTCACTCACATTAGTCCCAATTGGTGTTTATTTGGATCTTATTCTTGTTGGGACTTGATTGGGAACAGGCAGCGCCGAGGAACATTGAAGATTTGCTGGAAAAGAGTGACCGGACGCTGCACCAGACGCTATTGTCCAGCGTCCGGTCAGTTCACAGGAGGTGAACTGCTGCTGAGGGAGTGACCGGACTCTACGTTTCCGCGTCCGGTCAGAAGACATCTCAGCGTCCGATCGTTTGAAGAAGAAACAGCTGAGTTGATCGGACCCTGCCTGCGTCCGGTCAAGGACCACCGGACGCGTCCGGTCGCGATTCTAGAGGAATTGGACCTCTCTAGAATCGACCGGACGCTGGGTGGTAGCGTCCGATCGCTACCACCGGAGCGTCCGGTCAATGGAGATCGTGCGGTTTCTGAACTCTTTCCCTGTTTCCTTGTCCGTTACGCGTGGGATCTCCTTTTAACCACCCGTGTTTTCGATCTCAGCCGTATCCCACAGCAGCGCCTAACCGTAATCGCCGTAGCCGCCGCCTCCGCGCCTGAGAGTCTCCCGCGCTGCCAACATCGCCAGTGCTGCCCTCACTAGCCACCGTGCCTCCCCGCGTGCCCAAGCCACCGCGCGCCACCACAGCGCCCCCTGTAGCGCCTCCCCACGCCTACAACGCCACGCCGTCCTTCCTTCACGGTGCCCGTGTCTTCTCTAGTGATGTCCTCGCTCTGCGCCGGTAAGGCCCTACTGCCAATTCATCAAATTGCCTAGCTTCAGTGCAGCAACCCTAACTTCGCCTCATTGTCGCTGTTCCCCAGCCAATTCTTCGCAGTGCTTCGCCAACCCTAACCCTAGCCGGTTCCGAGGTTCCCCCCGCATGACACGTCTCTTCTTCTCTCGGATCGCCGGTTCGTCAGGTAGAAAGCCCGTCGCCTCAATTTCGTACCTACATTGCTTGCTTCCTAGGGTTTTCGTATCTTTTAGATATATCGTATTTACTTGTATATCCATCTTTTCCACCGTGCAGCGAGTCGGTGCCGTTGTGGTTCCTGTGGCAGTTGTCAGACAACTCAGGGCCAAGCTTGCGAGTACGGATCGAGGCCAAGCCTCGGGAGTGTCAGTTTGATAGTTGATCTTAGTCAGCGGCAGTTCATCTTCTTGTCAGATCAGATGGCTCGCACCAAGAACGTTGGTGGTGGTCCAGGAGATGACAATTGGAGGCCCCCGCCTCGCCAGCCTGTAGGACCATAAGGCAAGGCGACGAAGCAGGTTACATCTAAGAAGCGCAAGTACCCCGACGCAGAGACAGCGAGAGCTGCAGCAGTCGCTGAGGCCGCAGAGCGTGCCGAGAGAGGCGGCACTCGCAGTGGTGTTGTCATTATAGATCCGCAGCTCACACCAGTATAGAGGGCAGTAGTTTAGGAGGCTGAGCATCATCATGGTGGTCCACCAGGGACTGTCATGATGGCAGGACGTCGACTGGCTATTGAGGAGCCTCGACCTCAGGAGGAGTCCCAGCAGGAGCCACAGCAGCAGCCCCCACCAGTAGAGACTCAGCTAGCTCAGGAGACTCAGGAGGGCCAGCAGGCCGAGGAGACCGAGCAGGCACCCCAGCTACGCCGCTCTGGTCGTACCAGTGCTACAGTTCCACCGAGGCTAGCTACACAGTGCAGGAGTTCACGCCCACCGCCTAGACCACAGGGTCCGCCTCCAGTGGTACACCTTGACTTGAGGGCTGCCACGGCCCGGTAGGTTCGGTAGCTGAGGTTTGTCGAGTTTGAGGTGTGGTTTCCTCCGAGGAGGGATGAGAGAGCAGTAGAGGGTTTCTACACGCCACTGCAGGAGGATTCCTATAATGCTTATCTCAACAGTGGGGCAGTGTTCAGATCTCAGAGAGTCTGCAGTATTGAGGCTATTGTAGCAGCAGCTGAAGAGTATATCCGCCCTTACTTCTCATATTTGCCAGGGTTGATAGATCTGATTGGTCGGACTGGACTGTATGTACCATCTTGGGTTCGGCAGTTTTATGCTTCGCTCTACGTTGACCCGTAGCATAACTTCATACACTTTGCATTCAACGGCAGAGACTACAGGGTGATGAGTTTTAGGGCCAGAGAGATACTAAGGCTGCAGGAGCAGCCTGTCAGATTGCATGAGGTATGTTATGGATAGCAGGAGCCTCCCAGGCGTCCTCATGGTGGTTTGGTGCCCCCTACAGACCTTGTGCGCCATTGTTTCAAGGAGCCCTTTGGTGAGGGGTCGAGGAGGAACCCCAGTGACCTTACTCCTACAGCTCGTGTGCTAGAGGCTATCATCAGAAGGACACTACTTCCCAGGTTGAGATACAGAGAGGGTCTGACTCGTCTACAGCTTTGGCTCCTCAATGCCCTGATGCAGCAGACCGTGTTCGACATTTGGGACCTCCTTCTATCAGAGATGGAGGATACTATAGCTGAGGGCTTCAAGGGTCGCAGATAGCTTCCATATGCATATTGGATCACCTTCCTGATGCTCAAGTCTGTGCAAATTAGGACCCCTAAGATGGTTGTAGAGTACAAGGGTGCCACCACTGAGTTTCCAGCTTATAACATGGCACAGAGGATCAGGCACACCACACTACAGGCACCCACTTAGCCTCGATGTCGTCCAGATATACCAGAGTCAGCAGCTCAGCAGGACGAGATTATCAGAGGCATAGCCACTACTAAGGAGGAGCAGCTTGAGGCACAGCAGGAGGGGACCGAGTCCAGTGACAGTTCGGATGACGACTATCGGCCTATCCCTCAGATGCCTCCATGCAGACACGATGCAGAGGCCGGCAGTTCCAGCTCAGCTCCACCTACACCGCAGACGGACCCCGCTTTGATTGCTATTCTTGAGCGAATGCAGCAGGATCAGGCACGACAGGTTCAGGAGACAGCTGCTAACTTTGCATAGTTTCAGGCTCATCAGGACGAGTTCCAGCGCCAGCAGCAGTAGCAGATGCATCAGCAGTAGTTACTTATGCAGCAGCAGCTCATGGGATTCATGCAGCATGTAGTGACAGCTCTTGGGGCCCCACAGCCACAGTTTTCACCCCAGCTTGCTCAGCCTGCCACCACTATGATGACTCTAGCAGTATAGCCCTGTGGGCTTCAGAGTCAGGGACAGCCTCCAGCTCAGTTTGCTTCACCTCCAGTATAGGTGTCCCAGTGGTTAGCCTCACCAGTGGTAGCCCCGCAGTTCACTCCACTTTAGACGGGCTTCACACCGGACCAGTTAGCCTCGCTATTTGTGCCTGACACATCAGTCTCCAGGAGTCTTGGAGCATCTTTCAGCAAGTTGACAGGGATGCCCAGACCGCCACATATGCATGCCGCTGGTCCTTCTACTACAGCTCCCGTCGTCGTGACGACACAGAGGCTTCCTAGCTCAGTCGCATCATCAGATCCTACAGATGTACCAGCAGCATCACAGGCTGCACCTGCCCCAGCTCAGACCCAGACCGCTTCAGAGACACTTCCAGCCACAGAGGGTCAGTCTGTACAGAGCTCAGGGTCAGATGATGATGGAGCCCAGTTCCAGCTTGCCCCTCGTACCTCAGCGCCCGGCTCGTCCGCTGCAGCCCCGCCGACCGACCCTTAGGTTTTGGTGTTTGACGCCAAAGGGGGAGAGGGTTCGAGTATGTAGACTCAGGGGAGCGACATTTAGGGGGAGCTAGTTATATTTTATTAGCTTATTATATACATTTGGAGTTTCTATATGTGATACACTATTACTATTATGCATTCGTGTGTTACTTTTATGCATATTATTATATCTATGTGATAGTGATATCTACGTGATTGTGATTTATGACATGTGTGCTCTCTACTTTGAATTCCTTTATGTCATATCACTTGTATTATGCTCATTTGCCCTTGCTTCCGCATTTATACTCCGATGCAAATGAGCCTTGTTATGTGTACTCATGCTTAATTCATATCTTTTGAGTATATTATGTTGGCTTGGGTCATATAAGCTTTCCTAACCCTTTTGTTCTTATTGACAAAAGCTTATATGAACCAAGCATAACAAAAACCTCACTCTTTTACATACTCGAGGTGATATTGTCATCAATCACCAAAAAGGAGGAGATTGAAAGCATCTAGGCCCCTAGATTGGATTTCGGTGATTAATGACAATATAAGACTACTATGACTAACATGTGTTTTGCAGAGACAAATAAGTTAGGTCATGGTAATGGAGATCGATTGGGCGATCATGGATGTCATGCCCCTACGATGGAAATCGTTTCGGTTTTCAAAGGATGGACGACAAGGTTAAGGATGACTAGTTCTAAGTGTCGATTGGAGTTGGAGTGACACTTAGAGTAGTTTAGGACTTTGTTTTTCCTTTGGCCGTACTATTAAGGGGGATATGGACGGGTAGCTTGACCTAGGTGAGTCTATTGAGTTAGGTGTGGTGCACACTTGATAATTCTAGCACTAGGTAGCTCCTACAAAGCCCTTTGATCCTATGGAGCAAACTTCATTCACAATTGATCGAGAGTTGGAAGTGAATGGAGGGTCCAACAATGACCGGACGCTGGCTCCGGTGCCATCGGACGCTGGCTGCAGGGTCCGGTCAGTTCATTTGACTGAGGTGAACCAGTCTGGTGTGACCGGACGCTGGAGGTCATGTGATCGGACGCTGAGGGCCAGCGTCCGGTCGACTCCACTAAGGTTCTAGAGAAGAGAATCTGCGACCGGACGCGTCCGGTCAGTGCTGACTGGACCCTGGGGGTTCAGCGTCTGGTCGAGTACAGTAAGCATCCAGTGAGGGAGAAATGCGACCGGACGCGTCCGGTCAGTGCTGACCGGACCCTGCCAGCATCCGGTCATCACTTAAACACTGGTCCATGGGTTGAACTGACTGGAGCGTCCAGTCACCCCGCAGAAGCTCATAACGGTTCGTTTTTTAGGCTGCCTTATAAATAGAAGCTCCACTCGTGTGTGGAGTCACTTTTGCTCATTCCAACAGCTGAGAAACACGTTTGTGAGTGCCAAGAAGAGCAAGGTCCTAGTGAGGTGATTGAGATTCATGAATCCAAGAAGAGTAGCCTCATTAGTGAATCAAGAGTAGCAAAGTGTGCATCCACCGTTCTCATTAGGCTTCGAGTGGTCAAGTGAGAGTTCGTGCTTGTTACTCTTGGTGATCGCTATCACCTAGACGACTTGGTGGTGATTGGGAGCTTGGTGATCACCCGGAAGAGCTTGTGGGTGACCCAACTCAAGTTGTGAGTGGTTTTGGGTGATTCGCCGCGACGGAGTGTCGAATAATCAACCCGTAGAGAGCACTTGATCCTTGCGCGGATCAAGGGGGAGCTACACCCTTGCGCGGGTGCTCCAACGAGGACCAGTGGGGAGTGGCGACTCTCCGATACCTCGGCAAAACATCGCCACGTTCCTCTCTCTCTCCATTTACTTTGAGCAATTCAATACTTGTCTTTACATTCATAGAATTGTCATGCTAGAGTAAGTTTAGAACATAGGTTGCAGGTCCGTTGTGCGTTAGATTAATAGAAACACTTTTCTAGGCGCAAGGGGTTAATTGGGCTAACCGTATGATTTAATTATTGCAAGAAAATTTAGAATTAGCCCAATTCACCCCCCCTCTTGGGCATCTTGATCCTTTCACGCTTGGCTAATAAGCCATAGCTGAAAGTACTGTTGGTTGATTTATTGTGAGAAAAAAATACCGTTCGTTGGCTGAAAAAATACGACTTATAAGCCATACGAACAGGGCGTTTATTATATCTGAACAATCCCAGATAGCATCTGACAACTGCAAGTTCAGCACTTGCAAAGCATCTTTATTTTAAGCACGGGAATGGTAACACATAAGCAGTGGTGGTTGTCTTCGAGTAAAACCGGTAACGGCTCCAGCCTCCGTCAGCAGAGGCATCGCCTAAATAGTGAATGTTGGTTCAGTAAGAGTTTCACTGAATTCCCATGACGCATCACCTAAATAGTGAATCTTGGTTCAGTAAGAGTTTCACAGAATTCCCATGATGAAAAATGGATAATCAATATGCAGTCCTAAAATACTGAATATGCAGACACAATCTGAACTGAGTATGCAGATTGCAAACAAAAACCTAAACTGAATATGCAGACAGAAAGCTGAATAACAGATGACTGAAAACAAACTGAATTGGTCACCGAAAAAAAAACAGAAACTAATGACAGAAAAAAAAAACAGACACTATTGCCTGTCCGACAACAGCCTAAACCAATACACGCATACCACTATTCTCAGGCCCATCGGAACGTTTCGATGTATTAAATGCAGCTATAGGATCAGGTACGTAACATTGTTGGGTGGGTTTGATGGAGGAGCAGCTCCGAGCTATCGATGGAGAAACGCCCCCTCTTTTTTTTATGTGTGTGGGTCCGGCAATCGAACTGACAGCCTATTCGTTTGGTCGTGTTTGGCTTATAAGCCACGACTAAAAGTATTATTGGCTGATTTAGTGTGAGAGAAAAATACTGAAAATAAGACAAAACAAGCCAAACAAAGCCAAACCAACAGGTGAGTGAAAATAAAGTAAAACAAGCCAAACAAAGCCAAACCAACAGGTGAGTCCGGTTCGATCCACTGTGGGCTGAATAACAGGACGAGTCATGTCCAGGTCCGGTCCCACGATCGGAACACCCCCGATGCTCCACACTGCGGACGCCCTGACTGGACCAAGCCGCAACCACAGTTTTCCTCCGGGCAGAAAATATCAAGCCGCGAGATCCCGAAAGCACCCTCGCACGGGTCTCTCTCCGCGAGACCGCGAGTCCGTCCCCTCTCCCACGTGTCTCTCTCCGCTGCCGAACTCCAACGCGGCACGCCTCTTCCTCCCCCAAGGAAGAAGAGGAGTACACGCCACCAGCTCCACGGAATCCGACGGCCTCGTCCTCCTCGTCTTCTCCTGTCGACTGGAGCGCCGCCGGGTAGAGATCCCACATCCGCTCCTCAACCAATCCCTCCTGCCTCCGGTAAGGCGGGCAATGAATTTTTAAGTCTAGTTCTTTGTTGCCACCTAGCTTATTTGTTTGTACCACTGCCCTATGGGACAGCAAGCATAGGAGGTGATTTTGCCTTCACTTGAGGTGTGCTATTCTAATAGTGACCAATCCTGTCCATGCTGACATGCTGTTATCGCAGTTCAGTTCAGTTATGTTATTATCTTTGATTTGTTCGTTAGGCATAATTCTTCTCCTTGCTACCCCATATGATCAAATACTAGTGCACGGGTGGCCATTTGCTGCCTTCACATGTAACCTCTGCCCCCGCTGATCTCACAGTTTTAATGGTGCCTTTGACTTCTTTGTGGGTCCTTAATTAGCTTGGTACTTCGGCTCCCGAAGGTTTCAGTCACGAAATGTGAATGAGCCTTAATGCATTGATATTTTAATACGCTGGTAACGAGCATATCAGAGCTATCTGCACCCCTGTTTGCTGTAGCTAATACGTCTGCTTCGCTATCAATCACTACTACAGAGAATGGTGATCCTCTGTCCAGGGTGTGTTGCTCCATCAGTGCACCATAATTTTCTGCCCAGATGGTTGCTGCTGAACAATAGCTCGAGAATGTATTGCCATGTCTTTCCAGACAGAATGAAACCGAAAAGACAGAACAGACATCAGAGGATGGCTTGCTTCTCCAAGGGGTCTTCGTTTCAAGGTACCGTCTGAGCAGACTTTTGATGTTGTCGATCCAAGCTTATATCTGTGCACCGGTAAACAATGTATTTCTATGTGATTGTTCTTTGTCAATATACCCATCAATATAGTATGCATTCATATTGTGCAGTTGTTCGCTTTCCTAGGGCATGGAATCCTCATGCAACTGTTTCTGTTTCCACAACGAATCATATTAACTTTTCACTTTTCCGGCTGCAATGTAGTTGTAGTTTGTTTTCTCTTATTTAGTTTCTCATTTTATTATTATTATTATTATTATTATTGTTGACAACATGAAAGCTATGTTTCTTGGTTGTGAAAATTTACCATTCTGTCCATACCATTCAGTGACCATTGTTCCTTCAACTCTGCAGATCTGGGTGCCTCTGTAAAGCCTTCACGCCTTCTTCCAGCAGAGGAACTAAAGACATATCCCAGTACTGTTCCTGAAGAGATATTTAACACAATCATACTAGATGACTCTGATGCATTCTACGTGCTAGAGCTTAGCACAAGTAGAGAATTTAGTTCCTCTTTGGATAAAAATTCTGCAATCTTAATCTGCTTAATTGATGTTGATGGTGACTCCTTGCTACAAAGAGTACCGGCAATCTATTTGGGTCAACCTACACCTGGAATTAAGACAGTGCTACTGATACCCTTCCAAAGTGGTTCAGTTGATGTTGTCACTTTCAAGGCCTCAAAACTGAAAAGGATTATAGAAGTCTGGATCGGTCTTGAATCAGGTACGTCCCATTTCATGTTCGTTGCAAATATAATGTAATGGTAGTATGTTCACTTGATGAGTGTTTTCTATCCTTTGTTTATTAATTTTACCCTTGAAGGTCAGGTTCATGGAGATTTGCAAATATAATGTAATGGTAGTATGTTCACTTGATGAGTGTTTTCTATCCTTTGTTTATTAATTTTACCCTTGAAGGTCAGGTTCATGGAGATTAGATGGTTTGAGCTTGAAAGTAATACATGGACCGGTTGGTCTACCTAAAGAAATTAATGGAACACCTGAACAGAAGTTCAACGGTTTGCAGTACTCTTTTGAGAAAATAAATGCATTTCTTGGAGATGATGGAGCTTCAGTAGCTGAAGCAAGGCCTGTGGCTGTCACTGACCTCTCAGGAGTTGGCATTTCCGATCTTCAAGAAGGGCTGTTATCCTCAGAAAGCAAAGCTTCAAGTGTTAAGGAACTAAGAGAGGATGGGTTGAGAGAGTACGCCAACCTCAAACAATCTCTGCTGCTCTATGATGCATCTATAGTGATCACAGGCTTCTCCGCCTTCATCTTGGCTTCAAATGACAGTGCTGCCTTTTCGTTCCTGATAGGTGGCATTGGTGGGTTCCTCTATCTGTTGCTGCTCCAAAGATCGGTTGATGGTTTGCCCGTGATCGGTTCACCTTCAGAAGATGGCAGTGCACAGCCCTTGTTAAAAGGCTTCAGTGGTGTAAGGAGGCCATGGTTGATACTATCACTGGTACTGGTTGCAGGGGCAGTTGCACTTAAGTATGGTGGTGGAGGTGACAGCTTTGAACTCACACCGACCGAGCTCTTTGTTGGCACTGCAGGGTTCCTGGCAAACAAGGTTGCTGTTCTTCTTGCAGCGTTCATGCCTATGCTAAGTGACTCGAAGAGTGAAGATGGATCTGGGGGCAGCAATTAACTGGACTATAATAAAAATAGGTTATTACTAGTTTCCTATAGAAACTCTGTATTCAAGATCTGAAGAGATGATGTGCAAAGGGCAAGTCCTAGTTTCTGAACGGGAAAAATGAACCCTGTCGCTATATCATCTTGGTAACTGAGTCAATCAGTACTTGAAACACAACAGCAGGTCGCAGGCATGGCATCTTTGCAAGGGTTCTAGTGTTGTGGTACTTGAGTTGTAGTATACACACAAATCAGATAGTTAACTGTCAATATGATCTACAGACTACAGGAACATGACTACACCAGTACCTCGAGCTCCAGAGATGAGCTCGGAAAACATGATGACTGTACGAGAACAATGTCCCCATCGTTGTATGTGAATATATGACATTTGTGATGTAAATATACAGTAACGAATTTTCTGCACTGAAATGATTGTTAGCTTCACTCAACACAACAATAGTAATAATATACAACTTTCAAATGTTTTCTATCAAGTTCCGCTGAACAGTAATTATCTTTTAAACTTATTATTATCATATAAAGATCTGATGAAGTGAACACCATTTCCTAGGCAGTTTGGTCACAAAATTACCATTGTCAATTACTGTAACTGTACTACCAGTCCATAGATCTAGTCACCGGCCACAGCATGGTGCCTAGCCAGGTGGCTGCAGCTTTCCCAGGCCGGCGCCGCCCCCACCTGGATGCCGCATAAACCGTTGACACGGCCATTACTTTAGTCCTCACTCCTCACTAACAAGAATAGTCGCCCATTTAGCATCTGAAGCTTCTGACTGAAGTCTAGCATTAGCAGCACATCATCACCAGCTTTCCGAGATGCCAGCCATGGGCATTCGCACAATGATGTTCCGAGTAGCAGTCGTCGTTTTTGCCGTAACGACCGCTGCAGCCGCAGGCAATACGATAGCGAGCCCAAGCTCTGCGGCCAATTCAACGGCCAGCCCGACCAAGAACACGACGGCGCCATTGCCGCCGTTTGGCACGAACCACGCCGTGGGCGACGGCACCGGGTGGTTCTTCGACTGGAAGGCGAACGCCTCGGCGGCCAACTACTCCGCCTGGGCTGCGAACCGCACATTCTACCTCGGCGACTACCTCAGTGAGTTTTCATTCTCAGCTTCCCCTGTCCAAATCCAAACCACTGTATGTCGGAGCTCGATCGGTCCACGCTAGTTACTGACATGTCTCACTTGTGTGGCGTGCTCCATTCATGATCCATGGCAAGGCTTCAAGACGGACACCGGCAACACGGTGGTGCACACGACGAACGCCACGGTCTACAAGCTCTGCAGCGCCGGCGTTGCGGCGAGCGGCGGCGGGAGCGGGTGGAAGCCGGAGGGGGCGTTCCTCGCCGTGATGCTCACGGCGGAGGGCGCCAACTACTTCTTCTCGGACGCCTGGAACGGGGAGCACTGCCAGAGGGGGATGCGGTTTCAGATCAGCGTGGCGCGTGGCCGCGGTCTCCCGTCGGTGCCGCCGTCGTTCTACGAGCCACTCTCCAGCGCGCCGGAGGGGACGCGGCGCGGAGGGACTGTGGCTGTGGGGGTCGGTGCGATGGCTGCAGCCTTTGCTGCACTTGTGTTTTCTTGATTATTTATCCACAACACAAAGTCATCGCCGGCGTTTTGCGCATGTACTTCCCAAACAATCTCCTCAATTTCTTTGTTCAACTTTGACGAAATATTTGTAACACCATGTTTTGGTAGAAAAAAGAAAAATAGCATCTTTACAATTTTTTGCTAACATAAACCGAGCACAAAGCATCTCCTTGTTTTGCTGCTGATCAGGAGGCAGGAAAAGCAGTAAAACTGGAAAAGGGCACAAAGCAACTGCTTGGTTAAACAGTTAGGGTCCTGTCTGGAACTGTACAAGTTCCCCTTGAATTTTAAAAGGCACATGAGAATAGTTCATGAAGAAGAAAATCCTTTTCTTATCTGTGATGTGAGCTCAGCATGTATCACTATGGTCGGCAAGGAGAAGATATATGCTTACATAATGTATCGCCAGGAATTACTTGACCCCACTTGCTTGCGACAGAGTTCGAGTTTAAAGGATCTGCTGGCGAATGCGATCAAATAATTTTGTAGTTTCCAATTGGGTAAGTAGAAATTGTGCCTGTTCAAAAATGGAAGGTTAATTGATCAGCAAGAATACCACAATGTAATTAGGTAGAACTGGTAATGAAGTATTATATACATAGTTAGTGCAGTCATGATTCAATTAGATATAACCTGTATCGCTAATACAATAAGAATTTACAGCTGACCAAGTAGATACATATAGAGATGAAAACGGGATGGATATTTCCCGGTATCCGTCCGTCCTGAAAGGATCAAAACACTATTTGGATAGTTCGTATCTGAATTGAACATTTAATATCTAACCGTATCTGAATCCGAATACTCAAAAATCATATTTCTGATATGTATATGAGATAGATACTAATATCCGATAAAAAAATATGGATATAATATGGGATATGGGACATAATGCAGGATCACCGGTATCGGTCTGTATTCGATCCGGTTTCATCCCACATATAGTCATATAGAGGTTTGGACAGTATCTAGTCTGTAATTGCAGGCCTGCATCATCGGGACACAACGTTCAGACTTACAGTGTGGAAGATTGGGAACGAGAAAATATCACTGAAATAGAACTTTTCAGAATGCAGTAAGAATAGGTATAGCCGCGAGCAATGTATTTAGTACGGAGCAAATAAATTGTGATAAGATTTCTCAATTTAATTGTGATAAGCTTTAGTTACATACCATTAGAAATTCAATTCTGACGAGCTTCCCTTTCACTAGTTGTTCAGATGAGTAATCCATCATCACTAGCACTTTCACAATAGGGATTCCTGTTAGAAATCGGTTCGTCGGTGCACACAAGAACTAAAACACAGAACAAAGGAACAAGAACAAAGTAGAGGAAGAGGGGAGTTCTTTTCTGTATTCACCTTCTTGCTGCTACTTTTACAATGGTGAAAGTGATCTCCTATTTATAGCAAAGGAGGCTGAGATGAATACAAAGTTACAGTGTCTGAACTCTTAGACTTTCTCCTCCTCTTCGTTTAATTGGCCACCATTCAAAGTCTGTTGTTCACATTGTTTTTGGACTTTGATTCACAACATTACCCTTGGCCAATTATATGCCATGTGTATGCCTCGTTAAAAACTTACCCCACAAAACCCAGTGGAAAAAAAGGGTAGGAGAAAAGAGTACATCACATGCATCGCTTATGTTGCACCTGTTGCCTCGTTAAAAACCTTGCATGAGAAAACCCAGTGGGAAAAAACTCACTAAGGGGAAAAGAGTACAACAGTTGATTATCGGGTCAGGTCTTCAGGACCGACTCGTGATCTTCAGGATCATGATCATGAGCTATGGATTTGGAGTTGGTCTCCCCCTGAACCCTGCAACTTTTTTAAGTCGCCTCATGCCAATTCCACGGACACATTTGTGGAAGCTAGAGGATGGCAGAGACTTTGTAAATAAATCTGCTAGATTTTCATATGGCCTTGCTTGCAGGATATTTATCTCCCTGCTCTTCTGGAGCTCATGGGGGTAAAAGAATTTTGGAGCAATATGCTTTGTGAGATTCCTCTTGACATAGCCCATATGCATCTGTGCAACACAAGCTGCATTATCTTCATAGATAATAGTGGGGGTGTCGATGATGTTCATACCACATGACTTCTGGATGTGGTTAATCATCCGTCGTAGCCAAACACATTCTCGTGTGGCTTCATACAGAGCAATTATCTCTGAGTGGTTGGTCGATGTGGCGACCAGGGTCTGCTTCACAGACCGCTAGGAGATGACTGCTCCACCACAGAGAAACACAAAAACAGTTTGTGATCTGGCATTCTGAGGGTTAGACATATAGCCAGCATCAGCATAACCCACCATAGTTAAGTTTGGAAACCATAACCCAAGGTCCTGAGTGCCTTTTAGATATCTGAGGATGGTTTTCACGCCAACCCAATGCCTTTTGGTGGGAGTGGCACTGTACCTGGCCAAAAAGTTTACTGCAAATGTAATGTTTGGCAGTGTGCAATTTGCGAGATACATTAGTGTCCCAATGGCGCTGAGGTATCGAACTTGAGGTCCCAAAGTTTCCTCATCCTCTTCCTTTGGTCGAAACGGATCCTTATCTGCTTCCAATGATTGAACGACCATGGGGGTTTTCAGAGGGTGGCACTCGCTCATATTGAACCTTTTAAGTACCCTCTTTGTATAGGTGGACTGGTGTACAAACACTCCTTTAGGGAGGTGTTTGAGCTGCAGGCCCAAACAAAACTTGGTTTTACCCAAGTCTTTCATCTCAAACTCCGCCTTGAGGTAAGCCATTGCTTCCTCAATGTCCCTTGCAGTCCCGATGATGTTCAAATCATCGACATAAACTGAGATGATGCAAAATCCATCATTGGATTTCTTTATGAAGATGCAAGGACAATCATCATTATTTGTGTAACCTCTCTCCAGGAGAAAGCTGCTCAAGCGATTGAACCACATCCTCCTAGATTGTTTCAACCCGTACAACGACCGCTATAGGCAGACCCTGAACATGTTGCAGTTTTGATTCGGTCCAGGGATCTTGAGTCCTTCAGGAACTCTCATATAAATTTCCGAATCAAGTGACCCATATAGGTATGCGGTCACAACATCCATCAACTGCATTTTTAAATTCAAGTTAGCTGCCATAGATATAAGATATCGGAACGTTATGCCACTCATAACAGGAGAGTAAGTTTCATCATAATCGATGCCGGGTCTCTGCGTGAACCCTTGCGCGACTAGCCTCGCTTTGTATCTTACCACCTGGCCATGTTCATTCCTCTTCCGGAGGAAGACCCACTTGCATCCTATAGGGATGACCTTTGGAGGTGCTGGGACTGTAGGCCCAAAAACCTCTCTTTGGTAAACCGAGCGCAATTCTGCCTCAATTGCTGCTTTTCTTGTCCCAATCTGAGCGCTTCCGGCACTCTATTATGGACTTTGGTTCTGGATCCGGATCCATTGAGTCAGCAATTTTTGAGGCAAAATATATGTTGACAACAGTGGTCTTTCTTTTATATGATTCTCCTGACTCCACATAATTAGTGGCGATCTCCTCATGATCGTCCTCCCACTCATCGTGATTTCCCATAAAGATTGAGCTGGGGCGTTCCGATCTTCCAATGCGATAGTGTGCACGCGGCGCATTGGGATTTCCATCTTCCGAATGGGGTCCTTCAGGGATCATCTCAACTTCAGGTTGAGTTGCGCCTCTTCAGGGGTGTTCTCAACTTCAGGTTGAGCTTTTTCAATTGATTTCTTGAGTGATGCAAGTGGCTCAGGTCCCTGTCTCTGCGGACGTCTCCACGAAACCTTGTCCTAAGCACCCGGAGGTCTCCCCCTCTTCCTAATATTAGGGGAGACAATAGAGTTGGTAACCTTCTGGTGTACCTGTACTCTCTCCGACGTATTTATTGCAGGTATATGTGACCTTATCACACTTTTATGATCAGTGAAGGCATCAGGCAGACTATTTGCAAGGCTTTGCGAATGTATGATTCTCTGAACTTCTAGATCAGATTCACTGGTGCGTGGGTCTAAGGATTGCATCCCAGTTGCATTCCATTCAATTTCCTAGCATTCTTCTGGATGCCTATCTCCCAATAATGTTGGGAAATGGTCTTCATCGAAGACACAATCAGCGTACCGAGCCGTATGAACATCCCCGGTCATAGGCTCCAAATACTTGTTTATGGACGGAGTCTCATAACCAACATATATCCCCAACTTCCGATGGGGTCCCATTGATGTACGCTGGGGTGGTGGTGTAACACCTCTGGTGTTACGAACTTGCTTAGCACCGAGGTTGAGGCCCGAGAAAGAGATTAGCCAAACAAGTTTTCGGGTTTTTTAAAATTTATAATGCATATGAAATGATAAGTGAATCCTTTGTGATTCATTTTTGTGGACTCAAATAAATATCCAAGTTAACCTACTTAGTGCGTAAAATGTGCTAATGAAAATCCTAACAAGAAAAATGGGATAAATCATTTTAATTGTTTGGTACAAAAAATAATTTATATAAACAAAAATAAAATATAACTTGTGTGTAGTATTTAAGTAGAGTTGAGGAGCAAGTGGTGTAGTTGAAAATGCAACTTTAAATTTTGAAAACAAATGTTGTTAACTAGTGTTCTTGAGAGCTCAAAAATTGAACCTGAAACTAAAAATCAGCCGTTCCGTTGAATCGGCAAGAATTTAGACTTATGTTTAAAATGCCATTTTTGGCGAATTATATTGAGCAAAATAGTTAAATGGTGCTTAGATATTTTGCCCCTATGGGTTAGCACCAAGTATGAACTATTGTGCGAAATACTTGTTGGTTGAAATTAATAGGGTTTAGACATTGTAAAAATTGTGACAAAAGTTTTAAAGGTTGTTAGTTGTAACTGAACCCTTGCCCTTTTCTAAGTCGGAAAATGATAGTAGACAATGCTATTTTGGCATTCAAATTCAGACTAAATTGTTTAAACCCTAGCTTCATGTTCTTGTACTGTTGGTTGCCTCTAAGTGAGTGCTTGACCATGGTATAGGTGGTAGTGGTGTTGGGTGTCACCATACCCCCTTAAAAATTGCCCAAACTTCGTTAAAACATGTTGAAAAACCATGTTGTTGCCATTCCGTTCGTGAACAGGCGTTCAGCATGGCGAGCCCATGTTGGCGCTCTTTTATCCCCTTCTCTGGTTGCTCCTTGCTCATGGCAATCACTCCTCTTGATGGCTGGTATTGCTGGTTTTAGGTTAGGGGAATTAGTTGAACCTCAATCACGATCGTTGATAGCTTTTGCTCCGCTTTAAAATGTGTGCACGTCACTAGTTGCCATCTCTCGGTCTGGGTTCACGGTCACCGCACGCGTAGGGGCTGCTGGCGCCCGGCTCAGGCCGTGGCTGAGCTGCTGCTGCTGGCCAGCTCACGCGCCTGGGTGGTGCCGCGTAGCGTCTACGGCCAGGCGTTGGCCGGCTTCGGTTGTGCTTCCTGGCTCCCGCTACTACGTGCGTGTCACACTCGGGTGGCTAGCCGCGGTGCCGCACGTAGGGCGAGCCATGGCTACGGTGGTCATTGCTCAGCCAACGTGGCGCCCGCCCCACCCTCTCGATTCACCTACCGCATCGTGCCCTTGGCGTATGCCACTACCACCATGTCTGGTCGTTGGCCCCGCTCATGGTGGTCATGGGATGCTTCGCTGCCTTTCCTTGCCCCCACTAGTCGACGCCGATGAGCCCCGCTCGAGTCTTGCCGCTCCATTCAAGCACGTCATGCTAACCCCATGAACTCGTCTTGACCTCCTCTAGCTGGTGCTCGCATCTTCTAGCCAGGGCCTCCGTCGGAGCTGTGGTGATGCGCCAGGTCCGTCGTGGGACGTCGCCACTGTGCCCGGGCGCATGTGGCCAGACCATCACGACCCTTCCCTGCTTCAATCGTCATTGGAGTGTGCACCATGGTGAGCTATTGATGCTTCTCCGCCACCTCTACCTTTTCGAGAGTATGTAGGCTCACCGAAACAGCTGCGCCATCGCCACGAACCATCGCCTATCGCTGCGGCATATCCTAGGACACCTCCCCGTTTGAACTGTGATGGTGGTCGGTGTCAACAAAAGATGCTCGACAGTCCTCCGAGGGGTATCCCATGAAGGTAGATTGATCGGTGGGGGTGCACGTAATCAGGACCCGGATGGTGACACAAGGCGCAGAGACAGCGGTTTAGACAGGTTCGGGCTGTCTGATCGACGTAATATCCTACGTCATGTGTCTTTGGTGTATTGTATTGAGATGTAGAAGTTGTCGACTAGGGGATGCCTGCCTCTCGTTATATATTCTGGAGGGGTAGGGTTACAAGGAAAGTATCATATTTGGTACTATACAATATCTTGTAGTGCACGTCGACCAGTGCCATGCACGCCTTGATCTTGTGGGCTAGGCCACCTCTGATGGTGCGGCCCATGTCTTATCTTATGGATACCAGGGGTCATATCCCCCACAGCTAGTCCCCGAGCGCCTTGTATCCTTTGAGCAACACCGTCTTGAGCTTGTCCGAGCTGTCCAACTTGCTGCTGATCATCAAGAACAGGCATCCGAGCAGTTGAACTGTCATCTGAGCTGTTGTCCGAGCAGTGAAAACGGCGTCCAAGCAGTTCAACTGTGAGCAAGCCCAGACTTACTCGAAGCTGAGGTTTGCTAGAAGGATGTAAGGGGCTCAAGATAAAATTTGAAAATTCTTCCCCTTAGGAGAAGTGTAGCCATTTAGACTCCATCAATAAAGAGGGTAAATCAAGAAATAAGCACTACATTTGTAACAGAACCAACCAATTATACGAAATTAAGTAAGAAAATCATCCGCTAGAGCAGACAATTTAGCAAACTTAAGCCCGTATAACCCGGTAGTCCGTGAAATCACGAAGGATTTCAAACCAACTCACATACCAGCCAAGATCGTAATAAGTTTAGCGGTCACCATCACATATTACATAAAAGTTCGCATCACAGGTACATTAGAGTTTAAACATAGTTATTACAAAACGAGTTCAAATAGAAGTAGCGGAAGCCATTTGTTCAAAACCACACACACTCACACGGAGTTCAAATACAGTGCCAGCTAATGATCATCTCCAACAAAAGCATCAGACGAGACGTAAGGAATGACCATGCCCATGGTCCTAAGCATCACCCATCGCAGGATAAAGGCAGTTGATACAGTAGCCGTAATACATCTGCCCATCTGCAACAAGTGGGAATAAAACCCTGAGTACGAGAAGGTACTCAGCTAGACTTACCCGACATAACCGAAAATAAAGTGACATCAAGGATTATGAAGGGCTTTATAGTAGGGTAGCTGACAAAAAGAGGCATTTTTAGTATTTTAAGAACCTTTCCAAAAGCATTATTGTCAAGTTAATTATTATTAACCTGTCGACTATATTTGCACCTATACTAGAGCAAGCATGTGAGTAAGCAAATAATGATAACCAATGATCATTAACAACTTCCATAATGTCATATTCATTATAACTATCCAGATGTTCCATCAACATTACTACGATCAAGTCACTCAAGTCAAGTGCTCACTATCCAGGAGCGATGGTGATTCGAATCGATTCCTAACCAGCTGGTGATTTCTTCCTTACACAAACCTCACTCACCCGCTAAAGTGAGGTATCGGTCACCGAGTCAACTATCTAGGAAAATATTGAGTTTGCCAGGAACCACATGTACCCGGGGGCCGACCGACTGCCTTTCGGTCTTATCATCGCGCCCCCGTGTCCTACCACACCTGCTCCGGTACAGTGCGCTGCGGGCAATCTACTCGGCCCGAATAATCTCCTAGCTTCGTGGTCGAAAGGTACTTTATTTGGCCAGCTAAATGTAAGGCATGCGTTCAACATGACTCGAGGCCCAACAACGGTCGGTCCTTAATCAACACAGACGGAAAGCACTACAGTCTAAAACTCTGTAAGTCTCCGTTTGGTCTCAACTTCAAATTAACACTTAGTTATACCATGACTACATAGTTATCCAAGCAGATCCAGGTAACCACCTATAGCTCGCAGGTGACAGGAAATCACCCGACTTCTACCGGTCTAAGCCAGCTAAGCATTGACTCGACTGCGGATACCAGGGTAACAAGGATATAGTATAACAATGGTAGACAAGGTATAATGCAGCAACAGTTGCAAACAACTCCTGAACGTAATGCATCAATTAAAATAAAGCATTAATTAATAATCGCAAACCGGGGAGAAAAATGCTCCGGGGCTTGCCTCTCTCGAAGGAGCTCGGGCGGTGATCGGGGCACTCCGGAAGTTCCTCAACGTCATCCTCGTCTGCTTCGGTCACTTCTTGCGGCTGCACCTCGAGCTGCTCCTCGGGCTCCTTGGGTATGACGACTGGGCTCTCGGTTTGTGATCCTGTATGATGCAGGTGCGTAAGTGCTTATGCAAAAGGTGCATCGGATGAAATGAACACAATGAATATGCTTGAATGCAAGGTAGTCAACATCATCCAAGAACATGTACTACAAGCACATGTCATCTACTACATTCTCTTCTACTACTAATATGCTAAGTCAACACATCTCATTAAATGCTTCAAAGATACACCAAAGCTTCACTAATTTCTTAATCATACATAAAGCAACATTTGATTAAACCCTAATTAATAATAGGTTTGAATAGCAACATCTATTTTTATAGCTTAGAAAAATCTTAGAAAATTACCATAGCACAGTACTACCCTAAGTAGTCTACCATTAAAGTTTTATGACATTTGAATAAGTGGAGTAGCCTACACAAAAATGACAAGCTATGGCATAATTATGAACATGAAAATACTTTGTATTATGAAAAGTGTCAAACAACAGATGTAATATTTTTCCTATGTTCTATATAGTAAATAATCATTGCACAAAAATTATCACATGCATGTTTTATACAAATTTTGCTCTCTAGCAAAAATAACAAAAATCAGCCATTAAAGGCACTTGAACTACATCTCATAATTTTTCTACAGGACATGCATGACATATATTTTTCCTAGAAAGTACATTACACAAGAAGAGTAACAAACTTGGAATCATATTTTTTTGATACATATAGGATTTACTAAACATTTTACAAGATATCAACAATATCAAGAATTAAATAAAGCTCTTCATTAAAGTATCTAAAAAATGACATGCAATATTTTTATCATGTAGATCTAGTGACAAGGAACACAACAAAATTTGTTTCAACAAATTTGGAGCCATTTTGAGCAAGTTATAAATTCCCAAAGCATTTAAATAGAAATCTGAAAATCATTTCTTAAATACTTTCAAAAATCAGCCGATGAAAATGCTGGGTGCATCCGGTGCTGTGCACCTAGACCCGAGTTAGGGCGCTGATGAGTGGGCCCCCACGGTCAACGGCCCCCACCTATCTGTCAGACCGAGACAGGGGCGGAGCTGACCGGCCAGCCCTCGCCGACGGTGAGCTAGCCGGTGGCGCGGTCACCACCAGCATCTCACTTGTGATGAGGCGGACATGGTGCACCAAGAGAAGGCATGGGAGGAGCTCGGAATGGAGCTCAGCGGTGTGCATGGCAGAGTGGAGGCGCGGCTCGTCGGTGGTACGCCGACTCCAGCCACGGCAGGGCACGGGGAGGCACGCAAGAGTTTCGCGACGGCAAGGCGGTGCTCATGCGCTTGAAAGGAAGGAGAGAGGTGGAGAGGAGAGGGGATGTCCACGCGGAGCCAAGCTCCGGCGAGGAAGAGCTTACTCCAGTGAGGAATTACCGGCCGAAGAAGACTTACCACGGCGAACAGACTCGAGCACCGGTTGCGAAAGGTGGAGGCGATGCTGCTGGCGAGATGGAGATGGCTCCGGCGCACTGGAGCGGCCGGAACGGCCAACTCCGGCGATGGTGCATGGCGGAGGCGAGAGAGCGAAGTGGAGGAGTGAGGAGGAGCACAGCGCGGTCGGGCAGATGAAGGCGCGACAGGAGGGCGCGGGGCAGGCCGGGGCTACCGCGCGGCGTGCTCGCCGGCGCATGGCGGCCACGCGGCGTGCGTGCTCTGTCGCAGCTGGGTGAGTGCGCGGCGATGGGCGCGGCACGTGGGAGTAGGAGCGCGGCGTGGAGCAGGCGGGGCCGGCTTGCGCAGCTGGGCCGAAGGCGAGGCGCGCGGCCCATTTACTGAAAAATGTTCTTTTTCAAATTCTTTTCAAATCCTTTTTCATTCAAATGAAATTTTGAACTATTTTAAAGTAGTTTCAAAAGTTGGTGTAAAAATGAAAGTTGTTCCATTTTTCAAGATCTACAAGTTTGCTTTTATGACCAAAGTCCAATTCCAAATAGATTTTGAATTACAAAATAAAATCAATATTAACTCAAAACCCTAATTTTGGAGAATTATTTTTAAAGGCAAAATTTGGTAAAAATTTAAATATGAACTTTGCTCCAAATTGTATCCTAAATATTTTTAAGCTATCTTAGTGATTAAAACAAGAATCATGGCATCCAAGCATGAGCATGGCATTTCACATTGTTTGAACCATAAATGAATTTCAATCAACTTAAGCACCACATGAAATGATACTTCATTTCTTTCAAAAAGAAATGCATGAATGATGCTTATGCATGAGGTGATGATGATTATGCTCATGGGATGAAATAGTAATGCACGCTTAACACCGAGGTGTTACAGCCCTCCCCCCTTATAAAAATCTCATCCCGAGATTTGGGTTATGAACCATTTGTTATAAAAATCTTCATAAGCTTTTTGTAGATATTCCCCTGTTTCCCAAGTTGCATCTCCCTCATCATGATGATTCCACTGTATCTTGTATGTTTTCACCACACTATTCTGAGTAGCATGTTCTTTAGTGGCTAAAACACAGACCAGTTGCTCACGATACACCAAATCTGATTTGAGTTTGATGCCCCGAGGTTCTATTCTTTCCTCCGGAACACGCAAACACTTCTTGAGTTGTGATACATGGAAAACTGGAAAGACGGTACTCATTGTCTCAGGTAACTCTATCTTATAAGCTACTGGACCTCTTTTTTCCAAGATCTTGTATGGTCCTACGAATCTAGCGGCAAGCTTTCTTCGGATTCCAAACCGTTTCTTCTTCATTGGCGTGACCTTTAGATAAACATAGTCACCAACTTCAAACACAAGGGGTCTCCTTCTTCTATCTGCATAACTTTTCTGACATGATTGGGCTGCCTTCATATTTTGTTGAATAATATGAACTTTCTTCTCGGCCTCTTCTACAAAGTCAATACCATAATACCTTCTTTCTCCTGGCTCGACCCAATTCAGTGGTGTTCTACATTTTCTGCCATACAAAGCTTCGAATGGAGCCATCTTGATGCTTTCTTGATAACTGTTATTATTAGCAAACTCAGCTAATGGTAACCATGACTCCCATGAACCCCTAGAAGACAACACACAGGCTCTTAACATATCCTCTAGAAGAGCATTCACTCATTCAGTCTGACCATCTGTCTGAGGATGATAAGCGGTACTACGAATCAAACTAGTTCCCAAGCCTTTGTGCAAATGTTCCCAAAAGTGAGCCGTGAACTGTGGCCCTCTATCAGATACTATAGTCTTTGGTATACCATGCAACCTCACAATTTCTACAATATACTTCTCGGCATATTGAGGTGGTCGATAAGTTGTCTTGACAGGTAGGAAATGAGCGGTCTTGGTAAGACGATCCACAATCACCCAAATCGAATCATGTCCCTTTTGAGTCGTGGGCAAACCCGAGATAAAATCCATACTTATATCATCCCACTTCCAACTAGGTACGGACAAAGGTTGCAACAAACCGGCAGGTTTCATATGAATAGCTTTTACTCTACAACACGTGTCACATCTGGCAACATAGGCTATAACTTCTTTCTTCATCTTGGTCCACCAATAATGAGGTCTTAGTTCTTGATACATCTTACTACTTCCTAGATGGATAGATAGCTTAGAAAGGTGAGCTTCATCCATGAGTTTATTCCTAAGCTCTCTATCCTTGGGAACCACAAGACGGTCATCAAACCACAACACGCCCTGTTCATCCACTCTAAAATGCTTAGACGGCTTTTCTTTTATTTTCTCTTTGATGTGGAATATTCCCTTGTCTGTTTTCTGGCCTTCTATTATCTTACTCTCCAACAAGCAACTAATCTGAATACTATGTAACACAGTAGGATGCATCAGATTGAACCCATCTTCAAGTAATGGCTGCATATTCAAGCAATGTGACTTTCTACTCAAAGCATCTGCCACTACATTGGCCTTTCTAGGATGATACTACACATTCAAGTTGTAATCTTTGATCAATTCTAACCACCTTCGCTGTCTCATGTTCAGCTCTGGTTGGGTAAAGATGTACTTAAGACTCTTGTGATCTGTGAAAATATTGCACACATTACCAAGTAGATAATGTCTCCAAATTTTTAGGGCATGCACAACTGCATCAAGTTCAAGATCATGTGTCAGATAGTTGACCTTTTGCTTTCTCAACTGACGTGAGGCATAAGCAATGACTCTTCCTTCTTGCATAAGAACACAGCCCAAACCAGTTTTTGATGCGTCGCAAAACACATCAAATGGTTTCTTGATGTCCGGTTGTGCTAGAACAGGAGCAGTGGTCAACAGTTTCCGCAAGGTGTGGAAAGCTGCTTCACATTCCTCTGTCCACACGAATTTGTGATATTTTTGTAGTAGACATGTCATTAGCTTGGCAATCTTCGAGAAGTCCAGTATGAAACGATGATAGTAACCGGCTAATCCTAAGAAACTTCTAACCTCAGGAACTGTGGTCGGTGCCTTCCAATCCATAACCTCTTGCACCTTACTTGGATCGACTAAAACTCCATTTTCTGACAGAATGTGACCAAGGAAAGGAACTTTCTTCAACCAGAATTCGCATTTGCTAAACTTAGCATATAGCTTATGATCTCTAAGTCTGGTCAAGACAATTCTTAGATGCTCTTCATGATCCTTCTCGTTCTTGGAGTACACCAGAATGTCATCAATGAACACAACCACAAACTTATCCAATTCTAGCATAAAAACTGTATTCATCAAAAACATAAAGTATGTAGGAGCATTTGTCAAGCCAAAGGACATGACAAGATACTCATACAACCCGTATCTGGTGGAAAATGCGGTTTTCGGTATATCTTGGGGCCTAATCTTGATCTGATGATAACCGGATCTCAAATCTATCTTGGAGAACACCTTAGCCTTCGCTAACTGGTCAAATAGAACATCAATATGAGGCAAGGGATACTTATTCTTGATGGTTACAACATTAAGTGGCCTATAATCCACACACATTCTCAACGTGCTCTCTTTCTTCTTCTTCACAAACAAGGCGGGACATCCCCATTCAGACTTGCTTGGCCGGATAAACCCCTTTTTCGATAACTCTTCAAGTTGCTTCTTCATCTCAACTAATTCATCCGGAGGCATCCGATAGGGTCTCCTTGAAATCGGAGTTGTTTCGGGGATTAACTCAATTCCAAATTCAATATCCCTATCTGGCGGAAGACCAGGTAACTCGTCTGGTAATACATCCGTAAACTCACACACTACCGGAATCTGATGAATAGGAATAACTTCAGTAGCACATGTCACACTTATAAGGTCTGTTCTCTGAGGCAATGGTACTTGGAAAGTACCCTCACCCAGGGGATCCTTAAGGGTAAGTGCCCGACTTCCTATATCTATAACTGCTCCCCAATCCTTCATCCAATTCATCCCTATAATGACATCCAGAACTAGTCTAGGCATAACTATCAAGTTCACTCGAAACTTTCTGCTACCTAATTCAAGGGTTGCCTCTTGAACCATCCGATTGGTCAAAATATCAGCCCCCGCTGAACTTATACGGTAACCATAACCCAATTCTGTGCATAGTTGTTCATGTTTCCGTGCAAATGCTTGACTCATAAAAGAATGCGATGATCCAGAATCAAATAGAATAACTGCAGGGTTTTGGTTGACAGGAAACTTACTAGCGGTTACGGGCTCTCTCTCAGGAATCTCATCCATAGTCATACTATGCACCCGAGCAGTATAGGTCTGCTGCTTCTTCTTGGATGGATAAGGACAGAACTTTGAGAAGTGGTCGGGTTGATCACAATTGTAGTAGGGTCCTCTTACTGTACCAGCAGATCCCATAGCTCCCTTGGAACTGCCCTGTACCGTAGTTGCGGCTGCCTTGTTGGACTGCACTGCCATCTTGTAAGGCTTCTGTGGTCCCCTGAAATTCCGACCTCTCTGCTGTGGTGGCCTGAACCTAGCGCCAGGTGTAGATGGACGATAGGGAGGATGACCTCCCGTAGGTGCTCTTGCTTGGGACGGACCACCTTCTAGTGCTCTCTTGTGAGTCTTGGCTACGGTACTGGTGTTGTTGTTCTTTTCCTGCTTCAGACAATCACTGATAAAGTCATTGAATCTGGCGTGGGTGTTGGTACCCACATGCTTCATCATCTTTGGATTGAGTCCTCTCTTGAAACTAGCGATTCTCTTAGCATCGATGTCAACCATGTCGGGAGCATAACGACACAAGTTGTTGAAAGCATGCAAATATTGCGTCACAGTTTTGGTGCCCTGATTCAACGCCAAGAACTCTCCCAACTTCATCTCGGTCAGCCCAGGTGGAATATAAACTCCATGGAAGGCCTCAACGAACTCTCTCCACGTAATTTGAGCATTTGGGGGGGAAGGTTGTGCGATGGTGCTTCCACCACATTCTCGTTGGTCCTTGCAACTGATGTGCAGCATCCTCAGTTTTCAATACCTCAGTCATCCTCAACACACGGAATTTATCTTCCATAGTGTTGATCCATTCCTCAGCATCGAGTGGTTCTGTTGCTTCCTTGAATATTGGCGGCCTAGTGTCCATAAAATCTTTGAAGCGGCTATACTGATTCACCCCAATGCTACCACCTTGATTGTTACTACGCTGAACATTGTTGGCAATGGTACACAGAAAATCCTCCATGTTCTTCTAGGATTGTTCTGTGTTGCGCTGACTCCCGAGCAACTGTGCGAAGAACACCTCTAGGGTGAGCGGGGGAGGAGGTGGCAAATGCGGTTCATGGGGGGGGGGGGGCTCATTGTTGTTGATGTTGTTTCCACCACCACCACCGGTCCCAGCACCATTAGCACCGGTCTCAGCGGACTCATAAGTGGTACGGCGAGTATTTGTCATCTACATATTTTAGCAATAAGTAATGATTGAGTGGAGCTATAATAATTGTGAGTGAATGAAAAATTATGTCGTACTGAATTTACTGGAGAGAATAAATTCATACAATAAAACAGAGGCACAATAATCGCATCCCAATTAAAACAACATCACTAATTAAATTACTTCAAAGGCAAACATCGCGTCCATTCAACCGAATTGCCAGCATACATACACTGGACTTTTATGCGTTCAGATATCGCATTACTAGCCAAGTTCCAATCACATGCCAAGTCTCATAAGTTCGAAGCAAGTTACATTAGGTTACATGCCGACAAAAGAAAGGTCATCGCGACAGGACCTAAACACTAGCGCAAGGCAACTAGCCTACTCCTCGGGGCCGTCATCGGGGTCGGAGATGTCACCATCGCCCCTAGGTGAAACTATAGGCTCGTCCTTGTCATCGTCGTCGATGTCCATGCCAGCGGCGTCTAGAGGAGCATATGGGCCAACCCCATTGTAGAGCACGTGAAACTCCTCGTGCAGGTTGACGTTGTACTCCTCTAGCTCATCGACCCTCTGCAGCAGAAGGTCCCTCTCGTTCCAGGCTTCATTCCTTTCCTAAACTAACTGTCCAATCATGCGGTCTGTATTGTTGTTGGCCTGAGTCAACGTATGCACCCGCTGCATAGCTCTATCACCTCTCTCTACTGGCTAGTCCCGTTGTAAGCTCATATCAGCCAACTGCTCCTGCAAACTAGCTATAGCACGCGCCTGCTTCTTCTTCTGCTTTCTTACCTTGAGCTTATCATGACCACGTAAGCCAGTCAAAGTCCAGTAGGTACACTCAAGACCCTGATACGCTCTGATAGCGGCAAACATAGCGCTCATAGCATGGTTGTCGCTAGCCTGTCCCTCAGCTGGACCTCTGACCAAAGCACTTCCCTGAGGCTAAACCCAAATAGCATCACGAGGATCATCCCTAGGAAAGGTGCCAGCTAGAGCTGCTGCAAGCTCACTGGGAAATCTGCTCATGATATCCCTGATGACGCGGAAAGCTGCTCCCTCTGCACCCTCAACAGGAGTGCGACCCTCAAATTCCAAGTGCCAACCATCCCATTCTGGAGCATCACCAAGAGCAGGAACTGTGATCTCTACCACTGCAAGTCCATCCTCTGCTAACTGGCTCTCATTCTAAGAGTACACCGGCTCTTGACCCTCTGGGTACCCCACATCATGGAGCACTCTCCAAAGCAAGGTCGGCATGCCAAACTCGCTCAAGAAGGTGTCCAAGGTGCGGTGCTCCCTCAGGGCCAACTAACGTCGAGGTGCTCTTCCTCTGGTGGACTTACAGGCAGTCTGCTTCGTGCGGGCCATCTGTAGCAAAATTTCTTTTATTACCTCGTGGGAACATATTTTAGGTGATACAACTTTTATCAAAATGAGATAATCAATTTATAAGGGGAGGAATGCATGACATGAATGAAATGCACAAGTAATATGATGTATGTACGTGTTGTACATTCTCACAAACCTATGAAATAAATAATTTCTAGCGACGAATTCGGTGGCATACAAACGATCTCTCAATACGTATCTAATACGTTCTACACGATAACGTTGTTATGTACCTGTGGAAGATTCATTTCAGCCCAATTCCCAATGAATGCATAAAAGCAGTAAATTTTATCTACACGCTCTACACGAATCCCCAGAAATGTGTACAACGGTAGTAACTACCCGAACCATCGTCCTATTGACGGCATCGCCTCAACGGACGGAATACCCACACATGAGATACCTTTGCAAAACATGTGTAGAACATGTAATTACTCCAGCATCATATAAGCATTCACCCTAGATCAGTGGTGTATCCGATCATGCTCTCACAACTCACCCTTACCGAGGCATAGAGGCAAATGATCCATACACTACCACTCAAACAAGTGGCACTCATACAATAGCATGCCATATGAGCAACGAAAGAGAAATATGATGCAAGAACCCCAAGTCAGTACTTAATTAAGCCACCTAGGGTCCTTAACTGGGCATAAAGGATATGACCACTGGCACACTTTTTAGTTTGGAAATCACGTTTTTCAAACACCTTTTTTTTAAATACACTTGTGAACAGTAACACGCTAAACCATGCTCTGATGTCAGCTGTAACAGAACCGACCAATTATACAAAATTAAGTAAGAAAATCATCCGCCAGAGCAGACGATTTAGCAAACTTAAGCCCGGAAGTCCATGAAATCACGAAGGATTTCAAACCAACTCACATACCAGCCAAGATCGTAATAAGTTTAGCGGTCACCATCACATATTACATAAAAGTTCGCATCACAGGTACATCAGAGTTTAAACATAGTTATTACAAAACGAGTTCAAATAGAAGTAGCGGAAGCCATTTGTTCAAAACCACACACACTCACACGGAGTTCAAATACAGTGCCAGCTAATGATCATCTCCAAAAAAAGCATCAGACAAGACGTAAGGAATGACCATGCCCATGGTCCTAAGCATCACCCATCGCAGGATAAAGGCAGTTGATACAGTAGCCATAATACATCTGCCCATCTGCAACAAGTGGGAATAAAACCCTGAGTACGAGAAGGTACTCAGCTAGACTTACCCGACATAACCAAAAATAAAGTGACACCAAGGATTATGAAGGGCTTTATAGTAGGGTAGCTGACTCATTTGCAAAAAGAGGCATTTTTAGTATTTCAAGAACCTTTCCAAAAGCATTATTGTCAAGTTAATTATTATTAACCTATCGACTATATTTGCACCTATACTAGAGCGAGCATGTGGGTAAGCAAATAATGATAACCAATGATCATTAACAACTTCCATAATGTCATATTCATTATAACTGTCCAGATGTTCCATCAACATTACTACGATGAAGTCACTCAAGTCAAGTGCTCACTATCCAGGAGCGATGGCGATTCGAATCAATTCCTAACCAGCTAGTGATTTCTTCCTTACACAAACCTCACTCACCCGCTAAAGCGAGGTATCGGTCACCGAGTCAACTATCCAGGAAAAATCTCGAGTTTGCTAGGAACCACATGTACCCGGGGGCCGACCGACTGCCTTTCGGTCTTATCATCGTGCCCCCATGTCCTACCACACCTGCTCCGGTACAGTGCGCTGCGGGCAATCTACTCGGCCCGAATAATCTCCCAGCTTTGTGGTCGAAAGGTACTTTATTCGGCCAGCTAAATGTAAGGCATGCGTTCAACATGACTCGAGGCCCAACAACGGTCGGTCCTTAATCAACACAGACGGAAAGCACTACAGTCCAAAACTCTGTAAGTCTCCATCCGATCTCAACTTCAAATTAACACTTAGTTATACCATGACTACATAGTTATCCAAGCAGATCCAGGTAACCACCTATAGCTCGCAGGTGACAGGAAATCACCCGACTTCTACCGATCTAAGCCAGCTAAGCATTGACTCGACTGCGGATACCAGGGTAACAAGGATATAGTATAACAAAGGTAGACAAGGTATAATGCAGTAACGGTTGCAAACAACTCCTGAACGTAATGCATCAATTAAAATAAAGCATTAATTAATAATCGCAAACCGGGGAGAAAAATGCTCCGGGGCTTGCCTCTCTCGAAGGAGCTCGGGCGGTGATCGGGGCACTCCGGAAGTTCCTCAACGTCCTCCTCGTCTACTTCGGTCACTTCTTGCGGCTACACCTCGAGCTGCTCCTCGGGCTCCTCGGGTATGACGACTGGGCTCTTGGTTTGCGATCCTGTATGATGCAGGTGCGTAAGTGCTTATGCAAAAGGTGCATCGGATGAAATGAACACAATGAATATGCTTGAATGCAAGGTAGTCAACATCATCCAAGAACATGTACTACAAGCACATGTCATCTACTGCATTCTCTTCTACTGCTAATATGCTAAGTCAACACATCTCATTAAATGCTTCAAAGATACACCAAAGCTTCACTAATTTCTTAATCATTCATAAAGCAACATTTGATTAAACCCTAATTAATAATAGGTTTGAATAGCAACATCTATTTTTATAGCTTAGAAAAATCTTAGAAAATTACCGAAGCACAATACTACCCTAAGTAGTCTACCATTAAATTTTTATGACATTTAAATAAGTGGAGTAGCCTACACAAAAATGACAAGCTATGGCATAATTATGAACATAAAAATACTTTGTATTATGAAAAGTGTCAAACAACAGATGTAATATTTTTCCTATGTTGTATACAGTAAATAATCATTGCACAAAAATTATCACATGCATGTTTTATACAAATTTTGCTCTCTAGCAAAGATAACAAAAATCAGCCATTAAAGGCACTTGAACTACATCTCATAATTTTTCTACAGGATATGCATGGCATATATTTTTCCTAGAAAGTACATTACACAAGAAGAGTAACAAACTTGGAGTCATATTTTTCTGATACATATAGGATTTACTAAACATTTTATAAGATATCAGCAATATCAAGAATTAAATAAAGCTCTCATTAAAGTATCTCAAAAATGACATGCAATATTTTTATCATGTAGATCTGGTGACAAGGAACACAACAAAATTTGTTTCAACAAATTTGGAGCCATTTTGAGCAAGTTATAAATTCCCAAAGCATTTAAATAGAAATATGAAAATCATTTCTTAAATACTTTCAAAAATCAGCCGATGAAAATGCTGGGTGCACCCGGTGCTGTGCACCCAGACCCGAGTCAGGGCGCTGACGAGTGGGCCCCCACGGTCAATGGCCCCCACCTGTCGGTCAGACCGAGACAGGGGCGGAGCTGACCGGCTAGCTCTCGCCGACGGTGAGCTAGCCGGTGGCGCGGTCACCACCAGCATCTCACCCGCGACGAGGCGGACGTGGTGCACCAAGAGAAGGCATGGGAGGAGCTCGGAATGGAGCTCGGTGGCGTGCATGGCGGAGTGGAGGCGCGGCTCATCGGCGGTACGCCGACTCTGGCCACGGTAGGGCGTGGGGAGGCGCGCAAGAGTTTCGCGACAGCAAGGCGGTGCTCATGCGCTCAAAAGGAAGGAGAGAGGTGGAGCGGAGAGGGGCAGTCCACGCGGAGCCAAGCTCCGACGAGGAAGAGCTTACTCTGGCGAGGAATTACCGGTCGGAGAAGACTTACCACGGCGAATAGACTCGAGCACCGGTTGCGAAAGGTGGAGGCAATGCTGCTGGCGAGATGGAGATGGCTCTGGCGCACTAGAGCGGCCGGAACGGCCAACTACGGCGATGGCGCGTGGCGGAGGCGAGTGCTGCGGCTGCTGCTAGCACTGGCGGAGGCGACAGAGCGAAGTGGAGGAGTGAGGAGGAGCGCAGCGCGGTCGGGCAGATGAAGGTGCGACAGGAGGGCACGGGGCAGGCTGGGGCTGCCGCGCGGCGTGCTCGCCGGCGCATGGCGGCCATGCGGCGTGCGCGCTCTGTCGTGGCCGAGTGAGTGCGCGGTGACGGGCGTGGCGCACGGGAGCAGGAGCGTGGCGTGGAGCAGGCCGGGCCGGCTTGCGCAGCTGGGCCGAAGGCGAGGCGCGCGGCCCATTTACTGAAAAATGTTCTTTTTCAAATTCTTTTCAAATCCTTTTTCATTCAAATGAAATTTTGAACTATTTCAAAGCAGTTTCAAAATTTGGTGTAAAAATGAAAGTTGTTCCATTTTTCAAGATCTACAACTTTGCTTTTATGACCAAAGTCCAATGCCAAATATATTTTGAATTACAAAATAAAATCAATATTAACTCAAAACCCTAATTTTGGAGAATTATTTTTAAAGGCAAAATTTGGTAAAAATTTAAATATGAACTTTGCTCCAAATTGTATCCTAAATATTTTTAAGCTATCTTAGTGATTAAAACAAGAATCATGGCATCCAAGTATGAGCATGGCATTTCACATTGTTTGAACCATAAATGAATTTCAATCAACTTAAGCACCACATGAAATGATACTTCATTTCTTTCGAAATGAAATGCATGAATAATGCTTATGCATGAGGTGATGATGATTATGCTCATGGGATGAAATGGTAATGCATGCTTAACACCGAGGTGTTACAACATTCATCGCTAGGTGAAGTGTAGCCACTTAGTCCCTGAGCCTGCTGGAAGATGAAGAATGAATCTTGTAGCAGGGTCAAAGAAAAGAAGTCTAAAAGCTTGCCGACATCATCTGACATGAGCGTATCATGACCCCAGACGCGCTGCCCAAGATCAGCACCCTAATCCGAACAGCATGGAGCAGCTTGATAGCACACTGATGAGACGTAGCAAGATCCGACCACCAAGGGAGTCCTCAGCTTAGCTGGTGATGCTTGCAAAAAACATCTGAGCACCGAGGAGTCCCCAGCGTAGCTAGCGATATCCGAGCACCGAGGAGTCCCTGGTGTAGCTAGCGATGTCCAAACACCGAGGAGTCCCCGATGTAGCTAGCGATTTCCGAGCACCGAGGAGTCCTCGGTGTAGCTAGCGATGTCCGAGCACCGGCGTAGCTGGCGATGTCCGAGCACCGAGGACTCCCCGGTGTAGCTGGTGATGTCCGAGCACTGAGGAGTCCCTGGCATAGCTGGCGATGAAGCATGAGCGACGAACAGTCCGGTCAACTGGTCGGCGACGAAGTGAGCATTGAGTAGAAGCGACCGGTGAACAGTCCAATCAACTAGTCGGCGACGAAGTCCATGATCCTAGCGGTTCAACCAGTTGATCGGTGGAGAAGTCCAAGCACCAGGTCGTCCGATCACCTGAATGATGATCCTACAATATAAATATGAAGAACGGATAGTACATGATGTAAAAATATATGAACTCTAGAGAAGAATCAACAATGATGATTAAATAGCATATGCAGCTCGGCGATCAGTTGGTGTGAACACTTAGTGTTATTCTGAAGATGTATTTATATTTAATATAAATCGCCCGATCAGTTAGTGTATAGCTGAGTCTCTAGCCCTAGCTAGCCCATTAACCATAACGGGGAGCGTGGAGCCCATGTGCGTGTAGGAAGAACAAAGCGTCGCTAAGGAGCCGCTGTCGACCACCCATAACGTAGAGGGCAGACGCTCATGCACGTGTAGGGAGGAACCAGAGACAGAGCCGTCTCTAGGGACATTCGAGCGTCAACATGACTGTTTGGGGATTTACTTTAGGATTAGCTATATGTCATCTTTAAGATGGTATACATGAAAGAAGATCATTTGGAGAACAAACATGGAGAAAACAGCTCGGAGAAACATTATGATGATATACGAAGATTGAAGAATATTTAGAAGAATATTAAAGCGTGACTTAGCTTTAGACAGAATGTCTGGTTGGCGGCGTATGGTGTTATTTGGTCTATGACGCGGGCAGCTCACTTAGCGGCTCGCTTGATGGCTGGAACGAAGTTGATCTCGTGTTGGAGTAGGACGGACGTAGTCGGAGCTTGGCGGTGTCAATCCGCGTACAAAGACGTGCATCGTGGTTATCGAAGGATGTCGATCTTGAGTTACGCCATCTGGTTCGCTAGGGATCAACACGCACGAGCCCCATGGTGGGCGCCAACTATCGACAAAAGATGCTCGACAGTCCTCCGAGGGGTATCCCACGAAGGTAGATTGATCAATGGGGGTGCGCGTAACCAGGACTCATATGGTGACACAAGGCGTAGAGACAGTGGTTTAGATAGGTTCAGGCCGTTTGATCGACGTAATACGCTACATCTTGTGTCTTTGGTGTAATGTATTGAGATGTAGAAGCTATCGACTAGGGGACCCCTGCCTCTCCTTATATACTCTGGAGGGGTAGGGTTACAAGGAAAGTATCCTATTTGGTACTATACAATATCTTGCGGTGCATATCGACCAGTGCCATGCATGCCTTGATCTTGTGGGCTGGGCACCTCTGATGGTGTGGCCCATGTCTTGTCTTATGGATACCAGGGGTCATATCCCCCACAGTCGGCCCTTTAGTTGGTCAAAACGAGTCCCCTATTGCTCAGTGAAACCGTGGGTTGTCGTCGGTTGCCGCGCCGTTACGCGTGGGGACACCGGGCATGGCCCTATTGCAAAGATGGCACATTCCTGGATCCTTGATGCAAATCGCGAGTCTGCGGTAATAATGCTTCGTTGTTCCGCTTAAATGTCTAAAAGCCCGAGCCCTCTTTTGCAAAAGAGCGGGCACGCGCGGGCTCCCCGCCTTGGGCCATTACTGGGCTTGCCTACTATGCGCGCCCGCATCCCATGTTGGACTAAGCTGGGCTGCTAGGCCGAATTGATAGCCACTTGCCCTTTTATTTTCCTAAAGCATTTTCTAGTATAGTGTCTAAGGTAAACTTGTAAATTCAATATAAATTTGTGTAGTTGACCAAAAAAATTATGAAACCAATTTTGTTAGCTTCCTAAAATCATGATCTATTTGCTAGTATATTTTGTTCACATAGCTTCATAGTATTTTCAAGAGTAATCTAATTAGTTTGAGATGCTTAATATTGTAAAATATAAATTTGTAGGAATTATTGTGATAAATTGGTGATAGTGTTGGCTTTATAAATTTGACAATAAATTTCTAACATTATTAGGTGCCCACTGTAATTTTTGTAGCTCCATAATTATTAGTTTGCTAAGGTAGCTAAATGAGCTCTAGTTCAAATATATATAATCAATAAAATGCCAAAACACCTTGGCATTGTAGAACTAAAACATTTTCTGGTGAACGACGTCTAGCCTAGTACGTTAGTTATTAGAGCTATCTCGTTAGCTTGCGAGGAATAATGGTATTCTTAGCGTTGCATCTACGTATATCATAATAGGAACAATGATGGATCATAGAATCGGCCGAAGTAGAAGAAAAGATGGCGCATTGATGATCGTGTCGCCACGATGGAATGCTAATCTTTGGTTAAATCTTACCCAGGCAAGCCTGGTGCATAACCCCTATTATTCTGCACTTTATTTCATGCTTATGCATTAAGTTTTAAGGAGTTGAATGAAACCCGAAATGTATAAACTCTTTTATGTGTAAACTATTTTAATTCCGCTGTTGCATTCAACTTGTGTAATACTCTGATATTGTAATAAAGTGATGTAAGAAATGGTTAAGAATGGTGTAAGCTTTATCCCTTCATTTATGATCCTAGGGGAAAATGTAGATTTTTGAGTTCTCCCTTGGGTTGTGCTCAACGGAACGGTATGATTTAGTGCACTCTATTGGGTACTTAGTGTCTAATAAAAGATAAGTACTCTTGGGAGGGCATTAGATTAGGCGGTTCTGCCACAGGTGATATTGGCACGTACACCGCGCAGCCAAATATATGCAGATAGGAAATACTTGGTTCTTTCCCACACACCAACTGTAAGGGGATGTGTCATGATATGCAGTTGGCCTGAGTTGGATTAGTGTTGCAGCATGCAACACTGCATGGCCCCAACAACTGGTTGGCAGCCTACAATTCTACAACAATGCCCTGACAATCCACTTGATCCTTTTGATCAATGACTCAGCAAGACCATTTTGTGTGTGGACGTGTGGTACTGAATGCTCTACCTTAATATCCATGGCTAAGCAGTAATCATCAAAAGGTTTCGACATGAATTCCCCAGCATTATCCATGCGAATGGATTGGATGCGGTTATCAAGGAAACTTGCTTTTAGCCTGATTATTTGGGCAATAAGCTTGGAAAAAGCATGGTTTCTAGTGGACAACAGATCCACATAGCTCCATCTGCTAGATGCATCAATCAATCAGTATCATGAAGTACCTAAACGGGCCCGACAGGGGCTGAATAGGTCCACAAATGTCACCTTGTATCATTTGTAGGAACATAATTGACTCATCCCTAATCTTCAGGAGGGATGGTCTAGTGATTAGCTTCCCCTTTGCACATGCGGTGCAAATAAAATCTTCAGGATTAAGGAAACCACTAACATTATGGCTAGCAGAATTATTGATGACCCTTCTCATCATACTCAACCCAAGATGATCCAATCGATCATGCCATATTCGAAACCAATCTATGTTTCTGAATATGGTTTTCATCACAACATATTCTTCAGTGGATTTTATGTACGTGTAGTACAAACCCGATGGCAATGAAGGGAGTCCTTCCACCACTCGCTTTTGATACCCATCGAATTTAGTGATGAGCAAGTATATCTTTGAAGCTCAAAAGGGTGCGCTTTGAGTTAGGATACAACAGTGCATGCTTCACAAAGATTTGAGTACCCTGGGAAGAACCAGGGTGGAACTTCCAGTGCCCACGATATGAGCATTGCTTCCGACAATGGTCATAATATTTCCATTTTTCTTTCTCAATGTCCGAAAATATCTGGTTTCCCTTAGTATTGTATTAGTGGTGCCACTGTCTACAAGATAGATTTCCGCTTCCACCATAGGGTCCCCATAGGCTCTGTTAAATACCATAAAAGGAAAACATGAATTTTACATAAAGTATACATTATGAGAAAACAACATTACATTATTCCTGGGAAATATTATGAAGGTTTGGGCCATCTACCATGTTACAAATGCTCTTCAAGAGCATGCATGGCCAAACTCTATGGAAATAAAACTAGTACATGTGGACATCACATTTAGCATGATATTTTGGAGATTACTACAGGTCCCCAAATATATCAATGTCATCATGAAGGTTGTCTTCACTTTCGTCTGTTTGGACGTCTCCACCACTTGCACCGACATCCATGTCGTTGCCCTTCTTAGGCTGAGCTTCAGGCTCTGTGATGAAGTGGGACTCAGGTTGACCTTTCTCTTTGTTCTTGCTCTGTTGGTAAAGGTCAACCAGGTGTTTGGGGGTATGGCATTTGTGGGACCAATGTCCCTTTGCTCCGCATCTATAGCATTCGCCTTGCTCTTCCTCCAATGGTCACCCCTTTCCTTCTTAGGTTCGACTCTACCCTTGGGCTTTCCCTTTCCTTTGTCTTTGAACATGGCACCTCTTTTCCCCTTCCACTTCCCCTTTCTACGGCCCCATTTACGGTTGTGAGAACTCTCAGCAACGTTAGCATTGCTTCAGGCACATCCATAGAACCAGTAGGCCGAGCAGAATGATTGTTCATGAGAACCTCATTCTGTTGTTTAGCAACAAATAGTACTTCACTTAGCTCAGAGTACTTGATGTACTTTGAGTTCCTGTACTACTGTTGTAGTACTATGTTGCTGGGGTGGAAGGTGGAGATAGTCTTCTCGATCATATTGGCATCCGTGATCTTCTGGCCACATAGACGTAGTTTACTCAAGTCCTATGTAAAGCAGAGTTGTATGCTGCCACAGAATTATAGTCTTGGAAGGTTGATCCAGTCCTGTTGCGCTCTAGGGAGCACAATCGATAGCTGCTGGTTGAAGCGGTCCTTTAGGGACTGCCATAAAACTAGTGGACCCCTCTCCGTCATATACTCAGACTTCAAGTCTGGGTGGAGATGGTGTCGCAGAAAGTGCAATGCTCTCGCTTTATCAGGCTTTGTGCGCTCATCCTTGCCAGCTTCAGGCTAGATGATGGTACGATCGAGGCTCATGGAGTCGAGTTTGATCTCAACGTCGGTAGCCCAAGTGAGGTAGTTGTTGCCATCCATGGCAAACGCTTCGAACTCCCTCTTTGCGATGTCCGACATGCCTACACAATTAATGTACAAGGTTAAAGAATATCGGTGCGTAATCTTCAGGATTATGACTATGCATAGTCTTCAGGACTATACAAGAATTTCCTTAATCTTCAGGATTACTTTACGATTAAGTAATATAAATTGCAATAAATAAATCTACGGAATTTAAATAAATGCGAGAATAAATTGCAGTAAATAAATAAAGGTAATATGCAATAATATAAAATAAATACAGTGGACTTGGGGCCACTGTTTAGCACAAAAACAAAGGCTTTTGTGCAGCACAATTCGTAATGGGCCTAAAGGACCCGTTTTGGTGCTTTATGGGCTGGCTTGTGAGGCCCAGCCATCCGTGGTGGATGGCTCAGATTTGCCCGTAGCCAAATATAAAGGGGATGGGTCAAAACCCTAATATTATTCCCATTTCTCTCTCCCTTAGACTATCTCCAACCGAGCTCACCCAAACCGGACACCCATTCCAGGATTTAGGTCGCATACAGTGAAAGAGTCCCGCACCCACACCTCGGCGTCTCCAACGGCCCACGCAAAAAATCCTCACCTACTCCCTCTCCTTCCACGCAGCACCGACTGGTCCTCCCCAGCGTCCCATCCCTCCCCGAAGGCCCTCCCCGGCGGCGCCCGACCCCGGATCTGGCTTCCCCCGGCGCGGCGAGCCTCACGGCAGCGCCCAGTGGTTCTCCCGACACGCAGCCTCTCTCCTCGGCACTCCTCCCCGCCCACGCCCCTCCCCTGCCGGCCTCCCTCGCTGGTGGAGCCCCTCGCCAGCGGCAAGCACCGGCGCGCGCACGGCGGCTATGCCCTGCCCCCAGCGCGGCAGCCTTTCCTCCCCGCGGCGACCTCTGCTCTGCGTGCCTCCTCCCAAGCCGGCCTCGCGCCTCCTCCTCCCCACCCCACTGGACCTCCTCCGCCCCAGCGCGACCTCCCCACGGTGGCCTTCCCTGGCACAGGCGCATAGCGGCGTCCCCGAGGACTACCCCGCGCGGTCCCGACGGCGGCCTGAGGACGACGGCACGCGCGGCCCCGACGGCGACCGGAGCACTGGGAGCTAGATCTGGCCCGCGCGGCCGCCTGCTCGGAGCGTCGGCGGCTCCTCGGCGCGGTCGCGTCGACCGCGCTCCTCTGCGGTCTCGCCTCGCCGAGCCGGCCACGCCTCGCCACGAGCCCACCACTTCGGGCGTCAGAGACGAGCGGGGCCGGCGGTGCGGGAGCGGGCCACCTCGGCGTTGTGGAGGCGTGCGCGGACGGGCGGAGATTTGCGTACCGAGGAGAGAGGGCATGCTTATTTGCATATCGCTTCGGTTGGTAGGCAAAATGGGTCGTCTATCTGGGTCAGCCGTTGGAGGCTGTTTTCAGTAGGCAAAGCAACTGTGCGTAACGCATTTTGGGTTTGCATCTCCTCATTGGAGACAGTCTTATCTCCTTCTGCAGCAACGCACAACAGGAAGGGAAGAGGAGGGCGGCGGCCAGCCAGGAGCCTGCGGGGCCCGCGCCTGGGCCGCCCCTGGCGCGCTCGCCAGTGGCCGGGCCACGCCTGTGCCTAGCCTGGCCGGGGCTGTGTGACTGCACCCGTGCCGTGGCCTGGCCGGGGCTGCGGCGGCCGGGGCCGCGCGCCCGTGCCCGTGCTCGTGCCTTGGCCTAGCTGGGGCCCGCGCGGCAGTGGTTGGGACGGCCAGATCCGCGCCCTCACAGGGCAGCGGCGGCGGCTGCTGGCCGGGACCGGCTGGAATTCTTTTCTGTATTCACTTTCTTGCTGCTACTTTTACAATGGTGAAAGTGACATCCTATTTATAGCAAAGGAGGAAGGAGGCTGAGATGAATACAAAGTTACAGTGTCTGAACTCTTAGACTTTCTCCTCCTCTTCATGTAATTGGCCACCATTCAAACTCCACTGTTCATATTGTTTTTGGACTTTGGCCATGTTCGGTTCTCTTATAATCCATACTTTTCAGCTTGTTTTTTTTCAGTCGGAACTGTATTTTTCTCTCACAACAAATCAGCCGGAACAATGTTTCGGCTTAGTTTTTGTAGCGAAGTAGTGTTTCGGTTTGTTTTTTCAGCGAAGCGAACGGGGCCTTTGATTGACAACAATTCCCACCTTTATTGCACATATAGAGTTCAAGCACCTATCTGGTTCACACTGTAGTATTATCTGGTTCCATTCAAGCAGAAAAAAAAAACATTTAAGGCAACCTGAAATGAGTGCTGTCACTGGAATAGAAGCACTAATCTTTTTTTTTTTTTTTTGAGAAAACAGAACTAAAGTTGTAGAAAACAACAACCATATAACGATTCTCCTTTTTATTGGTCTGCAATACAGATCCTGAGAACATTTGGACCATGACCAAAGTTCCATCAGAAAATATTACTGTCTGACTCCGTTCAAAAATACCTGTGTACATGTGGTTCATGCCAGAAGACAGCCGGAGTACATGAACTCCGGCGAGCTCCTGGGTCTGGAGTCTGGACACACGCAAACACAGAGGAACAAATAACACAAGATTGGCTGTGGAGTGGCAGCATGTTTTGACTCTATTGATTTCCTTATAAACAGAAAAAACAGGCTGTGGAGTGGCAGCCTGTTTGCTTGCTTGCTCGTATACGATCGTGGATTATAAGCTGGAACAGTATTTTTCTCTCACACCAAACCAGCCGTAAATAATCCACGATCGTTTACGCCTGCTGAACAAGCTGAGTTGTAGCCACCAGGTCTGAACCTCACGCCATGATCCATGCTTCTTGCGTCATGGCACGAGAAAGCCCAGACCATGTTGCGGTTGTGCTGCCGCACGGCACGAACCAGTCATGCGTCAAGCACAGAACGCGCACGCCGTGCATATGCTCCGGCGTGCGTGCGACACTAACGGACCATAACAGATTACATCCCATGACTAGCAAGCCCATTACATTAGGAAAGTAGACAAAGCTGACAACGACAGATTACATACCATGTTCATTGTCTTCAACGATAGGAGTCTTCAGTTGTGGTGGAAGCAGATCATCTATGGGGAGCTTTGGGCACTCCCCAACCTCGAGATGCTCAAGGGAGGTAAGACTAGCAAGCCCATCACAGTACTGGAGATTATTTTTTTCGAACACGCAGGAGAGCTGCGTATCATTATATTAGTAGAAGAAAAGAAATAGTCTTACAGAGACAAACACCCGCAAACACCCACACACACCCACTAGACCATAGAAGCTAGGGCACTTGTTTATGCACAGCCTTGTAACTGAGGGCAGACTTTGTTGTTTAATTGGTATGCATGTAAACTCTGAATCATCAATATTTAAGCACTGCAACGATGGGAAGTCATTCAATGGGCTGTACATTAACGTATCACTCAGTCCAGATTTGAAATTCAAGGTGGTGAGTGCAGGAACAGAGCCGACTGCACAAAGATTTGGACACTGCTCTAGATTCAAGGTCGTTAGTTTTGGGAAGCAACAGACAGAACTCACAACAGGGCTTGAAAAATCAGAACCAATGGAAATAAGACTTGGACAATCGAATATGTCCAAATCCAGAAGTGATGGGAGAGTAGGAAGTTTGCGTAGACCAGAACATACCTTAACAATTAGTACCAAAAGGGATGGAAGAGTAGGAATTTCTGTTAGGGCAGGACAATATCCGATCTCTATTTTACGAAGAGAAGGGGATTCAGGTAACCTATCCAAGCTATCACACCACCTTAGATTCAAAGTTATCAAAGATTGGAATGGCCCCGATGGAAGGGAGATCATTTTCGGACAAAATGATATCGAAAGTGTATTTAGGCATGGAAAACCTCCAGCATCAGTTCCAGGCCATTCTGACCACTCCGTCATATATTTCATATCGTTGACAGTGAGGTACTTAAGGGAAGGCAAGCCACCAAGTTTTGGGAGGTGTTTGGATTCACCATGGCATATTGCTATTCTGCTCAACATGGAGAAGGAAGTATTTCCTAGCCAACTAGGGTATTTTCCAGAATCGTAACGGTGTATACTCAGTTCCCTTAGGTTGTGATGCGGTCGCAAGCTGTCTAGTAGTTGGTTGTGCGGTATGTTCACATGTTTTTCATGCAAATCTACAAGGACAGTGACCCTCTCCTCCATTAAAGCTCAACTTTAGTGATCGGAGGTGCTTTTTCCTCTGCAGCTGGGCTTCAGTTACATCTTCAACATGGCGAATGTTACTCAATCCACAAATATTCAGCTCTCTAATTCTGTTGATGTTCCTCAGGTCTCTTATGTTCAAGCTACAATGACGTCTGCTAATATGTATACCAGGCAAAGTATGCAGACGAGTTAGGTGCCTAATTCCACGGAGTACTAGATTCTGTACATGATGAGAAGTAGATTTTCCCTCAAGTCGATCAATTTGTACAAACGAATGGTGTAGCAGTTTCAGGTTCCCACGCCATCATGCAGTGCCATGCCAAGGCCCATGCTATGGCTTATGTCAAGAGCTCGCAGCTTCTTACATTTCGAAAATAATGCTTCTGGAACTGCATTTGGACTGATATTGGTACAATGTTCAAACACTCTGATGGCTCTCAGAGTATGTGGAAAAACTGAAATGTCAGCTGATGTAATAGCTTTATTTATGGACAGATACCGAACATTTTGTGGAATTTGACTCAAGGTATCTCCTTCAACTCTATGGAACTCTTCCCCAGCAAAAAAGCATGCAAGATCGTGGACAAGATCATGCAAAAGGTATGAATCACCATAAATAGGATGAGGCTGAAGTATTGACCTTCCAACCAACTCCTTCAAATACCGTCGTCCAATTTCGCACTCATCGTCACTTCTATCAGAATCAAGCAAGTCAAGTAATTTCCACAAATGGCACACTTCTTCAGAATCAAGTTCATAATCTTTGGGAAATAGAGAAAGGGCAAGAAAATTTCGTCTTAAGTATGCGGGCATGTGCTTGTAGCTCAATTCCAGTGCTGGCAAAACCTCGTCCCTTGGTTCTTTTAAGTCCCATAATTTACTCTCTAAGACATCCTCCCATCTCCTTTCTTCAGTTTCATAGCGCAACATGCTTCCTAGTGTCTTGATTGCCAGTGGCAAGCCTTTGCACTTTTTAATAATACTCTTACAAGTATTTATTAGGTTTGTTTGGCTGTCAGGCTCTTTCTCACCAATACAGGCAGCTTTGCTGAACAACAACCAACTCTCAAAACAATTTAGGGGATAGAAAGGTATAGTCTGTATCAGCCTTGCCACTACCTCACTCTGAGTTGTAACTATAAAAAGGGGCGTACCCAGTGCAGAGAGCTCCCGCTCTGTGCCGAGTCTGGGGAATCTTTGCAGCTGTCATAGGAGCACAAAACAGCTCCCAGCAGTCTCTTCGCTCATTCCATACATCGTCCAACACAAGGAAAACCTTCCTCTCATTCATTTCTTTTGCTAATTTCCTCCGAAGATCAGCAAGTTCTGTATACATACACTGCACACTTGTTAGGGAAGTAATGATGTTCCTTGTCATTGTTTTGATATCAAAGTTTTCGGACACACAAACCCAGGCATGCTTCTCAAAGGACTGTCTCACCCTTGGGCTGTTATACACAAGTTGTGCTAGTGTTGTCTTGCCTAGTCCTCCCATGCCAACAATAGCCATGACAGAAACATGATTTCCTGCATTTCCCGCTTTACTAGACAATAACTTATCAATTATCTTCTCTTTGTCCTGGTCTCGCCCCAAAATGCTCTTCTCAAATACAACCGAGCTAGTATGTCGCACACTACTAATATCCGGTGTATACCGTCTTTCTCCATCATTCTCTGATAAACTCAAATGGTCAGAGTAATATTTGATATCATCCAACCTCCTGATTAGTTTTCTTGCTTGAAGAACCAAGTCATTAGGAACTTCCACTACACCAGTATCCACCGGATAGGCCTCAGTTTCCTTCATGAAGAAAGAAGAAAAGGCTATGTCAATCGTATGTTTGATATTCTGCTGTCAATCGTATGTTCGTATGTTACAGAACTACATAAACAGAGATCATTGAACCAAATTACCTGAAGGGCGGGCCTGGTGCAAGCGGTAGAGTCTTACCGCCTGTGACCGGAAGGACCCAGGCTCGAGTCGCGGTCTCCTCGCATTACACTGGCAAGGGTAAGGCTTGCCACTGACACTCTTTCCCAGACCCCGCACAGAGCGGGAGTTTTCTGCACTAGGTACGCCCTTTATTGAACCAAATTACCTCCCGGTGCTTGCGCTTGCTGGTTCTGTACAAGCCAGTAGATCGATGGAGGACCTCATAATCATATTAGTCTACAACGTCCTCGATGTCGTACGCGAGCTCCTTGAGCTCCTTGAGCCTCAGCTTGGCAGACTCCTCACGTATGTTACAGTGCTCCTCAGCATCATCCAACATTGCTCGGATCCTATACATGGTTCTCTCGAGCTTCCGCAGCTCCTCCAGATCATCGTCGTGGCTTGCCGTGGATGACGAGGGCACCAGTGAGGATGTTGTAATGACTCACTACAACCCCGACTTAAAATGGTTTATGTACACGGGAGGCAAGTACTTCCAAAACCACTACACCGGTGAGGTGAAACATGTCCTGCAATGTGTTTTTTTGGTCATTTGCTCAGACAGAACATGCCTTCCAGTATTGTCGGCCAGTCATACTTGTTGATGGCACATTCCTCACCAGACAGTACAGAGGCGTGTTGATGATGGTAGCCTCTGTTGATCCGGAGGATCAGATAGCACCAATGGCATTTGCTTTGGTTGAGGGAGAGAACGTTGATTCATGGTCATGGTTCATGCGGCTCCTACATGTACATTTGTTTGGCCCCTCTCGCATGATATGTATGATCTCTGATCGTCACATAGGCCTACTTAATGCTACAGAAGAACATCTTGAAGGGCACCCGCCTCTAGTCTACAGATGGTGCATGAGACATTTCACCGCTAATTTCTAGTGCCATCAGAGGAAGAAAGAGGTTTATGACAAGGTTAAGGCCCTATGTTGTGTCCGTATAGAGCATCAGTTCGAGGAGACAAAGAAAGAACTAGACAAGATGCTAAACAGAGAGCGTAAGGCATGGTTGGAGGGGCAGATGGCAGACAAGCCCAAGTGGGCATTAGCATATGATGAGGGCGGTTTCAGATACGACATCATGACAACCAACTCGTCGGAGTCATGTAAGCAAAAAGAATAAAATAACTATATTGCCTTTCCTTTCATTTTTCTTTTCTTTTATCTTTCCTTTTTTCTTCCCATCTCTGCCTCACCCTTCATCCTATCTGGTCGTCCTCCTCACGCCCACTGCCTTTATCATCCACGCCGCTTGTCCATCAAATGCTGCCTACCCTCACGAGTTTGCCATTGGCCCTGCTCCGCCCGTCGGTTTCCTCGACGCGCAGGCCGCATTGTTCAACGCCCAATGCCGTACTCGCCTCGCCCCTGCCCCGCGCTACTAAGGAGCTCAGGGTCGAGCGCCCAACCCTGGTGACTCTGCTCCTGCCCTGTCCTCAGCAAGTCCATCCCATACACGCCTCGGCATGGGGACAAATCCGTCCACACCCCGCGCTGGATACCAACCGCAGAGGGCGTCTACCGGGAGGACACCCATCTCTTATAGTAGAGCGGACTGTCTCTTGTAGTTTTGGTTCTTATAGTAGAGTGGACTGGCTGTCTCTTGTAACTTCTCTTATCAGCTATGGTACAATGTTTTTATCTCACAACAAACAGTGTCAGTCGGCTTATCAGCCGCAGAAACCATCAGTCAAATAGGGCGGCTATATTTTTTGGCTTCTTCCCTCTCTCCCTCTTCTCTCAGCAAAAAAAACACCATCTTTATGGGTGAAGCGGACGGACACATGGGAAATTTTTTTATTTTTAACACTTTTTTAAACTATTTATAACTCTAACACTGATTTAAAAAAAAACTAACCCTTTTGGCAACGCCTAGGCATGGCAAGGCTGGTTAGTGGAGCGCTGACCAGCTGATGTGGGAGGCTCCGTCATGCCGCCATGCATGGCGTGGCACTGCCACTCCACCCCGCATGGCGCGGCGAGGGCGAATACAGCCTCACACACTGGCCTCCCTTCCTCCTCCTTCCCTCAGTCTATTTGTCGGGTTCATAAACCTGGGGTCCCCAATGGACCCGCTTCCCTACAAAACTCAGCTCAGCAGGCAGCGCAGTGACAGCACGTGCCTGGGCCGGCCCAGATACACAATGATAGGCCAAGACCATGATCCGGTCCCTGACCGGCACCTCTGGCCAAGAGATCTGGTCGGAGCCCCGACCAGAAGGCCCAGATACACAATGACAGGACAAGACCATGATCCAGTCCCCGACCAGCACCTCCGGCCACGAGATCTAGCCGAAGCCCCGACCGAGAGGCCTAGCCGTGGTGGGACCACAGTCCAACTCCGACACCCTTTCTCTGACCGAGGATACGCCGGACCTCTGCTCGTTGCTCTTTCCTGACCAACCCGATCGGGGACAACTAGGAACGGCTGACTAGGGACACCCGCAATGTGTGAGCTCAGGGAGCAGGCGGAGCAGATAAGGTAAGGCGCTCAAGTCAACCGTAATACCGAGGACCGTACCCTATGATGCCCTGCGCACCTGTAGGACGGTGTTGTCGGGCCATGTTAGACGGACACTGTACAGCCTGCCAGATGCATCAGAGCATAAATAGTATTATGGGCGCCATCGTTTGCCGTACCAGGCGAACACTGTACAGCCTGCTAGATGCGTCAGAGCATAAATAGTATTGTGGGCGTCATCGTTTGCCGTACTAGGCGAACACTGTATAGCCTGCCAGATACAACAGAGCATGAACAGTAATGTGGCCGATGGTGGCGTAAATAGTATGGCAGGCGATGGTAGCCACCCCATACCCGATGGTGTGGGCAACAAGACTATGCAACGTCCATATACACTCTCTTTCGCTCTGACTTGTAAGGCCATCCCCTTCAACTATAAAAGGGGATGCGCTCTCCTAAAAGAGGACAACCTGAGGACTCGACGACTCGATGGCTACATAGGCTACCGAACACAGTCTTAACAGTCTCAATAGCTCACAAGCTCGGGCACATAGAGACGCACATAGAGCACATGCTCTGACACTTAGCATACGTTTGAGCCCCCGTCACTCTCTTCCACTCGGACTAGAGTTCGACCGGGCCTTTTACACTCCCACTTCTTTCCTCACTCATTTGTAAACCCACAGCAAACTTTGAGCACCTGGGCTCAGGAATAAAGTCACCAACCGACCTCAACTAGACATAGGGCCCATTGCCTAAACCAGTATAAATCATGTGTCATTGAGTGCTAGGCCACATCCGATCACAACGCATGACAAAACTACAAATATTTACTTGTTGGCCACATTTCACACCGACAGTTGGTGCCGTCCATGGGGAGGATGCCATATGTTTTTTGGTCATCAGATGGCCCACCTTTCCACCATCTTTGGCATGGTGGGCTCGAGTGATACAATTCGCTTTGGCTCGCTGGAGTTTCCCATGCTCTCACTTGTTGAGATGTGGGTTCCTCCCATCTTCGATCTGCTCCAAACCTTCCTCTTCAAAAGCCTGGACTTCATCGCCGACCAGCTCGGCGTACTCTGCCTCCATGAGGAGGCGCTCGTCCCGGCGTCCACTGGAGGAGGAGCACTCTCCATCGGCCCTGGGTCGCTCAACGACCTCGACATCGAGACACTCGCGCTTTGCCTCGAGCCCATGCTAGGCTCAAACCCCACGGTGAGTAACATAGATATTATTCTTCACTCACTTTTTAACACCTTCCGCCAGCTCTCCGAAGGGACCCCGTTGTCCCTACCGTGACCGCCATGTGCGCATGTGCACGAGGGCTATAGAGGATGTTGACGCCGCCCCTCTCATGTCCGAGTTCATGGGGATGGCAGGCTACTCCCCCGTCTCCTTCCACGACCTCATCGATGATGAGGTCGAAAGCGACGGCTCTAGCATCGGCGACGTCATGGCACCTAGCCACCCTGTGTCCTAGGAGTGCGCTATGGTAGACGCCACGGGACAGCTATCAGAGGTGGTGGAGTCTCTACAGACTCACTCCCCTCTGGACCTTGTGCGCATGCCCTGGCACGTGCATAGGAGCACAGCGAGGAGTTACGACAAAGGCGGCAGGGCCAGCCGACATCTGCGCGGGTGCACCCGGCACAGCACACTACGCCACATGTGGGTAACCCAGTGAGCGCCGCTCAGGGTCATGCCCGTCAGGTCCAGTGGAACATCCTAGACAGAGGGGACGATCCCCCTCAGTTTGCTCGAGCTGGCCAGAACATCGCTGCTGCGGTGATGCTTCTGCGCAGCCTCCTTGAGCCTGCCGACCCCTAAGAGCAAGCGATCCACCGGAACCTCCGGGCGTGGGTGGGGACCACTGTCGTTCAGCAGGCAGAAAGCTCCGCGTCGCGACACCGACATGCGGCCTCTTGCCTAGTCGGGGAACTGGGGCTGCACTAGTCGAATCACTCCATCCACTCAACACAGCAGTTGCCGAGCATGGAGCTAGAGGCCATGGCTGTGCCGTAGCCCAACTTGGCGCCCGCTCCACACCGACCACCAGTGCACGAACGGCTCGGGCAGAACCATGATGCTCATAGCATCATCAACAATCGACGCCACGCCCGGCACGATGATGACGCCCATTGAATGGTGGCGAGAGCAGGCGGCGCGAGCCCTGGCCTGACCATCTGACCATCGAGGAGTGCGAGGACACGCAACCTAGGCATGGCAGCTGACCGAATGATCAGAGCCCTAGCCCAGATGGCCTCGGGCTATGGGCCTTTGGTCACCGCATCCAGAAAGTGTTGTTCCCATAGCACTTTCGACCACCCACCAACATCGCCAGGTACACCAGGGAGATGAACCCCGGTATATGGCTTGAAGACTTTCGGCTCGCCTGTCGATCCGAAGGAGTGGATGATGACTACTTCATCATTAGTACCTCCCCATCTGTGTGGGGGAGCATGTTTGAGCATGGCTCAAATTCCTTCCGCCCGACAGCATCCGTGATTGGGCGAATCTTAAGAGGGTCTTCGTCAGAAATTTCTAGGGGACGTATGTCCGTCCTAGGAATTCCTGAGACCTCAAGAGCTTCCAACAGGAGCCTAATGAGTCCCTGTGGGATTACATCCGTAGGTCCTCAAAGCAGTGCATCTCCCTTCCTCATGTCATCGACACGGATGTCGTCAGCGCATTGTAACACCTCGGGTGTTTAAAATACTAAAACCTGACATGTCATCATATGCATTGCAAAGCAATTGGCATTTGGTGAAAACTTTGAGATGCATACACTAAAACGAGTTTATATTCATGTGGTATATGTTGAATTGTATTGTTTGACTTAAATTCAAAGTTTGTTTGGATTTTTGAATTTTTTTCGAGAAAACCTCGCTTTTCAGTATTTAAATCCTACCCTGAAAATCCATTTCAAAATCTAAGCATAATTTGGGGTTGATCCCAAAAGCAAAAGTGTAGAGCTAGGCAAGTTATACAAAGTTCGTTTTTGGAGTTTTTCAAGTTGTTTAGAAAAATTTTGAGTAATTCAAAAAGGCGTAATTCGTTAAATATCCCCTATTTGAATTTAAAAGATCATTTCAAAATCTAGACCGAATTAGAAGATGGTTATAGAAGCAAAGTTGTAGAACTTTTGATTTTGAACAACTTTTGTTTTTGGAGATTTTTGAGTTGTTATGAAAATTTGAGAGTAATTTGTGAATTTTGGCGAATGGCAATTCTGTAATTTGGATGAACAGTGTCCACCGCCGAAGCTACATGGCCGGCGATCTTCGGTTTGCTTCCAGGCGCGGTCGTGGCCGTCTTTGGCGTTGCGCTGGCGCGGTGAAGGCCACAGCGCAGCTTCCTTGAGCTTCTGAGTCGCGTTATAAGAACCGAGACGCCGTCGTCGTCGTTTTTCTCCCTTGCTCTGTTTTTCTAGTCACCACCGCCGCAGCTCCGGCGAGCCCTCGTCGTCGAACCAGCGCCCACGCCATCGCAGCAAAGTGTGTCCCAGCTCCGCTAGTTCCTTGCGCACCCAGCCAGCTAGCTCTAGTCGCTTGATTTCGCCGTGAACTCACCGTTCATCGTTTTCTTCCTCGCGGCCGGCAGCACCACCGTGGTGTGCGTGTCGCCGTGGCCAGCGCGTTACGGTGAGCCTCTGCTATTTCTGACTCTTGCTTCAGCTTCGCCTCGATGCCGTGGTGCTTTGTGCCCGGTTGATTGACCATTTTCTCCACCGCAGTCGCCGGAGCATCGCCGTCGTCGAAATTTGCTCCGCCGTGACCGCTGTGACCGTCGAACCGTGTCTCCGTTGCTTCTCAGGCTTGGCCAGCGACTCCAGTGTGTTCGGGGTGAGCTCCTGGTTCTACCCACGTTGTTTGTTTCATCGTTACCGAGCTCCTATCGCTGGCGTAGCGCAGCCGCGCTGCCGTGTCCGCCATGGCCGTCGTCATGCTCATGCGCCGCTGTAATTGGTCCCGATTGGGCCACCAATCGACGCGTAGGGGTGTAGGGGTCATTTCAGTACCTTGGTCGTCGCCGTTGAGCTCGCCGTCGGCGAGTTTTCGCCGGTCAGCGCGCGTGTCGCCATGGTCAAAGCGCGACGTAGAAGATGACATGTGGGGTCCGATGTCAGTGACTCAGCGTTCTAAGTGGATTTTCTATTTTTCAGAATTAAATGAATAGTGCTGTAATTTGTTATTTTTGTGTAGAATTATTTAGAGCTCCAAAAATTATGAAAATTTTTGTGTGAATTCTCTATGATGTATATTATATAACAAAAATTTGAAATATTGATTTTCAGTATTTTTGGGGTATGATAAAAATTGCTCAATTAATTAATAAATGACTTTCCATGATTTTTCTAGGCTTATTTACTTGTCCAAAAATTATGAAATTTGTTTTGCCACTTAGTTATCATGTAATGAACATTTACTAAAATTTTGAGCTCAATTAGAATAAGTTGATTTATTTCATAATTTTAATTAAATAATTAATTCATAAAAGCAAATAGTAACCTTTAGTGATTTAGGTTTTGTTTGTAATTTTGGATTGAGTGATGACCTTGGGTCATTTGTTGATAAGGATCCTTGGCAGTTGATGTATGTGTTACGAAAAAGATTTAGTTTGTTTAACTTGCAACTGTACCGCGAAGGAAAGTTGTATTCAAATTGTTAATTTTTGTATCCATCATCGAGCATCATGTTTCGTATTCCGCATCATGTTAAACATAGCATTGTTATTACGTGTAGTGAACGAAGGTGAAAACGTGGTAATTAATCAAGTTATCGGGGAGGTTGATCCGTCTGTTGAGGTCGGATCGAATACTTGTGTGACGTCGCAGGAATCGGACTTTTCCATCAACGAAGGCAAGCCCCGGATGCATACAACCCTACCTTGTGTTTTACAAATTAATTTTGCTTTTGCTTTTCGTTACTGCATTAAGTGATTAGGAGTTAAGTAAAAGCCTAATTGGTGCATTACCCCCCTTGTTATTCCATATTTACCATATTACCAATTTTAAACTCGTATATGCCTAGTTTTGCTTAGCTATGCGTAGAACGATGAAAGTCAGGTGATTACCTGCCACCTGCAAGTTTTAAATGGAACATTGGTTAATTATGTTAGCATGTGATATGGGAATGTGGAGTAATAAATCTAGACCGGGCGGACTCGGTGTGTGTGAGCCACAAGACATGGAGGTCTTGTGAGCGGGTTCTTTCCGCCTGTGTCGATTAAGGCATGTCCGTTGTTGAATTGCATGAGGTGAGAATTTGTAGTACTAACCACATACTCCGGTAAGCCTGAACTTGGTGATTCTGTTACGAGAATGGCTACTCGCGCACTGGGAGTGGAGAGATGGCGGGAATAGCGTGTACCCACGTGGCTATGGGCTGGATTGGTGGAGTACTGTATTCTCGGGTGGCGCGGACCCGTTCTTATTTCAGAGGATCCGAGGGTAGGTTGGTATATGCAGGTCAGGGACCTGCATATGTCGTGTGGTCTGGAATCCCCAGCTAGGTTTATAATCGGTTCGAATCGTCGTTGCTCCTCGGTTATGGAGACTCAACTCACTGTTCATCATCGTAGTACTAATAACTGGAACTCAAATAAGGCTTGTGAAGGTGTTGGATATGAAGTTTCATGATCTCATCATGGATCGTGTCAGCTTTGTATATGATTTTATGAAGCTTTCTATATAAAGACTTTTGTTAAAGAGCTTTTACGCAAAAGAACTTTGATTATTGCTAAAACCATACCTTGAATCCCTGAGCCTGCATTCCTGAGTTATCAGTTCTTATTTCGGTTAAGTCTTGTTGAGTACTTTTGTACTCAGGGTTCGTTGACCCTTGTTGCAGGTGAGCCTCATGAGCAGATCTGTTTTGGATCGTGCTGCATGACAGTTGTACCTTGTGATGACGACGAGAAGTAAATGTGTGGCCCTTGGGCAGGGCAATCTCCTTGTGTGTTTTATATTATATTATAATGCCACTCCACTACTACTATGTTTTGTAATAATTGTCGAACTTAGTTTGTAAGGTTTGAAACAACTGGTTTGTAAACTATGTTATCGTAAGACTTCCGCTGTTTTTACTCTGGTGTAGATATTTGAATAAATGTTGTAATACTGCAATAACTCTGTAACGTGATCCTGCTCGGAAATCGTGGATGATTCGGGGTTCCCCGAGGACACCCGACAGTCTTTTTAAGTTATTGGAAACGTATGCATAAATGTCAAAGGTCATCGGACAGTGACAGGTGCATGTGGGCCCTATAACTTAGGAGGTTCTGCCACACGCATTCCTCTCTGGGACAACCTACAAATCCTTGATCCACAAGCTCAGCTATGTGAAGCCCCATACCACCTACGACTTGCTCGACATCACCACGAACCACACCTCTAGCGAGGAGGCGGTCGGGGTGGTCTTCAGCGGTGGTCAGGACTGGGGCAAGCCCAAGTTTGAGGACCAAGGCGAGTGCCCCACCACACTAAAGGGCAAGAAGAACAAGAAGGATCAGCACCGACCGGCCAACCCAGCTTTGGTCACCACGGCCGACCACGTGAGCAAGCAGCCCCAGCAGGGCCAGCCCGACCACTTCGACAAGCTCATGGAGAGTCCACGCATCAACCACGCCTATCTTGTCAAACACCTCTACAAGGTCTGTGAGCTCTTTAAGAGCTTCCTGCAGCAAGCCGCCAAGCCAAAAGAAGGGAAAGGCAAAGAGGAGGTGGCCAAGAAAGGAGGCGCGGTGGGCAAGGATGAAGATGGCTTCCCTAACCCCGAGAATGCCTCATGATCTTTGGGGGATCCAATGCCATCCACTCCAAGCGCCAGCACATGGTACGCTACAGAGAGGCATGTGCCGCTAAGTCGGCCATCCCCTCTTTCCTTAGCTAGTCGGACTCCTCGATTACTTTTGATCAGAGAGACCATCCTTCCCACGTCGCCCGACTGGGTCGCTACCCGCTCATCATCGACCCCATCATCCGCAAGAAGCACATCACCACGGTCCTGATGGATGGAGGCAGTGGCCTCAACATTCTCAATGTCGACACCCTTGGCACCATGCGCATCCCTCGGTCAGAGCTTCGCCCAGTGAGCTCTCCCTTCCACGGCGTGATTCTAGGGACGCTGGAATACCCACTCAGGCAGATTGACCTGCCTGTCATGTTTGGCAACCGCACCAACTTCCGCTCGGAGGTCCTAACCTTCGAGGTAGTGGACTTTCTAGGGTCCTACCACTCCATCTTGGGGCGGCCATACTACGCCAAGTTCATGGCGATCCCCAACTACACCTACCTCAAGCTAAAGATGCCGGGGCTAAATGGCATCATCACCATAGGTAACACCTTCTTGCACTCCTACATGTGCAACCGTGAGCATTACGAGCTCACCACTGCCATCATCAACTCCACTGAGCTCCCGAAGCTCAGGAATTCTATGAATCCAGCAGTCCCCGATCGCAACGGGCAGACCTCCTGTAACACCTCGGGTGTTTAAATATTAAAATCTGACATGTCATCATATGCATTGCAAAGCATTTGGCATTTGGTGAAAACTTTGAGATGCATACACAAAAACAAGTTTATATTCATGTGGTATGTGTGAATTGTAGTGTTTGACTTAAATTCAAAGTTTGTTTGGATTTTGAATTTTTCGAGAAAACCCTGATTTTCAGCATTTAAATCCTACCCTGAAAATCCATTTCAAAATCTAAGCATATTTTGGGGTTGATCCCAAAAGCAAAAGTGTAGAGCTTGGCAAGTTAAGCAAAGTTTATTTTTGGAGTTTTTCAAGTTGTTTAGAAAAATTTTGAGTAATTCAAAAAGGCGTAATTCGTTAAATATCCCCTATTTGAATTTAAAAGATCATTTCAAAATCTAGACCGAACTAGAAGATGGTTATAAAAGCAAAGTTGTAGAACTTTTGATTTTGAACAACTTTTGTTTTTGGAGATTTTTGAGTTGTTATGAAAATTTGAGAGTAATTTGTGAATTTTGGCGGGTGGCAATTCTGTAATTTGGATGAACAGTGTCCACCGCCGAAGCTACATGGCCGGCGATCTTCGGTTTGCTTCCAGTCGCGCGCGTGGCCGTCTGGGCGTCGCGTTGGCGCGCTGAAGGCTTCGTCGTGGCTTCCTTGCGCTTCCTTGGTCGTCCTATAAAGCTCTGGAGCCGCCGCCGTTCTTCTTTCTTCGTCCTCTGTTTTTCCCGTCGCCACTGCTCCATCTCCGGCGAGTCCGTGCCGTCGCTGTCATGCTTCACCGTCGCTGATAAGCTAGTCCCAGCTCCGCCTAAACCTTGCGCGTCCATCTAACCCACCAATTTGGCTTGTCTTCACCGGGAACTCGAGTTTCATCGCCTTCTTCCTCGCGGCCGGCAGAGTCCCCGTCGAGCGAGCGCCGTCGTGGCCAGTACTCTACGGTGAGCTTCTGATCTCGGGAAGCATTGTTTCAGCTTCTCCGTGATGCCGTGGTGCTTAATATCTTGTTGATTGCTCGTTTTGTCTGCCACAACCACTGGAACACCGCCGTCGCCATTGCTCGCACCGCCGTGATCGCTGTGAACGCCGCCTCGCTTCACCGTTGCTTCTCCGGCCTTAATTCTTGCTTGAACGTGTTCGTGGTGAGATACTGGACCTTCCCATGCCCTCTGTTTCCCCGTTTTCGGCTTCATTTCGCCGGCGTAGCACTGCCGTGGCACCGCGTCCGCCATGGCCGACGCCAAGCTCGTAACTCGTAGTAATTCATCTAGCTAGTGCCTTTAGTCGATGCGCCGTGATGATGTGGTCATTTTGGTACCTTGACCGTCGCCTTTGGACTCACCGTCGGCGAGTTTGCGCCGGTCAGCGCCGTCGTCGTCGTAGTCAACACGCGGGAGGTAGGTGATGACATGTGGGGTCCGATGTCAGTGACTCGGCGTTCTAAGTGGATTTTCTATTTTTCAGAATTAAATGAATAGTGCTGTAATTTGTTATTTTTGTGTAGAATTATTTAGAGCTCCAAAACTTATGAAAATTTTTGTGTGAATTCTCTATGATGTATATTATATGACAAAAATTTGAAATATTGATTTCCAGTATTTTTGGGGTATGATAAAAATTGCTCAATTAATTAATAAATGACTTTCCATGATTTTTCTAGGCTTATTTACTTGTCCAAAAATTATGAAATTTGTTTTGCCACTTAGTTATCATGTAATGAACATTTACTAAAATTTTGAGCTCAATTAGAATAAGTTGATTTATTTCATAATTTTAATTAAATAATTAATTCATAAAAGCAAATGGTAACCTTTAGTGATTTAGGTTTTGTTTGTAATTTTGGATTGAGTGATGACCTTGGGTCATTTGTTGATAATGATCCTTGGCAGTTGATGTATGTGTTACGAAAAAGATTTAGTTTGTTTGACTTGCAACTGTACCGCGAAGGAAAGTTGTATTCAAATTGTTAATTTTTGTATCCATCATCGAGCATCATGTTTCGTATTCCGCATCATGTTAAACATGGCATTGTTATTACGTGTAGTGAATGAAGGTGAAAACGTGGTAGTTAATCAAGCTGTTGAGGAGGTTAATCCGTCTGTTGAGGTCGGATCGAATACTTGTGTGACGTCGTAGGAATCGGACTTTTCCGTCAACGAAGGCAAGCCCCGGATGCATACAACCCTACCTTGTGTTTTACAAATTAATTTTGCTTTTGCTTTCCGTTACTGCATTAAGTGATTAGGAGTTAAGTAAGAGCCTAATTGGTGCATTACCAACCTTGTTATTCCATATTTACTATATTACCAGTTTTAAATTCGTATATGCCTAGTTTTGCTTAGCTATGCGTAGAACGATGAAAGTCGGGTGATTACCTGCCACCTGCAAGTTTTAAATGGAACATCGGTTAATTATGTTAGCATGTGATATGGGAATGTGGAGTAATAAATCTAGACCGGGCGGACTCGGTGTGTGTGAGCCACAAGACATGGAGGTCTTGTGAGCGGGTTCTTTCCGCCTGTGTCGATTAAGGCACGTCCGTTGTTGAATTGCATGAGGTGAGACTTTGTAGTACTAACCACATACTCCGGTAAGCCTTAACTTGGCAATTCTATTACGAGAATGGCTACTCGCGCACTGGGAGTGGAGAGATGGCGGGAATAGCGTGTACCCACGTGGCAATGGGCTGGATTGGTGGAGTACTGTATTCTCGGGTGGCGCGGACCCGTTCTTGTTTAGAGGATCCGAGGGTAGGTTGGTATATGTAGGTCGGGGACCTACATATGTCGTGTGGTCTGGAATTCCCAGCTGGGTTTATAATCGGTTCGAATCGTCGTTGCTCCTCGGTTATGGAGACTCAACTCACTGTTCATCATCGTAGAATTAATAACTAGAACTTGAGAATGGTTGATGAAGGTGTTGGATATGAAGTTTCATGATCTCATTACGGATCGTGTCATCTTTGTATATGATTTTATGAAGTTTAAATTGTTGAAATAAAGAATTTTGTTAAAGAGCTTTTACGCAAAATAACTTTGATTATTGCTAAAACCATACCTTGAATCCCTGAGCCTGCATTCCTGAGTTCTATCAATTTTTATTTCGGTTAAGTCTTGTTGAGTACTTTTGTACTCAGGGTTCGTTGACCCTTGTTGCAGGTGAGCCTCATGAGCAGATCTGTTTTGGATCGTGCTGCATGACTATCGTTCGTTCTGACGATGAGAAGTAAATGTGTGATCCTTGGGCAGGATGTTTATTTTGTGTGATATGTCTATATTAATTATGCCACTCCACTACTACTATGGTTTGTAATAACTATCGAACTTAGTTTGTAAGGTTTGAAACTACTGTTTTGTAAATTATGTTATTGTAAGACTTCCGCTGTTTTTACTCTGATGTATATATTTGAATAAATGTTGTAATACTGCAATGACCCTGTAACGTGATCCTGCTCGGAAATCGTGGATGATTCGGGGTTCCCCGAGGACACCCGACAGATTTCTTAAGTTACCAGGAACATATGCATTGTTGTCAAAGGTCGTTGGACAGTGACAAGTGTATGTGGGTCCTATAATTTAGGAGGTTCTGCCACAGAATGGTATCAGAGCGATCGTTACAAGGTTTTTGTTGTATTGTTTTACAAAAACTTCAAAAGGATTTGGATGACTAAATTTAACTTGATAATTTGGTCCACATTGCTTCTGACTTATCTTGTTTCTTTCTCACCATTCCTTATTTGATTAAAAGGGTCTTGTGTGGTGGAGTAGTAATCATACTATGCCCTATATAAAAATAAATGTTGTTTATGTGTATTATAAACTTTGATGTTTTTGTTCGTAAGAACGATGCATGCATCATGAATAATTCACTTGTTACTTCCTTCACCTCTTAGTCTGGAATTAAGTAGTGAGTCTGGTTGGAGGAATGTAATCCATCTTAGTTACTTTTTAGACTTTGATCAAATGGTCTTACTTGGATTAAATTGGTTTCCTACAGTATGGCTCGTGCCAAGATGACGCCCCGTAAGTCCACTGGACCCAAAGGAGTTCCTCGTCACCAACTTGCCCCTAGAAATGATGGTGCTAGCAGTAGCAGTTCTAGGCCTGATCCCCAAGCAGAGATACAGAGGATTTCTGTAGAATTAGCACAAGCTACTAGAGATAGGGCTTTGGATGCTATACAATTAGGAGAATTACAGGATCAATTGAGGCGTCTCACCACCGCACACAGGAACTGCGAAAGCATGTTAGTTCGTACGGTGGAGGGACAAAATGAGGCTTAGCATAGGGAAGATGTAGCTAGAGCTAGAACTCATGAGCTAGAATTCTATGTAGAAGATTTAGAAGAACATAATACCTATCTACATGAGGAAGTTCATAGGCTTAGCAATCTACTAAACCCGAATCATGAGCCTCAAGCTGATGCCATGGACCCTGGTGTCATCCTTGCCGATGAAAGTGAATCAGAAGAGGAAGAAGAAGAAGATCCTGAAGAATTAGTAATGATAGATGAAAGTGATGATGAAGGCGGTAACAATTCCGGAATGGATACCGAGCCTGAAGTTTGAAGTAATCACGGAAAGGAGTAGAGTTGTGTAATAGAAGATCTAGTTAAGCTAGTAGTCTTGTTTAGATGTGTTCTTGTGTTTAAATAAGTGGCATCGATGTAATGTGGGTAGTAAGCTCTTTGATCTTTGAATAAAGACTTGTGAATAAAGTTTGGTTTGTTATGAACAGATGCGTCGTACGCGGGGATCGCATATTCCTGGTACTTCACAAGATGATGATGATATCCCCAACCCACCACCAATGCCGACCAATCTGGCTGATGCTATCACTGCATTAGTCAATGTGACTGTGGAAAATTCTCGTTTGCTTCATGAGATGGCTCAAAGTAATCAGAATCAGATGCATGGAAACCGTGGCCGCAATCATAACAGGCATGAGGCTACCTATGTGGATTTCACGGATACAAAACCCCCGGTGTTCACCAAGGTAGATGAACCATTGGAGGCTGATGACTGGCTTAGGACCATGGAGCAGAAATTTGATCTTATTCACTGCACAGAGTTTCAGAAACCGGTGTTTGCTGCCCAGCAACTTAGAGGTGCAGCTGGTGCTTGGTATGCAAATCTGATGGCCATGCAACCCGCAGGCATTCCGTTAACTTGGACAGAATTTCGCACTGCTTTCAGAGCCCATTATATCCCGGAAGGAGTGATGGCTATGAAGCTGGATGAATTCCTTGCTTTGAAGCAAGGAGATCAAACCGTAATGCAGTATGTGGGAAGATTTAATCATCTGTCGCAGTATGCATCTGAACATGTCAATACGGATGCCAAGAAAAAGAAATGGTTCATGAGAGGTCTAAATACCAAACTGCAGACAATGATGACAGCCTGTACGAATATCACTTATCATGAGGCAGTAAATATTGCAATTGCTTCAGAGGCAAAGTATCGGCAGCATAGGGAGCTCAAAAAGAAAAAGAGTGTGCCGTCTGGATCTTTTGGGGGAAATCCGAAGAGGCAGAGGGTGATTTATCATCCAGTACATCATAATCGTCCTCCTTATCGTCCACCACAGTTCCAAGCCGGGCAACAGTCAAATGTCCGTCCTGCTATAACCTATCCGAACTCACAATCAACCAATGCTTCTGGTGGTAATGCTCCAACATCACAGGGTCACTACTATCCGTGTTACAATTGTGGAAGGACTGGTCATTTCTCTAGGGAATGTCCATATCCTAGGCAGGCTAATCAAAATTATCAGAAGGCCTCTGCCAATCAACAACAAGGTCAGGCACCAAACAAGAACCACAATCAGATTGCTCAGAAGGGCAAAGATGAGAGGAAGACAGGAAGGGTTTTCTATATTCAAGCCGGGGAAATTCCTGAAGGAGAGCCAGTGATGATGGGTATGTTTCCTGTTGCCAATCACCCTGCAGTTATACTTTTTGATTCTGGCGCATCGCATTCATTCATCAATAGAACATTTGTCGTGAAGCATGAAATTTCGATTGGGGCAATAAAGGAAAGTTTCTTTATACAGTCGCCCGGGGGACGTCTGTGTACTAAGGAGATAGTATACCAGGTACCCGTAAACCTGGGTGGGCATATTTTTCCCACTACCATGATTATCCTTAAGGATCAGGATATAGATGTAATTTTGGGAATGAATTGGATGTATCAGCATAAGGCTGTTATAGATGCTTTGAATAGGACCTTAAGAGTGAGTTTGCCTGATAGTAATTCTCAACTTCTTATCCAACTTCCAACCCTAAGAAGATCAGTGAGAAAGATTTGTGCAACTACTGTCAAAGAGATTAGAGATATTCCGGTAGTGTATGAATTTCCGGATGTGTTTCCTGAAGATTTACCCGGTCTACCACCTGATAGGGATGTACAGTTTAACATAGAGTTACAACCTGGAACAGCTCCGATTTCTCGGAGAGCTTATAGGATGCCACCTAAGGAATTGGCCGAGTTGAAGACTCAATTACAAGAATTGATTGAGAAAGGGTTTATCCAACCTAGTTCCTCACCTTGGGGATGTCCGGCAATTTTTGTGAAAAAGAAAGATGAGACCCTGAGGTTATGTGTTGACTATCGTCCGTTGAATGAAGTGACCATCAAGAATAAGTATCCATTACCTCGGATAGATTTGCTTTTTGATCAATTGGCCGGAGCCAAAGTTTTCTCCAAGATAGATTTGAGATCAGGATATCACCAAATTAAGATAAAGCCTGAAGATATTCCCAAAACGGCATTTACCACAAGATATGGATTATATGAATACTTGGTAATGTCTTTTGGTTTGACAAATGCTCCCGCTCATTTCATGTATCTGATGAACTCAGTATTCATGCCTGAGCTAGACAAGTTTGTAGTGGTATTTATAGATGATATACTAGTATATTCCAAGAATAAGACAGAACATGCAGAACACCTCAGAATTGTTCTGACTCGTTTGAGAGAACATCAACTATATGCCAAGTTCAGCAAGTGTGATTTTTGGCTTAAGGAAGTGCAATTTCTTGGACATGTCTTATCAGCCGAAGGAGTTGCAGTTGATCCTAGCAAAGTGAAGGACGTGCTTGATTGGAAACCGCCAGCCACAGTTCATCAAGTTCGGAGTTTTCTTGGATTGGCGGGGTATTACCGTCGGTTTATTCCAGATTTCTCAAAAATATCAAAACCTATAACTGAATTGTTGAAGAACCAAGTCAAGTTTGTCTGGTCATCAGATTGTGAAGAGGCTTTCCAGACTTTAAAAAGGCTGTTGACTACTGCACCAGTGTTAGCCCAACCTGACATCGAGAAGCCATTTGATGTTTATTGTGATGCTTCAGGTATTGGTATTGGATGTGTGTTGATGCAAGAAGGCTGAGTCATTGCCTATGCATCTAGGCAACTTAAGCAACATGAAGAACACTATCCTACTCATGATTTGGAGTTAGCAGCTGTGGTTCATGCTCTAAAGATTTGGCGACATTACCTGCTTGGTAATACGTGCCATATGTATACAGACCACAAGAGCTTAAAGTATATCTTTACTCAGTCAGAGTTGAACATGCGACAAAGAAGATGGTTAGAACTGATTAAGGATTATGATTTGGAAGTACATTATCACCCTGGTAAAGCAAATGTAGTTGCAGATGCCCTCAGTCGCAAAAGCTATTGCAATTGTCTGACAGTGAGAACAATGGGTTTGAATTTATGTCAAGAAATGGAAAAGTTGAATGTAGAAGTAATTCAACAAGGAAGTTTGACCAACATAATTGTAGAAGCCACTATTCGAGATCAAGTTATTGTTGCTCAGAAGGAAAACAAGGGTATAGCACATATCAAGGAAAGAGTCAAGAATGGGAAAGCAGAATGCTTCAGCATAGATGATGAAGATGTGTTGTGGTTCAAGGATCGCCTGGTGGTACCAAAAGTTCCTGAGTTGCGGCAGTCAATTCTAGATGAGGCACATGCTACTAGGTTATCTATCCATCCGGGAAGCAACAAGATGTACCATGATTTGAAGCAAAGATTCTGGTGGACTAAAATGAAAATAGAGATTGCTAGATACATAGCAAAGTGTGATACTTGTCAAAAGGTGAAAGCTATACATTTGAGGTCTGCTGGTGAATTACAACCATTACCTATTCCATCTTGGAAGTGGGAGGACATCAGTATGGATTTTATTGTTGGTCTACCCAAGACATCAAAGGGATTTGACTCAGTATGGGTTATTGTAGATCGACTCACTAAGTCAGCACATTTTCTTCCAGTCAAGACAATATATCCTACGATCCAATATGCCAAAATGTACTTAGCAAGAATCATGAGTCTCCATGGAATACCCAAGACTATTGTGTCAGATAGGGGTACACAGTTTGTCTCCAACTTTTGGAAACAATTGCATTCTTCGTTGGGTACTAAACTTCTGTATAGTATAGCTTATCATCCGCAGACTGATGGACAGACTGAAAGAGTTAATCAAGTGCTTGAAGATATGTTAAGGTGTTGTGTCCTTAACTATTCTAATAAGTGGGATGAATGCTTACCTTTGGCCGAGTTCTCATACAACAATAGTTATCAGGAAAGCATTAGAATGGCTCCATTTGAAGCACTCTATGGTCGTAGATGCAGAACATCATTGAGTTGGTCTGAGCCAGGGGAGAGAAGATTCTTTGGAGTTGACCTTGTGAAAGAAACAGAAGACAAGGTTAGACAAATACAGAGTAATTTGAAGATAGCTCAATCTCAACAAAAGAGTTACGCGGATAGAAGACGGAGACCATTGGTATTTAACAAAGGAGATTTTGTATATCTGAAAGTATCACCAATGAAGGGAGTTAACCGTTTTGGTGTTAAAGGAAAGTTGGCACCTCGATATATTGGACCATATCAAATTTTGGAGAGATATGGAAAAGTGGCATATCGCTTGAAATTACCTGAACATCTCATAGCTGTGCATGATGTGTTCCATGTTTCTCAATTGAAGAAGTGTCTCCGAGTGCCTGAACAGAATGTTGAAGTTGAAGGAGTGGAACTAGAACCAGATTTAACTTACTCCGAATATCCTATCCGAGTGTTAGATCAGAAAGATCGTGTTACTCGAAGACGGACAATCAAGTTCTATAAAATACAATGGAATCAACATTCAGAAGAGGAAGCTACCTGGGAATCAGAAGATTACTTGTTAGAAAAGTTTCCAGAGTTTCTAGCGTCAATATAGAATAGAATAATGATAGTTGAGCTCGGTTACTACAAATTGCGTTTTGTAAAAGAACCTCAGTTGTTTTATGGAAAAGTTCTGGATGTTTTTGGATTGACACATTTCCGTTTCCATTACTTACTCTATGGCTTTGAATCTCGGGGCGAGATTTCTTTTAGGGGGAAGGATTGTAACACCTCGGGTGTTTAAATATTAAAATCTGACATGTCATCATATGCATTGCAAAGCATTTGGCATTTGGTGAAAACTTTGAGATGCATACACAAAAACAAGTTTATATTCATGTGGTATGTGTGAATTGTAGTGTTTGACTTAAATTCAAAGTTTGTTTGGATTTTGAATTTTTCGAGAAAACCCTGATTTTCAGCATTTAAATCCTACCCTGAAAATCCATTTCAAAATCTAAGCATATTTTGGGGTTGATCCCAAAAGCAAAAGTGTAGAGCTTGGCAAGTTAAGCAAAGTTTATTTTTGGAGTTTTTCAAGTTGTTTAGAAAAATTTTGAGTAATTCAAAAAGGCGTAATTCGTTAAATATCCCCTATTTGAATTTAAAAGATCATTTCAAAATCTAGACCGAACTAGAAGATGGTTATAAAAGCAAAGTTGTAGAACTTTTGATTTTGAACAACTTTTGTTTTTGGAGATTTTTGAGTTGTTATGAAAATTTGAGAGTAATTTGTGAATTTTGGCGGGTGGCAATTCTGTAATTTGGATGAACAGTGTCCACCGCCGAAGCTACATGGCCGGCGATCTTCGGTTTGCTTCCAGTCGCGCGCGTGGCCGTCTGGGCGTCGCGTTGGTGCACTGAAGGCTTCGTCGTGGCTTCCTTGCGCTTCCTTGGCCGTCCTATAAAGCTCTGGAGCCGCCGCCGTTCTTCTTTCTTCGTCCTCTGTTTTTCCCGTCGCCACTGCTCCATCTCCGGCGAGTCCGTGCCGTCGCTGTCATGCTTCACCGTCGCTGATAAGCTAGTCCCAGCTCCGCCTAAACCTTGCGCGTCCATCTAACCCACCAATTTGGCTTGTCTTCACCGGGAACTCGAGTTTCATCGCCTTCTTCCTCGCGGCCGGCAGAGTCCCCGTCGAGCGAGCGCCGTCGTGGCCAGTACTCTACGGTGAGCTTCTGATCTCGGGAAGCATTGTTTCAGCTTCTCCGTGATGCCGTGGTGCTTAATATCTTGTTGATTGCTCGTTTTGTCTGCCACAGCCACTGGAACACCGCCGTCGCCATTGCTCGCACCGCCGTGATCGCTGTGAACGCCGCCCCGCTTCACCGTTGCTTCTCCGGCCTTAATTCTTGCTTGAACGTGTTCGTGGTGAGATACTGGACCTTCCCATGCCCTCTGTTTCCCCGTTTTCGGCTTCATTTCGCCGGCGTAGCACTGCCGTGGCACCGCGTCCGCCATGGCCGACGCCAAGCTCGTAACTCGTAGTAATTCATCTAGCTAGTGCCTTTAGTCGATGCGCCATGATGATGTGGTCATTTTGGTACCTTGACCGTCGCCTTTGGACTCACCGTCGGCGAGTTTGCGCCGGTCAGCGCTGTCGTCGTCGTAGTCAACACGTGGGAGGTAGGTGATGACATGTGGGGTCCGATGTCAGTGACTCGGCGTTCTAAGTGGATTTTCTATTTTTCAGAATTAAATGAATAGTGCTGTAATTTGTTATTTTTGTGTAGAATTATTTAGAGCTCCAAAACTTATGAAAATTTTTGTGTGAATTCTCTATGATGTATATTATATGACAAAAATTTGAAATATTGATTTCCAGTATTTTTGGGGTATGATAAAAATTGCTCAATTAATTAATAAATGACTTTCCATGATTTTTCTAGGCTTATTTACTTGTCCAAAAATTATGAAATTTGTTTTGCCACTTAGTTATCATGTAATGAACATTTACTAAAATTTTGAGCTCAATTAGAATAAGTTGATTTATTTCATAATTTTAATTAAATAATTAATTCATAAAAGCAAATGGTAACCTTTAGTGATTTAGGTTTTGTTTGTAATTTTGGATTGAGTGATGACCTTGGGTCATTTGTTGATAATGATCCTTGGCAGTTGATGTATGTGTTACGAAAAAGATTTAGTTTGTTTGACTTGCAACTGTACCGCGAAGGAAAGTTGTATTCAAATTGTTAATTTTTGTATCCATCATCGAGCATCATGTTTCGTATTCCGCATCATGTTAAACATGGCATTGTTATTACGTGTAGTGAATGAAGGTGAAAACGTGGTAGTTAATCAAGCTGTTGAGGAGGTTAATCCGTCTGTTGAGGTCGGATCGAATACTTGTGTGACGTCGCAGGAATCGGACTTTTCCGTCAACGAAGGCAAGCCCCGGATGCATACAACCCTACCTTGTGTTTTACAAATTAATTTCGCTTTTGCTTTCCGTTACTGCATTAAGTGATTAGGAGTTAAGTAAGAGCCTAATTGGTGCATTACCAACCTTGTTATTCCATATTTACCATATTACCAGTTTTAAATTCGTATATGCCTAGTTTTGCTTAGCTATGCGTAGAACGATGAAAGTCGGGTGATTACCTGCCACCTGCAAGTTTTAAATGGAACATCGGTTAATTATGTTAGCATGTGATATGGGAATGTGGAGTAATAAATCTAGACCGGGCGGACTCGGTGTGTGTGAGCCACAAGACATGGAGGTCTTGTGAGCGGGTTCTTTCCGCCTGTGTCGATTAAGGCACGTCCGTTGTTGAATTGCATGAGGTGAGACTTTGTAGTACTAACCACATACTCCGGTAAGCCTTAACTTGGCAATTCTATTACGAGAATGGCTACTCGCGCACTGGGAGTGGAGAGATGGCGGGAATAGCGTGTACCCACGTGGCAATGGGCTGGATTGGTGGAGTACTGTATTCTCGGGTGGCGCGGACCCGTTCTTGTTTAGAGGATCCGAGGGTAGGTTGGTATATGTAGGTCGGGGACCTACATATGTCGTGTGGTCTGGAATTCCCAGCTGGGTTTATAATCGGTTCGAATCGTCGTTGCTCCTCGGTTATGGAGACTCAACTCACTGTTCATCATCGTAGAATTAATAACTGGAACTTGAGAATGGTTGATGAAGGTGTTGGATATGAAGTTTCATGATCTCATTACGGATCGTGTCATCTTTGTATATGATTTTATGAAGTTTAAATTGTTGAAATAAAGAATTTTGTTAAAGAGCTTTTACGCAAAATAACTTTGATTATTGCTAAAACCATACCTTGAATCCCTGAGCCTGCATTCCTGAGTTCTATCAATTTTTATTTCGGTTAAGTCTTGTTGAGTACTTTTGTACTCAGGGTTCGTTGACCCTTGTTGCAGGTGAGCCTCATGAGCAGATCTATTTTGGATCGTGCTGCATGACTATCGTTCGTTCTGACGATGAGAAGTAAATGTGTGATCCTTGGGCAGGATGTTTATTTTGTGTGATATGTCTATATTAATTATGCCACTCCACTACTACTATGGTTTGTAATAACTATCGAACTTAGTTTGTAAGGTTTGAAACTACTGTTTTGTAAATTATGTTATTGTAAGACTTCCGCTGTTTTTACTCTGATGTATATATTTGAATAAATGTTGTAATACTGCAATGACCCTGTAACGTGATCCTGCTCGGAAATCGTGGATGATTCGGGGTTCCCCGAGGACACCCGACAGATTTCTTAAGTTACCAGGAACATATGCATTGTTGTCAAAGGTCGTTGGACAGTGACAAGTGTATGTGGGTCCTATAATTTAGGAGGTTCTGCCACACCTCCTCAAGCACCTTCCATCCGACCAAGGAAACCAAGGCGGTGGAGATTGACCCCAGCAACCCAACCAAGATGTTGCAGATCGGGACCAAGCTCCCGACCAAATAGGAAAGTGAGCTTGCTGACTTCCTACACGCAAATCGCGATGTCTTTTTGTGGAAGTCTTCTGACATACCAAGCATACCGAGGGAGGTCGCCGAGCATGCACTATGTGTCATCCCAGGCTCAAAGCCCACCAAGCAACGCCTGCGTCACTTTGATGATGATAGGCATAGGGCTATAGGCGAGGAGATCGCCAAACTTCTAGCAGCTGGATTCGTTAAAGAGGTATACAACTCTGACTGGCTAGCTAATCATGTTCTTGTGAAAAAGAAGAATCGGAAATGGAGAATGTGTGTTGACTATACTGGCCTCTACAAGGTGTGCCCAAAGGACCACTTCCCTTTACCATGCATAGATCAGGTAGTTGACTTCACCTCAGTTTGTGAAATCCTCTCCTTCCTAGATGCCTACTCAGGCTACCACTAGATCACGATGAAAGAGTCTGACCAGATCATGATTTCATTCATCAGCCCATATGATTTGTACTGTTACGTAACCATGCCTTTCGGTCTAAAGAACACTGGCGCCAAATTGACCCGCTGACCAACCTGACCAAGTCGAGTGGCCAAAACCAACAATTGCCATCTATGTAGATGACATAGCGCTGAAAACGGCTCAAGCTAGCGACCTGATCACAAACTTGGCTGCCACATTCGTGGAACTCCGAAGGTTCAGCGTCAAATTGAATCCTAAAAATGTGTTTTTGGGATTCCGAAGGGGAAGCTACTCGAATACATCGTGTCCGAACACGGCATCGAAGCCTACCCCAAAAAAATCACGACCATCTCCAACATGGGCCCTATACGCAACGTCAAGGGCATACAGAGGCTCACCAGCTATTTGGCCACCCTGAGCCAGTTCATCTCCCGACTAGGCAAATGGGGGATGCCTCTCTATAAACTTCTCAAGAAGACAAACACATTCGTCTAGACAAAGGAGGCACAACAGGGTTTGGAAAGCCTCAAAGCATCACTGACGTTGGCCCTAATCCTTGTCGCTCCCGAACAGGGAGAATCCATCCTCTACATCACAGCAAGCAACCACGTTGTGAGCGCCGCCCTCGTCATCAAGAGGGAGGAGCCGGGACACCCCCTGAAGGTCCAATGACCAGTGTACTTCATCGGTGAGGTACTTACCGACGCCAAAATTCACTACCCCTAGGTTCAGAAGCTTCTGTACGCTGTGCTGATGGTGACCCGGAAGCTCCTGCACTATTTCACTGACCATGAGGTCATGGTCATCACCTCGTACCCACTCGGGGAGGTCATCTGTATCAGCGATGCCACCGGCCAAATCTTCAAGTGGGCTCTCGAGCTCATGGGCCACGGCATCAGGTATGTCCCCCGCATCGCTATTAAGTCTCAGGCTCTTGCCGACTTCATCGCCAAATGGACGGAAGTCCAGCTCCCGACCCTAGACGTCACCCATGAGTACTAGACGATGTACTTCGATGGGTCGGTCATGGCACCTGACTCGGGGGCTGGAGTGGTTCTGATCTCCCCAAATGGGAACAGGTTCCACTATGTGATTTGTCTCTATTTTTCAGCCTTGAACAATCCCATGGAGTACGAGGCCCTCATCAATGGACTGCGCATCGCCGTCGAGCTCGACGCCATGCGGCTGTATGTCTGTGGTGACTCAGAGTTGGTCATCGACCAAGTCATGAAGGAGTCCTCCTACAAGAGGCCTCTCATGTTGGCATACTGCTAGGAGTTGCGCAAGCTCGAGGAAAAGTTCTGAGGGATCGAACTGCATCATATCCCTCGAAAGGACAACAACGCCACCGACTTCCTCGCAAAATTGGTGGCTAGACGAGAACCGCCCACTGATGGGGTCTTTGTAAACGACCTCCACAAGCCATCTGCCCGCATCTGAGAGGATCCAACCCAGACATGCTCCAACACCAATCTGGCACTCAGGGGCTCCGACCCCCTGACGTGCCCCGACCTCGACCCCAACCGAGCGCTCGGGGCCTCAGACCTTGGTGCCTCCATGGCAACATCGCCCGGTGACATCGCCGTGATGGCACTTGATCCGGCCAACTAGAGAGCACCACTGCTCGCCTACCTCCTCAAGGAGGTTCTCCCACCAGAAAGGACTAAAATGAGACGAATCGCTCACTGCGCCAAGATGTTCATCGCCATTAGTAACGAACTTTACAAGCAAAGTCCATTGGGAGTGCTCATGAAGTGCATCCCGACCGACCAGGGGAAACATCTTCTCCTCGAAGTCCATGCTAGAATCTGTGGACATCACACGGCCCTAAGGTCGTTGGTTGGGAAAGCCTTTCACCAAGGTTTTTACTGGTCCACTGCGCGGTGAGATGTAGAGGAGGTGATCCATAGGTGTGAAGGATGCTAGTTCTACGCTCAGCAAACTCACCTGCTGGCGTAGGAGCTTCAGACTATCCCCATCACCTAGACATTCACGGTCTGTGGCCTCGACATGGTTGAACCCCTCAAAAAGGCCCCAGGTGGCTTCACTCACCTACTCATGGCGGTGGACAAGTTCACCAAGGGGATAGAGGCGAAGCCTATCACCAATATCCGCTCGGAAGAGGCGGTCATGTTCTTCCTTAACATCATCTATCGTTTTGGTGTCTGTAACTGTATCATGGCCGACCACAGAACAAACTTCACTGGGAAGAAGTTCCTATATTTCTGTGACAGATATGGCATCAGGATCGATTAGGCCTCGGTCGGACACCCACGTACTAACGGTCAAGTCGAGCGGGCCAATGGCATGGTACTCCAAGGACTCAAGCCCCGCATCTTCGACCGACTCAAAAAGTATGCCGAGCAATGGGTTGCAGAGGTCCTAGTGATCCTCTAGAGCCTAAGAACGACCCTAAACCGGTCCATGGGCTTCACCCCTTTGTTCTTGGCATACGGAGCTAAAGTAGTGTTGCCATGCAACCTCGATCATGGTGCCCCAAGAGTAAAGGCCTTCGATTGAGACCAAGCCACGGAGGCTCAGCAGGATGTGGTCGACCTGCTCGAGGAGGCTCGTGAGACGACCGTAATCCCCTCCACTCATTACCAGCAAACTCTCTATAGGTACCATGAAAGAAAAATTAGGGGGAGGATCCTCGATGTCGGTGATCTCGTACTCTAGAGGACCTAGTCAACCAAGGACAAACATAAGCTCTCTGCACCATGGGAAGTACCATACATGGTGGCTGAGGTGATCTGACTGGGCGCCTATCGGCTGAAGAATGACAACAGAAACATTCTCACCAACACATGGAACATCGAATAGTTACATCATTTCTTTCCCTAAAGCTCAGTCTTACCATTTATTTCCATTCAATGCTTGCTCCTACAGCGCCCTAGCCTGAGCACTCTTAGCCTGGATCACTCGGGGGCTCCATAGGGGTGTGATACCACCCCCTTTTTTTACTATCATGTGGTAACACTTTTTGCCCAAACAAAAGGGCATCGCCCAAACGAAAGGGCATCATGTTCCTTTGATTACCCTACATAACTTGCGCTTTAGCCTCCCGACCAATCACACCCTACCATGACCTATGGTTATGAGCAGCTGAGCCTTGTGGGCCATGCCCGGGTTCTTAAGGTTGTAGCCTATGGGTCAATGGGCAGGTGCGAAAAAGAAAGGAAAGAAAATAAAGCTATGCAAGGATAAAACACAAGGGCGGATGGGACAAGCTTCCCCTCAAGAGTGATTCCATCACAAAACAAACTTAAAATATTCACGAATGTAAAACTGTTCACACGGGGGCTCCCCCATGAATTCATTTTTTACATAAACTGACTATTTCTACTCTAACTCTATTGTGGCCCCCTCGGCTGCGTCGGTTGATGGTGCGGTTGGTGACGATGAAGGTAGTTCGGTTGTGGTCGGGACGACGGTGCTTGGCTCGGCTATGGTCGGGGCGATGTTTGACTCGGTTGGGGGTGGGACAACGCTCACCTCCAACCCGGCCTCCGCTGCCTCCGTAGGCTAGATGACATCTTACAGTCGCACATCTACGGCCACGGTCGAATGGCGAGCGTCCATCACCCACTATGTGGTGACCTGCTCAGCGACCACCTGTGCGTGCAGCACCAAAGTTTCCCCTAGCCCGTGGATCTCATTTGTGCTCCACCCATTGGCATATCCTCTGTAGATGCCCGCGAAGTCTAGATCAGGGTAGTGGGTTGCCACCGAGGTTAGCACCCTCGATGACCCATAGAACGTGCCATCTGAGATGAGCACCCAAACTTTATTCGGGACCTCCGCTAGTAGGACGGCGGGCGTATTGGTGCTCGGTCCTAACCTAAACACCTCAGAGACCACTGCCTACACAATGTTGCGAAGTTGGTGGAGCTCTCCGTTGAGAGCGCATCACTCCTCAAGGGACCGGGCTAGTACCTCCATGCTCTGACCAACTGCCGCTTTGACCATCTCCAGCTCTTGCTCTAGAGAGCCGATCTTTCCATCCAGTTCTTGAAACGAACGACAAATTTAGGAGCAAGGAAAAGAAAAATTCTTGGTATCAACCGAGGGCAGTACAGGTATATACCGAGGTGGGTGCTTTTGAGAATGGAAAGCCCTTCCTCTTGTTGGGTCACCCTCTCGACCAGCCGAGTGTTCAACTCCTCTGCCCCGAGCATCTGCCGCTAGAGCACGACGACCTCCCACTCGATGTCTGACCAGGCCATCCACTCCACTTCCAGAGCCTCTAGGGACTTCTTGAGTGCCTCCTCGGTCTCTACCAAGTGGGCCTTCACTGCGTTGAGTTTTTGCTCGGCAGCAGGCGACGTAGCTCTGCCTCCCATGCTCCCGTCGCCTCGGCTGCCCAGTCTTGGGACTCACGGTGGGTGGACTCTACCTTGTGCCTGAGCTTGTTGACCTACCACAATGCCACCACTTCTTGCTCCATTCGACCGTGCTCCTCCCATAGAAACCAGGACTTGCGGATCGACATCATCTCCAGGTCATGCAAGACAAGAAGTAGGCATGCTAAGACAACCATTTAAATGCCAAGGAATCAAAGACAACACTAGGAATGCAGAAAACTTACCTCTGCAATGTGTGGTAGGTCGATAGTCATGGCCTGATGGACGAGCTCAACCCTCTCCAAGGCCTCCTTGAGCTTCGCCTTGGTAAGGGTGAGATCGGACTCCATCAACAGTCCTCTCTAGCCGAGCAGGTGCCAAAGCTTCACCTCCTCCTCATCGCAAAGGACGAACCGGGCCTTAACCGGCTCGCCGAGGCAAGGCCACACCAGCTCGCGGGTCACCCCCGATCCACTGGAAGATCTAGCCATCGCAGTATCAAGCGACGACCGGATCATCACCAACTCTCGGGACGGCGGGATGCCTGGCGGCTCCACACTGGTGTCATCCTCGCCATCGAAGGGGATGTCCACCACCAAGACTCCATGGTTCGCCGGTGGCTGCTCTATCTCTAACCTAGCCACGGCTCCTCCGGCCCCCTCCAGCTCTGACCAGGTGGGCGAACCGTGCGCTCCTCCACTAGGTGAGACAGGGAGCCAAGCTTCCCTCCTCTCCCCCTTCGCAACCAGTGGGGGAGGGACCGCAAGAGTCACCTCCAAAGGGCGCAACAACTGTGCCCACTTCACCTCTCGTTTGAGGGTGGTGTCTTCACTCGTGGTGTGATTCCTCGACTCAGGAACGTCACCACGCATCTCCGTACCTTGCCCGCCATCGACGGGCGCAACCGTAGGCTCATGGCGCTCCACCAAGGTCATGGTAGTGCCCCTATCTCCCTCGTCCTCTAAGGAACTCGCATCATCACCTGTGTCCATGGGCTCCTCTGACTCAAGCTCCGCCTCCATGTTGCTTCGGCTCTCGCCACCACGAACTTGCCGTTAATCTCCTTCTCCTTATCAAACCTCCTCTAGACCTTCTCGGTTTTCTTCTTCTTCTTGGCAAGGGCGGCCTCCCTCTAGGTAGCTTGCCGAACCATGCCTTCCAGCCCTCTCGGAAGATGCGGCCAGGATTTATAGCCTACAAGTCCCTTCGAAATGGACAACTCGAAACCAATCAAAATAAGACCCTTCGAATAGCTTCGTGGCATGAAGGGGTCTGGGCGTCCCTTCGAGGGAGTCTTCATCCCTTAACTACAATGCCCGACTAAGATAACTCTAGACATCATCTTTCAACAACTCCTCTGGCGATGCGCGGTCGGGATTCATCGGGCTGGAGTATTCCCACATCGGCCGTGTCCTTTCCCCTAGCGAGGCAACCCGATGGTGGAAGAAGGTGTGGAAGTCCTGCAACCCATTGAGGCCATTCTGCACGAGCTTCCAAAGCTTTGGCTCGATGATCGCTAGCCTTTTCTGTTGATGGGAAGGACCCCACGTCCAACTTTCCCTCTTCTCTGGCCTCCCCTCGATAAAAATCAGGAACGACGCCTCCACCGGGTTCCTAATATAGAACCACTCGCCATGCCACCCTCGGTTGGAGTCACTAGGGAGTACATGGGGTAGAGGACTGATGGCTTCGACCTCTTCTGCAGGGCAAACCCCCCCAATTAGTGCAGTTCTGGGCGGTTTCCCCTCAGACAGGGCTCGGCCGATGAAGACTCATCGGAATAGATCCACATGAGGCTCCATCCCGAGGAAGGCCTCGCAGACGGTGACAAAGATGGCGATGTGCAACACCCCAGTTGGGTTGAGGTGCTACAACTCCAAGCCCCACTCATTGAGGAGACCACGCAGGAACCAATGTGCGGGGTACCTGAGCCCGCACTTGTGGAAGGCAAGGAAGGAGATGACCTCATCGGCCCGAGTTCATGGAATAACCTCCCTCGATGCGGGAGCCCTCCAGTGCACCACCTCCTTCGATGAAAGCAACCCCTTTGCGGTGAAGTTAGCTAGCACAGCCTCCATGTTGGAAGGCCTCCAGTTCGACATCGCACCTCAGATTTACGAATGAATCTATGAGTCTTTCCTCTCTCTTGCTCTACCCTTCTCTCTCCTAGAAACTGCCATGGCACACAAACAAGCTTGGCAAAAAGAAGGAAGGAGAAACGGAAGCGGTTGAAGAAAGGTGAAAAAACGAGAGGAAAACCCTCTCCCTTCCCCCTATTTAATGCAGAAAGGCGTGTGGTGGGATGTGGCCCTGGCTGACGGGACGCGGCCTGCCAGACAGGATGTCACCTAGGCGAGGCCCACCACTACTGCAACCCAGGCATGGGAAACGAGGTGCAACCACACGCAAACGACCCTCTACCTTCCTAGGCAGGGTTTGGAGGGGCCCACCGATGGAATCTCCATCGAGGAGAGGCTAGCGGGTCACCCGAGTCAATCGAATGGCTCAGGCGGCTGCTGTAGATAGGTAAGGAGCAGTGGGATGCTTCATGCGGTTTATGCTGACTCCGTCATGAATGATGGACCCAGATTCCACTCGGACATATCCGATAGGAGCTCCCCGAACCCGTCACTTGAGCCAGCGAGGTAACTTTACCAACCCTCATTTTACTTTTCCAATACATAAGCATTCATTCTCATGCATGCATTCATACATCCAATCATTGCATATGCAATCATTGCATCAAAATGTTTCACGTCGTGCCACTAAGTGGTAGTCGTCTCATTTGATATGAGCGGTAACCGACCGGGGCTCGAAGGCCGGCCCATGAAGGGCTCAAGGCCGCCTCGCGTCAAACAGAGCTAGAGGATAAAACACAGATGAGCCCCAGCGGCCCTCACCCAAGCCGCTCAAGAGTAGACAGGGCCATCTCAACCTTCTCATTCGATCCTGACCTCGAGCCATTCCCACAGAATCTCCATCGAGGGGAGGCCATCAGGCCACCTGAGTCGCTCTCTAGAATGACCTAGGCATCTCCTAGGAGGCGGGTTAAGGAGAAGTGGAGTGCCACATGAGGGCTATGCTGACCCCATCATGAACAATGGACCCAGATTCCACTCGGACATGCCCATTAGTGAGCTCACCGAAGCCCGCCACTTGAGCCATCGAGGCAAGTGGCATCAGCTCAACCCCTCTGGTTGTGGAAACCGTGGATAGGGTGACGTAGGAAATCATGCGACTGACACCGACCGGCCCCTAGTGGCTCGAGGGCTCGAGCCACCAGATCCTGACTTAGGAACACAACCAATCACATAGGTTGCGGTCAGAACGGACACGGGCGAACACCCCAAGCAGAAGATACACAAGAGTCCGTAGCCCCAAAAAAGAGTACCAAGGTGCTCAGCCTTCGACCGACTCCCTAGTTGGCCGCAAGCTTGGGGCTACACCCACCGGGTGTGCTCGCGCGCACCTGGTGGAAAATAGATTACCAGTGAGTCTCCTCCTCAGAGGCTGGGCGCCTATGTTTGCACGACATGCCTCCACGGCCTTCACCAGTCCCCTCCTTAGGGGCTGGGTGCCAATATCCCTTTGGCGCGCCTCCGTGGCCTTCGCTAGTCCTCCCCACGGAGGCTGGGCGCCGGTATCCACTTTGTGCGCCTCCGTGGCCTTTGCCAGTCCTCCACATGGAGGCTGGGCACCTAAATCCTACTCGGTTACCCTATGTAGTTCCAATAACAGCCCCCCTCGATGGCACAATGGGCACATGAATTACAAAGAAAATACAAGCTTTCATTAAGCTAAAAACACAAGCCCCTAGCTTTTACAATATCACGCAAAGCGTATGTGAACAACCCCTTCACGGCTTCACAGAAGCCCCAAAGGAGCTCGGGGGCACCTGTCGGGTTCATAAACCTAGAGTCCCGAATGGACCTGCTTCCCTACAAAACTCGGCCCAGCAGGCGGTGCAGCGACCGCACACACCTGGGCCAGCCTAGATACACAATGACAGGCCAAGATCATGATCTGGTCCCTGACCAACACCTCTAGCCAAGAGATCTAGTCGGAGCCCCGACCAGAAGGCCTGGCCATGGTGGGACCATAGTCCAACTCCGACCCCCTTTCTCTGATCGAGGATACGCTAGACCTCTGCTCACTGCCTTTTCCTGCCCAACACGATCGAGGACGATTAGGAACGACTGACCAGGGATGCCCGCTCGGTGTGGGCCTAGGGATAAGGTTGAGCAGATAAGGTAAGGTGCTCAAGTCAACTGCAATACCGAGGACCGTACCCTATCATGCCCTACGCACCTATAGGATGGTGCCATCGGGCTATGTCAGATAGACACTATATAGCCTGCTAGACACGTCAGAGCATAAATAGTATTGTGGGCGCTATCGTTTGCTATACTAGGCAAACACTATAAAGTCTGCCAGAAGCATTAGAGCATAAACAGTATTGTGGGCACCATCATTTGTCGTACCAGGCGAACACTGTGTAGCCTGCCAGATACAACAGAGCATGAACAATAAGGTGCGATGGTGGCGTAAACAGTATGGCGGGCGACAGCGACCATCCTGAACCTGATGGCGTGGGCAACAAGACTAGGCAGCGCCCGTATACACTCTCTCTCTTTCTCTCTAACTTGTAAGGCCATCCCGTTCAACTATAAAAGGGGATGCGCTCTCTCCTAAAAGAGGATGACCCGAGGACTCGAGGACTCAATGACTCGATGGCTACTCAGGCTATCGAACATGGTCTCAATAGTCTCAACAGCCCGCAAGCTCGGGCACACAGAGACGCACACAGAGCACATGCTTTGACACTTAGCATACGTTTGAGCCCCCGTCACTCTCTTCCACTCAGACTAGAGTCCAACCGGACCTTTTACACCCCCATTTCATTCCTCACCCGTTTGTAACCCCACATCAAACTTTGAGCACCTGGACTCAAGAATAAAGTCACCAACTAACCTCAACTAGACGTAGGGCCCATTGCCTAAACCAGTATAAATCATGTGTCATTGAGTGCTAGGCCATATCTGATCACAACGCATGGCAAAACTACAAATATTTACTTGTTGGCCACATTTTGCACCGACACCATTTCTCCTCTCTCTCCCTCAGTCAGTTTCTTCCTCCTCTAGATCTCCCTCCTCCACCTCCCCTTCCCTCCGTCCTCCATCTAGATCGGCCTCTAGAGATGCTAAGGCATGGTAAATCTTCCAAACCCAGGTATACCCGACTATTAATTTGTAAAGTTTATTGTTCTTGATTCCTAGAACGAAATGGAAACCCTAGCATTGATTTTTTTATAATAGGAAGTTGATGGGAGATGCATTCGCGAGTTTGCCACTTCCTAGTGGTGTTCCAGTCGCGATGTGCTATTGTGGTTATGAGTGCAAGGTAGCAGTTTCTGATGCGGAGGAAACGTACAAGCAGAGGTACTGGATGTGTGCCAATTATGCGTTTGAGCCTACACTTTGTCAAATCTACATTGGGTTGATGGTGAGAAACTGATCTTATGTAATATTTGTTTTATGTGTCATATCAAATCATGTATGCTTTATTTGGTTGCTTGTGTAATAGTTGCATGTTTTGCAGATCCCTCCACCGCTTTGTGATTTTGAGTAGTGGATCGACACCGAAATCAAGGAGAAAGACATGTGCTATATGGGGAAATTCAAGGAGTGGGAGGCGGAGCACAAGGAGTTGGTGGAGAAGAGATGCCAAGAGGAGACAATAGAAAAGGAGCACGCAGAAGAGGCTAAAATGACGCATGCTGCTAAGCGCAAGGAGGAGAAGGAGAAGAAGCTTGAGCGTGTTCGCCATGTGAAAGTAGCAATGGAGGAGAATCCCGATGCTTTGAAGAAGGGAAAGTGGCCTCGTTGCACTCAGTAGTATGCTAGATTTGCTAGTTCTATGGTTCAGTCATGAACAATGTTGTTTAGTATTACTCTTTCCACTGTGTTTTCATGTACTGGAGTTTTCATTTTGTTAACATGTACTGGACTTTTCATTGTGTTGTCATGTATTGCATCTTTCTACTATGCTCTTGTTTCCTATACTTTTGGTCATAATATTCATTTCAGTATTCGAAGGTAATCAAATGAGTTCACGTACTGGAATTAAAAGCTAAACAACAAGAGTAGTACATAATTGAAAACGCACAACACAAGAAATGGCATGTGAGGACCTGTACGAAACAAGGGTAAAGAGGTCCTTGACTAAACCTAACATGCCTTAGGTAATTAAACCAAACAACAATCACATGGATGTACCATGTGAATAACATAGGTTATTCCTAGTAGTGCTTCCACATAGCAAATTACGTTGCACCTTCTCTATAGTATCCTCCCATTGTAGGCGGTGGTGGCGGCGGAGGCCCCTTCTTCTTGTGATAAGGGCAGTTGCAATATGGATCAGTGTAGAGTGTCTCCTGTGAACCGGCACCATTGTTGTGATCATCGTCTTCATTGTCCTTCTTACTGCTGCTAACTTCCCTTTCTAGATTGAAGATACGGTCCTGCAGGTAGTAGATGTACTACTGATGCAGATAGATAGGACAAGGATCGACCCACCTAGTGAACCCGCAATTTTCTTCGACCTCAGAAGACTGTAATAAAAATCTCCTGTAAGTTGTAGGAAAGAAGAGAAACATATTTAACAAACGAATTGTAATAACAGTTACCCATGCTTGCGGGCATTTGAAGAAACACCTTCCTCCATCCATCCCCTCGGTGAATATTTGCACTAAGCAGTCCTCACCATGCATGCATTTTGGCCAATCTTCTTTCTGGTTATCGTATCCTCTAAGAGGTGCCACACGGGTGAAATCACTTTTGCTCTCAACTGGAAACTCATACATAGCTTCATAAAAGAAATCAGGACCAAGAGACCCCTCCCACACAATAGGAGTCCCCTTCCTCCCCCTTTCCTCTAGACGACCCTCCAGACATTGCTACGGGAACCAAACACTACTAGAGAACAGACTTTAGAACGATGTCCCAATTTAGCATTAGCCTCGGCATTTTTTGCCCCCGGGACTAAAGGACCCTTTAGTCCCGGTTGGTAATACCAACCGGGACTAAAGGTCCCTGCCCAACGGTCGTCCGCGGGGCAGGGATCTTTAGTCCCGGCTGGTATTACCAACCGGGACTAAAGGTTTACCTTTAGTCCCGGTTGGTAATACCAGCCGGGACTAAAGCTTTTAGTCCCGGTTTGGGTTATGCCCCGGGAATAAAGATTAATATTTAGTCCCGGTTTGGACCCCTAACCGGGACTAATTATCCCGACCTATAATTCTGCTCAATTCTTCCTCCCCGAGCCCGAGCCATTCCATTATTCAAACTCACTGCCTCTGTTCTTCAGCTTGCTGTTGTTCTTGCACTCTCCCCCTCCATTGGTGTTGCTCTTCGATTTTGGAGGTAACAAACTTAATCCTCTTATGTTTTATCAGTAGCTTATCTCATTTTGCGATGTAGATGCATGTGTAACTTTATATGTTGGACTTTATTATGATTTTATATGTCATTTTTAGCTCAAAATCACATGATGATTTGCATATATGTTTGGATAAACAAAAGTTAAATTAGTTCATCAAAATCACGCCTCGCTCGTCCTCGCTGGAGCACGCGCCATTCTCGTCCCCGGTGGCTTACGTGATCTTAGAATTAATTTTTCCATGAAATGAAAAACTTAGAAAATTGTAGAAAATCCGTACTAGTTGAACTTGCGGACCGTGTTCATGTCGGCGAGCATGTTCTCTGCCGAGCGGTAACGGACGTCAAGGAGGAGCTTTGATTCTACGAGGGAGAGCGGCAACGGTCGTGGAAGACCGTGTTCCCTTTCTCGTAGAATCAGAGCTCTTCCTTGGCCAAGTACGGTGCCGTCCGGTGGAGAAATGCTCGTCGAGATGATCACGTAAGCAAGGTCAACTAGTACGGATGGTTATTTATTGAAACATGTTTTTGAGCTATAATTTGATGGATATTTGAAAATATGAAATTTACACTAGTTTGCAAAAATAAGTATAGAAAGTAGATGACAACTGTTACTGGATCCTCGGCCTCTCGTTCGGTTGCGAAACGACTGAGGCCAGAACTCCCTCTCATTATCTGCGGCAAGTGTAAGCAGAAGATTGTGATGGAGTACCGAGTCAAGAGACAGGGACCCAACAAGGGTCGTGTTTTCTACAAGTGCCCGGATCGCGATGTGAGTTTCTTACGCATTTTATAATTATGGCTAATTGACCTGCTTTTCTTGAATATTTTTTACTAAATATTTTTTGGCTTTAATTTCAGTGGGAGGGCAATGGATGCGATGGTTGGTACTGGGAGGAAGATTATGCTACATACGTGCAGAATTTGGGTGCGCTTGAGGTAGCGGATGCTGCTGATGAGGCAGTGAGCCAGCAGGAGAAGCTTATTGATATTCAACAGAAGAATGATTTGTCTGTTTTAGTTGCGTACGATCACAAAATAATTATGTTACTGAAGTGCATTGTAGTTTTAGTTTGTTTAGTGATAGTTGGGATTGCTTACGTTGTAGCCAGGCTTAGTTAATTAATCAACCGTGTGTGTGTCATTTATGTTGTGTAATAAAATACTTAATTATGTTCAAGGTTTTCATAATTTGTCGTGTAATACAGATTATGTCACGCCATTGGATGTACAATGCCGATCGTCGCTCCCAAGACTTTATAGAGGGCTTGCACTATTTCTTAGGTGTGGCTGAGGCAAATAAGCGGGATGGTTTCATATGCTGTCCATGTGCCCTATGTAAGAATTTAAAGGAATATTCAAGCTCAATGAGTCTTCATTCACATTTGCTTAAGTCAGGTTTCATGTCAAACTATATATGTTGGACTAAGCATGGAGAAAGCGGGGTCATGATGGAAGAAGGTGAAGGAGAAGATTTAGACATTGATGACATTATTGCTCAGTATGGTGCCTTTGATGATACTACAATGGGGGGAGATGAAGAAGAGGTAGCGGTAGAAGATGATCTCGGTGATGCTCTTGGCGATGCCATTCGTGATGCACAACAAGAATGGGAAAGTGAAAAAGAGAAAGTTAAGTTGGAGCGCATGCTTGAGGATCATAGAAAGTTGCTATACCCGATGGCCGAAGAGGGGCAAAAAAAGCTGGGTACAACACTGGAATTGCTACAGTGGAAGGCAAAGAATGGTGTATCCGATAAGGCATTTGGGAATTTATTAAACCTCATAAAGAAGATGCTTCCGAAGCCAAATGAATTGCCCACCACTACGTACGAAGCAAAAAAGGTTGTCTGCCCTTTGGGATTAAAAATCCAGAAGATACATGCATGTCCTAATGACTGTATCCTCTACCATGGCAATGAATACGAGAATTTGGATGAATGCCCGGTATGTAAAGCATCGCGGTATAAGATCAGGCGCGATGATCCTGGTGACGTCGAGGGTGAACAACGTCCTAGAAAGAAAATCCCTGCCAAGGTTATGTGGTATGCTCCTATAATACCACGCTTAAAACGTTTGTTCAGAAATAAAGACCACGCAAAGTTGTTGCGGTGGTATAAAGAAGACCGTAAGGTAGACAATATGCTGAGACACCCAGCTGATGGGTCCCAGTGGAGAGCGATAGATAGAGAATTTTCAGAGTTTGCAAATGAGGTTAGAAACTTAAGGTTCGCCTTAAGTACAGATGGTATGAATCCTTTTGGACAGCAGAGCACTAGTCATAGCACTTGGCCAGTTACTCTATGTATCTACAACCTTCCTCCATGGTTATGCATGAAGCGGAAGTTCATTATGATGCCGATCCTCATCCAAGGTCCGAGGCAACCTGGCAACGATATTGATGTATATCTGAAGCCATTAGTTGAAGAACTTCTAGTTTTATGGAACAAACCAGGTGTACGTGTCTGGGATGAGTACAAACAAGAACACTTTGACCTACGAGCAATGTTGTTCGTAACCATCAATGATTGGCCTGCTTTAAGTAATCTTTCAGGTCAGACAAACAAAGGATATAATGCATGCACACATTGTTTTGATGACCTTGACAGTATATATTTGAAAAGATGTCGAAAGGTCGTGTACCTTGGCCATCGTCGATTCCTTCCTTTGAACCACCAAGTAAGAAAGAAAGGGAAGCATTTTAAAGGTAAGCCAGACCACCGGAAGAAGCCTCATAACCGAACCGGGGAAGATGTACTCGCAATGGTCAAGGATGTGAAAGTAGTATTTGGAAAGGGACAAGGCAGTGAATCTGTTCCCAAAGATGCTAATGGACATGCACCCATGTGGAAGAAGAAGTCCATCTTTTGGGAGCTACCCTATTGGCAAGTCCTAGAGGTCCGCAACGCAATCGACGTGATGCACCTGACAAAGAATCTTTGTGTGAACCTGTTAGGATTCATGGGTGTGTACGGGAAGCCAAAGGATTCACTTGAAGCACGCCAGGACTTGCAGTGCATGAAAGAACGAGACAACCTTCATCCAGAGAAGACAGGTGATGGACGTCATTACTTAAGTCCTGCTAGCTACACGCTTAGCAAAGAAGAGAGGGACAGCATGTTCGAATGTCTAAGCAGCATCAAGGTCCCATCGGGATTCTCCTCCAATATAAAGGGTATAATAAATGTGCCAGATAAAAAATTCCTAAACTTAAAGTCCCACGACTGCCATGTGCTTATGACGCAATTGCTTCCAGTTGCTTTAAGAGGAATTCTACCTCCACATGTACGTCTAGCCACCGTGAAGCTATGTGCATTTCTCAATGCAATTTCTCAGAAGGCAATCAATCCAGTGGAACTAGCTACTCTACAGAACGATGTGGTTCAATGTCTTGTCAGCTTTGAGTTGGTGTTCCCTCCATCCTTCTTTAATATCATGACACACATCCTAGTTCATTTGGTGAAGGAGATTAGTATTCTTGGACCTGTGTTCTTACATAACATGTTCCCCTTCGAGAGGTTTATGGGAGTCTTGAAGAAATATGTGAAAGTCCGTTCTAAGCCTGAAGGAAGCATCGCCCAGGGCTATGGAACAGAGGAGGTCATTGAGTTCTGTGTTGACTTTATTCCTAACATTGCTCCGATTGGCGTTCCCGAATCACGACATGAGGGGAGACTCAGTGGTAAAGGAACTTTAGGGAAGAAAACATATATTGGCATGGAAGACGATTATTTCAATAAAGCACACTACACAGTTCTTCAGAACTCGTCATTGGTGCATCCGTACATCGAGATACATAAGGAGTTCTTACGATCCAAGTTTCCAGGGAAGACTGAAGCTTGGATTAGGCGTCAGCACATGAAAAGTTTCAGTGGTTGGTTGCGAAAAGAATGTCAAGGCGATGACAATATTGATGAGCAACTGTATTTGTTGGCTAGGCAGCCATCGTGGCATATCCTCACGTACCAAGGGTACGAGATAAATGGGAATACATTTTACACAGTTGCCCAAGATAAAAGGAGCACCAATCAAAATAGTGGTGTTCGCATAGATGGCACAGATCTAAATGGGAATATACAAACATATTATGGCCGCATAGAAGAGATATGGGAACTAGACTACGCACCTAATTTTAAAGTCCCTTTGTTCCGGTGCCAATGGGTGAAGCTGACCGGAGGAGGGGTAACAGTCGACAAAGAGTATGGAATGACAACAGTGGACCTCAACAATATTGGATACAAAGAGGAACCATTCGTCCTTGCTGCCGATGTGAGTCAGGTGTTCTATGTGAAAGACATGTCTACAAAATCAAAGAGAGGAAAAAACGAAGACATCAACTCAATGATCAATGATCAATGTGAGTCAGAGTTTTTTCATCTGAGGTCATTTAGTGTCTCATTTGAGCAAGTTTGACCAAGTCAAATTTGGTCAAATGAAAAAACAACACTTTGACCCTAGTATTATGGACTCTAAATGACTTCGAATTGAAAAGTTTTGAATACCAAGTTTGTTAAACTCAAAAAGATCTACAATTGTTGTTTTGGTCAACTTTCCATTTGAGAAAGTTTGGACGGTTCAAATTTATGATTTTTAAATTTTGACGCCTACAAACTAGTTTTCGGAACCCTAGATTGTCTAAAATTGAAAAGTTTTGAATACCAAGTTTGTTCATATCATCAATATCTACAATCCTTATATAGACCATTTTTTCATTTGAGAAAGCTTGAACAAAATGTAGTTCAATTTTCACAAGTGTGTGACATAGTTTTAGAAAGTCTCTAAGATATAAGGAAAATTGTGACTAGTGTTTGATAAAAATTTCTCAAATGGGAAAATGATCTATGTAACAATTGTAGATCTTGCTGAGATGATCAAACTTGGTATTCAGAGTTTTTTCATCTGAGGTCATTTAGTGTCTCATTTGAGCAAGTTTGACCAAGTCAAACTTGGTCAAATGAAAAAACAACACTTTGACCCTAGTATTATGGACTCTAAATGACTTCGAATTGAAAAGTTTTGAATACCAAGTTTGTTAAACTCAAAAAGATCTACAATTGTTGTTTTGGTCAACTTTCCATTTGAGAAAGTTTGGACGGTTCAAATTTATGATTTTTAAATTTCGACGCCTACAAACTAGTTTTCGGAACCCTAGATTATCTAAAATTGAAAAGTTTTGAATACCAAGTTTGTTCATATCATCAATATCTACAATCCTTATATAGACCATTTTTTCATTTGAGAAAGCTTGAACAAAATGTAGTTCAATTTTCACAAGTGTGTGACATAGTTTTAGAAAGTCTCTAAGAGATAAGGAAAATTGTGACTAGTGTTTGATAAAAATTTCTCAAATGGGAAAATGATCTATGTAACAATTGTAGATCTTGCTGAGATGATCAAACTTGGTATTCAGAGTTTTTTCATCTGAGGTCATTTAGTGTCTCATTTGAGCAAGTTTGACCAAGTCAAATTTGGTCAAATGAAAAAACAACACTTTGACCCTAGTATTATGGACTCTAAATGACTTCGAATTGAAAAGTTTTGAATACCAAGTTTGTTAATTTTGGTCGAATTGAAAAAACAACAATCCTTATATAGGCCATTTTTTCATTTGAAAAAGTTGTACAACAAAAAATACTATATTTTCTTTATTTTTATAGGTTTAACAAAAATTTCCTGTCAATTTTGGTCAAAAACCGAGAAAAAATTGAAACATTGACGTTACAATAATGTGATAATAAATTTCCTATCGAATAATATTAGTTTTATTAATTTTAAGTTACAAATATATTTTTGCATTAACAAAATACTTAGTATTAGTAACATTTATATTCTATATTCATAAAAGAAATTAAAAACTATAGGTTACAAAATTTTCCTATTTACAATAAATAATTAGTTAATCAATAGAATTTTTTAAAATAAATATTGCAAAGTATTGAAGTTGCTATGGAATTAATTGATTAACCTAGTATTAAACAAAATCAAAATCCCAGGTCTTTCCAATTACGCTGGCGGGTTGCCAAAATTTTCGGTGCCTTCAGTCCCGGCCCAGACCAAGAACCGGGACTAAAGGGCGAGCGGCAATTTCGGTGCCCGCCCAAAATACTTTTAGTCCCGGCTAGTAACACCAACCGGGACTAAAAACCCTTTAGTCCCGGCTTGTAAGGCGAGCCGGGACTAAAGGGTTGGGCCTTTAGTCCCGGCTGGTAATACAAGCCGGGACTAAAGGGTTTTTAGTCCCGGTTGGTGTTACTAGCCGGGACTAAAGGGTCCCGGCCTATATATATCGAACGGTTTCATCTTCTACCTTTCGATCTATACGTCGATCATCGCCGCCGCCACCGCCATCTTCGATCTCGCCTCCGTCGCCCCAGCCCCGCCCGGCCGTACATCGAGCTCGTCTCTGCCGCGCCGCCGTCGTCTTCTACCCCCGCCCGGCCGCGCCATCCGCCCGGCCCCGTCTTTGCCCGCACCCGAGCCCCCTCCGTCGACCGCTTCCCGCGCGCCCGGCGGCCTCGTCGTCGAGCCCCGCCGTCTCCGCCGCCGTACGTCGTCCTCGCGCGATCGAGGTGCTCAGCTCGGCCCCGCGCGTGGCCGGCCAGCACGCCCTGCCGGCCCGCGCCATCCGCCTCGATCCACAGCCTGCTAGAGCTTAGCTTGCTCTCGGCCGGCCAATATATATTAGATTAAAATGTTAGATTTAATTAGTAGTTTTTGATATATGTTAGATTTAAATGTATTAAAATTTAATTAGTACTTTATTTAGATAGTTTTTTTAGATAGTTTTTTATTATAGTATTTGATATATGTTAGATTAAAATGTATTAAATTTTAATTAGTACTTATTTAGATAGTTTTTTTTAGATAGTTTTTTATTATAGTTTTTGATATATGTTAGATTAAAATGTATTATCTATTACTAGTTTATCTAATTTCATGTTAGATTTATTTAATTGGATTTAGTAATTATATATTCTATCTCTATATATATATATCTAGAGAGAGATTCTATATGTATACATATGGTACTTAATTAATTATTTCTATATGTATATATACATGTACTTATTTTCATGTGTTGAGAGAGAGAGAAAATTGTATCTAGAGAGACATTCTATGTGTTATCACATGCATATCTAGAGATATAGACATATGCACTTATTTCTATGTGTTGAGAGAGAGAGAAAATATATTGTATCATTCTATGTGTATATATATACATGTACTTATTTCCATGTTTTTGGATCAAAAGTGTTTTTGATTCGATTCCAAAGCCTATACCTTATTATTGTTTATCCTTATGAAATATTATGTGTTATTATATTTAATTGGATTTAGTAATTCTATATGTGTTATCACATGTACTTATGTTATGTACCATAATAATTCTATCTATGTGTTATCTTGAAGATACAAATGGCTGCTCTGGATGATAACTTGAGTGATGACATAATGGCGGATATTATCAACGCCGGCACCAATGTGGATGTAGATGACACGAGTCAGTACTTTGCTGATTATGAGGATATCCTGAATATGCCGGTGGTTGAAGATCAACAAATTGTCGCGCAAGAAAATACTGGCGAGGTATATTCGATTATCTATCATCTCTTATAGATGCATGCGTACGTATATTTGTTGTTAATCGTTGTGTTTCTACTCATGTAGCCGGTCTCTGGATCTACATCAACCACCGACAAAAGTAGGAAAGTCCGAGGGCCAAAAAAGCCATTAGAGGGCCGTTTCATAATATCAGAATTCGACACCGACACCGGCAAACCATTGGGACCACATGCTCAGACATATGTCAATCAATGTGGGTTCATTGTAAGGGATAGGATCCCAGTTAGTGCTCGTGAATGGAAGCAGAAGATATCCGCTCCTAATGTTAGTTTTGTATCTGATCGTGATAAGAACCTAGCTTGGAGAGATATCACTCAGCATTTCACATTACAAGCAGATGATGCTTTGAAGGAGCTAGTGAGGGATTGGACAATGAAGAAGATGGCAACATTGTTCCAGAGTTGGAAGAAGACATTGTATAAAAAGTTTATCTTGAAGAATGCTACGCCGAATTTCAATGCTAAGGCGTTTGTCAAGTTGGAGTCCCATTGGGATGCCTTCGTAGAATACAAGACATCTCAAGACAGTGAGGAACGTGTGATGAGAAATCGGCAGAATGCCCGACAGAAGCAATACCATCATCGCATGGGATCAGGTGGTTATAGGAGTGCTATTCCCAAGTGGCAGAACCTAGAAGCAGAGATTACTGCCAAGGGAATCATACCTGAAACAATAGAAAAGAACTGGCCTCAACGCGCGAAGAATTGGTTCTACGCTCATGGGGGAAGCCTAGACCCAGACACTGGCAAGCTAATTTTCGGCCAAAAAATTGAGAGAGCAACACAGAGACTAGCTCGTGCTAGGGAAGAAGCTGATAGTGGTGTTTTCAAGCCCAACAGAGAGAAGGATGAATTGACATATGCCCTAGAGAATCCCGAACACGGTGGTCGAACAAGAGGCTATGGGGTGGTTCCGTGGCTACACGCATTCCCAGCAGACAAGGATACCTACAGAAGCCGCCAGAGAAAGAAGGATGAGGAGGCAGAACGAATTCGTGCATTGGAGCAATTTGTTGATGAGTCACGACAAGCATTGCTTGAATCACGTGAACGAGAAAAATCTCTTGAGGCAAGAATGCAGGAGGAGATCAAGAGGCAAGTGCAGCTAGCAATGAGTCAAATGCAATCGCAATCAACGCCGGGAGTCACCATTAGCCCCGTTGGTCAGATGAAAAGCAGTTGTGCTTCTACGGAGCTGCCAGTTATTCAAGACGACGTTGGGTTGCGCTTCCCTGTTGATGACATTACCGAGCCTCTAACAAAATATGAGCTGCACATTCCAGATGGTAATGCATCAATCATGGTGGCTGTCGGGGTTGTATCTCCAATAGACCGAACGAAGACACCAAGAATCCATGGGTCAGTTATTCAACCTGGATATGCTAGCGTCTCGGTCGATAGAGTGCTCAAAGGTTACAGCAATGTTCCTCTTGACATTGAAGGCGGTGATGGGGAGAAGACACTAGGAGAAACAGAGAAGACATTTATTCAATGGCGCAAACGCTTCATCATCATTCCTGGGGCGCCACCGCTTCCCCTACCTCACCCTAGGTACGAATGAAAGTGAATGAAATATTATTTTCCATTAATTTTCTATTGGCTTCAAAAATAATTGACACACAAATTGTTTTTATAGCAGGGTCTCTCCCCAGCCTAGCCTAATCATTCATTCCCCATCTCATCACAGCGTCGCGGGGGGCGAGACGACTTCATCCCCACGGCGATCGCCAACTCCTACACCGGCCCCATCGCCTCCACAACGATCTCCAACTCCTACACCGGCCCCACCGCCTCCACAACGATCTCAAACGTCTCCACGCCGGTCTCCACCAACACCGGCCTCATCGCCTCCACGCCGATCTCCAACACCGCCCCCACCCCCTCCACAGCGACGCACTACAAAGACGTCTAAGGTCCCGGCGGCAAAGAAGACCCCAAGAAAAAGAGTTATTTCTCAAGAAATACTTCCTGAAAAGACTGATGAGCAAATAGCAGCTGAAGAAGACAAAAAAGTAAAAGATTTTTTTATAGATATAAAAAACAAGAGTCAAGCAAAGCTTAAGGAGAAGCCGTACTTTTACATACCACGAGATGTGCTGAGGCAGAAGGTCGATGCTCACAAGAAAAAGATGATTGAACTTCGTAAGCCTTCGCCACTATCAGACTATGACCGCTCCCTCGTGAAGTCACATGATGCAGATAAGAAAAGGAAAAGAGCATCAGGGAAGGATGTCCCACAGCTCGGACAACAGAAGCAACCAATGCAAAATCTTGTTGTTGCTAATGAATATGGTTCCAACATAGAAGTCTATCGACCAGACAACTCTGGAGAAGTGTCGGTTCAAGCCCTTAATGCTTTTTTTAAAGATACTGGTTTAACCTTGGATCAATTGACGGGCAAAGCTCCAATCCAGAACCTGGAAGTTGATACCTGGAAGACTTATAAATATGGCAAAAGTCTATACAACCCTGCGGCTCTGAATGAATTGGGTACGCAAATGTACTTGCTCAACAAGTGGTACATGCAGGCGTGTGGCAGGGGTGAGCAGTGGATCTTTGTCAGATTTAGAGACCATCATTACTTCCGTGGCGATGACATCTTACATATTAGTTTCGAAGAATTGCATCAACTATTCCACTTGGACGCTCTGGACAAATCAATCATGAGCTCCTTTTGTTTGTAAGTGATTCTTACTTTTATTTAATAAACTCACTTCCATGCGTACGTGTATATAATTATCCTCACATGTAACTTATATTTATATATAGATTCCAGATGTCAGAGCTCCAAAGAATACAAGACACCAGTGTTGGCTTCATTGATCCTTATATCGTATTCAAAACCGATATTATTGTCAAGGACTACTGGATATCTGAAGCACAGACGAATATCATGAAGTTCTTCGTGAAGCAGCACGACAAGACAACAATACTTTTCCCGTACAACTTTGAGTAAGTGTTAATAATAATGTAGTCTACACATTTTATGTAATATCAATACAACTTATATGCATGTACGTGTGTGTATAAACCAATGCAGTTTTCACTGGATACTCATTGTCATTGAGTTAAACTCAAGTCGGTTACTAATCTTTGACTCGTTGAGAAAAGAACGGGCACTATACCAAGATATGATAGACATTATCCAGGGGTAATTTCGATCTCTCGCGCACAACTATTATTGAATAGACTTTGCCATAATTTATTAACGATCGTACATTATTGGTCGCACAGGGTTTGGAAAGAGTTTATTCGGCAACATCGCAAGGATTGCAAGGCATCACTTAATGTAGTTGAAATACTAGTAAGTTGTACTATATACACTTCCCCACGTGTTTAATTACTATATCGTACTTCAATTTACGTGTGAGATGATGAGAATAATCTTCTTCTCGTATAGTGGTGTTTGCGGCAGGAACCAGGTAATAACTTGTGTGGATACTACGTTTATGAATTTATCACTGCGCACATAAGAAGAACTCCTGAAGATGTCCTCAGAGTACGTATATATCAATTTTTATTTATTTTTAAATGAATATATATACATATATGTGTATTAATACTTTTCCTTTTATTTCAAATGCAAGACTGAATGGTTGAAACGAAGGGTCATGCAAAAAGACCATCTGAAAGCAGTTCAAGAGTCAATAGCAGGATATCTTCTAGAAAAAGTGCTAAATCCCAACGGCGAGTTCTACTTTGATCTTAAGGAATAAATGATGTAAATTAAATGTTTATTGATATCGTTATTTTCGAGAACAAGATTATGAAAGTGTTGTATATATACATATATATATATATATATCTATAATATATATAGTTTCATACTTTATTCGAATATAATAATGCTCAAGATGAGAATTAGATGTAATTATATGCATGTGTGTATTTATATTAGCAACGTAGAATACGTACATAAAAACATATTATATATTAAACAAATACGTGTAACTGAACTGAAAACAAATTAAACAAAAAAAAAAGAAAAAGAAAAGGAACCTTTAGTCCCGGTTGGGGTTACCAACCGGGACTAAAGGGTGAACCATTAGTCCCGGTTGGTAACCCCAACCGGGACTAAAGGGTGCGCCAGGTTCGCTCGGCTGGAGGGCCTTTAGTCCCGGTTGGTGTTACCAACCGGGACTAAAGGTCCCTCTTTAATCCCGGCTCGATGACCCGGGACTGAAGGTTCCACCTTTAGTCCCGGGATCGTTGTCCCGGCGCGGTAACCGGGACTAAAGGCTGTTACCGCCCGGGACAACAGGTCCATTCTGTAGTAGTGAAAGGAGAAACTCGGTTTGAAGATAGATGCAATGTATCCAGCAATGCGTATATATAGGCGGAGGCAGGTTTAGTAGCCATTGTAAGTAGGCGTAAATGCTGCTGATAAGGCTACATACTATCACTGAAAAGCCTATTTTGAAGGACAACGAAAAGCCTAGATTTGTTTACTGAAAAGCCTATTCAAAATCTGCAAAAGCCAACGATACGACATGATAAATCACTAAAAAGCCTAGATGTTATAGGTGTACTGCTCTTTGCTTGTTATCACTGAAAAGCCTAGATGCTATAGGTGTACTCCTCTATTTACTCTAGCGACAATCGTCGGTTAAAGCAAAGTACACGAAAAAACATGAAAGGAAAACAAATTAAAAAATGCGAGACTGCTTAAACAGGAGGTTAGTTGGTGGTGCAGAGCATCCAGGTTTGCCACGCCACCCTGCCTAGCACGGCAAGGCTGCTGCACCAACCTGCATGGTGCGGCAGTCATGGAGACGGGAAAAAACAGAAAAATCAGAGGCAAGACGGGCGCTGAAATCGCCTCGGCTGTTTCACCCCCAGCTAGCCGCCGTCTGCTTTCGTCGGTACCGCCGACGCCTCCAGCAACGACCTCGCCACGTCGAGCACATTGCAGCACTGCATCATCAGCACGACGGCCAGCAGCATAGCCCTAGCCATCACCGCCGCCATCGACAATGCCATAAATGTGCTCACGCATTCGTCTAGCTTGGTGTGAGGTAACAATAAATGTTGCCTAGCTTGGGGAAGCTAGCAGGCGAGACAGAGCTAGTTGGCAAATGCGATTACAGTAAAGACAAGACGATCGATGGATGGAGATGGTTCCATAGTACATAAGACCAAGTAAATAGGTCCTCAAATACAAGTTCCATAGTACAACAAGTGTACATATGTCTAGTTTATCATGTCCCCCTACACAAGTGCTACTCGATATCCTATGTACCAGGAGTGTACGGGGACCGCGGACGCCTCTGACGCTTCAGATGAGAAGGTAGCACGTTAGGAGTGAAACCAACATTGGTGCGGTCGCGACGCCGAGGCTCACGGTGAAACTGGTGCGTGTGACTGGTACCCTGCAAGTAAAAGGTAGGCATCATTAGTTAGAATCCGTAGGTACTTACTTTAATGTTATGGCCAAAAGGTATAGGGAGTACCTGTTCATCACCCTAAGTACCAACTGGTGCACCACCTAGCTGAGACATGCCGATCTCATCGTAGTCATCGTCATCATAGTCCTCCTCCTCGTCGTCGTGGGCCTCTTGCGTCGATGCTGACCCACCTTCTGCAAGCCCCTTGCCGTGCCAGATCAGAGTGCGACCACCATGCATTGTGTCAGGCGAACCAGCTACTGTCGGAGTAGACATCGTCAGGTCATAAGGTGGCACCCACAGTGTATCCATGCAGCTGAGCTTCTGTGCTAGCTTCCTAGTGGCCCTCACTTTCTGTGAAATTATGTGATACAAAATAATAGACATTAATAAAAATAAAGTATACCGAAGGTTTTTATAATGGCGTTCCATATAGAGTGTACCTCGACAAAGACACGCAGAATGCCCGACTACTCCCCTCTAGTCTCGTGGAGTCAAAGGACTGCTTCGGACAGGTCGACAACTGTGAGGCCTGCGCACATAATTCAGGTACCTTCCAATTAGTATACGTATTTGAATGCATGAGCGAGCACCTGTGTGAAAATTCAACCACATATCTCTGTAGCGGTGCTCTCTCTGGCTGTGTCTCCGCCCTAGTCGCAACGTTGTACTCATCGCACATGTCCTCATCTTCTAGCTCACCGTCGACTACTGCTTTAGTGTAGGGGGGCTTGATATGTGTCCTTGTAGACCTGTGCATCCACTCCAGGTAAAGGTCAAAGGTGTGCTGGTCATGTGGTTCTCCATCGGTCACCTGGTGCCTCTACCTCTGGTCCTAGAGCTGGAGGTAGCTATGGTGCTTCATGGGCCAATCCTTCTTCTTGTACCTGTTCCTCTGATTGTACCTGCAAATTAATGAAAGTTAGTGGTTGGATACACACAATAGTATGCTAGGTTCTGAATGATTCTAGTGCTATGTGGTCCCACTTGTGCAAAGCCTAGTTCATCGAGTAAAGCGGCGGTGGGTATGGCTGCCTTCTTCTGAACTGCCTACACATCCTATAAGGGTAGTGCATCTCCACAACGTCGAAGAAAATGAGTGGGACGTCTGAACTCCACTCGTCCAACTCTTCCTCAGTGCGAGGACTCAAGTACTCCTCTAGCTCCCATCGACCCCAAGGACACCAAGTGACCTGAAATTGAAGCGACTAAGTTAGATTTTGATTTCTTGTAGAACCAACAATACAACAGATGTGTATAAGCAAAGTGGAGCTAACCTGGTGCTGTCTCAGGACGTCTAGTAGGTCCGTGTAGAGCCTGTACCGCCATTGTGGGTTGCCTCTCACTAGCTCTGCTTTTTTTCAAATGTACAGAGCAGTCGGGCCTACATCATCGTGATTCCATTCCTGCATTGAACAAGAAATTTTAGTTGTCAAGTGATGATCACTGTATTTAACGCTGACAATTGTATTTTACTGCTTTCAAATACATAACAAATTGATATACTTATAGGCTAACCACGGAGAACTGGCCTCCCCCATCGCTCCCAACACCAAACCTGTAGCAGGTACACGCAACCACCAAGGCTGCGTTCGCCATCGTGCGACGGCAGGCAACGCAGAGCTGACGATAGGTCCATGCTAGGACCGCACTGCCCCAGCTGTATGCTGCTATGTTCTCTCACTGCTAGCTCAGTATGCTCAAAAAGGACCAGCTAATGGTGTTACCTGATGTGTCGGGAAACAGGAACACACCGAGGAAGTGCCACAGCCAGACTCTGGCATGTCTCTCGATCTCCACTTCTGGCACGTCTAGGTGTAGCAGCAACCCAAAGTGGTGTGTGATCCACCACGAACTGACACCAAAAGTTTTCTTAAAATTTTAAATAAACAATGAGACAGGTTGAATGTGAAAAAACAATGAAGGCAATTAATATGGACATCAGGTGGCCTCGTCAGGTACCAATAAATTAAAACAACGATTTCCTTACTTTGATTTTTTTGGCTCCTCATCGTCGTCAGGTGGCTTAATGCCACAGAACTGCTCGACCACGTCCATCCAGTGATCGGGGTCAATGATCCCAGTCACTGGAAGCCCCCCAACTGAAGACACAAAATAAGCTTCACATCCTGCAGCGTGACTGTCATCTCGCCGCAAGGAAGGTGGAAGGTGTGGGCTCCGGCCTCCACCTGTCGGGTTATATTTCAAAAACATAAGTGTTAGTAGTAACAAAAAAATCGTATAGGGTAACAAAGATGAAAAAGTCCCACCTATCAACAGCTACAGTGAGAAGTGAGGGGTCGAGGACATGTAGCCCGGAGTTGACAACCCGGACCAGCTCAAGGAAGCCCGCACGTCGTATGTACGGCGTGTACCGCTCATCCCAGCGGTGGCCCCTGGTGCGTGCGTGGCCTGAGAGGAACCAAGGGCACCGGAAGCTCAAGGTCCGACAGCAGGTGAGCTCAGTGGTCCTTGTCATAGTGGTGCTCAAGAAGGGGGTACTGTGGATGTTGATTCGAAATTGGAAATGAAAATGTTAGTAACAGCGTAAAAGTGAATATAATATCATGGAACATGAGAACATAAAGTCTTCGAAAATTAAAAGTAACATTAACATAAATACAAAATGATGTGACCTACATACATACTAAAAGCTAAGCAAAACTAAATGGAACATTAACATTATTAAAATATGGACGACATATACACCTGCTGCCCTTGTCTTCTGTGCTTGGTAGCCTTGTGACTAGGTTCATGGCAAACAGAGCACAGATTCATACCATTCGCCTGGTCAAAGTCACCCCCTCCGTACTTGTCTGTGTCGTAACCTCTCATAGCATCCATGTCACCCTTAAGTCACTTCTTCCTCCTCCTACCCTTCCCTACCTTCAGCAGATCTGGATCTAGGAGGTAGTCGGGACCATGGTAAGGCGGCCACTGTGTCAGGTCAAGGTACGGCTCGAAGCTACTCTCCCATATGCTGACAGCGTTCGACCAGAGATATAAGGGTAACATATATGGCATAGCTTCGAAGTCATATCCACGGTGCCTGTAGGCAGTGATCATGTGGGAACAAGGGGCATGTATAATTTGAGGGACGTTGCAACTGCACTCAACTTTTTCAAGTTCCACTCGGTAGTTACGACCACCATAACGTTCGCCACCCAATGTCGTGCCACCCTTGGCCTGTACACTCTAAACTTGCATGTTTTGTCCATAGGGCTCGGCGGTATGCTGCTGTGCCCAACACTCAGCCTCGTACAGATGTTCTTTTCTGACCTTTATCCATAGCAAAATGTCGCCTACGACCCTCGTCTGCGCGAGGCCTGACCTCTTAACAAAATATTCGTTGCACTTGTGAAACGAGAACTCAATGATTTCGGACACCGGCAATGCTCAAACTTCACCAGCGAAGCCAAGCTGTACCAATAGACCCTTAATTCTTGTGCTCGTGCAGAAGTTTTTTTAATTAACAACCAAAAGTACTCCGGTCTCCCACTCTCCGCCATCCACGCATGAATGAATAATATAGCCGGTTGATACAACCCAAGTCACTTAGACCACCCAACACTAAAGTCACTTAGACCACCCAACACTAACAAGTTCAGAGCGCTCAAACAAAGATCCTCAACAAAATACAAAGCAAACTTAGTTCTCTAATATTCTTTGGTGACTCTATCCCACCTTTCCAAAGATTTTATCGCCACAATTTTCAAGCGCTTGCATCCTTTCTTTAGCTTCTCTCTCTCTTGCTCTTTAGGCCCAAACTAGATCTAGAGCACCAGTTCCACTATGGAACAACTCTATCATGGATCTGGGATCTCACTATTGCTGAGAAAAGTGTTTGCGAGAGCTCCACGGAGGATCTGCTGAGCTGGTCCAACAACCATCCAATTGCAGGCCCCCAATTGCATGCCACGAGTGGGAGCTCTTCTTCCTCCAATTTGTCTCACTGCCACCTTAGGCCTGCGCGTCAGTCTCCTCATCCCCTCCCTCCTTTTGGTTTCTCTCACTCACAAACTGCGATGGCCAGGGGCGCGACCACGTGCTCGTGGGGAAGCCAGGTCTGTGTGGTGTTCGGGAGAGCGAGGCGGTAGCTGCATTGCTCAATGCTTGCATGGCGGCCGGTAGTGCTAAGGCCAGAGCTTGCCAAGGCATGGCTACGGGCACACGGTAAAGCAGGTCTTGGCTAGAGCACAGCGGCGAGCGGTGCTAGGACTGGTCCTGCCCAGGGCGTGGCGGTGGGAGGTGCTGGGGCGGCGCACGAGGCCACCCAAGGCATGACGAGGGGTATGAGGAGCGGCACAAGGGCGTGCCTGCTCACAGCTTCAGTCGGCGATGGGGGAAAGGCGAGCGAGAAAGAAGAGAATGAACGGGTTAGTATTTGTGAGTGTGTAACCGTGGCAGGTGGGTAATTTTGGCAACTCCAGGAATCCATGAGTTTTCATAGCACCTCTTGAGGTGCTTCAGAAAATCCATGGATCTAGTCTCAGACACTATGTGAAAACGGTTTGTAGCAATGGGACAAATTTTTTGTAGGGGCGGCTGGTGATGGAGCCGCCCCTATAGTGGCGTGCTTGGAACCCACGAGACCAGCCGCCCCTACAAATGGAACAGCAGGGGCAGCCGGTGATACGAGCTACCCCTACAAATGGGTCGGATTTGTAGGGGCGGCTCACTCACCAGCCGCCCCCGGTGTTGCTATTTGTAGGGGCAGCTGGTGATTAGGCCGCCCCTACAAATGCCCCGCGTATAAATACTTACGATTTATAGAGGCGGCTCAATCACCAGCCGCTCCTACAAATGACCCACATATAAAAAACTGCAGCACCTTCCTCCTCGGGTCACTCACTCCAACCCGTGAAAGAAAGGTGGGGAGGCCTTGGGCACCTCCCAAAAATTGCTCTACTAAGGGGGAAGGTTTTGGTCTCAAATCCTTTGGTGGAGAGGTTGTAGAAGATAAAAAAATGCTATTTCACACTTTTTTTTGAAGTTTTAATGGTTGGTTAGTGAGTAATTAAAGTTTTGCTTTTCTCTCTCTTCTATGGTGCTTGAGCTACTTATGAAGCAAATTAGACCCAAGTTTTGAATGTACTTGGGTAAATTAGGTAGGGGAACAAGATCACACCCTTATTTGGTCCATGTTTCTTAATTTTACTGAACAATTAGTTAGTTTTATGGATGTTTCATGTGCATGTAGATCTAGATCTAGGGTTTGGTTTTTTTATTAATTTTGTTTTTGTAAATTTATGTTTGATGAAATTGGACTAGGGTTTGCATGAAAGATATTGGGTAAAATATAATTGTTGCCAATTGTTGTCTTTGAAATTGTTTATTGTAATCAACAAATATGTATTTTAATTATTTATGGATAAATGGGCCATTAATTAATTTTCCTCTACCATGGTGTGCTTGTATGCTTCATGTAATTATATTTGATTTATATTCATATATATCTGAAGTATATACAATTATTCCCAAGTAATTATTAATTTTATTCATTTATATATATATGAATAAGTAGTCCTCTAATGTTTGTTTTGTTGTTGTTGTAAAAGATGGAGTACATGAACTCTTGAATGTATGGTTCATTAAGGTTCAAGGCAGGTTTCCGTGAAGAGGTGGATAAATTTATTGAAGCCGCAAAGAAGCATGCAACAACGTTGATAGAGAATAAGGATACAATTATTTGTCACTGTAAAGATTGCAAGAACCATATGGCATGGACATATGTGACTATCATCAGATCACATTTGATTATGCGAGGATTTGTTGAGGACTACACAGTGTGGATTCATCATGGTGAAATGGTTATTGTTAACGACGAGGATGAGGAGGAATATGACAACAAAACCCTAGAATCCCTATCCCAATATTCAGCAGAGCTTGATGCACGAATGGATCCTGAGTTTGGCAATGAACAAGGTGGTGATGCTGGTGGTTGGGATGGTAACGACGAAGGTGGTGCCAATAATGATGGTGGAGCACGCGTTAGGGATGAAGATGATTTGGAGGACATGATTCGAGCCCTTGGACTAGAGATTTTACTAAAGAGCCCGAAAGGTCTAGAAAATTTGGAAAGGGTGACAAAAGCATCGAAGGAGACTGTGTGTGGTGTTGAAAAGGGATGTCCGACATATTGGACATTGCTACATTTTATGCTTGAGCTACTCATCCTGAAGGCTAAGTACGGTTGGTTAGACTGTAGTTTCAATGATCTATTGCGTCTCCTATCATGGGTGCTGCCACAACCAAACTCAGTTCCCGCCAACACATACCAAGCGAAGAAGGTCATAAGTCCATTGACAATGGTGGTTGAAAAAATCCATGCATGCCCCAACCACTATATACTTTTTCGCGGCAAAATGTTCAAGTCACTAGATAAATGACCCCGATGTGGGGCCAGCCGGTACAAGAACAATGACCTTTACGGTGGGGACGAAGCCTCCACAGGGAAAAAGAGGAATAAGAAGGGTACAAAAAAGGTGGTACAAGAATCTCAGCCCCCAGAGGACACTCCATTAGGCAATGATGCAAAGCAGAGAAGAATTCCTGCCTTGGTAATGTGGTACCTACCAGTGACTGACCACTTGAGACATATCTTCCTAAACCCTAAAGAAGCCACACTCATGACATGGTGGGATGATGAGCGCAAGGTGGATGATGATAAGATTACACACCCGGCTGATTGTAGTCAGTGGCAAAGGTTCGATGAGAAGCACAAAGAATTCAGCGATGACCCAAGGAATGTACGATTTGGCTTGAGCACCGATGGAATGAATCCCTTCAATGAGAGGATGAGTGACCACAACACTTGGCCAGTGATCTTGACCATGTACAACATCCCAACATGGTTGTGTTAGAAGAGAAAGTACCCTCTCCTCACTCTTCTTATTTCTTACCCTAAACAACCTAGCATTGATATAGACATGTTCCTCAAGCCTTTGATGCAAGAAATGGAGAGGCTATGGAGGCATGGGGAGCCGATGTACGATGTGTTTCAAAAGGAGGACTTCATATGTAGAGCAATAATATTTGTTACTACCAATGGTTACCCTACGCTGTTTGCTTTATCTAGATAGATCAAAGAGAAGACGGGATGCTTGGTTTGCTTGGATGGTACTACATGGGTGTACCTGGATGCATCCAAGAAGGTAGTTTACCTAAGGAACCGACGCTTCTTAAAGACAAGTCACAAGTACCGCAACAAATTGTTCTTTAGATTTTATGACAACACCCCGGAGATTGAACCCCCTCTGGAGAGACATCATAACGGAGAACACATGTACAGAATGGTGAAAAACATATGCATCGTCTATGGAAAGAATAATCCAAATGGGACGAACAAAGATAGAAGCACGCCTCCTGTCGAAGGCGTACCTTTCAAGAAATAATCGATCTTCTTTCAGTATCTGCCTTATTGGCCAGACTTGGAGGTCCCCCATGCCATTGATGCTATGCATGTGCAGAAGAATGTCTTTGAGAGTCTTATTGCTACCTTGATGGACATAGGCAAGTCAAAGGACGGTCTGAAATCACGGAAAGACATGGTGCAGCTAAACGTGATGCTATAGCTTCACCCGGTACCTGAGGCTAATGGAAAATGCACTCTGCCCATGACGTGCTTCAACCTAACACTAGAAGAGAAGAGAGCTATATGCACTTTCCTGAGGGGATCAAAGTCCAACTGGGTTTTCAGCGAATGTGAAGAAGCTAGTGCTGATGAAGGACTTATCAATAACACACTACAAGGCTCACGATTGTCATGTGATGCTGACATTGTTTCTACCTATTGCAATCAGGGCTATAAAGCCAGAGTTCTTGAAAATGGCCATCACCCGCATGTGCTACTTCTTTTCAAAGATCTCACAGAAGATGATTGGCAAGCAAGAGCTAAGTGACCTACATGAATTTGTGGTGGAGACACAAACCAACTAGGATGTGTTTACCTCCTGCTTTTTTTTATATAATGCCACATCTCATGATTCACATGGTTCATCAAATACAGGCGCTGGGCCCTTGCTACTTGCATGAAATGTGGTCCTATGAGCAGTTCATGTCGGTTCTAAGCCAATACGTGCATAATCGAGCATACCCAGAGGGCTCTATGATAGAGTGTTACAGTACTAAAGAAGTCATTGAGTGCTATCAAGAGTACCTAAAAGTACAGAAAGGGATTGGGATACCCGATTCTTGACACAACGGTAGGCTGGCTGGGAAGGGCACTAGTGGTAGAAAAGTATTCATCGACCATGATTATAAAGAGGTGAGTCAGACGCATTACAGTGTCTTGCAGAGTACACAACTGATGCAACCGTACATTGATGAACACTTGGCTATCATTATGGTGGAGAGAAATGGTCGTTCGGATGATTGGATCATGAAACAGCACAAGCAACGACTAACTACATTGTTGAAGGACCAAAACATACCGCCTAGAGAAACCATAGACTCTATTACCATCAGTAGGTTGGCGGAGGGGCCATCGAGACAAGTGACATCTTGGAAAGCTTATGACATCAATGGGTATACGTACTATACCCACGCAAAGGATAGTAAATATGTGAACCAAAATAGTAGTGTTCGAATAGAAGCTCTCGATGGATTGGGGCGAAAGATCTAATACTTTGGCATCATTGAAGAGATATGGGAACTTGACTATAGAAGGGATATAACAGTGGTCCTATTTCGATGCCGCTGGATCAAACAACACCAACTGAATGAGATTGGATTGAGAGTTCTGGACCTTGAGAATCTAGGCTACCAAGATGCCCCTTGGGTGCTCGCTTTATGTGTCGCACAAGTTTTCTATATGCCTGACCCACAAAGTAACCTCCCTCCGAAGAAGAAGACAAAGCACGTGGTTGCCTATGGGAAATAGCACATTATCGAAGTTGATGGCGTGGACGATGTTGAAGCTTACAATAACTATGATGAGATGCCGCTATTCACAGACTTTCCTAAGAAGATCAGTGTTGTGGAAAAGAACCCGCCCAAAGACATATTGCCATAGGAACAAAAGGTGTCAAGGGAAACGTCGTTATAGCGGGCTAGCTAGTTGTTGAACGTGGAGTGTTTGTGTAAGTGTGTGTTTGTAAGACTTCATTTATGCATGCGTGTGAGACTATATATTTATGTATGTGTGTAAGACTATATATTTTTGTATGTGCGTGAGACTACATTTATGCATGTGTGTCAGACTACCCTTTGCAACATCCGGATGAATCTATTTCAACATCCACTTTATTACTACTAAAACTTTATGAAATCACTTAACACTTTATGAAATGTAGAAATGGCCAAAATAAAAGTAGGAGATCTTGACGAGTTATACAACTTTTATATTCATCACCTTTACAACTGAAATCATTTAGTGGTTGAAAATCAAGTTTGAAGCTGTCATTTTCTGAAATTCAAAATTTGAACTGTTCAAATTTTGCCAAATAAAAAGATGACCAAAATAAAAGTTGTATATAGTGATGTGTTCAACAACTTTTATATTCATCATCTTTACAGCTGAAATTATTTAGTGGTTGAAAATCAGGTTTGAAGTTGTCATTTTCTGAAATTCAAAATTTGAACTGTTCAAAATTAGTGACAAAGATAGATGACTAGACTAAAATGATAGAGCATGATTTTAGAAAATTTTAGGAAAAAAACAATCACATTTGGAGTTAGTATGATGGAGAAAAACTAGTTACAAGTTTCAGCCACGGATTAAAAAGAGAAATCACACTTGTTCATCATTGATCATCATAAACATTTGTGATTTTTCTTTTTAATCTCTGGAAAAAATTTGTAACTAGTCTTTCTCCCTCGTACTAACTCCAAATATGATGATTTTTTTCTTAAAATTTTCTAAAATAATGCCTTATCAAGTTACGGTGTTGATTTGGTCATTCTTTTCGTTTGACAAAGCTTGAACAATTCAAATTATCAATTTTAAAAAAATGACAAGTTCTAATAAGATTTTGAAACATCAAATGATTTCAGCTGAAAAAGTGATGAATACCAAAGTTGTATAACTCATCAAGATCTAAAACTTTTATTTTGATCATTTCTTCATCTGACAAAATGATAGTAAACATTGTTCACAAATCAACATGTCTCTTGTATAGTTTATGAAGCTAGGAGTGATATGTGGATTTGTGAACAATATTTACTAACACTTTGTTAAATGAAGAAATGATCAAAATAAAAGTTGTAAATAGTGATGAGTTCAACAACTTTTTTGTTCATGACATTTCTAGTTGAAATGATTTAAGGTTTCAAAATCTTCTTTGAAGTATCCATATATTAAAATTCAAAATTTGAACTGTTCCAATTTAGTCAAATGAAAAGATGATCAAAATAAAAGTTGTAGATAGTAATGTGTTCAACACGTTTTATGTTCATGACTTTCTTATTTGAAAACATTTAAGGTTTTAAAATCTTATTTGAAGTTGCCATTTATTGAAATTCAAAATTTAAACTTTTTAAATTTTGTCAAAGGAAAAGATGACCAAAATATAAATTGTACATCTTGATGAGTTCTACAACTTTGATGTTTACAAAATTTTCATTTGAGGTCATTTAGTGTCCTAAAATTCTATTAGTTGTTTTAAAATTTAAATTTTGAAATTTTAAAATATTGTTTTTGTAAAGAAGAAAATATAGAATTATATCTATATATATACACATATTTATATATATAGAATAATAAAAAAACTAATATATAAATTAAAATAAATTACAAAATTAGTAATTAAAATAAATTGAAAAATATTTGTAGGGGCGGCTAACTCAGGAACTGCCCTTAGAAATCTATTTATAGGGGCGGCTAACTCAGGAGCCGCCCCTACAAATGACCTCCGGTATATATACCAGAGCCCACCGAGGGCCAAAAAATTTCTAAGTCAGGGCGCTCTCTTCTTCCTTGCGGATGCCGTCAGGCTGCCGAACCCGCCACCGCCGCCACCGTCTCCTTGCCGTAGCGCCGCTTCCTCTCACCTCCATTGGCCCGTGCGCTCTGGCATTCCTCCCCAGAGCTTCCTTGGCTCCATCCGCCGCTAGGACCCACTGCAGAACCATAGTCGTGGACGACGCCTCTGTGCCCTACCTCCACCGCCTCCGTGCTCTACCTCCGCCGCGCCCTACCTTCCTCGATCCGCCTCTAACCCCCAGTCCGTCTCCTTCCCTGCACACCACCGTTCCCCCCGGCGGCTAGGTTTCCGCCGCCGTTCCCCCTTCCACGACGACTAGGGTTTTTGGCGCTGTGGTGCACGTGCATGGCCGGTGGTGGTGCTATGGTGCACTGAGCCGCCTCCTCAAGTCTTCTGTCGAGCCGCAGCATCCCTCCCTCGACCAGGATAGTAGGTACCTGATTGATTCCGTCCTCTCCCTGCTTGCTCTGGTTGGTTTCCTGCTGAATGCTGATCACAACTAGTATAGTACCAAAATGGTTAGCCATAGCTAGGATTTGCTGTAAGAGAAAAAATAATTAATTTTTTTCAAACTTGAGTTGCACAGATTTAATAAATTTTGGTCTGATCAGCCACTTCTGGCAAATTTGTGTTCACCTACACTCCATCCAGTTGAGTACTCTAACAAAAACAACAACAATGGTATTATCAGAAAAAATGATGTCCAAATGGCTTGTACTAAAGGTAGTAGATTGGTTTAATTCCAAACAATAAGAGTGTAAAGCTTGATGATCTGATGTTTGAAGCCTCCTTGTTTGACTCTATGGGAGATTAGTGTTTCATGGTCTGATATTAGTTATAGGAGTATTCTCTATTGGGGGTCCATAGCACGTGATGCGGGAAGTGGCTATTAGAGGCTCTGATATTAGTGTTTCATGGTCTGATATTAGTTTCCTGGTAGCTTATGGAGATCAAATAGACTATTAGAGGCTCTGCTCGACTGCACTTCTACCACGGCTGCAGCAGCTGAGGCTGCTTGATTTCTTCAGGTTTTACTGAGTAGTGTTGCTGCTGCTTTGGCCACAGCGCTTCTGATTTGCGGTCAGAATTTGTGCGGTGATTAGATGCAGTAGATAAGGATTTGTAGTAGCAGGGGCTACAATGATTTTTGTGTGTACAGTTTCTGAATTTACTTAATAAAAGTAAAGCCACAGATTAGCTAGGCTGGGCTGGGCTGTTTGGATTCACTTTTTTTAGCATGTGTTTGGGTTCATTTGTGGGCTGCGTCGTGGTTGATAGATGGTTGGATGTGCAAATAAACCATTAACACATGTTAGCACCTCTCCACCAGCCAATGAACTGCTAGGAGTAAATGTTTGGATCCGCATCTGCTAATTGTAGCTGCTAACTATTATTAACACTAATGATCCTAATTCCAAATATATGTCCTAAATTTATGGCACCCATGTTGTATATATGCCTAGGGCAGTGCGCAGATGATAAGTAAATGTGCATAAATCACACACATACACACATGCGCGCGCACACACACAGATATATATATATATATGTCCTCATCTGCTAATTGTAGCTTTCTTAACTTGAAGACTGCAAATACTGTTCCCTGAAATGCTAAATGCAGGGTTGATTAATTCATGCAGAGTTCCATTGGAGTTCCTTATTTCATCATCACACTTCGTAGTTATCACTAAAATAAAAAAGCATCATAGTCTGTTTGCAGTTCCTAGTTTGAGGCTTTTAATTTGTTATATATATGGGGATGAAGTGTGTATGTTGTATTTTAGAACTGTGGTCTAGCTTCTTTCGCAATTTTTTTTTAAAAACACCGTGTTCTAGGAGATGCTAAAACTTTGTAACAATAATAATAGATAGCCACATATCATATCTTGTGGATGTAGGGCATGATTGGTTGCCCGAACCGCACCGTCATATGGCCCATCCCTCATCCTTTGGTGCATTCGCCTGTGTTTGGTTGCCCTACTCACATCATTTGGCCGATGATGCAAACTATAGCAATCTGAGGTGGCTATGGGTATTCTTTCTGTTGGTGCTTTTTTGTCTTCTTGTGTTTTCTCATGTCTATCATCAAACCGTGGGATACGTCCATTCCAAAGCAACTATTGTAGGCATGCCTACCTGATGGCTGGGATGGACGTGTCCCACGCTTCCATGGGAGCCATGAAGTTGCCTCAGCAATTTGTGTTCTTATTTGCCACCTGGGATGATTGCAGTTAGCTTGCAAGATGATCTTAAGTTAGTTTGTAGTTAGCTGAGGCTTGCATTTTTTTTGTGCCTATGATGTCAACCATTTTTTTGACTGAGGCTGATACAATTGTAAGATTCTTTTCATGCCTATGAAGATAACGGTGCCAGTTGAGTAATGGATTATGCACATTGATGACCTTGGACTTGTGAGGTACTGGAGCATTGTTTCTTCTATCTTCTGCTTATGCTTCTCATGGCTGTCATCAAACCATGTGAGACATCCATGCCCACGCAACAGTTGGGCGGTTGTGATAATCTAATGGCTAGGCTGGATGTCTCTCATGGTTTCATTCCTGTCATGATCTTGGTTTTCTAATATCTGTTTGAGGTTTGTTGCTGTCTATGTTTCTTAAGCTCCAAGTTCAAGGTCAAATGAAAAGGCAATTAAATCTGAGGCAAATCGATTGTACCAGCTAACTGATTCATTCGTCTCTGACTCTTGGGGGCCGAGTGATGAGTGAGTGTCTGCTGATGTAGCATCATCAAGATTGTGTTTGCACTGACTGTGTTTGCTTGCTTGCCTGCTTATTGCTTCACCTGCAAGCACCGACTGTGTTTGCTTGCTTGCTTGCCTACTTGTTGCTTCATTCATACACACTGCAATCCATAGCAGCTAGCTTCTATGGCTTCTGAACATGTGTACTAGTAGTGTTAAATTTTAACTTTGATGATCTTTGTGAGACGTCATTTGCTCTAAAGCAACCCCAGGCTATAGTTTCTTGGTATATGACTGATTCTTTAGTTTAGTAGGCAGTAGCTTCATGCGTCTATTTTTCTATACTTGGTAGTATACATGATATTATTTGCTTACAGTATAAATTTTTTTATACTTGGCAGTATACATGATATTTTTCTATACTTGGCAGTATACATGGCATATATTCACATAACTTTGGTTACCCATATTATTTTTTTGTTGGATATATAGAATCAATAATTTTTTTATATTTGGCAGTATACATGATATTTTTCTATACTTGGCAGTATACAAGGCATATATTCACATAACTTTGGTTACCCATATTATTTCTATACTTGGCAGTATACCATTGTTTAGTAGATTGTTTAATATATATATATATATATATATATTGTTTAGTAGATTGTTTAATATACATATATATATTTTAGCTGTCTGTGCTAATCTTGTGTTTAGTAGATGTTAGCTGTCTTTTGCTAAGCACTGACCCCTCTTATACCATGTCATTTGCAACTGAAATAGATGTTAGCTGTCTTTTGCTAAACACTGACCCCTCTTATAACATGTCATTTGCTTGCTTGCCTGCTTATTGCTTCACCTGCAAGCACCGACTATGTTTGCTTGCCTGCTTGTTGCTTCATTCATACACACTGCAATCCATAGCAGCTAACTTCTACGGCTTCTAAACACGAGTACTAGTAGTGTCAAATTTTAACTTTGATGATCTTTGTGAGACGTTATTTGCTCTAAAGCAACCCCAGGCTGTAGTTTCTTGGTATATGACTGATTCTTTAGTTTAGTAGGCAGTAGCTTTATGTGTCTATTTTTCTATACTTGGCAGTATACATGGGATATATTCACATAACTTTGGTTACCCATATTATTTTTTTGTTGGATATATAGAATCAATATTTTTTTTATACTTGGCAGTATACATGATTTTTTTCTATACTTGGCAGTATACATGGCATATATTCACATAACTTTGGTTACCCATATTATTTCTATACTTGGCAGTATACCATTGTTTAGTAGATTGTTTAATATACATATATATTTCAGCTATCTGTGCTAATCTTGTGTTTAGTAGATGTTAGTTGTCTTTTGCTAAACACTGACCCCTCTTATACCATGTCATTTGTAGCTGAAATAGATGCTAGCTATGTTTTGTCATCAGCTGCTGCTCTATGTTTGCTAAGCAGCTGTTGCTTTTTTTTACCAAATCTCCCCTCTCCTCTCCTCTCCTTTCTTTTGCCGATGATGAAATTGTCCAAGTCCATACATTATATGGAATATGAGCTGATGATCGAGAACTTGTGAGGAACTTGGCATCATTAGCAGCTGCCCCTACATTACCTTCTCCTCTCTTCTCTGTTATGATACCTTGATGCTCCAAGTTCATGATCAAATGATGATTGACATGTTTCTAAGGCCTCTACTACTGCTACTACTCATTTTTTGATAAATTATTGTTTTATAGGACCACTTTGGTTTATAGACCTTTTTGATTTCTTATACCTTCTTGCGTACCTAAAGGACACTTTCTTGCATCTATTAGAACAAAGCGTGAAATAATGTCGCGGACAACAGACAGTGCAGCCCGATGCCCCGAGCATGATGAACAGCCAACCTATGAGGAGCAAGCACTAGAGGACCAACTTACTTAGGAGTAGTTCGATAACGAGTTAGAAAATGATCTAAAAGTGATGCTTACTCAGGAGCAGTGTGACGAGGAGGAAGAGGGAGTAGAAGGAAGAGTAGGAGAGGCTGCTGAAGGTGAAGAAGAAGAGGATGAGGACTCAAAAGAGGGATATGTAAGTCCCAAGGATCCTTTCTCATGTGAAGCTAGAAGGAGGCCAACAGAGGAATATTTGGACAAGGATTTTGACCCGAACGAGGAGGTAGGGAAAAAGCCTTATCTTGTAAATTTTGCTAAAGCTTTGGCTGTGTTACCTCTGCTAACACTTTGACCTATCATATATAAAGGTCCCTCCCGAAACTTAGAAAAGATGACGTCGACGTCTGCGACATCTCGCCGGACAAGATGGAGTAGAGGAAAGGAGAGTAGAGGCAACAGCCACTGAAATGGACATTGAGGCCTCTGCTCCACAACCTCAAGACACAACCATGACTACCAAGCCTAAGAGGAAACAAGGGGATATAAAAGCAAATCAATATCCAGATAAGGCATGCTATGTGATAACGGAGGTCGGGCCAGCAGGGGAGATCCTTGAGCCGAAGGAATTTAGAGGATGATTCTGTAATGCGATCGAGGCCCTAGTAAGAGATAAATTGAACCCAGCAATCCCTAACTAGAAAAAGGTACTAGAGAAGAAAAAGAATGAACTATGGGATATGTAGCTGAAGCTCAATTTTAGATTTCCGGAGGGTAAGCACGAACTGGTAAAAAATGCTTTCAGGATCATGGGAGAGTCATTCCGATGTTGGAGGTCGGAGCTCAACAAGAAGTATATCCAAAAGGGGTTAACTCCCTTCAATGAGTTCGGCAACATAACTCCTAGTCAATGGGAGGAGCTCGTGGCTCAGAAGACTTCACTAGAGGCATTGGAGCTCAGTGCCCGTAACACCGAGCTAGCCAAGAGGAACAAACACCACCATCATCTAGGCCCTGGTGGCTACTATGCCAAGGAAGAGCAGTTTAGGAAGATGGATGAAGAGGCCACAACTGCTGGGAATATCGATGTGAAGAATTTGAAGGTACGCTCAAGGAATTGGATATATGCGAGGAGTACAGAATCATCCGGCGGTAATCTTAAGTTTGATAAGCCAGAGACCCAAGAGATAGTATCAAGGATACTGAAATATGTTGAAGATAAGGAGAAGGGCTCATTCAATCCTTCTAGAGAGAGGGACGAGCTTAGCCTTGGCTCGGGAAACAAGGAGCACGGGCTAGGGAAAATGATGACCTAGAAGCACGGATTCGAAGAGGATAGGCACATGTACAAGAAACATGGCATAGACCGGGAGGCTAATCTTGAGCTCCAAGTGAAGGCTCTAGTTGCGAAGGCGCTGGAGGAGCAAGGAGTGTCTACGGAGCCACAGACATTAATGACGCCGTCGGGAGAATTGGCATTAGTTGGCAGCCCTCCAAAAGTTCCTAGCAGCCAAGGTTCCACTACAGCCACAACCCCCGTTGATTGCATATGGGAACCAACTAGTTGCACCTTGGTGTTTCTCAGTGGTAGGCAGAACATTGTGATGGAGGTGGCAACGGGTGTGGCACATCCTCCCGGTGGCTTAGACCACAATAATAAGATACCGCCGGACTACACTAGGGTCGAGGTGCATACTGTGAAGCCCAAGTTCATGCAGTGGAGGATAGACTATGCAACTCCTGAGGGGCTGGTGTTACTCAGAGACGTAATAGGGCAGTTCATCCTCTGGTACAAATGGGACATTATATTGATTGCTTCTTCGCCGCCTCCCCCTCTCCAAATTTTGGAGCGAGTTGTTGAGGACGGGGAGATATTTTCACCTTCTTATGACCACCACATTCCTAAGATGCCACATTCTTCCTATCTCCCAGCGAGCATGTGCCTGATATGCCACAACCTTCTCTAGCTCGTACCGAGCAAGTGCATAATGAGATTCCATAGTCTTCTCAACAAGCACAGCCGATACATGAACAATGAGTGCCTCCTGAATAAGGTGATGCACAAGAAGATGAGGATGTTCCTGAATGGGAACTTCGAAAGAAGCATCCAATCACCATAAGACCAATTTATGTTCTGATGAATGACGTCTCATCGGTGCACAAGTGGTATTCCCATGACTAGTTCAAGCCTGAGAACCAAGTTAAAAAAGTCCCATCACGGGCTTCTGAGGAGGCCGTCACTAGCAAACTCCACCAAATGCAAAGCAGTATCCAAATGTTGATGCAATCAAATGGTCAAAGGATTGCCCGAAAACATATGAAAGAGGCAAGCCCTTCCTACAAAACCGGGACATCTAGTACCTACCACTTGGAATGAGAAGGTTCTATGATTGGTACTTGCATGTTCTCCCAATGAGCATAGACCTCGAACAAGCATGCTTCCCCACCCGCACATTTGGAAGCCCAGCCGAGAAAATTGTCTTTGACTTCAATGACATGCAGACATGCTTTCACCTTAGAGCAATGGAGATGAATCTAATTCGCACGTGGTGCCTGTAAGTCCTTGTCCTCTCGATATGATATGAATGTAATCTTTGAATTTTGTTATAACTAACCTATGCCGTGATTTGTAGAATGCAAGTGCACATTGTAAAACAAATGCCAAGTGTGAAAGCTGGGTATATAGACCCTCAAGCTATAGCACAAATAAATTTTAGTTACCCTAAACAGTGGAAACTGGATGACAAAGAGCTAGCTGCTAGAAAGATCCTTCGGGAGAAAGAGGACATCCATACGAAGAAACTAAGGCAAGATTCCCTTAAGGTTTCGGCATACATTGCTCTGGCTTTTAAAAATCTCCAACAACACTCTACTATATGGCTACCATACAACTTCGAGTAAGTTCAACTCTATACTTAAAGCTTTGTTTGATATATTTTATTCGATGCAAAAGAGCTTATCTAGTTCTATGATTAAATCCATGTAGCAACCACTAGATTTGTATAGGCGTCGATGTCGGGAGGAGCATGGCATGGGTCTTTGATTCAATAGATAGGGACCCGGTGACATACAAAGACTTCATATCGATTCTCAAGATGTATACATATCGACAATCCTCATTAGCTTATATGTTTGTATACATACTTGTAACATTCACTTTTGGATACTAACAAGTTATATTTGCTAAAATAATTTGAACAAGACATTTAGGTTCTATGTTACTAAACATCACGAAAGGCATGATCTAGTAAGGAAGGAAAGGCTGGCTATAAAAACCCTATGTGCGGTAAGTGTAACTTACTTCTTCAGTACTCCATTACATGGCTGTCAAAAGTATTACTTAACATTTCCATATGCAAAACACACAGTGCTCCAAGCAGAAGCCTAGGAGTGTACATTGTGGATACCATGTATGTTCTATGATGAGTAACACCGGTGCCTACAGGAGACACCCCTTAAGGGTAAGTTTGAACCTCTTCACCCATAGTAAAAAACTTCACACATGGTATTAAATATAAAACCGAAACTTGTTCTCTTGTAGTGGAAAGAAGAGAAAGAAATGAAAACAGACTCATACAAGGATGACCAACTCTTAGAGCTCGTCGGTGATCTTTGCAACTTCATATTGGACTAGATTGTACACGTCAAAGGCACATACCATGACCGAGGTTCTGACTTAGGTAGAAATCCTCAGTACCAACACCTTCGTGAGACTGAAAGGCTAGCACTAGGCTATTGATAACAATGTGTATGAAATTTGACATTGATCTTGTAATTGTAGTTTATATTGGTCTTGTATATATTCTTGTGAATTGAACTTGTAATTGTAGTTTATATAATACTCTTGTACTCTTGGACTTGTACTTTGGAGCAAGGTACGTGTCGGCTAGCTGTGCTCCCTACCGTGCCCTTCCCTGCCTTTTGCTTGTGCTTTCCTTTCCTCTCACGTCGTAGGTGCCGTGCGTGGTCTCGATCAGCGGTGGGGGGGGGGGGGAGGGGGAGGGCCTCAAGGCGAAGGAGATGCCCGCACGCATGATAGATTGATTGATTAGCCAATCTCGAATTATATATGCATATGTATATATATGTTCTATAAATTTAAATTTGAATTTGAATTGTAAATTTGAATTTTTTTGTGGAAAATGTACTGTAGGGGCGGTTCTAGACTGAACCACCCCTACAAACAGATATTATAGGGGCAGCTGGTACTACAGCTGCCCCTATAAATCGATTTGTAGGGGCAGTGTCGGTGCAGAAAGTGACCAACTAGTGAATATTTGTAGTTTTGCTATACGTTGTGATTGGAGGTGGCCTAGCATTCAATGACACTGGATTTATACTGGTTCGGGCAACGTGCCCTATGTCCAATCGGGGTTGGTCGGTGACTTTATTCCTGAGCCTAGGTGCTCGAAGTTTGCAGTGGGGTTACAAACGAGAAGGAGAAAGATGGGGGCGTACAAGAGGTCCGGTCGGCTCCGGTCGGAAGGGCCGAGAGTGACAGGAACTTCGCTATGAGCTAAGTGTTCAAGCGGGTGCTTGAGGTTCGAACATGGTGGTTCTGTGGTTGTGAGGTATCGATCTAAGGAACTCTGGCCTACTAGAATCGGGCTCCTTTGTTGGAGAAAGCGCACCCCCTTTTATAGATGAAGGGGATGGCTTTACAAGTGAGAGGGTGAGGGTATGTATGCTGCCGAGCCTTGTTGCCCACGCCTATCGAGCCTTGTTGCCCACACCGGTGGGTACAAGATAGTGGTAGGCGCCTACAACACTGTTGCTGTCGCTATAGAATGTCAGATGCACACGGGAGGTCGTGCTGCCTTTTTCAGGGATGGTGGACGTTGGTACCTACAAATACTATTTGATGCCTAGAGTCATGTGAGGAGTCTTGCAATGTTCACCCGGTATGGTAAATCCTGGTGCCCATACCGCTATCGATGTCCAGAGACACGCGGGGGGCCTTACCGTATGGGAGTTTTAGCGGCCCCTACAATACTGTTTGTGTCAGGGTGGCTGCAGAGTACTATTCCGTGCAGAGTACTGTTCTTCGCACGTCTTCTGGTTCCTACCGAACGGGCATCCCCGGTCGGATGGCTCTAGTCGGCTCTGAGTGCGCTGGTCGGAGAAGAGCGGTGAGCAGGGTTCCTACGAGCCCCGGTCGGAGGGACGCAGGGTCAGAGTTAGAAGTAGCGCTTTGGGCCAGGCCTTCCGATCGGAGAGGGCGTCCGAAGGCGGCTGGAGGCCGAAGAGAGTGCTCCGATCGGAGTGGTGGGCCCAAGGGGTCAACGAGCGGGCGTCGCTCCTTTCGGTCTAGACCTTCTGGTCGGCAGCTGGCCCGTCCTTCTAGCCTGTTGTATTTAGACTCTTGGTCCGAGCCTTGGCGCGAAAGCCAGTCCCCGAGGGACCCCCGGTTTATGAACCCGACAGAAGCCCCCGAGCCCCCGGGCGATTCGGGTCGAATCGTTCGGGGGATTTTTGTCTTGCCGACGGGTGCGCGCGAGCGCACCCGTGGGTGTAGCCCCCGAGCCCCCGGGCGGTTTGGGCAGAACCGTCTGGGGGGTGTTGTTCTAGTAGGCGTGTGTGCGTGTTTTTAGTCTGAGACGGAATTTTGTCGCCCGAGGCATCGTTCTGCAGCCGAGGAGGTTTTTTTGTTTGTTTTGAGAGATTGGGTGAGAGGGAGCTTGTGGATCCCAGCGTCGGTGCATGCCGTGGGATTGAGCGAGGGAGTCAGTTAAGGGTTTTGGACAAGACAGAGCTCACTGATCTTGGTGTCGATGCGCGCCATGGGATCGAGTGAGGCAGTTAGTTTTGGACGAGACAGAGCTCACTGATCCTGGCGTCGATGCGCGCCGTGGGATCGGGTGAGGCAGTTAGTTTCGGATGAGACAGAGCTCACTGGTCCTGGCGTCGATGCATGCCGTGGGATCGGGTGAGGCAGTTAGTTCGGTTGTGAGAGAGCTCACTGATCCTGGCGTCAATGCACGCCATGGGATCGGGTGAGGGAGTTAGTTTGGACAAACCCTGGCATCGGTGCGTGCCGTGGTTTCTAAATAGTTAGTTTAGGGGTTGGACAAGACCAAGACCGTGGGTCCTAGCGTCGGTACGTGCCGTGGGACCGAGCGGGTCCGAGTCATGGATCCCGGCCTCGGCACAGCCTGGTCGGCTGAGGTAGTTAGTTTAGTTAGTTTTCACGCGAGTTTGGAGTCGCAGTCCCTGGATTTTTGGAGCACAGTCGAAGCGTAGTTAGTTAGTTAAAGATCGGACGAGGCGGTGCTCACGGATCCTGGTGTTGGTGCGTGCCGTAGGACCGGGTGAGTCGAAGTCGTGGATCTGGCGAGTTCGAGGTCGCTGTCCTTGGCATTTGTCTTGAGCCCCGAGCCTTGTCGGGCCTTCGTGAGGGTCGATGTGAGTTGTGTGCGTTACCCCATCCGGTTCCTCACAACCAGAGGGGCTGAGTTTTGTTGCTTGTCTTGATCGCTCGGGCTCAAAGACTAGCTCGGTGAGTTCGCTAACGGGTGTGATCGAGCGGAATCCGGGTCCGTCGTTCATGACGGGGTCAGCATAGCCCTCTTGTGACATTCCACTACTCCTTTACCTGCAACCCGACAGATGCCTAGGTCGTTCCGGAGACCGACCCAGGTGGCCTAATGGCCTCCCCTCGATGGAGATTCTGTGGGCCTAGAGAGACGTTCAGGATCGAACGAGAAGGTTAAGATGACCTGATCTGCCAGATCGGGCGAGGGCCGCATGGTGCTCATCTACGGTTTTCTCTCCTGGCTCTGTTGGTTGTTCATGTCGAATGAGGCCACTTCGTGTCACAACATGGAGCATTCTGATGCATTTCACTGCACGTGTGATGCTTAGTTCCTGAGCCCCTGAGCTGTTCAGGGCCCGAATCATCCGGGAGGCACGAGCGTATGGAATGAATGCGCGTATGGATGTATGAAATGATTGTAAGGAAATAGAGGGGGTTGGTAGTTCTCACCTTGATGGCTTTGAGTGACGGGGTTCGGAGAGCTTCAGTCGGAAATGTCCGATCGGGACCTACGCTCGTCAATCATGGGTGAGTCCTTGTGTGAACAGTTTTTGTATTAATGAACGCATGCTCACCTTGATGACCTGAGTGATGGGGTTCGGTGAGCTTCAGTCAAAAATGTCCGACCGGGACCCATGCTCGTCGTTCGTGACGGAGCCGGCATGGCCTACATGGGGCGCCCCTTTGCTTCCTTACCTGTCTCTTGGTGTCTATCCTGAGTGATTCGATCAACTCAGGGGTCGGATGGTTTCTCGATGGAGATTTCATTTTTGGTCTCCCTAGGTCTATCCTGGGGAAGTGGGGAGCCACCCGTGTGCGGTGGCGCTTCGGTTCCTGTGCCCATTGTGTGGTAGTGGTTGATCATGCGGTAGTGGTGGGCCATGGCCAGGCCATGTCCCTTCTGATCAGGAGCCGTTCCGTCGGGCAGAGCACGTCTCATTAGCCAGGGCACGTCTTTTCTGCATTAAATGGAAAAGAGAGAGGTTCTCGCTCCATCGTTCTGGCTTCCCCGATCGGCGCGTCCTTCCCTAACCACTGTTCCCTTTTCCTTATGTAGGAGAAGGGAGAGGGTTTTCATTCTGTTCTTTTGCCTATTCATCATCTGCCGCTGCCTTCTCTCTTCCTTTTTGCCATGAGCGTTCCTGAGAGCCACGGAGGTTTCTAGGAAAGAAAGGGGAGAGAGCGAGAGAGGAGAGAGGAACTCATGGAAATGTTGGACTGGAGGTCGTCCACTGTGAGGACGTCGGTGCTGGAGGCTTTTGTCATGAAGGGGTTTCTGCCACCGTAGGAGGTGACGCACTGGAGGGTCCCCGGGAGGGAGGAGTTCCCGCAACCTCATCCCGACAAGGTGGTTTCTTTCCTTGCCTTTCATGAGCGCGGATTAGGATACCCCGCGCACTAGTTCCTGCGTGGGCTCCTCAATTTGTGGGGTATAGAGCTATAGCACCTCAATTCGATGGGGGTGCTGCACATTGTTGGTTTTGTCACCGTCTGTGAGGCTTTCCTTAGGATGGAGCCGCACGTGGATCTCTTCCGGCTTTTCTTCTCCGGGAGAGCTATGACGGCGGGGAATTCAGTCGAGACCGCACCGATGGGGGGGTTCACCCTGTAGAGGAAGCTGAGCGTGGGAGGCTTGTATCTCGCGTACACCCCATGTGACTCCAATCGGGGGTGGCATGGGGAGTGGTTTTACATCTGGAATCCGGCGGAGGTGCTGTTTCCGGCGTTCACCGATGGGTGGCTGGTGAAGCAGAAAAGTTGGTCGTGGGGTTGCGCCCGCATGGAGAGGCACAAGGTGGAGGTAATCGAGGAGGAGCTCCGAAAGCTCATAAGGCGCGGCCTTGATGGGGTGCGGGTGTTCCACACCCTCTTCCGCTGCTGGGTTGCGCCGTTGGTGGAGAGGACGCGGCCGATGTGGATGTACGGTGGCCGGTTGGACCTGGACCATGTGTCACCGGAGGACCTGCCAGACGACAAGGTCTGGAGTCGCCTTGGCTGGGTGCTGCAGTTGAGGTCCAAGGATACGGTTGTGGGGAAACCCAAACCGTTCAATGCCTCGGTCGTGTCCAACCTGGTATGATCCCTTATTTTGTTCGTGTTTCTTCCTCTGCTTTTGCTATTTCTTAATCTCAGGCCATCCATTCTGTAGGGGCTTGAAAGGTACAAGTCTCGACCGCACCTTCCTAAGGGACCGGAGGGCAGGGCCCGGCAGGCCGCCCAGAAGGAGGCGACAGACGCCCAGAAGAAGAAGAGAACCAGCGAGGTTCAGCGAAAGGAAGAGAAGAAGAAGGAGGTCACCCAGCGCATGAGGGCCGGGGAACATAGGAGCGACGTCGAGTCAGAACTCATGTCGGATGATCCTATGGATTTGGATGACATGGTCTTCTCCGATGAGAAGGAGAGTCAGGGGGTCGCTATGACCTCAGCGGAGCATCGTGACCCTACGGCGATGTCCGCTGGTGAGGAGCAGGAGACCACGCGGCGTGCGGAGGTTCCTACATTGAGGAAGCGCGCATCAAGTGCGGACGTCGTCGGCGAATAGGTGGCAAAGCGGACGCGGTCACCACGCCCCTAGGTGGCGTCGCCGGTTCCATCGTCGCCTGTGGCAAACGTGGCTGAGCGAGCCGGGTGGTCCAAGGAGCGGACTAGCATTTGTGCATCGATGGGACCAGTGCCAACGCCTGGCTCACAGCTAGAGGAGGCTCTACCTGCCATGGGTGCGGGCGAGTAGTCCGGGAGGTTTGTGGAGTAGACTGGCGTCCGGACGACGCGTGACTTGCAGTCGGAGGATGCTCCGCCCGCTGCTCTAGTTGGGGAGTCCTGAGCTGGAGGTCGTAGTGACCCGTAGGCCGGGCAGGAGCCGGTCGGGACAACTCTACCTCCGTCTGAAGTGAGGGGGCATGGGTCGCTGCTTGGGAGCAGCCCTCGTGCTGCGGGCCCATCGACATCAGGCTCTGCTTTCAGAGTCGTGCCGCTCACCTCCCGGTATGTTTTTCTTTCTGTTGTTTTTTGATATTCCGTTGGTTGAGCTTTTTTGGAGGGTGACTTACCTGCACTTTCTGTTAGCGGCCGGGGGATGCTGGGGTTGAGCATCGCTCCGACCCCCATGCAGGAGATTTGGAGGCCCACCCTGTAGCGTGTCGCGGCGAGCGAAGGGGGCGGCAGGGTGGCGGCGGCAAAGCCTTCCCTCCTGGGGGTGGTGCCCCCTGGGTTGGCTATTGATAAGGCGGCAGCGGCGGCATCGCTGTTGGCAGCGATCCTGGTGCCGATGGTGGGGGTTGTGTTAGAGGTAACTCTCGCGGCCCCTCCTCTGCCGGTCGTGGTGGAAGAGATGAGGGAGGGCGAGCTCCCTATCTCGCCGGGTGGAGGGCCGCATGGCTTATCCTTGCCGTCGGAGCCGAAGGCGTCGGAGGGAAGTGCGGCCGGGATGGAGTTGGGATGCCTGGTGGCATTCCACGCGAATGAGGTGGTGGACATCCCGTCTGACGACAAGGCAGATGTCGTGGCGGAGCCGCCAGTGTCGCCGTGGGAGCTGGCGGTGGTCTAGTTGGAGGCTAGGCCCTCCGGCGGTTCACCGGAGGGTGACCTAGAGTGGCCCTACCTTGAGGACCCATCAAAGGCGCGGTTAGTCCTCTAGGATTCCCGGGAGTGTCAGCTCTGGGACATTTTTAGGGGGCAAGGGCATGCCGTGGTGTCCGAGCTCACCAAGCTATCCGCGAAGCTTGAAAGCGCCCGAAAGCAGGCTCAGTTCGCTCGATAGTTGGTTGAGGGTGACCAGCAGCTCGCCGCGGAGGTGAGTTTCTGGTACTTATCCTTGCCCTTCAAATCTTTCATCGGTTGTTTTTAGCATGCTTGTTTTTCGTAGGATATAAGGAAGATGTCGTCCTACAAGTCTTACTTCCTCCGGGTGGAATACGCCCGGATGGCTGAGCTCGAGCGTCGGGTAGAGTCCGCTCGCCGCGAGTCCTAGGACTGGGCAGCCGAGGCGGCCGTGGCGCGGGCGGAGGGCCAGCGTGCAGCGGAGCAGGTGACTTCCGCCAAGCAAGGGCTTGAGGTGACGAAAGCCCTCTAGGCGGAGACTAAGGCGGGGTTGCGGGCATCCCTAGCAAGCACCGAGGCGGCGCTTCAAGAGGCCTTGGAGGCCCTTGAGCCGGAGCGGAGTGCTTTGGCGTCAGAGCGGGTCATCCTAGAGTCGGCAAGGAAGGCCCTGGAGGTGGAGCAGAGGGCCCGATCGGAGGCGGACCAGGAGGTGCTTGCGCTCCGGGCCGGGTGATGGAGACGGAGGAGGTGAACGCCCGGCTGTGCGCGTGGGTTGCTCAACAGGCGGAGGGATTCTCCGCCCTTGAGAACTCCCGTGTTGGTATGTACCTCTTTTTTTTGTTTGTCGTTGCGTTGGTTTCCTCAGCCTGTTTCTGAGCTTGTCGCCCTTCTTCCAGAGCTGGGTGAAACGGTGAAGACGCTGGAGCAGGACCTAGAGACGACCAAGGCGACCGTCAGCTGGAATGCGAAGGAGCTAGCCAAGGCCCATGAAGAGCAGCGTGCTCTCGAAGGGGACCTTGACCAGATCCGCAGCGTTGCTCAGCTCGTCGTCTCAGAAGTCTTTGGGTCGGCGTCAAGTACCAGCGCGCCCGCGGTCCAGCTGGCGGAGGTCCCGGACGCGGTCAAGGACCTTGTCAGGAGCGAGCTATTTTATGGGGCATCGGGGATGCTGACCTCAGTGGCGATGCACCACCTGAATCTGGACTTTGCCACTATCTACAGCGGGTATGCTGAAGGCCTGAGCATGGAGGACATCCAGTCGATTGGGGAGAGCTTGCTGCCGCACGCACGGTCGGTGTCGGAGCAAGTCTCTGCCGAGTGGGTGATGGACGTTCGCCATGAAGACATGGCCCGAAGCATGCGTGGGGAGGACGCTTTCAAGCCTGCAGATAGCACGGAGCCTGGTTCGGGGGGGAACGTTGCCTCGACCCTGATCGAGCTGAACGTCGTGCTGCCGGGGAGTGAGCAGCCTGCACCTTCGTCGGTCGCGCCATCAGCAGATGCCGCTGGGCCGGTCCAATAGCTTGCAAAATATAAGTAGTTTAGTGAAGGTAGAAGTTTAAGTTTGTGGGGGAGCCCCGTGTAAATATTACTATATGCTTAATGACTACCGTCGGTGTTGACACCGTTTTTTTTGCACGTGTCAAAATAATCGGAGTGGGCTAATCGGTAAGGGGAAAGTTATTGAATACTTTGATAGCCGATGAAAGCCAGCTTGTATAGATGGTTGCCGATAGCTAGTGGTGGTCGATGGAAAGGTTGACTTGGACTCGGGCGTTGCCGATAAGGTTGGAGGTGTTTTTGTCGATGCCGATGAAGGGAGGCTTGAAGACTACTGCCGATGGAACATGGAGTATGCCGATGAAGGGAGGCTTGAAGACTACTGCCGATGAAACAGGGAGTATGCCGATGGGAAGGAGGACGGTGAGATTTCCATCGTAATTGAGGCGGACAGGGAAATAGATAGGAGTTGATTTCCTTTTCTATATTAGTTAGAGTATGATTCGTGTAAGAGTCACGTGTTTCCTTAGATATGGGATTGGTGTCCTAGTTGTGTTCGGTTGTGTCTCTTTAGATCAGGGTATAAATATGGAGTAAGGGGCAATGTAAAAATATATATCAATCAATATCAAAACCAATCTTTACTCCTGTTTGCATCTACTTACTTTTCGGCGACTTCGTCAATTTGCATATTTTCTTTCTTTTTACGAGTTCTCATTGATTCGGCGAGCTGCATCGTTTCAGTACGACCTTCGGCGATTCTCGAGTTCCGCGTGAACACCTCTTGGCCGTGACTTCCGGGCGTATCGCTGTTGTCAGGACCAAAGTGTTCGTATCTTCATCCTTGTCGATTAGCAGGTCAAATCGACTGGCACGCTTTGGATATCGATTCGGGTATTAGCCCTTTGTGTTTGCAGATCCACTTTTGCATCAACACATCTTTTGGCACGCCCGGTGGGACCAATCAATCAATATGTTCAATTCCGAGATCGATGCAGGGAACATTATCGCAGTATCAGAAGAAGATCTCAAGGAAGAACAGAGGCAGGCTATGGAAAAGGCTGTAGAAGAATATAAGCAGCTTTGTCTGAGATCGTTTAGCTTGAACAAGAGTGGACAAGTCATCCAGAAGCAAGATTTGCCGTTGCCTCGGCAGGTTACCTTTGACTCCAATCCTGGTAAACTTCAAGAGATGGTTAATTCTGCAGTAAATCATGCTTTGATTAATCATTCCAATGTGCTGTCCAATACTGTTCATAATGCTGTGGTTCGAACTCTCAAAGAGGGACAAGTGGCACCACATTACGTTGGGCCTGCCTATCATCAACCAGAGCCGACATCTGTCAAAACTCTATCGGCTCCTTCGGCCGTTGTGGGTACAGAAGTTACTTCCCCTCCAGTATCAGCAGGCTCACCTAATATTCAATCTACACCGATACGATCAGATCAGGTACTACCAGGAGGGCGAATTCAGCTTAATACAGATCTATCGGCATCAGCTATGTCAGGCCCTGTGTCTCAGAATAGCCAGATTCCTACTAATTGGTGGGGATATGGCATGCCTCCGGAGTCATCTGCTTTCAATCCTAGATTACCTCAAGGGTTTGATGCAGTAGGAAGAATGCCTATACCATCGGCCGTTTCACCGATGGCTCAAGTGCCTCAATATGCCGCAGCTACTTCTGTGCAACCAACTCCAGGAGGTTTCCAGATGCCTATGGTTCAAACATTCAATTCAAGTCCATCGGCGAGCTTACTGCCGATGCAGCAGAAAGCCCCTGCTACGAGTCAAACTGGGGTTCAGTTCATGCCTCAAACCGGTTATAATTATCCAACAATATCAGCAAATTACCAGCCATCGGTAAGTTTTGTACCGATGAGTTCTAATAATGATTGGTCAGGACAATTACCGGTTCAACATACAGTTCAGCGAAATCAGCAGGTCGCAGGGCTTCAACAAGGTCATATGCAAGCTGGTTTCCAGAATCAAGCATCGGCAGCTCAGCCGATGAATCCTTTCCAACAGGTTAATGGACCACAAGTAACGGCAAATATGCCGATTGCTGGAGATCGTGGGCCACAAAGATATGTGGAGGGATGTCAGCAGGCACCTCCGGTAGAAGTTCAACCAGTTCGTCAGCAGGAGGCTGATGCTTTTTGGGCCGATAAGATAGCAGAAATTATGAAGGATCAGTTTGGGATAAAACCCAAGGTCAATACGTATTCTTATCGGACTCCGTACCCTCCTGCATACGATTTAATTCCTCTCCCAAATCGGTACAAGGTACCGGATTTCACTAAATTCTCTGGGCAAGATGATACATCAACAATGGAACATGTCAATCGCTTCATTATTCAATGTGGAGAGGCAGCTAACAGAGATGAATTAAGGGTTCGATTATTTTCATCATCTTTGTCTGGATCAGCATTTACATGGTTCATTTCATTACCACCAAATTCTATTATTACTTGGGTTGATCTAGAAAAACAATTCCATAAGTATTTCTTTGCTGGAATCCATGAAAAGAAGCTTACCGATTTGGTAAAATTGAGACAGCGTAATGATGAATCGGTAGAAAGCTTTGTGCAAAGGCTACGAGATGTAAAAAATAAGTGCTACAGCCTGGTGCTGGATGATCGGCAGCTTGCCGATCTGGCTTTCCAAGGGTTATTGCCACATCTTAAAGACAGATATGCTTCTCAGGAGTTTGAAAGCCTCAGTCATCTTGTGCAAAGGATCTCTGATCAAGATACTAGGGTTTTTGAACCTAAAAAGAATTGGAGTAAAAAGGTATCATTTGTTGAAGAAGTAGAAGATTCTGATTCTGATGAAGAACCAGTTATCGGCTTAGCTGAGTGGGTTAAGAATAAAAAGCCGATATCTTGTCCCTTTGGTCAAAAAGAGCCAGAAAAGTTTACCTTTGATATCACCAAGGCCGATAAAATATTTGATCTTCTGCTTCAAGAGGGCCAAATTAAGCTGTCACCTAATCATGTGATCCCATCGGCAGAAGAGTTGAAGAAGATCTTGTACTGCAAATGGCACAATGCAACTTCACACAGTACAAATGAGTGCAAGGTATTCAGGCAACAGTTACAATCGGCTATTGAATCTGGGAGGATTAAGTTTGGTACTTCCAAGACCCAGAAGCCAATGAAAATTGATCAACACCCTTTTCCAGCAAATATGTTGGATGCCAAAGGAAAGACAAAGGTTTTGACGTCAGAGGCTGCTGAGAAAAACGCGTCAGTGGACCCCCAACATCGGATAACTACCGATGATGCAAAAAGTAAGGGTTTGCTAGGAGAAAGCAGTAGTTCCAAAAATCCTCCTCGACCTGGCATTGTGATTACTCATCGGAGGCAGCAGGAGGGTTGGCGTCAACGTAATGACCGATATCGACAACAGCAAGAAGTGAAACGTCGGGAAGAATGGAATCGACATAAAGATCATTGGAGATGTCCGTTTTTCATCCACTGTTGGGAAGAAGGTATTAAATTGCCAACTGTTGAAAATTGCCCTGAGTGTAATGGTTATTACGGAGTCAATCGCTCAGAAAGGAGATCTCAACTTGGTAATCAGGGTTCGTCTATCAATGAGCCGATCAGAGGCAGAGCATCAGTGCATGATCGGCTGGGGGGCAGACTTAGTGTACATGAGAGGCTTGGTGAACGCGCTGGATATTTTCCAAGGAATCAAGAGGAGCTTGAGGAGATGGCAAACGCAAGAGTTCCCGATGAGGAAATATTCTACAGGGACCCTAATATACGTCGTGTAGAACCAACTAGGACTTGTTATCAGCCGGTTTGGAAAACCAAGTTTCCTCGATGGTGCCCAGAGGGTCTGACAAAGACGCAGAGGAGGAGGATGCAACGTGAGCGTCAGGAGGATTTATACCAAGAGGAAAATTCCTCCAATGAAAAGCCTGATCGTCAGCAGTGGCAGGTAAAACACAAAAATAAGGGTCCATCGGCAGATGTTAATATGGTATTCATATTGCCGATGGAGTTTTTGGCACTATCTGATAATGAGGAAGAAGTTGTTCTCTCTGATCAAGTAGCTCAGTTAACACTAGATCCAATGATGGCTGTTTTTGAGAAACCTACCGATGACGAAAGACAGCATCTTAAGGCTTTATTTGTGAAGGGCAGAGTTGATGGGCAGCCTGTGTCTAAGGTACTTATTGATGGAGGGGCTGCGATTAATATTATGCCTTATGTGATGTATCGGAAACTTGGTAAGGGGGATCAAGACTTGACCAAAACCGATATGATGTTGAAAGATTTTGAAGGCAATGTGTCACCGGCTAAAGGGGCAGTGTGCGTGGAATTGACCATCGGCAGCAAAACCTTGCCAACGACGTTCTTTGTTATCAACGGCAAAGGTGCATATAATCTGCTTCTAGGGAGGGATTGGATTCATGCTAATTGTTGTGTTCCTTCTACAATGCATCAATGCCTCGTACAGTGGATTGGGGATAAGATTGAGGTAGTCCCTGGTGATTCTTCTTACATCATCGCATCGGCAGAATCAGATGCTTATGAGCGAACTAAATGCATATCAGGAGAAGCTTGGGAAAAAGAGTTCCTTAGAGTTGCTGATTATGAAATTCCACCGATCCAAGCAGTCGGTTCTGAAGAGGAGTTTTAATGGATAGGTTTGCCGATGATGGAAAATTAGGTCAAGGGTTCACATCGGCAGATGACTTGGTAGAAGTAGATATTGGTGATGGTGATAGGTCAAGACCTACTTTTATTAGTGCTAAGTTAGATTCCAAGTGTAAGCAGCGAATAACAGATTTGTTAAAAGAATATAAAGATTGTTTTGCTTGGGATTATACTGAGATGCCCGGATTAGACCGATCGATAGTTGAACATCGGTTACCTATCAAATCTGGATTTCGGCCACATCAGCAGCCAGCGCGCCGATGCAACCCTAATGTACTTCCTGACATTAAGGCCGAAATAACTAAATTAATTGAAGCAAAGTTTATTCGGCAATGTCGATACGCAGAGTGGATCTCTAATGTGGTTCCTGTTTATAAGAAAAATGGAAAACTTCGTGTTTGTATTGATTTCAGGAATCTCAACAAAGCCACACCAATGGATGGCTATCCAATGCCGATTGCTGATTTGTTGATTGATGCTGCGGCTGGACATCAAATTATCAGCTTCATGGATGGTAATGCAGGTTACAATCAAATATTCATGGCTGAGGAAGATATTCCCAAGACTGCTTTCAGATGTCCAGGTCATGTGGGGTTGTTCGAGTGGATAGTCATGACGTTTGGTTTGAAAAATGCCGGTGCTACTTATCAAAGAGCTATGAACTTTATTTTTCATGAATACATCGGCACATTAGTGGAGATCTACATTGATGATGTAGTGATTAAGTCTGGAGATATCACAGCACATTTAGCCGATCTGCGAAAGATACTGGAGTGCACAAGGAAGCATGGATTGAAGATGAATCCTAATAAATGTGCATTTGGTGTATCGGCAGGACAATTCTTGGGTTTTATGGTGCATCAGCGGGGCATTGAAATCAGTAGGAAGTCTATTGATGCAATTAACAAGGTGATTGCTCCTGCCAATAAGACTGAATTGCAATCTTTGATCGGTAAGATTAATTTCATTAGAAGATTCATATCTAATCTGTCGGGTAAGATCAAGGCTTTCAGCCCACTACTTAAATTGAAAGCTGATCAGGAATTTGCATGGGGAGTTGAACAGCAATTAGCCCTTGATGAAATTAAGAAATATTTATCAAATCCTCCAGTGCTAGTTCCACCTCAACATGGGAAGCCTTTCAGGTTATATTTATCAACTGATGATACAGTTATCGGTTCAGCTCTTATTCAAGAATTTGAAGGGAAAGAACGTGTTATTTATTATTTGAGCAGAAGATTAGTGGATGCTGAGACAAGGTATTCGGCCATCGAAAAATTGTGTCTGTGTTTATACTTTTCTTGTGTCAAATTAAGGCATTATTTGTTATCTGCCGAATGTACGGTCATATGCAAAGACGATGTGGTCAAGTATATGTTGTCGATGCCGATATTAAGTGGTAGAATCGGTAAATGGATTTTAGCATTATCAGAATTTGAGCTACGTTACGAATCAACTAAGGCGGTTAAAGGGCAAGTGATGGCTGATTTTGTTACTCAGCATTGTAATACAGTGGACTCTCTTGAGATTGCTCCCTGGACACTTTTCTTCGATGGGTCCACATGTGGTGAAGGAGCAGGTATCGGCATTGTGTTAATTTCACCTCAAGGAAGGAAGTATGAGTTTTCATTACCGATTGTTGCTACAGCAACAAACAATCAAGCTGAATACCAAGCCTTGATAAGAGGGTTAGAATTGCTGAAGGAGATACATGCCGATGTTGTTGAAATCTTTGGTGATTCTATGCTAGTTATAAATCAATTGGCTGGAATTTATGAGTGCCGAAGTGAAGCTTTGATTTCGTATTATGAAAGATGTTTGCAATTGTTGAAAGGATTTAGAGGTTTTCGTCTTGAACATATCTCTCGATTGCATAACGAGGAAGCTAATCGACTAGCTCAGCATGCTTCAGGGTATCAACCTATTCAGGAAGTGCTAACATCGGCAGTTGATACCGATGACTGGAGGAAAGAGATTGTCGATTATTTAAAGGATCCACATAAAAAGGTTGAGAGACGTATAAGGTTCCAAGCTACCAAGTATGTGCTCCTCGATGATGAATTATATTATCGAACTATAGATGGAGTTTTACTTAGATGTGTTAGCAATGATGAGTCGAAAAGCTTGATGGGTGAAATTCATGAAGGAGTATGTGGGGCACATCAATCGGCCTTCAAGATGAAATGGATGATCAGAAGGAATGGGTACTATTGGCCGACTATTCTTGAAGATTGTTTTAAATATTTTAAAGGATGCCAGGGGTGTCAAAAGTTTGGTAATATTCAAAGAGCGCCTGCATCGGCTATGAACCCTATAATCAAACCGTGGCCGTTCCGGGGATGGGCTATTGATCTCATTGGTCAGATTTATCCGCCATCGAGTAAAGGACATAAATTTATCCTGGTTGCTACCGATTATTTTACAAAGTGGGTTGAGGCAATTCCTTTAAAAAAGGTGACATCGGTCAATATGATTGATTTTGTGAAAGAGCATATTGTTTACCGATTTGGTATTCCTCAGACTATCACTACCGATCAGGGCACTATGTTTACATCAGGAGAATTTGATGAGTTTGCTGTAGGTATGGGAATTAAAATTTTAAATTCTTCTCCATATTATGCTCAAGCTAATGGTCAAGCTGAGGCTTCTAACAAAGGGATCATCAAACTCATTAAGCGCAAAATTGAAGAAAATCCTAGGAGGTGGCATACAGTATTAAATGAAGCTTTGTGGTCGTATCGGATGTCATGTCATGGTGCAACCAAAGTAACGCCTTATCAGTTAGTATATGGACACGATGCAGTATTGCCTTGGGAAATTAAGGTTGGCTCTAGACGAATACGTTCTCAAAATCAGCTGACAGCCGATGATTATAATACTCTTATGAAGGATGAGTTGGAAGATGTGGCGGGTCATCGGTTAAGGGCTTTAGTTAATATCGAAGAAAATAAGAAAAGAGTAGCTAGATGGTATGACAAGAAGGTGAAAGTAAAAGAGTTTGCCGATGGAGATCTGGTCTGGAAATTGATTTTGCCGATTGGAACTAAAAGTTCAAAGTTTGGAAAGTGGTCTCCCAATTGGGAAGGTCCATATCGGATAAATCAGTCTGTTCCTGGTAATGCATATATTTTAGAAACCCTCGAAGGGGTCGTGTTTCCCAGAGCGTTAAATGGAAAATATTTAAAGAAATATTACCCTAGTATCTGGATAGATGCATGAAAGTATAAGTGCCGAACACAGTACTATCGGCTAGAATTATGCAAGGATATCAATGTCTCATAAAGTGCCGATACAATGAATAAGATTACACGTTCAGCAAGGATTGGATAGCTAATATCGCACGCAGGCGAATTTGGTCGGCTTCCTTCATTTCCTTGATGTCGTCATCGGCAGCACCTTCCACAGGCTTGAGTCTTTTCTTCATGGCTAAAGCTTTGCGAGCTTGGATGTCTCTTTCTTGCTGAAGGGCTTTGACGGCATTGGGTAGCTGGCTGGCTTCTTGTTGAGCATGAGTTAAGGCTGCATCGACTTCTTTCAATTCAGCCAATAGAGCTATCTTCCTTGCTGATAAATCCAAGATTTTCTGCTTAAGTTCAGCGCCCGAAGTCTGCAAGTTGCCGATGCCCTTGTGCTTCTCATCGGCAATCTGTTTTAGTTGTAGCATCTCTTCTTTGAGTTGAGCCTGAGCTGCTCTATCGGCAATGCGCTGAGCAGCCCGTTGATATTGCAGTTGGCGGCTTTCTAAGTGAGCTGCTGGGAAAAGTGCTTCTTCTACATCGGCAGGGACCTGGCCACGAATTGTTTTGAAAATTGCCTTTGCGGGGTCCGAATCATCTACCAGCTGGGCGGTACCTTGTTGTAGTAAGTTCAGGAGGGTTTCCAACTTGGATTTAGTCTCTGCCGATATTGTTCCCAGTGCAAGGGAGGAACTTGTCTCCTCTCCATCGTCGTCAGAAATGTCAATGGCAAAGGAAAATAGGCTGTTCGGGGAGTCTTGTTCCTGAGAGAGAGAGAAGGAGATCAGTTAGGGGTAAGTATGAGTATTGTAAATCAGCTAGGTTGATCGGTTTACCTGTTTCAAGGCAATTTCCTGTGCTTGACTGGAGGAAGCAACCTGGAGTATGTCGTGTGGGGGATCGGCTGAGCTTGCCGATAGGATATCCTCTGTGACTTCATCGGTGGTGGGCTCTTGAGGTATGACGGCCAATGACATTGGGGCAGATGCAGGGATCGGCATAGACCTTTGTCGTTTTGGCTGTGCTTCAGTATCTGTTGAAGCTTTGCGTTTTGCTTGGGCATCGGCAACGATGGGCTGGGGGGCATCGACACTTGTTGGTTGTGAAGCTTGGACATCTGGTACGTTTGCCGATGTACCCAATTGTTGCTGCAAAACAAGTGTAAGAGATGATATTTAACAAATGAAATGTAAAGTCAAGAAGCTACCTCTGAAGGTTCATCGAAAGAAGTGGTGCTTGATATCGGCGGAATTGCCGATGATGATCCAGTAGCAGCTCTTATCCCCTGATGATTAAGGTTAATACAGTTTGTGATCGGCATGAGTAAAGATAAACGAGGTTGTTACCTTAAATGCTTTGACCAAGGTTGTAGCGGCAGCCGATGGAGTAGCCCTGGATGTAGCCAATTTGGACTTGGAAGTGATGGTCTTGGTACGAATCTTCTGGTGGGTCAAAGCGGCTAAGGTGGGAGCGTTGTAGCCGATCAGCGATGTTGGGGAAACAGGCCGGAGATTGAAGGGTTTCCCACTTTTGCTCACCGATGGTGCTGGGTTGTTAACCTGTTACAAGAGAATCGGTTACTGATATATGAAGGGAAAAGCAGAAGGGAGTTAAAGGAGACTTACCGCGTCGTCAGGGATGGCGTATTCAGGGTCGATCATGTGCCGATATGTGTGAGCAGAAGTTGCGAACAGTTGTTCTTTCCACTCTCGCCACCATTGCTTATATGACTCGGTGATGAAAGATATTGGTGTCCAGGTGGATATATCAACATCTGTAGTATCGGCATCGGGGGAGAGTTGTACCACCTTGTTCCAATCTGTTCCGCAGGTGATTGTTTCCCTGGGTTTGATCACATCGGCAAAGCAGAGTTTGATCGGCAATTGCCCAAAAGCCAATTGGCGGGATACTGCCGATGGGTTGTAAAATTCATACGTAATGTTGGTGTTTTTCCCGCTGCCGAATGTGTTTACTGGAATTGCCCTGGGAGTGATGATAGCCATCATGAGCTCATTATCTTGATTCAGAGTGTCATCGGCAAAGTTGAAAAGAAGGGGGAATCTGTTTTCTTCGTCAATATAAGGCACCCAGGCCCTATGATCACGAGAAAGACCATTGTAGAAGCTTTGAAAGAATCTGCCGATTTGGTCTTCGTTGGCTTCTGTTCCAGGAAGGACAATTATGGCTTCACCAAAATTGAGGGGTGAGCGTGTTGCCGATTCATCATCCCCAAGCACATGGTCTTCAGCAATTTCTCGTGGGAATTGTTGAGCAAAAAAGTCCCATTGCAAACGTTTGTGCATATGGGCATTCAGCCACATGTTGATAAACCACCACGGGCCTCCCAGGTTGCCGATGGGTTCGCCGAGCAAAAGTTTCTGAGACACTTGATGAAGAAGATGATAAGAGGAGCTCAGAAGGTATCGGCCAAGAGGAAACCTTACGCCATTAGCCAAAAGTTCAGCTGCAGGGAGGAAGGCGTTGGTTGGTCCTACTGATCAACCACAGAAGATGAATTTTTCCAACCACATATTCAGGAATGTGGCATGTTCCCTCTGGTTAACTGTCCCGGTCTTCTGGTATTCTTGAATGTATCCTGTCCAACCGCCGATGTTGCGGGTATTTACCCTGTATTCAGATTTTCTACCATAGATGGAGCCTTCATCGGCAGTTGAGATGTCCAAGCCAGTAAGCATATGGATATCGGAAAGGGTAGGAGTGGCTGGGCCATGTCCAAACATAAAAGTATTGGTCGTATCTGACCAGAAATAAGCAGCTGCAATTATCATTGATTCATTTTTCTGCATATCGGCAATAGATAGCCTAATGCATTGGTCTAATCTTCGTTCTGCCCAGTATACTTGCATCGATCTATTAATTCTCAAGTACCAATCTTTCCACCCCTTGGTGGTTTTGGGCCAAGATCGGAATGTGTCTTTCCACAAATTCAGAGAGAAATTTTGGGCTCTAAAGGGGATTCTGTTAACCTCTGCATTGATCAGATCGGTTGGATCTGGGCTGCCCATTGGTCCGAGGCATTGGACGTGCGGCTGATCGGTTGGGATAATTAATTTGTTGCGCAGTTCCTAAGGTTATAGAATCCAGAGAATAGAAGAAAGGAAAAATCACCAACTGAATGAATTTGCGAAAAGATCAAAGTAAAGGGTAATGGAAGTGGAGCGAACCGCGGGAACGTCGAAGTTGATGGCCATGGTCTTGAGGAAGCTTGAAGTTAGCGCCGGAGAAGGGTTCTTCTTGGTTGAGGTCGCGCGGTTGTTCGTCGGAGTCGCCGCCGGAGAGAGAAAATGCCGAGGATTGAAGGCTGAAGGTAGAAAATGAGGGTTCCGGAGAAATCTATTTATAAGCCGCCCGGAGTAAGGGTATTTTGGACTTATCTCTATGTCGCGCGCATATAGGTCGAGACGGTTCAGAAGGATATGGTAACTGTTCGCACGATAATCAGGGGATTGTATAGATGAGTTGATGGCAAGTAATTATGACTTGGAAGGGATATCGATACAGGATATTTTAATTCTGAAAATGGCAGCGTTATAATCTTGCCGATGGGTTGTTGTTTCGGTATCTTGACCATAATCAAGGCAGGAGTGGTTGGAGATTGTGCGATATTTACTGAAGTGTGTGAATCAAGATTAGATTTGATTGGATTTGATAACAGATCAAGTTTTGGCTTGGAGAGTGAGTTACGGTAATCGGGCGAAGGCAAGCGTTATCTGGAGTAAATTTCGGAGCATTAGTGGTTTTATACTCCGAAATTGGGGGGCATGTGTTGACACCGTTTTTTTTGCACGTGTCAAAATAATCGGAGTGGGCTAATCGGTAAGGGGAAAGTTATTGAATACTTTGATAGCCGATGAAAGCCAGCTTGTATAGATGGTTGCCGATAGCTGGTGGTGGTCGATGGAAAGGTTGACTTGGACTCGGGCGTTGCCGATAAGGTTGGAGGTGTTTTTGTCGATGCCGATGAAGGGAGGCTTGAAGACTACTGCCGATGGAACATGGAGTATGCCGATGAAGGGAGGCTTGAAGACTACTGCCGATGAAACAGGGAGTATGCCGATGGGAAGGAGGACGGTGAGATTTCCATCGTAATTGAGGCGGACAGGGAAATAGATAGGAGTTGATTTCCTTTTCTATATTAGTTAGAGTATGATTCGTGTAAGAGTCACGTGTTTCCTTAGATATGGGATTGGTGTCCTAGTTGTGTTCGGTTGTGTCTCTTTAGATCAGGGTATAAATATGGAGTAAGGGGCAATGTAAAAATATATATCAATCAATATCAAAACCAATCTTTACTCCTGTTTGCATCTACTTACTTTTCGGCGACTTCGTCAATTTGCATATTTTCTTTCTTTTTACGAGTTCTCATTGATTCGGCGAGCTGCATCGTTTCAGTACGACCTTCGGCGATTCTCGAGTTCCGCGTGAACACCTCTTGGCCGTGACTTCCGGGCGTATCGCTGTTGTCAGGACCAAAGTGTTCGTATCTTCATCCTTGTCGATTAGCAGGTCAAATCGACTGGCACGCTTTGGATATCGATTCGGGTATTAGCCCTTTGTGTTTGCAGATCCACTTTTGCATCAACAGTCGGTTTTGTTTTCTGTGATGGAATTGCTCCATTCGGGGGAGCCTGTTCCCTTTCGTTCCTTAGTTTTTCCTTAGCATAATTTTGTTTTTTATTCTTTCTTTCTTGTACCTGCCTGTTTGTCCCATAGGCTGCGACCTTGGGAGCCCGGGGCATGGCCTGCGAGGCTCGGCTACTCGTAACCGTAGGGAAAGGTGGGGTGCAATCGGTTGGAATGTTTTTTAAAGCAAAGCTACGTAAAGCAAAACTAAGGAACAAACTATCCCATTGGTTGGGTAGGAAGGAATTCCATCATATGTAAACAAAACCGGGAGGTAGTCATTAAGCATAATGATAGTAGTGTACCCTAGTGAAGCCCCCGAGCACCCCGGGCCAAAAAATGTTCGGGTCGGGGTGCTTTTGTAGGAGTATATACTAAGTAAATAATGATAAGATTGAAGCTTTGGGAAAAACGACATAGTTGTTCTAGTAGTTCGGAGAGATGGGCGTTGTTGTTGTCCTTCGGTCGGTAGGCGTCCGGTCGGATCACTTCAACCTTCGGTCGTCTAGATCCTCGCCCGCTGCGCCCCCTTCTTTGGTCGCTGCTTCCTCACCTTTTTCTTCCTTTGGCCTGCCAGCTTACCTCAGCAGGTGCTTGAGGACTTGGCAGTCCTTGTAGAGGTGTTTTACGGGGTAGTCATGGTTAGTGCACGGACTCTCCATGAGCTCATGGAAGTGGCCAAGAGGGTCCTGCCAGGGCTGCGTGCCCGCATGATCAGCCGTGGCGACCAACACGGAGTTGGCCGGTCGGCGGTGATTCTTTCTATTCTTTTTGCCCCTCTATGTGGAGGGGCCTTCGTCATAATCCTGATGATTGGCCTTGCCCTTGCCCCGGCCTCCATCGGAGCACGGCGGGAGCGGCGTTTGTTGGGGGTTTTGGACAAAGGTCCGCGGTCCTAGGCCATTAGGGCTAGGATTTCGGTCGCTGCTGCGTGTGTCTCGGTTCAGTCCGAGCCGCGCGAATATAGGCGGTCGGTGCGGAGCGGTCGCTGGGTCAAGACGAGGTGCCAGTGCGGCCTCCTATGCCGCACTCGGTGATTGCAGCGGTGATCGGGTGGAGCGACCCATCTGCCGCGTCCTCGTTCCCCTGGTGGAGAGCGAGGACGCGAGTCGGCGTCGCGATATGGAGCACTCCGCTTGTTGAACGGCGGCGGTCTCCACTAGTGCCCGGAGGTTTCGGTGGATCGCCTGTTCATGAGGGTCGTTTGGCTCGGGCAGGCCACGCAGAAGCATTGCCGTGGCGGTGATGTTTTAGTTCGCCCGAGCGAAGTGCGGGGGATCGTTCCCCCTGTCCATGGTGTTGTGCTGGACCTAACAGGGTCGCCCCCGAGCGCCGCTCGCCGGTCTATGCGCGCGGGGCATAGTGTGGTGCGCGGGGCGTGCCGGCGCAGCTGGTGGCTGATGCAGCCACCGTTGTCGTAGTTCCTCCCCGTGCTCAAGTGTGAGCTCGGGGGTCTCCGCGTGAGGGTCCGGAGAGGTGCGAGTCCGTGAGGACTCCGCTTTCGCTGGTGGGTGTCCCAGAGGGTCCGCCATGGCGCACTCCCAGGACAGATGGTGGCTAGGTGCCATGTCGCCGATGCTGGAGCCGTCACTCTCGCCATCGTCATCCATGAGGTCGAGGAAACAGGTGGGAGCATAGCTCGCCATTCCCACGAATTCGGATGCAAGAGGGGGCGGCGCAGGCATCCTTCAGAGCCCTCAGGCGTATGCGTCCACGGAAGATGCGAGGCCATAGGGGAACCAGCCGTACGGTGGTTGCGTTGGGGACAATGGGGTTGCGCCGGGTAATCAGCGTAAGATAGAGAATAGTAAGTAAATAACAGCGTGTATATTACTCACAGCGGGGTTTGAGCAGAGAGTTTGCTCGGAAAGAAGCGCAGATGCCGCGTTGTCGAAGCCACGCGTCCTGGAGTTGATGGAGGGCGCTCCTCCAACGGGTGCAGGGACGTGAGCCTCCTCGCGGAGATGTAGCACGCCGAGCCGGTCGGTGATGAAGTTCAGGCTTCCAAAGAGGAAGGCCTGGGATGGCTCGAAGACAGGTGGAACCCGCATCCCAACGGGTGAGAGTGCGGAAAACTCCAGCGAGCCGAAGCGAATCGTATCGCCTGAGCCCGCCACGGCGAGGGTGGCGGAAAAGTGGGCCATCCGATGAGCAAAAAGTGTTGAACGTATAGCATCTTCCCTACGGACGGTGCCAACTGTCGGTGCAGAAAGTGACCAACTAGTGAATATTTGTAGTTTTGCTGTACGTTGTGATCAGAGGTGGCCTAGCACTCAATGACACATGATTTATACTGGTTCGGGCAACGTGCCCTACGTCCAGTCAGGGTCGGTCGGTGACTTTATTCCTGAGCCCAGGTGCTCAAAGTTTGCAATGGGGTTACAAACGAGAAGGAGAAAGATGGGGGTGTACAAGAGGTCCGGTCGGCTCCGATCGGAAGGGCCGAGAGTGACAGGAACTTCGCTATGAGCTAAGTGTTCAAGCGGGTGCTTGAGGTCCGAACTTGGTGGTTCTGTGGTTGTGAGCTATCGATCTAAGGAACTTTGGCCTACTGGAATCGGGCTCCTTTGTTGGAGGAAGCGCACCCCCTTTTATAGATGAAGGGGATGGCTTTACAAGTGAGACGGTGAGGGTACGTATGCTGCCGAGCCTTGTTGCCCACGCCTATCAAGCCTTGTTGCCCACACCGATGAATACAAGATAGTGGTAGGCGCCTACAACACTGTTGTTGTCGCTGTAGAATGTCAGATGCACACGGGAGGTCATGCTGCCTTTTTCAGGGATGGTGGACGTCGGTACCTATAAATACTGTTTGATGCCTAGAGTCATGTGAGGAGTCTCGCAATGTTCACTCGGTACGGTAAATCCTGGTGCCCATACCGCTATCGATGTCCAGAGACACGCAGGGGGTCTTACCGTATGGGAGTTTTAGCGGCCCCTACAATACTGTTTGTGTCAGGGTGGCTGCAGAGTACTGTTCCGTGTAGGGTATGGTCCCTGGTACAGTGGTTTTGACTTGTGAGCCTTGCCTTGCCTTTCTCCGCACGTCTTCTAGTTCCTACCGAACGGGCGTCCCCGGTCGGATGGCTCCAGTCAGCTCTGAGTGCACCAGTCGGAGAATAGCGGTGAGCAGGGTTCCTACGAGCCCCGGTCGGAGGGACGCGGGATCGGAGTCGGAAGTAGCGCTTTGGGCCAGGCCTTCCGATAGGAAAGGGCGTCCGGAGGCAGCTGGAGGCCGAAGCGAGTGCTCCGATCGGAGTGGTGGGCCCAATGGGTCGACGAGCGGGCGCCGCTCCTTTCGGTCCAAACCTTCTGGTCGGCGGCTGGGCCGTCCTTCCGGCGTGTTGTATTTAGACTCTTGGGTCAAGCCTTGGCGCGGAAGCCGGTCCCCGAGGGACCCCGGATTGATGAACCCGACAGACGGTCTGGGAACTGTCCCTACAAATACATGATTTGTAGAGGCGCATAGGTAGGGGCGGCGGGGCAAACCGTCCCTACAAAGCCTCCAGATCCACCCCTACAAAAAGTTTATGTAGTAGTGAGATTTGGAGTTTTGGTCGATCTAGATTCCCGACGAGTGGTGGCGATTGTTGGATCTAACGGAGGGTGCGCCGGCGGCGGATGTGGCCTGACCTAGGACACGCACGACGGGTACTGAGGACAGGCTCGACCGAGGACGATTCAGATCCGATGTTCCTACACCGGTAGCAGAGCGCATCTTCATCACCGGTTGAGTGCTTCATCTCTTCCCTCGCTCTTCCTCTCCTCTCTAGCTCACCCTCCCTCTCTCAGAACTACGGCTCACTGACAAAGGCGAAGACACAACGGCACATGTGACCGACGAGCCAATGACACAGAGTCAGGTACACGCCAACAATGAGGACGGCGTTGGCGAGGGACATGCCAATAACGAGGGCGGGGTTGGCGATGGTGGCCTTGATGGACTAGGGCAACGGCGTGCTAGAGGTTCAACGACCAGGCCTGTGCTTTTTTCTGTTTTTATTTAGATTTCATTTTTTATTTGGATTAACAGAAGCAGACATATACAACTGCCTATGTAAATCACGATTAACGGTGACGTAGGAGGGGAGGCGGGTGTGGTGCCGACCTCTGTTAAACTCTTTTGCCAGCCTCTGAAAAGCTGTATTGTGCTAGTGCCGCGAGCTTAGAGGTCCAGTTTTTGACATAAAATTTATAGGTACATATAATAGTTTTATTATTAATGGATCATGTGAGATGGATTTGGACGTCAATTCCAGCTTTTGTTTCTTCTGAACAAGGAGGCAGGCGATCAGGACAAGACACTTGTACTTTATTTACCATGACACTGTATAAATTGCTACTTGACTAATGACGGGGTGAACTGCAAAATCTATCGAATTTGCCCCAAGTTAGGGGTGGCATAATTCGGCGTATCAAGAGCATTTCCAGCAACACCCCCTACTTGACCCCTACCCCTGATTTGCGTAGTGGGGTCAAAAACCAACTCCAGCAGACCCTTACTATACCCCCCATATTTGTTGGCCTCCTATTTTTCCTCTCTCACCCTCTATTCCTGTTGGCCCCCTACTCCACGGCGCAAATCCTGAATGGGGCGTTTTCCTCCCCACACTCGACTCGAGCGGCCTCCACCGCGGCTTCCGTCGCTCGGCCGCCAGCGGCACCTCTGACCCGGCTAGTAGGCTTGTGCACCTGCCGTCCGCCGCCCCGTGCACCTCCAGGTTCCCCGCTGCCCATCGTACTCCGTCCACCCAGGCAAGTCCCCCGCTACCTCGTGCGCCTCCGTCTGCATCGACCGCGCCTCTGCCCCGGCCGACTGCGCCTCCGCCCTGGCCGGCCAGCCCCTGCTGCTCGATCCACGACTCCGGCTCCGTGCGCCTCCCGTCCGCGACGGGCCTCGCCGGCACGGCAGCGGCTCCCTAGCACGGCGGGCCTCCCCTTCCCCAGCGAGCCCACCCCGACATGGCCGCCCTGCCCTAATGCGGCGAGCCCACCCTGGCCTCCGCTCCATCCATCAATGGGGAAGAAGAAGATGAGAGAGTATGATATGTGGGTCTCACATGTCATCCTCTGCTCGAATGGATTTTGGGGGCCAGTTTTAGGCAGTGAGGCAAAGCCATGCGCCATCGATCACGCAGCAGTTAAAGCACATGCATTCGTCAACACCGCATATGCATATTGCTAAGGATGAAAACGGTCGAACTCGGTTGAAAAACTCCTCAACCGTTTTCTACTTTTACATTTGAAATACGAAAGCGAAAGCGAAAGCGGACAAGCCGGACACGAAAACGAACACGAACTTACGGAATATCTAGAATTTCGGAAACGAGCCAATTCGAGCGGAATTATGTCGAACACGGTCGGTATGCAAAAATTCAATACGATCAGCAGCACTAAAAGCAGGAGAAAATTCCTTCGATGCAGGAGAAAATTCCTTCAATCTCTCTCTTTTTCTTTTTTCTCTTCATTTTCCTTTTCTTTTTCTTTCCTTTTTTATTTCTCTTTGCTTCTCCCCTTCTTTTCTTTTCCCCTCCTCTCTCCTTATCCGATCGGCCTCTCTTTCCTTCTCTCTCTCTCTCTCTCGGGCGGCGTCCAGGCCATCACCCGCGCCCCCACCTCCGGTCCTCTGCCCTCCACCTTCGGCCCCGCACCCCACCTCCCGCCGGCAGACGCCGCCGATGTTGTGCCCCGCCCGCCGCCGTGGTCTCCATCGGCGCATCAGGCGCGTCTCGCCGCCGCCGGTGCTCCACCCGCCGTCGATCCGCCCCAAGCCCGCCGCCGTGGTCTCCGCCGGTGCATCAGGCGCGTCACGCCGCCGCCGGTGCTCCACCCACCACTAGGTTAGCCCTGTACCCGTGGAAAGCAAGGCAGGGTAGGGTAGTGGCAGCGCGCGGTGCAGGGGAAAGGGGAGCGGAGCAGAGGGGAGCGGGTGGCGGTGGCGCAGCGCTCCAGCAGCGGGCAGCGCGGCAACGGTGGGTGGAAGCAGAAGTAGGGGAAGAGGAAGGGTGAGCTCCCGGTGGTGCGCTGCGAGCGGTGGCAGCGACGAGCTCCCGAGGGTGACCTTCGCTTGCTGGAATTCGGTTTGAACCGAATTTAGAATACGGAACACTCCGAATAAAATGTAGAAAAGTAGAAATCGATCGAACAAAGCCTAAACCGAATTCGATCCGATTTCGAATTTAGTATTCCGTATTTCGAATTCGAATTTAGTATTCCGTATTTTGTCCGAAAATACGAATTCGCTCGGGTCAAATATAGAAAATGATGCGGTTCGGTTCGGTATATTTCCTTTCCGTTTTCATCCTTACATACTGCCTGCTGCGCCTGTTACCAGAGTTTTTTTAAGGCAGATGTAGCGGTTGTTCGGCAGGTAGAAGGCAAATTTCGCATGAGACCGCCAAGCTTTGGTGTGTTTTTGAAAATCGTCCCTTTAAATTCGTTTATGTAAAAAAACATAATGGTCCCGTTCGCTGGTCTGAAACTTGGCTGAAAAACACTGTTCTGCCTGAATTGTTGTGAGGAAAAAACACTGTTCCAGCTGAAAAAACAAGCCGAACAAGTCGAATATGGGGTAAGCCGAACAGGACCATTGATGCCAAGTTTTAGTGAAGCAGGAGACCAAACAGGGCCAATGGAAGCAAAAGGAAGGGGAAAGAATGAAAGCTTGGAAGAATTCAATCAACTGAAGAATGACTAATAATATCCTAAAATCACAAGCACCGAGCTTAAATTACTACATCTAAGGTTGTGGGAAACATCTAAGGTCTTTTTTGACGTAGTCGAATTCACATCCATCCACATGGAGTGTAACTTAAACTAAATTCCACCAAAACCCACTCCAAAACATGTGGATCGTGGTGAATCCAACGTCCAAACAAGCCCTAAACGCTGTAAAAATTCCTTGCAAGAGATAGTCGTCGTGTCGACGTCTTGTAGGCTGAGACTTTCAGACCTCCAAGTCCTCAATGGCTGGCTGGTCAGCTGTTCAGCGCTATCCCAATCTCGTGATGCACAGTCTTGCATGTGATGGTTGATGGACAGTACAGGCAGTTTTGATAATCGAGTAGTACCTCAGTCCTCAACAGTACAGGCAGTCTAAACAAAGCCCTGAGGTGGATTAGTTTCTTTGACATATAACTATTTTTTTTGACACGCCAGGAATCCCTGGCCTCTCAGGGTGTCGGCACTGTTTGGCGCTGTTCATTTTAAATTTTAAATTTTAATTTTTTAGTTTTTTAATTTTAAATTTCTAGATTTCTAGATTTTTAAATTTTTTATTTTTTATTTTTCTTCTTCTTTTCTCAGATTTTTTTCTTCTTTTCACGGATTTTTTTTCCCTAAAAAGACTGGCGCAACGTAGGGTGCCCACCGTTCTAGTACATCCAAACACCATAGAAATACAGACACTAATATTTATGTCAATTGTAAGTACTGAAGAACATTTCTACAATCATGCAAAAGTAACATATTATTGCTTTTGACCCACACCGACTAAATGACACGTACGTCTGTGTTGTTTACTGGCAACAAGCATGTAGGAATTTCAGACGTGGGTTTCAGTATCAATGCTCTCCACTCACTTGTGGTCAGTCAATCCCAGTAGTGCATCCATGTGAAAACCACAAGAGAATCACGCTCCTCTCTGCAGCCTGCAGCCTGCACAACGGCTCTTGCTCCTTTTTCTCTCTCGCTTTGGCAATAAATCTCACACAAGTCATTTAGATAAACACGCAACAAATTATATGTTTCGTTTTTAACATATCGACATGTTTGTTTGATAGTTAATACAAATTTAGCAAATCTCCTACCAGTTTTACGTTAAAAAACGGCATGTCGAAGTGATATTTTATTGCACTGGACATGCCTCTAAGAAATCGGTACCAACATCGTCCACGCAGGTGGTGGAACTCTTATACCGAAAACATCACATTTCAAAACTGAAAATTAACGATATCTGTCACCCACAATATATATATATATACACACACACACTACATGTCAGAATCCTTTATTTGATGTTTGCAACATCAATTATTCAGACGTGGAAGACCATACTAAAGAATATCCGGAAGGATAAGATTGTGCGCGACAGAGGACAGCGCAAAAGGAATATACAGTCACTCTACTGTAGCCAGGACAATTATTGAAGCACGCAGCACGGTCCAGCTGTCTAGGCAACAGTAAAGAAGAATAATTAAAGACGCCATATGCTTCCTTAAGCACGAAGGTTATTTAGACAAATAATTGAAGACTTCGCCTCAAAGGAACTCCAGAAGGCTCCTCCCTCACTATAAATGGAGAAGCCAGGCGTATACATTCAGCACCGCGCTCTCATACACCACCGGCAACACAACCACCGAAGACTCCACTCCACTCCACTCCACCACTCCACTTTCCCACATACACCATGAATAGCATGACCTCAGAAGACCTCCGAAAATCATCTACCATGAATATTAATACTCCTATTACTCCACCACTATCTGTAAATTAGAATAAAGGAAGTCCCCGTGATCTTCCTGCGCTTGTAAGGTAATCTCTAAGATTTGTGCTAAGTGCTTGGGGTTTTCCGAAAGGGAAAGCCGTATGTAAGTTTGCTCTGTGGAAATGAATTAAGCTTTCCTATGATAATCCCTGCTTTCCTTTAAGCTCATTCATATGGGGCGATGTCTCTATGCTAGGGACCCTAGAGGAGAAACCTCTGCATGTGTTGTTCTCGTGTTAGCCCTGATAGCGGCGTTTGTAGAGAACCCTATTTGTCTGGAGAAGTGTTCCCTTCGGGTGAAACTGCCTAGGGAGACGATAGAGCCTAAGTCCTGTGTGTCTGTGGCTGGGGATAGCGAGGGAGAAGACCGGATTAGCCTAGTTCTGAAGCGAGCTAGTGATGCATACGGCGAGTAAGACTGACACAAGCATAGTCGCATGACCGGCTGAACTGTTGGTCTCGCCAGCCTGCAAAAGATCCTGAGAGCTATAATCCACATACAAATATTCACTAATCGCGCGCATACTAATCACGCACGCATCCTGCATCCACCCACCATATTTGCAAAAGTTAGTGCCTTGAATAGTGAAGGGTTTGAGTGCCTGAGGCACTCCCAGTTGAGTGCTCACGCACTGTTCATATTTTTGAATTTAAATAGTAGACAGTATTTTGAATAGTGCCATAAATTTAAATAGTGACCGCCAGATTTGAATAGTGCCATGAATAGTACTTATGAATTTTGAGTTTGTTTTCCCGTGGTTTGTAGAGTAAATCCCCTGTTGTAACAGTAGTAATATATATATATATATGTATATATATATATGTATATATATATATATGTATGTATATATATATGTATATGTATATATATATATATGTATATATGACCCAACTATTAGGAGCCAGGGGCTTTCAATTGCTAATGGAGAGCCCCAGCCAGCCAGCCTAGTCAAGCTAAGACATGCGCAGGTGGGGGACCACAGAGCTCTAGGCCGATCGAATGCATAAAATCTTAGTTCAAACAGCGCAGAAAAGTTTTTGTCGTGAAGTTACATAAAAATTAGTAACTGGAAAAATTAAAATTAATTTGTTATCATAGAGAAACCGTTCTGTGAGATGGACATCCCACCTAACACAAGCCGACACAAGCATGTGTGCATGCATCTACTCTAATCTCTTCCATTTTTTCACGATAATTCCTCAACAAAGCATTCAATTTAAAAATGGTTTTCACCATTGAACTCCTGACATTTTTGTGCACGTTTCAAGATCCATTGTGAATATTTTTTTGAAAAAAATTAAAATTCATAAATTTGCGCATTAAGATGTAGAGTTTTATGCTTCCGTCTACGTATAGAATCTTGTGAGCGAGAGTATAGAATCATGTAGAACTTCTTGTCTTCTCCAAAAATTTAAAATTTGAATCATTGCACATGATAGGTGATTGGATGCATAAAATCATTGGTCAAGATGCGCAGAAAAGTTTTTGGCGCCGACGTTGCATAGAAATTAGTGGTTGGATGAATAAAAATTGATTTTGTTACCACGTAAAAACCACTCCACGAGATGGACATTCCACTTGACACAACTAGGGGATTATTGTTTCAAAAACCGTGACTGTCTCCACCAACACCGTGCTTCCTATTAGGGGATGTATAATTAACATAGGAACAATGCATGGAAACCCACAAAACCTTCCCCACTAGGCGCTATTATGACGAACATCACGACGGCCCCAACCCACACCATGCTTCCCACTGGGGGTATAAAACATGGAAATGACCTCATGTTCTGCAAAATTTGAAATTTGAATCATGGCCGATCGGATGCATAGAATCACTAGTCAAGATGCGAAGAAAAGTTATTGGCACTAATGTTACATAGAAATTAGTGGTTGAATAAATAAAAATTAATTTTGTGTCATGGCCCTCATGTCATCCAAGCATTGAAACACAACATATAGAAAACTAAATATTTACATTAACCCATCAACTACATCAAAGATCACACTACGCCATCCCAGCAAGCCAAGGAAGTCATGGACGTCGCAAGCTATGTCGAATGTGTGAGCCACCGTTGACCTCTCACACCAAATGAAGAGAAATCCATTCAGCCATCCTACATCACAACAAAGGCATAGAAACATGTTTTAGTAGGTGTAAAAACCTTACAGTGGCAAGAAAGGCATAGAAACATGTTTTAGCAGGAGCAGAAACCTTACAGCGGCAACAAAGGCATAGAAACATATTTTAGCATGCGCAGAAATCTATTCATGAAATTAATGTCAGCTACATAGATGGAAATGTCATCCAACAATATATAGAAGTCTTCCAACAATGCGTTGAAAACTGTTCCTACAATATATAGAAATGTGTTCCAACATTAAATAGAAATATGCTCCAACAATATATAGAATTATGTTCCAGCAATGTACACAATTGTGTAAAATTGTACAGACAACTGTTCCAACAATACATGGAATTGGGCACTAACAATGTATAGGATTGTGTAAAAGCGTAAATATAAGTGTTCCGACAATGTATGTCGAAGTGTTCTAATAATGCATAGAAAAGTGCTCCAACAATATATATAATTGTGTAGTAGTGCACAGATAACTGCTCCAACAATATATAAAAATTTATGGTAACAATATATAGAATACATATCACGTTACAGTTTAGCCATGCATGGTTACAGTTTAGCCATCAACAGGCGTAGAAACTTATGCATACAAGCATAGGAACCAAAAGCACGGAGAGAGGTTGAGCTTCTCCTGCCTGCATAGAGACCAATGCTTGCATGCTTATATTGATGGCTCAAGAAGCATAAAAATCCAAAATCAATTGCACGGAAACCTTGCATACTTGCATTGTTGGCTCAAGCAGCATAAAATCCAAAATCAAATGCACAGAAACCATACCTACGATGTCTATCATACCCAGGTTGATGTTATGGGACACCTTGCACGCGAAACAACATGCATAGAAAAAAGTGAGGACAAATCATGTAAAATAGGAATCATACGACGACCATAGAAAAATGTGGGGCCGATAATAAAAGTAGAAATGCAAGTCTAGATGTGTAACATTACAAAAGTATAAAACCACACAAATCAGAGCATAGAAAAATTATCTAGTTTTTTTAGGAAACTGCAGTGACCATCATAAATATATATTGTGTTTTATTTAGTCAGATTGCTAAATCAAAATTTTCTATGCATAGAAACTAATGTATGCAAGCGTAGAAACAAAATTTGTCTCACACATCAATATTCTGAACTGAAAAAAAGCAACCAAAGAAGTAATAAACATCCAAGTACAACCGCAACAAAGGCATAGAAACATGTTTTAGCAGACGCAGAAACCTTACAGTGGCAAGGCAGGCAAACCTTACAGTAGCAAGACAGGCATAGAAACATGCTTTAGTAGGCGCAAAAACCTTTCAGCGGCAAGAAAGGCATAAAAATGTGTTTAGCAGGCGCATAGTCCTTACAATGGCAAGAAAAAGGCATAGAAATATGTTTTAGCATGCGCATAAACCAATTCGTGAAATTAATGTCAGCTACATTAATGCAAAAATCACAGGCAAAAATCTGAAAAAAAATTATAGGCTCGAGCTTATCAGCCAGAATTAGCCCTACTTTTTAGCAATAGAACAATGTTTTTCTCTCATACTAAATCAGCCTTTTAAATCAGCCGTAGCCGCAATAAGTCCTGCCGAATAGAGCCATAGCTTTTTGATTGAATTTGTGTTGCCCTGCCAGAATCTATTGTGTTGCCGAACAAGCACTAATTGCAACCAAGCAGAGCATAAAAACAGTAGCGGAAACACATAGATTTATAGAACTAGTGGCCAGTATAAGCACTCACCGTCCCCGCGCACCACCTTGCCATGGTGAGCACCCTCTGCAGCTACCCAGCGAAGCTCTCACCATGGGCACCATGCGTGTCCGCAAGCTCTCACCAAAGCACATGCCATCTACTTCCGCTCGCCTGCACAGAAACCATTCTCGTTCAAGCAAGAACCAAATGCTTACTTGCTTACGCGGTTGGCTCAAGAAGCATAGAAATAAAAAATTCAATTGCACAGAAACCTATTCATTGCATATCATATCAAGGAGATGCATAAAAATCAAGGGTAGCTCTGTGCATCATATCAAGGAGACGCATAAAAAATCAAAATCAAGCGCACAGAAATTTTGCATGCCTGCTGTTGACGTCGGAAGTGATCCGAATCAAACATCAACAAGGCCTTGGACGCCCGGGCTGCTACATACCGAAGAATTCAGCGAGGATATCACACTTTCGTGGTGAAGAACTGAGAGGTTTACAAGTAAACCACCAAAGGATAACTAATGTGCTTATGTGACGAAGAACCGACTAATTTTCAGGCAAACTAGCAAAGAAACCGTCGAAGCTCTCGCTCGGGAGGGACCCTGTCAGGGCAAGGACGTCGTCATATTGCCCTAGGTCGGCCAGCAAGCCTAGGGCACCATCCTTGGTCGTCGGACCAAGGGATGAACATAGGGGTTGGAGAAGAGGGCAAAAGGGTTGGAGTAGAGGTAGTAAATTGATTTGTTTGATGATTGGATAGATGGGTCCTCAATCGGCCATGATCCTCTCATATATGTAGAGGGGGTGGTCTTATCCTAGTAGGAAACCTCTCCAAGCCTTATTTTTTAAGTTTCCCATGAGTTTGGAACAGTTCGGATCGGAATCCAAAAGGCCAGACCCGACAGTCGGAACTTCTGACTTTTGTCGGAACTTCCGACGTAGGTATAACCCTAGACACCCAAGCAAATTTCTTCAGGCTTCCCGGAAGTCCCGACACCCGTTGGAACTTCCGACAGTCGAAAGTCCCGACTTGGGTCGGAACTCCCGACAACGTGGCATCTTTTCGAGGGCATGACTTCTTCATCCAGACTTCGAATTAGATGTTCCATATATGTTTTTTGACCATCTCGATGAGGGGAACACAATGGTGAAGTCCGTTTCACATTTTGACAACTTCACAAAATGGACATTTTTGGTGTCAACATATGCCCTCTGTTTTCAGGTGAATGATGCATAAACCTGAAAACACTTAATCAAATAAATTAAAACCAAACAGCGACGATACCCATCTCATCGGCTGCTTAGTGGCTAAGGACGATGTATACATCGGCCATTTTTTCTAAGGGCGATACATGTATCGGCCATTGTTTGGAGAGCACTTGGCTTCTTGCCAAACACTTGGAAAGTACCCTTTGAAGTACCTCCCGTTGAAAGCTCTCGTGAGACGTTCACCTTACAATGTCTCTAGCACATATGAATTTCCGAATATAACTTTGACCACTTTGTAAGGACCTTCCTAATTCGATGACCACTTGCCAAACTGATTGCTCTTCGATCCAATTGGTAATATGGTTTTCCACACAAATTCTCCCACTTGGAAGGATTTGCTCCTAACTTTCTTGTTGTATGCTTTGGCAACTCGAGCTTTATCCTTCTCTATTTCCTTGAGAGTTTTTAATCTCACATCAGTCACCTCATCAATGTTATCCATCATCAAATCATGATACACAACAACTGATAAATTATTTTGTTTAGCAAGCCTGTATGCATCCAAATTCACTTCGATAGGCAACACGGCCTCTTGACCATATACTAACTCAAAAGGAGTAACCTTTGTAGTATCATGCCTTGAAATGTGATGTGCCCATAGAGCCTCAGACAAAACTTCATGCCATCTCCTTGGATTCTCCTCAATTTTGTTTTTGATGAGCTTGATCAAAGTCTTAATACTAGACTCAGCTTGGCCATTGGCTTGAGCATAGTAAGGAGATGAATTGAGCAACTTGATCTTATATAATTCGGCAAATTCCCTCACCTCTTTAGACACAAACGATGTCCCTTGATCTGTATTTAATGTTTGAGGGATGCTGAATCTATGAATAATATGCTCAATGATGAACTCAATTACTTCCTTGTGTGTCATATTCTTGAAAGGAACTCCATCAGTCCACTTAGTAAAGTAATCTATAGCAACTAACACAAATCGGTGTCCCTTCGAAGATGGGGGATATATTTGGCCCATGAAGTTTAGCCCCCAACCACGAAAAGGCCATGGTTTGATGATAGGATGAAGCACAGCATCAGGCAGAAGCTGAATATTTTCAAACTTCTGGCACTCTTCGCAACCTTTGTAGTAGCAAAAACAATCGGCCATCATACTAGGCCAATAGAAACTGGCTCTACACAATAACCACTTCATCTTCGGGGCCGATTGATGCATACCACATATGCTTTCATGGACTTCTCCCATAGCCACTCTTGCCTGATCTAATCCCAAGCACTTAAGCAGCAAATCTTTGGCGGTTCTTTGATAGAGCTCATCATTATGCAATACATATTTGAAAACGCTCCACAGAACACTTTTATCAATTTTGGCACTTGGATCACGTAGATATCTCAACAAGGGAGTCCTCCAATCTTCTAAATTGGCCCCAACATGACTAGAAGTTATATCGGGACGATTTGATAGCTTCTCAGGCAAATTGACCGGGCTGGTCATAGGGGAGTCGACTGAGCCAACAGGGCCAGTAGGCTTAGCCGATTTGGAGGTGTTAGCTTGCCCGACTAGGGCAGTCGGCTTAGCCTACTTGGCCACAACAGAAGAGTAGTCGGCTGAGCCAACTTGGTCAGTCGGCTTAGCCGACTAGTCTATACCTACACAGGAAAATTTGAAATCTTCATGCATCGGCTGTTCTTGAATATGGAAATTATGTCCACTGACATCATAGCCAGATGCTTATTGAGCTAACATATTGGCCTTTTGATTTTCATGCCTCAGAATATGTCAAATTCGAGATTCATCAAAATAGTCAATAATATCAAGGCAAGCATCAAGAAAAGTTCTTAGTGACCCTTCTAAACATTGAAATTCACTAGCAACTTGTTGTACCACCAGCAAGGAATCACCATAGGCTTCAACATGTTATACCCCATGGATTGCAATATGTCCAAGCCGAATAAGAAAACTTCACATTCGGCTCAAATGTTGGTGCAGACATAATTTTAATTGGCTTGATGTCTCCAATAGCACCATTGTGAGAAATAATGATTATGCCAACACCTTGGCCTTATTTGCAAGCCGACTAATCATATTGTCACGTCCATGAAATAAATCAAAATGCATATATCATGCCCCCTGGGCCTTAAGGCCATCAAAGTAAATTCCATGGGGGCTTTCTAATAGCACGATGGTTGCAAGCATTCATCGACTATATTTTGCACTAAGGGCGATATCAAAATATTGGCCATATGAATTCATCCACATAAATATGAATAGTCGAAACAAAATATTTCGGCTCTCGATCATTGGTAAGTAAAATAATTTGACAACCCTCCATAACATAAAGATCCACACCAAGGATCAAAATAAGGAGTTGAGGGATAACCATGCATACCAGGGGATGAATTCCACATAGGCATAGGCAGGGAGTATGGATGATGCCATGACCAATGATTTTGATGATTTGGTTCAAACCTCCAACTTGGCAATTGTTTCTTGAATCTCCTCTCATTTGTTTTTGTTGCACCACTTGCTTGAACATCATCCTTCTGGGCTTGAATACTTCCTTTAGGAACCCATGCCAAGCCTTTTCCTTTTAGCTTCTCTGCACTAAAATTTTGTAACTTCTTCTCTTGCCACTTTGGTAAACCGATTGAGCATATTGGTTTTATTTCTATTTTGGACAGTGGCAAATCTTTCTTGATTTTCAGCACTCTCACCTTCTTTTGTTTAGATTTGGCACCTAGAATATCAATAGATGATTTCCCCACTTCTTTTTCATCAATAGCCGGATTTTTTAGCAATGTAATCGGCTTTTCAATAGTTGAATTCAGATCTGAACTCTTCTTCTTTCGGCCATCATACTTCATGCGGTAAACTTGCTTTACCGCTTTCTTCTTTGGTTGAGCCCCAGACCGATTTTGATCAAAATGGTCTTTACAAGATGATGATCTCTTTGAATATCTAGGAGCTGCATACTCTACATATTCTGGCCTCAAATATGGTGGAACATGTGCCGCTTCATCAAACCAGTCCCAAGATGAATAAGGATAAAAATATGTGGGTTGTGGTCCATACGACATGGGAATTGACTGCATAAAAGGAGAATATGTTACTGCTGCGTGGGGTTTATCTCCTTGCTGATTCCACTCTTGAGACTTGCGCTTTGGAGGCAATTTTGATGAATGGATTTTCTTTGGCCGATTGGCGACATTTGCTTATCCTATCTTCTCATATTTAGATAGAAGTTCCTCGAAGCTGAGTTTCGGCCTTTTACTTCTTTGTTTGTCATGACCTTTACCTCCATTAGCTTTATGAGCATCCTCCTTCTCCCCATCTTGATAGACATGCTTTAAAGGAGGATCCTTAGCTGATTCCCCCTGCTCAACGAGATCAATCGGCTTTTGCTTTGGTTGGAGAGATTTTAGTTGCCCCCTAGTGTCTTTTAGAACTGTGATAACTTTGCTGTCCTCTGGAATATCTTCTATTTGCAATTCATCAACAACAACCTTGCCTTCACTTGAGGGCTCGACATCTCTCTCTTGGGCATTCAAGCTTTGAGCTTTGAGTGAATCGGCTAATGCAAGCCGATTCGAAACCTGTTTGCCATCAAGACCAATTGAATCCAATTGGTCTATGTGTTAAGCTTTAGAAAATCTCAATCGTCCTTTATGAATGGCCAATTGGATGACTCGACGAAACACATTGCAATCAGAAGTATTATGATCAGATGAATTATGCCATTTGCAATATGTAAGCTCTTCTAAGTTTTGAATAGATGGCAAAGCATTGTGATCAATGATTCTAATAAAATTATTCTTAAGTAGGATATCAAAGATATGATCACAAAAAGTAAAGTCAAAGGTTGAAAGCTCTAGTTTGGTTTTGGTTAATTGATGAAACCCTAAGTGCTAACCTAGTTTATCAAAGTGATTATGAGATAGGTAGCACTACTCCAAGTGATGAAGCAATGGCGAAGATCATGACGATGGTGATGGCATGGTGATGATCAAATGCTTGAACTTGAAAAGAAGAAAGAGAAAAACAAAAGGCTCAAGGCAAAGGTATAAATAGTAGGAGCCATTTTGTTTCGGTGATCAAGACACTTAGCGAGTATGATCACATTTAGGTTAGATAGCCATACTATTAAGAGGGGTGAAACTCGTATTGAAATGCGGTTATCAAAGTGCCACTAGATGCTCTAACTCATTGCATATGCATTTAGGATCTAGTGGAGTGCTAACACCCTTGAAAGTATTTGTGAAAATATGCTAACACATGTGCACAAGGTGATACACTTGGTGGTTGGCACATTTGAGCAAGGCTTAGAAACTTCACCGATGGAGTGTCCGCCCGTAGAGTGCGAATAGTCCGATGGTGCCACCGGCGCCCTATATAGAAAAAGACAGGGGTTCACAGAGTGACCGGACTCTGGTGGTGCATTGACCGGACGTTGGGTTCAGAGTCCGGTCAGTGACAGCAGTAAGCACACGGTCTTGGTCTTGTGACCGGACGCTGGCATGTAAATTGACCGGATGCTCATGGTCTAAGTCCGGTCAGTGCTGACATACGCTGATGTGAGGCGCACAGAGAAAATGTTGAGTGATCGGACGCCGGGTGAGTCCGGTCTTCGGTCATGAAATTTCGTGTTTGGAACCTTACTAGAAACGACCGGACGCTAGGGTCATACGTCCGGTAACTTTCTAACTGACACGTCTGGTCATCACTTGACCATTGAGATCAGGCGATCGGCGTTTGAAGCCGATGACCGTTGAGATCAGGCGACCAGACACTGGGGTCCTACGTTCGGTCAAACTGACCAGAGCGTCCGGTCACCCCGTATTGTGCCCAGTGAAGGGGTACAATGGGTCTATTTCATGGGGGCTTCTATTTAAGCCCCATGGCCGGCTCAAGCTCACTCTCCTAGCCATTTGCATTGACATAGCAACCTTGTGAGCTTAGCCAAAGCTCTCCCACTCATCTCCATCATTGTTTCATCATCATTATGAGATTGGGAGAGAATCCAAGTGCATTGCTTGAGTGATCGAATCTAGAGGCACTTGGTGCTCGTGTTTTGCTGTGGGATTCACTTATTTCTCTTGGTGGTTGCCACCACCTAGACGGCTTGGTGCAGCGGAGGAGGATTGGCACGAGTTGGTGATTGTTCATGGCCATCTCCGGTGATTGTGAGGGGATTTGTACCTTCCTCGGCAGAGCGTCGAAAGGTAACTCTAGTGGATTGCTCATGTCATTAAGTTACCTCACTTGTGGGTAGGTTCTTGCGGTGTCCAAATTGTGTGGATGAGGTTTGTGCAACACCTCTTAGCCGCTGAACCACCAAGTGTTGGTCGATACAACGGGGACGTAGCGTGTTGGCAAGCACGTGAACCTCGGGAGAAAATTGGTTGTCTCTTGCCATTTGGTATTCTCCCAGTGATTGATGTAATATTCACCTTATGATTGGTTCACTCCTCTACACAGTGGTATAATCACCCTACTCACTCATTTATATTCTTGCAAACTAGTTGTGACAAGCTCTTTAGTGTAATTAAAATTGAGAGCTTGCTTTGTTATTTTAAATTCATCTAGTGGAGCTCTTTAGAGTAGCAAGATTGAGAGCTCTTAGTGAGTGGTAACATTGCAAGTTATGTGCCTAGTAATCATTGCAACTAGAATTGTTGGATAGGTGGCTTGCAACCCTTGTAGAGCTAGAGCAAGTTTGCATTTCGCTATTTGTCATACTAATCAAAGTGAAATAGTTGATTTGTAGATTTTTAAATAGACTATTCACCCCCCTCTAGCCATATTAGGACCTTTCAAGTGGTATCAGAGCTAGGTTACCGTTTGATTGAAGGCTTAACAACCTTGGTGTCAAATTATGGCTCAAGTTGTGTTCAACCATGTGGGGGGTAAACAACCGTTCTTTGATGGCACATGCTATGATTATTGGAAGGGAAAGATGTGGATGTATCTTGGTTCAATCAATGATCAAGTATGGGAGGTGATCGAGAATGACTATGCTATCATTGATCCCGATGACCCCACCATCCAAGACAAGACCAACAAGCAATGCAATACAATGGCTCTCAACACCATATACAATGCCATTGATTCCAAGGTATTTGAGCAAATCAAGGATTATGAAAGAGCAAATGAGGTGTGTAGGAGATTGGAGGAAACATATGAGGGCACACCGTTGGTGAAGAGTGCTAAGTTGTACATTCTCAAGGATAAGTTGACAAGCTTCAAGATGAAGGAAGATGAGAGCATTTCGGAAATGTTCCATTGGTTGCAAGTGATTGTAAATGACTTGAAGGCCTTGGGAGAGAAGATCAAGGATGATGATGTCTCTCATCGGTTCTTGATGTGCTTACCTCCAAGATTTGAGATGTTGAGATTGCTTATCATAAGAGTAGGATTGAAGGAGATTACCCCTAACCAAGTACTAGGTGATGTCATGACCCAAGAGACATACCATGTGGAAAGGGAGGGGGATGACAAGGATGACAAGAAGGAAGAAGAAGACAAGAAGAAGAAGAGTATAGCATTCAAGGCTAGCTCATCATCATCCAAGAACAAGGGCAAGTCCAAGAAAGAATCAAGTGATGATGATGATCTTAGTGATATTGATGATGAAGCTGTGGCCCTCTTTGTACGCAAGATGGGAAAATTCATGAAGAAGAAGGGCTATGGTGCAAGAAAGAGAAGAGATCACACCAAAATCAAAGAATATGTGAGAAGATGCTACAATTGCAAGAGTCCCGATCATGTTGTAGCAAATTGTCCCTACAATAGTGACAATGATGAGGATGAGAAGAAGAAGCACAAGAAGGATAAGAAAGAAAAGAAGGAGAAGAAGGAGAAGAGAATGACCTTCCAAAAGAAGAAGAAGGGTGGAGGCTATGTGGTCACTTGGGATAGTGATGGCTCTTCAGATAGTGATGACTCTAGTAATGATGGCAAGAAATCTATCAAGAAAGCACTAGCAAGCATCGCCATCAACAACAAGCCCTCCATCTTCGACACTCCTTTGACATGCCTCATGGCAAAACCTACCAAGATAAAAATATGATGTGAGTGATGATGATGAATGTGAAATTGATGCTTGTAGGAGTGATGATGATGATGAGGAGTACTCCAAGGAGGAGCTCATGGACATGTGTGAGCAAGTGCATACTTTCTTTGAGATGAAGAGAAAGGAGTGCAAGGAATTGAACAAGAAAGTCAAATTTCTTGAGAAATCCCTTGATGAGCTCAATGCCACTCATGAGAGGCCAATGGAAGCCCATGAGAAGCTTGGTAAAGCTCACTCTAAGCTTGAGAAAGCTCACTCCTCTCTCATCGAGCAAGACAAAGAGGAAGCCAAGAAGGAGCAAGTGATTGTATCATATGATGTGGAACTAACATGTGATCTTATTGATGAATCTTTTTATAAGCCCATTATAGTTGCTCCCACTAACACTTCATGTAGCACTACTACTTCTACTTCACCTTTGAGTGATGGTCTCACTTGTGATGCCTCATTAATGGTGGAAAATAAGACCCTCAAGAAGGAGGTGAATGAGCTCACTCATGCCTTAGGCAATGCCTATGGTGGAGATGCCCGCTTGCTAAAGTGCTTCGGTAGCCAAAGGTTTTCTCTCAACAAAGAGGGATTAGGCTATACCCCCAAGAAAGGCAAGGCGACCTTTGTCACTCCCAAAGTTAACTTTGTGAAGGGCAATGGTAGGTTTTGCAATAGATGCAAGCAAATTGGGCATGTAGAGCAATATTGCAAGATTAACAAGAACAAGCTACCTATTGTATTTTCAATTAAATTTGATTCTTGTTACATGCTTGTTAAGGGTGCCAATGGTGTGAAGGCTAAGTTCATTGGTACACCAATTGTGGGCCCAAAGAAGAAGGCCATTTGGGTACCAAAGACCTTGGTAACTAACCTTTAAGGACCCAAGCAAGTTTGGGTACCTAAAAAGAATTGATCTTCTTTTGTAGGTCAATTATAATGCCAAAGGAAGGCATTGGGTGCTTGATAGTGGGTGCACACAACACATGATTGGTGATCCAAGAATGTTCAATTCAATCAATGAAAACAAGAGCAATGGGATTGATAGTATCACATTTGGTGACAATGGCAAAGGCAAGGTCAAAGGGCTTGGTAAGATTGCAATATCCAATGACTTGAGCATTTCCAATGTGCTACTAGTAGAAAGCTTGAACTTCAACCTTTTGTCGGTAGCTCAATTGTGTGATCTTGGTTTCAAGTGCATATTTGGTGTGGATGATGTAGAGATTATAAGTGTAGATGGCTCTAACTTCATATTCAAAGGATTTAGTTATGAAAATCTATACTTGGTTGATTTTAATGCTAGAGAAGCTCAATTGACAACATGTTTGATCACTAAGTCTAGCATGGGTTGGTTATGGCATAGAAGGCTTGGTCATGTTGGAATGAAGCAATTGAACAAGTTGATTAAGGATGACTTAGTTAATGGTTTGAAAGATGTCACATTTGAGAAGGATAAGCTATGTAGTGCATGTCAAGCCAGAAAACAAGTTGGTAACACACATCCTAAGAAGAGCATGATGAGCACATCTACGACATTTGAGTTGATGCACATGGGTTTGTTTGGACCAACCACATACACAAGCATTGGTGGAAACAAATATGGATTTGTGATTATGGATGATTTCACTAGATACACATGGGTATTCTTTCTTGTTGACAAGAGTGATGTGCTTGCAACATTCAAATCATTTGTCAAGGGCATTCACAATGAGTTTGAAACAACCATCAAGAAAGTTAGAAGTGACAATGGTAGTGAATTCAAGAACACTAGAATTGATGAGTTGTGTGATGAATTTGGAATTAGACATCAATTCTCGACCAAGTACACTCCTCAATCAAATGGCTTAGTTGAAGGGAAGAATAGAACTTTGATTGACATGGCAAGATCAATGTTGAGTGAGTACAATGTGAGTCATTCATTTTGGGCTGAAGCAATCAACACGGCTTGCTATTATAGCAACCGACTCTATTGTCACCCCATGATGGAGAAGACACCTTATGAGCTTTTGAATGGAAGAAAGCCCAACATAGCATACTTTCGAGTTTTTGGTTGTAAATGCTACATATTGAAGAAAGGCACTAGATTGAGCAAGTTTGAAAAGAAATGTGATGAAGGTTTCTTGCTTGGATACTCCACTACTAGCAAGGCTTATAGAGTTTGGAATTTGGCTAGTGGTACTCTTTAGGAGGTTCATGATGTGGAGTTTGATGAAACAAATGGTTCCCAAGAGGAAGATGAGAATCTAGATGATGTAAGAGGCACTCAATTGGTCAATGCAATGAAGAACATGGACATTGGTGATATAAGGCCTAGAGAGGTGATTAATGTTGAAGATGACAAGAATCAAGCGCTCTCTAACTCAAATGTGCAAGCTAGTGGTTCCCATGATCGAGTTCAAGCAAGAACTAGTGATGACAAAGTGCAAGATCAACAACAAGTGGCTAGTTCATCATCTCACCCAAGTGATCTATCAAATGCAAGCAATCAAGTGCAAGTGCTTCAACCAACCAATGTTGCAAGAGATCATCCCTTGGACACTATCATTGGTGATATTTCAAGAGGTGTGCAAACTAGATCAAGATTGACTTCATTTTGTGAGCATTTCTCATTTGTGTCATCCATTGAACCTAAGAAGATAGATGAAGCATTGAAGGATGTTGATTGGGTCAATTCTATGGATGAAGAGCTAAACAACTTTACAAGAAACCAAGTATGGGAGTTAGTTGAGAGGCCTAAGGATCATAATGTGATTGGAACCAAGTGGGTCTTTTGGAACAAGCAAGATCAAGATGGGATAGTGATAAGGAACAAAGCAAGATTAGTGGCTCAAGGTTACACTCAAGTTGAAGTCTTGACTTTAGAGAAACATATGCCCCGGTTGCAAGATTGGAAGCAATTATGATCTTGTTAGCCTATGCTTGTGCCCACAATATCAAGTTGTACCAAATGGATGTGAAGAGTGCATTTCTCAATGGGTACATCAATGAGCTTGTGTATGTTGAGCAACCTCCCGGTTTTGAAGATGAGAAGAAACCCAACCTTGTTTACAAGTTGAGAAAGGCTTTGTATGGATTAAAACAAGTACCTAGAGCATGGTATGAGAGATTGAGAGATTTCCTACTCTCTAAGGGATTCAAGATGGGAAAGATTGACACCAGTCTCTTCACCAAGAAGCTTGGAAATGACTTGTTTATAATCCAAATCTATATTGATGATATCATTTTTGGGTCAACAAATCAAGATTTTTGTGAGGAGTTTGGCAAGATGATGGCAAGTGAGTTTGAGATGTCCATGATTGGAAAGCTTAGCTACTTCCTTGGTCTTCAAATCAAGCAAATGAAGAATGGCACATTTGTGAGTCAAGGCAAGTATATCAAGGACATACTCAAGAAGTTTGGAATGGATGATAGTAAAGCTATTAGTACACCAATGGGGACAAGTGGAAGCTTGGATAATGATGCTAGTGGCAACATGGTGGATCAAAAGATGTATCGGTCTATGATTGGAAGCCTACTTTATGTGACCGCATCAAGGCCGAATGTGATGTTTAGTGTATACACGTGTGCTAGATTCCAAGCCTCACCAAGAGAAAGTCATTCGAAAGCAACAAAGAGAATATTGAGGTACTTGAAGCATACACAAAATGTTGGATTGTGGTATCCCAAAGGAGCAAGATTTGAGTTGATTGGATATTCGGACTCTGATTATGCGGGATGCAAAGTTGAGAGAAAGAGCACATCGGGCACATGTCAACTATTGGGAAGATCACTTGTGTCTTGGTCATCAAAAAAGCAAAATAGTGTAGCACTTTCAACCGCCGAAGCAGAGTACATTTCGGCCGGTAGTTGTTGTGCTCAATTACTTTGGATGAAGGCTACTTTGAGTGACTTTGGAATTAAATTCAAGCAAGTGCCATTGCTATGTGACAATGAGAGTGCCATAAAGCTCACCAACAACCCGGTTCAACATTCAAGAACAAAGCATATTGATGTCCGTCATCATTTCATAAGAGATCACCAACAAAAAGGGGACATTTGCATTGAGAGTGTGAGCACCGAAGATCAACTTGCCGATATCTTCACCAAGCCACTTGATGAAAAGATGTTTTGCATGCTAAGGAATGAATTGAACATACTTGACTTCTCCAATATGTGTTGATGCACCCCCCCCCCATTATATGGCATGCCTCTCCTTCGAGCAAAGCAAGGTAAAGTTGATTAACATGTCATCCATCCATTGCTAAGGACTTGTTTAGTGCATCTAGTCATTCCTATCATGTCCTAGGCTCATTCATTAAAATCAAATGAATTTGATGCTTCTATGGTACCACTATTGCTTGTATGTTTGAAATGATCTAGTGGTAGCATATGACATGTTTGTGGGCTTGTAAACCTAGTGTTTGATCCAGAAAATAAGCTACAAGTGTTTAACTCAACATGGTACAAGATAACCCTTATTTGGAGGTGTGAAGAAGCTTGTCCTTGGATCAAACCGAGTTAAATATCTTTTGCAAGTAATCTAGATTGAACCAAATTGGGAAAATGATCCTCATTTCACATGGTTTCACCCCAACCTATCTATAATTTGAGCTCACCTTTTGTGCTAATTGTTGACAAAGGGGAAGAAATTCACAAAGATAGTAAGATAGAAGGAGCAAACAAATGAAATGAAATGACATTGACATTGTAATGGGATCATGACATGACATTGACATTGTAAGGGGATCATGACATGACATTGACATTGTAAGGGGATCATGACATTACAAGTAGGGGGAGCAAGCTCATAAACTTGTATGTTGCATTTAAATGTGCATTTCATATATTTGCTTGCATGGCACAAGTTCTAAATTTCAATATCCATGCTTGTGTGGTGTATGCTAGTTATATGCTTGAATGGTGAAATGAAAAACTAGCATGCATAGTCTAAAGTAACTAGACTTATGTTTATTTTATGGAAACTGGACCCTTGCTTGTAATGTTGATCTCATGGGGTATTCTAGTTTTTGTGTATATATAGTTACTAATGGTGCTAATGATGGTATATTGGTGCACTCCGATTGGTATCACGCTTCAAAGGTCCATCTCTTATACCTTAGCATCATATGGTAGAAATTGTCTCCTATATTTCCTATCTAAGCATATGTGCAAGCTACAATCCAAACTCTTAGCACATATGTAGGGGGAGCAATTGCTACCATTTGGAGTTCATGAAACTTGTCCATATTCTTTTACACATGGTAAATATGCTTGGGCAAGCAATGTGGATTCAATTAAATCTCAATTCATATCTTTGTGTAAGGGTTGTCATCAATTACCAAAAAGGGGGAGATTGAAAGCTCTAGTTTGGTTTTGGTTAATTGATGAAACCCTAAGTTCTAACCTAGTTTATCAAAGTGATTATGAGATAGGTAGCACTACTCCAAGTGATGAAGCAATGGCGAAGATCATGACAATGGTGATGGCATGGTGATGATCAAATGCTTGAACTTGAAAAGAAGAAAGAGAAAAACAAAAGGCTCAAGGCAAAGGTATAAATTGTAGGAGCCATTTTGTTTTGGTGATCAAGAAACTTAGCGAGTGTGATCACATTTAGGTTAGATAGCCATACTATTAAGAGGGTGAAACTTATATTGAAATGCGGTTATCAAAGTGCCACTAGATGCTCTAACTCATTGCATATGCATTTAGGATCTAGTGGAGTGCTAACACCCTTGAAAGTATTTGTGAAAATATGCTAACACATGTGCACAAGGTGATACACTTGGTGGTTGGCACATTTGAGCAAGGGTTAGAAACTTCATCGGCGGAGTGTCCGCTCATAGAGTGCGAACAGTCCGACAGTGCCACCGGCACCCTATACAGAAAAGACAGGGGTTCATAGAGTGACTGGACGCTGGTGGTGCATTGACCGGATGCTGGGTTCAGAGTCCGGTCAGTGACAGCAGTAAGCACACGGTCTTGGTCTTGTGACCGGACGCTAGCGTTTAAACTGACCGGACGCTCATGGTCTGAGTCTGGTCAGTGCTGACATACGCTGACGTGAGGCGCACAGAGAAAACGTTGAGTGACTGGACGCCGGTTGAGTTCGGTCAAGCATGAAATTTCATGTTTGGAACCTTATTGGAAACGACCAGACGCTGGGGTCCTGCGTCCGGTCACTTTCTAACTGACACGTCCGGTCATCACTTGACCGTTGAGATCGGGCGATCGGCGTTTGAAGACGATGACACGTGGCAAGCATTGGGCGACTGGACGCTGGGGTCCTACATCCGGTCGAACTGACCGGAGCTTCCGGTCACCCCGTGTTGTGCCCAGTGAAGGGGTACAGCGGCTCTATTTCGTGGGGGCTTCTATTTAAGCCCCATGGCCGGCTCAAGCTCACTCTCTTGGCCATTTGCATTGACATAACAACCTTGTGAGCTTAGCCAAAGCCCTCCCACTCATCTCCATCATTATTTCATCATCATTGTGAGATTGGGAGAGAATCCAAGTGCATTGCTTGAGTGATTTAATCTAGAGGCACTTGGTGTTCATGTTTTGCTGCGGGATTCACTTATTTCTCTTGGTGGTTGCCACCACCTAGACGGCTTGGTGCAGCAGAGGAGGATTGGCATGAGTCGGTGATTGTTTGTGGCCATCTCTGGTGATTGTGAGGGGATTTGTACCTTCCCCGGCGGAGCACCGAAAGGTAACTCTAGTGGATTGCTTGTGTCATTAAGTTACCTCACTTGTGGGTAGGTTCTTGCAGTGTCCAAATTATGTGGATGAGGTTTGTGCAACACCTCTTAGCCGCCGAACCACCAAGTGTTGGTCGACATAACGGGGACGTAGCGTGTTGGCAAGCACATGAACCTTGGGAGAAAATTGGTTGTCTCTTGCCATTTGGTATTCTCCCGGGGATTGATTTAATATTCACCTTGTGATTGGTTCACTCCTCTACACGGTGGTATAATCACCCTACTCACTCATTTATATTCTTGCAAACTAGTTGTGACAAGCTCTTTAGTGTAATTAAAATTGAGAGCTTGCTTTGTTATTTTAAATTCATCTAGTGGAGCTTTTTAGAGTAGCAAGATTGAGAGCTCTTAGTGAGTAGTAACATTGCAAGTTGTGTGCCTAGTAATCATTGCAACTAGAATTGTTGGATAGGTGGCTTGCGACCCTTGTAGAGCTAGAGCAAGTTTGTATTTCGCTATTTATCATACTAATCAAAGTGCTCTAGTTGATTTGTAGATTTTTAAATAGGCTATTCACCCCCGTCTAGCCATATTAGGACCTTTCAAAGGTGTACTTTGATTTCTTGAGCCAATTCTTTTGTGGAGTTGGTTTTAAAGCTCGGCAAACGAATGGATCAGATTTATTATCAATCCATTCGGCCACACCTTTACAATTGCTTACATGAAGCTTTAGCTTTGATGAATTACCACTATCGGCCTTGCCATATGGAACAATGTCTTGGCCGATAGAATCTGAATTTGTTTTATCATCAACAAATAAATTGCTATTTTTAGTCGGTCTATTAAAATAATTAGCAAGGATATCTCTAATAGATGCAAAAATTAAAATAGTATGACCAGATTGGAATTTGAGAAAAATATTTGTGTTTTCTACCTTGTTGATCATGTTGGAAAAGTGCACGTCCTTGATTTGCATGATGTTGCTCTTCATCTCTAGAGAATGATCAACAATAAGTGCCGAATCATCTGAAGATGCATCGACAGCTGCCAAGATCGAGAAAGTCGGCTTAGCTGACTGGAAGTTGGCTAGGCCGACTTGGGCACTAGCAGGGGCAGTCAGCTTGGCCGACTGGGAAGTCGGCCTAGCTGACTCAGGGAAGGCGACGGAGGTAGTCGGCCTAGTTTACTTAGGGCAGGCAGCAATCGGCTCAGCTGACTTTGAAGTCGGCTCAGCCGATTCTGAGTAGGCAGGCAACCCTCCTTTGTAGCTTGTAGGGGCTTGATCTCCATAAATGATTCGGTAATTACTAGATAAGTGTACAACCCCTTTAGCTCCTGAAAATCAAGTCTAGCTGGTTTCTAGCATTTTCCATGCTTTTCTATAGCAAGACTTGTTTTTTGAGATGTGATTGATTCGGAAAGGATATTGTATTGTTTGGCTTTTGTAGCCAAACCTTTACTTACATCCGAATCAATTATTTCTTTCATGCCCACTAGCAATCCTCTTTGAACTGATGACTCAACTGTGATCAGCCTTTTCTCATTAGTCTTTCCAAAATATTCATAGAATTGCTCCTCTAATTGAGACCATGAACCAATAGTACATTGCGGCAAAGATGTAAACCATGCAAAGGCAATACCGGTGAGAGATAAAGGAAAATTTCGCACTCTCATATAGTCTTCTTTACCGGCAAAACCCAGCTATGAGAGATATATACTAATATGTTCTGTAGTGGTTTTATCATCTTTGACACTAAATTCATAAAAATCAGGTACCCACCAACCATTAGGAGTTTTCAAGTAATCATAGCATAATGGGTATGGTCTATGATAAGTGGGCACCTTCCATTTAGAGGAACCATATGGATTCCTAGCATGGGCTAAATCTTCATCGATTCGGCTTGATTTGAGAGCAACAAATGAAGCCGAATCATGATTGTTTGCAAGTGCACATATTGCTGAATTTTCATTGATTTGACTACAATTATTAGCAATATGTGGAGCCGAATCACGAGTTTTAGCACTCAAATGCCTTGCTAATATTTCACTAATTCGGCTATGGTCATGAGCGAAATACAAAGCCGAATTGTGAGCATTGATTTTTGCATAAGGTGCTGAATTTTCGTTGATTGGGTTATGGTTACTGGTAACACGTGAAGCCGAATCATAAGTATTAGCACTTAAACACCTTGCTGAATTTTTATTAATTCGGCTTGAGTTGGGAGTAACATATGGAGCCGAATTATGAATAGGAGCATTGGCATATGGTGCTGAATTTTTAGAGTAATTGGCTAAATAATTAGCATTGTTATAGCCAATTCTCTCATTCATGGGCCTGTCTTGTGGTGGAACCACATATTGTGAACTTATAGCCGATGAATAACAATTTTTGTATTGTATGTTGCTAGTAGCATCAAAACTCGAAGAATTTACAACATGTATCGGCTCTTGACCATAATATTCATAATTATGATGTGTATGATGAGGAGCATTAACAAAAGTATTGGCCGATGTAACATATCTAGTATCATTACAGCTAACAACACCAACATGAGAGCTCATAGAACTTGCAAAATAACTATTAGGATCATAAGATGCATTTGCAAGTTGTACCTTAGGGTGATTGTAGTAATATTGTGATGCAACACCTTGGTACTTCATGATTTATAACTTGACCAACTTGTTGCAAAATCGCAAGCAAGATCACAAGGGGTCAAAACCAGATGCGATCGGCCTTTTAGGCCAGATGCAACGGTAATGGCGAGCTCAAGAAGATAGATCAACGAGTAGTAAGGCTAGGTCAGAGAGATTGGCTATAAGAGATAGCCGAACCAATCATCCCCAGTGGAGTCATAAAAAAGTGTGTTGACGTCGGAAGTGATCCGAATCAAACACCAACAGGGCCTTGGGCGCTGGGCCACTACATACTGAAGAATTCAGTGAGGATATCACTCTTTCGTGGGGAAGAATGGAGAGGTTTACAAGCAAACCACCAAAGGATAACTAACGTGCTTACGTGATAAAGAACCGGCTAGTTTTTAGGCAAACTAGCAAAGAAACCATCGAAGCTCTCGCTCGGGAGGGACCCCATCAGAGCAAGGACATCGTCATGTTGCCCTAGGTCGGCTAGCAAGCCTAGGGTGCCATCCTTGGTCATCGGATCAAGGGATGAATAGCATGGGGGTTGGAGAAGAGGGCAAAAGGGTTGGAGTAGAGGTAGTAGATTGATTTGTTTGACGATTGGATAGATGGGTTCTCAATCGGCCATGATCCTCTCATATATATAGAGGGGGGTGGTCTTATCCTAGTAAGAAACCTCTCCGAGCCTTATTTTTTAAGTTTCCCACGAGTTTGGAACAGTCCGGATCGGAATCCAAAAGGGCAGATCCGAACAGGATTTTCTGTTAGGTATGTCGGAAGTCCCGACTTGGGTCGGAACTCCCGACAGTTGGAACTTCTGACTTTTGTTGGAACTCTCGACGTAGGGATAACCCCAGACACCCGAGTAGATTTCTTCAGGCTTCCCAAAAGACCCAACACGCGTCGGAATTTCCGATAGTTGGAAGTCCCGACTTGGGTCGGAACTCCCGACAACGTGGCATCTTTTCGAGGGCATAACTTCTTCATCTAGACTTCGAATTAGATGTTCCATATATGTTTTTTGACCGTCTCGATGAAAGGAACACAATGGTGAAGTCCGTTTCACATTTTGACAACTTCACAAAATGGACATTTTTGGTTGTCAACACCTGCGTTTGTAGCTCTTCATTTCCTGCAAACTACCTATCCATACAAGGCTGCAACCAAATATATGCAAAGTCATTGTTCCAAGTACAGTGGCAAAAATCAGAGACTTCAAGTAGCAAACCAGCAAAAGACCCAGCAGATAGAGATTCCATAAGGATATCATTATGGCATAGTTTACAATACCCTTCACATGATTCTAAATCCATGGTATCAAGTTACCCAAAATTTTAATCCACAGATGGGTCAGTAATTGTAGAGAAATCTAGATTCAACTGCTGATGAGTTGTTGCTTAGAGTGACGAAGATGATAAAGAATCAGTTCAGTTTGAAGCCAAAAGGGCAGACCTTCTCGTACAAACGCCCATATCCAGAGTGGTATGATTTGGTCGCTTTTCCTACAAATTACAGGCTCCTGGAGTTTGCTAAGTTCACTAGCCAAGATAGCACAAGCATAATAGAACATGTCAGTCGGTATCTTTTATAGTTGGGCGAAGCATCCATTGAAGAGGCCCATCGAGTTCGTTTCTTCTCCTTGTCCCTGTCAGGACCAGCCTTCACTTGGTTTTCATCGCTGTCAGTTAACCCCATTGCCAATTGGGCTGACCTAGAGAAGAAGTTTCATACATATTTTTACACTAGGATAGGAGAAAAGAAAATTACCGATTTGACGACCATAAGGTAGAGGACTAATGAATCGGGCACCAAATTTCTTTAGAGGTTTCAAGAGGCCTGAAATTTGTGCTTCTCACAGAACTTGACTGATGATCAACTAGACACTTTGGCTATTCAAGGAATGTTGCCAACATGGAGAGAGATGCTGCTGGGGCAAGAGTTTGACAACTTGGGTCAGTTGGCTTAATGAGTGGCATCGCTCAATAGCCAGTTCCAGAATATTCGCAGAGATACTCGATTCCAGAAAAGTGCCGCAATTGCCGAAACCTATAATCCATATTCAGTCGATGACAGCAATGAGTACAAAGAGGAAGAAGAGATTATTGTGGTTGAATGGAATTGGGGTAAGAAGACAGTAATGGTGCCAAATCCTTGAGGAAAAGGAGTCGGAGAGAGCTATGATTTCAACATCAAAAAATCGGATAAACTCTTCGATTTCTTACTTGAGAAGGGACAAATCAAGCTGCCCAACAATCATGTTATGTTGTCTCCTGATCAGTTGAAGAATAAGAAGTTCTACAAATTTCACAATGCTACTTCTCATTCTACTAATGAGTGCAGAGTTTTTTGGCAACATATACAGAGGGCTATTCAGCAAGGGAGGCTCAAATTTGATACACCTTGAAAAGTGAAAGTTGATGATAATCCTTTCCCAAGAGATCAGAACATGGTTGATGCTAGGTTGCTTAAAGGGAAGACTAAAGTCCTAACATCAACTAGGGCCAAAGAAGCTAGAACCATCGACCCAAAGATGCAAATATGGGCTGATGAATATAGAGAGATTAAAAGGCATCGTAACCAACAGAAGAGCTAATATGAGTAGGGAGAAACGTCAAGGGATAGGGCAACAAAGCCACATTTTACATCTTGAATTTTGTTGAATAAATGGCAGTGGCAAAAGGAAATAGATTATCAGCGTTGGGTAAAGGAGAAAGAATACCAGCGTCAATAAGAAAAGGAGAGGTATGAAAGAAAGCAAGCTGAATCACATTGGAATTTTCCTTTCTTCAGACATTGTTGGAATAAAGGTTTGAAATTGCCTACTAGAAATAATTGCCCAGAGTGCAGCGAGCAATATTGGGAGTTTAGGCAATCTCAAGCCAACCGCCGGTCTATCCATGCTTGAGATGAGTATCATCATAATAATATGGATCGGCGCTTAAAAATAGAAGTGTTCATGATCGTCTTGGGAAGCGAGTTATTAATCAAAACTGGGCTGATTATGAAAAAGAAGTTAATGAAGAAGAATATATTTGGTAGGAAGGCCAATGGTGTCTAGGAGGTTTAACAAGAAGCTAGAAGAGAAGGGTACAACGCCTATGGAATAGAGAGCTAGAACAGGCTCAGGCATTTGGTAAACCTCTGATGTGGCATGCTAAATAAGCAACCGATAGGGGGCAACCCTTGGCTAATATTCAAATGGCTTTTCTATTACCGTCAGAATTCAGGGCTCTAGTAGATCAAGAAGTCTATTTAGATTTCGATGAATTGGAGTATGACGAGATGGTTGCCAAGTTGACAGTGATACAACAGGCTATATTTGATAAGCTAGTCAAGCATCGGCACTTAAAGGCTTTATATCTGAAAGGTTTTGTCGATGAGAAGCTGATGAGCAAAATGTTGGTGGATGGAGGTGCTTCTGTCAATCTTATGCCTTATACTACTTTTCGCAAGCTTGGCAAGGGACCAGGAGATTTGATTGAGACCAACATGATGCTTAAGGATTTTGGGGGCAATGCATCTAAGACTAGGGGGCAATAAACGTCGAATTGACAATCGAAAGTAAGACTTTGCTCACCACATTCTTCGTCATTGATGGGAAAGGATCATACAGTCTACTCCTTGGTCATGATTGGATTCATGCAAATTGTTGTGTATCATCGACTATGCATTAGTGTTTGATTCAGTGCCATGGAGATGATGTTGAGCTAGTTCATGCTGATGATTATATAAGTATCACAACAGTCGATCTAGTGTATTGGGAACTAGAAGACTTTGAGTGTTTTTCTGGCAAGCTATGGGAAGGAGGCTTCATTAAGATCAATGATGAAAGCCAACAGCTGATCCAAGCAATCGACTCTAAGAGTTTGTTTTAATGGATGACCCAATAGATAGCACGGGCGGTAAGCCAGGGCATGGCTTCACGTCAGCCGGTGGATTAAAGAAGATAAACAATGGTCCTAGAGATAGGCCTAGGCCGACATATGTGAGCACTAAATTGTATCCTGAGTACAAGCCAGAGTTGATAGATTTATTAAAGGAAATTTCAAGATTGTTTTGCTCAATGAGATGCCTGGCCTAGATCGGTCAATTGTTTAAACTTTGGTCTGATGAGTTCTGGCGCAACCTATCAAAAGCGATCGATGGAAAATGTTTGAAGGAATATCATCCCAGCATTTGGATCAACACTTGACAACCGATTGGTTCAGTCATTAGCTCTAATAGCTGGTACCAGAAGGTATCGCCTCTTGTTCAAAATGAACCCAAAAGAGGGAAAAGCTGATACAAGATGTATCGCCTATAGAGCAAAAACAAACGCAAAAACAATCATGATGTATACAAAGATATTATAGAAGTATGCCGAGATACAATCATGAAAAACAGAAGACTTTATTCATTGATTAGTTTGCCCTAAATACAAACTAATCAAAAACATTGTTTATCACATCCTGAGCGGATGTGATGTAAATGATGTCCTCCGCTGCATCGATGAACTCCTCGATCAAGTCCTCGTGCTCCTCGGGGCCATCGCCCATTGGGAAACTGATCTCCATGGTATGGAGCTCGTACCTAGTCTAGACCTATGCCACGGCCAGCGCCACTGATGCGCCATGACAAACACCATGAAGGGCAATCTCTAGGACATGGGCTGGGACATCATGGAGGCAGGCGATGATGAGGGGGCCCTGAGCATTGACGGCCGCCATAGCCACATTTGCCGCCAGTTAGAGAGACTCCAACCGCACCATCAAGCTGGCGATCATAGAAACAGAAAAGCTATCAAGATAAAGATAGTGGAAATCAAAATAAAGGTGTTCCTCGAATCCATCGTACCCACCACCATGGCGTCGGACATGGCCAGCCACGCCCGAGCAGCGCTGGCCTCTTCCTCGGCGGTGTGAAGAGTGGCTTGAGAGACCCCGAGGTGGATCTTGAGCTAGCCATTTTCCCAAGTTGCCTCGGAATAATAGTCCTTAGCTGCCCTCCACTCTCGGAGGAAACACCGAGTGTCATTGCCGTTGTAAGAATCAGAGGAGTCCGACGACGAGTCTGCCGCAGAGGCAGCATCAGATACGGCATTGGAGGGCTCACTGGCCCTGGGAAGATGACGAAGGCTATCATTCAAGATGAACCTATAGACAAGTTAGAAAAGTTCATTGCCATGAGCAGAAGATATCGATCTCACCTCATGCGTCAAAGGCGCTGGCTCACCGGCATGTCCTCCTCTAGAACCTCCTTCGCCGCACATTCGCCTCAATTGTCTTTGCCAGCCATAGGGTTGATTGGATCTATGAGAAGGGGAAGAAAACTGCTATAGAGTTTGCAAGGGCGAAGAAGTGTAAAGGAATAGGAACAGCTACGAGTATAGATGTGTTTGAGGCCAGAACCCTCAGCTGGTATTTGTAGCCACAAAGTGAGGTGGTGGACGTCTCGAGACGTGCAAAGGGTAACTGCAATTAATAGGAGGTGAAGCACCACCACACTAATGCCGAAGAGAATGCGACTAAGGATAGAAGGTTGAGGGGTTCTCTTAATAGAGGCCGTGTTTTAAGACTTAATCGGATTGAGGTTAGAAGTCTGGAATCTGCTATTTTTTAAATCAGCTCTTTAGCCAAGACAAGAAATACAATAAGGCGATAGAAGATATGATTATCACTGGTTCTACACAAAACACATGTTAATTTTCAGATTACAAGTTTAGAACATCTTGGACTGCTTTCAATGCTTCTAGCCGGATAGCATCGACTTCTGTGATTTGGTGCTTGTCTTCTTCGGCTAATCTAGGAATATCCTCAAGACTGCTGCAGATGGCCCTACCTTCTCTAACCATAGCCAGCAGTTCTTGCTTCTTCTGTTAATGGCATTGGGTATTTAAGCCAGATTGGATTTGTGGCGATCAATGGCAGCTTTCACATTCTCCAGTTCCTTCTCAAGTTCTGCACGCTTGGTTTCCAGTTAGGTCAGCTCTGGATCGATCCTGAGGGAAGAGTTCTTCAGATCATCGATCAGCTATGTCAGCTCTTTGGCCTCTTACCTGTTGGAGTTCTTCTTAGCTAGTAAAGCTTCACAGTTAGATAGTCTCCTCTGAGCCTTTTTTCACCTTTGGAGCTTGATCTTCAATGACGGACAAACATAACAAGACCTTGGTTAGAACTGGGGATGAATTATCCTTAAAGGCCAAGGAGACTCTTTGCATGGAATTCGCATCTTGGACCAAATCGGCTATATTCTTCTCAAGCATTGGCAATATATCCCTTAGCCAATTTCTGGTCTCTTCTGATAAAGCTTCTTTAGAAGAGGCGGCTGATGAGCTGATTTCATCTTCATCTAGATACTCCTCAAGATTGAAAGAGTAGCTTGGAGCTGGAAGATTAAGTACCTATATATAAGAAAATCTTGTTAGGATGATTGAATCATTTGATAATAACATAAGTGGTGAAGCAAGTATGGTACCTTTTCTGGGATAGCTTCTATCTGAGAAGAAGGAACGGCTGATGATGCACCAATGGTATCTGGTTGAATCGGCTCTAAACTCTCAACATTGGTATCTGCAAACATCAAGGAAGATTTTTAGTTCATGATTATTGTAGAAGGATAAAATAGATATATAATTTTCTTACCATCAGTTGTGTGCTGAACTGGGGAATCAATAGTCTGGGTTTCAATGCCAACATGATCATTTTCAATAAGTAGACTATTAGACTCCTACTCCTACGTGCGTGTTTCCTCAGAGAGTATCTGACGTAATAAATAGTCAGATGAAGGGTGAAATTGAATAAGAATCAAGAACTTTAAGGAGATACCTTGGCAACATCAGGGATTGAAGTGGAAGGATTCTCATCTTCTATAGTCCTAGAAGCAATCGATTGGTTCAACCGAAATTGGCCCCTCTTGGGGATCGGCCGATGAAGGTTTAGTTGATGCTGAATTAAATGCCTGGGACAATAGTTCCACACCCAGAGCCGATTGGGATGCAATGGTTGATAACTGTGAAGAAAGAGGATTAGAAGTTGAATATCATTTTGAGGAAAAGATGAATTGTTTACCTGGGCAGCTAATGGTCTCGTTCTGTGAATTCTTTTCCCAGTAATAGTTTTTTGGGTTGCCCCTTAGGTTGCCTTGCGCTTTGAGGATTGATACATTACAATAGTAGAGGCAGCTTGAGTTTTCATCAGTTTCTTCAGTGAGGGTGCAGTTGACCCCATTCTTGATTCTAGACATGGTGGATGATACTCTATAAGACGCCCCTTCTTGTCCAAACTTGGGGGGATCGAATTCGGTGTCCTAAAAAGGTTTATTAGAATAGTTGGCAAAGGAATGCACTTGAATAATTTTTCTAAAAAGGGATGGTAAGTTACCTCATTGTTGGAAGCGAATTCTCCATCTAGAGCTATGCACCTAGGATGGACCGACCCATAGAAGAGATGGGAGTGCCATCCTTGCCACCAGGAGTCAAAAAGAGTGGAAGAGAAATTGACTCTGGTCTAGTCATGCAAACAAAAGGAAGGAAGATCTTATCCTAGTTGAAAGGCTCTGCAGGCTTCCATCACTTCACTGATACCTTCTCTTGGCTTTAGTGTGTTCTTGAAGAACAGTTGAGGTGGCAGTTGACCAAGACCAAACTAATGAGCTATGAAAGAGGGATTGTAAAACTCATAGGTTGGAAGGTTACCGGGAAGGAAGGAACCTATAGACATTTTGCCATGGCCATGATGAAATTCAGCTGGAAGAACATAAGGTTTGATGAAGGAATTGAAGATTGCAGCCGCCGCTTCATCTGAGCAGCCTGATTCTAATCAAAATTTGAATGGGAAGACCAACTCGTTGTTCTCATCCTCGTCATAGGGTAGCCAAGTCAGGATATCTGCTTCAAACCCTCTGTAAAACTTTTTGAAGAGATGGCCAACATCGACAACAATTGTCATGGCTGATGTAGCTTTGCCATAGTTCATGCACTGACGGGTTCTTCCATCTTTGCCTCTGTATTCCTCATCAAAGTTGGAGGAGGAAAAGCTCAAATTCTAGAGATTTGGCCTTACAATCTTATGTATATACAAGTTTAACCACATATATATCAACCACCAAGGGCCACTAATAGTGTGCACTGGTTCATTCTTTAGTAACTGGACAGCTACCTGGTGCATCAGATGATAAGCAGCTCCTAACAGATACTTTCCAAGGGGAATCTCAACGCCTACTGCTAGATGCTATGCCATGAGTTTATGATTGTAAGTTGGACCACAAGATGACCCACGGAAGATGAAATTTTCAAGCCACATATTCAGAAAAGCCACATATTCTCTTTCGCTAATAGCTGATCCATCTCTAATATGGTTCAGAATGTAGCTTGCCCATCCTATGTAGTCTGATATTTTGGCTAATTTCTTAGAACCAGCACATAAATAATCATAAGGCTGCATTGATCCAGTTATTATAAGGCCGGTCAACATATAAACATCGACTAAAGTGATGGTCATTGGGCTGTGACCAAAAACAAAAGCATTCAGGGTATTAGACCAGAAATAAGATGCAGAGATCAGGAGTGAATCGTTCCTCTCCATTCTAGACAATGAAAGTGTCAAGCATTGATTCAAGTCATAAATCTCTCAATCTCCAGCCTTTTTCTCGGATACCCTATGAAACCAGTCTCTCCATCCCCTAGGCATTTTGGGCTAGTTCCTGAAGGGAGTTTTGGTGTTCTAGGAGGACAAATCCACTATAGATTGTTTGAAGGAGATTTGATTGGTTTCTTAATAGATAAAATCAGATGGATCAGGGTCACCCATAGGCCCAAGAAAATAGACATTGGGAGCAATAGCCGATGAAATCAAGATTTCATTCCTCATTTCCTAGAAATCAGATAAAATAAATTTGAGAAGAAAGGAAATGTAGGGTAGCGGCCGGTACTTGGAGAATGGGAACTTGAAAGCATACCTCTAGGACGTAGTCGCTGGTCGCCATTGTAGCCAAAATAGATTTAAATCTGAGGAGGATCACTTGAATAAAAGCTTGATAGGGCAGAAGATTTGCTAGGGTTGAGGCTTTGGCGATGGCAGCGTCGGCTGTTAAGATTTGCTCAAGAAGGAAGGGGAAAGCAAATGGGCCAAGTGAGTTGGAAATGATACTATTGGATATTATATAAGACTCGGACTAAGAAGTCAGGAGTCACACGCATATCTCAGAATAAAATGGTTGCGACGTGGTAAACAGATAAATAGGAATTTTGGAATAAAATCATTTTATCCCAAAATTGGGGGGCATGTGTTTACATCAAAATTTCGGGAGAAGAACATGGGAACTCGAAGCTTCCAATATTGTGTCATCAAGGAATCAATTGCATAAGGATCGATATTAGCTGATTCGGATGCGGCACTGGAATCGGCTCTCTTTAGATGACGTCAGCAGATAATGATAATAAGCTACGGTTGGCGTCGGGAAAGATATGTCAGACTCTACAAAAAGGGAAAGATTAGGGTCCAAGTTATCTTAAATTAGGGATGTTTTCTCTTATACCGAAGATTGTAATGAGTCATACTTGAGTAGGATTCATGCTTAAGCTTCAGGTATAAATATTGGACATCGGCTATTGTAAAAGAACATCCAATCAATCAATACAAATTACTTTATTTGGCTTTACGCCAACCCTTAGGAGTAGGAGTAGTGTAGATCTCGGCGAGTTCTTCTACAAGCAGGGCTACATCAGTCTGGTCGACCTCTAGCTTGTCTGTAAGTACCATCATGGCTTATACTTTTATTTGTACGGCTGCATCAATTAAGTTTGACCTCCACTGGGAACTCTAATATAAGCTAGTTCTCGACTCTTATCTAGTTCAAGTACGGCTGCATCAGTTAAATTCAACCTCCACTGCTCAAATTAGATTAAGGTAAAGTTATCGGCTCTACCTAAGAGTGGCATCCTTTGGGTAGATTCATTAAGTTACCGATCTTGCTGATGTTCTTATTGCCATTAGTTTTAGCAACATCAACCTACCCGGTTGAGATCAATCTAGATCGGCCTCATATTCTTTTGGTCCATCGTTTGCTTTGTTATAATATGATGTTTCTTACTTTGAGCGATGGGTTATGTTTCATCGGCTGTTCTACTTCGATCTTGATCGCGCATGGTACGTGGTTAAGGCATGTATGATCTTGAAGAGGTTTGCTGACTAGTTAAATCTGGTCTATAGTTCTCTTTTATGGCTATAACGATCTGGTCGATCTCCACTGATGGCACTTTAGATCAGAGGATGCTAGTTGGCAGATTTGTTTTCAATTAGGCATGACCTTGACTGTTTGCTATGCCTGCATTGGCTACATAGCCAATCGTCTATGCTTTAATGCCTACAGTGTGTCTCCGTGATTCTATTAAATGTGAATAGATCTGTTTACTTTAAAGGTTTGATTTGTTGTCTTTATCACGGCTGCCATCGATACAGTCGAACCCCACTGTTAGAGATAATAGGTTAAGTCTAATGAGTTCATAGATCTGTCCATGTTAAAGAGTCGATTGTTCACATGCTGTAGTCCCTTTTCACCCAAATCGGCTATTTCAGCCAATTTGCTCAAGCTTTCACACATATAGCATGTCTTTCGGAAAGCCTATCAATGTATAGGTGGTTTTACGGATTCTTCGGTTTTAGTTTGTTATTATCATCATAGCTGCCATCGATCCGGTTGAACCTCATTGTTGATGGTAACAGATTAGATTTAGAACATTTGTAGATCCATTTATACTAGATAGTCGATTTGTTTGCATGTTATATCCTTTTCTGTTAGATTCATTGGCTCAATGCTTTACACTGGTAATACCTACCTAGCTGATGATTTTGCTTATATCTGTGTGCATTGTGCTTGTCAACATAAAATCAATCGCGATCCACAAGCTTTACCATCCGTAACAGCCGATTTCTTCGCGTATCGGCTATTTAGTCAATTTTCCGTCTGGCTGCTCCCGAAGCGGCATACTTGGAACTGTCTGGGCAAAAACCGGCATGTTCCACCTTAAATTATTGATAAACTTTCTCTCCTTATCAATTGTAGGTCAAATTGACTATCATGGCTCGGGAGGAATTCGTAGGGTCGATGGATCCTGCGATTGAAGCCAAGCGGATCTCCAGGCTCATCCTAAGCAGATCCTTCTGGCTTACTGTGTGCCTGGCACATCGACACATTTTTGTGCTGACACACGATAGCCAATTTCTTGATTGTTTCACATGGTGGATCCTCCTTTCCTACAACACTTGAATCAAATTGCTCTACTTGAGAGCCATTAGATTCATCAAATATTACGTCTACCTCAATCTCAACTCTCTCGGAGGTTTTGTTGAAAACATGGTTGGCATGCTCATTTGATTCATAACCAAGAAAACCTTCATCGACCTTAGGTGCAAATTTTGAGGTTTTGGGTTTCTTGTTAAGTATGAAACACTTACACCCAAACACTCTAAAGTAAGACACCTTAGGTTTGTTACTGGTTAGAAGCTCATATGAAGTTTTCTTCAACTTCTTGTGTAGGTAGAGGTGATTAATGGCATGGCAAGCGGTGTTGACAGCATTGCATCAATAGAGGTTCGGCGTCTTATACTCATCTAACATTGTCCTTGCCATGTCAATGAGTGTTCGATTCTTCCTCTCTACTACAACATTTTGTTGAGGGGTGTATAGAGTTGAAAACTCATGCTTGATGCCCTCTTCATCAAGAAACTCCTCAACAAGAGTATTCTTGAATTTGGTCCCATTATCACTTCTCACTTTCTTGATTGGGAGACCGAACTCATTTTGTGCTCTTCTAACAAATATCTTCACTTTCTCTTGAACTTGGCACTTGTCATACAAAAAGAATACCCAAGTGAAACGGGAATAATCATCAATAATAACAAGACCATATTTGTTACCCCCGAGACTTAGGTAGGCGACCAGTCCAAAGAGATCCATGTGAATTAACTCCAATGGTTGCTCGGTGGTCATGATACTCTTCGGTTGGTGAGGTATGCCAACTTGCTTTCTAGCATGACAAGTGCTACAAATCCTATCTTTCTCAAAGTGAACATTTGTTAGTCCAAGGATGTGTTTATCTTTTAGAAGTTTGGCCAAGTTTCTCATACCAACATGGGCTAGTCGGCGATGCCAAAGCCAACCCATGCTAGATTTTGCCACTAAACAAGTCTCAAGCTTAGCATTACTTTTGTTGAAATTAACTAGATAAAGCTTATTCTTTAATCGACCCATAAAGACAATAGAGGAATCCTCCCTTCTAAAGACTTCCACACCCTTATCTGTAAAGAGACAATTGTAGCCCATCTCACATAATTGAGAAACAGACAATAAATTGTAACTCAACGAATCAACATGTAAAACATTTGTAATTGAATGCTCAAGGGTTATAGCAACTTTACCAAGACCAATCACATCCCCCTTTGAATTGTCTCCAAAGACAATATTTTCAGTTGAGTGCATCATTAGGGAATATGATGAGAACATACTCCTTTCTCTGGTCATATGATTTGTACATCGGCTATCAAGCACCTAACTTGATCCACCGGAGGAGAATACATGCAAAACAAGTTTGGTTGCTAGATTTAGGTCCCCAACTTGACTTGGGACCTTGCATGTTAATCTGAAGAAACTTTGGAACCCAAATAGAAGTATTCCTATATATGTTGGTTTCTTTTCCAACATATTTTGCAACCACTTGACCACTGCTGTTGTTCTTCAATACAAAACACGATGTCAAGCCTTGTCGAGGTGCATGGGCCTTTAGTTGATAAGCATACTTATTCTTGGTGCCCCATGTTGATTCCTTTGGCTTCTAGAAAACCTACTTCTACTATAACACTTTCTTCATGGGCTTAGTCTGATCAGGAATAGAATGGGTAGCCTTCCCCTTTTTGTAGGGCAGCACTGCCGCCCTTCACCGTGGCACTGTCGCGGGCTATGCAGGCTGATCTATACCGATTCTGTCCTTCCTTTCAAACTATACACACTCATAGCCATTCACTATCTTTCTTACATTTGTCTTGGCTCCATTTGTGTGTCCGAGCCTAATGGGGTCGGGGATCCCGATCTTCCATCAGGTAGAGGTAACTATCGTTGTGCGCGGAGAATGACACACCGATCCGGCTTTAGATCGAAAGATCGAACCCTGCAATTTTAGCACCACAACTCCTCTGGTTATCAACCGAGACATGGATCTAGTTGACCTCGCCAAGAAGGCTAACCCCTGCCTATGCAATGAAGAACACAAGCAAGAACAAGAAAGAAAACAACCAAATTGCAGATGAATGATTAATCTCATGATGTTGGGGTCTCACAAACTGATGAACGGTGAAACTGTTCTTGATAGATTAATCTAAGTAAAACCCAAACCCTAATGGAGGGGTGGCGGCTGTTTAAGAAGACTCTAGGGTCATGTAAAGACCCCTAGACGTGCCCTCTAATGGGCCCAAACACGATACACGGTCCAACGGACCAAAAGATGGTGTCGCAGCACCCTGGCAGATTCTGGATGCTGACTTGTTTCAATGATTCCTGTTGAATCCGAAGGGCTTTTGATGTGAGACCACATGCATTGGCTTCCTTATCTAATTAGCTTTCTATCCATATGTGGATCATCGAAAACAGAGCCTAGACGCACCCGTGTGACCTATTTTATGGCAGACTGGTCCTAGATGGGCTCCAACTTCAGTTGGACTGGGCCTCCACCATGAGAAAGATGAATTGGATGCCCATGCTAGACCTCCTCCTCTCCTTGGCTTGTATGTGATAGAGTGATGTCCTCGTCATGACCCTCTCCTATGTTCCTAAGTAAGATAACATCATTAGGTAGTAGTCTATTCTCAAAAGTATGAAAAGGATCGCTTAAGAACGAGCTCACCTCTAAATTGAGTTGACGCATTCGAGCTTGGGTCATTGGACCTTGCATAATGGTTGGAGGATCAGTGGGTACATCCAAAGGAGTGATGTCCTCATCATCCTCCGCCTCTTGAAACTGAGTCGTCCTCAACTCAAGCTCATCTTCTTCTCCCAAATAAGGTTTCAAATCTGCAATGTTAAAGGTGGGACTAACCCCAAACTCAGGTGGCAACTCAAGTTTGTAGGCATTATCATTTATTTTCTCAAGTATCTTATAAGGACCAGCTGCTCTTGGCATTAATTTAGACTTACGTAGCTCAGGAAATCTATCTTTTCTCAAATGTAACCAAACCAAATCACCTAGTTCAAGTTTAATTTCTTTTCTACCTTTACTACCAGCAATTCTATACTTTTCATTCATTCTTTCAATATTTGCTTTAGTTGTTTTGTGCAACTTACGAATGAAATTAGCACGCTCTCTAGCATCACTATGTGTTCTCTCAGTGGTAGGTAAAGGCAAAAGATCAATAGGAGCGCGGGGGTTAAAACCATACACTACCTAAAAAGGACTTACCTTGGTGGCGGAATGTTCCGCCTTGTTATATGCAAACTCCACATGTGGCAAACACTCTTCCCACATCTTCAAATTGCACTTCAAAATTGCTCTTAACATGGTGGACAATGTTCGATTCACTACCTCAGTTTGCCCATCAGTTTGGGGATGACAGGTTGTAGAAAACAACAGTTTGGTTCCCAATTTATTCCACAAAGTGCGCCAAAAATGACTCAAGAATTTTGCATCGTGATCTGAAACAATAGTAGAAGGCATACCATGGAAGCGAACAATTTCTTGAAAGAAAAGGTTAGCAATATGAATAGCATCATCGCTCTTATGACAAGGAATAAAATGTGCCATCTTAGAAAAATGATCAACCACCACAAAAATACTATCCCTCCCCCTTTTAGTCCTTGGCAAACCCAACACAAAATCTATAGATATATCAACCCAAGGAGTAGAAGGAACAGGAAGAGGCATGTACAAACCATGTGGGTTCAACCGTGACTTAGCATTTTGATATGTGGCGCACTGAGCCACGTACCGTTCTACATCCTGCCTCATCCTTGGCCAAAAGAAATGTGTGGACAACACCACCTCCATCTTCTTGGCACCAAAATGTCCCATCAATCCGCCTCCATGTGCCTCCTGCAACAACAAAAGATGAACAAAGCCAACTGGAATGCATAGGCGATTAGCTCAAAACAAAAACCCATCATTGATCATAAACTTGTTCCATGTACGTCCCTCTCTACAATTCATCAACACGTCCTTAAAATTAGGATCAAGCGCATATTGTCCTTTTATTGATTCAAGCCCAAAAATCCAACAATCAAGTTGGGACAGCAAGGTATATCGTCTAGACAAAGCATCAACAACCACATTATCCTTCCCTTTCTTGTGTTTGATAATATAAGGAAAAGATTCAATAAATTCAACACATTTAGCATGCCTACGATTCAGATTATGTTGAGAGCGAAGATACTTAAGCGATTCATGATCAGAATGAATAACAAATTCTTTAGGCCACAAATAATGACGCCACTTCTCTAAAGAACGGACAAGTGCATACAATTCCTTATCATACGTGGAATAATTTAGAACAGGGCCATGCAATTTTTCACTAAAGTAAGCAATGGGTTTACCATCTTGCGTCAAAACACCCCCAATGCCAACTCCACTAGCATCACATTCTAGCTCAAAAGTCTTACCAAAGTTTGGAAGTGGCAGCAATGGTGCATGTGTGAGCTTGTCCTTTAAAGTGTCAAAGGACTCCCCATGTGACTTTCCCCAATGAAACACCACCCCTTTCTTTATCAACTCATGCAATGGGGCAGCAATGATGCTGAAATCTTTGACAAAGCGGTGGTAGAATCCTGCAAGACCAAGAAAACTCCTCACCTGCGTGACGGTTTGGGGAACTAGCCAGCTCTTTATGGCTTCAATTTTCATCTCATCCACCTCAATTGCCTAGGAGTTACAACATAGCCAAGAAAAGAAACTCGATCCATGCAAAAGATGCACTTCTCAAGGTTACCAAATAATCATGCATCACATAAAGCATTAAAAACAACACGTAAGTGATCCATATATTCAACAAAAGACTTGCTGTAAATCAAAATATCATCAAGTAAACTTCCACAAAATGACCAATAAAAGCTCTTAAAACCTCATTCATTAAGTGCATGAAAGTGCTAGGTGCATTTGTCAATCCAAAAGGCATTACTAACCACTCGTACAACCCAAATTTGGTTTTAAATGTGGTTTTCCATTCATCTCCCAGTTTCATTCTAATTTGGTGGTAGCCACTTCGCAAGTCAATCTTGGTGAAAATTATAGAGCCGCACAACTCATCAAGCATGTCGTCTAGCCTAGGAATAGGATGACGATACCGAATAGTAATATTATTGATGGCTCTACAATCAACACACATACGCCAAGTTCCATCTTTCTTAGGAACCAAAAGTATAGGAATGACACAAGGACTAAGGCTTTCACGTACATACCCGTGGTCCAGAAGGTCTTGGACTTGCTACTGAATTTCCTTAGTCTCCTCAGAATTGGTTCGATAGGCAGCACGGTTGGGCAAGGTTGCTCCCGGAATCAAATCGATTTGATGCTCTATCCCTCTCATAGGTGGCAGCCCCAGGGGTATCTCAGCTGGAAAAATTTCCTCATACTCCTGCAAAAGGTTAGTGACAGCAGGAGGCACCGAACTAACAATATCATCAAGCAAAAACATAGCTTGTTTGCATACCAAAGCATAGGAAATATCATCATCAGAAATTTCAGCAAAGTCACATTTTGTTGCAACCATAACACCCCCTTCAATTTAATCCCCTTGGCCTTAGAAATAGATGTAGACTTATCCTTTTTAGGTGGGAGAATAGAATTAGCAACTTGCTAATTTTTAGATTGAACATCATTCAAACTAACAGCGCGATCTCTAACAGTTTGTACAATTTGAGCAGGGGCCAAAGGTACCAAAGTAATTTTCTTTCCTTTATGCACAAAAGTGTATTTATTACTTCTACCATGGTGTGTAGCATCATTGTCATGTTCCCAAGGGCGACCCAATAAGAGTGAATAGGCTTGCATAGGTACCACATCACAATCAATAGAATCAGCATAAGAACCAATGGAAAATGAAACTCTACAAGTTTGTGTTACCTTTGCTTTTCTAGAATCATTTAGCCACTGAATATGATATGGACATGGGTGCGGGCGTGTGGTCAAGCCAAGATTCTTGACCAAATTAGAACTCACCAAATTATTGCAGCTACCTCCATCAATAATGACATGTGCTCGACGATTGCTTATGACGAAGAAAATCTAGAACAAGTTATGGTGTTGTAGCTTCTTAGGTTGCTGTACTTGTGAGTTGAGCACCCACTGTACAATGATGCTCCTATAGGCCACCGTGGCCTCATCACCAAGGACTTCGCTGTCCTCCTCATTTGTATCTTCGTCATCTTCATCTTCAATGTCAGAGGTGCTGATGTAACCATCTTCTGTAGCAATATATGCCCGCTGACTTGGGCAGTCCTTCTACACATGGCCAATTCCATGGCAGCGGTGGCACTGAATGCCCGAAGTGCGTCATATCGATGCAATGGATGAGGCACTCTTGGTAGGCACCTACAAAGAATTTTTACCTGAATCTGAAGGTCGTGCGGGAGGTGCCTTAGGTGTAGCGGTAACTCCAGAGGCTGCTGGTCGCTTGTTCATTGGTGGAGGTGCCCGAAAAGTGGTTGGCTTGGTTAGCCCCGAAGATGGTGCCGAGCGTGGCGTGTATGTGGTGCTGACCTTACTCTTGCTCTACTATTCACGCCCCTGCAATTTCTTTTTTGCAAGCATAGCGAACTGAAACAACTAGTTGATAGTCTGAAATTCTTTATAATCAACAATGTCCTGAATCTCGTGCCTCAAACCCGAATAGAAACAACAAATGGAATCTTCGTTCCCCTCCCCAACACTACAACGCATCAATCCCTTTTGGAGCTCACCATAGTAATCCTGTACAGATTTCTCTCCTTGTTCTAAACGCATCAATTTCTTACGCAAGTCTCTATGATAAGGAGGAACAAAACGATCACGCATAGCTATCTTAAGTTCTTCCCATGTACCAGGTAAAGCATCCTGTGCAACTAGCCCATTCCACAAAATAATGCAAAGTCCTTAAACTCACTAGTAGCTTGTCGAATTCTATGTTGCTCAGGCACAAGGTGGGCACTAAACTTTTGTTCTACCATCATCTCCCAATCAAGATATCCCTCAGCATCATAATGACCCAAAAAAGATGGTATTGTGAACTTAATCTTAGCATAAGGATCATCGGGCACACGATGATTATTACCTTGATGGTGGTGGACACCACCCATACCTATCGTGTTGCGGTGAAGACGTCATTGTAATCTTGCTTGTCGAAAGGCTTCTCGATCTATGTTCCCATTGGCATCATACACCATGTCTTCTAGCAAGAGACCATTGGTGTTGCTGCTAGAGACGTCGTTGTTGACTGCCACAAAGGTTTCCAACTCAGTAACCTTGTCGGTTAGCATGGAAATTCGTTTGTCCAATCTCTCCATGTTGTTGCCAATGTTGAGTTCAATGAGTGCGTCAGTGACGGCCTTCCTGACAGCCTCATTCATCCTTTTTTGGGCATTCTCTATAGCAGCTTGCAATTGCTCTTGGCTGACACACTCGTTGAAATCCTTGGGATTGTTATCTCTAGTCTAATCATCTCCTGCCATTGTAAACACAAAAATAGGAACAAACGGTGAAAGTTATCCCTACCAAATGACTACATGGTTGTAGTGGTGTCACTTTTCATAGCAAGTGGAAGCATCTTACCAAGCTCTTACAAAGTTCTTACCAACGCAAGCAGTGGATGGTACAACCGGCGGCTGGTTCGTGATACCTATGAGGCAGGTGTACTAAGATTGCAAGGGCCTTTTTCTATACTGATCTGAAGAGTTTGTGGAGCTTAGAAAGCACACAAAGAATAATATGTATATTTGGCACACAAGTTAGTAACAAAAAGTAATGCTGAATTATAGTCCAAAGTACTTGTTCTTATTGCTGATCTAAAATGTTCCAAGTGCCAGGTGGGTGACAGACAAGTATGGTGGATAGCAAGGTGCCAGGTGTGGGATAAACAAGTATGGTGGATAGCAAGAGCAACACAAAAAAGGCACCAGACAGCACACGCTAACACAGCTCACTTTGGCCTTCTCTATGTGCTCCTCTAGATATTGTTCCTCTAGTAATCCCACCCTCAACTTCTTGCAAAGGGCATAAGAATTGAATTGATAGGAGGCGAGAACCAAGCTCGTAATGGGAGCAACATTCTCCCATCCAACGACTTTCTAGATGGTGGTGAATTCGGTGTTCATACATATCTTTTGGAGAAGGTCGGGGTCATATGCAGGCATGTGGATGAACTTGTGATTCTTGATGAGGTTGTATGCTTGCATCTCCCGGTCTCCCACCAAATCAAGGTGTGGATCATCGTCGCCTTCCTCCATCGGTGCCCTTGCCCTTGCTCTTTTGTCGGCTCAGTTTCTTCATCTTCATGCACAGGGCTCTCTTCGGGCTTGGTTGAGCGCGCACTTGAGCTTCCGTGGGAGTGACTTGAGCTTGCTCCCATGGCCTTCTTGAAAGCACCAGCGAGCTTCCTCCTAAACTTTCCTATGGCAAAAACAACAGAACAAGCTTGATGGTCTTGAGCGTAGGATTTTTCTACAGAGTTTCCTTGCTCTCAAGCTTTGTGGAAAAATATTTTGCAAGTAGTGAAGCAAAGAGAGTGATAGGGAGTGAAAAATGGAGAGTGTGAGGGTGAGGAGGGCCTCAACCCGAGCTCTCAGATTTATACCTCGAAGCATCGGCCGAGGGGGGGTGGGAGCAATGGCTCCAACCGTTGGAGAAGCAGCAGTCGCGTCGGGCAGGGTGTGCCCACACTAGAGTTGGGCCCGCTGCTGCCCCCTTTTGCAGGTTGCTCCCAACGGCCATTTTGAAGGTGTAGCCATTGGTGTTTCCCCCAGATATGAAAATTTACTCACAAAATGGATTTTCCAACAACTTTTATTATATTTTAATTTTTCATAAATATTTTAAAAGGAGGAATAATAAGAGAAAAATCTATACTATTAGAAAATGATTTTTATTTTATTTTTCTAAAAAGTTTATTTTGAAGCAAATTTTAAAATTTGAATTTTTAAAAAAAAATTGAAATTTTGAATTTTTAAAGGATAACTACCGATTTACCTTTGGCAAGGGGTCGACATTTATAGTCCGTTAGCAAGACTTCTCCTCCTCTATTGCTCTGCAGCTGCATGAAGAAACTCAGGGGAATTCTCAGGTTGCCCCGGGATTTTCCCCGAATGATTGACAAGAATAGGGGTAGCTATTTGAGCTATTTAAGTTTCAGTCATTTTATTAAAGCTTAGTTTTTAATAGAGGAGGATAAACTTTCAATTTTAGAATTTATATTTTCAATCATTTTATCATTATACGTCAATTTTTTTGTGATATTTTCATTAATTTTAGCTTGACCTAGCACTAGGTCCTTCAAGGAGGGTTGATTTGAATTGAAATTGGAATTGAAATTTGAATTATAATTATTGTTACCTCCTTGGAAGCGTGATTGGTCATTGTTACCTTGTCGGAACCCGTTATTGTTACCTTGTTGGAACCCGAGTGTCCGACCTCTCCATAGACTTCACAAGTCATTTGTGAGTCCATGGCCTTGACGGTGCCCTTCATTGCCTCCTTGTCAGTGGCACGCTCGTCAAGTCTTTTCAGCAACAAATCCATTTTTGCGGCAAGCATATCCACCTCCTTCATGGTATGCAAGCCTTTTTGTTCGTTCTTTCCCCCAGCTCTAGTTGGCCACCATTTTTTTGATGAGAGCCATGGCTCCATCGATGGTGAGGGAAAGAAATGCGCCTCTAGCAGCGGCATCTACGTGCCCCTTTGACATGTGCATCAGCCCCTCGTAGAAGTCCTAGAGCATGAGCCAATTCTCCATCCCATGGTGTGGGCACTCCTGGATGTAATCCTGCAATCTCTCCCATGCCTCAGGGATGGAATCCATGGAAGTTAGCTGGAGATTTGAAATTTTCCCCCTCAGGGCATTGGTTTTGCTCATGGGGAAAAACTTAACGAGGAATGCCGCTGTGGCCAAGTACCATTCACTACTACCACAAGGGAGAAGGGAAACAGACAGAGCCTGATGCTAGCTTGAGAGATGACTTTGATGACAATAGTGTCGCACAGCTCCAGGAAGTGTTGCAAGTGTGCACTTGCGTCCTCACTTGACAAACCACATAATTGGTTTGCCTGCACCATCATGATCAAGCCAGTGCGTAGCTCAAAGTTTCCATTACTCATGTTGACAGTGGGCCCAATGGGCACATTGGCAATAGCGGGGGTGGAGTAGTCGCATAGTGTCTTGGCCATAGTGGTAGTAGCAGATGGTGCGAGGGTGACTAGCTCAACTGTTGGTGGAGTAACGGAGGAAGAAGCGGTATGGGACCTATTCTTCCTTAGGAGCACCTCTGGATTATTGGTGTAGTTTTCTGGTAGGTTGTAACCGGTCATACACTATCTAGTTTTCATCCACAACAGAAAGAAAACAAGTAGAGTTAGCCTACATAAACTATGGCTACCATTACACGCATGCGATCATGATCATGTCCTACTAGATTCTTTTACCTATGCCCTCTCCGACAACAGCACCAGAAATGCTTGTTGGCATTTCCAAATGCAATCACCAAGTAAGGAGTTTTTAAGTCCATCCCCGGCAACAGCGCCAGAAATGCTTGGTGGCTTTTCTTAGTGGCATCACTAAGATTTGTGTTTCCTAGCGATGCTGCCAAGAAATACCTTTGACGATTATAGAAGTAATATCCGCAAGTGCATAGATCTATCATTGTAGCATTTCACCTGGAAGTATTCAGGGTATCATTATTTATATTTTCCTAAAGGAGGGCAAGGTATAAGAGTCTATCATGGATATGAACAAGATTACATACTTGCATAGTAAACCAAAGTTCATGATAGGGGTAAAAATGGTATATTCAAGATAGTGGACACACACTTGGGCCAACCTCAAGGATAAAAGGAAAACAAAGAATAAAAGAATGTTTCTAAGTGGAGCAGGCATGTTCTAATATAGTTGTGCAAAGAACAGTTAATGATCATAGAAATTACATGATTAGAGCTAGAACTAAGTGTAAGATAGATGAGGAGATCTTCGAGCACTGGTCTACCAGCAAGCGTGAGAGACCTTAAAACTCCTACGCAATACCCAAACGTGGGGGATTACAAGGGATGGATAGGGCTGTCACCACCTGCCGCCTACCCCTCAACCGGAGGCACCATCATATATGAAGGTTCTCATGCACCTGAGCACCACACTTGTGTACAAGGAAACTACCCATATCCCCCTAGGACTCTGACCCTACGGATCAACAAGCATAGGACATGGGCAAACCCGATGGAACGACGAACCGCCACCTCAACTTAGCTCTATTTCTACCCATACAAGTCATATGAATGGTTAAGCATAAGGTTGCACATGTTAAGATCATAACACACAAACTATATGCTTGTTCATATGTCAAGATTATAACATGAGAACTATACTCTAGTTCTATAGCACAACTATATTTATAAAATGATAACAAAGCTATGGAAGAACTCTTCATAGTATTCATACCAAGATTGCTCTTCTTCCAAGGAGCCAAGCCCTCCAAGGTAGATTTGCTAGCTCCAAAAATACTACTAAAACAAAAGAGTACAAGTAGAGATGGTAGTGAGGTGTGTAGCTCCAAATGTTGGTGTGTGTGTTGAATATGAACTCCACCCCTACATTTATACTAGCTCATGGTCGGTTTGGCTCTGATAAATTAGGAAACTATCCTAAACCACCATAGCATGCCGCCATGCAATAGTCGGTGGAAGCTGGGCCCAGGAGGCAGCCTCTAGGGTGCGGCTGCACCCTGGTGGCCCCGCCTCATGACCGCTTTCGTGTGGTCGGTTCCAAGGTGGGCCTAGGTCCCTCGCACGTTGGTGCTTGGCCCAGATTCTTCGTTGGAGTGGGCATTTGCTTGGTTCTTTGATGTAGGATCTGCATTACGCTTTCTGGATTGCGCATTTTGCTTTGTTTTCCACTTATATTCAAATGTGTGTCTTGTAAAACATGTTTCTTCCAATACAAGTGGAACTACGGTAATAGTAAAAGCATATGTGTCAAAAGTTTGTTTATTTCTCCCGTTTGGAGAGTAGTTGGTGGTCGAATATGGTCATTAAGGACCGCCAACAGGGGCCGTGTGCCCTCGCCAACACATGCCCCCTGGCGTCAGGCATGATCTAACCACGGGCCTTACAGTTGGGGCAAATGGGGCACACCAGGACACCATATGGGCTGGCGTGCAAGAATAGATTTGGGCATGGGTGAATAGGCATTATGTAGCTATGCAGCCGATCATCCTCCGAGTTCATCATGACATAGCCTAGCGAGCTGTTGGACTTGCACTTAGCCTCAACCAAGATGTCGGTCACGGCCTCGGCCTTGGCCAAGATGTCGGTCTCATTCTCGACCGTGGCAAATGGCGAGGGGACCACGATGGTGCAGGTGGCCTGCCCATGTGGGGAGCGGATCTAGTGACGGCAAGTGGGACCGCACCAGGGCCGACAGTGGTGAGCAAACCATCGGTGCTGATGATGTCAGTGTTGTCACCTAGGGTGACGGGGAGAGCAGCAGCCTAAGAGATGGCGTGAGTCTCAGCGATGGGAACGCCGATCTATGGGGACTGGATGTCGCCGCCGCCTCTGTCGACACCAACCCAGGGTGTGCCATCAGCCCTGCCTTTGCCGAATGACTGGAGGAAGCGGGGACTGCAGCTTGGCCACCGACGGCCTTCATGGCAACCGACGGGGTGGCTGAGGTGGGTGGCAAGGAGAGGGCTTTTACGCAATGGAAGGTGTAATGGTAAACAATATGAATTGGGGCAAGGCTAGGCTTTATGTATATAGAGAGACGCTAGGGCTTCTAAGGCAAGATACTTCATAAGATTTATTTATACACAGGGATGCTGAGGCTTCTAAGGCAAGATACTCTGTGAAGATTTATCTTTCGTAGAGGTGGGTGCCATCGTGCTCCCTCGGAAATCACAACCATATTACATCGGCGGCTGCAAAAACACAACACGTCTCCTCCATTTGTGCTGATGAGACAGCATGAGTCTCGGCACGATGACATCAATTATGTGGCCGGTGGACTTTCTGGCGTCCGTAGTAAAATTTCATAGTTTGTGATCGACTACACTCACTCGTCATTTCATCCAAAATTATTATTACAAGTAGTAGGATGGTGACGTGTGCATGTTCTGCTTGGCTTTTAATTTAATTATTCCTAAAAGAAAGTAACATTTTTCATAATGTATGACATGGGGACAGGAGTACATTTGCACAAATGAGTACAACACGTATATTATCCGACATGTTCAAATATATGGCAGTAGGACTTTCTTGCATGTGTAGTAGAATTTTCAACACCTATGGCTCATCTATTTTGCATTAGGCCAGGCTTGCTCCTCTCAAAGAAACCTTACACGGTTGCTGAGAGCGAAGTGAATGCAGATGAAAGCTGGACAGGAGTGAAAATTTAAGAGATTTTGACCACCATGACATGGTTGAGACTTGAAAGCCTAGTGCGGTTGTGATAGGTCTTTTCACTCCTATCCAAGCAGTCACAACAGTTGAGGGGCTGACTAAAGAGTAAAGAGGAGTTGCTTTCATAAGCAATTTCTCTTGGTTGGTTTTGAAGAGACATGTAGCGGCTAGCTAGAGATGGGTACACTTACTATCCAATGAAATATCAAATGGACAGCGGGGGACTTTCTGGCATGTGCAGTAAAAATGCAACATCTATGCCTCCTCCGTTGTGCATTAGATCAAGCCAAGACTTGTTTAGATGAACTCCTCGCTGCATGGCTGTTGCCAGTTCAACAATTTTTATTAGACACATGTAGATAAGACGAGTTGGGTTTATGAGGGATTAGAGCCACTCATTTGAGCATGATCAAAGCGACTCATGATCACTACCACTACTGATATGTGTTTGGTTCACCAAACCGAGGCGCAAAGCAACCATTGCGCGGTTGCCAAGAGTGAGATGTGTCCATCCTAGTTAGATTTACAATGCTCGGACTATCATGTATGCAATGAGATAATGGTAAATGTTCCTTTGTGACTGAAAATGTTTGCACAAATGCGTACGACATGTATACTATCCGACGTGTTCAAATATACGACGGCAGGTGTCGGGTTCATAAAACCAGGATCCCTCATGGACCGGCTTCCTAGCAAAGGCTTGGCCTAGCAGACAATGTTGCGAACCAACACGCAAACTCTTGGGCCGGCCCAAATACCTAGAAGACAGGCTAGAAGGGCGATCCAATCTCTGACCGGAAGGCCTGGAGGAGGAGGAACAGCGCCCGCTTCTGACTCTGGCCCACCTCTCCAACCAAAGCGCTCACTTCGGTCTCTAGTCTACCTCTAGACGTCCTCTCCGACTGGAAGCCCTAGCCAAACACCACTTTTGACTCTGACCCACCTCTCCAACCGGGGATGCGCCGAACCCCTGCTTACAACTCCTCTCCAACTGGTGTAATCAGAGCCGACTAGGACCAACCAACCAGGGACGCCTACTTAGTAAGGACCAGAAAATGGATGGAGAAAGTAAGGCAGCGCACTCAAGTCAACCGTAGTACCGAGGACCATACCCTGTACACCTAAAGGACAGTACCCTATGACCTCCCTGACATGACAGTACACAAGCAGTGTTGTAGGCATCGACATTTTCCCCTACAATGTTGTGGGCGCCATCAACTCCCATACCAGACAAATACGGTAAGGCTCCCCCACGTGCCTCTGAGGCATCAATAGTGTTGTGGCACCGGCATTTACCGTACCAGGCGAACATGGTAAAACCCCTTGCATGCCTCCGATTATCAATAGTGTGGTAGGCACCGACGTCTGCCATACCTGAAGAAGACGACGCAACATCCCAGGTGCATCTGACAATAAACAGTATTGGGGGCGCCTACCATAATCTTGTACCCGCCGGCATGGGTAGCAAGACTTAGCAGTGTACATACTCTCTCGCTCTCCCTTGTAAGGCCATCCCCTTCATCTATAAAAGGGGATGCGCTCTCTCCCAAAAGATAGTTCATTCAGATCGATCAGTTCACTTATGTTGATTCACCATCTGTAACTTTAGACACTCTGAAGTTATACTAAGCACACGCTCAACCTTAGCCCAAAGTGAGGCTCCCGTCACTCTTGGCTCTTCAGACCAGAGTCCGACCGGACCACTTGTACCCCCATCTTTCTTCTTCTCGTTTATAACCCCACTGCAAACTTCGAGCACCTGGGCTCAGGAATAAAGTGACGAACCGACTCAAACTAGATGTAGGGCACGTTGCCTGAACCAGTATAAACCCTGTGTCATTGAGTGCTAGGCCACCTTCGATCACAACATACGACAAAACTACATATATTTATATGTTGGTCACTTTCTGCACCAACAGTTGGCGTCGTCCATGGGGAAGACGTTGTACGTTCAACACTTTTTGGTCATTGGATGGCCCACTTTTCCACCACCTTCACCATGGCGGGCTCAAGCGATGCGACTCGCTTTGGCTCACTAGAGTTTCCTACACTCCCACCTGTTGGGATGTGGGTTCCATCCATCTTTGAGCTGTCCCAGGCCTTCCTCTTTGAAAGTCGGGACTTCGTCGCCGACCGGCTTGGCGTACTACACCTCCACGAGGAGGCACTCATTCTGGTGCCCATCGGAGGGGCGCCCTCCATCGGCTATGAAATGCATGACGACTTCAACGACGAGGCATCTGTGCTTCATTTTGAGCAAACTCTCTACTCAAACCCCGTTGTGAATAATGTACATGCTGTTATTTACTTACTATTCACTATGTTCTACCGATTATCTGGAGGGACCCCATTGTCCCTGCCATGACCACCATGAGACTGGTTCCTATGGGGGTATGGCCCCCCGGTATCCATAAGACAAGACATGGGCCACACCATCAGAGGTGGCCCATCCCACAAGATCAAGGCATGCACGGTGCTACTCGACGTGCACCGCAAGCTATTGTATAGTACCAAATAGGATATTTTCCTTATAATCCTATCCCTCCAGAGTATATAAGGAGAGGCAGGGGTCCCCTAGTGGACAAGATCCATACATCTCAATGTAATACATCAGAACACAGGATGTAGGTATTACGTCATACTGACGGCCGAACGTGTCTAAATCTTATGTCTTGGTGCTTGTATTACCATCTCGCTCCTGATCTCGCTCACCTCTATGACAAATCTACCATCATGGGATACCCCTCAGTGGACTACCAAGCATCTTTTGTCGATAGTTCCCCTATGGCCTTGCATCCCCCGTGGATGCGTATGCCTAGGGGCTCCGAAGGATGCCGGCGCCACCCCCTCTCATGTCTGAATTCATGGGGATGGTGAGCTATGCTCCCACCTATTTCCTCGACCTCATGGATGACAATGTTGAGAGTGATGACTCCATCTTTTGCAACGTGGCACCTAGCCACCGTCCATCCTGGGAGTGCGCTATGGCGGACGCTCTAGAACAGCCACCGGTGGTAGCAGAGTCCTTGCAGACTCGCACCCCTCCAGACCCTTCTATGGGGTCCGTCGTGCTCACACAAGAGCACGACGAGGAGCTATGACAACGGTAGCAGAACCAGCCGCCACCTGCACTGATACGTTAGGTGCACCACACTGTGCCCCGTGCGCATAAAAAGGCGAGCAGTGCTTGGGGTCACGCCCGCCAGCTCCTACGCAACATCATGGACGGGGGGAATGATCCCCCACAGTTCACTCAGGCTGACCAGAACATCACTGTTGTGGCAATGCTTCTGTGTGGCCTTCCCGAGCCGAACAACCCCCCAGGAACAGGCGATCCACTAGAACCTCCGGGCACTGGTGGAAACCGCCGCCGTTCAATAGGCGGAGAGCTCTGCATCGCGACACCAACTCATGACCTCTCTCCCCACTAGGGGAGTGGGGATGGACTAGACGAATCACTCCACCCGCTCACCGCTATAGCCACCGAGCGTGGCACAGGAGGCTGCATCTGTGTCCCGGTCTAACCTGGCGCCCGCTCCACACCGATCGCCTATACGCGAGCAACTCGGGCCGAAACAAGACGCTCGCAGCGTCATCAGCAACTGCCATCAGTCTCGGCACGATGATGACGTCCATCGAGCGACAGTGATGGTAGGTGACACAAACCCTAGATGAACCGTCGCAAGGAGTGGTGAAACACACCCTAGGCGTGGTCCCCGGCCGGACACCGGAGTCCCAGTTCAGATGGCCTAGGACCACAGGCCTTTGGCCGATGCATCCCGAGAGCACCATTCCTGCAGCGCTTCAACAGAGGCCTGGGCAAAGGCAAGGCCAAGCACGAGGATCAGGACAAGGGCCCCTCCACGTAGAGGGGCAAAAAGAACAAAAAATATCATCGCCAACAGGCCAACTCTACGTTGGTCGCCATGGTTGATCACACGGACAAGCAACCCTAGTAGGGCCTTTCGGATCACTTCAATGAGCTCATGAAGAGCCTATGCACCAACCATGCCTACCACATCAAACACCTCTACAAGGACTGTGAGCTCCTCAAGCGCCTTCTATGATAGGCCAGCCGGCCAAATGAAGGAAAATGCAAAGAAGCAGCGGCCAAGAAAGGGGGCATAGCGAACAAGGATCCAGACGACTACAGGTCCCTATATGGTGACCAAGGTGATCTAACCAGACACCTACCGACTGAAGGATGACAATGGCAACATTCTCACCAACTCTTGGAATAGCGAACAGCTACGTCGTTTCTTCCCCCTAAAATTCAGTCTTACCATTGTTTACTTAACGTTTGGTCCTATAAGAGCACCCCAACCTGAACACTTTTGGCCCGGGTCACTCGGGGGCTCCATGGGGGTGCACTACCACCTCTCTTTTCATTTACTATCATATGGTAAAACTCCTTCCTACCCAAACAAAAGGGTAGTTCGTTCCTTTAAATTACCTTACATAGCTTTGTTTTAAATATTCCAACCAATCACACCCCGCCTCTATCTACGGTTACTAGCAGCTGAGCCTCGCGGGCTATGCCTGGGCTCCTAAGGTTGCAGCCTACGGGACGAATGGGTAAGTGCGAAAAAGAAAGAATAAAAAACAAAATTATGCTAAGGTAAAACTAAGGAACGAATGGGACAAGCTTCCCCGAACAGAGTGATTCCATCACAAAAAAATGAAACTGATTGTATTCATTGAGTACACAAGAACGTTCACACAAGGCTCCCCCATGAACTTAACTTTTTACATCTACTAAACTACTTATACTTTACAAGCTATTGTGGCTGCCCAATGGCATCTGTTGTCGGTGCGACCGGCGAAGGCACGGGCTGCTCACTCCCTGGCTAGACGACATTCGGCTTGGTTGAAGGCGGGACGACATCCACTTCCGACCCAAGCTCCATGCCATCCACAGGCTGGGTGACGTCCTCCTGACGCTTGCTTCCGGCCATGTCCTCACGGCGAGCATCCATCACCCACTGCGCGGAGACTTGCTCGGCCAACAACTTTGTGTGTGGCAGCAAGCTCTCCCCGAGCGACTAGATGTCCTCCGTGCTACAGCCGTCGGCATACCCCCTGTAGATGGTGGCGAAGTCTAGGTTAGGGTGGTACATCACCACCAAAGTCAACACCCCCGATGCTTCGTAGAACAACCCATGGGTGATGAGGGCCCAGACCTCATCCGGAACCTCCGCCAGCCGGATGGCGGGCGCACTGGTACTTGGCGCCGACCCAAACACCTTCGAGATGACAAGCTAGGCAACATTGCGGATCTGGTCAAGTTCCCCCTCGAGAGCATGTCACTCTTCAAGGGATTTGGCCAGCGCCTCTGCATTCTGGCCAAACGTAGCCTTGGCCGTCTCTAGGTCCTGCTCCAATGACTCCACCTTTCCACCCAGCTCTGGAAGAAGGGCGACAAGCTTAGAAGCAAGCTAAAGAAAGAAACCAGCACAACAAAAAATAGAAAAGGTATGTACCGAGGTGGGAGTTCTTGAGAATTGGAGAGTCCCTCCGCCTGCTGGGTTACCTGCTCGCACAGCCGGGCGTTTGCCTCCTCTGTTCCCACCACCTGGCCCTAAAGCACGAGCACTTCTAGGTCAGCCTCCGATCGGGCCTTCCGCTCCAATGCCAGGGCACTCCGCTCCATCTCCAAGGCCTCCAGGGTACCTTGGAGTGCTGCCTCAATGTCCACTAGGGACTTCCACAACATTGCCTCGATCTCCGCCAGGCCGGCCTTCACCGCCTCAAGCCCCCACTCGGCGATGGTCGCTCGCTCCACCACGAGCTGCTCCACCGCCCACGCCTTGGTCGCCTCCACCGCCTAGTCCTAGGACTCATGGCGGGTGGACTCAGCTAGCGCTCAAACTCGACCATCCAGGCGTACTCCATCTGGAGGAAATATGACTTGCGGCACAACATCTCCTACAGACCATGCAAAAACAAGAAGCAAGCATGCTGAGGCAACCAATGAGAGACCAAGGGGTCAAGGACAAGCGTGGGAAACTCACCTCCATGGCGTGGCGTAGGTCGACCTAGACCAACCGCTGGACAGACTTAACCCACTCCTGGGCATCCTCAAGCTTCACTGATAGCTTGGCAAGATTGGACTCCATGGCAAGTCCTCTCCCCCCAAGGATGTCCAAGAGCTGACACTCCTGTGAATCCCGAAGGATGAACCAAACCTTGGCCGGGTCCTCGGGGTAGGGCCACACTAGGTTGGTCTCCTCTAGCCTGCTGGAGGGCCCAACCTCCAATCGGACCACGGCCAGCTCCCGCGATAGCACCGATGGCTCCACCTCATCATCTGCTTTGTCATCGGAGGTGATCTCCACCACCTCGGTTCCATGGGCATCTCCTCCTAGCGCCTCCAACACTGATCGGGAAGGTGAGCCATGTAACCCTCCGCCTAATGAGGCAGGGAGCCCGGCTTCCCTCTCCTCTTCCACCATAGTTGGTGGAGGAGGGGCCGCAAGGGACACCTCTGACGTAGCCTCCACCGTCACCACCAGGATTGCCGCCAACACTGTCGCCACCGCTGCCGACATACTAGCGATCGACCCAGGGAGCACGACCCTAGAAGGGAAGGACTCACCGCCACCACCTTGCTCTCCCCGCCGCTCATCAGGTGCGCTACAAGGTGGGCCTCCAAACCTCCTACATAGGAGTTGGGGCGATGCTCAACCCCGTCAGCGTTCGGCCGCTGTCAAAAAATACAGGTCAGTCATACTCCAAACAACCCAATAGCAAAATAAAAAAGGAACAAAAAGGCATACCGGGATGAAAGCGGTACGACTTTGAAGCCCCAACCCGATGACTGGGCCCATAGGTCAAGGACCGCTCCTGGGCCAACCCACGCCCCTCGCTTCAACCGAGGGAGTCAACTCAACCGCCAGCTGCTTGGCCTACGAATCACCACAGCCATCGGCTCGGGGCATGCCTACTAGAGCAGCTGGCGGGGCATCCTCCCGCTATGACTCATGCACCGGTGCCGGCCTCGACGACTCATGGGTGCAAGCCCGCTCCTCTAGCAGCCTGGCTTGCTCCACCACGCCCGCGGCAGGCGGGGACGAGATCGGCGACGCCACCGAAGGGCGTGGTGTTTGCGTCTACCTCGGTTCCCGTTCGCCGATGACATCCATGCTCGCAGCACGCTTCCTCAGCGTAGGAGCGTTGCCGTGCCTCTCTACCTCCTGCTCGCCGCCAGCAGACACAGCCATAGGATCATGACACTCTGCCGAGGTTGCAATGACCTCCCGGCTTTCCTCCTCCTTGGAGAAGATCATGTCATCCCCCACCTCTGTGGGGTCCTCAGACTCAAGCTCTGACTCGACGTCGCTCCTATTTTCCCAGCGCGCACGCACCGGGTGATCTCCTTCTCCTTCTCATGCTTCCACCAAGCCTCCTCGGCTTTCTTCTTCTTCCTGGCATCCGCCGCCTCCTTCTGGGTGGCCTGCTGAGCCACGCCCTCTGGCCCCTTCAGAAGGTGTAGCCAGGACTTATAAACTCCAAGTCCCTACGAAATAGGCGACTCAATCAAAAATAGGAGAACAAAGGGGGAAAAGAACATGGAGTAAAGAAAGGGGAGCATACCAGTTTGGACACCACCGAGGAGTTGAGAGATTCGGGCTTTCCATCGATGTTCTCCTTGGGCTTCAGCTACAGCACCTAGTAATGGTGACTCCAGACCTCGTCGTTTGGCAGCTCCTCCGGCAATGCACGGTCGGGGTCTGTCGGGATGCTGTACTTCCGTATCAGTCGTGTCCTCTCTGCCAATGGAGCAACCCGATGGTGGAAGAGGGTGTGGAACACCCGCACCCCATCAAGGTTGCACCGCACGAGCTTCTTAAGCTCTGCCTCGATGATCTCCACCTTATGCTTCTACCAACTGGCAGGGCCCCATGACCAGCTGTCTAGCCTCTCCGGCCTCCTACCGGTGAAGGGGGGAAACGGTGCCTCCGCCGGGTTCCTAATGTAGAACCATTCCTTGTGCCACCCCCAATTGGAATCACATGGGATATACATGGGGTACGAGCCCCCCGTGCTCGGTTTCTTCTGCAGGGCGAAGCCCCCCACCGGTGTGGCCTCAGGCGGATTCCCCACCGACAAAGTTCACCTAGAGAACATCCACCGAAAGAAGTCCACGTGTGGCTCCATCCCAAGGAAGGCCTCGCACACGGTGATGAAGCCGATGATATGTAGCACCCTAGTCGGATTGAGGTGTTGCAGCTCCAAACCCCACTCGTTGAGGAGCCCACGCAGGAACCAATGCGTGGGGTATCCTGGCCCATGCTTGTGGAAGGCAAGGAAGGAAACCACCTCGCCGGGCCGAGGTTGCGGGAAATCCTCCCTCCTGGGAGCCCTCCAGTGCGCCACCTCCTTCGGCAGTAGAAACCCCTTCTCGGTGAAAAACATCGGCTCCCTCACAACGGATGACCTCTAGCCTAACATTTCGCTCTATGTTCATGAATGGATTTGTGAGTTTTCTCCTCTCCCTCGCTCTCTCCCTTTTCTCTCCTAGGAACCACCGCGGCACTCAAATGCTCTTAGTGAGAAGGAAGAAAGAGAATAGATGATAGATGAGGAATAGGCGAAGGAACAGGGCGAAAGCCCTCTCCCTTCTCCTACTTAAAGAAAAGGGCGCAGCAGTTGGGGAAGGCATGGTGATCGAAGAAAGGCGAAATGATGGGGGCAAAAAAACCCTCTCCCTTCCCCATTTAATGTAGATGGGATACGATGGGACGTGCCCTGACCGATGAGACGCACCCTGCCCAATGGAACGATTCCTGATTAGATGGGATGTGGCCTGGGTATGGCCCACCACTACCGCATGACCGGGCACAAAAAACAAAGCACCACCACGCGCGGGCGGCTCTCCACCTCCCCAGGTGGGACATGGAAAAACCCAAACAATGGGATCTCCGCTAGGAGAGATCATCAGGCTTCCTAAGTCAATCGAACGGCTCAGGAAAACACCGAGAGATAGGTAAGGAGCAAAGGGATGCCCCATGTAGGCCATGCCAACTCTGTCACAAACGACGAGCGCGGGTCCTGGTCGGACATTTCCGATTAGAGCTCTTCAAACCCCGTCACTCGAGTCATCAAGGTAACATTACCAAACCCCACTCTTTCTTTATAATCATTCATATGTCCATACACGCATTCATTCCATACGCCCGCACCCCCGGATGATTCGGGCTCAAATCGCTCAGGGGCTCAGGAACTAAGGCATCGCACATGCGGCTAAATGCATCACAACGCTCTATGTTGCATCATGAAGCGGCAGTTGCCTCATTCAACATGAGCAATGACTGACCGGGGTTCATAGGCTAGCCCACGAAGGGCTTGAGGTCACCTCACGTCAAACAGAGCTAGGGGAGAAAAACACAGATGAGCCCCGTGTGTCCCTTGCCCGGTCTGCCCTGAAGCAGATAGGGTCATCTCAACCTTCTTGTTCGATCCTAAACCTCTGCCAAACCCATAGAATATCCATCAAGGGGAGGCCAGCAGGCCACCTGGGTCGATCTTCGGAATGACCCAGGCATCTGCCGGGTTGTAGGTAAAGGTGTAGTGGAATGTCACAAGAGGGCTATGCCGACCATGTCATGAACGACAGACCCGGATTCCACTCGATCATACCCGTTAGTGAGCTCACCGAGCGCGTCACACAAGCTTGAGCGATCGAGGCAAGCGACAAAGCTTAGCCCCTCTAGTTGTGAGAAGCCAAGGACAGGGTAACACACAAAACTCAAAACTGACCCTACCAAGCCCAACGGAGCTCAGGGTCTCAAGACACCTAAAAACTACCTCAGCTATACGGGTTGCACCGACGCTAGGATTCGTGAGCTTCGTCTCGACCGATCCCTAAACTAACTGCCTCGGCTACGTAGGCTGCACCGATGACAGGATCCGTGAGCTCTGCCTCGCCCGATCCCTAAACTAAGTGCCTCGGCTACATGGGTTGCATCGACGCCAGGATCCGCAAGCTCCGTCTTGCTTGTTCCCTAAACTAAATTGCCTCAGCTGCATGGGCAGCACCGATGCTAGGATCCGCAAGCTCCACATCGCCCGATCCCTAAACTAACTGCCTCGGTTGCACTAGCTGCACTGATGCTAGGAACCACGAGCTCCGCCTCGCCTGATCCCTAAACTAATTGCCTTGGCTGCACGGGCAGCACCGACGCCAGGCCGACTCTGTCTCAACTAAAATGCACACACGCCCGCTGACAAAACCCCATAGGCGATCCTGCCCGAATCGCCCAGGGGCTTGCCCGCTAGCGAAATGAAACCTCCCCCGCTGGCAACACGAAAAACCCCCCAGATGATTCTGCCCGAATCACCCGGGGGCTCAGGGGCTACACCCGCGGGTACGCTCGCGTGCACCCACCATCAAGACAAAAATCCCCTAGACGATTCTACCTGAATCGCTTGGGGAATCGGGGGCTTCTATTTGGTTCATGAACCTGGGGTCCCTCATGGACCGGCTTCCCAGCAAGGGCTTGGGCCAGCAGACAATGTTGTGAACCAATGTGCAAACTCTTGGTTTGGCCCAAATACCTAGACGACAGGCCAAAAGGGCGATCCAATCTCCGACCGGAAGGCCTGGCCAAGGAGGATCGACGCCCGCTTCCGACTCCGACCCACCTCTCCTACCGGAGCACTCGCTTCAGTGTCCAGCCCGCCTTCGGACGGCCTCTCCGATCGGAAGCCCTGGCCGAACACCACTTCTGACTCTGACCCACTTCTCCGACCAAGGATGTGCTGAACCCCTACTTACAACTCCTCTCCGACTGGCGCAATCAGAGCCAACTGGGACCAACCGACTGGGGATGCCTGCTCGGTAAGGACCAGGAAACAGTCAGAGAAAGTAAGGCAGTGCACTCAAGTCAACTATAGTACTGAGGACCGTACCCTATACACCTGTAGGACAGTACCCTGCGACCTACCTGACATGATAGAACCCAAGTAGTGTTGTAGGCGCCAACATTTTCCCCTATAGTGTTGTGGGCGCCATCAACTCCCATACCAGACAAATATGGTAAGGCTCGCCCCACGTGCCTCTGAGGCGCCAACATTTACCATACCAGGCGAACATGGTAAAACCCCTTGCATGCCTCCAAGTATCAACAGTGTGGCAAGCACCGACGTCTGCCATACCTGAAGAAGACGACGCAACATCCCAGGTGCATCTGACAATAAACAGTATTGGGGGCGCCAACCATCATCTTGTACCCGCCGGCATGGGTAGCAAGACTTAGCAGTGTACATACTCTCTCGCTCTCCCTTGTAAGGCCATCCCCTTCATCTATAAAAGGGGATGCGCTCTCTCCCAAAAGATAGTTCATTCAGATCAATCAGTTCACTTACGTTGATTCACCCTCTATAACTTTAGACACTCTGAAGTTATACCAAGCACACGCTCGACCTTAGCACATAGCGGGGTTCCCATCACTCTTGGCCCTTCAAACCAGAGTCTGACCAAACCTCTTGTACCCCCCATCTTTCTCCTTCTCGTTTGTAACCCCACTGCAAACTTCGAACACCTAGGCTCAGGAATAAAGTCACCAACCCACTCAAACTGGACATAGGGCACGTTGCCTGAACCAGTATAAACCCTGTGTCATTGAGTGCTAGGCCACCTCCAATCACAACATATGGCAAAACTACAAATATTTATGTGTTGGTCACTTTCTGCACCGACAGCAGGACTTTCTGGTTGTCGAGACTTGATCCTCTCAAAGAAACCTTGCATGGTTGCCAAAAGCGAGGTGAATGCAGGATGAAAGCTGGATAGTAGTGAATTTACCACCATGACATGGTTGGGAATTGAAAGCCTAGTGTGGTGGTGATAGGTCGTTTCACATCTTGGGTGCCATCGCACTCCCTCGGGAACCTCAACTAGTCGTACCGTAGAAGGCGTGTTTGACCAGATATGCAGGAGTATTGATGTTCCCAAGCATACAATGATGAAAATAGAGCACATCTCCTCCATTTATGCTGATGACATGGCATCAGTCTCGGCACTAGTTTTTACAAGTTAGCTCCAACAGTGTGTGTGCACTCCTTGCATTTGTGACAACACCAGAAACACAAAAAAAGAAAGCCCCTTCATGAGAGGAGAATGGGAATAGAGATATACCAGCAAGGATTCCTCAAGACTGTCAAGTTCCCTAGTTGGCATGGTGGGGCTACAAGCAGACATGGCAGGACCGAGCCAGAGTGACCTAGAGTGCATGAAGATCCTTCTTCCTAGAATGTATGCAGAAACATTGGTAAGTGCCCATTTTTGTGTGCTGAATCTGATCTGCTAGGGTTTGCCTATGGCAATGAACTTGTCCCTCTATCTAGCTATGTTTATCATTGTGCACGCAGAAACTGCTGGCTGCAATGGCCCAGGCCATCGGAGGTCACCGGAAACTTGAGCTTTGTCTGGATGATGAGCAGATCCTAGCCTGGTGGAAGGTGGAGGTGTTCTCCGACAGTGGCCACTTGTACCTCCACCGGGGATGGAAGCACTTTGCTCGTGCTCTCGACCTCTAAGATGGGTTCTCTCTTGCATTATGGTATGATGGCCGATCACAAATTAATGTCAAGGTCTTCGACCTTACCACCTGCCGTAAGCAATACCTACATGACTTTGAGGCCAGCGTAGTCAGCTCTCCCTGCCCATCACGGAGCCAAGGAGTTTTACAGTGATCCTGAAGAAGTACCACCTCAAAGCAAAGTATCTGGTGAGCACTCGTGTGAGACGCAGAACGTACCAATGTCGCAAGTTATCAGTGTCGTCTTTCTCATCAATCTTTTTTTTGCGTGAGGCGAAGAACGTGCTAGTGGACTTCAAGGTAGCGCACAGCTACTAGCAGTGGTAAGCCATCAAGCTGTAGATGTCTAGGTAGTCCTTACTTGTGGCCTTGGATAGGACCCCATGAACAACAAAGTGCGCACATCATTCAAGTATGGGTGGGATAGTTCTGTGCAAGCAACCACCTCAATGTTGGTGACACCTACTTCTTCAGCGTGATCCATGAGGCCACCTGCTGCAATGACAAGGACAAGGAATGTGAGGAGGAGCAAGAGGACGAAGAAGCTAAGCTCAAGGTGGAGGTGTGCAAGACGAATGGTGGATGGTTGAGGTGAACGACGTGCAAGAGTTGACACGATTTGTATTTTGTTGTTTCATCAAAACTATTATCTAGTCTATCAAGATTTCATAGTATCAGACTGGCTTAGGCCTTGTTTCAATGGACAATGACTAGTTAGCCATGGATAAAAAGAAGCAAACTAAAAATTAGCCAATTAGTTGTGTTATTAGTCCATACCTGTTTGTATCCTGAACTAATTATTGCGTTCTATAGACTAGAACTAGTTGTTAGCCCCTGATAGTTGGGTTCTATGGACTAGTTGGATAGCCCCTGATAGTTGCCAGCACTATATTTCATTGTTCATCGACTCATAGTGATCCGAATCGTCTATATTCCGTAGGGTCAAACTGTCTTAGGGTCCCAAAAATCTCAATAGCTATACACCCACATCCTCCAATCAGAAAGGGTGAACTTTGATAGTTGTGATGCCCATGGCGATGTGACGCCCCGAGGAGACGTGGCCCAATCTCAATTCAACCATATTGATGCAGCAGTTACTGATCATCCTCCATCTAGTGTTTGGAACTACCGCAACACATTCCTGTACTTAAGTGAAAAAGTTAGTAGTGAACAACTTCTTTCGCCTCCCACTTTGTTGTGACATCCATCAACACGATTGTCGCTGCTTCCCGTGGCCTTCGATGAGCCCATCGGTAGCAACATCCAACATAAGCCGCTAGCAAAGCACAAGCTGGCACTGTCCCTGGTACCGTGGTTGTCGATGCTGATGACGCCATGGTTGCAGACAAGGATGGCATGCCCATTGCTACCATCAATTATAGGTGACCCATGCTATTTGTCTCTAGGGGCCTGGTGTCATGGTCCAGCCATTCCGCTCTGCGGGAGATGCATCAAGCATCGCCCTATCCAACGGCACCAACGACAACCATTGTGAACAACTTAGTGGTTCACCGGACAATGGAACACATGGGTTACAGTGCTGGCCATGTCCTTAGACTGCACCACCAAGGGGACGCCAACCTCATTTAGGTGCAATTGCACCACAGGTACTCGGGTCTTAGCACCAACCATGTCAACGCCTCCTACATTATCCCTACAGCCAATAATCCCTCTAACGATTCAACCACATCTGATGACGAGGGCGCAAGCAATTTGAGTCCTCATGATGACAAGGTCATGCAACCCCCAAGCCTGTAGGAGAGCCACACTGAGGTTGTCTTGGATACGTTTATTAGTGAGTTCATGAAGTTTTTGACTGAGTATCCCTCCTATTACAAGGAAATATCCCTATTAGACACAGTGCGCAAGATGTTGGTCCCTATTGTGAAGGAGATGTTCAAGCAGTTGATGAGGTAATGATCCACTGGAGCAGCCAAACAGGAAGATGGAGGCAGTGACCGAGCTCAAGTACATACTCTTGGATGACGGGTCTGCCTCCTCACCGTATGCCAAGTGGCTCATTGAACTAGTGGTCGACTCCATTATGAAATGGTTGAAGGAGACGTGGACTCCCACCAGGTTCCCACTATAGGAACAACTGGTACAGTTCTTGCACAGCCTACCGCCAGAGTTCCCTCATGCTAGGTATTGGTGGTTCTTATCGACAACATTCTACCACTAAGTTATTTCCAAAAAGGAGAAAACTAACATGTTTGACACTCATATGCCTTTGCTATTGACATAGTTCCACTTGTATTGCAAGACTTCTATTTTGCAGCACTTATACTTAGATATACAATGGAATTATAGTCGAAATGCGCCTTCAAACAAAGCGTAAAGCAGATCCTATGCCAAGGAATGAGAAGACGGCCCATCCAATCGACAAATTTGGGCCAAACCCAACCATGGTTGCGCTCTAGGCCCACCAAGAGACCCACCAAGCGAACGCGGTGGCGAGACAGACCAAGAAAGGGTGCGGTCTCACCGCCCCTAGCTCTGCACGATCCCACCTTGCTCTAGCAGTTCATTAATGCATGTAGAGGTGGTTCAGCATGGTTTCCTAATTTATCCCTCACCAAACCGATCTCAAGCATGTATAAGTAGAGGTGTAGAGGCCCCCATTCAACACACACCACACTTGAGCTCTCTCTCCCTCCACTTGTATCTTTTACTATTTTTACTTTTATTTGGAGCAAGGCAAGCTTCATTGTTGAGCTTGAACCTCTAGGGGCAAACTAGGTATGAATAATATGAAGCGCTCCCTTATGTTCTTGTTCTCATTTTATCAATATAGCTATGTTATGAAATTAGAGCAAAGTTCTTATGTTATTAGTTTAGCATAAAGAACTTTATGCTTAACCTTTCATATAGTATACATGTATAGACCAAGACCTAAATTGAGGTAGTGAGTTCTACTTTAAGATTAGTTTTGGTCAGTATATTCTTGCGGGTTCGTCATCTATCCCCATGGCGGATGCTCTAGTAAGAGGACTCCTGATAAACACAAAAGTTCCAAGCCACCGCTAGAGTAGTAACCGATAGCTTAGATGTGGTGTCTGTGTTAGAAGTTACCTTCATTTGTCTCGTATCCTCCGGTTGAGGGGTAGGCGGCAGGTGGTAACAGCCCTGTCCGTCCTTTGTAATCCCCCATGTTTGGATACGGTGTAGAGCTGTAGACCGGCATCGACTGGCAGACCAGTTGCAATCCAGTGCCCAAAGTAAGTTCATAGTGACCAAAGCCATCTTAACTTAGGATCTCTACCATTAGAAATTCAAGTATTTGTATGATCTGCTAATATTAGCATAGCTATACAAGATAAGCCTACTCTAGCTTAGGTTTATTCTTTTATTCTTTATTCTTTCTTTTATCTTTATCCTTGAGATTGGCTTGAGTGTGTGTGTCACACTATCCAATATCTATCCTGGCTTACCCCTATTATGAACTTTGGTCTATTGTATAGTCATGTTATCTTGGCCATGTCCCTATTAGAGACTTTCACACCATGCCTTCCTTTGGGAAAATATAAATGAACAATACCCGAATACTCCCGGGTGAAATGCTACAATGATATATTCATGCGCTTGTGGAATATTTCTACATGTGTTCAGCAATATCGTCATGGTGTTTCTGATGCTATTGCTAGGAAACACAAATCCTAGTAGTTATGCTTAGAAATGCTAACAAGCATTTCTAGCGCCATTGCCGGAGAAGGCACTGGTTAAAAGAATCTATTAGGACATGTTCATGATAATATGCATGTGTAGTAGCCATTCCTCATAACAGGATAACTTTGCTTGTTTTCTCCTATTGTGGATGAAAATAGGATAGTGTAAGATGGTTTTGACTTGCCAACGACCTTCACCAAGAATCCAGAGTCATTCCTAAAGAAGGCCCGACCTCGTGTCGATCCTGCTTCTGCTACTCCATAGGCAACCCAACCCTTCACCCCAGCATCATCTGTACCAAACACCATGGCCGACAAGATGCTGCACGAGTACTTCATCCCCACCATAGCCAATGTGCCCGTTGGGTCCGTCGTCAACATGGGCGACACGAACTTTGAGTTGAAGACCGGCCTAATCCTAATGGCGTAGACAAATCCATTCTTTGGATTGCCTAACAAGGATGCCAACACACATCTCCAACACTTCCTGGAGCTATGTGATACCATCATCATGAAGGATGTCGCACCGGAGATAATCAGACTTTGCTTGTTGCTATTCTCCATACTGGGAAGTGCGAAACAGTGGTTCTACAAGGACTGGGAAGTTGTTAATACATGGGCCAAGTGCTCCACGGCGTTCCTTGCGAAGTTCTTCCCGATGGGCAAAACCAATGCCCTTCATGGAAGAATTTCCAACTTCAAGCAGACAGCATCAGAATCCATCCCAAAAGCGTGGGAGAGGTTGCAAGAACACATCCTTGCCTGCCCACACCATGAGATGGAAGACTGGATGATCCTTCAAAACTTCTACAATGGGCTAATTTCCACATCCAAAGCCCACATAGATGCTGCTACTGGAGCAGCCTTCTTCTCACTCACAGCCAGCAGAGCTATGACTCTCATTGAGAAGATGGTCTCCAACCAGGGGTGGAGTGAAGACAGACTCCAACCCCAAGAAGATGGCATGCATACCGTGGAGGAAATGGATATGCTGGGCGCAAAATTGGATCTTCTAATAAAATGCTTGGGCGAGCACGATGCCATAAAAGGAACACCCTATGGTACCATCCAATCACTCTACTCGCATATACCATGTGAGGTGTGTGGAAACTTCAGACACTCGGGGAACGACCGCCTTGAGACCCATGTTGATGCGCTGAATGACAACAATGGGTTTTGTCCATAAGGTGGTCCAGGGTGGAATCAGTCGCACCCATCATATCAGGAAGGTAACTTTGCTTACAATTCAAATTTTGCAAATCAAACTTCCTTGATAGATCTTGTGTTAGGGCAAGCTCAAATAAATAAAAACTTTGCAAAGAAACTTGCCTCTAACAATGAAATTTTTGAAGACATTAATTGAAATTTAGAAGGCTTAAATTTTTCCTTTGAAAATTAATTAAGCCTTAATAAAATGTTTGAAACCCAACTAGCTCAAATTGCTGCTACAATTCCTGCATATGATTTTGAAAAGATCCCAGGGCACCCCAACATCTCATTTGAAAATATCAATGCGGTAATCATGAGGGATGGTAAGTCCACTCGTGATCTACCATATCCTAACCATGCAAGAAGAGCTAAAAAGAACGGGATACAACCCCGCACCATAGGCTTTGAGCTAGCTTGGGGGAGGATCCCCACAAGGTAACGTGTATCTTGCACTCTCACCACTTTCTGTTACCTTGCAAGAAAAGAAAAGAAGAGAAATATATAAAAAAACTTATGGTTCTCCTGTTCACCAATAAATGTTTTCACCACTTTGGATGATTCTTGTATATCCTTTCATGCTTCCTCTGTCTATGCCGACATGTTTTGGTTTGGAAGTTTTAGTTTTACATCTTTAAAATTAAGAATGTTGCTTAGTTTGAAGTTCGGACGTAATGATCATACTTCTATAGGCTTTTTAATTTAAGCATGGTGTTGAGGTTAAAAATCCTACCTTGATCAAATTAGACACGATGTCTAGTTTAATCTTTGAACCAAAACTGCTAGTATAGATTTTGGTTGATTATATGGACTAACCCTTGCAGGAATATATCAACTTTATAAGGGTAAGTCTTTGAGATGACAACAGAGATGATTTTTTTTGGTGAACCTTGATTAAAATAATAAAACAAATATATACAATAATAATAAAAACAATGATACTTATTTCCCTCCATATATGTGTAGTAAAAATGTTTAGTTCATCCTTGTTGAAATGATGAATAGTTGCTCTGTCTTATATTTTGACTATGCCTAGTTTATAACTTAGCTTTCCCTAAGATTTGAGTTTATTGGCTAAAAATGTCTCACCCTAAAAACTTGAAACTTGAGGGTTGCAAATGCTTAATCTAGTCTAAGTTGTTGTGGGATAAGATATGGTGTAACGGAATTTTGCTATGACTTTGTTCTAAGAAAGACTTGACATCCAGAGTTTTATTTTCAAAATGCTAAAATTAAGAGTTCCTCAATGATTAAAATTCCTACCAAGGCCATATGATATGATACAAATGCAAAACCTTAGTCATATGTTGTTTATTATCATGTTGAGCTTTGTCAAATTATTTGTGACCCTTGTTGAGATTCTCGTCATGCACCCATGATCAAGATTTACGTACACCCATAAATAAAATGCTGACTCTTACACTGAGAGTTATGCAAAAAACATGTTTTTCCGTCCACCAAATAAATACTCCATTCATATTTTTCATGAGTCTCTCTCTAAAAAAGTTTTCATGTGCCAAAAGTAAGTATGGGCTATGCTAAAAAAGAAGAAAAAGGAAAAATATATCCATGCTAAAAAAGCATGAGGGAAAAAATGCATGACAAAGAGCATGAAGAAAAGAAAAAAGAGAAAGAAAGAAATAAGATAGCCCATACTTTCAAATAAAAGGCATCCCTCCAAAGAGAGAGAGAGTTATGATCAAAGAAGTACAAAAAATATATATATTGTAGCATTAGGAAGATTATAAATCAAAGTGTATGACTTGCATGTCCTTGGGTTTGGTCTTTGACATAGCAAGATTATGAGATGCAAGTATGCCTCTCTTTCATACCTACCCAAAACTCCACAAAAAGCCTTTAGAGGTAGGATGAAAAGAAAGGCAAACATGAAAAGCCTTTGGTGAGGAGCATCCACATTGAGTGATCGAGTGAATCATTCAAGGAACTTACTTTTATTTTACAAAACTCTCAAAACCTCCGGAAAGAAAGTCGATCAAAGAACAAATGATAAGCATTTCTATGAACTGTTCTATCTTGCAACCACCTAAACCTTGGAGAAGGCTAAAAAGCCCCGCAGGTAATGAGATAATAAAGGGTGGATAGAAAGCCAATTTATTCAAATCAAGGAAGAAAACTTTGTTGTAGGCATGTCACTTTTGAAATGTAATCGGCATAGTAGCAACTCATGATCAACAACCAACGCCTTAGCTTTTGCTTGAGGACGAGCAAAGGGTAAGCTTGGGGGATTTCGTTAGCGGTTCTTATCAACAACATTCTACCGCCAACTTATTTCCAAAAAGGAGAAAACTAACATGTTTACATGCATATGCCTTTGCTATTGACATAGTTCCACTTGTATTGCAAGACTTCTATTTTGCAGCACTTATACTTGGACACAATGGAATTATAGTCGAAATGCACCTTCAAACAAAGCGTAAAGCAGACCCTATGCCAAGGAATGAGAAGACAGCCCATCCAATCAACAAATTTGGGCCAAACCCCACCATGGCTACACTCTAAGCCCACCAAGAGACCCACCAGGCGAAGGTGGTGGTGAGACAGGCTAGGCAGGGGTGCGGCCGTAGCGTCCCCAACTCTGCATGGCCCCACCTTGCTCTGGCAGTTCATTAATGCTGTGCAGAGGTGGTTCAGCATGGTTTCCTAATTTATCCCTCGCCAAACCGACCTCAAGCATGTATAAGTAGAGGTGTAGAGGTCCCCATTCAACACACACCACACTTGAGCTCTCTCTCCCTCCACTTGTACCTTTTAGTATTTTTAGTTTTATTTGGAGCAAGGCAAGCTTCATTGGAGAGCTTGAACCTCTAGGGGCAAACTTGGTATGAATAATATGAAGAGCTCATTTATGTTCCTATTCTCATTTTTATCAATGTAGCTATGTTATGAAATTAGAGCAAAGTTCTTATGTTATTAGTTTAGCATATAGAACTTTATGCTTAACCTTTCATACAATATAAATGTGTAGACCAAGACCTAAATTGAGGTAGTGAGTTCTACTTTAAGATTAGTTTTGGTCATTATATTCTTGCGGGTTCATCGTTTGTCCCCGTGGTGGATGCTCTAGTTAGAGGACTCCTGATAAAGTCAGAAGTTCCTGGCCACTGCTAGAGTAGTAACCGATAGCTTAGACGTGGTGTCTATGTTAGAAGTTACTTTCATTTGCCTCGTATCCTCCGGTTGAGGTGTAGGCGGTAGGTGGTGACAGCCCTGTCCATCCTTCGTAATCCTCCATATTCGGATACGGTGTAGAGCTATAGACTAACATCGACTGGCAGACTAGTTGCAATCCAGTGCCCGAAGTAAGTTCATAGTGACCAAAGCTATCTTAACTTAGGATCTCTACCATTAGAAATTTATGTATTTGTATGATCTGCTAATATTTGCATAGCTATACAAGATAAGCCTGCTCTAGTTTAGGTTTATTCTTTTATTCTTTATTTTTTGTTTTATCTTTATCCTTGAGATTGGCTTGAGTGTGTGTGTCACACTATCCAATATTTATCCTGGCTTACCGCTGTTATGAACTTTGGTCTATTGTACAGTCATGTTATCTTGACCATGTCCCTATTAGACACTTTCACACCATGCCTTCCTTTAGGAAAATATAAATGAACGATACCCGAATACTCCTGGGTGAAATGCTACAACGATATATCCGTACGCTTGCGGAATATTTTCTGCATGTGTTCAGAAATATCATGATGGCATTTCTGATGCCTTTGCTAGGAATCACAAATCCTAGTAGTGATGCTAAGAAACGCCAACACTAGGGAATTCCAGCATGATGTAGTGTTGCCTGGACTGTCTGGCGCTGCCAACAGGTATGACGTGTTCTGGGAGATTGTTCCAGTTAACGTATTTCTGCAGCCGTGGATGTCGACCATCGACTAGGACTTGCTACAACCGCTGCTCACCAAGGGGCTGACCGCGGTCCAGAAGTTCCTGTTGAATTGTACTGGTGAAAACACACACAAAAATTATGGCATTGTGCTGCCATCGAAGCAAGCGGCTTGGCCTAACATTTGGAACGAGTTTATCGATGGTGTCATCATTCCTTACCTAAAGCGCGGACTTGAAAATGTTCGCAACAAGCCACCGCTAGGAGGAATGGCAGCTACGGACACACGGGTTGACCACCTTATGAGGTGGGCGTCCGAGATTTTGCCCTAGAAAATGCTTGACCTCCTATAGGGTGAGTTCCCTAGAAAAGATTGGTAGGGTGCTCTATGTAGGTGGTTCTTCATGGCAGATTGTGATGACAAGATGGTGTTGTAGCATGAGCTCACTTTCAGTGGGATCGATTGGTGGATGCCATTCATCGATAAGCTCGTTGAACCGCACTTGGCATCCTAGTTCATTGACATTAGTGTTGTCCCATCAAATGAAGGGTACGACGTGCTCCACATGCTCATCACCAGGTGGAAGCTGGTCATGTCGCTGGAGTTGATGATGAAGAAGGTCCTTGTTGACACCTGTGGTGGCACACAGTGAAAAAATCTACAAGCGCACGGGTATCAAAGTAGTTTTCACCCGGAGTATTATCAAGTATTGTATCCATGGGGAAACATGTGTGTGTTGTCTAACAATTAGTTTGTCCAAGGATAGCAATCAAGGTATAAGTATGAGTAGAGAGGATTCCTATGGTTATGACCCTATGCAAAGCAAGGCTTATGATTCTAGTGTTCACTTCAGGAATTAATTA